>NC_133160.1:32714915-33964915 GCF_040802235.1 Manis javanica | reverse complement strand
ATGTCCTATCCAGGACCTGGATCTCCTTTGTCATTATGTGTACAGCGCTGCTGGGTTACCCTGCAACAGACACCACACAGTCCCTAGGCAATGAGCCACTAGCACATCAAAACCTCCCTCAAAGTAGGGCAAGCATCTACAGCTCAGAGATACCAAATGGGATCCCAGACTTTGGTTGTATTGTGGGTCTTAAGTTCAGGCTATCTTATATCTATTTCGGTGATGGATTGTGTGAAGCTGGAGAGTGACACAGTTTTTAAAAAGCATTTTGTTTTTTAACCCATAGAATTTTACAAAGGCTGATAATTAGGTATCTTCCATACAGAAAGTATTCTACAAGAAATGTATTTTCATTAAGAAACATCTTTGCTTATTAAAATCTGTATTTACTACAAATCTTAATTTTTAACTGTGTTGACCTAACATATGTATATATATATATATATATATATATATATGTTTTAATATGTTTCTCATTAATAATCTACTAAAAACCATGGCAATGCTCAATTTAGGATGAAATTAGGAAACACACTGGTGGTTTTTCCCCACTTATTATAATGTTTACAATGAGATATAGGTTGTCAATTTGTTTATGTCTAAAGCCCTGTTCTACCCTTGAGCAAAATTAGCAATTTGCCTTGAGCAGAAGTTATTTAGGACTTCAGAACTGTTTCTATAGGTGAAAAATCATCCAGAGAACTGGGCAGGATTGTAAATGGCTTCAGTCCACTGAAAAACGAGTTCAGTTACACAAAAATACCATTGGTCTGAAAACAGCTGACATGGATATGTTTTAGAAGAGTTGAAAACTTAGGAAGAGATACGATGTGAAGAAATGATATTGCTGCCTATGGACAGAGTCTTTGGTCCTGGAATTCCAGTTCTCAGAGGCATTTCAGAGGAAATTAAAGAAAATGTGCCTTCCCTTCTGGACAACAGAAAGTAGAGGTTGATGAAATTTGGTGAGATGGGCTACAGTAATTGTCAAAGAATTATAAATCCATACCTGTGAGGTAGGTGTTATGTGAGGAATTAATGAAATAGTGAGAAAGGGGCTGAGACATATCTTCATTCAAATCCAGTTTCTCAGGTGAAACAACTCCATTTTCTTCTCCACTCAGATAGCGCATAAATCCATCCACTGATATCTGTCCTGGAGGAAGTGAAGAGTTAGGAGGACTGTGAGTATATGCTCTTTATGGTTGCGGGTATCCTGTTGCTTTCATTTTTTACCCCCAGGAAACACTGGTAGCATTCAAGGAAAAGATAGTAGCCAGAATGGCATTTTAGTGTGGATAAACTGTAGTCTAAGATCATGCTAGTTCACTACAATTATCTCCAAATGCCACAGATAACAGAAAAAAGTAGTTATGTGAGCCTCACCAACTTTTGGAAAATTGAACTCTAAACACCAGTCTCCTGTTTTGAAATGTAAGAATTGTTATCGACTTTACGGATGGACACAAAAATATTATCAATGCTTAACCCTAGGTGATAGAATCAAGGGTGAGGTTCTGAATTTTCTATTCTGAGTATGTTACTTTTATAATCAAAACTGTTATTCACAAGTGGTTTTATTATTTAAAATGAAGTGCAAGTGTTTACAAATAATGACTTTTCTCTCTGAGACAGAAACTAAAGATGAACACAAATGAGTCTCTACTAGGAATAAAACATTAAATGCTCATAAAAGAGGTCATCAAATTTCTTATTTAGAATGACTTTACTTCAAATGAAGAAATGTGGCTCATATTTTACTGAGTTTACTCAGAGTCTATCTATTTAGAATATTTCTTTTGCTGTAACTTTTCTGAGGTGGTAAATGCCTGATTTGAGATCACTCCTTATCTTTATAGTAACAATCTTTATGGGACACATCTAGATTCCTTTGGTCCATCACCAGTTTGTTTCTTGAGCCTTGATGAACAGTCTCAAAAAAAAAAAATAACCCAGCACATGTATAAGTAGTAAAGACCTTGTTGATACATTCTGGATGGTAGCGTTTCTTTTTTCTGGTTGACACGGTTTTATATTAACATCAGACTGATATATTTCCACTGGAGAAAAGTTAGAAAATAAGATGAGCAGAGAAGAAAAATAAACCTTTTCTGAACATACCTAACTCTTCTTCAGAGATATCTACTGCTAAAATCTTGGTGTATATGCTTACAGGAAAAAAAGAAAGGTATGTATAATTCATGTATAATTCTTTTATGAAGATGCTACATATGTGACATAGTAACCTTTGTATTAACTAAACAACATATTATGAATATTATCATGTAATATATAATATTTATGTTTTATATATTATAAAATAAATAACCACAACATGACAAAGTAATATTCCATTATCATGGACATTAAAGTTGTCTCTAATTTTTCACTAGTATAAATGACATTATATTGAACACTCTGGTAGTTAAATCTTTGTGTACAAACTCTTAATTATTTCTTTAGCATGCATCTTCAGAAATAAATTATTGGTTTAAAAACTATGCATATTTTTAAGGCTTTTAGTACCGATAATTTGCTTTCTGCTAAAGTTATAGCAATTTACTCTTTCACCAATGGTTTTCCTCCTCTTTATCTCTACACTGAACTCACAGACGAAAACATGATGTTCTAATTTTAATTGATTTGAGCATTATTTTCTTGAATGGTAAGAGGTGTGTCATCTGTAAATAAGACCAGCATTGGGTATTTTAAACTATTTTTACATCAATACATTTCTCAAAATAACTGATGAGTACCTTTTCCAATTCTGGCAACATTATAGTTAAATTGCCTTTAAGATTTTCCAGGAATAAATAGATAAAAAGAAAGAAAGTTGGTTACTGGCTCTCGATAAGTGGAGCTGAATTTTATAAAAAGAAGTATTCCTAAGCAAACTTAAATAGGAATAATTATTTTCACTATGAACTCCTTAAAAATCACCTCTAATATAAACCTTCATCATTTCAATAATGACAAAAGGAAAAAAGCGTTAAAAAGGTCTCTTGCATTAGAAATAAAGAATATGACATAAAGATCCTCACACTGGTATTTTTGTATGATCAGTTTGTAATAGATGCCATAGTTTATACCTCTGAATAACCAAACAGCTATCAGATAACAAAGTGATTGTTCTAATCATGCAGTTACTGATGAGGACACTTTGGTCACTGACTTTGAAGCCTTCTCTTAAAAATTCATTTACAGTAGAATGCATATATCATTCAGGCTGTCTTTGACTTTTTAGAAACAAACCAAAATCAATGCCCCTTGGACCAAAGCTATTTCAATAAATGGCTTTAAAGATATTTTGGAGCATAAAACTCATTTAGACATTGAGAAACACCTAATTTATTTGTAGTCTTCCTTTTTTTTCTGCAAACAAGTTCATCTTATCAGCTTCTTCCCAAACTAATGTCCACTTCTCCCTCCCTTGCCCTTCCTTCCCTCTTTCATTACCTTCTGTTCATGAACAAAAATTTATTGACTGTCTGCCATGTGACAAACACACAGAAAAATATGGCAAAGTAAAGGACATGCTCTACCTTCAAAAAGCTCAGCATCTAATAGAAAACAAGAGCGTTCACACCTTGATGAGAACCAGGCATGAACTCCTCCAAATCAGGGTGTGCATTTATGTCTTTGTCATCCCTGGACTCTACCATGATGTTTTGTGCACAATGGGTGTTAAATCAGCACTTCTTGTCACTGATTAGTGATTCAAAATAGAAAATAAATTGTTTTGAAATGGCAAGATCACCAGGCATAGCATAATTTTGATTCTTTTATCTGATTAGGTCCAATCATATGAAATTGTTAATATTTTGCATTTATAACCTATGCAAATGACAATTTTCTACACAACTCAATCTCTAACTACAACTGTTCCTCAGAGGAGAAGCAGTAAATGCAAGTGTCTTTAGGGGCCAGCAAAGGAAAGTAATGTGACTGCTGTAATAATGTGTGCACTCCCGAACTGTGGATGTGAAAAACTCACAAGTGTTTCATAAGTGGGACATGGAGAACTCATACATTCCTTTTAAAGATATTCATATAACAGCAATAAAATACTATGTGACCAGCATACCTCTATTTGGTGCTAGATTTGACCCTGAGGCTGTCAGTTTATGTCTGTTATCTTGCAGGAATAAATATCCTTTAGTGTGATCAGAAACTTTTAAAAGCAATTAAAACAAAACATATGCCGATATGGCAAGGATGACAAATTAATTTTAACTTTAACACTGATTCCCATTTATTGCCTGTAGTGCCTTCTGGGCACCTGTGTTGAGAAAGATTCTGAACCATGTTTGTCATTAATTTTGTTGTCTGTCATGGGTGCAGGACAGAAAAGTGGGGTACACAAGCAATGTATTTGCTATTCTCAAATGAGGATATTATAAATAAGGTCAAGTTATACTTTGCAACATTGCAAAGAACATGTGTCAAAAGTTTTATATGCTTCATTAATGAGGAAACCAGGAAGATGTCAAGCCATTTCAAAGAAAGTCATGAAATGAAACACTGATACATATTACATATAGGTGTGTATCAGCAACTCCACCCCAAAACAAATAAAAGATCCCAAAACCTAAAAAAAAAAATCATATTGGATATAAAGCTGGTTAATATCATATATGTCAATTAGACATAATCTTTGGGTTATCTTCTCAGTTATTATTTCATAGAAGCTGAAGATTTTAACAAAATTTTTAGTGTAGATTAAAATCTGTAAAAAAAACAAGTTAGGAGAATCCATGTTTGTGAGGATTATTTATATTTAATTATATTAAATACGTTAAAAATCCCCAGTGTAGGAATTTACTTAACCTTGAATAACAAACAAGAAGGAATTTGCAGGGCAGTTCAGAATATGACCATGGACTATAAGAAAGCAGACCATGGGGAGGAACTTTTCAACCCCAAAGCTTTGCTTGGATAACTAAAGGACAAACGACTATGGCAGAGATTGTCAAGGCAAGAAAGCCAGTGAAAAAGTAAGGATAATGTCTCCAAGTTGCAAGGTGTCAGCTAAGGGGTCAGGCATTCATTTGCAAAAATGCATATGTTTCTGGAATAATAAATTAGTTTAAAAAATAATTCTGTCTAGTAAAGGCTTTGGGACGAAAAACAGATCCTAAGCAGATTTTTGCTTTGTTCTACATAACTTCCAGCTGGAATGGTGCTGTTATTGTTGACTTAAATGGATCACCAGTCCTTTTCCATCAACCTCTGCATTATTTTTGCAGAATGAATTACAGTTTTTCTTTCTAGGCCACTAAGAGGCAGAGAAAGATGAAAAACCTTGAGAATTAAGATCAGAAACATTGCTTTTCTAAACAAATTAGTAACAGCACAAGAAATTCAGCTTCCATTCATGCCAGCAGTAACTGATCAGGGACAAATTCTTCAAACATAGGATGAGTAAACTATATGGGCTTTTGAGTCTCTTTCCTGCTCTAAGATTCTATAAATTCAAATGGTTTAATATATTAGGGATGATTTCTATCTATATTAAAACAAAATGTCCCATATTAGAATGAGATTGTGAAACATAAAACCACAATTAAAAGCAATGCTACAATTTTCTGGAATAAGATCAACAGGAAGAAAAGTTAAGTTCAGAAGGATATGGCCAGTTGACAAAGGCTAAAAATAAAACCCCTTACATTTTTTCTTAATAAAAGATTGGTAGTCTTCCAATTGGATAAGCCACTCATCTAATGACACCTAAAGATCTTCGTAAGCATATACATTATTTGAACCATGTTGCACCAAAGTACGAAAAATATAAATCCCCCAAGAAATGGAGAAAGCACTGCTCTGTGAAGCTTTTCCACTCAAAAGAAGTTCTGGTGTTCAATGAAAAAGGAAACTGGTGATGCAACAATGAAAAGATGTGACTTCCATGGGAAGGAAGAAACTACAAAAAGAGGAAAGTGGCATGACAAAATCACAGTCCCCAATGGCCGTTTGTGTCTCATCATTCTTCAGCAATATCTTCACTGCCAAGAAATTCTCAAATGTCAGGCATCTTTGCACAAATGCCATGGCCAGCAACTGTACCTTTACCTCCTTCCGTCTCTCTCCCTCCCCTAGGGTAGGTAATGATGAAGGGTCCACATTTGTCCTCCTGAACATGTCAGGGAAGCAGAAATTTTATATTCTGTTGTGATAATATAAGACCTTCCAGTGATTATTTAAAACCATGCAGTGTATCCTGTGACACTCAGCTGGATTATTTCATGCTTATAAGTGCATGCAAAAGCGCTTGAATATTTATTGAGGTATGAGCTACTCTGATGCCTTCTCTAAACCTGGAGCCATTCCATGGGGTTTTGGAAGAACTAAGAATGAGGAGCATCTGTGTCCAGAAAGGGAACTCTGGAGAATAGAACAGAAGACTGATCTAAGAGCTTTGTGGACTGGTTCTTCCATCTTCTTAGGTTCTGACCTCTTTATCTATTGGCTTCTAGAAACCTACTTCCAATAAAACTTCCCAGCATGACCTCCTGTTCCAGGCATCTCAGAAAAGATGTTTCGGTTCAAGTCTCTCCAGGGAGAAAAAGATATCTTGAACATACCTTGGAGTTAGTTGGGGCTCTCCTTGGTGGTGGTTATTAATGAGTACTTTTTTAGTGAGGGCCCAACTGTGTGTGTCAAGGGTTAAGAATCACCAGGATGTGTCCATCAGAGTCCTGACTTTCAAGGACCTAAAACACAAGGCATGGAAAATCTCTTCTTGATGCCTTTGATATATAGTTCAGGTTTCTCTTCATTTAGTGTAGTGTAGTGTCCTAATGCACACATAATTAAAGAGTTTGTAGTGGAGCAATGTGACCAGTTAGCAGACAAACACATTAACTTCATATTGGCCACATAGGAGCCTTCTGGTCCAATTCATTTTGGTCCAATTTTGCTCCAGTTTCTCTCTCACCTTTCTGCTGCCAAGTTCTGACAGAAAATGGAGGAAAACTGGCCTATTTTAGTTGATGACGGACTGAATTTGGAAGAAAGGAGTGGGGAGAGAGGCTAAATATGGCCAGTTGCTGGAGTGGCTAAGGTGCAGTTAAGAATCCACCAATGGATTTGCTCTTGATGCAAGTTACTACTATAGGAGATGACTATGAGAAAAACAGCATTGTCCAGAAGCAACTGGCAAGGGTTGTTTTCTAAATTTAGATGTACTTCTGTAGCTACTCCAGAATTATTAATACTAGGACAACTCGTAGAAATAAGCTCCCTCATTTCCCCTTGATTAGAAGTAAATGTTTTCAAATCTCTTGGTTGATGTTTTTGGTATTCACTTCTATATATCAAATAATATGCTTGTAGTACTCTATTTTAACTTACGACTATGGGAGATGAGGATTTTGTTCCTCTCTCTACCCCACAGTACACATACACATTCTTCCCATCTTCCTGAGATAGTTATAATTTAGTTAGATCACTATCCACTGCTTACATTACCATTGCTGTGTATTCTATTCAGGGCTGAGTCATAAAGTAAACCAACAATTACTTTTCTTTTCAGGCAAAATTTAAAATTTTCCCTATATTTAATAATCTCTTGTTTTGTCATTTGCTTAATTTCTTTGCACATATCTCTAATCCAACTTCAAACTCTCTACCAGTTAGCTAAACCTTTTTGCAATATTTTCAAACACAAGTGTTCTCCCAGTTTCAATTTCTTGAAGAAGCCTTTCCTGGAGTCTTGTGACCTACTCTGATCTAGATTGATCAGTTTCCATTTCTTTCACTTCTACTGATTGAACAGCTTTTATTTTTTGTATACTACTTCTTCCATGGTGAGCTTTTTCATTTTAGCACAACCACATTTGTCTGTAGCTTCCTGAGAAAGCGTTCATGAGTGCTAAACTTTTATGGCTTCATGACCTTTGCCTACTTGATGGATGGCTTAGTTGGATGTAATATTTTAGGTTGGAAAAATTTTTTTCTTTAGATTTTTGTGGGATA
Organism: Manis javanica; assembly: GCF_040802235.1. NCBI lineage: Eukaryota > Metazoa > Chordata > Mammalia > Pholidota > Manidae > Manis > Manis javanica. The sequence continues at coordinate 33,956,941 of NC_133160.1, read as the reverse complement.
ATTTGCTTTGTTGTCTTTTAACTTCTAGTGTAGCTGTTAAGAGGTTCAAAGACTTCCTGATACATAATCCTAAAAATACACATGTGTTCTGTTTTATTGTTTGTCTCTCTGGAAATTTCTAGCACCTCATTCAGTCCGCTTCTTGAAATTGTACAGTGATTTGCTTTGATATAGGTCACCTTTATCCTCTGTGTTTGGCACTCTTTGAGCTCTTTCAGTCTGAAAGCTATTATCATTTTATTTGGAACATTTTCACGAATTGTCTCTATGGTAATTTCCTCTGTTCTCTCTTTCTGGAATATTATTTGGCCAGTGTTTTCATTCTTTAACATTCTGCAATTTTTCATTTATATCTTTGCTCTACTTTCTGGGAGATTTTCTCAACTTTATTTCCAATTTTTCTTTGAGTATTTTCTTTCTGCTACTTTCTTCTTAATGTCTGAGAGCCAGTTTAAGTTCTCTAACATTTCTTCAACAGATAGCATTGTGTTCTTTTTTCAGTGGTGCGATATGATGTGTTCCCTTTCTAAGGATATTAATGAAATATGTATGTTTAAAGTTTTCTCTCACTTTATAGTCATTGTTTTCCCCAAGGTTGCCTTTTCCCTGCTTATTTCTACTTTCTAAGGACGTTTTCCTCTTATATCTAGTAATTTGTAATGGTCTGTTCATATTTCAAATTGATGAAATCAAAAGCTGATTGGATTTTTGAATGTATCTGGATATCTGACTATGAACATGAAAAGTATGAGAATTGATAATCATTGAAGAGGGATCAATCTTTATCTCTTTGGAGTAACCTTTATCACCAGTATTTTAGGTCTTTATTCTTAAGCTCATCGGAATCCTGAGGGAAGATCTGTTTAATCACTTTCCAGGAAAGTACAGGCCCAGACACCAGCGTTCCAGAGCCAAGTGGGGGAAGAAGGCTGGAGTTCAGTAGTCAGTATACTAATGATCCCTTTTATCTCTTTGCTTTCAAAATGGTAGCACTGCTTTCACCTGGGACTGTTTTCTTCTCTCCAGAGAATAAGCCATTATTCTCTGGTTTACTTCCAGCTGGGAGTTCTAACTATGCCTTAAACAGCTGTCAAAAAAATCCTTATTTTAGGTTGTACTTTGAAACTCACTTTAGAGGAAGCTAACACTATCAATTTCTGAGATTTTAAGGCTTTCATGGAATGACTTAGGTGGCCCCTAGTCTTTCACATGGCTGATCTATGTATGATTAGTTTTTTTAGATGTATTATAGCTATAAATGTATAGCCAGCTGTCAAAATTATGTAATTGTTATCTTTTATCCTATTATCTCCATTTTTGCCATATTTTTCCTTTGAAAAAACTCTTCCAATGCAATTTTGGTGTGGTTTCAAGAGAGTTTAATTAAATTATTATGTTCAGACCATCATATTTATCCTGATGTTTCATGATTTTTCTACTATACCAGACTGCAGAATTTTTGTTGATTAAATTAAAAAGTCCAATTTCAGATGCCTAATCTTTTGATCTTACTATTTTTAGATAAAATTAAATCACATGGGAAGAACTGAAGGTCTTGCATGATAAGGGATTATGGGTCTCCCTGGTTTTCTTTTATGTAAATTTTCTAGTAAAATTATGCAGTGACTAATATCTCACTACAGATCACACCATTTGGATAATTTGTCAGTTTTCCTGGCTCTGTCTTTTCCTAGGTAGAGTGTAGAAACAAAGGCAACCTGAGCTCTCAGGTATATATCAGGGGGGAGTTTGGCCTGGACTCTTTGGCTTCTCTTGCCAACCTCACAAAGCTGTCTGTGAGGACAAGGGCTGGGAGTGTGTTTAGGGAGATGCCAATGTCTATGGGTTTCTAAGCCAGTCATGACTGAGTCAAGCCGGTCTTTGACTTTATGAGTGCCAGTGAGTTGGCCAACTCCCTTCAAGTGGTCATGGGATGTGTCCCACATGACTTTACTCAGTCAGCAGAAAATACATGCAGATTTGTAATTGTGCATCACAAATATCTCACGTAAGGTTACAATTTGCATTCAAAGCACTGGTGGAGAAATCACCTTGATTAAATCTAAAATAATTTAAGGAGTCTTCTGGAACTAAATTCTAATGCAGCTGAAATAAACTGCATATTCAATCCTGCCAGAGTCAGGAGTAGTTAACAGATGAAATATTTTCTCTCTTATATTTTCCAAGTCCCTCCTCCTCCAATATATAGACAGTAACAAAGCATTCTAACCTTGTCTCAGGGAAGGGAGGGATGGCAGAGAAGGAAGAACTAAAGGATTCCTTTCCTGCTCAGTTCTGAGGACACTCTGCTACTAAGGGTTCCCTGTCCCCAAGTCTAGGGGATGTCCCAGACAAGCCTGATGTCCTGAAGAGGGAAGCCTGTGGCTCCTTTCCCCAGAGATGCTCCAGGAAGTTACTCCTCTCTGCTGTTTCCCAGCGGCCAGGAGGAGCAGGAGAGCTCCGTCTTTACTCCTAGCTCTGCCTCATCCCCGGCACAAGCACTAATCAGACAGCCTTAAGTGTCTAAAGCCATCAAAATAGACCAGAGGAAGGGGAGAGGATAATTTTGAATAGGGAAAATCGATCCTCAAACAATAGGAGAGTTGATTGTACTTCATTACATCGCAGTGACAAGGTACCTGCCCTGTCATTACCTGTTCCTCTTCACTTCTTTGCTCAGCCCTGGTAGAATTTCTTTTTCAGTGCACAAGTAAGAAGTGTATCTGAAATAAATCCATAGATCCTCTACCCACAAATTTCAGGGAAGGCCAGGTAACACAGGCTGATGCTCCTCACTGCACAGGAATGTTTGAACCTGGGGTCAGTCCTTAGCACCATGTTCTCATGATACTTCACACAGCTCCAGGACCAAGGGAAGGAAAAAGTACAGCAGGGGATGGTCAGAAGCTAATCTCTAAGTAGAATGCATGCACATTATGCAGGTGCCTTGGAAGTTCCTCAGTCAGGCTTTTTCCTATTTGTATTTGCTATTTATTGGGATAGTTACCTTGGAAATGACCCCATCATGGTATCAAAGCACTGGTGACATGGAACTGCTCCTTATCTTACTCCTAAAAAGCAGATGTAAGGGAGCAGCAGTGAAGTACTGAACAACAACAAAAAATTATGCCATAGAGACTCAAGGAGAAAATATGTGGCTGGATGTGTTTACGAGCACAGTATATTTTTTTTTAAATAATGGACTCTGACTTGAAAGGAAATACGTAAGTGCAAGCAAGATAGGAAAGGAAGAGAGCCAGTCTTTGAAGAACTTCATGAATGTAATCTATTTCCAGTATATTACTTAACAAACCTTTATATATTCCTTACTATATGTAAATATTAAGCTATTTCACCCTCATAATAACTGTATGGCATGGGTAGCACTTTTATGCCCATTTTATGGATAAGAAACCCAAGGCAAGTAGCTTGTCTAAGGTCATAGAGCTTATAAATGGACTAAATGGGATTTGAAACCAAGAGGTCAGACTTTGTGTTCTGTGCCATTAATTACTATGCCATCCTGCTGTAGAAGACACCACACATACTCTAGTACAAGGAGAAAGTGAATTATCATCATCAACATAATCATCATTGAAGAAGGAGCTGCCATTACTCAAGCACTGAGCCAGGCACAGAAATCCTATGAAAGAAATCCTATTCCACATTCAGCAGAAAAAGCTGAAACTTAGAGAGGTAAGCAACTTGTCTGACATTCAGGTAAATCATTCAAGAGCTGTATCTGGAGCCCAGGGTGGTTCAGGGGAAAGACAGATGGTGGTTAGTGCGACTGACAATATCTATCTACATAACCTTCCCAGCACTGCCCTGGATGTGGGACATGGATGGTGAAAAGAAGAGCATCTTGCCTCCATGGCAGTTGGCTTCAATCTAGGCACCCTGGATTAGCCCTAAAAATAGCCATGAATGTGACCAGTGAAGAATTTTTTCCTCCCATGATTTACTTATCTCTCTCTCTAAAATGTGTTACTTTAATCTTTCTGTTAAAAGAAGCTGAGCTCATGGTTCTTTGAGAAAATAAACAAAATAGATAAGCCTCTAGCCAAACTTATTAAGAGAAAAAGAGAATCAACACAAATCAACATAATCAGAAAAGAGAATGGAAAAATCACGACAGACTCCACAGAAATACAAAGAATTATTAAAGACTACTATGAAAACCTATATGCCAACAAGCTGGAAAACCTAGAAGAAATGGACAACTTCCTAGAAAAATACAACCTCCCAAGACTGACCAAGGAAGAAACACAAAAGTTAAACAAACTAATTATGAGCAAAAAAATTGAAACGGTAATCAAAAAACTACACAAGAACAAAACCCCAGGGCCGGACGGATTTACCTTGGAATTTTATCAGACACACAGAGAAGACATAATACCCATTCTCCTTAAAGTGTTCCAAAAAATAGAAGAAGAGGGAATACTCCCAAACTCATTCTATGAAGCCAACATCACCCTAATACCAAAACCAGGCAAAGACCCCACCAAAAAAAAAATACAGACCAATATCCCTGATGAATGTAGATGCAAAAATACTCAATAAAATATTAGCAAACAGAATTCAACAGTATATCAAAAGGATCATACACCATGACCAAGTGGGATTCATCCCAGGGATGCAAGGATGGTACAACATTCAAAAAATCCATCAACATCATCCACCACATCAACAAAAAGAAAGACAAAAACCACATGATCATCTCCATAGATGCTGAAAAAGCATTTGACAAAATTCAACATCCATTCATGATAAAAACTCTCAGCAAAATGGGAATAGAGGGCAAGTACCTCAACATAATAAAGGCCATATATGATAAACCCACAGCCAGCATTATACTGAACAGCGAGAAGCTGAAAGCATTTCCTCTGAGATCGGGAACAAGACAGGGATGCCCACTCTCCCCACTGTTATTCAACATAGTACTGGAGGTCCTAGCCACGGCAATCAGACAAAACAAAGAAATACAAGGAATCCAGATTGGTAAAGAAGAAGTTAAACTGTCACTATTTGCAGATGATATGATACTGTACATAATAAACCCTAAAGACTCCACTCCAAAACTACTAGAACTGATATCGGAATACAGCAAAGTTGCAGGATACAAAATCAACACACAGAAATCTGTAGCTTTCCTATACACTAACAACGAATCAATAGAAAGAGAAATCAGGAAAACAATTCCATTCACCATTGCATCAAAAAGAATAAAATACCTAGGAATAAACCTAACCAAGGAAGTGAAAGACTTATACTCTGAAAACTACAAGTCACTCTTAAGAGAAATTAAAGGGGACACTAATAAATGGAAACTCATCCCATGCTCATGGCTAGGAAGAATTAATATCGTCAAAATGGCCATCCTGCCGAAAGCAATATACAAATTTGATGCAATCCCTCTCAAATTACCAGCAACATTCTTCAATGAATTGGAACAAATAATTCAAAAATTCATATGGAAACACCAAAGACCCCGAATAGCCAAAGCAATCCTGAAAAAGAAGAATAAAGTAGGGGGGATCTCACTCCCCAACTTCAAGCTCTACTACAAAGCCATAGTAATCAAGACAATTTGGTACTGGCACAAGAACAGAGCCACAGACCAGTGGAACAGATTAGAGAGTCCAGAAATTAACCCAAACAAATATGGTCAATTAATATTTGATAAAGGAGCCATGGACATACAATGGGGAAATGACAGTCTCTTCAACAGATGGTGCTGGCAAAACTGGACAGCTACGTGTAGGAGAATGAAACTGGACCATTGTCTAACCCCATATACAAAGGTAAACTCAAAATGGATCAAAGACCTGAATGTAAGTCATGAAACCATTAAACTCTTGGAAAAAAACATAGGCAAAAACCTCTTAGACATAAACATGAGTGACCTCTTCTTGAACATATCTCCCTGGGCAAGGAAAACAACAGCAAAAATGAGCAAGTGGGACTACATTAAGCTGAAAAGCTTCTGTACAGCGAAAGACACCATCAATAGAACAAAAAGGAACCCTACAGTATGGGAGAATATATTTGAAAATGACAGATCCGATAAAGGCTTGACGTCCAGAATATATAAAGAGCTCACATGCCTCAACAAACAAAAAACAAATAACACAATTAAAAAATGGGCAGAGGAACTGAACAGACAGTTCTCTAAAAAAGAAATACAGATGGCCAAGAGACACATGAAAAGATGCTCCACATCGCTAATTATCAGCGAAATGCAAATTAAAACTACAATGAGGTATCACCTCACACCAGTAAGGATAGCTGCCATCCAAAAGACAAACAACAACAAATGTTGGTGAGGCTGTGGAGAATGGAGAAAGGGGAACCCTCCTACACTGCTGGTGGGAATGTAAAGTAGTTCAACCATTGTGGAAAGTAGTTTGGAGGTTCATCAAAATGCTCAAAACAGACCTACCATTTGACCCAGGAATTCCACTCCTAGGAATTTACCCTAAGAACGCAGCAATCAAGTTTGAGAAAGACAGATGCACCCCTATGTTTATCGCAGCACTATTTACAATAGCCAAGAATTGGAAGCAACCTAAATGTCCATCGGTAGATGAATGGATAAAGAAGATGTGGTACATATACACAATGGAATACTACTCAGCCATAAGAAGTGGAAAAATCCAACCATTTGCAGCAACATGGATGGAGCTGGAGAGTATTATGCTCAGTGAAATAAGCCAAGTGGAGAAAGAGAAATACCAAATGATTTCACTCATCTGAGGAGTATAAGAACAAAGGAAAAACTGAAGGAACAAAACAGCAGCGGAATTACAGAACCCAAAAATGGACTAACAGGTACCAAAGGGAAAGGAACTGGGGAGGATGGGTGGGCAGGGAGGGATAAGGGGGGGGAAGAAGAAGGGGATTTTAAGATTAGCATGCATGGGGGGGAGGGAGAAAGGGGAGGGTGAGCTGCACAACACAGAGAGGACAAGTAGGGATTCTACAACATTTTGCTAAGCTGATGGACAGTAACCATAATGTGGTTATTAGGGGGGACCTGATATAGGGGAGAGCATAGTAAACATAGTATTCTTCATGTAAGTGTAGATTAAAGATTTAAAAAAAAAAAGAAAGAAAGAAAAGGGGGATTACTCCTTGATAGGATAAAACTATTGGTAAATCAAAGATCAACGCATGCTTTAAATATCCTTAATGTTGATCACTTAAAGGGTGTCAGATATCAGCTATGGAGGTACTCTTTTCTGATAATATTCCTTTCTCTTAATAAAAAGAAAAAAAAAGGCAGTCCCTGTGTGCTGACCTCCAATGAGTTCTGCACAGTGGTATAGAGGGCATGTCAAAGTGTGGGCAAAGGGTCTGTTTGTTTCTATGCAGAAGATCAAGGCCTAGCTTGGATACCCAGAAAATGAACTAAGATACGATATGAGGAGGAGCTTCTGGCATCAGCACTCTCTGGAGGACTCGTGCTGGGGGATGATCATCAAAAAGCCTCCACAGGGATCCGGGCGATGCTGCGGTTGTGGCTGCGTCCACCCCACTGTTTCCTGGACTTGCCATTGGAATGAGGAGGGAGATGTCTAGGCTGGCATGTGCATACAGTGAGACAATGAATTTGACCAGATCTGTACTGTTGGAACTCAACCAGGAGTTGGGAGGGGTGCAAGTTGTAGCACTCCAAAATCTCATGACTATAGACTATCTACGGTTAAAAGAACATATGGGATGTGAACAGATCCCAGAAATGGGCTGCTTTAATTTGTCTGATTTTTCTCAGACTGTTCAAGTACAGTAGGACAATATCCATCATATCTTAGACAAATTTTCACAAATGCTTAGGGTGCCTAAATGGTTTTCTTGGCTTCACTGGAGATGGATGGTAATTATAGATTTGCTTTGCTTATGCCACCGTATTCCTATTATGTTAATATGTGTGTGCAAATTAGTTAGTAGTTAAAAACCTATACATACTTAAGGTACTCTACAAGAAGATATGTCAAAGAAATAATCAATCCTCCCATTTTTTCTTCCATATGCTACCTCTATAGCTTTTCTTCTTCCTTCCTAATTACAACCCTTAAATAGAATTCGTGCCTCATATCGAATTTACCGAGTATCATAATTCCTCCAGGTGGTAAAGATATTTCGAGACAAGTGCTGGGCATAGAAGCCACAGGGCATAAATCTGCAAAGAAGTAAAAAGCTAACCTTTTCAAACAATATGGCTTCTCTCTCACTTACCAACTTTACATTTCCCTGTATGGCCCCGGAAGATGGCTGGTTAGCCAGAGACGGGTAAGATTCCTCAAGGGAGGAACAACCTAAGAGGCACAGTCACAGGGGGGCCAATCAGGTGAGAAATTGGGGATCCACAGAGGTGAGGCTCAGAACCTCATCCCCCCTGCTTTGAGAGAAATCTGCATCTGTGGATGTTTTGCTGCCCTTGTCTAGCTTGGATTAATACTTAGTCCATAGGCACACACCTGATCATCTACATTTGCCCTCTTACAGCACTAAACTCTGTTTTCTACCTTTATCTTGCATCTACCTACCACTTCAGCATTTTATTAAAAATAAAAATAATAATAATAATAAAGGGAGAAATGTGGGATCAACATATAAGTCAAGTATAAAAATCAAACGAATATTCATATTTGACCTGATTGTTTATAGTTCATAATGCGTGATCAAAACCGAAAGTTTCTGTGATGACTGCCCTTGTACTGTTCACCATGTAAGAATTCGTTCACCATGTAAGAACTTGTTCGTTATGCTTCAGAAGATTGGAGACTGACGAGAATTAGGCTTGAGATGGATTAATGATTGTATATTGAGCATTGACCCCCCTATACTGAATTTTATTGTTGTTAACAACCATTTGATCAATAAATATGAGAGATGCCCTCTCAAAAAAAAAAAAAAAAAAAAAAGAAGCTGAGCTCAGGCAGGATGAAATGACCCACCTGGCAGAGGCGTGAGGATTAGCTCTTTGATTTGGATTTGTCTATTAAGGTCTAAAATTCTTTTCCAGGCTTAATTTACATTCTAATCACTGCAAGTAATTTAGAGGTATCCTCTAGCACTTTCATTCTCCAGCCCACGAGTCTAACTTGGAGGAAGAAAATAAAATACAACAGGAAACTTGTTATGCCAATGTGAGGACAAGAGAAATGCTCAACAGAAGATGTGACATTGTTTTGTGGATTTTGCAAAAAGGATGCAGGGTAGCTTAAAAAAATAAAAATAGTGAAACACATGTAAAGAACCTCTTTCAAAGCCTGGAAGCACAGAGAAATTTCTACAAATTCTGCCTTGAAAACAGATGGCCTATAAATCTATGTTAAGAGTCATCACACAGTTGAGATGGACAAATTGGATGACATGTCTGCCAGCTAGCATGGCCACCAGCCTCATTCTGTTGAGCCAAATGCCAATTAGGCAGGATCTGACATTCAAGCATTTGGATGTTACAGAGATTAGGGGGGTTAAGAATCTATTCATCATAATTCCAACCCCACTCTTAATGTAATGATAGCAGAGCATGTTGGAATACTATGGGTCCAACATCTTAGAACCTACTTAAGTCACTTCCAAGGAGAAGCTACTTCCTTGGCTCATATTTATTCCTGGTTCTCTAGTCATTTGTGAATTCTGCTAGACCAGCTCAGAGAAAGTAGGTACAGATGGTTTTAATGTCCCACAGCTCACCAAAATCTATCTGCCTACTTGCAGTAATAATCTATTAAATGTTCCCCTTTCAATTATCTTTGCATGGCACAAACTTTCCTATTACATTTGCCAGCTGTGTTTTTGCACAACATTTGACCCTTTGCTGGTTTCTTTATCTATTTATGGATTTCTTTGCTAATCCTGCAGTTAGTATGTTAGATATAGGTTCTCAAGCATTATTATTTCATCTTAGGTTGAAAAGCATCATACATTCTTATGCTATCCAGACAGCAAAAACTATACTAACATTATGTACGAATTCAAGTCCATGACATACTGAGATAATGCCAACTAAACGGTTATGTGATCTTCTTACATGCCTCTGCAGATTAACCCCTCGCCCCACTGTCATGGCTTTCTGTGTCCCTGGAATTTTCCCTGTACTGTTGAACTTGTTGATGTGGCTTGTGTGAAAGTTCTTAATAATAACACCTAAGTTTGATTTAACACATTCCCTTTTTCAAAATATTCTCACATCGGCAAGTTTATTTACTCCACACTGCTCTGTTTGTAGGCAAGACAAAGTTTTATTATTTAACATGACAGATAAACAAGCTTAAACAGTCTTTTTAAGTTGACACGGCTTGATAAGGGCAGGATCTAGATAGGAACCCTGCTCTCTTAAACACAGGCTTGGAGTCATTGCACTCGGTTGGTGTAAGTACTAATTGCTCATTAGGAGTTAGAGGTTCTCAGAGGATAAGGGAACAAGTTCATTGCATTTTATTACTGTACTGTCACATTGTTCTATCAGAGGAGACCCTTCACAATGGTGCCTGACCATAATACAGGAGGCAAAAACGTTTTAGATCCTTACCCAGAATGTCATGCGTCATGATCAAGCTCAACATTGACTTTCTAAAGGTTAGGACCATGACCTTCACTTTGTTAACATCTCTTTCAGTGCCTAACAAAAAGGCAGGTTCAGAATATGTGCTCATTAATGCTTTCTGATGAACTACTTAGAACATGTTACCTCTTAATGCCTTAAATGCCATCTGCCTCTAGTCTGTCCCTCCTCCAGCCTTCTGCTCTGCAGAATTCCTGACGTGAAGCTCAAATGTTACTTTCCCCTTCAAAAACCTTCCTGGCATCCTTCCTCACAGAAGAGATTCTGTTACACTGAGAGCCTGACGAAGAGAAGATTGGTGCCTTTTATGCTCCAGTTCGAGATGGACACAGGCAGTGAGGCTCAAAAAATGTGTTGACAAAATAAATGAATGAATGAGCCAAGAGTAGCAACAACGCTTCTATGCCTTTTTTAGCCTTATTTCTATTTCCTTCTCGCACAAAGTAATAAAGTTACTTGACCATTCAAAGACTCACTTTCCTCAAAACTCTAAAGTTTGTTCAGAGATTTATACAAGATAATTGGCAGGTAAAGAGCTCACTGTGATTCCTGATATTCCCTGGCGCCTCAATAAATAAAACTTCCTTTTTCCTCCAGGCGTTCCTAGAACATCAGGGATACTCCATAGATATTTGCTAGATGAATGAATGGAGGTGTATCACATTCTATCTTACATAATGGTTGTTTGTAGATATTATCTCCCTGCTGAATTGCAGTCTCCTCCAGAGTGAAGACTTTATCTTGATTTTTGTTCCTCCTTTTTGTAGCTCTTAAGCTAGTTGGGCCATATGTTGTTTGTCCATGCGACTGCGTGAGGTCTGTGTTAGAATGAAGAGTTCAGAGAGCCTCAGGTAACTTAGAGGATCTTTCCTCTAACATTCTAGACATTCTTACTTTAGTTGCAGAGCTGAGTGGAGATAATCCTTTTTATACTATCATGATCATGATGAATATTGTTTTCTTGGTAATGACACTGTAGCAGGCTGTACTGGTGCCCCCAGAGATATGGTTAGGCTGGGCTTCCATCTGCATCTCTTTCTCTGATGGCTTAATTTACACAGAGCAGGCTGGACGTGCCTGAGAATGAACACCTCCTAAGAGCATGTGCAGGCACTGTGACTGGGAAACTCAGGTGTGCTCCACGCTGGTTTTTAGAGTTTGCCCCAGGACTGAGCTCCAGTTATGCACACTGATAACTTGATTGATGACACAGCCTTTACCGGCTGTCTCCCTCCTTCTCTTCTTTTGGATCGCCTCTCAAATAAGTTCTTTGTACTCGTAGACAAATAGCGACATTAATAAGAAGCATGCGGGGCTTATCCTCTATAAAGTAGGGTATTATGTGAGAAAGTTGATTTTGTCAATCCTCCTCAATTAAGGCTTCCTCTGAAAATAATGTTATCTCTACTCTGTATGTAGTTTTACTTTCACACTGGAGTTCTACAGATCACAGTCATTCAGAGTTAAGACAGAGCTCCTATAAAAAATCCATGAAATTATAGGTCATTCTCTGCTTTCTGACATTATTGCACCCATTGCTTTGGCACATTTTTCTGCTGTTAAGTGTTAGGGTAAATAGTCCACATTTCACCTCATCTGGCTTCCCTGTGGTTTGTTTTCCATGGAGTTGATTTTCTTTGCATTTGATCTGTTTCCCTCCTACTTATTTGGTGTGAAATTGACTATTAACAAAACTAGACTCTGGGTAATGGAGATGTTGGGGGCCAGATGCCTGTGGCTTTGTGGCTTTTCTGCAGCACCATGCAGCCTGCCAAGCTGTTCCTTTTAGGGGAGCCATGGTTCCACCGGACCCCTGCAGAGAAGGGGAAAGGTGTAATAGGCCGCAACAGTTAATGCCATGTTCTGATGAGGGGTGCATCTAAGGGAAAAACAGCCACTGCCTGGTTCTCATACAAAATGGCTCAGCACCTCGGGAAGCGGTAGCCTGATAAGGGAAAGGGGTTTTAAGAAAGCCTTGGGTTGGGTTAGGCTACCAAAGCTCTCTCCTCAGCCTTTGGGGCTGCCAGTTGACCTTGTCTTTTACTATTGATGTTTTCTCTGACTGGTTGTTTTCTGAAAAAATGCCATTTCAGTTGTGAATGGACATGGTGTGACTTTCTGGAAGAACTGTGCCCCTGAGCAGACACTGAGGTCACTGAGGGACAGACGAGAGGAGAAACCCTGGACTCCCGGGTGGGCATTTGCCTCTTCTCAGACCCAATTCCTGCCTCCTGGGAAAGAAGGAAATGCATCAAGGAGGGGAGAGCGAAGGAAGTTACTCAGTCAACTAATGAACAACGGACTCAAAATGGCTAGCCTGAAAAAAAGTTTTTTTTTCACTTTAATCAGTCCAAAATACTTCAGAAAATCTATGAATATCTGAAACAGTTAGGAGTTAGGAGGAGCTTGGAAGACATGCACAGATGAAAATGTCATTCCTCTCTGACCTTCCATAGAGGCTAGAAAGTCAATAGGTGGAATTTAAATGGAATCCTAATCAATGAAATACTAGACTGGCTTTCAGCAGATTTCTCAGTGAACTAATTTAATTAAGGCATGAAGAGGACTGGCTCCATCATATAGTTTTTATCTGTCTTTGTCTTTTGGGAAGAAAATCTGTCTTGTTTGAGTTGACTTTGTTCATTCATTCAGCTCTTCTTTTCCTTGTATTGCCACATGGATAATCTATATAAAAGTATTTAAGCAGATGGCACCTTAATTTTGAGGCAGATCATTAAACCAGTCAGTATTTCCTCCAGATGAGTGGTTTTTAAACTGAGCATCCTGACTCTCCTGGGGTTTCAGCAGAAGTGCCTGCAGAGATTGGGATGGGGTAGGAGAGGGGGCCAGAGTGGGGCAGCCATCACCAGCCACACTCCAGGCTCCCCTCTGGGCAACCAAAGTAGCTTTTTAAAGTTTTTCCTAAATATCGGCCTTTCTTGCGAGACTGTTAGAAGAAACAAACACAAATAAAAGGATGCTATGTCAAGGACAGGGTTGAAAACCACTGCTAAGGATGGATGCCAATTGCCAACTTCTAACTAGCCAGCACTGCCTCTCTTTTCTCAGCACGTTCTGATGAAAGGCCCCAAGTGGGCATTTGGAGTAGCGGGTAGGACGTGGCATTGGGACATAGAAAATAAGATCCTAGTGTCAACATTTTCACTTCCTTGGCTGCTTCTTCTATGATCTGAGAGTCTGGGCTTAAAGGTGAAGTCCCTGGTAGACAAGGAGATCCCATGACTTGGGGCCCCGGGTCAGGGCTACGTGAATGGTAACAACTGAGCTACGTGACAGGTTGAAGGGCTGAGCTGCGGGCACAGCCACTTTCCTTTTTCCTTCTCTCTCCATGCTCAGCTACTCTGACCTTACCTATTTTTCACTTTTAATTCTACTAGGGTCCCTTATGCTTGTCTTAGTTTGGGCTCTTCTCAAAATAGGCTTTGAGACAAAGATTGGGGTCCAAGGAGCTTATTTGGGAGGTGACTCCAGGAAATAACAGTAGGGAAGTGGAGAAATGAGAGGGGAAGGAAAGGGAATGTTTCAAGCAGGTTATGATTGTGGAGGGCAAGCAGGGCTCAGTCCCACAGGAAGGCTCCGGGAGAATGTGGAGAACACACATCAGAACTCTCCCACACAAGGGGCAGGGAAGTTGAGGCAGTGCCTCCTGAATGAAAACTACTCCTGGGGCCATGAAGTCCCGCGCACTTGTAGGTTGGCTGTGGCTGGGTGGAGAGAAAGTCCTAGGGAGCTGCAGAGCTGCAGAGGACTGCCTTGGAACAATGAATGCAAGACATACGGTAAGAGCATCAGTGCCCACTAGTATTGGTATCGTCCCATTATCCCATTTTACGGATGGGGAACCTAAAGCTCAAGCAAGACAAGTCACTGGCCCGAGGTTCATTGGCTTGACTATAACACCAGGCTGGTCTTTTTTATTTAATTATGATACATTTGCTCTCTCAAGAGTACACAACAGACATTAATAAAAGTAATCTTATTATTTAAAATTTCTCCCTAGTAAAGAAATGGTGCTGGGAAAACACTTATTTTTAAACACCTACTAGGAAAATTAGGTGATGAAGTAAATAGTAAGATTGCAGTATAAATCTTTATATTTTCACTATCATTATAATTCCATTTTAATAAAATATATGTGAAAAGAATAACTGAGTCTGAAATGAACATTTGTGAACAGAGACAACTTGACATATTTTTTTCAGGATTCATCTTCAAATGGTTTTAATTTATTATGAATTGCAATTGGTTACATGAGCTTGTTAGCCAAGAGACAACAACATTCAGGAATGCCTCTGCTCAACACTCTGAATCTCACTTCCAGACCCATAAATGGTTCAAAATAATTTGGTATAAATGCCAATTATCACTTTTCATTAGTTCAGGTCAGCAAAGATTTACTGGGCAATAATTAATATATGCAACCTTGTTATCATGAACAACTTATTTAACTCTCCCAGTTATTCTCTAAGGGAATGTTTTCAAAGATGAGAAAAGTAGGTGGTGGGTACTGGTCAAAGAGGTTAAATGGCTTCTACAAGTTAAAGTAAACAGTGAGGCTGAATTGTTGATTTCTGACCCAGTTTTGGGGGAGTCTGCTGCTTTTTCTGTTTTTTTTCCTGTGGCTATTATTATTATTATTTGTATTAAGGTATCATTGATATACACGCTTATGAAGGTTTCACATGAAAAACATTGTGTTTACTACATTCACCCATATTATCAAGTCCCTCCCATACCCCATTGAAGTCACTGTCCAATAGTCTAGTAAGATGTCACAGAGTCACTACTTGTCTTCTCTGTGCCACACTGTCTTCCCTGTGAACCCCCACACACCATGTGTACTGATCATAATACCCCTCAATCCCCTTGTTTCTCCTTCCCCACTCCTCCCCTTTGGTAACTGCTAGTACCTTCTTGGAGTCTCTGAGTCTGCTGCTGTTTTGTTCCTTCAGTTGTGCTTCATTGTTATGCTCCACAAATGAGGGAAATCATTTGGCACTTGTCTTTCTTGTGTGGCTCTTTTCACAAGCATAACACCCTCTAGTCCCATCTATGTTGTTGCAAATGGTAGGATTTGTTTTCTTCTTATGAATGAATAATATCCCATTGTGTATATGTTCCATATCTTTATCCATTCATCTATGGATGGACACTTAGGTTCCTTCCATGTCTTGTCTATTGTAAATAGTGCTCTGATAAACATAGGGGTGCATAGGTCTTTTTGAATCTGGGACCTTGTTTTCTTAGGGTAAATTCCTAGGAGTGGAATTCCTGGGTCAAATGGTATTTCTATTTTTAGTTTTTCGAGGAACCTCCATATTGCTTTCCACAGTGGTCGAACTAGTTTACATTCCCACGAGCAGTGTAGGAGGGCTCCCTTTTCTCTGCATCCTCACTAGCATTTGTTGTTCATTGTTTTTTGGGTGTTGGCCATCCTAACAGGCGTGAGGCGGTATCTCATTGTAGTTTTAATTTGCATTTCCCTGAGTCTGCTGTTTTTACATGCCTAGTGAGCCTTCTTCCTTTTTCTAGGAAGCATGTCCCAGATGAATTTCAGGGACCTTCTGTCTCCCACTGTCAGTCCATGTGCTTTAGATAGCTGACTCTTCATTGGCAGTAGGGAGAGTCCTGTGCCCTAAGTCTGTTCAGTTATTACATTCTATCCTCAAGGCCACAGGGGTCCTAGTTCCAGAGTGGCGGTGGGCGACTTATGCCAGGCTTAGGTTTCTGGTACTTCTGATGGAATTATGAGTAAGAATACTTTCATTTTTAATAATTGCTATTGATAATAATGATACAATATAGTTCAACTGTATGAGTATTTTTTAAAACTTGTAAATACAATAGGGTTATTTCTACTGATAAAATCTTATTAGACTTGGTCTATTTGAAGCAAAAATGTTTGTGGCACCTGAACTTCTATTTGTGTCACTTAAAACCAAACTGCATTGCTATTATTAATTTTGAGTTCAACTATTAAACTATTAAATCAGTGTGCACTGATCAAATGCTAAAAGATATTATTAGCTTCATTTTTTGTGATTTCATTGCAAAAGAGCAGGGAAGCTTTTGTATAGCTTATGTAAAATGTAAGAGGAAGAACTGATGATGAACAAGGAACATAGCTTGAAACATCTGCTAATATTATAATCTGCTGTATTAATTTAATTGCTTAACTCACGAACACCTGTGCTTCACAGAAGAATCTAAGTATGAACAAATAACTCTCTTGTTGGGGGTTGGCAGTTTAAGTGAAAATTTGGCCTTCTTGTACACACATATCCATTGAATCTAGAGGTCTGACGTCTGTTGCCTAAGGCATCAATTTAACTATTTTATTTTTCATCCTAATTTTACTCAGTGCCTTTTTTCTAAAAAGTTTAAGTGGTTAAAGAAATGCTGAGGACACATTAGTCTTCAAACTGACATTCGCAACCCTTTTGTTTGGAAAAGGCAGAGGTCACTGTGTAGGCCTCTTTAAGCATATTTAGATCTCCAGTGCAAAAAGCATGGCAAGGAAGAAATATTTGCTGACCTGGGGCCAAGGCATTTTTCAACGTGTGATTTTAAATTGTAAAAATAAACCAAACTCCCTCAAGAAGAGTGTCTTCTGCAACAACATTCAAACGTTTTCTTTGTGGAACCCAAACATGTGAACATTTGGCCTTAGACTGAACAGGAACTCTCTGGTTATTTATAACAGATACATACATCTCCAAAAAACAGCAGTTGCAGTGGGGAAATAGGGCCAATAGACTAATGACAAGAGGCCCACAAAGCATCAAAGTCCATCACTTCTTCTGGACTTTTTATTTCACACTCCCATGTGGTGTGTTTTAGTCAGTATATGTATGGTCAGCTTTAGCACTTATACTATTGGCCATATTGAAAATTTTTCATTTAATTTTAAATTACCTTTTATGTAAGAAGTATCTAAAATGCATATGAAAACTAAACCTTAGCGTATGTATGTCAACTTTGTGTATTGTTTATTTAACACCTTCTTTAAAATGCAAGTTTCTAGCTGGTAGCTAGAATTATCATGTATATAAATGCTGAATCACTGTGTTGTACACCTGAAACTAATGTAATACTGTGTGTCAACTACCCTTCAATAAAAAAAAAATGCAAGTTTCTTGATATCACAAAGTATATGTATATTTGTTATTAAATATGAATATTATGTATGTATCTTATTCTTAGTATTTTATGACAAATATAGGCAATATGAAAGTATATTTCTCAGATAAATGAGACTGAATTTGTAGGTCAATTTAACTAATGCTTGTGCACATTTGAGGAACTAGTCAAAATGAAAGTAGCAGAAGAAAAATTTACAATGTAATATACTTATATTCTACCTTATTTATTCTATATTACTTATTTTAAGTGTACTTACTCATAGACTTATTAATATAAATATAATATATGTTATTATATCCTATTTTCAATTAACAAACATTTATATTTGCTAATTAAAATATATTAGCTAGTTGACTAAAAGTTAAAAACTCTGCTTTTTCAAAGAGCACCTTGATATGAGATCTTGGATAAGTCATTTGACCTCAAAACCTTAGTTTGCTTCTTTACAAAATGATAATGTATATTTAGAAAGTCACATAAATAAGTAAAAACTAATTTCCTTCCAGATCCATACCAGTCATTATATTGAAATCAAACAATATTTTCTTATATTATGCTTTGATTTTACTTGTAGTCACCTAATAATTAAGGAAGATGCAAAAAGGAGTTCCTGCAAAAATCTTAAAGGCAATCATCAAATTGTGCACTGCAAAATCAAATTTAAAAATCATTTTTCATGTAGGAAAAAAATATTTCAAAGTCTAAGGTACTAAAAAAGTGAGGTCTAATCCAACAATTTCTTAGTGCTACAAATAAATCATTATCCTTTCAACTGTAAAATAACAGTCAACACAAGAAAACAAATTTCTCTATTGTTCCCTGTCACATAAACAGAGCCAAATCAGTACACAAAATGGCTTGTGAAACATCTCATGTTCATTTTCTTAGTCGAGTTTTTGGGTTAAGAAGTGACTTCTATAATTAAAAAAAAAAATCTTGTCAAGGCCAACATGGAGGCTTCATGATCAATATCATATTAAGTTACAAAAAAATAAATAAAGTTGCTATTTTAAATATACCTGAATTTTGTGTGTCTGTTGAGATCATGGAATTCATATGGGGTACATCTATATGATAGCACTTAATGGACTTGCAAATGCAAAGGGGTATCCTCTTAATTTCCATTAAGATCAAAACTTGTTCTTCCAAGATTGACAATAACCTAGCATAAATTCTTCCCTTTGTATCATTTATTTGGTTCAAGTCATCAGAGTATGATGTATGGAGGCATCATATGCCAACTGAAGCATGGACCATCAGCGTGGCGTGAAGAAAGGAGAAAAAGGCAAAGTTTAGGCTCTGATGTGCCTCATTGGTTTTACAGAAGCTTTTTGTTTTCTTAGCATCATGTGCTAACCATTTTTAGAATGGATTTGTTATAACACCGTGCTAGTTATTTTTGGCAATGTTCGGATTTCAGAAGGGAACCGTCAAGCTGCCCAGGCGAAATCTCCAAGGAGTTGTCCCCCTGCTTAATAAGGAGAAATCCCATCTCTGGGGCACTAGGGAAGAAAGAGCACCATGTCTAAGCAGACTCGGAGGAGCAGGTCTGGCGATGCCAACACATGCAGTGGGGCCCAGCATTGCCTTTGGCTGACCTCCTTCCCATGGCAACAGTAATGACGACAAAGGCCGAGCACTCAACCGAGAAAATGAACAAAAACATTTCGCCTAGAAGTTTTCAACTAATAACGTGCAGGACAAAGTTAATGATAAGAGTTTACTCACATTCTTAATAAATTCATTTTTCATTTAGAGGATCAGGTCCAGAATAAATACAATGGCTTAGAAGACTTTTTCCATCTACATTTATGATAACTGTACTTATTAATAATTATGAACTTGCTACAGCTCTGTTACAAATTGCCTGCATATTAACATGTCATTTATTTCTTCTTAATAATTGGTTAATTATTCTTTATTTTCCTCCCGATGGAATATCTAGGCAATTTACAGTAACATCAGTGATAACACACCAGTTTTTCTCGGTGAAGATATTTCAGTTAAGATGAGACTTGGTCTTAGCAAAAGGAAGAGCTGAAGACCCTGGTCAGGAACAATGATGCCATGTGCATAACTGCCAGTGAAATCTTCATGATCTTATTTTGGCAATTAATTTCTCCAGAATCAAAACTATAAATTCCTTATTAATTTCCAGGCCACTTAATGCTGTCTTTCCAATATTAAGTTTTAGACATTTTTTTCTACAAACACTTAATTTTTTTTCTTACATAGAAAGCTACAATTTATATTTCTCCAAGTGGAAAATTTTATCAATAGGATAAACTGGAATAAGGTAAGGGTCTAGTGCACTGAGTATTTCTTCAGTTTCAGAGATTAAAAAAAAAAAGTGTGGGTCAGTTCACAGAACTAGTAATAGACCCAAAAAAGTAACCTTTAAGATAGTGAATTTTCTGTCTGAGAAAAAAGCATTCAGCCACTGGCTAAATTTAAAATAAAAAGAATGATAAGACATTTAAAAAACTGTGTTACATTTAATACATACACATATAAACAACAAAAATATCACACGCCAATATTTTTTAAAAATCTACTTCTGACTGAACCACCTGTGCTTTATGTCAGAAAGGAAAGCAGGTTTACAAATGGGGGAAACTGAGTTACATAATCCTTGATGTCCCAGCTACCCGGGTGGGAGAGGGGCCCATTCACAATTAGAAACAAATGCTTCGCTCTGGTGTGGGACAAAATGGACTGACCTTTTTTGGCAAGGCTGCTGTTGGGTTCATACTTCTCAATCAATACGTGGACTTGCTCCTGCTTTAATGGAGGGTAAAGGATTTCATTTAGCCGGGGGTCTCGCTGCTTGAGGTTGATAAAATCCATCATTTGATCAACAGTAAGGTACGGTTTGCTTTTGGCACCACTAAAAACAATTCAAAAGTAAGAAATCAAAACATTTTCCCACGAAATCTCATTCATGAATTTGCATTTAGTTACAGGGAAACAAAATCCTGCCATACCTAGTCAGAACATCCTATACTGAAATTCTTATCTTGCCCTAAAAACATTACGCTGTTTCATCACAACGACTTTATCTCTTTGGAACACAAATGTATTTTGCAATCACCACCACTAAATCCCAATGCCCTTGAACTATACCAAATGCATAAGAAAATACAAACTAGGAAAGCATTGCACCTTGTGTGTAAAGATGCACGATCCTAAATTGAACACGGAGGTGTGGAATGTTTTTTGGTTATGACATTAAACTTCTGGTTTAGTCATCCAATCCCCATTTCCCCCTTAATCATCTAAAGTTGTATTTATTACTCATTACTAAAAAAGTTAACAATGTTTTTCTTTTCATTAAAGTTATGCCTTAGCAAGAGTGTCCAACTAGTCAACATAGTGTTATTACTAACTTCCCATTTCAATCCTGTAGACAATCTAAAACAAACTCAATGGTACAAATATTGTAGATGTTCAATAAAAAGTTGATGGCAATCAATATCACAAAGTGGATATATCTAATGTCATTCTTAGCACTGTTAGCCTGTCTTCCATATGCAAAAACCCTTATTTTATCAACTTTGGACTGACTTTTTGTCATCAAGCAGTGTACCAAGAAAGGTATAAACTGCTATTTCCCCACATTTGCCTTGGTGTTTTTGGCTTGTTTCTTTTCTTTTTTCACTCACTTGGAAACAAATAATGATATATCATTTCCAACATAAAAGTAAATGAGTTTCAGCTGGGAGGATTCTTAGTAATCCAAACTTCTCATTTCACTAATGCATTTCGGAGAGGTAAAATGACTAGTTCTCTGTTCAGAGTTCTTCCTGTAACTTATATCTAAGCCAAGATGCCTCTGTTCTGGACATGATCTTCAAACCACACAGAGCCCCCTGGGGATACTACAACTACACCCAGCAAAAACTCAGCAAACGTTCACTCATTAAAAGCAGTAGTCGTACCTCCGGGGCAGGAATGCCTGATCGTCTCCAACAAATTACACAGAAGCACTGCTGTTAGACACAGCGGACCAAGAGTTCCCTCCATTTCCCTCTATGGCTCAAAGTCCTGCCCCAGCCACCCTGGGTACCACTCACTGCAAGCTGAAAAAAAGTGAGTTAAGGGTACTCCTCTTACAACTCAGAAAAGATGTTATCGATCTCAGGTCGAGGGCAAAGGTTGTTCAGGAAAACTCTGTACACCTCTGGAGTGAAATCTTCTTGAGGTATTGAATCATTCTGGGAAATAAAACAAGAGTCAGTGAATGGTCTTTTTCTTCGCCTGTCTTCCTCCCTTCCTGTTTTTGTCTCTCTCTCTTCCTTCCCTCCCTCCCGCCCTCCTTCCTTCCTCTTTTCTTTCTTCCAGGACGTCAGGGTAAACATTCTAAATCCATTTATGAGGCTAACTGTAGAGTTCATTTGGACAGTGGCTTTGGGATATCAAAAGTCTTATTTTCTGTTGCTTTTCTTTAGAATGAAGCTTCAGAGGTTTCCCCCTCCAAAGGGATGTTAAGAAAAATTTTTGAGTACATTTACTAAAGTTAGATCTAGTGAAAACAGGCTGTTTTTGTTGCCTTTTTTTCTTTAACCTTTCATTGGTTTTTTATGGTGATAAAATACACATAAAATTTACCACTTTAGCAATTTTTAAGGGTACAGAATGAAGGACACAGTCACATTTGTTTATGAGCTACTTAGCAGACTGTGAATGAATATATAATTTTTTAAAAGTAAAGAACCCAGAGACAGACATTTTCAGAATGAACACATAAATCCCCATTTTGCATCTTTTCTTTTTCAAATAATGTTCCTTCTGGTTTAAATAATCTGATAAATTGTAAAACAGTTTTCCTAAGTAGGACAGCACCAGCCCTTATTTCTCACTGATCCCTCTCGGTCCTATTGTTTGGGAGGCAAGTCATTAATATAAAAAGTCAGTTCTATGACTTATTTTTCTGTTTAGTCAGGCTACCATGGAAACCGGAAGCATGTAGTCAAGCCTTTGTGAACAGGAAGGACATTCTTCTTGGCATTTTCCTATTTCAGGTATGTGTTTATGTGATTATTTTTATTTTCAAGCCCTTAAACCAAAGAAAACACCCTTCCTTTTACCATATGCATGTTTTGAGATGGACTTTGACAGAAATAGCTAAAAATGATTGTCTGAAATTGCACATTGCTTGCTAACAGATAAGAGAACTTAGCTCACCACTTGGCAGAGAGAAGGAGTCCCATGTTTGTTGAATGAACAAGGAAAATAATATTTCCTTTACTAAATTCATTTATAGTGCAGAAAAAAAAATATTTTGCAAAATAGAATTTTGGGACCACCAACACGTTTCATACCTAGCAAGATGCATTTGCACGGTTAAGCTTAGGTACCTGGACACCCACTTGGAAAGCATGAAAGAGGGGCCAAATCTAAAAATAATGAGAAATTCCCATGGATTGTTTCATTGGTGTTTTGCCACTCATAAAACAGGGACAAGTATAACCTCTAAACAGGTTTCAAATTCCATTTAATTCACAAAATGAAAGAACTCCCTTGGGCTAGAGGATGCCCATTACTTTTGCCACCCTCTCTCTGAGTTAGACACCTGTGTCTCTTTAAGTACTTCTGTAGATAGGTGGAGATGACCCTCTCTACCTGCTCTGGCTAAAGACATAGGAAAGAAAAGGTTTAAAAATCAGTCACGAGAAAATACTCAATGACCAATGCAAGCATCAGACTTCACTGGATTTTATGAACCCCCAATGAGTTATTGCATTCTCCCTACTATGTAGTTACCATTTAGAGCTCACTCCACCCCATCCCCCCAGCCTCCCCCAGGACCCACATAAACAGATTTTATCTAAGGTTAATAATAATTGTCTTCCTTCTCTTACTGACCCCTTTTTTTCTTCCTTCTTGTGTTATAGGTTAAAATCTCTTCTTCCTGGACTGGGTTTTTCTTGCACTCTGTGCTACCATCACACGTCTCATATCATTTCAGTACTCATTTAGTTAAATTGTGCTTCCAGCTGTAGAGTTCTCTTGATTCCTTGCTAACCTGTAGATCTACACAAGTAGGACCTGTGTGCTGCTTGGTAACTGCAACTCCTCCAGTGTGTAACAGAGCAGGTACATAATAAATATTTACTAAGTAGATGATTAATTTCTGACAAGGGCAGAAATTGATAGAAGGACACGTGTTATATGCTGTAGAATATCAGATTCAATTAATGCCATTTGCATAAGATCCCACACACAGAATTTCATAGAACAAATATATTTTACTAAACTGTAACCATTGTTTATTTACCAGCTGTGAATTAGGGGGACAACTTAATGAGATAATCTGAATAGGCACAATGTTATTTTCAATACCAGCTGGATGTTGGCACATAGAAAAAGGAAAATATATCAATACAGCTGATTTCCTTTGTCTCATTTTTCTCTTCCCAACTTGATGGGTGAGGATATTAGAAAGGCTCTGGGGTCAATGTATGAAAATAGGAGAAAAAACATTTTGGAGAAATGAATTAAAATGAGCATCAGTGAAAGCTAAAGTGAAAGAGTATAGGGAAGATAGGAAAAAGCTATGGACAATTCCTAATTCCTTACATAGGTTGAGATTCATAGGATCATTCATGGATTTCTTTTCCTGGATCTCATGATTTGATGAGTAGACAGTGAGTAGATTCATTTTGTCCTGTTTGAGCAGAAGGAAGCTCAAGATCTGATACTCTAAAGATCATATCCAGAGTTTAAATACTCTTCTGTGACTCCTTCCAGACCACACCAGCTAGAGAGTACATGTTCTTTTACTGTGTCCCCCAGCTACCTTTATATTCATTATAGCACTGATAGCACTGCTTTCCCTTAATTTTTATATTTCTGATTGTCTACTATACTGCAAGTTTCTGAGTGAGATGATTATCTCATATTTAATTCTTTTGTGTTCCCAGCATGATGCCTGGCATTTCATGAACACCTAATCAATATGTGTCAGATAAACCCAGGAGATAGGGTCAGACCATACGTCTTCTGTCTCCTAGTCCAGGGCTTGGTCTAGGACATCACGGCTCCAATCCTGAGCAGACCTCCAGGGATCAGTTGTTGCTCTTGTTAGCAGAACTTCTTGGAGGGGGAATTAAGTTCAATACAGCCTGAATTAGGCCCATTTAGTCCAGAAGCTTCAAAGTACTGGAAAACTTTAAAAAATGGATTTGCTTCAATTCCATGCTTGTGTACAAAGAATTTCAAAAGAGAAAGGTTTTTTTTAAAAAAAAAACTTGATGGTAGCACTTTTGGCACTTGCATTTTCATATTACACAGAGCTGGTTACAACACATTCAACCCCAAATTAAAAATAAGAAGAAAAAAAAAATACCCCACATAATATATATACATATGAAAAACTACTCAGAGGATAATAAGAATTAACACTTAATTGAGCATTTACTGCCTGCCAAGCATATGGTTCTATGGATTTCACTTAAATGTTTTCATTTAGTCCCACGTCAACTCTGGAGGTGACCCCTTTTTCAGATACAAACACTAGGGAGATGGGAGCTTACAAAACTTGTCTAAGGTTCCAAGTTGAGGCTAGAGGGAGGGTGCTATGTTCTGAATCCAGGTAGTTTAATTCCATAACTCACATTGTAATCCAGCAAATTAAGTGCTCACATCATTTTTTGGATCTGGTTTGTGTTTTCTTCTTTAAACATTTCTAGATTTAACAATTAATTCTGTAATAAACAGGTATTTAACATTCAGAAAATCTTATTTAAAAACATATTACATTATACTAGTAAATTCAGCATTTCAACCTACTCTCAATATTTTTGTTCAAAAGCTATAAATCAAAAGTTGAGTTTGCCGTAGAGTAAATGAAATCGTTACAAGTAAACTACTCATAAGGAACTGAATATTTAATGTGTTTTGAAATGGAATTTTGACATTAGTGAGTTTAAGAATCACAGCTGCATAAATTATTAGATTTCTGATTTATATTCCAGTGTAAGGCATAGGAGATAGACAACATATTACAGTTATCCTGAGAGAAGCTCTTCTATAAATTTTATTCATAGTATTCTTTAGTAAAATTTATGGTTTTCTTGACATTCAAAATAATCACTGTTTTCTTTGGTGCTACATGTGTGTTCATAACTATACTAAACTTTATTACTTAAAACAAATATATGGATTTATTCCTTCTCTTCTTCATTAAAAGGCCAGTGCTGTGCCAAGACTATAATAAAATTACAAATGTCACTGAGCTGTTTTCAAGTTAATAAGCCTTAAATCAAAGGGGACTCGGTCCAAGTAAACTATTTACAGTTCTCAGAAATTCTGTGGGTAAAGTGGTAATGTTCTGAATATGGAAAAATATTCAAAGGTCTCACTGGAAAATATATTTAGATTATTAATAGAAGAACAATAATTGCTTTGTCTTTCAGTTTAGATACAGTAATACTTTTTAACAATTAAGGTAACTTTGGTGAGCAACTGTAATCTCTAAAGGAGTACCCCCCCAAAGGAATGTATTATTCCAATGGATCATGTTGGCCAGGATACAGGTTCAAGTACATTAATTATCCCTAACAATGTGCACAAAGATAATGTTTAAAAAATCTCAACAGGATATCCACCGTGTTTCTGGTAATGTATCTATTTACAGAACACAATTAAATCTAGTTTGAAAGACTGCTGGCTATGAAATGAGGTTCCCAGACATGCAGTACTATATACCATTTATGTAATCTTTTCTCCTGCAGAGTGTTTTAAACACCTCTTGTCAGTATACCCAGAATCGTTCCGCTAATTAGTGGATATTTTCTAGAGCCACTGTTCTGTAGATATGAAATGACAACGGAGATTTAAAATATAGTCAGTGCACAAAAACGTTTATATCCTAGCTCTGAAACTTGTCTTTGGTTTTTAGGCCTTTTAAAGCATTTACATTCTGCATGTCCTCCAAGCAAAATGTACTTTCGTATGAGTAACGATCTTTTAAAACTTTATGATGGAGGTTGATTATGACTTTTTTAAATCTCCATTTTTGTTTTCAGAAAATTGTCATAACATTTAACTTTCTGAAGGCAAATATTTCTTCAATTTAAACATAATTCCTCTTATTTAAATCTCATATTCCTTTTAAAATGTCTTCAGCTGACATTGGTCTGAAAGCCTGACCCTATAATAGAATGCATAATAGACAGTGGATTGTAAAACTCAATTTTTTTTTTACTGACTGTAATGTCAGGATCCAATTGTTTGAAATAGAGCAATTTACAGAGAATTGGTTGATGAATTTGATTTTTCTCTTCAGCTTTACTTTCTCTTCCTCCTTTCCCTTAGCTAGATTTATAATAAGTTGAAATTTTTGATCACTGTATTCACAAGATGTTATCCAATAAAGGGAAACCAGGAGCAATTGAAGAGGAAAAACATTCTTTGTGCATCATTCCAAATTCATCTCTTACGCTTTTTTTTTATACTTAAATCCAGGAGGCATTTTTTAGTCACTTAAACTGGTAAATTGCTCCCAGCCTCAGGGCTCATACACATTTCTTTTTTCCTGGAGTGAGCTTCTCTTATTCTCAATGGCAGCCCTCTAGTTCTTTTGCTCACAGCATTCTTTCTGATTTAACATCAGTTGATGAGTTTCAGTAGCACCCAGGAAACTCCATGGGGCATGAATCCTGGGACTTCACTTTGTTGACTACAACAGTCTCAGGCCTCAAGGACACATAGCAAGAGCTCAAGAAATATTTGTTGAGTCAATGGCAGGACCTTAACTCATAGCTCCCGTGCTCCAAAGCATCTAACTGAAGAGCAATAATAAGCAAGTTTGATCATTTTATTTTGCTTATGCAAGTGAAGGTGGAAATGTCTGGAGGAGCCTTTTCACAGCCCTGCCCAGTGTTCACAGCATCAGCTTCTTCCACTAATCCCAGGAAATTGAGAGTGGAGGAGCACATTTTTTTTTTCCTGCTACCTACCAAAATTGTTAAGTTTACTTCACAAGAATTGGCTGATGAATTTAATAATAGCACTTGATATTTTTCTGTAATTTAATCATAAATTTAAGAAAAGCTTCTCCACTTCCTTCAGTGCAACTTGAAAGTTTCTGGTGTGTTTCGAGAGTCTCAACGGTTCTTGCTAGAGTGTAAGTGTTATCCGTGGATCAGATAGTAGAATAAACAGCCTTTGCAATAGAAAGGTGAGTTCTTGCATAGAGCACGTGAAAAAGATTTATGCTACAGACTCAGTTCTCCCAGAAACAATGGTAAATCATTTTAAAGCCAGGTATACAGAAATGTATTAAAATGAAGGCAAATTATTTTAGGTAGGTGATGTATATTGAGTACCACAAATGTGTTGGGGGCAAAAGGAAGCATGTTACATACTTGCTTTCTTATCTCCTCTACCACTAGCTGAGCAAGGTAGGTGGTTCCCAAATTATTTTGATCCTGCACCCCTCTCAGCAAAAACTTTTTGAACACAGCCCTGCAGGTAAGTTAATATACTTATTTCTAAACATGTACTACCATATCGTTTATTAACTTTCAAGCCTTAAAACTAGACATTTAAAAAGGATGGGATAAGATGACTATTTCAAATATCTTCCTAATCATAATCCATAACCATTAGCCAATATCTCAAGGGACATCAAGAAATTATTTATTGTTAATGAGAATTTTAAGTTCTTGATAGCATTATCTTTTGCCAATACTTTTTATATTAGATGGTTAGTGTTTGTTTTTTATTTACAAAGGATGAGGGTCTTTCTAGATGAAAATACTGGATTATGGAAGTGAAAAAAATATAATTACAGTGAATCTGAATATTGTAAATTTTACTAAATGAGTCCTATTGTTTTCTTAATCAAAAAAATGGATGATACTGGGGCAAGCTATCTTTTAGTATGATTACTCAGAGCTATTTAGTAATGCTAATTTTAGAAAGGCAACATACTCACCCTTGAAGATGGAAGACTACAGGCCTCTAAAGCAGTTTCGACTCGCTTCCGGTCTGCTGAAAACAAGCGGTATATGCTGTGGAGTGAGAAGGGCAGCACATGAGAGATGTTTGAAAGGCAGATTGGTCACAACACATGTAGGTCCATTCAAACTTCTTTGTCATTCATCTTTAAAGAATGAAAAGATACCCATTGCTCCAGGCATCTGCATATGTGTTCTGAAAGATCTGTGTGTGTGCTTTTTAAAATCAAAGTGTCTAATATAAAAATCAGTATTTTGAGACAATTGTGCTGACCCAATTATAAAACACTGTACTAGATAGACTCTAATACTAAGCACTAAAATAAATATCCTTGATCAGTCTGCCCCCTTGCTGCTACCCTTTGTGCTTAAGGTGCACATTGTTAATATTATTAATAATAAATACTAGATTAATTATAATATTATTATTAATAATTTAACATTTTTATGAACAGGAGCCTACTGATAGCTAGTAAATCAAAGCCTTCTGGCTGAATATGGTCTATAGATGTACTTTCTTTGGTTAAGAATATGTTTTTAAAAAATATAATTTAGGAACTGGACAATTTAATATAGTAATTTGGATTTATGGATTCCACTGAGACATTGGAAAATCTAGTGTCTGAAGCCCACCAGTCTCACAGGGAATATAGTGAAGTTGAGTTGTTGTCTTCTTTAGATGGGGTTTCGCTCCAGTGTTCTTACAGCTCCTGGTCTGGTTCATCATGAAATTTCCCTGCCTGGCTCCTGTTGACGTTTGAGTTTGCGACTCCAGCTTGACCAGGATCATCTTGGTAGAGAGAGGCACTGAAATCACCCAGTTTCCATTCCTAGAGTAGGTCTGAAGCCAGACAGTCTCTTGGGTTTAGCAGCAAGGCTCTCCCCGCCCTCCCACCCCCTTCCTGCTTTGGTGTTTCTTGAAAATGATGCCACAGGAAGGGGGAGCCTTGGGAGAGCGTGCTCTGTGAGGAAACCAGCTGTACTGACACAAGCGTGGATTGTGAGGGAGAATGGGCTCACCATACACTTCCGCACTCCCTCTCGGCCCGTAGAGAAACAAAACAGAGCTGTGGCATGGATTCAGATCTCTGAGAAAAAGAACATGAACAATGGGAAATGCTCACGTGGCTTACTTTTTGAGAGGAATGCGCCCTTCCGGAGTGACTTGCAGCTTAAGTTTAGTATAGCTGTTGGAGAAGCAGAAAAGCAAGTATTTAATTTTTAAAAAGCTTTTTATTGAAGAATAAAATACACAGAAAAGGACTCATGCATATGTGCAGTTGGTTGAAGTTTCCCAAACTGTCCAGGTCTCTGAAATTGGCACCCAGATCAAGAAATAGAACAATATCACTTCAGGAACATCCTAGAAGCCCCTCTCATGCCCCCTTCTGGAGCCTGTCCTCCGAAAGGGAACCGTTATTCTGCCTTTAAACAACATAGATTTTTTTTTGCCTATTTTTGCACTTTATATATAACTGGAATCATTTTCTTATGTGTCTGGCTTCTTTCAGTCAATATTATGTTTTTGTGATCCATCCCTTTTTGTTTTTAGTTGTAGATCACTCGCTCTCATTGAGTACAGTATTCCACTGTATCAATATAACAACTGTGTTTGTCTCTTTAGCTGCTTGTGGATGTGTGGATAGGGAGATTTAGCAACAGAACCTTCAGACAATGCTGATGGATGTGTAGATTGGGATTATGACTTTAGGAAACTGCACATGCTATAATCCAACAATCCTGTATCTAGATGTATACGTGACACAAATGCGTACATGTTCTTCAAAAGGCATGTCCATGGCAGCTATTCACAGGGAGACATCTATTGGGAACAGACATTTGCCACAGGTAATGATTAGCCAACTAGATGCTTTACTAGCTACAGCATGCTATGTTTCAGGTAAAACATCTTTATCTCTGTGTCCCCTTCCATTACATTACCTGGCACAACAGATGTTCTAGAAATGCCTCTTAGATGAAGAACAGTAAGATCAAAGACAGTAAACAGGGGCGGTAGTTCAGCATGGAGAATACAGTTAATGGTTCTGTAGCACCTTACTACATTTGATAGATAGTGACTACACTAGAGGGGGTGAGGATTTAAAAAATATGGCGAACTGTTGAACCACTGGGTTTTATATTTGAAACCAACATAAGATCGTATACCAATGATACTTCATTAATAATAAAAAAGCCTAAAGACAGTATAAAAGAACAAGAAAGGAAGTGGGAAGGGGTCCCTGAGGTGATAAACTAATGAGATGAGATTATCATATGACAAAGCATTTAAGTGAAGACCTGGAAGGTACTAAGTCAAAGAAATTCACAGAAGAATAAGAAAGAAATGTGGGCTGGAGTCTCAGGTCTGGAATGATGGGTATGCCTTACCCAAGAACAGGGGAGAAAGAAAGTTACTAGATAAAATAGAGGACCACCCAGTGAATATTTCCACTTGTGGCTTTGATTTCAAAGCTTCCCTACCTTCTCAACATCCACAGTTTCCAAAATGAACACAACCAGCTTTCCTTGCTGCTCATCTGGCAGAAATCAGTATTTTCCTTGGTCAGATTATTTTTAGAACAACTGTGTGATTCCAGAGTGACTGGGTAATGCTGTTTTACTTCTTTCCTTCTCCTTTTCCTTCTGCTCTTTCGTCTATGTCCTTCCTCTCTTTTCTAACACTTGCTGTGATTGTCTATAAGGCAGGAATCAGTACATCAGCCTATTGATTTAAGTGGGCAGGGAAGTTCCTGTAGTGTCTATTGGAGATCAAGACCAGAAAAATGAGTATCATATGTTCTTCATTCTCTTTCTCAGATTAATAATTGATGTAACCCAGGCAGATGCAGAAATGGAGGGCTCTCTGAAATGAATAATTTCTGGTTCTGAGCACAGCTGCCAGGGTTTGGAAGTGTCTCCATTGTGGGTCCGAGGCACTGACATCAGAGGAGTTTGGCCCACCACGGATGTGCAGCGCACAGGAAGAGTGATCTTTCTTGGACGTCTTCCAATTCCAAAGAGTAGAAGCATAAGTTCTCTAACAAATCCCAAAGGGAAATTTATGTTTATCACTGTGAGAGGCCAGTGCAGCATCAACAAAAGACTAACAAAGGAGAAAGGAAACTGACACAGAAGAAGCAACACCCTTAGTAATAAAATTAGAGCTACTTACGCTTTTTCCAGAAATGCATCCCTGGACATGTTTTGGGCCAACAGATTTGATGCCAAACTGAAAACTTCATTTGTCCATTCCTGAAAAACATAAATCACACTTGCATTAGCTTGAAAACACAGTACTTAGATGCACAAATTTAGCTAGGCTACCAGGAAGACAAATTAGTTCAATTCTTATGCCTAAGGGTTTCATTTTTTCTTTTTTGTGGGGGGAAAGATGGAAATGGAAATGATACAATTAAATTCAAATCCCTGAGTGACTACTACTCCTTTCTTAAGGAAATGCTCTCTATACACAAACAAAATTTTATTTCCATTTTAAAATCTCTATGGACAGGGAAGTGGTATGTTACCTTTTAATAATCAAGTACATTTTACCATTTTTCTAGCATTATAAAGAGAGAGTTTATAGAAAAGTTTAAAATATAGTCAAATATATTTTCAACACACCTGCAAATACAATCTTCCTACTCTACTACCCAAGCCAAAGCAGCTCTGCCAGGAAATCTTTACACCTTAATTATAACTCCATAAGTTCTCTAAACCAATTGCAGTCACAATGTCACAATATCCAGTACTGTCCCTCCCCCAACTCTGTCAATCCCTTATTACTCTCCTAATCTTAATCCCTACCTCACACCACTCACCAGATCTCACTTGGCTTCCAAGAAAACAGAAAAGAGCAAATCTACAAAAAAAAAAAAAACTGAAAATCTTTCTGGGTGATGATTTAGAACACACAATTAACATTCTGGGCCAAAAATTTCTTTTGTAAGAGAAGATGACATGAAGGCTAAATAATTTAATAATCCAATGAATTGACTTTGCTTTCTCTTCAATGAAACCACATTTTCTAGTTCAGCAACTTTCCCACCTAGTTTTGTTACCTCTACTACTGTATTGTTGGTCTTTTGTGGTTTGCTTCCTGACTTAAGGCACTGACAATATGTCATCATGTAATGTAGCAACATTAGAGGTAGGACTTGGAGCATAGAGTGAAAGGGGAGGGAGGAGGGCATTCTAAGTGGAGAGAACTGCATGGACAAGAATCAGAGGTGGGCACATATGGCAGGACCTCCAGGGAAGGGGAAGAAGTCCAGTACTAATTGGAGAAATGAGGGAGAGTTGAAACAAAAAAAAAATAAAGAGTGGACCAGAATGTGGAGAACATTCATGTCTGGTTAGGTAGTTGGAGATCATTTAGCAGCAGATGTGCTATCACTGAAGGCCTTTTTTAGGGTGAGAGGTGAGCAGAACAAAGGCTACATTGTATGATGGGGAGATTACCTGGTAGCCAACTTGAGGATGGATTTGAGGCTGAGAAACTAGAGGGGCCATTCAATTAGGAATCTGCCATAGTCTAGGCAGGAAGTATGGAGGCCTTGAACTCTGTACACTCGGGAGAGCACTTGGGGAGCCAAATCACAGAACAGCTGTGAGTGAAGCAAAGGAACTGACCACCAACTCGGTATGCACAGAGAAAAGCATCAGGATGACTTTGCTGCAGCTTTAAAATAAAATTTCAAATTAGGTCATTTTAAACTAAGAGTAATAATAACTACTGGCACTGTTTTTAAAATATGTTTCCTGTATAATATTTTCTGGGCTAAGGGGAAAGCTTTAGACATTTACAGCTCTGTGGCAATTTTATGCATTGCCAAAAGTATTTATAATTGAGGGCAATATACCATTTTGTATGTTTTCTGGGGACCAACTCCACACCAGAAATAGTTGCAGTTAAGACACTATGAAGAGATGAAGAGTTGGGGTGATTTAACTGGGTCTGACCTTTTTAAGTTGCAAGCTAAGGCCTCTATTGTATCCAGTCCAATAGAAATATAATGTATTATTTTCATTATAAGTATGTAAATATAACATACAAATGTAACTTAAAATTTTCTAGTAGTACCATTTTTAAAAAAGTAGAAACATGAAATTAATTTTGATAACATATTTTACTAAACCCAGTATTTCAGTATTATTAATCACATAATCAACATAAAAATGCTTGAGTTCTTTTGTATTCTTTTTATGTGCTTAGACTTTGAAAGGTGTGGATTTTACACTTCACAGTCCATCTGGCAACCTTTCAAGTGCTCAACAGCCACACACAGCTGGTTGATGGTTGTGGCTACAACACCGGACAGTGCAAGTCTTCTAGCTTCCTAGCTCTTTCTACAGGTCCTTTTTAAAGCCAGCTGGACAGTGTCATCATCCCCTTCACTGCACAGCTGCAGTTATAGCTTATTCAGAAAGTAGACCATGATTTATTCACACCACATTCTTAGAATGTGAGCATGTAAATTTCCAAGTGTGGAATTACTAGAATCCTCTTGGCCTCCTACAGCCTTTTGAGATATTCAAAAGATCTTACTCAAGCTGAATCAAAGAATCAAAGACTACAGCTGTGGCCAAGGGAACTTTGGAAATAACCCAACTCTTGGTTGGGTACTACTCTCAGTCTGTATCACATTGAGTTAAAACCTCATGTGCCTTATTTTGGGTTCCCCAGAAGCAGACCCTGAGAGCGAAGATTTACAGACAGTGGGTTTATTACGCAGTTCCCTGGCAACATTATAGGGGCATGAACAGGACTGGGAAGGGAAGAAGGCAAAAGAGTGAGACACCACGCAAACTCCCACAGCTTTGGCAAATTTGACTTACTCTCTCCCTGTGTAGACCACACCTCAAAGTTGAGTTTTCTTGATGAGGAGGAGCAAGGGAGCTGGAGTAATGCAAGTCCTGTGCCTGTGAGCCTTGGTTCAGGGCCACTGGAGAGGATGGACATCCCCAGGCACTTCCTGCTTTCCATGATAGGATGCCCAGGGGCTTCCATCATGCAGAGGGAGGAGCCAACAAAGAGACACGGGGGCTGGCTGTTGGAAGTGAGAGCGCACCGAGGTATTGTGAATGAAAATGGGGAAAGGATTGGAGGACGTATGGGCAGAGCACTGCTAGAGTCAGCTCCAGCAGGGTAACATAGTTCAGGGCTTTTGGGTACTACCACAAGTTGCTACTTGTGGGGAGACATACAGCCCAAGCCTTGGGGAAATTGGTTCACATACACTCTAGAGCAGTGCCACTCAAACTTTCCTGTGCATGGAAATCCCTGGGGGATCTTGTTGAAATGCTGATGCTGATTCAGAAGGTCTGGGGAGAGCACCCCCATCTGCATCCCAAGTGAGGTCTATGCTGGATCATGCTATATGGATAAGCAAGGTTCTAGGGTGGATCTGCAGCACTGATTGAAAGCTGGTTAGAAATGTAGGACTCTAAGCTCCACACCAGATATGTGACTCACAATCTGTATTTAAGAAAACAACCCTTATGTTTTTTACCCCTATCATAATTTAAGTATACTGCTGGGCCAGGGATAGCACTTTGAGGAGTGAGGTGTTCCAGGAGCAAGGTTTAGGAAGCATTATTCTAATCTTTGTATATTCACTTCCCAAGCAAATCGATACATTTCTCTGGTTATTTGTTCTAGAATAGCTAAAAAGCTCTTACAGATATAATAAATAAGAACAACGTGGCTAAAGAGATGTGGTCCAAGTAGCTTAAGCAGCCTTGGATCATCATGAGGTAATAGCATATGCTTTGCAACTGGGTAGACTGATCCTACCCTGGTGGTGTTCTCATAAACCCGGTGCTGGGCCCTAGTTAGTAGGGCGTTTGGAAGGATAGCTTTGTGTTTAATAATTTGGAGGATTTTTTCCCCTACTTGCAGACAGAAGGCTCTGATGACTGCTGCTAAACTAGGTTCAGCCCCTGTTACTTCAACCCTGGAGCTTCGTAGGAGGCATTTTCTACTTTATGACCAATCTCTTTTCATGAAGGGGCCCTCAGAGACCAGAACTAGGGAAATGGATCTAAAGATCAACTTACATGGAATTTCATCTGGAATTTAAATGCCCAAGTTTGTATCTTACATCTGCAAGGTTGTTTCTGCAATTCCCTCACCCTCCAGCTTCCAGGGCAGATACTGAGATTATTAGTCTTGACTGCCATTCGAGATACTAAGTTTTCCTATTATGTCACAAAGTTAATGTACTTTTATTTCTAAAGCAGTTTAGGCTCCATCATTCTTGGCACAGGATTTATGTGTTTGCTTAATACTAATAACAATTGTTTCACAATTATCAATTATTCTCCTTAGTATTGTTTGAGTATTTACTATGTACTGAGCTAAGGTTTGGCCTCCAATAACTTAATTCATTCTTACAAGAATTCTTTAGGAGGTAGGTACTATTATTAGCTTTATTTTACAGATGAGGATTAAAATTTCAAAGTGCTTATAAAACTTATTTAAATCTTCAGAACTAATAAAAGTCCCTGTTTGCGATTAAAGTACTGGTTTCTTGGGCTTTGAAACCTTTACTTGTAGATATTGTGCTCTCTGTCATTTTGTTCTCCAAATGCCTTACGGCTGACATATACAATTCAACAACATAAAAAAATTAACAAATCCACCTAATTGTATTCTGTATAAAATGCTAATCAAGCACTTACTATGGACTAAGCACTTTCCTAAGCATTTTGCAAATAATTAACTCATTTAATCCTCACAACTACCCTCTGAGACAAATTCTGTTATTCCCACCCAGTTTGTTCAAATGAGAAAGCTGAGGCACACGGGCATTCAGTAACCATATAAGGTCATACAGCTAGCTTCAGGCATACCTGAGATTTGCACCCAGTAAGTGTACCTCCAGGGTCTGTACACCTTACCACAATGCCTAGATGATGAAATAAACTATGAAGTAAACACCTTACCCATAGGCTATGATGTTGAAGGTTGAAAGGAAAAGACAGGAGAAATGGAAAGATGGAGAAAGGGGTGAGGTCATTCACAAATTTAACTAAAACTCCCTTTAACCAATGGGAAGAGAGAGATTCAAGCTTAACACACTCCACAGTTGCCTTAGATCCAAATGCCAGTCATGCAGCAGTTCAACAACTAGTTTTGAGAGCAGAGAAATTTCTTCATTGGCAATTCACACCTCTTAGCTTTTGGGCCAACTTATGCCTGCAAGGAGTAAAAAGACAAAGAAGACTTCTGGGAGAAATATCATTCTTGCAGGTGTTTCTGTTTCCTATTGTTCTGAGTCATGTTATCATTAATATTTTAATGTATTTAGTTTATCTTTCTTTTTTTAAGGATTACATATTTCTGTTACACATAAATACAGAGAGCAGTATAACTAACACTGATTCACATTAAACAGATGTCAACATTTTGCCATATTTGCTTTAGTGCTTTTTAAAAATATATATGTATACTCAAAAGGTTGCAATGCAGATTAATTCTAATGCTGTGTTTTTCCTTTCCCCAGGAACGAGCTCAATTTTGAAAGATAGATATTAATAGCATGCCTATTTTCATATGGTATTCTGAGGACAATAGTATAGGTCAGGGTTCAACAAACTAAGGCCTGAGGGCTAAATCTAGCCTGCCACCTGTTTTAGTAAATAAAGGTTTATTGGAATACAACCATACTCATTCATTTACATATTGCCTATGGCTGCTTTCATGTTACAGTGGCAACACTGAGTAGTTGCAGCAGAGACTCCAAAATGGTGGAAGGCAGTGTTTGTTCTCCGGACCTTCACTGGAAAGAGTTTCCCAGTCCCTGGTGTGAACCCCTGTGTGTTTAAGTATTACAGAAATCATATCATACTGTGTTTTTCTTTGGCCAATGGCTATTTGAAACCAACATTATGTCTTAAAATATGTCCTTGGTTTTACATGCAGATCTAGTTCATTAATTTTAACTACAATATACTATAGGAATGTAT
The DNA here is from genome assembly GCF_040802235.1 of Manis javanica. Taxonomy (NCBI): domain Eukaryota; kingdom Metazoa; phylum Chordata; class Mammalia; order Pholidota; family Manidae; genus Manis; species Manis javanica. The sequence goes on along the minus strand of NC_133160.1, from coordinate 33,919,267 downwards.
AATTTATCAGTCCATTCTTTTATTGATGGACAGTTTTGTTTTTTTCCTTTAAAAATGTTTGTACTTCTTGCTGCCATAAGCCACATCCAGAAGATTCTCTAGGGTGAATACCATGATGAATTCTTAGAATTCATGCACCTTCATCAGTACCAGATGTTGCTACTTGCTCATCAAAGGGGTAAGGACACTCCATGTTCCTATCGGTAGTGTAGGACAGGTTGCATTTTCTCACATTTTCAAAAACACTCACTCATTATCAGATTTAAAGACTTTTTTTTTTTTTTTTTTGTAAAGCTCATGGACACAATGCAGGATCTTGCAGTGGTCTTAAGTGGCAGACTTAGAAGCATAATTGAGCAATGTTTTATATATGTTGGGGCTGTTCACTTTCTCTTTTCTTCAAATTTTCTGTTCACATTTTTAACCCATTTTTCTTCTAGGGTATTTGTGCTCATTGTCTTTAAAAAAGGGAAGGGTTTTGTTTGTTTGGGGTTTGAGCTCATACACAGGTCATTGGAATCAGTCCTATTGTTAGAAACAAAATGCCACAAAGTGACTATGTGTTATAAATGGCTCCCGTGGCATTACGGCATGCAGGGCACCTAGGCCATAACTGTGACCTGAGACACAGAAGCTGGAGTCACAAAGAAAAGGCAGAGTGTAACCTGTGCTCTCAAAAACATGTATTCATTCAGCAAGTTCTTTGGGAAAACAACAAAAAATTCTTGTATATTATATATATATTAGAGAGAGAGAGAGAGAGAGATTTATATAATATAATAATTACATAAATAATTATTTATATAAACATATAAATTACTATACATAAATTATACAAATATATAAGATATATATTTATATAAATACAAAATAAGAATGAGTCAATAGTTACTCTAATGAACTAAAAGAAGTTACACAATATTTCCAAAGTGCCTGATATGGAAGCCTCAAATATTGTGCTTAATTAATTTTCCAATATTTCCTGGAATAAATAAAATTTAAACAAGATATTTTAATATTTGTAAGCTATATGAATGTCCTTACAGTTTTCAACATCTTTCTCTTCCTATTTTTATAAATAAATTATCAGTGATACTAAACCCCCGATGCCATCACTGATAACATTATCATTTCCATTACTTCTGCTCATAAGCAGGTAGCAAATTGGGATTTGAGTAAGAACTCATTCCGAGTTGCACTGCCTGGCTGAACACATATCAGCTACTGGAATGCATTAGAATTCATCTTACTGAGGATTTGTCTTAATGGCATAGTAAAGAATCTTTTTGTGATAAAAGATGGTATATGAGCTGTAAAGACTTTCATTAAAAGCAGAAAGGACTGCCTGAGAAGTCACTGCATTCATGACACTATATACAATTTTGGTAACATTTCTGGTAATTTCTCTGTTTTAGGTGGCATGAAGGTCTTACATTCTATAGCTAAAATGTTCATCACATACTCAAAGAAAAATGGTTGTGAAATGTAATATAATTAGCAAAAGAAAACAAAAACTAGGAAGCATATTAGGGCTTAATATTATCAGTATTGGGACTCTAGAAAATCATATTACTCAAATGATGTAATATCAAGGAAAGGCACAAAATTATTTTCAGACCATTTGATTCCAATGTCTTAGGCGACAGCTGACAAAAGCACAACTCAAACTAGCTTGTAAATAAAAGCATTTACCAAGGACACTGGGTATTTCATGTAATGGAAGGAAAAATTGGACAATCTGCAGCAAAAAAAAATGTATGTATAGTAGAAAATCATCAGGACACTGGGGCCTGAATGCCAGGGGACTTTCTTCATTGCTTTTCCACTGCTCTCTCCTCCTGCAAGCATCACTTCTTTTACCTCCTGACTGGCTTCTTTCCCACGGCCACCAACTGTTCTAAGAGTTGTCACAGGTGGTACCTCCTCCCACTGGACAGAATCTGAGTGATCGCACTTTCAGTATGTCCATGAGAACCAAGTCATTGGAACTGGGGGACAAGCAATGAGCAGAAGGATGGAAGAGACTAGAACACACTGTATCTCTCTCTTCATTGGAGTACCATGGAAAAACAGGCGCAAGAAAAGGATGGGTGTTTTTCTATGATTTGTGTGAGATCTCTGCATCCCATTCTTTTTATAAAATAGGCAATCCGTAGTTTTTGGCTTGACTACAAGAAAGAATGAATGTGTAGATGAAAGAGAAGTTCACCATGCTTTATCATTTATGCTTATTGAAATTAGTTTTTATGTTTTCTTCCTTGTTCTAAGTACTGAATCACCATTCTTGCCTGCAGGGTTTTGCATACTCACTTTACTCATTTCCTATTGTAATTTAAACTATGCTGGAATAGGTTATAAGAACTTGGGGTCTCATGTGTAACTGACAGAGCTGAGGGGTTCTTCAATTAATAAAGTGCAGAAGCTTCAGTACTGGGGCATCGGGCGTCTATGTCGGCTTCACAGACATGCTTTATGCTTGGGGCTATATTCTGAAGAACTGTTGTCCCATTATCTTTCCCTAGATAGGTGAAGCACTGCTGTACCAAGTGGTATCCTGATGGTCTAGGGAAGAGTTCCCAGTGCATATGATGTGGATATATCCACATCTTGAGAGTCAGTAAGCCTAGTATATTCATAGTCCTCTTCCACCCTTTTGACATTTCTCTGCCCACTGGTAAAAGTTTAAAGTGGTAAAATCAAGTTAAAATAAAGAGAATTCTTCAAAGGAAAAAAAATTTTTTTTTTAATCCCAAAGAGCACCATCTATAGCACAGAATGAAAGAAAAAGGAAGATCTTGCTTTGGCTCAGTTTTCATGATATGGGAAGTTTTCAGCTATATCATTGTGAGTCCTAGACGTATTTTGAGCCTTCCCCTCTTCAGCTAGTTTCCTGAGTCACTGCTCATTTGTACAACTGAGAAAATGTCAATCAAGCACCAAGACATGTAACCCCTAAAGTTCCATTTCCATGACTTTCATGTCAATCCACCATCTTCTTGAAATTTCTTTCCAAAAGCCTCATGTCACTGATGAAAACACTTTCTATTAAGTCTTCTATGCCTAGCAGTATCCCTGTTAATTATTACTTTGGTTGAATCTGCTGGACTGCTGTGTACTATAGACAATACATATATGTAAGCAGGGTTTATTGGAAGAGAGCAAATGAAAAAAGATTTTTAAAGAAAGCAGCCTCAGGGAATTTCTTCAGTAAGATGTATGTCAAGCGGAAAAAGAGGAGCAATCACAATTTCTTGGGAGTTTGGTGGTGCTGCTTATCCCTTAAATGAAATCTGTTTGACAAAATTAAAACTGCATTCCTTGAAAACTGATTAGTAAATTATTCAAACGTATTTCCTCATTAACTTGTAACAGCATAGGGGAGTACTGCTAAATTATAGTTTTCTCATTTGGAAGTCAGTTTGTTTTAAATATTTTAATTATACCCCCTTTTTATTTTAAACCTTTTTTGCAAGCTAGATGGTTTCCTGTTAAATGAAGGGGTATTTGGCCCTTTGTAAGCAGCTCTCTCTTGTTAGTCTGTCTTCTGCTATGAGAATGATTCTTTGCCCTTGGCCTGATTGCCTCACCTTTGGTCATTTCCCACTGCCTGTGGAGACTACAAGGAAGGGTGCATCTTAGGCATACAATTTGTGCTTGTCTTCTAATTCAAAATTCAAATACTGTTATTATTGAATGGCTCTTACTGACTCTCATATTTTTTATGCTTTTGCTAGTTTATTTAAAAATATACATAATTGGATTTCAGAACTCCCCTCCACCACTCCTCAGCCTGTGGGACCCACTGCTAAATGCTACCTAATATCCATTTTCTCCTTCTCTCCTAATTGAAACCTGAAACTTCTCTGGTCCACAACCTATAATTGAAAAATCGACATTTTCCAACTTCTCCAGCAGGTCAGGTATAAATGTGACACATGGCGAGTCACATGTTAGCAGATGTCTGCTGAGGGGTTCTGGGAATATGTGGCTTCCTGGTGTAGGGGCTCCTTTCTTTTTGATGTTAGGAATACACATGAAATGGCTGGAGCTGCAGGGCCATCTTGATCTATGAGTAAAAGGCCATAAGAATCACAGGGTCTCAGCCTTGTTATCCTTAAGCCACTGAGTCAATGCCAGAAACTACCTCTACCTTCAGGTTGCCTATGGCAGCAGAAAAAACAAAAGCAAAATCCTTTATTTATCTAAGCTACTGTTTGGCTTGTTTTTCTATTACTCAAGGTCAAATATAGGCCCTGATTGATAGAATCATTGTGGACAAGATTTTCTTTAACTTGTCCAATATTCATTGGTCTCATAAAATGGAAGTAATAAAAGGACTTACATAGCAGGATTCTTGTAAGAATTGAGTGAGACAGTTCATGTTAAATACTTAGACTAGTAACAGTCACAACAAATGTGTAGTGAGAGGTAAAAATCCAAAAATTTATGATTTATCCAAGAAATGCATAGTTTTTCAAAATTCATCTCTAAGGGTTATTAAAAAGGCAATGCTTGCTTGTGGCTCTTTTACCTGGTTCTGCTTCGTGGTAACTATTTTCAGTATTTCTATTTCTAAGGTTCTGGGGGTTACTTCCACATTTCTAAGCAAAGTATTTGTAATGCTCTTCCCTCCTTTGTTGATTGATTTTAGAATTTAACTGTTGATACTTATGAGACTTTAAATCTGTTATTCCATCTCCCATTTGCCATTCCTCTTGGTTGAATTGTATCACTACTGTTCTTTTTTCCCTGTTACCTCTACAACCTCAAGCAACATACTTAAGCCATTTCTTAATCTACCAATCAAGGATGGTACCACTTAACTTATTTAGGGGAAGGAGATATTTCCTTGCCAATCTTTGTATTTCCAAGTCTTGTTAGCTTAAATTTACTTTTTAAATGGTCACCGTTGAAATGTTTTTATCTTGTTCAGTATCCATAATAGACTTCAATTACCTGCACATAAGCTGATTCTAAAAGTTTAAGACCATAACAATAAAAATGTACATGATTATGAAAGTGAAAATAAAATTTTCTGCAGGGCCATATGTTAAGCTCTCATTATCTTACTTGCTACAATTCCAGCACCATGAACCCACATGACCTTCAAAAGGGAAAAGGCCTCACACTGAGATAATATGCGTCCTTTTCTGGCTGCTTCTCCAGTTGCTGAAAATTCTGCATTCTCTTAGCAAAGATTTTCTTTGGATAATACATTTCTTATATATTTATCCCTTCTTTCTTAATTATCTTTTCTGGAGAAGAACTTCAAGCCCTTTTCATTGATTTTATTTATTAAATGTCAGGGAGCGGAGGGGCAGACAGTTTTGTCCATATTCCTTCAATACCTTTACCTTGCCTTTGGTTTTACCCCCAATCCTTATTTCATATTCTGCTGGGCTGGTAGTATTCAAGTCCGGATACTCTCTCAATCGCTTCTGCATGGCTCAGTAACTTACTTGGCTGCGGATCTCTGTGTGACCTGGACTGGTTTTCTCCACCCTGTTTCATCAGGCACTGACTTCTCTCTATTTTCATCTCTCACCAACTTACTGAAATTTATCATCTCCTAGTGTCCTAACTCATTCTCTTCATCATTGGGTACTTATGTGTTCCTTTAAAATCATTTCCACAGTACCCTGAGAAAAGAGGTCACACCTGTTCATTCTGTCATTTGGGGGTGATAGTATTTTTAATTTTATGTCTAAAACCAAATTTCTAATTTCCCCTTCCTAATTGGCTCTCTGTCTCAAATAAATACAATTTTACGAAGCCCTGAGATCATCCTTAGCACACCCCCACCCCCATGCCATGTGTCTCATCCATCAGCAAGTATCTTTTGGCTTTATATTCAAAAGATATCCAGAACCCAACTATTTCTCACCACCTTTACCCCAAGCACTCTCTTCTCCCTCTTTCTGCTTCTGCACCCCTACCATAGCTTTTCAACAGAGCAGCCAGGGCAGTTCTGCCAAAATACATCACATCAAATCAATCCCTTGCTCAAAATGATGCAACAGTTACCCATGTCACTGGGAGTAAAGCCATACTACTACAGTGGCCACCCACCATTATTTGGGTGGCCCTTCATCCAGTCCTCCACCCCTCTGACTCATTTCTCATTGCCCTCCTTCTTGCTCATCACTCCCTTTCAGCCTCCTGCCACTCCTCCAACATGCTGAATACACACCTGTCTCAGGTACACACCTGCTCCACGTGTCTCCTCCACGATAGCCACTTGACTCGCTCCATCATTTCCAAGGTGTTCTTCAAAAGTCGTCTCAGTGTGACCTTATCTGGCCAATTTATTTAAAACCGAAATATCCCCCCCACCACCATTTCTAATCCTCCTTCTCTGTATTTCTCCTTACCTGTCATTACCTTATTCATTTTGTTTATTGTCCACATATGCCCACCGTTATGGACATAGTCCTTTTGTCTATTTAGTTTATCCCCATCATTCAAAATCATACCTAGTACACAGTAGGCAATTAAGTATTTGTCATAAATGAATTAAAATTACTGTATAGCCATTAGGAAAATTATTGACAATGTCTTACAAAAATTTTTTATTCCTGGGGCAGCTTATTCATTGGGAGCATCTGATGCTTTGGGAACATAAAGATGACAACTGACATTAATGCAGAAGAAACAGATCAACTCGCTAGTCTCAAAGGAGCACAGATATTTTTCCCCAATAATTAAACAAGGGGAACACAATTTCTTAGAGCTCTTCTTCCTTCCAAAAGTTCATGGTGGTTTTTTTAAAAGTATCCATGTGCCTGCTTCAAGGCAAGATACACAGATAATACACCAGGGTTACCAGCTGCTGGGCTCAGAAGACACAGGAACAGGTGGAAGCAGCTCTGTCTGCGTTACAGGGTGGATGGAAGGAAAGAGGAGATGCTGCTGTTTAGTTTTCTGTCTTCCCTTCCTAAGGAAAATCTGGTCAGACTAGCAGCAGCCCACAGTATGAAATCATGATCACGTCTAGGTCTCAGGATATATATTTTCCTTTTAGTTTCGCCTTAATTTACGTGGCACCATGAACAGTGCCTGGATCAAAAGAAGCTCTTGTTTAAGGAATGTAGAGAAGGCACTGGCAGACAGAGGGCAGGGGCAGTTCCTTTCACAATCACAAATAGCCACTGCTGGTTCTTCTCTGGGTGTAAGAAGGGGGTTAGCATCCGGGTTACCTTTTGCTCCCCTCTGTATAATGAATGTCTCTCTTCTGACTTTTGAACTTTTCATCTTTTTATGGATATTCCAGATGGTGACATTTTTACAATTTTAAAGTTTAATATGTGCATCCTTTATCTGCCCCACACTCATCCAAAACTCAAGTGCAGAATGTGAGGCAAATCTCATTTTCCCACGAAGCCTACCAGTAACTGCAAAATTCCAAGACTAATAGTGCAGTGTATTGACTTGGTAAGAATTTGGCACTTATTTATGATCGGGTGGGGCACTACCCTAAAATGATATAGGCATATTTTGTTAATACAAAGTCAGGAATACCAGTGAATGGAGAACTCATAAAACACAATAACCAACAGGGATAAATCTTCACATTTGTAAATAGCAATCATTTTGGCACATCTAGTTTACATTCAAAGAGATCACACACAGTTTTCCATTATGTCCCCAAATATATTGTTAAAAACAATACATGGTATCTTATTCTATTTTTCCTTATCATTTTTGTTTAAAGAAAAGTTACACTTATAGCCATTGCACATACACCATAAATTGGTCCTAAGTTCAAAAAGGAAAATAGATAAATTGCATATTTTGTAATGAATATGTAGGGTTTGAAAATTCTTGTTTCAATGTATATTTCCTGTAATAAAAAGAAATACAAGACTTTCATGTCTTTTGAGGTCAGTTTTAAATATACTATTAATTTGGAGGTAGGCTAAGAAAATCCCCCAAGTTTTTGATGCATCAAGTTCTGTATCAGGAATGGCCAGAATTGGCTGTGGCAGGTCCCTTCACTGGTCTCTCTTTCTCTTCTCTTTTCCAATTACTTTTGTAGACTATAATTTCATTTTCTCAGAAAAGCTCTTTCTCTGTGGTACCGTCTGTCATCTTCTTCATGTCAAAGGCCTCAACTATTTGGCCAGTTGAAGCTTTTTTTCATTTTTTTGAGAAATCATGTGGTAAGTGAAGGCTGGGGAAGGCGAGCGAGTGACAATGACTGTTGGTAGAAACAAGGTTGGGTTTGGGAAAGATTAAGAAGACAGAAGCCACTGTTGTCAGTGGCGCCCCTGTTCTCCTACCGAGAATCCTGGCAAACTGTGGAGAGAGATCTGTGCTGGGAAGAAGCTGCCTGGAGCAGCCACCTCAGGGGCCTCAATTTCTCCAATACTAAAAATGAGATGATTAAAGTACATGATGTCCAAAGTCCCCATGGCTTAACATTTATCGTGATCTATCAGTTATTTTCAAGGACTCAAAAGCCCCTCTCTCCTTCTTTATCTCCCTATTTTCTTTCTTCCCCAAATACACATTTACTGAACACTTACTACACACTAAGCACTAAATTAGATCCTAGAAACAAAGAAAAGACTAAGCTACTGTTTCTGACTTCAAGCAGCTCACAAATCCAGGATATGGTGTGAGACACATAGACAGACAATTACAGTGTAATAAATGTGATAGAAAATATATACACAGTGTTCATCAAAGAGCAGAAGAGGAAGTAATCAGTTACTCCTGAGAATCATGGGATGGAGGGGGAGATGAGAGATGGATGAGTTGTATTTAAGCTAAGTCTCTAAAGAGGCTTGGAAATTCTCCTGGTAGACATAAATGATGAAGGGAAGTTTGGGCAAGCACACAATTCTGAAGGTATGAAAATCCAAAGCATAAAGGCAGAAAGAATCACAGCTAGTTAGGAGCTGCAGAGACAGAAGGTGCAACGGTCCAAGTGCGGAGTCATGAGCTCCTGAAGATAGGGCCATGTTTGTTTTGCTCACTGATGAATCCCCAATGTGCAGCTAGGTACCTGGCACATACAAGGTTCTCAGTAAATATCTGCTCACTAAATGAATGAATGAATAAAATAGCCAGGAAGCTTCATTTTGTAGATAATAGGTAATGAAAAAGATTTTAAGCATGAACAGGTTTGAGGATTTTCTTTCAAAAGATTATTCTTAGGCAGATGGACATGTAGAGCTGAAGAACAAAGAGAGGATTCTAGGAAAGCAGACAGAAGTACACTACAGAAGAGCTCTGTCAAGAATTTGAATAAGATGACGGGGATGGGGAAAGGGATGTTAGAGCTAATTAGGAAATTCAGAGAGCTTGCAAGTCACCTGGATGGTGGGCAAGCCTCTGGTATGGATAAAGTAAGGACAATTTCCAGGAAATCTTTGATCACATCTTCAAAATGAGTGAACTGGATTCTCTATGACCCTTATAGTTGCTGATGTGGTAGTGGTTCCCTAAAAAAATCTAAAATAACAGCCAATCAAGGTTGATGTGCTGTTTATAGAACATATTTCTGGAGAGCTCATTTATTCTTCATTGACTTCAAAATGTAACAGCATACAGAGATCCTCTATCAGACATTTTTTTGCATGTGTGAATTAACATTAAAAACCAACTGGCTCAATCAGTTTGGGAAATTGGCCATATCTATCCAAGCTGAACATACGAAGATCTATGATCAGCCATTATATACCTCACAAAAAGTCATATGTTTGTAGCAACACTATTTGTACTAGCCTTAAACTGGAAACTGCCTGAGTGTCCATCAACTATAGAACAGATAAACAAGTTACGGCATTCTTTTTGGTAAAGAGAATGATCAAACCATAACTACATGCAAAATACATCAGAATCTCATAAATATAAGGTTGAGTAATAGAAGTCAGACCAAAAAGGAAAGCAGATTGTATGATTCCATTTACAGAAATTTTAAGAACAGGTAAAACTAATCTATAAAATCGGAGGTCAAATAGGAGTGTGTTAGAAGGACAGACACCTAGATGTTGGTGGTGGTCTGTTTCCTGATCTGGGTGCTATTTACATGGGTGTGTTCTCTTTTTTTAAATGGGTGTGTTCTCTTGTCAAAAAATCCATTGAGTTATACAGTTATAATCTATGTACTTTTCTGTGTATATTGTATGTCAATCAAAAGTTTAAAAAAAATCTGGCTGAGTTCCTGCTAGTAGCATGATTAAACAAGAAAAATGGATTTGTTTATTTAGTTTTTCATATTTAAAAATGCTTAGGAGAATTCAGTGTATAAAGAAGGATCGAAGCATCTGTCAATCCTTGTGCAGAGAAGTGAACACAAGGTTTCCCTGGCATGACTCTGCCATCAAGCATCTCAGTCTTAACCCCAGGGGATCCTTGCTCTTCTATTCCATCACATCTTAATATGCATATGTATGTGTATGTATATGTTTAGACCCCTTCTCATCTCTTATACACCTCTACCACGGTCCATGTCCCTAGCAGCTCACTGAAAATGTTTCCAGTTTCCTAAGTAGTCTTCCTGCTTCCATGATTGTTTCTACTCCTGTGTTAAGTCAGACCATGTCCACCCTCTGCTCAAAACCCTCCACTGGCTTCCATCTCCCTTACAATAAAAACCAAAGTCCTTCAAAAACTTGCACCACAATATAAGAAATCAACTCTGTTGCCTTTGCTTTGAGGGCACCTCCAGCTTTGCCTGAGTCATGTAGCCTGGAGTGGAGGGCTGCTGGGAACTAACAGTGGGAGAGGAAAGGGAAGGATGGTGATGTCCACTTCCACAACTGCCCTGTGGCTCCCGGGAGAGGTCAGGGCATCCTGGGATGAGGACTGAAGTCCAGGAGTCCCAAGGGAAGTAGATGTGGATGTGCCCATGGTCCCCCAGGGAGCAGGAGAGGCTGGGAGAAGTATGAGACTCAGAGGGTCAGTGTAACACCGAACACCTATTTCGCAGGTACATTACAGGGAGGGGGCCTTTGAGGGAGCAGGGGAAGCTGATCTGTAGGGTACAGGGTTGGGAAATCATGTTGTGTAACACAAAGTATGACAGTTGTTGAATTGCAAGAGATACCATGTTTTAAGTCCAACTTCAGAAAGGAAAAATGAAAGACACAGTTTTCTTCCCAATCTATCTTAAAAGGAGTCAATGGTCTTCAAAAATAATAAAAACTTCAATTTCAATGTTATATGTAAGAAAGAAAACATTCAAATCTGGAAAAATACATTTAAGAAAGTTTAAGTCCTGGTTGTGATTAAAATTTTTTAGTTGATCAATGAGGTTTCTCAGAAATCTATGATATTGTTGCAATTAAGCAAATTCCTTCAGACTTTTTCTTTCTCTGAGCACCCCATAACTAAATAACCCACTTGTCCCTTCATTCCCTCTTCCTGCTTTATTCTTCCCCACAAGTCTTCATCTCAATATAGTACATTTACATAATAATTGTGATCTATCTGTTTATTTCCCCTACAATGCTGGCTCTCAGCTGTCTGGAATGCTGGGTCCCTAACACTGGAATTGCAGCTGACACAGACAAGGTGTTTGACAAATGTGTGCTGAATGAGTGAACAAACCAGAATCCCTTTGTAAATAATTTCTTCTTGGAAACTTTTGACTTTCAAAGAGGCTCAGGCATTCTACATAATGAGAGAATGTTTTCTTTGGTGTTGGCACTACAGAAGGAATCATGTACACTGGCCCTGGAGATTAAATAGGAGGTATGATGTTATGAGACAATACTGATAATTAGAGGGATGCAATGTAAATTTTCAGAATAAAATGGTGTTTACAAATCTTAACCGTCTGCCTGAGCAATTTCAGTGGAGGGAAAAAATACCCTACAGAATATCACAGCCAGGGAATGTAAACATATGCTGTAGCTTCATTAATTATACCAGGAGCAACAAGTAACTGCTGGAAAATGTCTATAGATGCAGTCCTGATGGAGAATAATAGGGCTCAGAAATCAAAATCCTTAAAGAAAATGAGTGGGTAGGAGCCCCAGAGAGGAGGAAATTGAATATGTTTTAAACATAATTGCAAAAAGGTTTAATGCATATAAGATAGGCAGAATGTAAAAGCTTTCTTGAAAGTCACTGTCGTTTATTGCATGCTTTTAATTGAGAGTTAATGAATCTCATGAATTGCTTATATTTTAGGCTGAATATGGCTGCATTTGGGGGAAGACATTTAAAAAATATTTTGTAAATATTTAGTGTGTTTATCTACATTGATCCATCCATTCAACCATCCATCCACATTCTGGGAAGGGATGAATATATAATTCAACATATTACCAACAGATACCAGAATAAGAACTATTGCTAGGTGAGTACATTGCTGCTGTGCAGACAATGCTTCATTCAGGTGAAATCTCTCCCAGCGTTGTATTACAGAAGTAATGGGTAACTTAGTTCTTAAAGAAAGAAAATAGATTAGGTTTGTGACACAGTCTTGGGGAGTAGTTTCTAAAGTAGTTTCTAAATCCTTTAAAGTGTTAAAACCGGTTGGCATTTTATTCATTCCCTGTAAGAACTGAAGTAGATGTTATGTAAATGTTGGGAATAAATCTCTACCATAATCACTAAAGGATTAGAGGTCTGGTCAGTACATCTGGTGAAGCTCAGAAAACTGTCAGGGCACTGAGGATTTAAAATTTAAAGATCATAATGTCCTGGCTCAACTTAAGCACATAGTTGTGATCCCTGTATGAGATGCTTTGGAAGGGCACAGGTATGATATACAGATGTCACAGTATTTTGTGGTGCATATTCTCAACTCTTGAAGGAAACCAGAGGAAGGTTGAGGATCATCACTAGTATCTTATAAAGTATAAACATGCATAAAGAAAGCTCTTTGTCCAATGTGTTCATTCCAGTGCTCTTTCTGTGGCAACTGGACATTTCTAGAAAGAGCATCAAAGTTGAGTCCAGGATTCCCAGACATTCACAGCTTCTTGTTTGGTATGTCCTATCCGTATCCTAGTTATTTCTGTATTCATCTAAAAGGCCCACCACCGTGGTAGACCAGCAACTACTTAATGGAAAGGCCATGTCTAATTCATCTTTCTAGTCCATAGTTGGATAAATAGTATTTGTTGTTATTATTCAAATTTTTAATATAAAAATTCATATTTTTCTTTCTCATACTAATCGAGCAGCTACTATGTGCACAGTAGTGGCCTAGGTGCTCTGCAGCATATAGAGTTAAAAAAGTATGGAAGATGTCTGTCTTCCAGGCTAAAGTCAGAAAGGAGATGGAAGTGGAGAGGGGCATGGGTGAGGCTAAGGCAGAACGAGTTGGGATGAGACATTAAGGTGAAATGAAATGTGGTTTTATCTATATTTTCTTTTGGAAAGAAATTATATCAAATGCTTTAGTCCTAATGAAAACATCTTCATAAATCTTAGTAGATGCCATTATTTGGAAGTGTTTGAATTATACTTTTCCATGGCAGCTGAATTATTTTTAGATGGAGTTTTAACACATTTAAAAAAACTCAGTCTTTCACAAGCATCAGTACAATATCATAAGGATTCGGATAGAAGTGGCAAGCATCTTCAATCCACCATACCTTGGGCACTTCTTCTTGGAAAGCCACGAGATTCAAATGGGAGATGTTAACCAAATCAGGCCCATACACCACCGTTATCATGCGATGCTCCAGGCGCCCGATGTTCCCCACATCCAACAGCTCACGTAATTTGGGGTCCTGGATGAAAAATGTTGAAAAACATTAGTCTATAACTAGAGATTCCAACACAGTAGCACAATTTCAAAAAAATTAGAGCTAGGAAGCTCTCAAAACAAAGTTGCCTTTGTTTCTAGAAAATGGAAGGAGTTGAAGCTCCTAGTCCCTGATGGGTCAAGAGAGGTGAAGTGAACTGAAGTGATTTGCCCAGAGGTTGTGGAGAGACAATTTCTGACTCAAGACGTACGTTCCTGATGGCATTATAGTAAGTTAAATAAGTCAGACAGAGAAAGACAAACACTGTATGATATCACTTATATGTGGAATCTGAGAAAGCTGAACTCACAAAAACTGAGAGTAAGATGACAGGTACCTGGGACTCAGGGTTGGGGTAAATAGGGAGATTTGGGTCAAAGAGGGCAAACTTCCAGACATAAGATGCATAAAGTTCTAAGGGTCTAATGTACAGCAGAGTGATTACAGGTAAAAAGATTATTATATATTTAAAAGATGCCGAGAGAATAGATCTTAAATATTCTCACCACAAAAAAGAAATGGTAATTATGCAATCTGATTGGAGGTGTTAGCTAATGCTATAATGGTGCTCATTATATGTATGTGTATCAAATCATCACATTATATGCCTTTAACTTACACAATATGATATGTTAATTATATCTCAACAAGTCTGGAAAAAATATAAGACTTATGGTCTTCAGTCAAGAACTCTTTGTACCATATTGTCATTTAGGAACACATTTTTGTGTCACAATTCTCCTTTCATTTTTTCCAATCATTCTGTGAATCACATATTAAAATGCAAAATCTCACCCCCCTCCTCAATTCATGACATATTAAGACAAAGAAGGTGATGCTTGTAGAATCAAAACATGATAATGCCATCTAGGGCTGGGGCAGAAACATAGCTGACGGGCCTAGTGTGGATCTTCTCCAATATTGAGCGCTGATGTAAAGGACAGCATGTTGGAGTGAGCAAAATGCCATGAATATGTGGATTTCAGTTCTGTCCACAGAGAGCACTTCCGCAGTCTTTTCAGAGCAGGTTGCATTGTTTGAGACATCCTAAGTGAGGATTCCTTGAAGAGAGAGTCCTGCTAGGAAAAGGTTTCTAAACCTTCCAAATTCAAAGTTACGACCTAAAATAGAGCTCAGTCAGCTTGGCTGAGTTTATTTTCCTCTCATAAGACAGGCCTTGGAGTAACTGAAAGGTCCATGCAGAAAGTCACCATCTAATCAATCACTTAGCAAATTTGCAGCCCACTTCTGAGCAGGAAATAAACTTGCATTCTTATTTATTTAGCTAAATGTTGGACCTATGGGGACAGTTTAGGCTAGTTATTCTGATCTCTCTCCTAAAGTTTTTATATACAGCATTTTTACAAAAAAAGAGTAAATTTCAAAAAAGGAAAAAAAATCCTTTCCAGCTGAGTTATTTGACTTAGTGCCATTAATTCTCTCTTTACTTAATACAGCTTTCTCCTTTGTTTGGACACATAAAGAGGAACATTTTCAGGTAAGTTATGAAGAGAGAAAATCCCATTTCAAAGGTGTGCCCAATATAACAGGCACCTGAGCTTGGCTAACAAGTTGAGAATTTAGCAAGTACATTAGGCCTCTGAGAAAGATGAAATGCTAATCACAAAACATCAATTTGCATGACCTAGAAAAGGAGAGAACTGAAGTAAAAATTGAGTAAACAATAAAAGTATAAAAGGGAAAATTTCAGCATTCTTGCATTCTCGAAAGATTAAAGGAGAATGCGTGGGAAGAATGGACTTTTTGTGAAGGCTAATTAATGATACCAGCTGTTGGGTGAGGATGAATTGCATCATAGTTTTAAACACTGTTGGGTTAAGGTTTTAAGTGAAAATGGTCAGTATTTTTTTTGTATAATTGAAAGAGAAAAATAATCTTTAGTAACCACCTGAAACTTGTAATTATAAATCACAGATTTTAAATCAATGACTGTACAGTCCATCAGTATCTTCTACAGTATTTAATTGTAAAATATTTGCAAATGAATGGGCTATTTTGGACCCTTCTTTCCTTTCAATGGGAGCTACAAACTCACCCTTGGACATGTTTCTCTCCCAAGCGTTTTCTGTTCAGTCTGTACTACTTTACTGCCTAATTCTTATGTCTATTCAAAACACTTTGCCCACTTACTAAATAGTTGATTGATTAAAGCATGCCAACTCTCAGAATTGCAGGGGTTGGTGTGTGGCTCAGAGAGGTCACTTGCACTGTCCTTGAGCTGTAGGAACTCCAGGCAAGTGGAAAGCATTCAGATGAGGTGGCCAGATTAGAAAGCATTTCTGGAATAATGCTTCTGGAGTTCTCACTGTGCCTAACAATATCGATAAGTATAGTCAGCAGGAATTTATAAGATAACCAACTCTTTGTGGCATCCCCGTAAAAGTTTTCCCATCGCTGTTTACATATATTTTAAAAAACTATTGGCTCTTATGTAATCATAAATTTGTAATGAAGTATTTAGAGGTGATGTCTGGGAAAGGGAGGGTAAAGCAGTAGCAAAAGGATGATGGTGACTGAATCGGAGGGGTATTTGAGAATTCTCATATAAGTCTCTCAGAGAACTTCTGAGGTGACTAACATCTGTACATTCAATTAAAAAACATGATTGAGGATGAACTGGAGGAACAGTTAGATTTCAGAAATATTCTTTCAATAGAAACCATAATACTTAAAAATTACATAGTGCTGGTAGTAAACAGAAAGCATTTAAACTATATAATAAGCAAGTTCCTTACTAATGTTCTTGTTTTGGTGATGGATCATACTACTTTTTTAAACTATACTTTACTTTCTTTTCCATCACTGATTATTTTATCTTTAGAACTATAATCTTTTCCTCATCTATTTCATTTTTATTAACACCAAACTTGGTAATGGTAGAATTCTCTCCCTTAAGAAAAGACTTCACTTTTCTTTTTACCTGCATTCTAAGTTTTGAACACAACACTCCAAGCGGATGTGGTGGCTTCAGTATTAAGCATATTGCATGTGAGGTGTAGGCTGAAAAGGTGTTTTCCCTTTCTAGTATCAAAAGTTGCACTGAATTGTTTTCAGCAGAAAAGACCCTCAGAGAAAAGGCAAAGGGAGAATTATCCGGAAGGATAAACAGCAAAGGCATCAAGTGCTTGGAGGACCTTACAGGTGGAAGGAATTTAGTGGAAACAGGTATCTTAAAAAATGGTGGTTTCTGGGGTATATTAATCTCAGGTCTGGGGATATGAATGGCTGAATTAAAAAAAAATAAACAAAATCAAAATAGTACCAATAATAAAACCTACAGACAATTTGCATGAGAAGTATTCCCTCCCCATGACCTATTCTACTAAGAAATTTTATGTCTGTCTGAGTGTTTCTCATTGACTGAACTCCCTGACTCTACAGAGAAGGATTTACCTACCAGACTCAAACACAGTTCTTGTCCCCTGAAGCTGATAAAAATTCCTTGAAGTTTTTATAAGGAAAACAAGCTATCTTTACAACTCTATAAGAATGTTCACTTTCTCTGGTGGAGAACACTGAAGAATATAGCTCAGAAAAAATAGGAGGTAAAGTGAACTTGGAATTTATTTTTGCTAAGCTGTCACTCAAGGCCTGCTTTCCCCAGAGAATATCCTAGATAGGTTCCATAGCTGGAATTAACCAGAGCAATAAGAATCCTGGCAGCTAATATTTAACTGCACTTTTAAAGTTAAATCCTAGATAATCTCTATTCCCTTAAGAGTTACAAAATAGAGACTGTCTGACTAAATACACTCACTTCCTCTCAATCGTCAAGATTCATGATTAAATTACTTCATGTCCTCTACAAAGAATGTGAAGTTGTTCAAGTTAATGATTCCCATTTCCGGGTAATAGACCACTGGAGAAGGTAAAACTGTTTTACACCTGTGACACAAGGACTCTGTACTCTAATTAAAACATTCAAAACATTAAAAATTAATGGAAGGCATAAACACAAGCTAAAGGATGATTTTTAAAACAGTTAAATGTCAGTTTATTTGTATGTCAGATAGCCACAAAATAAAATACTTTTTCAACAATTTTAGGGTTTTTTTTGTCACTAGAAATATTTTTGGTACAGAAAATATACCTTACTAATTTTTCATCCTCATGGACTATATCTTTACTGGATTTTAGGCTTATTGAATAATTTGTATAATAGGTTAATTTTATTCCCAGCACCTAATGCAACACTTTCAATCTGAATTACACTTATATGGATGTAACTTTAATCCATCATTTGTATAAAAGATTAAGTACATGGAAGTCTTTCTAGTAATACGCAGTACAACAGTCGGTACAATAGAACAGTCTATTCAAGTCAGAATCTTTAATAGATCCCTTATTAAACTTGAATGACATTAGTATGGTCAAGCTTTGCAGGGATAACACTACCTTTTATTTTGGAATGCGGAGCAAATTTCTTGTATGCTTTTTCAAGTTTTGTCATAAAGGAAAAGATATAGACTTATGTCCAGGATGGTTCCCCATCAGGTTCTCCAATTTAATATTGGCCTCTCAAAAAATAAAAAATAGGCTAACAAACTCCCTTGGAATCAATACTTATCTACACACCTCTCAGTTTGAAAGTTTTTTCTCTCTTTTTTATGCATATGATGAGGAATGCCATTCTCTTCTGCAAGATGCACCAGGAGCTTAGGCAGTGCCACAGCCAGCAAGCCTTTTTAGTAAAAACACCATCCACTTGCAAGGCCCAGGAGGTTGAAATATGGTTGCTGTGATTGTTCACCGACACGAGGGGAAGACTTAGAGGGTGTTGTTTATGCATGGTTTTCCTGTTAAGTGACAGATGAGGGGGAGCTCGAGGGTCAGCTATTTCTTTAGATGGAGCAAAGGAAAAGTAGACTGAATATGGCAAAGAAAAGTGACCATGGGCAAATTCTAGGCAGTAAAAGAGCAGGTGGAGTACTGCCCTTTACGTCTCACAGTGGTATGATCATAAACAGATCAATTTATATTTGTTTTAGATAGGGTGGTGATGAATTTGTCAAGACAGTCTTCACCCCACAAATGGGGAGCCTCAGTGTACAGGGGAAGATGTACATGTAAAGCAGAGTCAATGTAAAGTAAAAGTGAGTGAAATACATAGCAGGTTATTAGTGGCCAAGAGAAAATTTAGTTGGCCTGACTGTGCATCTCCATTCAAAATAAAATGGCTTAAAGATGCCAAGCATGAGTTAGCTGAGCTAAAACTAACATGCTATTCAAATCTAAAAGAACAAAAACTAGTTCTGAAGAAATGTAAACCTTCCTGAAGAATATTTCTCTTAATCACAGAAATATCCAAACAGCTAAGACTTTGGTTCTCCTTGGGAATGGCCACAGAGAAGAGATTAATAAAATTCATGGAGAATACCCAAATAGCATTCTAGTGACTAATTAAAAATTTAACTGCTGAAGGTGTTCCTCCTCTCCATGAACAAACTCAGGGTGTGGTTTAATGTAGTTTCAAAAGCTGGAAAGGAAAGAAAGAGGAAGAGGCTGCTGGAGGCATGCAGGTGGCTGAATAAGGCAGAAAAGGGGGATTAAAATAAAGTGTCCAGATTCTTGGGAACAAGTATGCTAGTCCCAGAATGTGGAGATCCAAGGGACCTTTGTCAGAGCTTTGTAAATGCTGTACATTTCAAGAAGTTGCATTATTTGAGCTAGGTTCCTAAATGCAATACACATGCTCAGCTAATCAGATGTACGTCTTGATGCTCTGGAATGTCAAAGACCTGGGGACAAGTTGTTTATTTTGGAGGTGATCACAGGATGCACGATGAGACTGGCAAAGTGAGACAAGGAGAAAAGAAGGCAATAAAGAGTACATTATTGAGTGGCTTATCACTTTGCACAACTGAGGCTTAATACAACTAGAGCAGCTCTAAGAGAGTGCAAAGAACACTCAGAATGTCACTGAAGGAGCCTGAAAGCAGTAGTATTGATCTGTCCACCCTATCTGTCATTGGTACACAAGTTGGTACTAACTCCCTTGCATTATTGCCATAAAACATTTTCAGGGCTATATGGAAACCTGGCAGTAGCCTCCAGGGTGCGCCAGGGGAACATAATACGTGCCTAGAAAATGTCTGCTACACTGTTGAAGGAGTGACTGTAGGAAATGAGACACATCTGTCCTCATGTTGATTAATCTTCATGCATGGGATCTACTTTTGATGAACTTTCACCAGGGCAAACAGATTGAGATTCCTACCTGTTCAGTTCTCTATAAAAATAATAAGTATAATTACAATAAATTCTTCTAATTAGTAACTTAACTAAATAGAAGTGTTTCAATATGCACAATTAACAACTAGTTAATATGTGTCAGGCACTGCCTTAGCTGTTCTATTTTCCCCTCCATTTATCTGCAAACTAACACTGAGAGGTAGCTTTTTTTTTTTCTCTCAAATTGCCAAGTGAGAACTCAGAAGTTTGGGGAGGTAAAGTCATTTGTTCAGTTTTATAAACCGAGGAGGAGGGAGATTTGACTCCAAGTACATCTGATTGTCAAGTCTAAGCCCTCTCCATAACACAGTGCATTAAAAAGCATAGCCAATGTAATGGCGTTTGGTAAACAAAGGTGCAAAGAATTCAACTGGCAGAAAAACTTAAATAAATCAGCATCCATCCTAGTCATCTCCCAGATAATTCAGGCAGTTCCTTAAAATACAAAATAATCCAAAAGTGAAATTAAAACAGTTAAGAAATATGGTCTAATGATACCACTTGTCTTCCTAGGAAAGAATGGAAGTTAAAGGGTCAAGTTTAATCATCATTTGTATGATCACCCTTACTGAAAGTAAAAGTGAGTGAAATATAGGGCAGCTTAAAAAAAAAGTCAGTGGAAAAAGTGGTGGTTAGTTTCCTCTTTCTCATCTAGTCAGTATTTGTCAATCTTAAAAATTCTAAAGTATGGATGACTTGTCACTTATGTTTTAAACTATCCCCCAAGTCTTCTTTAACACAGGCAGTTCCCTAACTGCCAGCAAAATTCATCCACGCAACCATTACCACTCCAGTGAATTAACTATCCACATGCCCCAAGGGTAATGGTTTGTGCAGAGCAGGCAATTAGAATTCATGTTCTTTCCTGTTTAAAACTTCCCCCAGAGAGGGTGAAATGCATTACATTCTCCTTCAACTTGAGGGGCAGTGGCACTTCTAAGTAAGTTTCAATGTCTCTGTGCCTAAGTTTTAGAAAAATAACGATGTCTCCTTGTTAAAAGAATGCAGATGTATCTAACTAAATTCTCCCTGGCCAGTGAGTCCTTTAGTGGTGAGGTTAATTTTTCTTATTTTGTTGTGGTGTCTGCCTCTCATAGGGTATTTGGTACAGTTAGAAGGTACCAAAGGAGCCTCTGGAACCTCAGAATGTAAGTTAAAATCAAGCATATCAAACAAGAAGGCCCAACAATTCCTTAATAATGGCAAACACAAAAATGCTCCTGTTGGAGTTTCTAGAAAATCCATGCTATGGACTATGCTAATGGAGTATGTTAAAGCCTTTTGAGATCTGGAAGAAGACAGCAGAAACTGTGCATTGTCTGACTTTCAGTTTGCTTCTGCCAATTAAAAGCAATGTGAGTTTGTGAGGTTTTCTTAACCTTTGTATGCCTCAGTTTCTTTTTCTGTCGGATGAAGATAATGGTCCTTTTGAAAAGGTTGCTGTGGGAATAAATGAATAATTGTATGCTAAGTGCTCAGGGAAGCACATAACAGGCTGTGAGTCCTTGAAAAATAAATCAATAGCTTGAAAGTGAAAGACAGTATGGGGGCATCTACTGAATAATTTAGTCTCTTATAGGTACCAGACATTTTACTCTATATGTATTGATATATATGAACTTATTTTGTGACTTACCAAATGAGATGTTTATTTGTATTTACATTTATATATTTATGGTTTGTGCATATTTGGCTGACTATATTCTCAACACATGAATTTTAATTTTATATTTTCCTTAATTTACTCTCCATGGGAATCATAATTTAAAGAGTGCTAAGCGGCAAGTCATTTCTGTAACTTTTACGTTTCAGGCACCTGCATTTAACTAGCTTTGAAAATTAAGCAACTTGTTTCTCTACGTTTCAGTTTAATTTCCATACACTATGCATGCTAATAGTGCCTGCTCACCTGGAAGCATTAGTGTGGTGATCAAGATTAAATCTGGAGGCTGTATTGTGTCACATGTGCAGAAAGGATTCATATATTTTTGTGATGACTGCCATGATTAACTTATTTTAAGTATGACATGAAAACCAGCAGTAAAAAATTGCTAGCTGTTTATCTTTCTCTTATTCAAATTATGAAGGATTGTAGGAGTTTAAAGGGAAGAAATTTTCCTATCAGTTTGCTACACATAACTGAAGGAGTCTGAAGTAAATTGAAAATTTATCTGTAAGTGTGTAAATATAGATGTGAACATGTTTTTTGCTAAAGACTCTAAAAATATTTCAGGATAAAAAAGTATTTGATTTTTCAGACTGAACTCTTTGTTTTACCTACTTCTTTGTTATTTTTCATTCCTCTAGATAGATGAGTTAACTATATTTGATAATGCATCAAGATCAATAATGTATTATTCCTTCAGAAACAGAGGGATATAAAGCTCTTTACAATTCCAAGTCTGGAGGAGAAAGTAGGATGTCTACTTTCATAAGAAATAACTAGTACCATTCCAATAAGCCCTGTCTTAAATATGTCTTTTTAAGTGTGTGTTTCTCTGTGAAAGTAAGAAAAAAACCTTCTAAAATTCTTAACTCTCCATCTATCCAAGTAATCTAATGTTACACACGATGGCCAAGGTTGTCATTTCTAAGACATCAACTTGCAATGGGAAAAAATTAACTTGAGAATTATATAAATATGTCTCTTCAGGAAGATTAGACAGGTTAATTATATCTCCATGCCATTGAACATGATCATCAAAATTGTTAGTATGATTCTAAACAGGAATTAAAAGGGAATTTAATGAGTTTGAAGCCCTCTTAATTGTACCCCCCCAGTTTTTTTAAGTATTCCTAGCACATGATTAGCAATTTCTTTGCATTTTACTTGTTGATCTGTGCTAATTAACTTTTAAGCAATTATTTTCCCTTCATTCTCAAATATCATTTACCCTCTTTCACCTTTTCTCCTCCTCCTTGCTTTCCTCTGTCATCTTTTTCCCTCTGCTACCAAAGTTTTCCCTGGGGAATTTTATAAGCCCTTTGGAAGCTGACAGATCAAATGCTTTTACATTAAACAATGAAGACAACATTTAACCATCAAATGTGTTAGGATGAATATAATGTCACCCAGTTTCATATCAAGAGAACTCAAATTATCCTACTGTCAAGGACTTACTCAAATTATTTCACTTCTCAAGTTCTCTCATTCATTCAAATATTTGTTTTATGATTAATTTGTAGCAAATACTGTCTTAGATACTCAAGAAACAGAGCAGTATTTGAAGTAGGAGTAAAAGGATACATTTAATTTTCCTTTTTTTTTCTTTAATGATTTCCATTCCAATACCTTTTCATGAAATACAGTTTAGAAGATATTGGAAGATTGGTTCATAGTTTCATTTCTATCTAGTCATCTCCTAGGATTGTTGGGTAATTTCAATAATTAAGTACAAAAAAATGGATTGCATTGAACTGAGAATAAGTTGCCTCTCATGGTCTGCTGGTATACATTTAAGGCCCTCAAGAAAAAAAACGCCAAACAAATAACAAGAGCCAAAATCTTCATCACCCTGAATTGTAGCACTTATTGATGTTCATAGAGTAAATATTCCCATCATAGCCAACTTCAAGTTACTCACATGACATCACCAAGTTTGGAAGTGGAAAGAGACATGAGTAGCACACAACTCTATAGTATTTCACTATAAAGATACAAGAGTTACAAACAGGCTCAAGATCACAGATGATCCTAATATCAAAATAATTAGGAAGTGCTAAGTATTGAGTATTACCGTTGTTTTAAAAAATAATTTTAGCTACCAATTCATATTACTTAATTTGTAATAATGGCTATGTTTAACAACCAGTAGCAAATTTACCGAAAATTTAGAAATTGACTATCGTGAACTTGTGTGAGCTGGCTCCAGCACATAGATGGTTGGATCCATAGGTGGTCTGTAAAAGTTAAAGTTAAAACTGAACAACAGAGACTGCTGTGCTACTGGGAAATAGAAAATGATGTCAACTTGAAGGGCATTGCCCCAAATCCCTATAAGCATACATTTTTCTGTATTAGCTCCTTTCTGATTTTCTTCTTCCTGGCAGGACATGGCTTCACAATTGCTTTATTGCCACAGACCTCTGTCCTCAGGGCTTATCTGATTTATGTACAAGAACCCTACTCTGGGGACTCCACAAGAATGGTCCTGTTGAACAGATCCTGGCTTTCTGAGCTCTGTACCCATACAGCTGGGTTCTGGACACTCATCTTCAAATTCAATATAGTCCAATCAAAGAGGAAATGTAATAAGGGCACTTAACCCCAAAGTATAATGACGTGCATGGCTTCCTGCTCCTTAGAGAATCTGCTTCTTGGAAGATGCTTTGCTATTGACTGACATTCAAAAGGCTCCTTTGTGAAAGAACATTCAGAGTATTTCTAGTATTTGTGGTCATCTGCTACATGTTCTTTATTCACCAGTGAACAAATGTTTATTGAGCACCTACTATTTACAAGGCATTGTGCTGGTTGATGGAGCTACACTGGTGAACAAAAGAGATCCTATATACCCTGGTGCTGCTTAGAATCTTGGTGAGGAAATAAGCATTACATAAACTACTCAGAGAGTCTCTAAATAAATGTAAGAAAGCTTAGTAGGGGAGCCTAACATAATTCATGGAACAAGGGAAGGCTTCCCTAAAGAAGTATTAGATGAACTGAAATTTGACAAGTCTGGAAGAGTCTTAATCAGGTGAAGGAGGGGGAGTAAGAAGCACTTCAGGCAGGGAAATCACTTATGCAAATATCCTGTGGTAGGAGGAGGAGGAGCAAATAAGAGAAAATTCAAAGGGTGTACAGGAGCCTGGGTGAAATGAACCTGAGAGTAGTAGTGGGCCAGACTATACTAGGAGGTATGGTCTGTCCTTAAGGAGCTCTAAGCCCTTGAGCAAAGAGGAGCCACTGAGTGGTTTCAAGCAGAAGGATAGTATAGGATTTGCTAGACTATGGAGGACAGATTGGAGGGGAGGCACCTGCAACATTTCAGTGGGAGAGGCTGATAGTTTGAACTGGATTTGAAAGACACAGAAGAGGTAAAGGTAGCCTGACCTGATGCTGGATTGGGTATTGGGGTTGAAGTGATGACAGGGTCAGCAGTAACTCCCAGGTTCTGAACAACTGAGGCAATAGTGTAGCCAAGAGAGACAGGGATGCCTGGAGAGGAAACAGGTTTGAGGGGAGTAAATGGTGAGATTGTGAGTCTGGTTTTTGATACGCTAAGCCTGAAGTTCTGTTGAGACTACTGCAGATCATAAATCTAATGGAAAGGTGTTTATCTACCATGAAATAGCTAAAGAAAACAAAGCCGCTGATTTCAGTTTTGTTCTGGACAGGATTCTAAATGCAGCAAAAGCAACCTGCAGAGTTAAGATGTCAAGTAGATTTGTTACATTTTCTCTTCTACGAATTTCAAGTCATTGTTCTTTAATCCCTCAAGTATTTTTTCCTTTGATTCCCATGTTAAAGTCATTTTATATTTATCAAAATGTAGCCCAAGAGAGCCAAAGAAAGTGTGAACATTTAAAAAACAGCTGAAGGGACTTAAAGATTTCACATTTTGGATAAGTCTCCAGAGAAGACAAATTTAACAGAGATTTCTGTGCATTGTTATATTTGGTAGTGGAAAGTACACTTGAATTATATAGGTACTTTATTAAAAACAGATTTCTAAGGCTATTGTGTTCTATGAGGGTGGTTTTGAATAGTGATTTAGAACCAAAAAACAGAGCAATATATTAGCTCTTTCTCTACACATAACCACAGAACTATGAATCACTGTGCTCCTTATGAGTTTGATTTCCTGCAATCCAAATGATTTGCAAAATTCTTAAATATTTTAGTAGTATGTTCAGGGCAACATATAAAACAAAAATCATTTAAGTACACAGGAGTGAATACTATGCAGCTTTTAAAAGTGATATTTACAAGGAATTTTAAGGAAAAAAGTACAAGGCTTATGGTATAATATTAGCTGTAAAAGAAAAACTAAACACTTGTACATGTGAGGTTAATTCTGTACAACTATGAGTATGAAGAGCAAAGACCACAAGGAAATACAACAAAATATTCTCAGTGCTTACTTCTACTTTATAGGACGATGGATGACTTTTTTCCTCAGATGAAAGAAATTTCCAAATATGAAGATGTTACATACTCATAAAAAATTCAAGTCATTTAGAGACATAAAATAAAATGAAATACACCCTTAATTCCACCAGCCAGAAGCAACTAGTATAAACATGTTGGAAAACCTCTTTCTAGGCCAATGTGGTCTAACAGAACTTTATGTGATGATGGAACCGTTCCATATCTGTACTTTCCAATATGGTAGCCACTAGCCATAGAATGCACGTGCACACACACACACACACACACCACACACCACACACACAATTCTGTATAATAGGATCAAACTACATACATTTATTTGTAACTTTTCCATTTGTCAATGAATTGATAAAATGTTTATAAACACAGGCATACACTGCTTTTTAATTTCTTTTTGCATTTTTCATTCAAGTATCATTAATATACAATCTTATATTGGTTTCAATATACAACACAGTGGTTCAACACTTACCTGTATTATTAAATCCTCATCCCCCACTAGTGTGGTTATTCTTTCAACATAGGAAGATGTTACAGAATCACTGGCTACATTCTCCATGCTGTATTAGCATCCCTGTGACCAATTTATATTATGACTGAGAATTCTTGTGCCTTTTTGTCCCCCTCATGCTCCCCACCCACCCACTCCAGGCCCTTCCCCATGGTAAACTCCAGTCACTTCTCAGTGTCTATGAGGCTACTGCTGATTTCCTCATTTTGTTTTGTTTTGCTTTTATATCCCACAAATAAGTGAAATCATATGGTATTTGTCTTTCTTCACTGGCTATATCACTTAGCATAATACCCTCTAGATCCATCCATGTTGCTACAAATGGCAGGATTTCTTTTTATTATGGCTGAATAATACTCCATTCTGTCCATGTACCGATCTTCTTTATCCATTCATCTACTGATGGACATTTCCATATCCATGGAAGGTTGCTTCCATATCTTGGCTATCAAAAATAATGCAGCAATAAACATAGGGATGCATATATCTTTTTGAATCAGGGATTTTGTTTCCCCCAGGTAAATTCCTAAAAGTGGAATTACTGGATAGAATGGCATTTCTACTTTTGTTTTTTGAGGAACCTCCGTACTGATTTCCACAGTGGCTGCACCAATTGACATTCCCACCAACAGTGTAGGCAGGTTCCCTTTTCTCCATATCCTTGCCAAAATTTGTTATTTCTTGTCTTTTGGATAGTGGCCATTCTAACTGGTGTGAGGTGATACCTCACTGTGATTTTGATTTGTATTTCCCTGATGATTAGTGATGTGGAGAATCTTTTCATGTATCTGTTGGCCATCTTTAGTTCTTCTTTGGAGAAATGTCTGTTCAGGTCCTCTGCCCATTTTTTAACTGGATTATTTGTTTTTTTGGTGTCAAGGTGTATGAGCTCTTTATATACTTTGGTAGTTAATCCCTTATCAGATAAATCATTTATGAATATATTCTCCCATACTCTAGAGGTTGCCTTTTTGTTTTGCTGATGGTGTCCTTTGCTGTACAGAAGCTTTTTAATTTGATGTAATCCCATTTGTTCATTTTTTATTTTGTTTCCCTTTTTTAAGAAGATGTGTCCAGGAACAAATTGCTCATGCTCATGTTCAAGAGACTTTTGCCTATGTTTTCTTCTAAGAGTTTTATGGCTTCATGTCTTACATTCAAGTCTTTGATCCATTTTGAGTTTACTTTTGTTTATGGAGTTAGACAGTAATCCAGCTTCATTCTCTTGCATGTAGCTGTCCAGATTTCCCAACACCAGTTATCGAAGAGGCTGTTTTACCCATTGTATATTCATGGTTCCTTTCATCACTGAACAGAATTTATTATTACGAACAATGTTTTGATGAACATCTTTGTGTATATATTATGATGTACTTTGATGTACTTGACTGATGAGCTACTTAGGATAAATTCCCAGGCTTGGAACTCTAGGGTCAAAGCTAACTTGTGGCACATATTGTGGGCTGCTGGCTATAGAGTCTTTCCTAGCTTACAGCCCCACAAATAGCATATGAGGTCACAAACATGAGTTATTGACAATTTTTTCATCTTTGGAAGTCCACTGACAAAAATCTTAATTTTGGCATTTTAAAAATTACTAGTGATGGTATGTATCTTTTCTCATTTACTGGCATTTCATGTCTTTTATAGTATGAGCCATTTGTTCAGGCTCTTACACCCTGATTCTTGTAGTATGTTTCTTTTTTTCTTATTGATTTATAAGACCACTTTGTTTTAGTTAATGCTTTGCCTGGCAAATGTGTTGTACTATTTTTTTCCAAATGTATAATTTGTCTTTGTGCTTGCCATGGTATGTTTTTCCTTTTTAGAAATTTAAAAATTTGTGATACTGAAATCTACCTATATTTTAAATTATTTTTCTGATTTCATGTGGAAAGGCCTTCCTTATCTTGACATTACAAAAATATTCAGTTTATAAGAATTCATTTCCTCTACATCCTTTATGTACTTAGAACATGTTTACAAAGACCATGCATTCTTACTGTATTATCATAATATTGAGAAAAATATAAAAATGTAATCACTTTTTGAAAAACCTAAAAATCATTTTCTTTCAAATGGGGATATTTGCTAATAGTTTGCTGCAGATGAGGATTTACAAATGTTAGACTTTATAAGAGAACCTCTTGACATTGGCTGGAGGTTCCATCCTAGCACAGAAGGGAGCCAGCTACTAGCCTGTGTTCTGAATTTCCCCTTGTGAGGTTATTATAGTGCTCACTGGTATGTTTAATGGGCATGGCTAATGTCCCTGGAGTCAGTACCCAAATGTTCATTGTGGAATTTAGCACTCCTAGAAGACCTTAGAATGGCTCTGCAATAGCTATGCTCTGCAACACCTGAATAAAAATGCCATCATTAACAAAACAGCAGCAGACTCACAGAAGCCAAGAATGGACTAACAGTTACCAAAGGGGAAGGGACTGGGGAGGATGGGTGGGAAGGGAGGGATAGGGGGAAATAGGGGCATTACGATTAGCAGACATAATGTCGGATGGTGAAGGCTGTACAACACAGGGAAGACAAGTAGTGATTCTATAGCATCTTCCTACACAGATGGACCGTGACTGTAATGGGGTATGTGGTGGAGACTTGATAATGGGGGAAGTCTAGTAACCATAATGTTGCTCATGTAATTGTACGTTAATGATATCAAAAAAAAGATTGTATTATATAATTGTAATTATATATATATATGTGTGTGTAATTGTAAAGACACAAGATTATTAAATCAAATAACTCTTCCCCTTCTCCCCCCCAAAAATGCCATCATTAGCAGTGGCCACGGGGTCATTTTACATGACTGCTATTTTGGCTATTTCTGTGGCACACAGCTCTATAATGCACAAGGGCAATTACAAATTCAGCATAGTACCGGACAGTATTGGACACTCCTTGGAAAGTCCTTCAGTGTCTTCCTTTTTCCTTTTAAAGAAATAAACAGATGCATGTTTAGACATTAAATATATGCAATAGAGCCAACATTTACAATTCCGAGCTCTATTGCTTTATTGTTAAAAAGAAAGTAAACAGAAGAATGGCCTTGCATCCATGCATCTCACATCCAGATCTTCAGGGACTTGTGTGTTATGCATGTCCAGGAGACAAAAATTAAATGTGATCTTCCATTTAGGAACCAAAATGTTTCCTGGGAAGTCATTAACAGATGGTAACTTTCTCCAGATTTGTCTCAGAAGATGCCTTTCATACAGAAGAAAGTGTGGCTGTTCATTGCTTAGATTGGGAGTTTCATTTTTGTGTAATTAAAGTATGCTGGGGAGGGACTTAAAGCCCTCTAGGGAACAGGGGAGTCTGTGGGGACCCAAATAATCTGAGACATGAGGCCCAGTCAGCAACTGGAGCAGAAGGATCTGTGGTACCTGACAGATCTGTGAGTCCATGCTCATCCAAAGCACAGGCCATATAATGCCTCTGGAACATGTAAATCAGAGAGGAGTGGGGCCTCTGGGTAGAATCTCTGGAATTCCACCAGGTTATGCTGGAAAAGAGGGCATTAGAATATAGGCAAATAAGGCCATGAAAAGAGGGTACCTGAAATGCTACAGGGCATTCGGTTGAGGAATGGCAACTAGACATCCCTTCATACCACTCTTTCCTTACCTTGCCCATAATGAATGGCACAGATGAGGCCTTAAGGATTGCCTTAAGGATCTTTTTATTGAAGAATCCCAGGAAAACTCTGAATGTTTATTTAAATGACCCTTAGCACAAGAATTGATTCACCCATACACAACTGAATATTCCGAGAGCTTTACAAATATAATTTTAAAAATACTTCTTTTATGTGTTTTTTCTTTTGTACCTCTTTTTTTCCCATTCATTCAATAAATTTTATGCTTTTATTTCTATTCTGTATGCTAGGGTTATGTTTATAAAGGAGACACAATCTTTGCCCTCAAGGTTCTAAAGATCTGGTAGAGGAAAAGTAACATAGGCCCTCTGAGTATAATGGGGTAAGTGCTTTTGGAGCAATGAAGAAGGTCACCTCATTGTGTTTAAGAAGTTAAAAAGGGTGAGCTGTAAAGCTGGTTGATTTTTCAACACAGAAAACTTGAGGCAACTATTTCTCTAAAGCACTGGTAGACACATAAACTGTACAAAGGAATCATTCTCAAAAATACCAATAGAAACATTAGGAGAGTTGATCAGCATCATTATTTCCTGCAAACTCAGCCAATAAGGATTCTTCTAGCCCAGGTACTAGCCCACCTGGTAATCCTATCACTTATCAAGAAGTTGCTTTTACAGCTTCTAGAAGTGAACAACATACGGACGTCATGTTCTCAGGGATTGGGGAACTCATAATTTATTTATTATCAACATAAAGTCTGAATCGAGGCTTCTAGCCATTTAGGATTATGCAGACCGACAACTAGGGAACTTGATGTGAATGAATTGACAACAGTGGGAACTCTGGTTGGTGATCCCTTTTGTTAAAGATGCTGATGTATTTTTTAATTTTTCATGTGATGAAAAAATTTTTAATACTAAGGCTTAACTTTATCAAAACCAAAGTATTTCATAACTAAGAATTCAAGAAGATGGGGTGCAAGGGCCCACTCTGCATACATGTTTCCTTAACCTTGAAAACACAAAGGCTTTTATTTTAAAATAAGTTTTTACATTCACATAGAGCTTAGCACATATACGTACAAGAATTCCATTCTTACCCTCCACAAATTAAAATAAAAATAAACAAAATAAAAATTTTAAATATAAATTCCCTCAGTAGTATGGAACCTAGATTGATTTTTTTTCTAGAAAACCTGAAAAATATTACGGCATATTTCTTAGATGCTTATTGTTTAGCATTTGTTTACACTTTTTCTTTAAATTGGCAAATTTCTAAAATTAAGACACTTCAAATGAAACTTCTTATCATTAGCATATGAAATTGGACTCAAACCTCACTCTCTTAAAAAAAGAAAACCTTGGAAAGAATCACAGAACTAAAGATAAGAGCTAGAGCTACAAAGGCCTCAGAAGAAAACAGGTACATATCTTTGTGACTTCGGGTTACGCAGTGGTTTCTTACACATCAAGAGCACAAGCAACAAAAGAAAAAAGAGATACATTGGACTTCATCAAATCTAAAAATGTTGTGCTTTAGCACACTGTCAAGAAAGTAAAAAGCCAACCAACAGAATGGGAGAAAATATTTGCAAATTCTATCTGAGAAGGGATGGATGAGGAACACTGCTGGCAGGAATGCAAAATGGTGCAGCTACTTTGGGAAACAGTTTTTACTTCCTCAGGTTGTTAAACACAGTTACCATATGACCCAGCAATACCACATGCATACCCAAGAGAAATGAAAACATGTCCAAACAGGAACTTGTACATGGAAGTTCATAACAAGTTCTCATCATTGTAAACAGCCAAAAAAAAGAAACAAGCCAAATGTCTATCAACTGGTGAATGTATAAATAAAGTGTGGTATAGTCGGCCCTGCTTATCCAAGGAGGATGTATTCCAAGAATTCCAGGGGTGCCTAAAACCACCGATAGCACAGATCCTATATATACTATGTTTTTCCCTATACATACATGCCTGATAAAATTTAGTTTATAAAATAAGTACAGTAAGAGATCAACAAGGTAGCATTAGACTATAATTGACCTATAATTGAAGCAGTATCATCTGTTTCTGGACTTTGGTTGACCAGCGGTAACTGAAACCTTGGAAAGTGAGTACCATTTTATCTCTGCAACAGGATACTATATAGCAATTAAAATAAGCAGCGAAGACTGTGACAGGCTACAACGTGGATGAATTTTGAAAACATTATGCTAAGTGAAAGAAGCCAGTCACTATCCCATATTGTATGATTCCACTTACATGAAATGTCTACAATAGTGCAATTTCTAATGACAAAAAGTAGATTAATGGTTCCTGGAGTCTGGAGCATGGTAGGAAAAGGAGTGATTATTAATGGGTATAGAATTTCTCTTTCGAGTGATGAAAATATTCTAAAATTATATAGTGATGATGGTTGTACAACTCTATAGACTAAAAGCCATTGATTGCACTGTACAACACTGAAGGGTTGACCTCCTGGTGTGTGAGTAAGGAGGCTCGTCCATGTGCTCCCCAAGGCACTTGCAAGTCCTCACCATGTGGTGAAAGGATTTCTCTGTTTCAGACAGAAGACATGGGTAAATCATGGAATTCAGTGTTTTTGGAGAAAACTTCAAAATATTCTTATTCTTAGTAGGTGACTGAGTTTTCTTGGCCCAATGACAGGTGGTAAATTCAAGGGAAAGAAGATGCTGAAAACAGCAGAGGCTGACTGGATGGACACACTGGAATCAGCATTTATAATATGCGCAGCTTTCTAAGGATACATTTAATAGCCTAGCACAATAACCTTTCATTCTTAACTCTTTGGCGGAATCTCGTCATTCCCACTCCTTCCAAATGCTGGGGAGTTTCCAAACTTTAAAAATCCTTGTCCTTGTGTTTCTAAGCCACAAATAATAAATGCTTGAACCAGTTCTAACTTCTTTGGGAAATGTACAGTAACAGCGTAAGTCTGTCTAAAATCAGTGACCTAATCCACGGTAGCCAAACCTGTTCTTGCGTTACTGACCTGCCCTCTGTGTACATGAGTGAAAATGAGCAGGGAAAAAAGTTGAAGGAAAAGGACTATTTCAAATCATAAAAGTTTTTCTTATTTTGGCAGGGAATAAGAGAAAGGAACCAGGAATTGTTTTTTTTTTAGGGTACACTTAAAAGATTAGGGTGTCTATATTTATATGTCTCAAAACATTTTAGGAGCAAATAGTACTGAATTTCACAGCTCACCACTGCCATACAATTAATAGATAAGTGTTGTGGTTTTCTAATTATGATAAAAACCTAAATTCATTAAAATATAAGAATCTGTCAATAATACAAACCTTTGTTTGGAACTCAAAATAATTACCTCCAATATTTTTATTTTGTATCCTCATTCATTCATTCATTTATTTATTCAAAAAATATTTGAGTTTTTACATTCACTATGCCAACTGACTCATATTTGTGTTTTTATAAAATGCATTTAGGAAAGGTTTTATGAAAGGCATTAGTGTCTTATTCAAGAAACCACCCTGTAAATCTAAGTATCATTTTCTAAAAATCAGGAAATATTTTCTTATTTGGATATTTAACAAATGTCACATGGTAATGTAAAGCTGTCTAATTTACGTGAGCATGATGAAGTGTTTTTGAACTGAAACAAGTCTGCCCTGTGGGCATACCCTTCTCTTTTAAGCCAAAAATGATTAGCAGCTCATTTTGAAGTCCATTTACTTACTACCTTGAATGAAGAGAGCAATGCTATTTATCAACCATGTTGTAGAGCCCAAAATCTTAAAAAAAATCCCAAAGCTCATTGTCAAACAAATGTTTAATTTGCATGTGATATTAGGCCCCAGACTATGTAAAAAAGGAAGCTTTTAAGTTAGGCATATGATTTAAACTTTGTGCTCTCTCTAGCTAAGTTAAACATATTTATGGATTTATTTTATTAAGGGATAACATACATGCATTAAAGAGCACAGAATTATACAGCTTTAGCTTGATGTACATATATTCTAGTCACCTTTATATCTCACTTTTCAAAATTCTCATTCTTCACTCTCTTAAATCCACCCATTTTTTATCATCCCAACTGCTTCACTCATTCATTCAGTATGTATTTAATGGTGGCAAATACATGGCAGGCACATGTGGACAACACACATGTTTACATTGAAGGAGAGCAATCAGCAAACAACTATAACAAACAAGAAAATGTCAGAAACTGTTAAATATATAAAGAAAATAAAATGGGGACAAGAGAAACAGTACATGGCTTGTGGGTAGGGAGAAATTTAGATGGAATGGTAAGAGAGGGACCCACATAATAAAACTCAGATTACAGAAGGAAGAGCCACACAAAAGTCTGGAGAAGAATGTTCCAGGCAGCGCTGATGCCCCTCAAGTGCATTGGCTTATTCAAAGATCACAAAGAACAGAAAAGCTGGAACACAGCAAGAGAGGGGAGGGTGATCTGCGATGAAGTGGGCAGGACGAGGGGGCAAATGCAAGGCCAAGTCACAGGGCTCTTGCAGGAATGGACCTAGGATTTCTATTTGAAACCCAAAGAAAAGTTTTTAGTTTTCACACACGGGAGTGACATGGTCTGATTTATATTTTTGGAAGTTTACTTTGCTGTGTGCAAAGCTGGAGGCACTGTGGCCAATTAGGAAGCTATTTCAAAGCCAATTTCATGGTGGTTGGACTAATGTGGAATCAGTGGAGATGGAAGTGGGTGCATTCCAGGTGTAACTGGGACATGGAGGCAATGAGTCTTGTTGCATGGAATCTCGGGGGGGTGGGGTGGTAGGTGGAGCTGAGGGACAGGGAGGAATTAAGGAAGACCCCTCACCGGGAGGGAGTTCCAGTCAACAGGGAAGATGGTGTTGCTATTTATTGAGCCTGAGATCACTGGAAAAGGGGTGAGTTACAACATCTCCTTCTACACTGTTAGAACAACGTCCTTACTGATGCCTACCTTCAGGTGTGCTACCAAGAATTCATTCTAGACAAATCTCCTCCGACAAAATGGATTCAAAAGAAGGGGAGCTTTTTGAACAGGTCAAAAATCAAGGAAAACCCAGAAATGATTCTCTAAATCTTAAAGAAAGGTTCAGGGCTCATAAACGCTTGAGAGGGATTCTGTCCATTTATCACAGCAAAGATAAATTTCACACTTAATAATATAGAATTAAAAAGACGTAGAACTTTATTCACGACATTATCAAGTCCTTCATTCAAAGCCTGGAAAAGTTAACATAAGCACAAGCAACATGGATCATCTCACTTAAGAATACAAATACAAATATCCTAAAAAGAACACTAGTATATTGAGCTGGAGAGGACAATAATAATTAAATAGTAAGAATCCTAGCAGTAGGATTCACTAGCCATTTGAGGAAGGTGCTGTATGTTCACTTTCCCAGAGGAGGAGATTAAGGTAGACAGAAATTAAGTAACTTGTCTAGGTTTCCATACCTAGTATGATAAGCTTTTTTCCATATCTACAAAGAGAGTGTTGTATTGTTCAATAAGTGATGATGAAATAATTTTTTGACTATTTCAAAAACTTTATTTAGATCTTTCTCCCCACCTCTCAGATCATAATTATGTTCAACTGATGAGTTAAATGTAAACAATAAAACCATTATGATGAAACTACAGGTACATTTTTATATAGTATTGGGACAGGAAGACAATACCAGGAAAGAAAATCTTGACTATAAAATAGTTGTTACAACAAAATTAAAAAGATTATGACAAACTGGGGAAAATATTT
This sequence comes from Manis javanica, assembly GCF_040802235.1. NCBI lineage: Eukaryota > Metazoa > Chordata > Mammalia > Pholidota > Manidae > Manis > Manis javanica. The sequence goes on along the minus strand of NC_133160.1, from coordinate 33,883,301 downwards.
GACAAAGAGAAAGGTGGATGTTTTTAGTATAAAAAGATATATTATAAATCAATGAAATAGGAAAATAATCAGCCAAAGAACAAAAATATACATGCAAGGATGGTGGTCTCAGTGATGTATACCTTAATGAGAAATTAGAAGCAATTGGTATATCCAATTATGAAGAACTAATTAATTAATCAAGTTAATTAATAAGTCAGAATACTATGCAGCCCTTCAAATGGCCTTGATGTAGTAGAAGACCACTTCCTGCTATGGTAAATATGATGTGCTAAGGAGAAAATAGGTTTCAAAATGGAATATGGTGTATTATTGACTGCAGTCTACACATGCATGTGTGATGTGTGTTTACACTTCCAGACACACACTCATAAGATACAGTAGACTAGATATTATTTCTCAGTTGTGAGGATGTGGGAAATTTTTGTTTTTTATATATTTTTTAGTGTTTTCCAATATACTATATAGTAATGCATTATGTCTGTAATTGGGAGGGGGTGGTATAAGTTTATATAATAAAATAAAATGTTATTTTAAGCCTTTATTTTTGTTTTCTACATTTATTGAATCTTCATAAAATCATTTTTTCTGTACATTTACTTTAAAAAATTCCCCAATGAAATTTATAACAAATATTTTCAGTCAATAACAAATCTTCCACCCACAAAGAACAATATTCAAGACTTTTGTGTTGTACAATTTCAGGGGCCACCTCTACATGGTAAAGTATATTCTCCATATAGTATATATATATTTATAAAACATCCTATAATATATTCCATAAGGAATAAAACTCTACTTATGGAACACAATATGAATGGAGTTGTACAATATGAGGGTAGGAATGCTATAAGACATTTCCTAAAATTTAATCTTAAAGGGTTGACTTTCATTCTTTCTGCATCTTTTATAATCTTCATTCTAACAATGATAGGCAAAAACTAATTTCTCTTGTTTAGTTTGTAGTTGAAAACAACTGCTTGACTCATTAAGAAATTCTTATGAGAACTTTCCATGACTAGAATTCAAATTACAGTTTTATAGATACTCTATTTTCATGTAGACTGGGAAGACTTTCCTTATGTAATTAAAATACATCATATGTGTCTAGAAAAAAAATGAAGATAAATGAAGATATATGAAAAATATGAAGGATCAGGGGTTGGAGAAATTTTTTAATCTGTAGATTTATTGTCTTATGTTTCAAAGTGCTTTCAAGTAAATTATATCTGTTTTGAAAACTGTGGTAAAATTCACAGAACATAAAAGTTACCATACTTTAAAGTGAGGAATCCAGTGGCATTCAGCACATTCCCAAAGTTGCACAGTGACTACCTCTATCTAGCTCTAGACGATTTGCAATACTCCTAAAACAAACCTGATGCCCATTAAGCAGTTGAGATCATTCACTTTTACCTGCCCAGTATAAATGATCATAAAAATGAAAACTACTCATGCTAAATGGTAGAACTGTTGGTTAGTAACAGGTTCAAACAAGTATGTGCAAATGTGGTCATCAAACATTCCCGTGCATCAGAATCTTCTGCAGGGCTTGTTAAAACACACATTCCTGGGCCCCACCCCAGACGTGTTTAGGTAGCCTGGAACCCGAGAATTTGTGTTTCTTACCAGTTCCCAGATGATGCTGATGCTGCTGGTCTGGGAACCACACTTTGGTGACCAATGATCTATGAATTCAGTAACAGCTGCATTGACAGGTTTTGAATCTGCTTAAGATTCCTTCCTCTTTGTAGAGCCATTTGGAGCCAGCTGGTGATGCTAAAGCTTACCAGCAGGGATTACCCAAAAGGTTGTTTGAACTGTATCTTGGAGTCCCACTTCAGGGAAAGTGCAAATGTTAACTGGATTTTGGATGGGAGCCACTTTGAAAACCTTAAACATGGGGCTTAGACAGATTTAGAGGAATATATACAAAAGGAGGGCAGTTGATTGCTGAAATGTATATTTAGTGACAAGTTCCATTCATAGTGAGTTAAAGTCAATGAGCAAAAAAAGAAACAAAGAAGAAAAAGTAAAGCAAAGAAAAGCATTCATTTGATAAGAAAAAGAAAAAGTGATTTCATTTCCTTAAATAACAAGTGCACTGAAGGCTTAAACCTTGGGTGAGAATCTAATTTACTTTTGCTAGAACATTTATCCTGTTTATCACAGACAACAAATCTTCTTTCATTTTCTATAGTTTCAGAGTCCTTACTATAGTGCAAATGGTCCTGCTACAACAAGGTAATAATTTATCAGTGAGTTTTATGCACCTGGGGTCTTTTGAAAGCAAGGTGTACAGAGGATAACAAAACGAAACAAACAAACAAAAATTCTGGATATCGGATCACTAACAGAGTAGCTTCCACTGCCCTTGGGCCCTAGCTCTCCATCAGGCAAACATTTCAAAATATTCTATTGCTTGGGAAGAACAAGGGAAGTTTTCGACTAAGTTATCAGCTTTTTAACTATGCTTTCAGTTTCTCTGACTTACATAAGCCACAGAAATTAACCTTTTTTTTTTTAAAGAAAGGCCTACATATTTGACAGAACTGTAATGAGTATTTTTACTTGCAGCACACAGGTTTTCTAAATCATCAAGAACAATAGATCAAGAAGAGAACAATTAAGCATAATTTTGAGCACTTCTTTAAAAACTCATTCTGCTTGCCCTTTCAGCGATGAAAGCTTTTCTGTTAATGTTCTGTGACCTGAATGTATTCCTCTATTAGAATTCTGAAGAATTTGATTGGATTTCAGTTAGAATCCATAACCTCCGGTTAATTGTCATGTACCACACTTTTGGTGGGTACATTTGGACAGGGATAGATAAGTCTATTCATGTTAATTCACCATTGACATTCAGCGTTTAATTCAATTTTTAGAAGTGATGACATCCCTGGCATTTCAGTAAGTCCATTTTAATTGATATCTCTGCACCGCTTTAAATACCATTTTGTATTTTATATGCCTGCTTTAAATTAAGGCAATTTAAAGTCTGTTATAAGACCTCCTCTTTTGGGATTTCTAAGTGCCAACCTTGTCTTTGTTTGATTGAAAAAAAAAACCAAAAAACGCAACTTGGTATCAACCACTCTCCTTTATATAAAGCATCCATACGGATATTAGAAAATTATACTTTGTTTCTTATGAGCAGCTTTCAAACATGTCTCATCAGAGAACTTGAATTTTTAACTGATTGGAGTTTAGGAAAGGTGGTGTCCCATCAATGTGTTAAGTGACATAAGATGTACTTCAGGAAGTGCTTGAAGCCTGGAACTCACACAGTCCTGGAGATAAAATGGCACTGGTGGGGGGGAAGTGGGGGCTGGGCAGAGGAAGGAGGACGGGAGAGAGAAACAGCACTGGGGACACAAGCAGCTACTTCTTTTCAGGGCATGCTGTGTCTCAAAGGGGAGATGGCAACAGTCCATGTTAGGAGATTTGGATGAATTTTTGTGTCAAACTTGGCTTTCTATCAGCTGGAGAAGTCTTAATGTCTTCCAACAAATACCAATCCCTCCACTCTACTTAAGTACAACAAAAACATGCCCGGAGGCATTCTGGCTTAGGGATGAACAACCTGAGTGAGTCTGGCTTCCCCATGTACTAGCCGTGTATGGGTGGGCAGGTATTCACCTTCTCCATTTCCTCATCTGTACAAGGGGTCAAGAGCACTTAGCTGAGAGGCTTACCATTTAGCATAGTGATGAGTATAAAGGAAATGCTCAATAAATGTTACTTTTTAACATTGCCGGTGACAAGACACCCTCCCTGACCTAGCTCTGGTCTGGCTCCTCCAAGACCTGTGTTGCCCAGTGGTAGCTAGGATCTTGCTGTCGGTCAAGACAGAACTCCCCACCCTCGATATCTGTTCACCCTCAACATATGATCAAATTCCTTGTCCTCAACCCTTGGCATCAGACCACCCTAAGAAGCTTCAACAGAAATCCTACCAAATTAGTTTAACCAGCATTCCCCTTCCCTCTGATGGTTCCTTCTAGTCATTTTACATCCCCTGACCTCCACCGGCTCCTGGCTACAAATCCCCACTTGCTGTATTCAGAATTGAGGCCTGTTCTACACTGAGGTCTCCTTTCCTCTTTTGCAATAGTTTCTGAATAAAATCTGTTTTCACCAATTTAACTTCTGTCTGGCTCTGGTTTTCTTTAACATTGCTGTCATTATCATAATTATTTTAAAAATCAGTGGTTACATACATCTTCACACTGGGCCTCATAACACTGGAAAGGAAGCTAATATCCAACTCAGTTTTCTCTATTTTCTCTTTTTTATTTGGTATGTTAGCTTCATTCTCATTAAAAGTTTACTTTTTCTCTTCATATATTACACAGGCTAATTAACTGCCTTTAAAAAAATTCTGTGCTTTTATTTTGCACCTAAGAGATTGATACACATACTCTTGAATGGAAATTTATAGACACAGCCTAAATAACGTATGTAGGTGCTAGGATATGGGATATAAATTGTAAGACATACTTTTAAAACAAATACAATGTTAAGATAAAATTTTATTCCTTTAAGATATGCCTTTTTAAGAACCCAAATTGGATGAGAACTCTATTTTCTAAGAATGAATCAGACGTGAGCATAAGGTCTACTGGATACAATCACCCTGGGTTAAATGTCTTATTTCTAAAAGAGGTCATTTATTTGCTGTTCTAATTATAAAATTCACTGAAAACGCTGAGCTCCTACTGATGTCATTGTCTGACAAGCACTATCCTTTTATTTCTGCAAAGACAAATTAGGGGATTCTTCAAATCAATGTACAAACAGGACATCATGAGAAGTCAAGTGTTCTCAGAAAGTTTACGTTAGTTAGCAGGTATCAAGTTGTGACTCAAAGTGTGCTGTGTGGACCAGCACCACTGGATCCTCTGGGATCCAGGTAGGATGCACAGTCTCAGGCCCCCCACCTGCCCTACTCAATGAGGATCTGCATTCCCCAAATGACTTGTGTGCTCATGAATGTCTGACCTGAGCAATACATTGTTGTGTGGTGGGATATCCTTGGAACACCAGGGAAGGACCAAACCTAAAAATACAGATTCGTGAGTCCCAGTACAGACTACCTAATGCAAATTTTCAAGAAGCAAACAAGTTTCTCAAGAGAGGTTTATTTTCAATCAAGTTTGGAAAGCTATATGAAGGGTCCAAGGTGATATTCTGAAATAACATGGACAGGGACTTGAATGTCAGGATTGCCCCCAGGGAGCAGTGTCACTCTGGGTAAGCCTCTCTTTAGTCATAATAATAATAGAACCTTCCCTTAAAATGGTTGTCAAGAAGCCATGTGATGTCCATCAACAACCCTGGTACATAAAATAACTTGTTTTTTAGCTAACATAATTAATTTTGCAAAATTACTAGTAAAGACACTCCCCTCCCAGAAAACCCTCAAACTCAAAAAGCACCAATAATAGTAAAGTTTGTTGTAGGTGGAAGCAATGTCATACTGTCATTGGGATCATACTAAAACTTCAAGAATTTTCAGTTTTCACTTGGTGGGCAAGAATCTCCCTGGAAGCAAAAAAGTACACGGCAGAGATTAGAAAGAGTACAAGAGGAGACAGTGGTGGCAAAAGGTGGGAGAGGCCAGCTGCTCACTGGCAGATGAAAACATCTGGACTTGGCATCAAATAGACCGAAGATCAACCTTGACGGCATATTGGATTCTCCTGGAAGCTTTAAAAAATAAGGCAGTTGGATCCCACTCTCAGAGATTCTGATAATTGGCCTGAGGGCTGCTGGGCTTTGAGAGTTTTGCACAGCTGCCCAGGCTCTAATGTGCAGCCAAGGTTGAGAATGGCTGCTTCAGAGCCTTCTCTGAGGCATCGCTGGGATGTTAAAATGAGATAATATATGTTGAGCACTTAGCACTGAGTCTTGGTCCTCAGTAGTAGCTCAGTAAAAGATAGTGGTTATTGTTACCATAATGTTTTGGGTGGCTATCCAGTTGCATTAAGGAAATGTATTTCTCTGTCACCCACCCAAGTATACAAGAACTGCACACAATTCTAAAACCTGCCCCTGAAGGGCATACAATCTGAGGTGGAGACAGGTAAGAAAAGTGTGTGACAATAAATGCCACTCAAGTGGGGATTCCCATGTGGCCCTATGGTGTACAGCAAGTGCTCAGAAGGTAATGTCTCACTATCATTGCCAACACCCACCCCACCCCACCCCATATATACAGCTGGACACTGCTTGAGGGAGGGCAAAATTTAAATTGTACTTAAAAGCCTGTTCCCCTTTTGTGTACCTTCTAAATTACTTACGATTGAGAAGAAGAATAAAGCTCTTTGGTTTTCTCTGTTCTCCAGTGTTGCAGGATAGACAAAACTTTTTTCTTTTAGTTGTTTTTTTTTTTTATTTACTTTCTTCCTGGTGATCAGAATACATTAAATAAAGTAGTACGGTAGATATTGTAATGGCTCCCCAAACGTGTCTACGTCCTAATCACTGGAACCTGTGTATGTGTTAAGCAACATGGCAGAGATATTAATGTTGCAAATGGAATTAAGGATGCTAATCAGCTGATCTTAACATAGGACAATTAACCTGATTTACTCAAGGCCCAGTGTAATCCCAAGATTCATTAAAAGTGGAAGAGAGAATCAGAAAAGAGAACCAGAGAGAAGTCAGGGTGGGAAGGATTTGGTTCACATTACTGGCTTTGAAGGAAGAGGAAGGGGACCATGATTCACGAAACACAGAAGGTCTGTAGATACTGGAAAAGGCAGCAAAGTAGACTTTCGCGTAGGGAAGGAATGCATCCTGCTGGGCCTTGATCGTAGCCCAAGAAGACGGGTGTCAGGCTTCTCACCTACAGAATTATGAAATAATAAATTTGTGCTGTTTGAAGACACTAAATTTGTGGCAATTTGTCCCAGCAGCAATAAAAGTCTAAAGCAGCTAGCAACAAGGAAAGAAAAAAAAACCCAAAGAGCAAAGAAAAGCCTGTATCAATTTTATTTTCTATGGGACTATATTTAGTTATTACATAAATAATTAAATTCCCACCAAAAGAGCCAAAAATAACTCACCTGAAGTTTCTTGTATGTTTTACATTTGTTTGAGTTGAATATAAAAAAGAATTCATTCAAAAGCTGGTATTTCAGAGTTTATGATAGGCATATTGGGCTGGTGTTTGCTCTGATATTCACTGCACTGGAAAAGGAAATCTTCAAGATGCCTGAGCTCAGTCGTCTCTCGGCTCCTTCTAGGCCCTCCCAAAGCTTCCTGTTCAGGCTCCCTTTTCTCTACTTCTATAATTTGATAGGAATCTTCAGTTTAAAAAGGACCATCTCCCCACAACATGCTAAACTACTTGAAGGCCGGGACTGTCTTATTCTCTTCCCACTAGAGTATACATTCCAGAAAGGCAGGATTTGGGTGCGTTTTGGCCACTAATGCAATTCAAGCACTTAGAACAGTGTACAGTTTTTAATCAATTATTTGTTGAGCCAATGAGGGGATGGTTTTCAAAGCATTTTCGTGCCTTTACCCATTTTCCCTTCTAATAAGTTAGAGAGGACAGTACAACTAAGTGCAAAGGTGAAGACAGTGACAGAAGTTAACCTGGTCCAGCTCCACTGTCCAGAGTACTCAGATGCCTAGTAGCCACCCCTTGCTGACCTATCATGAGGCCTGACCTCGTGCACAAGACACTTATCAAATGTTGGTTGTCTGGGGAGATATTTGTAGTAGGCTGTTTATGCTGGAGCAGGAGGTGGGGACACGTGTTGTTTCCCCAGAAACACATTCCAGTTTCCTGACTGAAACAGAATGGAGGGATTGTAAATATTAGAAACCTGTTAGTGTAGGAAACATGAAAGTTCATGAAATCAGCTGTATTAGTTTGCTGGGGATGCCATAATCAAATATCACACTCAGAGGCTTAAACAACAGAAATTTATTTTCTCACAGGTCTGGAGACTAGAAATCCAAAAATCAAGGCATAAGCAGGTTGGGTTTCTCCTGAGGCCTCTCTCCTTGCCATGCAGGTGACAGCTGCCTTCTAGCTGTGTCCTCACATGGCCCTTGTTATGAAGGCATGAATCCTTGGTATCTCATGCTCTTCTTACAAGGACACCAGTCCTATTGGACTAGGGCCCCACCCTTAAAACCTCATTTAAACCTACCTACCTCTTAAAGGACCTATTTCCATATACAATTATAGTGAGAGTTAGGGCTTCAATATATGAAATTCTGGGGAATACAGTTTAGTGGGTAACATCTATTAGATAAGTAATAAAATATGAGTCCTGGTTCCTTATTTAGTATAAGCCCTGGGAGAATTCTCTGTTAGTACTGCTCAAAGTTAAATTTAAAAAATAATCAATTTAGAAACAAAAACCAAGGCAATTTAAAAGTACTCTCTGATGGGAAGACATATTCCACCATTTCCCAAAATTATTTTGATACTTATTTCTTTCATCTCCCCACATCCCCTGGAGACCTTTCTAGACCAGATAATATTCCAGAAGCTAGGTTTTAAATATATTTGAATTTCTCTATAATTCCCAGTGCAGAGACTTGCACAAGGTGTATACTCAATCAGCAGGTACTGATTCATATCTTACATAAGTCTCAACTATCCTTTATAGTAACTTGTAGTTATGGTCATTCACTCTAAAACCAAAGGGACATTTCCATCACAGGATAGTCTGCTACAAACCTAGTTTCAGAATATTTTATTTTGGTGAGGATTAGGGGAGGAGATTATATGAAATCTTAGAGTTGCAAAATGGGAAGTGGCCTGAGAGGTCACCTGATTCAAAAGTTCTATTTTACAGTAGTGGATTGGGACATTCAGAAATGTTTAATAACTAATCTGTGGCCCCCAGCTAGGAAAAGCTAGACCCCACGACTTCTGACTTGGTATGCTCCTTGTCTCTTGGGTTTTATGTTCCTTTTTATACACATCTCAGTATAAGCAATTCTGTATTAATGTTCCACTAATTTGAAAAAATTATTGTCTCAGGTAAAAGAGCTATAATCTGGGACCCGGTGGCAACAAATGATGAATAACTGTGTCATTTATTCCCCAGGAAACCTTGCAGGATGAATGCAAGTACTTGTGAAAATAGAAAACTTGGAAAACAGAAAAAGTGGAGAGTCATGACATCTTCAGTAGGATGGCTCTGCTCTTATGTCTGCTTTCTTATTTTTCCTTAACTCCTTGGAGTGCTGTGGGGGACTCTTATGGATGCGCTGGTATATATTCTTGTTGGAATTCCACCTTGCTTGGGACAATATGATATTATAAAAGAAAGCAGAGTCAAACAGCCACACACCCTCCTAAGAGGCTCCCTAGAAAGGCTACCTTAAGAACAGTGCTGTATGTGCTCTCATAATTGTTTTAATTCCTACTAATTAATAATAACCCAACTTATTTAGTATAAGCCCTGGGAGAATTCTCCATTAGTACTGCTCAAAGTTAAGCAGATCCTACATCATCCCCTCTTTTGAGTTCTAAATGTTTTTTATATGTGGCATTAGTCCTCTGTAATCACAAAGAAAGCATATCATTTTTTTGTTCTTAAAATTTTGGTACCATTTTGCAAACTATGTGACACTTCTGGTAGGTGAAAATTTTTTCATCTACTAAGAGATATTTTTAGGCCTGCAAATTTAATAAAAATATCATTGTTACATAACTTACAGCAAAAGTTCATCCTCTACCCTTTTACAGGCTCCTAAACTGAAGCAGCGATGTTGGGAATCTCTATGTCAAAGATCCTACTGTGTTTCTATGAGGGTCCCAGTTGCTGTAGCACAGACTTTTGAGTTAATACCACAGTTCTGGATTTTGAAATTAAAATCTGTGAGCCCAAACATAAAGGTGAAGGGGATTGAAGGCAGTGCTGTATTTATAGACTATGGTGTGCATCTACAAGAAATTAAATTGTCCTTAATCGGATTTACATCAAAATAAATTCGCAGAAAATGTGCCAAAGCGCCTCCTTGAGTTTGCAAAGTAAATATTCTAAGTATTTCTTACTTGGGAGTGACCACTAAGATCTCTGGCCCATTGGGATTTTTCACTGTGAATATCACACTTAGCAAGGCCATAAGGGAGTGAGGCAATTAGCAAGCCTGGTCCACCCACTGGCCCAGTATCTGCTGTTAAACACAAATTTGTTTTCTGTATTCCTTATCATGTTGGTAGCAAATCTGCTACCATCACTAAACAACTTTGTTTCTTTGTGAAAAATGCCTGAGTTGGCCACGTAGCTCAGAAAGATGATTCTTGAGTGGCCTTTGGGCTGTCAGGGGTATATCAACTCCATAGGTTACGTGTTTTTCCAAAGTCAGATAATGGAACCCATAGAATCAAAAGTCTTTGACCCAAGTTGAGTGGTGTGATTAATCAAGGAGGCTTATTCACTCCCGTCCGCATGCATTCATTCAGCAAGCATTTACTGAATCGGGGGTACTGAGCTAGAGCAGGAGCAGATGGGAATCCAGGACTGAGTAAGAAAGACATGATCCCTCTTATCAAAGAGTTTTTACAAACTAGCAGAAAGAAAAATGTGAAAACCACAGAGATAATAACAAACTGCCAAATTTGTATAGAGGAAGCAACAAGCTTCACTGAGGAAGAAATGGAATAGTGTCTGAATTTGAATTTAAAGAATGATAGTATTTGGACATTTGACATTGGCAAGTATCAGGGGTCACAGCAAATTTAGGAAACAATGGAAATAATGTTCAAGAAGCACATTAGCATGGGGACCCTGAGGACAGGGACTTAATGGAACTTGTGATTCTGGAATGTGGCCACTGAGATGGATGAGACTTGAGGGGAAGAAAGAGCATCCAGGTCCAGAAAGGTAAAAACATGACAGTTTTAAAAAGAGGTAATAATATGATCAAAGGCAGGGAGACATGAACCGACAGAGTATACCAGAAATAAAAACAGTTCCATATTAATGAGGTAAAATGTGTGTAGAGTATCATGCAAAGAAAAGAGGTGGTAGTTCTTGTCAACCCCACCTCATCTTGAGCAATTCTGCAAGAAGCTGGTCCAAACTGTGACATCTGCTGAGCTGTGCATGTTCAAGGGTCAGTAAACTGGAGATTTGGCAATGGAATCTGTCCCTGCCATATGCTCTTCTAACAGCATGGCAACACTGGCTCGAGGACATGCACAGTCTTACCCCTGGCATATGAGAGATACCTGAAAGATCTAGATACAGGTCCTAGGACATGCATCTGGCACCTAGAACAACAGTGCTGAGAGCCCTGAAAGCATTTTGCCCCAGTAAGTGGGCAAAAGCCCCAAGAATCACATTGAGAACTTGGCCACAGCATGGGAGGGTGAGCTCTTTTGAGTATAAATAGCTAAAGGCTAATGGTTTCTTGGGATCTAGGTAGACTAAAGGGATGTTTTACATAGGCAGGAAGGGACTCTGACAAGATCACTCCTGCAGCTATACAGGGAAACAATTCTCGCACAGAAACAAGAAAATCTAGGAAAATCTTTGGTGTAGGGTCAGAATGGCAGGAAGGTAATTGAGGTAGAAAGATATGCTCTATTTCCATGTGTGTGTTGTGTGTGTGGGTACATGTGTATATGTCTATAAATTCATCAAGATGTACATTTAAGATTTATTCACTGTATTTGATGTGAGTTATTCTTTAATACAAAAGTTTAAGAAAGAAGAAACTGAAGATAAAGTATTCACAACTCCTAGTTCTGAATCCTATTGTTGACATTATTTCTGTATTCACCACATATTTATAGAATTCTTACTTGGTGCAAAGAATAATACCAATTACTATTCTTCCACATTTTGGATATCATCAAATGTTGCCACTTGATTATAATCCTTCTTGTGTGATCTTTCCTCATTAAAAAAAACATGAAATTAAAAACTTATTCAAAATGATTGCTATTAATAAACTAATTCCAGAAGTGTTCTTCCTGCAGTCAATTTACAAATGCAGATGGAAACCAATATTGTTTTTCTCTGCTAAAGTGCTTCATTTCATTTCTCTAAGGTCCTTATACTTGTGCCCCGGAAACACTCATTTAAATTCAGGTGTGAGGATGCATAAGCTTTCAGCAGTGACTAAGAGTGCTGACAGACCCCTTTTTATGATTTTTCCAGACAGAGAGGAGTGGTTCAGCATGTTAAGTAGCTACAAATGGTATAATTCAGCCATAAATGGCTGCTCCACAATTGCCCACTGCCACTAAATTTTTCTACTTTCAATGCTATGCTTATACACTAGAATATCATTTCTCCTTCTCTCAACTTAGTTAAATAAAGGAAGACCCAAAGTTTAAAATGCAAAATGAGAACTCCCCTTGAAAGCATTTTGAACTTACTACTAGTCGCGCAGAAGGAATTGGGGGAGAATTACATTATGATATTCCAGCAAGCTCAAGAATCATAGGGATGCTCTTTGCCCAAAGGAAGCACAAAGATCCTAAAGTTCTCTCAATAGTTAGCATTTGAGATATTCTAGAGATAAATGTTCATGCCACAGAAATTCTCCTGGACTGGTGATGCTGGGTCACGTTCTCAAGAAGCAAAGCCTAAATGCTGATTCTTAATCGCTAGTGATTTATCGAAGGAGGCTCTTGGGGGACATATAAGGGAATAAGAAAAGCAAGATGAGGACGGGAAGCAGGGTTTCAGCTGAAAACTAGTCTCAGCCTGATTACCAGAGTAGCTCTGAAGTGTGTATGGTACTACAGTGTTGTCTCAACTTGAGGTATAATGTCACAAAGGTAACTTTGATATCACTCTGAGTCAGTCACTGGCTACAGGCCACCACTGGATATATTACCTCAGAGGCATTTCCAGGCAAGGCAGTTCCTGTCAGCTGAAGAAAATTCTCAGAAGTGGGTGGCTATGAGTTGTTTGCAGCCAACACACACAGCATCTAGGGGATAGACTCACTGCCTCAGTAAAGGGACTGGGTGGGTCACCGCTGTCTGCATTGGGCTGGTTCCACAATGCAATGTCTGCCAAACATTCAAGTCAGCTAATGCCAGTGGTATGCTGGTTAATGTTTAAAAAACCAGCTCTGGGGGTGGGGGTGGGGGAGAGAAGCCCTGATGTATATAGTATTTGCCAATTTCCACCATGTAAATTCGCCCACCTTGGCCAATTTCAATCTATTAGTGAGACTTACTGAAAGTGGAATTGGGAAGAAATGAGCAGAATCGGCTGTTACAAGCTAGTTTGAGTTGGTTCCAGCACGACACCAGCTTTACAGTAACCCATACTTGCTCACCTCTTCTGGAAAACCAGGACTGTCAACATAACTGGATGGTAGTTGAGATACAGAATTTTGAAGAGAAGTCCAGATCTCTCTAATTCAAATTTCTGAGTTCAGAGGAGAAATACTCAGTAACTATTCTTTGCTGGTGGTATGACATAGCAGACCTAGGGTGACCCCTGGTTGGCCAAGAGTTATCTCACTTTTGGCACTGAATTCCCTCCTGCATCCTGGGAGCCCAATCCAGGACTGGTCATCTAGATGGTGGGTCACTCAGCACACCCCATAAGATGCAACATGTTTGAACACTTTTTCTTTCTTTTGTCCATGGTAATAGCTGCCTGTATCACACTTTGTAGCATTTAGCTCTTTTCCAATTAAAACTTCATCTCAGAGTCATCTTGATCTCAGGATATCCAAAATGAGCCAATTATCTTTCTTCTCAAACTTATCTTTTATAACCATTTCTGGAACACGCCAAGAAAGATTCTGAGAGTCATCCTACATTCATCTCTCATCTTCACCTTCCATCTAAATGGTAACCAAGTCACTTCTGTTTACAGCTATTGGCCAGAACAAGTCACAGAGCTCCAGGGCAACGACACCTGGAAGCTATAGGGAAGCATATGTAATATTTAATTAGCAAAATGGTTTCTGCCACATGAATACCTGTTATGGGTCAGGGTCTTTACTATGAGCTGGGGTACAGATGTGAAAAGATAGCTAGGAGTGCTGACAGTCCTCCACAGTATAGCCCAAATAACCTTTGTAAAATGCAGGTTGCTCATATTAGTTCTCCATTTAAAATAGAGAACTTAAAACTCACAAACTGCCCCTCACTGTTGGGGGAGTAGAACTCCAGTTCCTACTGTAGGAATGAGCTGGCCATGGGAGGGTCAGACCCTTCAGTCTCAGCAAGGCCCCAGATGTCAAAACATCAGAATACAGAAAATAAACAGATGTGATTAATTCAACACCCCCTTCAAAATTATATTTCTAAGGCAATGATATGAAACTCTTCTAAGGGAGAGAGGATCTTACAGCATTTAAGATCCTCCTTGGATCTATTGCCTGCTTAGACAAATTTCTCACCACTTTTCCACAGGCATCCCAGGCTCAGGTCACGCAGGAAGAGTTTGCAGTTCCTTATGACATTTAATTGCAACCTCTGTGTCTTTGCATTTACAGTTCCCTCTGCCTGAGATGCTACCAACAGCCACGTGTCAAGCTCATCCCTGAAGTCCTGCCTTCAAGATCTCCCTGCAGCTGTCTTTGATTCACCTCAGCAGAATTGATTTCTAACAATAGCTCAATCATTCATTTTCCTATAATTCCCTATATCACTAAACTACAAGCCCCCTGGGAGCATAAATGGCATTTGATTAAAATCCTTCAGCACCTATCATAGTACCTGGCACATCAAAGATGTCTAACAAATCATTGTTAAAAGTTCATTAAATTGACACTGCTTTCTATTTATCTCAGACTGCTTCTCCTGAAAAAATTCCATGCATTCAGACAGCATGCCATATATTTTTCACACATTTAGAGTGGGCTCTTAACAGAATGCTAAGATGGTCCTACATTAATTAATGTTGAACGCTGGAAAGAAAATCCTCGAAAGGGGACAGTATAGCAAGAAGTTAATGCTATAACACCTCAGATAGCACTGAGAAATCCTTTTAAAAATATTTGGAGAATGTCGTACTCATTTGTATCATCAGCAGGACCAATTTGTATGATTTTGTGATGTGAAGTCTGGACTCCCTGAACTTCTCTCCCTTAGAAGAGTATCATATCATTGCCTTAGAAATATAATTTTGAAGGGGGGTGTTGAATTAATCACATCTGTTTATTTTCTGTATTCTGATGTTTTGACATCTGGGGCCTTGCTGAGACTGAAGGGACTGACCCTCCCATGGCCAGCTCATTCCTACAGTAGTAAACAGCTCAAGCTAGAGTTTCATAAGTAAACTAACCAATCTAGAACTGTTCTCTGTCCCTTTCTCTATTAGGCTCTTATACTCCCTCGCCCTAAACTTCCAGGGCCAAACCTTTATGCCACAGTCTCCTGAATTTATTCAAACCAGCCAATTCTAAGCCTGTTTACCCTGCCTTGGTAATTCTATTATGGTAGAAACCATAATAAAGGCTCTTGTTTACACTGTACCCTCATTTCCTCTACTCCTGACTGACCCTATGTTTCCCCCTATGGGAATGGTATGTTTCCTCCTCTTAGGAACTGTGTGTAGCAAATTATCACAATGGCCATTGTCTCCTGATTGATTGGTCCCACTATACCTGAATAATAATAGAATCTACATTTTAAAACAGAAGTGGAATTGTCTTCCATGGGCCAGGGGAATAGCTCCTCAAGCAAAAAGCTGTATGACATAAAGAGGGAGACTTTGCCACATAGCTGCCACAAATATGTTCTCTGCAACAAGGCCTCTGTGAGGCCCCCACCCCACCACTATGGCCTAATACTGACTCTGGGCTTGGCTGAAGGGACAACAGGAAATGTGGTGTTCAAAGTGTCTGTTCTCTGGGACTTACCTCTCTTGCTGCTAGGAACTCCTCTGTTGTCATGTGAACAGGCTCAGGTCAGCTGACTGGAGAATAATAGACTTCTTGGAGAGAAGACTCAGCTTATCATAATTGAGGCCCCAAACACATGACTGGGGCCATCTTGGGTGGCAAGCTGATGCAGAGCAACCCCATACCAGTGGGCCTAGTCAGCCCACAGAATAGTGAGAAATAATAAACATTGTTTCATTCTATTCCACACAGCTGAGGGGAGTGCCTTCCAGAGCATTTCTGAAGTCTATTGTCATATTATCAGTTGGGAAAATTTTACATAGTTCTGAAGTGTAAGGTTGAAGGCACTGGGGGGAGGGGGGAGCACGTCACACTGATGACGTGCCGAAATCCACGGCTGCTGCCCCCCGCAACCTGAAAATGTACCTTAGGCTAGCCAATCCTCGCACCGCTGTAACTCTAAGCTCTGCCTCCCGCTACCTTCTTCAAAACCTCACTGCCTGTCTACTTTCGCGTGACTTCCCTGGCCTGTGACAGCAAGGCTGTGGAACCTCACCCGGGGATATTCAGATAAACTACCTGGCCCTTTGTTGCCTCTCTTTGCCTGCTTATTTCGGCTAGAATTTATCTCACATAAAGAACTCAAGATGGTGGCCAGTTGGATTCCTCTGTAGTTGCACAATTCTTTGTTATAGAAAATACTGAAGTGATCATGGTTTGAATTTTCTCAGAATTTTGTAGAAAACAAATCCATTTTATTTTTAACTTAATTTAACACCATATCTCCAGAATAGAAGCATGGACATATTCAACGGATTACTATTTATTATTCACATACTTCTATACTTATGACAAACAAGAAACAATTGTGTATTTGAAAAAAAAAACAATTATGCATTTGAACATTCATGTCATGTAACGAAGTGCCCCAACACATGATGGCTTAAAACAATAGGTTGCTGTTTAGTTTATACTTCTGTGGGTTGGTCAAACAGTTCTCCAAGTCTTAACTGAGCTGCTCACATACATGCCAACAGAGGTGCTATTGGCTGACATAGGATGGCCTTGGCTGAGACAACGGTGGGAATCAGCTCTGACCCATGTGTTTCCTCCTCTGGCAGGTAAGCCTGGGTATATCCTTCTTATGGCAGTGTCAGAGAGCACTCTAAGAGCAAGCCCAGTCGTGTAACAGCTCTCCATGTCTCTGTGAATGTCCCATTTGCCACCATGTCTGCCAGTGTGAGTCACACCGCTGAGCCCTAAGTCAGAGCAGAAAGCAATTGTAAAGTTATATGTCTAAGGGCATCGTTACAGGGCCTGGGGCAGGAGTGGTGGTGAAGAATTGGGCCAGTAAAACAATAGATCTTCCAGCAAGGTAAATATACCAGCAAGTATACCTAAAGGAAAATGCTGAAAACAAACTAGATTAATGTTCTATCATCTGTCGTAATGCTCAGAATCTGGATGTATATTGATAAAAAATATTCCCATTGAACTAAAATTTATTCCTAGCAAGATGCTATGACTGTTATATAAGAAATTCCCTCAGGTCTATATATGAATTCCCATCTTATTATTGATCTACTGACTTGTGATATGATATGATAGGCTTAAAGGGGAATTCATATCATTGCTTCAAGTTATACTGGAAGATGACAATACACAGTGTGATTTATTTCTCAGGAATCCAGGTCATGGTTGATTTCTTTCTGATGACATAGAGTGGTGATGGACAAAGAAGATAAGGGTAGTATTTTAAAAACCCAGAGAAGTAAGAGGGGAAAAGGGAAGGGCTCTTTCCCCCAAGAATTTAATTTCTATACTCTGGAGAGTCATTTGGACAACATTGGTTGGAACAATCTTTCCATAGAATTTTCTATCTGTAATATATTCACTCCTCTCACAAATAACTTAGATGTGTTCTCCATGAAAAATTCTAATTATGGCCCTTTGACTAATCAATACATCCTCTGTATTCCATTTCTTATTTAGGAGAAGTTATTTTTTATTAGTTAATTTTTATGGTTCAACAGCTTTGTTCCCTTCACTCAGTGAGCTTCAATCCATCAATGACTATTCAGATCTGATCATTCATAACCTCCGTGAACTGAAATAATCCATTAACGCCCCTGTAGAAGAATGTAGTATACAGCAGTGGCTCTCTCATGCCCATACAAAGGAAATCGGTTCATTCAACAAAAATATTAATGGCAGATATAATATGTGCCAAAGGACAGATTGGTGTCTGGAAAACACACACACACACACACACACACAAACTTTGCATTATGCTTGCCCTAACTAAGCTATTAATCAGTCAAGATAGAGAAATGAATATACCAAAAATAAATCACAAAGGCTTCCAAAGGTTAACATGGTGATTTAATTGTTCGTAAGTTTTATTAGAATACAGAGATGAAAGAGATCCCTGTGGGCTAAAAGGGTCAGGTTTATTAGTTATCGGAGCAAGTTTTTTAAGACATGTTCACAAAGGCAGAGGCCTCTCAGCCCACACTACATGGACTCAGTTATAATGAGAATCTGGTATATATAAAAGCACAAATGGTTTCTGCAGGATAACCAAGTACAGTAAACAGTAATGAGCTCCTTGGCATTTTAACTTTAAGAACAAAATCAAACCAAGTAAGACAGAGTGGGGGAAGAGGCTAAAAGTAACTGATAACCTACAAGTTAGTTAAAAGAAGAGAATTAGCATGGTTTAGTGTCCATGATTCACCTTTAGCTTTTAAAATTTATTTTGAAAATTTTAAATGAAATTTTCAACAGATCCCTTAGATACTAAGGCTTATAAACCAAAGTACTGATTTTTAGTGTTTTTTTTTCCTTTGCCAGGTTAAGATTGCTTACATTAGAAGGTCATCAAAGAATATAAGAAACTGAGGACACAACATGGCTGCTTTCAAGACTCATATTTATCTCTGATATGTCTACAGATGATACACGATTTGATTGTTGGTTTATTTTCTTCAAAGTATTTATGATTGACTTTCATTCTTTTACCGCCAGCTCCTCTGTTGGAGTTATTCACTCCCTAGCCTGGACCTGCCTCCATAGAATTAAAAGTCAGCCTATTTACTCCTCATATTAACTACAGGTCTCACTCACCCTCACACAGAGCTTTTAAAATCTCAGAAATTTAGGTCACATACACATTATTATGTCATTATTTGTTGAAGGCTACAACTTAGAAATATTAAAACAATAAACAGCAGAAAACATAATCACACATTTAACTTTAATTCAGCTAGATAAAATTAAAAACAATTGAATGTTTAAAAATACTACTAGGAAAGGTGAGTAATGAATTGTTTTCTGTTTCTTCATAGATACATATTCTCCAAATATTTCTAAAATCAGATTCTATCATTTAAGTACACACACATGTTAGATTAAAGACTGGAAAAAACTAAATTTAAATTTTTGGCTGAAAGTGTTTCAGTGTTAAGTTTTATCACCAAATCTTTCACTAAAAGTGAAAACAGAGATTCTTAAACTATATTTAGAATTAGGAACGTCCGGTCAGAGAAAGTTCCCTTATTCTCCTTGGTCTCTTATTTATTGCTTTACACTTTGTTCATCCCAGACTGGAGGAATTTCATTAATAACAAAGATGAGCTCTTAGGAATGCCTTTAACAGCATAGTACACTCTGAACTCCTAAATAGCATTCTTTTATTAAGATATAAAATCAGGTTAAGTGCTTCAGAGGACAAGTTAAGCAACTGCCGTTAATGAAAATTAGGCAGAAATGCCCACCAATTATCAGATGGCTATCAAATCTTAATTTGATCAACAGCAAAGTATACGATCAAAGAAAAAGCATATTTTAACAATTTTTAAAAAGCATACTGCACCTGAATATATGCAAGTATGTATGATTTTAACTGGGATATTTTTTTATTGCATCGTGTGAATTAGTCTATTGTATTTATGACTTAATATGCAAATGTATGAAGACTGGGTAACCTCCATGAAGCAGGAGGGTTTGTTTCTTCAATTTGATCAATCAGTTTCAAATGATAACTGATACATGTGTCTAAGCTTGTTACTGGTATAAAATAAAGGGACAGAACAAGTAGCAGAGACTACAGTCTCTAAACTCTTAAATGGTATTAGGCCAAAGGGAAATCATATCAAGATGATTATAATTCAAATTCCACTTTGAGGTTTGATCCAACTTGTATATACAAGTCAGATCAACATGAATCCCTTCGTTAGCACTCTTGAGTGAGCTAAGAAACAGGCAGGAGTTTTCACACTATAGAGAATCAAACCTGTCTAACAAAGGGATGACCAGTACCCTAGACCTAGAGAATTTTATCTACAGATGAAGTGCTAAAATGGGGTCACTGCTTGATCCTAATCTAGTCCAAAGGACAAAAGGGATGTTCTGCCTACTTCCCATGACTCTCCTTTGCCAAATTTATGTCTATACATTTTTCTGTATATGTATTGTGCTACATATTCTGTCGGCACAATAACTTCCACAGCAAAAGGACAACTCCTTTTAGGATCCTGGATGTTGTCTAGTCTAGTGTCCTTGTCTGTTTCGGAGGCTGGCTGGGATTAAACATAAGATAAGCAATTTCCATTTTGAAGTGTTTCATTTGAATGTCCAAGACAGATCTTTTCTTCCTCTCTGTCTAAATATTTGAAGACACACAATTTACTGATGTTCTTCAGACTCATATAAGTACATCAAGATGTTTGATTTCTCTTTTGCATCTGTGCATCTTTGAGCAAGTCACCTAATAGGTCACTGAACCTCCATGTCTTCATATGTCGCTTAATGGGTTAGATCCAGTGCCTGGTTTCCAAAGGGGTTAGGAGGTCTCCATCTGGAGTAGTGTCAGAAACAAGGACTGAAGGAAATTTGTTCTAACTACTGCTATGTCTCCCCAACCCAAGTCTCTGTTGGTGCCCTGCTCCCATCCCCACTTACGATTTCATTCCATTTGTACTTGACTTCCAGCTGCCAGTCTTGGTATCTTTGGCTAGGGTGATTTTTCTGTGACCAGAGTCTGCTGAGGACCTAGTAGGCTGGAAGTACCACAGAAATAGTGTCTCCTGGAAACAACAGCTCTCAACAAAGTGACTGAAGAAACTGGTGGATAAACACCCCAGCTGCCTGCTTCTCAGGTGGGAAAACTCCAAGGCTTGTATTTGACCCTGTCTCCTAGTTTCCAGTGGGACTAACTCTGTGGTAATTGGCTTGATAACACATCCACTGTTGACTACATCCCTTCCATTTCACCTCCCTACACCTCTAATGCAATTTCCTGAGAAACTCCTTTAAAATAAACTACTTTCATTCAAATCCTTGACTCAGGATCAGCATCTGGCCTACTCAGAATAAGATACCATCTACCATTAAGTTTTCTGAGGTGGAAAAATGATTAAGAATCATAGGTATTTCTTATTTCTATTTTTTCGAGTGACTCCAAAATCCTAAAATTTTAGGATTCCCGAGTCTTAACCTTAACATTTTTATTCAGAGAGCTCTCTAACTCTTGATTCTTTCTCTTTTGCTGTCTAAACTGATTACTAGAAACTATTGAGATCCAATCGATATGCTTCAAATGTGAGTCAGGCTTTAAAAACAAAGTCTTAGTGGAAATTCTAAAAATGATCTACATTTAGTTCATTCCTCTTTTGACCATGAAATGATGCTCATTAACTACAGACTATAAAACGCAAATGTTCAATTACTCTGAAACAAAAGTCTTAAAGAAGCATGGAGTTCTTGGCTTTTTGTTTTGTTTTCATTTGATCCATGGCCACTATCACTGTAATCACCCACTGATACTCTAGGGTCCTGCTCAGAAAGAAATAACAAAAACTTAAAAGCTCTTTATGCCCTTGGGAGCTTAGAGTAAAGCATCATTAGCAGAGATCAACTTGAAATTCAACTTTAGACCATTTAGAACTTGGGCTTTTTAAGAGGAGGGGGTCAGGAGGATCATTTGGCCAGAGCCTCAACACACATGAGTTAGAATTTGAATAATTGGGAACTCTTTTCTCTGTTAACAGGAATGTAAACTGGTATAACCACTTTGGAAAACAGATGTATATATGAGCATTTGTAAAAAGATTGTTTTAAAATGCGAAGTGTATTTAGAAACAGACCAAATGGCCAATAATTTAGAAGGGATATGTAAAACTTGCAGTTGGTTCATAGAATGGAATAATATACAGCACTAAAATGAGCTGCAGCCATACACATCAGTTTCATTTCCTTCATACTCCATCCTTCTGCAAAAACAGACCCATTTCTCTTCCTTTTCCTAGCAAAAGTTCTTGAAAAAACTGTCTATGTTGCTGTCTTTTTTCTGATGGCACATTATCTCTTGAATGTTCAGATGAATAGTTTTTCCCCTGCACCAAAAAGATTGCTTCCATTAAGGTCACTGGTGACCTCCACATTACCAAATCCAATAACATTTCTGTTCCCATCCTGCTTGGTTGCTCAGCAGCTCCCATATAAGTGACCATGACTCTGCTTTCAAAATGACCTTATGATGGTTTTGAGGATTTTGCACCTCCTGTTTCTCCTACTTTAATAGACATTCTTTCTCAATATACTTCACTGGACCATCCCCTTTTATGTGACTAGAATGTCTAAGATTCCTTCCTGAGTCATTTTCTCTATTTGCACACTTCTGGTCTCATTCCATCTATGGCCTTAGACATTTAACACATAAACGCTAATGATTCCTAAGTCTATTTTTCCAACAGTGACCTTTTCCCACAACACCAGACTCAAACAACTACTTCCTAGGTATTTCCACATGAATGCAGGACCAGCTTTAGGAGTGTAGGGCCCTCTACAATTGTTCTCAGAAGGATTCATGCTTGGTTTAATGTTCTACAGTCATCATCCTGAAACTTTTCATCATTTTATCTTTTAATGTGTGTTTTGTAACTGGAGTACAATGAGACAATGATGAATTCATACCAGTGGACAAGATATATGTGATATGCATGCTCACTACTCCTTGTTGTTCTGACACATACAATATTTGCGATGGCCACCAACACACAATTCCTGTGGATCCACAATGCATGAGAGTTCAGTTAGACTCAAACTGGGCACAGGTATTATCTTCTCAGCTCTCATCATTCCTCTACACTAAGACCAATGGCCTTCACAGCAAACAACTGAAGTTCTCCACCTAAGAACTTTGTAGCTGGTGCCCACCAGGCTTGTCGGAGTTGGTGCATAAAGACTCCAGCTCCCTTACCCCTCATGTGGGATAACAATAAGGTCTAGGCTTTACATTCCTGCTCAGAACACCCCAGTGAAATTAAGTTTCACGTGTCCACAGTGGTAATTTGCTTGATGACTCACATTAGATTGGCTGCCTTCCCATCTATATATCACTCCCATGCCTGTTTGGTGCTTGCTGACATCACCTTCCAAATATATTTTGTACCCAAAACCATCTCTCAGGCTCTGTCTCTAGGGAATCTGATTTAAGACAGTAATCCTATGAGATTTACTATAGTGTAATGACGTAGGCTTTTAAAAATACTTTCTGAACTTTTGAAATTCTCCCTACTCTATATAAAAAAGAAAAGAAACATCCACAATGAAGTATTTCACTTTCCTTTGGAAATAAACAGAAGTACTTTGTACAATATACACCAGCCTTTTAAAATTCTTAACACCCTTTCAAGAAAAAGGAGAAAAAAATAACTAACGATTCATTATGATTTTGAGGCTAAAAGGGGTATTTATTCGTTAGATATGTGGCTTCAGGACTTAGATTTTTTTCTGTGGGATACTTCTTAGAGCTTTTGAAAAGTACAAATTTCTTCCTCCCTAGGCTTTAATCATCATGCTTTAGGGAAATCTTTTGAAATGAAGGCAGCATATGTTGAAATAACTAGGCCCTTTCATTAAACTTATCCCTTAGGAAAAGCCCACACAGTAACTGATTTTGACCTCAGTTCAAATAGAACTTTGGCTAGAAAATTCTCAGAGGTAAAATACCAAGAGTAATGGGAACTTTTCATATTTTAAAGTTTTCCAACAACCAAAATACACTTCATCCAGCATATATTTGGTTAGGGCTATTTGAAGTTCACTTGGAGTTTATACAGTGTTTCATAGATTGCACAAATAGCCTGTTTTCCAAGGGCATATGACCTCTTGTTTTAGGGACTGATAATGTAAGAAGAAATTCTTCTTTTAAAAGAAAGTTTGTTGTGAAGACAATACAGAGTTAACAATACAGAGTTATACATGCATGTTCTTTCCAAACATTGCATTTTAGAGCTTCTATCTTCTTCAGATTTCCAATCTGGGTATAAGATCTGAAATTCAACTGATCATAAATTCCCTTTAAAGTATAAATTTCCTTCAAAGCCACAGTTCCAGTTGCTAAGTCACCACTTCTAAATAATGTCTTTTAGAAAATTTTCACAACTTCAAAAGGACTTCAGCATTGGTTGCTTTTAAGCAGAGTAGGAGCACACATCACATACTAATAATGATTATTGCTTGACCCATTTTAAATAAAAGTACCATCAAATAGTTTCTGATGCCTGTGAAGTCACCGTTTCATGGGCATCTTGATGTTCACTCAGAATATTTGGAATTTGGAAGGAAGATTTCACCATCCATCACTGTTTAGAGAGATCTTCCATCAAGATCTTGATATTTTTAGAGAATATTCAATTTACGAACATTGCTTCTTCAAGAGCCAGGCTGTTTATAGGGGGAAAAATGAAGTAGAGATGTGGGTAATTTAAACCAAGAACTATTAATGTAACTGAATGGAAGGAATCAAAGGAGAAGGGGAAATGCAATTAAGTCGCCACAGAATTATACAAAGTCACCATTTCGGCAGTTCCCCCCTTTTTACTTTAAGTGGGACACCTTTCTGAATTTCTAATACCTGTTTCCAGACTTGGTCCAACCTCCCTGGAGCTCAAGATTAGGAACATAAATCACGGGACTACCCTGGAAGGCCCTATCACTTCAGCTGGCTGAAAGCATTACTCATTTCCAATGCTTATGAGACCAATTCTGAGGTCAACATCACCTAATGACCAAAATGCCAACAGTACCTTCACTGAGAATGTAGTCTGATCAAGTGACCCAACTAAACAGCACAGGGGGGCCAGAATTGCAAGTTCTGTGTTTCCTCTCCTCCCAGCAATTCTATGTTAACTGTCTATTCCATACCAATCTGAGGAACCCCCATGTACAAATGACACTGCAAAACTGTTGTATCAACATATTATTACGCTGGTAGGATCCCCAAAGAAGCCTTCTATATAGATGCTCTGTCTCCTGAATGTAGGGTTTTTAAAACTCAGAAGTGATTTTTAGTCTTAAGAGAGCTCAGGCTAGGTAACCAAGGTCATGAAAATCTAAAACGAGTTTCACCATCCTTAAACATCATAGATAAACAGTCATGTATCACAGCTAATTGTGCACGAAATTTATGTTACATCTCCAGGAACATTCCAAGGAAAGTCAATAATATCTATTTATTAAATTTAGTGACATTATTACCAACCAAGCAAAACAAAGCTAAAATACATTCCATGGAAAATCCAACTGCTAAAAAAGGTGTCCAGTGGAACCATTATGTTTTTTTGGTGATTGTTAAATAATGATCATCATCTCATTCATAGTCCCGTGATTCCTAATAAATGTTGTCTTTCACGTTTCCAAGGATAAGTCACACATCACTTCCCAGCCCTGTTTGACTTTCAAAGTGCTGGGGTGTCTGTTTGTCATGTTTTACTGGAACAAGCAACTTTTAGATGAAGTATGCATTTGGCTCATATGCTGAAAAACTAACATAATGTGGGTACCTTGTTTATCTATTCACTTGACACATTAAGCAGATATTCTTTCTATCGAATGATGTCTCCATCTATTGATAAGGCACAAATTCATCTCAAATAGTACAGCACATCAGCAGATCATGGCCTATTAAAAGGCACTCAAATATATTCTGTAAAATTACAAAAGGTTGGGGGCTTAAACTAATTTAAGAAAATTAAAAAGTAATCATTTCAAAAAACCTACATAATAGTTGAATTATATAATTGGTAACAAGTAAATAATGAGATGAAACCTTTGAATTATTGGTTCTTTTTTTAAATATATAAGGATTAAGTTTCCTTCTTTTGGAACAAGCCTAGAGTAGGAATTCAGGGCTGGTGTGTGGCTTCAATTACTAGGAACCCAAACCCCTTATAATTTTCTGCTTTCAATCCTAGCAGTGACTTTCAACTACAAGGCTGCCTCATGGTACAAAATGGCAGCTGGAGACTCAGTCTTTACTTCTGCATTACAAGCATCAGGAAGAAAGGGAGGGAGGACAAAAGGCAAGCCTTGCTGTCTATATCCTCTTGAAAAAAACCTTCCTTAAAGTTCCACCTTACAGCTTTGGTCAGAAATTAGACACACTGGTCAAACCCAGTCTTTAAACTGATAACATTGCCACCAGGATTAATCATGGCATATGTTACTGAAGGAATCAGAGGGAAAGAATACGAGTTGAACAAATATACTACATATTTTCTGTTTGCCTATTCAGATCGGCTGCCATTTGAATTTGGACAAGGACACACACCAACAGGGGACTGAAAGGTGGGGAAGAGGAAGATGATGGGGCTTTATTTCTCCTGCTCTAGCTAAGGCCAGAGCCCCTGTGGATGGGAACTAAATTATTTTTCAAATGAGACCTTTTAACGTGATTTGTTTTTTCCCCTTGATAGAGCTATTCTACTCCCCCCATGCCACTTCAAGAAAATCAATCATTTGCTTTCTAATTCTTAAATAAACTTTTCAATTTGCTGTATGAATGCAAGTCTTATTTGCCAGTTCACACAAGGACTGTTCCAATTGAGGATTATTCTACAAATTGGCCACCTTGCTATCCTATGGCTTGATTAACATAGTATGTACACCCTTTTTTTGGGGGGGTGCTGTCAGTCTCTTAGGTCTCAGGTTTATAAACTATGAACCACCAAGAAGGTGTGATTTCAGGCAAGTTGTAAAGGCAATGACACTCATTCATGGCCCCGTATTTATCAGCAACATGCATCTCATAAAGATGAGAGGCTGTTTATTTCAAAAAGCCAGATCTGGATTATGTGCTTTTCCTGGTTTAGAACTCATTCTAGTTACCAAAAATAATGTACCATCCAAAATGTTACCAAAGGTAGTAATTTGAGTTTAGAAATATTCTCAAACTTACTTCATTTCAGGTATTATTAATGTTAAGATTACCCCCATGTGAAGCCACATTCCCTAACTGCTTAGAACCAATTTCAATGGGTTATATTTAAATTAGGGTTATGCGTATTAAAAATGCCACCCATTCTTAAAAAGAACAATTTCATTATTGGAGTACTGTTTAGCAGGATTGCACACCATTCTATTCGCAGGCTGGCTTCATACAAACATTAATAGCATGTGACCAGAGCAAATGAGATTGCCTTGGCACAGTTACGACTTAAATATGCAACAAGAGGGAGAAATATTTCAAGGAACAAAGGAGGCTTAGCCTGCTTCCGGTTCCTATTGAGATGATCGCTTTCCCTTTCCCAGTCTCCCCACCTACATCCTTGCTTTACCTGGCCACCGGCAAAGCACTGCTTCCTATAAAGCAGCAGCTCTCACATGTGACCACACATTTAGGTCGCTGGGCAGCTTTTCAAATTCCCAGTGCCTGGATTGCACCCCAGCCCAAGTACATCAAAATCCTAATGGGGCCTGAATATAGAATTTTGAAGATACCTGAGTTGATACCAATGTGCAGCCAAGGTAGAGAACCACTGCTCTGAAGAGACAGGGCTCAAGATGTGAGTAGGATCTAAGTAGGGTTAGATCTTAATGTCTGCCTCCCACACAGGCAGCCCTTCTGTACTTAGCTGTGAAGGAATGTGGCTAAGAAGTGAGTGAACTTAGCCAAAACCTTTCCTTTCCCTTTATCTTTTTCCTCATGCAAAGAAGATCTGGTGAAAGGGAAATGGCAAGCAAGCTTAACCAGACTTGTTCCATCTCATGCCAGGGAGAATTTCTTGCTGCAATAACAACAAGAATAGCAGTTTTATAATTTCGAATGATGGGATAGAGGGGAGCTAAACTTGTTAGTTCATATATGTTGATTGTGGTGAGTGTACCTAATTTTATAGAAAAAATTCTTTTAACTGTGGGCTTGACTTTCCTGAAAGGATACCTAGTCAATTACATTGATGATCTTGATGTCATTTGGTTAGGGTATAAAGCAAGTTTATTCTATAAACTGCACTCTCTAATTGCATCTGTTAATGTAATTTAATTTTCATGCAAATTGAGGAGTTTAAGCAAATTTACCAAACACAAATGAGGAAAGGTAATGAGGAGGGGAAAGAAACCTTTTACTTTTATTGGTAAAATTAAACCAAAGCAGTTATTGCAATGAGACATATCTAGACAGAATAGAAAGGGGTCTTAGACTTCTGCTTGAAATGTCAAACCCATTGGATTTCAGTTCTGCAAAGCTTGGGCCTTGGCACTATTTAAGTAAACTAAGATAAGTGTTTTCAAGCTGCACATGTCTCAACTGTCTTAGAAGCACAGACTGAGGGCCCTCGTATGACATATCATCCCTCTGCTCAAATTGCAAATCTTATTTACATGAGTCATAATTATATTATGTTCTAAGTTAAAGATACTAAATTTTCCAATGGGAAATATCAATGTAGTCCCATTTATTCCTTTAGTCTAGAAAATACATCCACAAACCACACGATGGTAATGTATACATAGAAGGATGTCTATACACAGAATAGGCAAATAATTCCTATTTACAGTCTTCAGCATTCTACCTGGAACATCCTTAACAAATCCCAGGTGATCTCTCCAAGCCCATTTCCCCATCATCTGGCCTCTAGGACAGGACCCTGCTTACTAAGAGATTCTTTCATATCTTGATTTATCAATACATTCTTCTTTTGAACAGTTAAACTCTACTGGCAAGGAAGATCTTCCAGAGACAAACCTGAATTTTCCTGCTGATGTGCAAGCTGATTTGTATTGTGTTTCCTCAGTGAACATGGAGAAAAGCTCACAGTGCCATCTGTTTCCTAGTTATTATTTTTTAGAAGATCATTCTGTGGCTTGAAGATTTTTGGTAGAATCTCAAGCTGCACATATATGATTTGGATAAAAAATACCCACGTGGCCAAAGATACAACAGAAAAACATGTGATTATAATAGGCATAATATAGTGGTAGGTGATGGGAGATCTGTTTTCCTTTTATATTCCTGCATGTTTTTATAATAATTTAAAAGGAAAAAGTCATATTTTAAATTACACACTTCTCTCCTTCACTTTTTTGCGTGTTACTTTTGCTTAGGCCGATGTTTTTGAACCATGGTTAACCATGCAAATCATTTGGAAAGCTTCTAAAAATTAGTTAATGCTCAGGCCTCATCCTCGGAGATTCTGTATTTTTTTTTTTAAACCTACCCAGGTTATTACAATAGACTGGCTGGGATGAGAATCAGTGACTTACAACAGTCGTTCTCAGCTTTAGCTCAACATTAGAGATACCTGAGGAGCTTTAAAATATTTTGATGCTCACACAGCACCCAGGCAATTTAAATGAGAATATCTGGGGATTAGACCCAGGCGTCAGAATTATCAATATTCCCAGGTGGTGTCAACATGCAGTCAGGGTGGAGAACCCGTGACTTAGGCCAGTAGCTCTCAAAATGTAGTGCACAGATTGGCAGCATCCTTATCACTGGGAAGTTAGAAATGCAGAATACAGAGCCACACCTGGCCTACTGAATCAGACATGTGGGGGTGAGGCCCAGCAATCTCTCTTCACCAGGGGTTCCTGACATACACTAAAATTTGAGAACCACTGACTTTGACTATATACCCTCTAGGATTACAGGAGTTGTAATTATTACATATATATCTCAAAAACTTAACACAAAGCCTGGCTAAAGGGTATTCAGAACTTGCTTGTTAAAGGAATGGAGGGAGGGAGAGGAGAAGGGAAAGAAGGAAGGAATGCATGTTTTATATGACAAGGCATTCCCAAGGTTATATGCAATGAAACTCTGAGAGGTGAAGTGAATTCCATTAGTACAAGACCTGGACTCATCCCCTTTTCTACATCAAACCTTACTCTCTCAGGTTGTGTGTGTTTGCAACTGTTGCATTGTCTTGCCAATGGGTTTCAGCCCGGGGCAAGTTCGCTATAGATACAGTATGACCGAAGAAATTGACAGCAAAACGTTCTTTGGGGTGAAAGGGTTTATTACCTGGCTTGTTCTTCTGTGGTAGGTTGAGCACTAACGTCTCTACCTCCGCCCAGAGCAATGGGCCAAGCTCTCTATATAGTGCAATAATAGCTTATTGCCTAAAGGGGTGGAAGTGCCAGCCCAGCAACAGGCCAGTTACATCATCAGGTGGTTTAAGTTCAGTGAGGATCCAGGCCATAGGAACCCCAACTTCCCCACATGTGTATTCTCAATTAATTGACTCATTTATCAATATGCGAAGTCCTTTTTCATCTCTTATGACCGTTTTGGACTTAAAGTCTATTTTGTCTGATGTTAGAGCTACTCCAGCTCTCTTGGAATGTGCATGGAACATGATTTTCTGTCCTTTCACTTTCAACCTATTTGTATCTTGGCATGTGAAATGAGTTTGTGATAGTTCTGTTTTCTTTTTAATCCATTCTTCCAATCTCTGCCTTTTAATTGGAGAGTTTAATTCATTTAATTATGGATGAAGAAGGATGAGGCAAAATGTTTTCTATCTTACATCTATTTTTCTTCCTCATTTCCACCATTACTGTTTAGTTTTTCATTGATTTTCAGGTGTATCCTTTAGATTCCCTTCTCATTTCTTCTTCTTTATACATTTTTAGTTATTTTGTTAGTGGTTAACCTTGTGAATACTGTTTTACACAGTGGCGGCAATATTTTATATTCCCACCAGCACTGTAAAAGACTTTCCATTTCTTTGCACCCTCACCAACACTTATTTTCTGCTTTTTGATAATAGTCATCCTGACAGATGTGAAGTGGTATCTCACTGTGGTTTTGAGTTGCATTTGCCTAATAATTAGTAATGTTTAGCACCTTTTTATGTGCTTATTGGACATTTGTATATCTTCTTTATTCCAATTTTTTCTAAACTATTTTTAAAAACTGTATTCTTTGTTGCATGTGGTCTCTGAATCTCTGTTCCATTAGCTTGTGGGTAGCTTGTTGTTTGAGCTTTAACTGTCTACAGCTAAACAAAACAAAACAAAACAAAGATTCTCTTGCACTTTGTAAACTGGCTTTGTGTTGGGGCACTCTTTCAGTGTTTTAATAGGCTATTTACAGCTCTGTCTTAGCCATCACTTCCTCCTGGCATGGATCCAAAAGACCAGCTGGGAAGTGAAAGTTTTGGGTCTCCTCAAATCTTTTTTGAGCATGTGTCCTACCCTGGGCATGTACATGGCTTTTTCGATTCCTTGTTATATTGGGATATTTTGAGAACCATTATTCTCTAAAGTAACTCTTACCCCAGCTTTTTCTCCTAGGCTTTTGGCATGTTTACTGTTTGTCCCAACTGTAATCTTTTGTCCCTATTGGCAGCAGCTTGTTCATTTGCTCCTCAAGGTTTCTGAGGAATACTCTCTAAGCAGCTTGTTTTCTGCCTTGAGAGAATTCTGAGTTAGGCATAAGAAAGGCAAGCACCACAGGTTCTTAATTTAGGGAACCCCCAGGCAGGTCAAAACAGACAAACACATTCCTGATAACAAGAGTCACTCTGTTCCTTCCAGAAACATATTGGGAGCAAGTCTGCCACGGTCATCACTGTTCCCATGCTGAGGAGGCAGTATGTGGCATATGCCTTATGTGTTTAAAAGACCGTTTTCTCAACTTAGCATTTTCTTGGTGGTTTTAAACCTCTATTTTCCAGAGTTCTGATAGAGTGGATTGATGGTTCTTGCTTGTTTCATTGGTGTTTCAGTGGAGAGATGGACCCTTGGAGCTCCCAATGCCGCCGTGTTTTGCTGACTTCACCACCAAACTTCACACTCTTAACCATATACCCTTAATAGGGTTGAATGGGATTCAAAAGACAGGGCAGGCAAAGGTCATGATGACAAGCCAAACAGTATGCTGCCTGAGGTGAAAGAGGCAGTTCTGACTCAATCTGGACACACATTCCCTCTCTCCTTCCCCTCCCTCCTACATTTACATAATCCGGAAACATGAGGAAAACCAACTCACAGATTAAGACCATCCATCTCAACCTGGAATGTGGTCCTCACTCCATGGAACCTTGGCTCAAGCTTCTAGAGGCAGATTCTATGATTAAAGCACCACTGAAGGCTTACTTTATCCCTCTTGGTTGGTCTTAAGTCTTCTCTGGAAAGGTCATACATTTTCATTTTCTATAGATTTATAGAAATAGCTTTCTTTCAATTCTTAAGTGATTCTTTCAAATAAAAAGCAAGTGGAAACATTTTGTTTTAATGATAAGGTAGGGCCCAATGTGTATGTCAGGGTATTATATAGAATGTGTTCTTATCATCAATGTTACAGGAGCTATTAGTTGTCAGGGCTTCATCAAAAGCTCAGAAAATTTGCTTGCGTTGGAGGAGAATAGACTATAATTTCCATGTCTGCCCCAAATAATCAGTCACTGACAACTTAGACAATTCCTACCAATAAAGATGGAGCCAATTATCTCTATTCCATCAAAATAAGCATATTCTTTTCAGAAAGAATTTTTAAGTCATTCCCAAACCTGAATGAAATTACATGAAAGAGAGTGAGTCATAAGAATGATTTTTAAATGAAGAAAAATTTAGTAAGTGACCATGAATGTCCGATGATCTGCTGGGAGCCGGATTCTGCACGATCAAAGACCTACCACCTAGGTGAATGTCGGCATTCGAAAATTCTTTCAGAGTTAGTGGGTCTAATCACTTAGGTGTCCCTCAGCTTTCCTCAATCTGACTCTGGGATTACATCCAGCTCTTCTTCCCCAGTTTAATCACCTTGAATTTCTCAAATCCCAAAGTATCTCACTTATTAGTTGGCATTAATGAACTGACCCTTTTGAATAGGACTAGAGAAAGACACAAGAGAATGGAATCATGAAATATTCCACACAATGAAAATCTTTCTAATATATGGAATGTCCTAGTATATAGAAAGTACTCATCCAGTTACTCTGAAAGAATATTTAATCTGTGGGAAAAATTTTGTCAGTGCCACATCAGAAGAGACCAATATGAGACCTTACCAAAATAAGAAGGTAATCAAAAGAGATTTTGCCAAAAAACTGGTTGACTTTCTTTTTTTTTTTAAGTTTCGGCATTTGAAGGGAAAGTTTCAATTTTCCGGAGAGTTTCCAAAAACAGAAGAGTACATATACCAGTAATTTCACATGAATGTGATCTTGCCATATGCTGAATTTGAATTTAGCTTCTAAGCTAATGTAGAAAAACAACAGATATTAATATTGTCAAATGGGACTCAGAGCTGGCCAATAGCTCTCATTAATGTTAACAGCACTTTACTGAAGTATAATTTATATACAGATAAGGCAATAAGCATACAGGTCCATATAATTTGGCAGTTATCAATGACAATGCAGTCATTACCCAGACCAAAGTATAAAACATTTCCTCTCTCCAGAAAGTTCTCCTCATGATCTTTTCTAATCAATCCCCCAGCACTCCAGAGTCAACTGTGCTATTCTGATTTCTACCACTATAGAGTATTTTGCTTATCTCTGAATTTAATATAAATGGAATCTGGAGTATGTTATCCTTTGCATTACTTCAACTCTCGAAAACAAGACTGAGATTCACTGCGTTTTTTTTAATGTATCAGTAATTCATTCCTACTAAAGCTGAGTAGTGTTCTATTATATGATATACAATATTTGTTTATTCATTCAACAGCTGATGGGCATTTGGGTTGTTTCCAGTTAGGGGGTATTACAAATAAAGATGCTATGAATATTCTTTTACAGCTCATTATGTGGATGTATGTTTTATCTCTTTTGGGTAAATATCTAGGAGCAGAATTGCTGGTCAATGTGTAGGTAGGTATATACTGAATTTTATTAGAAACTGCTAAGAAGGTTTCCAAAGTCATTGTACCACTTGCCATCACCACTGCATGAGAGGTCAGTTATTTTACATTATTGTTAACATTTGTTTTTCTTAGCATTTTTTAAAATTTTAGCTATTTTAGTGAGTGCACAGTTGCAGAATGGCTTTTTGGGGGTTCAACAAATGATTTTATTAAGGCTTCTATATATTTTTTCTGGATTCATTTGCTTGAATTTTTCTTTACTTGATTTTCCAAGTTTTAAAAACATCTCCAACCCCAAATGCTATCAGCAGGTACTGGACAAAAATAAAAGACCATTTGAAATATTTACTAGGTATGTGTACATATATCAGAAATAGACATATATGAGAAAAGTTGTATGCTTACATATATAAGAATCTATCTTTTTTTAAATAAAGAGACTTCAAGGGCTGAGAAGTTTGTGGATCTTCAAATAAGATTTCTGGGCGCCAAATTTTTGCTTTATTTCAAGAAAGAATTCCACCTTGAACTTGGAGCTGTGTTGACATCTTGCCAACTGACACTTGCCAACTGAAATTTTTGACATTCCAACTAAAACTTCAATCACAATTTTAAATAGTGAGAAATGGCATCTAAATCCTGCCTTGCTGCAGCAGAAACCAGAAGGAGCCCTGAAATTGCCTTTTTTCACACTTGTAAGAGTGTGCCTTTTGAATTTTATGATTTTTATGTCACAAGAAGCTATAAAATGCGTGCAGGTTATAAAATCACTCTTATTCTGATATCTGTCTTATCTTCGGACTATGCTTAAGTATTTGTGAGAAAACTCAGCTTCTGAAGCTTCTGCGTCCTCTTTGGAATGCAGTTATGAATGTAAATCGGACTGGTATCCGGGGTCATGAAGTCTATGAAGAATGCAACTGAGGAATAACTGTCATTTGGACACATACTTCTTGGTCACCAACCCAAGTTTATCTTGCATTCTAATAGCTCCCTGAGGTGATTAATGTGTAATCACCATGAAATCAGCGTGAAAACACTTTGCCAGCTATAAAACTTACAACCTGGAAGGGGAGCTGGGAGTATAGGGCCAGATGTTAAACATCTGATGCCTGGGGGTGGCAATGTGGGGGGTGGCTCTGGCGTCTGGTTCTGGGCCTGGAACTTAATCCACCACACATATATGGCCAAACAGCTAATAAATTGTGTGTGTGTGTGTGTGTGTGTGTGTGTGTGTGTGTGTGTGTGTGTGTGATTGACAGAGAGAGAGAGAGAGAGAGATGCTTGGTCTTACATTTCTTTACTCATGAACTTTTTGAATCTGGAAAAGGTTCAAAAGCCAGAGGAGGCAGGAATGTCAGTATAAACTCAGGAAAATCTAATCCTGATCCATTGTACTCTAGCAGGCTTTCCATTGTTTCTAAGTGCAGTGGGGCTACCATATAGGAAATGATCTGTTTGTAGAGCCAGTTCAAATTGAAGTACTGATAAAATTTCCCAGAAATTCATCAGAAATTGATTGTTTTCTCTTTTCTTCCTTCTTTTATCTCTTTCCTCTGTTCACTTCCCTAAAAGTCTAGCCTGTATCAGTCAGACACCAAGAGCCCAGGGATGTCTATGCAGAGAACTCATAAAGACTGAGTTAGGGGAACAGAATTTCAAGTTCTCTTCACAGTAATCAAAGAAAGAGTTATGTACTTTAAATCTGGGTCTGGCAGGTGCCAAATTAACCACAAATAATATTAAAAGATTTGATAACCCACATGGCAGCACACGGGTCATTCAGAACAGTTGATGCCTGTCACACCAGATGAAGATCTTGGAAGGGCCCTGTTATGTAAGCATTAATCGTTAGCTGTTGAATCAAGGGAAGGACTGGTGACTCGGGTGGTGCCCTCTACAGGCTTTTGAGAAGTGACTCTTTACTGACTGCCATGCAAGCATTTCAATATTTCAGCAATTGGTTAGATAACAGTCTCATAAGCCTGGATGTAAGCCTTAACTCTCATTTTAATTACAGCCTTTCCTGAATACCAAGGACCTCTTTTTTTTTTTCCTCACATATGGTACGATTTTATTTATAAAACATGTCTGGAATAGGCAAATCCAGAGACAGAAAACACATGAACGGTAACCAGGGGCGTGGCCATGACCAGGACAGATCCAGGCTTCCTGAGGATTGATGAAAAACGTTTTGGAACTAGAAAGAATATGAAAATGTTTTGAAGGCTGCACAACATAGGAAATGTACTAAAACGCTCAATTGTGCACTTGAAACGGTTAACATCAAAGCCCTCTCTTTTAGTTTGGGTTCCCTCTCTGGAAGCAGACCCTCTAACAGAAATCCAAAGTCATTCCTTTCATGGAAAAATCTAAGGCCCAAGATAAAAAATCTAGCATAATTAGTTTATTTGGTAGGTGATTTTGGAAAATGCTGGTAGGGAAATGGGGACTTAAAAGGAAAAGAAGGCTGTATTGCTGATCAGTTACTACTGTGGGGAACTGGGGTTTCATCATGCAGGAGCCCCCTGGCAATGGTGTATTTAGCAAGCTAGGGGATGAGGAGCTTGGCATTTATCCACTAACCCCCAGAGATCACTGCTTGAGGGCTGCCTCTGGGAGTGCTCCCTCCCACCCAAACACAGACTACAGACCAGAGAGAAAGCCCTCAGGCAAACGATCCAGATACAGAGGCAGGGAAACAGCAAGTGGCATAGGACAGTAAGGATCACACCCTCCCAATAAAATACCCCTGTCATGCCTTTAGAAGAAATGATGACCGTTATCAAGAAATGCTGAGTATATACTTTAGCTGAAGCCAAGAAATTGAGTAAGTACCATAAACACAACCACCACTTCTTATAAATTATAATAAAAGTCTGAATAAACTTGCTCTTTTCAAACCAGTCTGTGCTGCTCTGATCTTGCAGGGGAAAGAGATCTTCCAAGAGATCTCTTCCAGCAGAAGGAGTTTTGTTTTGTTTTTTTCCATCATTTTGGCTATAGCCAACCTGAAGGTAAAATTCCCACCGTTCTGTTATACCAAACTGAAAACACACAGTTTAGCAAAAGAGGAGTTTATGAGTGATGTGGTGAAATGCAGTCACTAGCATTTTAGGATGTGACATTCAATTATTCCTGTTAATAGGTGGAAAGGGCCTTAGGAACACAAGAAAAATAGCCTCAGACCTTAATGATACAATGTCTTAGTATCTGTTTTTGTCCTCTCCACTTGTCATTCCCTGTTAAAGAATCAAAATTGCCAGAGAGATGAGTATACCACTTAATTTGTTCCTGTTAAAAATTTTATTATCCAGAGACAAAGAAAGAGAATGAGAGAGAGAGAGAGAGAGACAGAGTCCTCAGTTGGGATCCTCCACTCCAATCTCTTAAAATGAGGAAGTTGTTCTAGTTTATTCTCTCTGGTGAATTTCATGGAAGGTACAAGGAAACCAAAGAAAAAACTTGAAAGCAAAGTAAACTGGTTTAAAATTTAATTCTAAGAATATATTCAAGGCACGGTGATGGCCCAGAGAGTGAAGGGATGTTTGGGGAAGTGTGTGAGCTAGGGCTTATTTTAGTAACCAGAATCAAACACTGCACAGTCCCTTGTCCATCTGAACTTTCCAATGGGCCCCAAACTGGTCCTCTGCTGTTTAACTACTAGTTGGCCAAAAAAAAGTGAAAATACTTGAGCAAGCACGGGCAATGTGGGCCTAGACATTCTTCTATGACTCTACTTTATCTGTTTCAAATGTAACAGTAGCTGAAGGAAGGGGTTTGTTTTTATATGCTTCATTTCCTTCACATTCCACTTTTCATTTCTTTTGGTCTTCAAGAATTATGTCTTCCCTTTCCTTCCTGCTTCACTGAAAACCATTTGCTGGGAAATATTTAAATACTTCATTTTCTTGGCATCTAATATTATGCTAGTGGTTACTTTTAGGTCAACATTCAGAACTCAGCAAAACACTTCAACTCATTCTACTGATATTTTTTGAGGACCCACCTGTGCCCAACATTGAATTAGGTGTTGAGCATATAAAGTTAAGCAATACCAGACATAACCACTGTTTTCATGGAGTTTATAGTCTTGTGGACACATGGAGTTTATAAGCAAGCTATGGACACAAATATATATAAATTTACAAATAGAATTAAGTGCTCTGAAAAGCAGGGATTCAGTTTTACTGAAAATGTACATATAAATGCAGAGGATAGATGATGAAAGATATAAATAGATAATAGCCGGTAGAGAAATTATTGATAGATAAGGAGAAAGACAGATAGACTGATAGACAGATAGATACTGATAGATAAACAAAAGATTGATTCTGGAGGTAGGGGTGCTAGGTGACTAGGAAGACTTCTCTGCGAAAGTGGCACTTGAGATATAAAGGTGGGAGAAAAGAATTAACCACGAGAAGACATGGGAATGAAGAAGCAGCCTCAACAGAGCAGATCCTTTCCTCCCAGTGGAGAAAAGAGTAGTAACAACTGGTCTGGAGAAATAACTAGGGCTAGAGCATACCGGGTCTTCAAACCACGGTTAGGACTTCAGTCTTGATACTCAGAATAATGATAGCTACTGAAGAGTTTTAAACCTGGGGATGACTTGATATACTAGTTAATCTGAAAATATCACTTTACTACAGTGTGCCAAGTACTAGAGAGGAGCACAAGCAAATGGTAAGGAGACCAGTTAGGAGGCTAGTGCACAACATCAAGGTAGACAAACTAGGTGGGCAAGTCAAAAATGAGAAAAATGAATGAACCCAGGACATAACAGGATGGATTCTAGAAGTAATACTTCAGAACATAGAATGGCTTGGAAATGGGTTGGAATAAGAGAGTACTAAGGATGACCCCTAAGTTTTCAGCTTGCAAAACTGGATGGATGGAGGTGACACAATTTAAATCAAGGAGGTGATACTTTATCTTCTGACATGTTCCCCATACAAGACTAATTTCCTGAGACTCAACCTTAGGTTTTATGTGTAATAACTGCCCTGTCCAGTCTGTAATGGACAATTAGATCCTTCATTTGATAATATCCATATTCAAAGTTGCCATGATTATTTTTAAAAAAACATCCTGGAGTCAGCCATAGGACATCAGAGAACACAAGAGTGAGCCATAAGCAGACAGACTGAGCACAGAAAACAGATTGCTTCATGCTTAGTAGCCTGAAGAAACAATGAGCTGGCTTTATTGCAGGTTTTGGGAAATGAGAAAG
Organism: Manis javanica; assembly: GCF_040802235.1. Taxonomy (NCBI): domain Eukaryota; kingdom Metazoa; phylum Chordata; class Mammalia; order Pholidota; family Manidae; genus Manis; species Manis javanica. The sequence goes on along the minus strand of NC_133160.1, from coordinate 33,844,164 downwards.
TTTCATGAAGTGACAGCCTGCCGCTTCAGATTCTTCAGAGAAGAACTGAAGTTATTATTCTGGAAATGTATGCATTTGTTTTATCAGTGGGCCGTTTCATCAGTAACTGCTAATTAATGCAAACCCTTGATTTCCAACTTGGAGGTGCAATTATAAAGGTTTAGATACATATAGCAAAATATGCTATCTGGAAACAGCAGAATGGAGATAAAACAAAGCCATTGCCAGAAGATAATATTTAGAAAAGCACAGCTGAATTCAAAAAACAAACTCATTTATTATAGCATTAAAAAACTCTTATTTGGAAAATAGAAATGTGATTTTTGTCAGCAAGGTTTATGATACTACTCATTTACTACAAACACACAACTTGAATAAGAAACAGTCAGAACATGACAATGGTAATGGTGCTTATTAGAATATCATCAACTGCTAATTTCAGCCACAGATTTAAGGTTTGTCAGGCATGTCCTGATAATACTTATTTTTGCAGCAAGGTCTGTTTAAAGTGAACTTTGAAAGACAGGCTTCATTACATCCTCTCTCCCCCAGATCTTAAGTGTATGATATAGGTTTCCATGTAGACTCGGAGTGGCATTCTTGGCAACTTGAGAAAATCCTCAATTATGACATACTCACAAAACACAGCTTACTAAGAACTAATTTGTGAATGTATCATATGTTAGCAAAACACTACTGAAACATATACTGGAATGACTCATTGGTATCCATTAGAAATAGTCACTGGGTCAGGGGATCATCCCTACTTCTAGAGTTGGTAGAATATGCAGACATAATGATTAGATTTTATAGTGCTCTGCAATATGTCAGGGAAGGGAAGAAATTCATTTATTCAATAACTTCAGATAAGGCCACTGAGTGGATTCCATGTTCAGTTGTCTGCTAGATTTTTTTCAGTGGTATTATACATAGAACACATTGAGACTTGTTCTTGAGAATGATGATTTTGCCACCTGAGGCAATTTATTTTGCCTCATGGTCTTCAATCTCTCTATCTATAAAAGTTGTATGACCTTACTCGTCTCACAAAAGAATTTTGAAGATTAAATAGGATAACACATGTAAATGTGTACAGTATCGAAGAAATACCAACTAATGTTACCTGTCCCAGCAGCACCACAAACTCAGGATGTCTTAAAAGTAAGTCTGTTAGTTTTCACCCAATGAAATCTTCCAAGGTTTTTCATTTGGCTGGGAATTTGAGTCTTCTTTAATACTGTCTTCATTTTTACCTCTCACATCCAACAGGTTTTAAAATCCAGCCAGTTTTTTTATACAAATGTTACTTGTCTTTGCACTTACCTTCCTATCCCTATACCTACCATACTGGTTCAAATCCTCTTTTTCTCTCCCCTTGACGACTATATTTGCTTTCTAATTGGCCTCCCTAATGTTGGTCTCTCCCAGCCTGAGTACATACACAGTAAAGCAGTCAAATTCATTTTCCACTGACACACTTCAAGTCATACCACAATCCTGCTCAGAAACATCCAATGGTTTTTCATTTCTAGCCAAGAAAACCTGGCACATACAGCCTTCCATGGTCTTGTCCTCAGTTCATCTTCTTCAGCCTATTCTTCCATATGACTGCCCCAAACATAAGCTTTCTGCCAGCCAAACTGGCCATCACATCATTCCAGAAATGCTTTGTGCTTTCCTGATTCCATAACTTGGCTCAATCTATCCTTCCACCTGAGATGCCTTTCTTGTTTTCAGTGGATCCCTATTCAATCCTTAATGCTCACTTCAAACACTACTTCTATCATGAAGGCTTCCAAGAGACAAATGTTTACCTGCTTTTCCAACTCTATTGCACTAAATATTTCTTATAATATTTACCACATATGGTTTTGCATTCCAGTTACTTTTAGACATATCATCTTCCAGATTATCAACTCTTTGACAATGAAGACCATGTTTTATTTATCTTTGTATATTCTTCATTGCCCTTCTCAGTACCAGATGCTCAAGAAAATATTATTGGATACATGATATAAAAATCTATATGAAATCTATTTTGTGACTTTCAGTTGTGTTCTGTAGGCCTTTGCTTTACAAAACATATTTTGCCTTCATCATTATGTCTTTTATTGAGAAGACTCTACAAAAAAGGTATATTAGAAGTACATGGTAGGGGGACCTTGGAATATTTTAGCACATACAATAAATAGAATTTTGAATGAGCATTTGTAAATAGAATTTTGAATGAACATTTGCAAAAGTTGACTATACCCTGAAATGTGTCATTGTCAATAATGCCTGATACCTGGAGTCCTTTCCAGCATCTTGGCCTCATTGATATGAATGCAACTCAGAGAAGGAAGTTTTAGGAACCACTTATACATATGTAGTGCCTTCTAATGTTCAAAGCACTTTCCCAGCTCTTATACATTTGACCCTTAAATAGCAAAGTGGGAACAGGGGCTCTGATGACTACTTGAAAGAGAAGAAAATTGCCTTCCCAAGAAGAATAAGTGACTTGCCCAAGGTCACAAAAGTAGGAATAATAGAAGTGGAAGCAAAAAGAAACTCTCTTCTAGATGCTGACAGAGTATCTCATTTAAGTATCACTTAGGACTCTACACTCTTATATTATGCCAACTCCCAAGCTTTTGGGAACCCTGGAATGATCTTTTGCAGTATAAATATTGTACATGCCACATATCCCCATTTCTCCCCTAGTTTGCAGAGAAGTTGGCTTTAACTGTTACACTTTGCAACAGCTTTTCTCTCACCTGCTTCTTTCTTTTTATAATGCAACATATTCCTGGTCAAGATGTACCTAGTGTATTTTTTTCTTTTTAACTTTTTGAGATAATACACATATAGCAGAATGCACTCATTCTAAGTGCACCATTAGATGGGTTATGACAAATGCATTCACTGGTGTATTCCCAACACAGTCGAGATACACAATACTTCTATCACCCTCAAAAGTTGCTTCTGTTCCTTTATAGCCCATCCACCATTGCCAAGCTACCACTGATCTGCTCTCTAACACTGAAAGCTGTGCTACATATAATTGTATTTTAGTCAAATCATGTCATGCCTCTACTCAAAGCACTCTCCATGCTTCCATGCCTACTTAGAGCAAAAGTCCACATCCTTCGGAAGACAGACAGAGCCCTGGATCCTCTACCTCCACGTGTCTCCATTAATTCACTTCCCACTACTCTCCCCAGATGCTTCCTATGTCCCTTCTTTAAATTATTTTCCCTATGTCTTTTCAATTGGAATATGCATCATTTATCATTTAAAAAGGATATCATTTAAAAAGATATCCTAATTCAGTAGGTCTGAAGTGGGGCATGAGATTCTGAATTTCTAATAAACTCCTAGATAATACTGATGCATTTTGACTAGTGAGAGGCTAGGACATTTATCGCCAACATAAGGGCAGAGATTTGGTCTGTTCTGTTTACTCTATATTCTCAGCGCCTAGACAGCGCCTGCCACAAGGTTGCTGCTCAAAAGGAAGCTGATGGTCAAATGACTACATGAATGAATGAACTTTAAATATAAGGAAACGAAGCAAAACTTTCTAAGGAATTTCTGTTTGCAGTGACTGACTTTGCAGCCACAACTGTGGGGTGAGTCAGTTAACTTGGGTCTCATTTCCTGATCTGCACAGAGATCACTGAACATCTCCTCTAAGGTCCTTTCTGGCTCAAGTATATTATTCTATGTAGTGCGTGAGAAACAATAATTCCCTAGGACCTGAGAAATAATTTTCCAACCAAATCAGACAGAAAGGCCATACCAGAAATGTCAGTTTTGCTCTTTCATTTTTTTCTAAAGGGTTGTTCTTTCCCCCTTAACAATTCTAGTCAAGAGCTTCCAGCATGTGATTTCAGAACAGTTGCCTGTTGAGGATTAAAAAAGGAAAGAAAGGTCCCAGACCATATTTACAGCCAGGAGGAATCTTAAGCAAATTGATGTAATACCCCTGTGAGTCTTTTGACAAGAGTATGCTGTTCATGTGGAGATGTGCAGGGAACACACATATTGTTTAAAATGATCAGAAGTGGCTATCAGTTTCATTAGCCCATTGCCAATCTTCCACTGATCCCTGCTTTCGCACTTCACTTGCTGGGGTTTGAGAAGTTCTGGCCTTTCTGCTTACGTAACGGCTACAGGAGTGCCTGAAGCATGAGCAGACTGTGGCATGGCCAAGTTCATCCCTATGAAAGAATAGGTCATAGAAAGACAGGAGCTGGCGACCATTCACTTCTGGACCATTTACCTGGCCATTCAGAGAGAGCAGAGCACTACAGAGAGAAGAGGCTGTCTGTCTAAGGCCACAGTTAAATGAGCACACACACTGACACAACATCCTGGGAGCAGTCTTCCTGCTATAGAATGTGCTTCCATTCTATTCGAAATTCTACCTCCGATTGGGAGGAAAATCACTCACAGCTGGGTGATGAAGTCACATCTATGTTCTGCAGCTAGCTGATGCCACATCATTTTTCTTTATCTCATCTAAATTGTACTGCTATTTCAAAATCTTATGCAAATGAAAAAGGGAGAGAAGTTTGAAAGGAAAGTTACATGTCAGAAGTCTCTGTGGTTTCCAGATTTGAGACATTGCCTTAAAGGTTAATGTTGATTTGACACTTAATTATCAAACTGTTATGTGGGGACATGGAGTAAATAATGTATTTTACTGAGCCAATACTCCAAAAGTGAATATAAATGATTCAAAGGATAAATACATCATGCACTCTCTCCTGAACTCCCATTGGTCAGCCAATATGTCCCACGTCATCTTTCTTTCTTTACATTGTCTGTCAGTCAATCCGCACAGCCTTTACAGCACTATTTGTTAGACAAGGAGAATTGACAGTATCAGAAAGAGAGCACTTCTGTGTCCAGAGAGAAAATGGAGCTTAGCGAGAAACTCCTTGCCATTAACGGCTCCCCTTTGCAACTCATCTTGAAGCTTATCTCCTACCATGTTCCTCCTCTGATCCACAACCTTCAAGAGCTATGTGGAAGAAAGCCTAAACATCTCGGAATCACATTCAAATCTTCATCAACGCTTGAAGGAGATTAGTGGTTTACCAGCAGTCACAAAGCTGCTCTACAGTGGAGCACAAATATGAACCCAGATTGATTTGGCTCTAAGCCTTATTAATTCTCATTTTCTACTCATACAGCCTCTCATACAACCTATGCTGACTCCAGAAATGCTTAACTGAGGTAAGATCCTCACTATGTGCAATAGAAGAGATGATAGAAAACAATTATGACATCTTTCCCTTCTCAACTTTAATGTAGACCTGTATGCCTTCTCTTTCCATGTGTTGGTCCACATGATACACTTGCACTGTGCAGAGCCAGGCAGTTGCAATACTATGAAATGTACACAATATGCCTCATTTCATAAGCAGTGGGAGAATTATTAAAAAAAAATAAATACAGGGAATCAGGGCTTTAAATCATTGGCTTAGAACAGGCCTGGAAAAGGTTGTATTTTCATGAGTCAAAACAAATCCTAACTTCAATAGATCAATTGTAGGTGTAACAATGTTACCTTTATTTGCTGTCTGTCAACAACATGGAAAAGGTGGAATAATTCTAATCATTAGTTATATCTGACACGACCTCCATCCTACATGTCATTAGTGGAGGCCTCTGATGAGCTGTGCTCTAGTGGTTTGGAAGCACTTCAAAGGAAAATGATGATTTGTGGAGTAATTTGAAAGACAGGAGGGAGGGAGTTGTTTGGAGTTTCCAAATGAATTGGAAAGATTTGTGCAAAAGGACTCTTTCAGCCTAACAGGTACAAGGGGCAGGCTTTATGAGATACAAGGTACTTCTGATCACTGGCTGACAAGTTATTTCCTTTCCTGTCTTTTAAAATATGCAAGGCTCTTTCCATGCTGTGATTTACAAATGGGTTAGTTTCACCCACTCTGGGCCTCTGCAAACTTCTAGTGTGTTACTGGTGAAACACCCTGTTTTGATAGAGGCTCCACCACATCAAGAAAGCTAGAGAAATGGGAAGTTCCACTCTGCTTTCTGGATGGGGAGGTTATTGACAAAGCAAGAGAATATCAAGTAATAGCTCATTCATCAGGCAACAAGCTAAATGTAGAAATAGATTTTCCAGATAAATGAAAAATAAGAGCTATGAACCTTTTTATTTTCATGAGTAGACTATCAAGAGCATCGTTTAATATTTTCTTGACAAACTGCTGTCATTCTTATGAGCTTCAATGACTATGTTCTCCTATGTGGAAAATATAATGAATCATTTATTTTGACATCAATTATTAATTGATTACTTCCTTCATTAATTCACTGGGCTAACACTGAAGGGGAATAAGACTGAGATAACTTCTAACCCCCACAATGGTTGCCAAGATATGGAAGATATGGAAGAACATTTGGTCAAATCTCAGTCTACTAAACTTTATATGTTCTTATCTTCTGCTTATTTCCCTTGGTATTCGTGTTTTTGGATTTTAAATAACAGAAAAGGAAGCAAACAAGAGAAGGAAGAAAGAGAGGAAGGAAGAAAGGAGAACAATTGTGAGTTACCTCTATGCCAAGCATAACCTTAGGCACTGGGGATAAAATATATTCCAGCAAACAAGTTCTTGCCTGTAGTCTAAGGGAGAGATTGCCATTTACCTTTAATTCTATATTCCCAGTTACAGTACTGCATCCAGTCACTAAGTGTGTGTTGACTGGGTTGACATAAATTGAATAAATGGATATGAATGGGTATATTAGAGGCTGGAAAAACATTACACAAGTTAATTGTTGAAAGGCATCAAAAATCAGAGACAAATGATTTAAAATGATGTCCCCTAGAGCATTTCTCTAGTCTTCATGTCAGGTTCCAGTGTTCTTATAAATGCTTCCATTTGCCTCTTAAGTGAAGAAACTGTTCAATATTAAACCTAAATGATATTTCCTTGTATGTGCATAGACTAAAAATGAGAATTAAGGGTATGGAGCAAATATTTGGTGATATTTTTTAGGGAGAGTTGGTTAAGAAGTTAGCTGTAAAAAGGAAACAGGGACTGGAAGTATAAAATAGTTCTAATTTATTCTCATTTTCTAGTCACAGAATTGAGGCACTTTGACATCAAGAAATAGAATTGTTTGATATCTCTGACATGAAATGTCAGAGGTAGCAAGTATCATGTGAAAGAAATGGGACAAAGAAATAAACTAATGCTTCATGCTGGTTAATTTGTGGCATGTCAGCATGCTTCTAATGAGTGGGTTGAGTTCTTTCTGTGTTGCTATTTGCAAATGTTTCTTTATTTCACAATATATGTACATAGTTTCATTATCTTGACTATTTGCTCATTAATTACAAGTAAGACTGACTGAATCCAAGGAATATCAATCCTCTAATGCAAATAATAGCTCTGGACATTCACTCATACATTGAAAAACAGAATAAGAATTTGTTACCCAGCAAGGAGGAATGCTAATCAGTTACCAATTAAGTTAATTCTGATTAACTTAATGCTGACCCAGAAGGCCTCTAGCAAGTTCTACTTCATTCACTTCCTTAGTTGCTTTACCAATCGCTCCACCATCATGGAAAAGTAGTCTTCTTAGCATGAGACACTTTCTTCAGCTGAAAGGAGTTTGTATCTTTTCTTCTCAAAATATTTCCAATCCAAACATTACTGTCCATTTTTAAAAATACATAAAAATGGTATTACTAACACATATTTGAAAATTTCAGCTAGATGTCACTGCTTTATGCTGAACGATTTCCATAACAGAAAATTACACTGGAGGATTTTAGGAAGGTCCTCTTTTTTAGGGCATTCTAACTGGCAAAATGCTGCTTCTAGAAGCTTTACTTTCTGTAGGTGTTTATCAGAAATTTGCCTCCTTTATTCAGATGTTCTCCATGTCATAGGTATGGATATGTCCTGACACTGCTTTTGTGAATGCAGTTCAATCCCACATATAATTATTCACTCTTCATGCCAAAGTGAATCTGCAATACCCATCAGTCAAAATCCCTCACACTCGAGAAAAGGGGAAATTATAAATTCCTTTGTAAGACTTCTATTTTCCTTTCTAATAGAGCCATTAACTTTTAAAGATTTTCTCATATGCAATGAAAGTATAACACAGGCTTATGAAAAGAATCAATATGACTGGCATGAGTAGAGGGTAACTTGTGACCAGCTGTGGAAGTCATTTACTAGCAGTAAGGGCCTTACTTTGGGAAAGGAGAAATGGGTGGGTTTAGGAGTGCTGAAACAGGTGGTATTTCAGAGTGCAGACCATCCAAACTTATGAAGCAATATGAATGGAAGTCTGGCATTTACTAAGGTTATTCCCAATCCTGTGTTTTTCTTAAACACCTGAACTTAAGGAAGAGAAGTTTTGAACTATGTACACTCACAGTTCATAGGCATATGGATATAACCACGTGGTAGGCATTTTCATCATAGCCGTACCTGCAGCGAGGGTGTCTGCTCTATGCTGCATACCCTCCCCACTTTATGGCAGTTCCAGAAACTGAAAGTCCCTTGCCATGGTCACTTGTGTTCACAGATGGCTGCCCTTCCTTGTATGCACATGACACTACTCCATGGAGAGAAGGTCTCTACACTTCTGTCTTCCATCTTCAATCTGGGGTGGCTTGTGCCCACGTTGAACCATAGAGTGGGGTAAAAGTGATGCTCTCCCAGTTCTAGATCTAGTTGTTAAGAGGGCTGGCACTTTCTGCTTCTTGCCTCTTGGAGTGCAGCAGTCCCCTTCTTTCCACGGATTCACTTTCCAGTTTCAGTTACCCATAGTCATCTGCAGTCTGGAATAAGATGATTCACCTTCTGATGCACTCTATCATCAGAAGGTCAGTAGCAGCCTAACACTACATCACAATGCCTATGTCATTCACCCCACTTAATTTCGTAATGTAGGCATTTTGTCATCTCATATCATCATCATAAGCAGGGTGAGTACAGCACGATAAGATATTTTGAAAGAAAGTGATCACATGCACATTTTATTACAGCATCCTGTTTTAATTATTCTATTTTATTGTTAGTTATTGTTAATCTTTTACTCTGCCTAATTTATAAGTTAAACTTTATCATAGCCATGTATGTATAGGAAAAAATATAGTTTATGTAGGGTTCAGTACTATCCATGGTTTCAGGCATGCACTGGGGGTCTTGGAGCATGGATAAGGAGGGAATATTGTACTGAGCTGCCACGTTGGAAGCCAGGCTACTCTGCTTTGAGACAGCCCACAGGCAGGAGCACTGGGACACCAGACACAGGACCGACAATCATCTGGGAGCCTACAGATGAGTTCAGCTCCAACTACCATTTAATTGCAACTGTGAGAGAAGCCCCAGAGAAGAACCATCCATCAAAGCGCAGTCAACCCATTAGGTTGTGGGGTGGTTTGTTATAAAGCAACAGGTGACAGAAACACATGCCCTCTTCAAGAAACAGTTGAACACTAGTACAAGTGACGGAGAACTGTAAGACCAGGATGAACTACAAAGCCAGAAAAAACAGCATAAGAAGATCAAGTTGTAAACCACAAAAAAACTCACAGGGGGCTTAATATGGTGATTCTTCTCCATATTTTTTCTTCTGGTAAATCTCTAAACTTTTTCTCTTAAAAATAATTATTCCACTATACACAAATATAACATAAAGATTTGGAAACTAGAGAAGAGAAAACCTTTCCCCATGAGTCCACTGTCCTTACATTATTGCAGCCAGCTATTTGGAAATTTCCTATCAGATTTTTTTTTTCTTGATCATGTATATTATGTTTCACTTCATTAAGATTATAACCAAAGGTGGATCTAGTTTTGTAGTGCCTGGAGCTTGTATATGTTAAAGGTGGGGGGGGATTTCTCAATTCAAGACAAAATTAAAATAATCTTATTCAGAAAATGTTTATGGAAATCAAACAACCATATAAACAAAACACACAGTTACAACCTTTCTAAGAGACTTACGGTAAATCACAGTTGACCGTATTGCATATACAAACTTGCATCCTATTATTTTCTTTTCTTATGTCAAAATAGTTTTTCATGTTAAAGCCTAGCCTTAATATATGAGCTTTAAAGATTTCATATTTTTATATGAGTCAGTATGCTTTAATTGTCTTAATGTAGGCTTTTTGAACCTTGAAACTATTGATGTTTGGGGCTGGGTAATTCTTTATTGTAGGGGACCATCTTATGCATACCAAATGCCTCCTGGAGGGCAAAATAGTCCCTCTCCTTAAGAGCCACCACCTAATTAATCCCCTATGCTGGTTATTTCTATTATTTCCATTTTCATCACCATACTTGAAAAATATTTTCATGAATATCACTTTATTTAATTTTAACTTTTTCCCCTTAAGTTAAAATCTTAGAAATGGAATTGCTATGTTAAAGAGAATAGCATTACATGGCTTTTAATGTAAGCTGCTAAATTTCCTTCCTCAAAAGGCTTATAGTCATCTGAACTATAGGGCAACCCATCTTCCCATAGATTTGGATATACTTAAAATGTCATATTAAATATAATCAATTGAAACAAAATAGTATATTTAAACTATATATATATCTAGTATATTATAAAATCTAATTATTGTCTGAGCACCTTCCCAGTCTTGTCTACACCTGTCATTATGGCCAAATGACTGCCTCCCTCTTTTGCGTTTGTCACCTCTTTACAAAAGCACCAATAACCACACCCCCAAAGACAAACAAAGATCTCTGTTGTTTTGTGTCATGAATAGGATGTAGAAAAATGGCTTTTTGCTTTCTATGACACCTGCTGTGAACAGCCCATGTTTAAGGGAAAACTCTTGATCCTGACCCTCTTTGTCAGATGGCTGAAAACATTGCCTCCTGTTGTTTTATTCCAGGTGCACGACGTTTAAGGTGTAGGACAGATCTCTCTCAGCTGGCAACCCCAACCGGCTTTGCTTTTAAGGAGCCGAAGCCCCAAACCAGTAGAAGGGCTGGGTTTGTAGCTGGAGGAGGAACTGACAGTACGGGTGGCCCAAGGGCTTAAAAAGTTCGTCACACAAGGACTATTCCAGGACAGTTCACATTCACATACAACATTTTTCAAGGTGATAAAACTGCATTTCCTCCTTTCATCCTCTGCCTCTCCCCCTCTTCCCTGCCTTCTTCCCTGTTCCCTCCTGAATCCCTCTCTTGTCTCCCTCTCACTGTCCTAGTTTTTCTTCTTCCTCCAAAGTGTTTTTACCAAACTTCATGAAAATAGAAGCACAAAAGGGATTGTCCTTTAATCTTATTATATTCTCATCCACACTGTCGAATTCCACAAATGGCTTTATAGCTTCATTCTATTTCTGTTTAATGTGAATCTTCAGAATTCTTTCATATAAATCAACCATATTTAGCTCCCAGAAATGTACCTGATAAAAAGCTGACACACAAATAGAGTGGTCATGACAGGGAAATGCAAAACAAAGAAAGGAACATGAGAACTCTCTAGCAAGTCCCTGGGAAGCTTGGGGATGCTGGTGTGAAATGCAGGTGGCAGGAGCCACAGGTCTGGAAGGTATCGCTTCCCCAACAGCTGCCTAGCAACCAAAATGTGTACCTGACCTGGCTATTAATGGGCAAGACTGCAGTGCCTGTGTACTTAGTAACTGATAAAACAGCTTTCTTGCTGAAGGATCTGCTATTACCAATAGCTCAGAAGAACTGAACAGGTTTTCAATATAATTGCTCATTTTCTTTTAAATAGAAATATTCTCAAAACATATTGGCAAATAAGGTTTTTTGTAGACTATGGTAGGAAACAAAATATTAATGCCTGAAGAAGGTAATAGGCCTCTCCATCTCCCAGCTAATTTACTACTTAGGCTTTGGGTAATAGGTTAAACAGAGCTTGGTAGATTAGATTTCACCACTAAACTCATAATTTTTATACCACTGTGTATACATATTTTTTCATTTCTAGTTTTTTTAAAAAAGGTCAAGTGAAATTAAACTGAAAGTTATGGAACAAACTGACTTATGTTTTAAAAATTCATGGGTTCTAAAATTTTGGATGACTGGAAACAATTTTGTTTTTGATTTAAGATCATCTCAATACTTTCAAGACAGAGATTTTTTAATCTAAAAGAATTTGTAAAATCTTGGTGAACTAATTTTTCTATCCCTTTCTAATCCACCCATAATCTCCTCAGGTAATCAGGACAAATATTTTAAAATATTTTAAATGCATAAGGACTGAAGATCTAAACATGAAAGAAACATTGCTGAAATTTTGTAAGTAAGCTTAATTTGTGTGATCTCCATATATCCTGGCAAATAGATTAGAAATACAAACATAGAACATTGAATTTACTAGTGGTGAGTGCTTTAGGTAGAAGGAATATATAAATAAACTTTAAATCACATTCCAATAGCAAACATTATGTGTTGCCATTTTTGTTCAAAAAAGTCAGTTTCTTTAATTTAGTTGATTTCTACTTGAGTGAAAACACCATGAAACATACATTACCTGTATTCACCCATTTCTCTAGAGAAAAGAGTAAGTACTCAAGTATGTTGTGGAGAGGTTGGTATTCCTATGGCCAGGATCCTCATTGAACTTAAACCACCTGATGATGTAACTGGCCTGTTGCTGGGCTGCCACTTCCACACCTTTAGGCAATGAGCCATTATTGTGCTATATGGAGAGCTCGGCCCAGTGCTCTGCATGGACGTAGAGACGCTAGTGCTTGACCTACCGCCAGACAACAAGCCAGGTAATAAACCCTTTCACCCCAAGAAAGTTCTACTGTCAATTTCTTTGGTCACACTGAATCCATAGCAAACTAGCCTGGGGCTGAAACCCATTGGCAAGACATATGTTTATCTCCAAAATATAATGCCTTTTACAGAGCAAAGCACTGTATAGTCCTTTGTTACATGGGTTTAAATTATTGCTAACAATGTGCACTTTCCCCTGTTGAAACTTGCATCTTCATTCATTAATCACACGTTCTTCTTTATTAGGCAAAAAGATCATTACCCTATCCATTTTTCTAAGGTCTCTGCTTCCATTTTATGACTGAGTATATCATTCACCAGGACCCAGTTTTAATTTTTGTCACAGACTGTAACCTAATCAAGAAGTCTCATCTTTATATGACTAGACAGATCAATGGAATAGGCTAGAAATACACAAATAAACCAAAAATACACTAAGTTGGTCTGTAATAAAAATGACATAACAAATTGGTAGTGAGAAAGATGCATTATTCAATAAAAGCTATTGTTACAACTGGGATCTGGAAAGAAATAGATCACACTGTACATCAAAATGAACCCAGAATAAACCAAATATTGGAATATAAAAACAGGAAGAATTAGTAATAGATACCTAAGACTCTTTTGTAATTGATGGGTTGAACAATAAGTATAAAATAGTAGAACAGTAAAATCACCAATTTTGATTTGTGGAGAATATACATTATGTTCGAACATGTATGAGCATTTATAAAACTGACCACATTATAGCAATAAAGCTAGTGTTATCAATTTTCAAATCACTGGTATCATACTGAACACATTCTCTATTACAATGCAATTTAGTTGAAATAAAAAAAAATTTCAAGAAGTACCCCATCTTTCTTATAAATACAAAAATACAATTATAAACAATACATGAGTGAAAGCAGAAATAATAATCAAAATTAGACTATATTAAGAAATGAATTAAAGAATTTGTATTATGCACCACAGTTTGTAAGGTGAAGTTAAAACAATACTTTAAAGGAAATAAGAAAGGTTTGAAGTTAGCAAGTGCTGAATCCTATTTAGGGATTAAAAAAATATAAGGGACAAATACCTATATCCAAAGTGTAAAGGGGTACTCTATGACTCAAAAAGAAAAAAATGATAAATGACCCAAAAGGAAAAAAAAATGGGAGAAATACTTGAAGAGATCATTTGCAGAAATAAAAAACCTAAATAAACATCTGAAAATATGATCAATTTTATAAGTATCCAAAACATACACATTTTAAGCACAGTGAGATATGATTTCACACTCTCTTAATTGAAAAACTAGACCCTTGGTATTAGCAAGTATGTGGAGAAACAACACTCCTGATGCTAAGTTATAACACTGCTTTGGAAAAGTTAATAATTAAATAGCTAGGTTGAAAATACTCATAATAACACCATACAGAAATTCCATTCCTAGATATACTCAAGGGTTATGGATAATTTGAAACATGGACATTGGGAGATAATCACAAGAATATTCATGGCAACCTTGTCAAAAATAGTAAAAAAAATTAATTGTCACAACCCAGGAAGAAACAGAAAATCGAAACAGACCAATCACCAGCAACAAAATTGAATTGGTAATCAAAAAACTCCCAAAAAATAAAAGTCCAGGTCCAGATGACTTCACAGCTGAATTCTACCAAACATTTAAAGAAAAGCTAATATGCATCCTTCTTAAAGTACTCCAAAAAGTAGAAAAAAAGAGGGACTATGTCCAAACTCATTGTATGAGGCCAGCATCACTCTAATACCAAAACCAGACAAAGACATTGCAAAAAAAAAATTTAGATCAATATCCCTGATGAACATAGATGCAAAAGTCCTCAACAAAATATTAGCAAACCAAATTCAAAAATACATCAAAAGGATCATCCATCATTACCAAGTAGAATTTATTCTAGGGATGCAAGGATGGTATAATATTCATAAATCAATTGGTGTGATACCCCACCTTAACCAAAAAAAAAAGGATTAAAAACCACCTGATCATCTCAATAGATGCTGAAAAAGCATTTACAAAATTGAACATCCATTCATGATAAAAACTGTCAACAACTGTGTAGGGAGGGTATGTACCTCAGCATAACAAAGGCCATATATGAAAAACCCAAAGCTAACATCTTACTCAATAGCATAAAGCTGAAAGCTTTTCTTCTAAGATAAGGAACAAGACAAGGATGTCCACTCTTACCACTTTTATTCAACATAGTACTGGAGGTTCTAACCACAGCAATCAGACAAGCTAAAGAGATAAAAGATATCCAAATTGGTAAGGAAGAAATTAAACTGTCACTATTTGCAGATGACATGATATTATATATAGAAAACCCTGAAGGCTTCACCAAAAACTATTAGAACTAGTAACTGGAATCAGCAAAGTTGCAGGATACAAAATTAATACACAGAAATTTCTTGCATTCCTATATGCTAACAGTGAACTACCTGAAAGAAATCAGGAGAATAATTCCACTTACAGTTGCATGAAAAGAATAAAATACCTAGGAATAAACCTAACCAAGGAGATGAAATACATGAACTCTGAAAACTATCAGACACTCATGAGAGAAATTTAAAAAGATACTGACAAATGGAAATCTATCCCATGCTCACAGACAGGAATATTAATATTGTCAAAATGGCCATCCTGCCCAAAGCAATTTAGAGATTCAGTGAGAAACCTATCAAAATACCAATGGAATTTTTCATTAAACTAGAGCAAATAATCATAAAATTCACATGGAATCACAAAAAACCCTGAACATTCAAAGCAATCCTGAGAAAGAAGAACAAAGCTGGTGGTATTATGCACACTGACTTCAAGCTATACTACAAAGCTACAGTATTCAAAACAGTATGATACTGGCATAAGAACAGACCTACAGTCAGTGGAACAGAAGGCCCAGATATAAACCCACACATATATGGCCAATTAATATGCAATAAAGAGCCATGAATAAACAATTGGGAAAAGACAGTCTCTTCAATAACTAGTTTTGGGAAAACTGGACAGCTATATGCAACATAATGAAATTGGATTACTATCTAACTCCATATACAAAAGTAAAATCAAAATGAACCAAAGACCTAAATGTAAGACACATAAAACTCTAAGAAGAACACATAGACAAAAATCTCTTGAACATAAGTATGAGAAATTTTTTTTCTGGATATATCCCCTGAGGTAAGGGAAAGAAAATAAAAAATGAACAAGTGGGACTACATCAAATTAAAAGTCTTCTGTACAGCAAAGGACATCATCAGCAGAACAAAAAGGCAACCTAGAGTATGGGAGAATATAAATGATTTATCTGATAAGGGGTTAACCTCCAAAATATATAAAGAACTCATAAGCCTTAACACCTAAAACCCCAACTAAAAAATGGACAGAGGACCTGAGTGGTCATTCTTTCAAAAAAGAAATTCAGATGGCCAACAGACACATGAAGAGATGTTCCACATTGTTAATCATCAGGGAAATGCAAACCAAAACACAATGAGTTATCACCTCACACCAGTTAGAATGGCTGCTATCCAAAAGACAAGAACAAACAAGTATTGGCAAGGATGTGAGAAATAGGAATGGTCCTACACTATTGGTGGGAATGTCAGTTGGTGCAGCAACTGTGGAGAACAGTATGTAGGTTCCTTAAAAAACTAAAAATAGAAATACCATATGACCCAGCAATTTCACGTCTAGGAATTTACCCAAAGAAACAAAATCCCTGATTTGAAAGGATATATGCACCCCTATTTTTATTGCTGCATTACTTACAATAGCCAAGATATGGAAGCAAGCTAAGTGTCCATCAATAGATGAATGGATAAAGAAGATGTGGTACATATACATGTGGAATATTATTCAGCCATAACAAAGAAAGAAATTTTGCCATTTGTGACAGCATGGATGGACAAACAGGGTATTAGCCAAGTGAAAAAAGCCAGGCAGAGAAAGACAAACACCATATGATTTCACTTCCTTGTGGAATCTGAAAACAAAATGAAACAAAATGAACAATACAGCAGTAGATTCATAGACACTGGGGTTGGGGTTGGTGGGGAGGGTGATTCATAGACACATCGGACAGGGGTTGGTGGGGAGGGTGAGAGGGATAAAAGGACACAAAAATTCCCAATCATAATATAAGTTGGTCATGGGGTTGGTAGTATAGCACAGAGAATATAGACAATGATTCTGTAACATTTTCCTTCCTTGACAGATAGTAACTGCCCAAGTGGGATGCAGATATAATAATATGGGTAACTTATGAACTTGCACACTCTGTTGTATACTTGAAATCAATATGAGATTGTTTATCAACTATATTCCAATAAAAAAAACTGTCACAAAAACACCTATCACTATGATAGATAAATGAATTACAGTTGTGTACCTACAATGGCACATCACACAAGTGAAAATGACAGAGGTACTTTTTATGAGATCAACTATGGGTGATCTCAAAAATATAATTTCCTGAAGCAGAAGCAAATCACAGAATTATTTACAATGTATGGCCCCATTTGCATATGTTTAAAGTAATATGCTATTTAGAAATCTATACACATATAATTAGACTATTTAGGAATCTATACATACATGGAAATGGTAAAAGCATAGAGAAAAGGGGGAATCATAAAAAAAAATTCAGTAGATTTTGCCCTGTTGGAGGTGGACGAGTGTCGGGGATGTGTTTTTGGAGGAGTCCATGGGGAGTGTCTAGGGTTCTAGTAACATCCATTGTTACCACAGAATCCCTCTACAGAGATAAAGTTGACAATGTCTACTAAAACTGCCAAAGCACATACTCTTATAAGAATAAATACTGCAAAAATACCCCCACATATGATAATAATATATATCTAAGGGTATTCACTATAGTACATTTGTAATAGTAAAATACTAGAAACATCTAAATATTATCACTAAGGGACTGGTTAAGTTATGGTTTACCCATGCAATGGAATACAATGAAGCTATACAAAAGACTGCTGAAGCTCTTTATGAATTGATACATAAAGACCTGAAAGACATTGTTAAGTAAAAAAAATGCTGTATATGACATGTCAACATTTGTATAAAAATAGGATGAAAAACATATACTTACATATATCAGTTCAAAATAATATATTTAAAAGTATATGCTAAATTAAGATAATCTTTTGATGGTAAGTAAACAGGGTGCATGGGAGACAAATAAGAGTGCTTTTCACTATCATTCCATAATTTTCTGTCTTGAAGTATACGAAAATATTACTTCTGGGTAAGAGACCAAGATGGCTGGAGAAGGATGTGAGGGAGACTGATTTTTATCATTCACTGTTTATTTGTTCTTTCGTGAATGTTGTGATTGCAATGCAATACTTACATTTAATTATTGATAAAATAAAATAATGTTAAAACAATAACACAACCCTCCAGTGTTCATTTTCATTCACTAAGACTCTGTCAAGAAACTCAACCCAAAATGTCGATGACTTATGCAATGCCATGGAAATGCATTTCCTTAAAAGATGAAACTTTTCCTTTTCTGTAAAAACATATCACAAGAAGAAGCAATTAAAACCCCTACAATTGTTCCTTGGTCATACGTGAGAAGTTGTGGGGGGAAGCATTCTTATTCATACCCTCTTGGAGAAGGAAAGTAAAATACATATAAAATAACATGGGAGACAATTAAAATTATTTTTTTCTCATAGATACATGAAACTGTTAATAATATAAAGAACACAGAAGGGCATTTTTCTGCATATTTTACTCTTGGGAAATGATAAATGAATGCATAATTAAATATAATAATGAAATTACTACAGATTTTCATAAATTTCTTCATAACACAATTCAGAATTTATCAACACTTCTTGAAATAGAACAACAACAAACAAATACAAAAATTAAATAGAAAGGAAAAAACATCAAGTGTGAGTTTGAGATATGACAAGCACTCTCATAATGAAGGGACAGGAAATGCAAACCACCTACATATCTACAATGAGAAACTATTAGGAGGCTCTTGTATAGAACAGTATTTTCATTGTCAATGCATCTTATCTTCAGCATCTTTTCAAGCTTTCTTATATTTTGTGCTCTTTCAGCATTCAATTTCTATGGGAAATGTCACAGCCCATTTTACCTCTTTTTTCTCATTAAAGAGATGGAGAACTGGATGTATATGATCTAATCTTAGCCATGTGTCCTTGGGCAAGACACACAACTTCTCTGGGCTTCAGCATCATTTTCCATAAATGTCCCTTCCAAGCCTACATTCTGTAATGCCAGAGGTGAGTGCCAGAGGGCTTCTGGAATTCTTGCAGCTCTCATTAATAACTCCTTTCTACACTGACACAATCAGAGCAACATTTCTTTGAATCTTCTCTTACAGGATGTTATCAGCTAATAGGACTTTACCTTATTTTACATAAATATGGACATATGTGGGTGCTGGCCTTGGTTCACCAGCTCAAGAATTACAGGACTGATGTCTTAGTCAGCTCTACTGGGCGGACCCTCTAGGTCACAAGATGACTGCTGCAGATCCTGCCAACATAATAAAGACTATTTTCACCAGGCAATTCCACACTTCCCTCCTAGAGGCAAGCACTGTTCTAGTACCTATCACCATAGGCTAACTGGGACTCTTCTGGAATCTCATGTAAATGAAATCATACAGCATGCAATATTTTGTCCAGTTTCATATATTCAACCTTTTTTTTTGAGATTCATTCATGTTGTGGTAATTGCTGAGTAATACTGCATTGTATGAATTTGTATGAATATACCTCCATTTTTTTTTCCCATTCTCCTATTGATGGATATTTGAATTGTTTCCAGTTTTAGGCTAGTATGGTTAAGGCTGCCATGGACAGTCATGTATATGCCTTTGTGTGGACCCATATGTCTTCACTTGTATTGGGTAAAAACCCAGAAGTGGAATTGCTGGGTAGCAGGGCCAGTGTATGTCTAGCTTTAGAAAGCACTGCCAAGGAGTCCTCTAAAATGGCTGCACCATTTTGCATAGTTATATTTGACAACTACCTATTTCTGGAATTATGTACATCATCAATTATGTAATTTTTCCACATTATTGGACATTTAACTTATATTGTTTTCAATGTTTCTTTTTTTTAAAAGTAGGAAATGCTGTAGGGAAAACCTTCATGAAAATGATTTTTACCTGTTATAATATTTCTGCCATTGGAGTTTTTACTTGAGATAATAGAAGGGGAGTTACTGAGAGCTGTCGTGACTTCTTATTTTCCAAAAAGTCTGAATCAATTTTTACTTCCTCAGTAAGTTTGAGAAAAATAGTTTTTAACCCTTTCTTTCTTTTTACTGGGTTCTAATGTTAATAGATCTTAAGTGTACAGATCAATGAATGTTTACATATGTAAAATTCAATAGCTATGGCTTAGACCAAGAAATGGAACTTTTTCAGCACCTTAGAAACCCTGGTACCTCTCCCAGACTATACAATACTTCACAGCAGGACCTACTATTCTGATATTGATTCCATAAAATGATTGTGCTTATGTTAAACTTCATACAGATTGAATCATACAGTTCATACTTATGTATTCTCATATGTAAGGTTTAAAAGACAAAATAGAGCTTTTATTTTAAATCCAATCCTAATTTCTGATATTAATGAGAATGAGCTGAAATATATTTAATAACAACAATGGTCCTCCTTTGTTGAGCTCTGGAATGTACACCTGGTGCTACCTAAGGGATTTACATTCATAATCTCATTTAATCTTTTTAAACCCATTGAAAAAGATATACTCATACCCATTTTCTGGATAATCAATCTGAGGCTGAGAGTTGAAATTAGCTTGTCCATGCTCATGAAGTTAGTATGTGACTCAGCAAGAATTCATACTCAGGTATGTCTCACATCACCCAACTGTGTTTGCTATAACAGACTATACCTATTACTGGAGCCTAGTGCTTTAAATTGCAAGTGCTTAATTGCCACATAGAAAGATCTAAACCAGCATCAGAGGATGATTCTACTGGCCCTTCTTTTCTGTACTTTTAAATAAAAGCTAAAGGCAAGCTGCTAAGATGAAGGATCAAAAGCCAACTGATGAGAGATGCATTTGCCAGGCATGATTTCTGAATCAACAATATTCTTCAGTCATTATCAGCTTTACTAGAAAATTGAAACAGTAGGTGTATATTAACACTGCCACCCACAGCTGGTCACATTAATGTTAATAGGGGCCATTTTTTTCATTAAAATGCAATATTGCACCCAGACATTAGTATACAAAATTATATAGAATGTAATGAACAGAAGTAGCCAGTGCTGGAAAAACAGCATAGATTCAGAAACTTACAGTGAGCAAAGACAACTCTCACATTGAATATTTTACCAATTTGGAGGACAGTAAGGACATTCACTGCCCAGAAAAGGATACAAGAAAGCTAAATCAAAGCCAGGGCTTTTATCTGCAGGCCAGTGGAAGCACGGGTACCATTTAATCCAAGTGAGTTTCCAATCCCAACTGGGAAGAAGATGTTCATTTGTATAGTGTATTGAAATTGCAAATAGGCTTTTGCATTACAGAAACAAGGTCTCAGTTGAAAAAAGAAAACAAAAAACAAAGGAAGGTGGCAGCATACATTTGATAAAAATGCTTGCATACAGGAAACATATCATCATCAAAGACAGTGATGGAACTAGTAATTAAATAAAATTTCAGATCTGTGTGGCAACTTCATTTATAAATAAGCATGAATATAGGAACCCAACTGTTTTTTTGTAAACGCCTTTAAAAACTTTGGAATTTTAAAAAGGTAAAATTATATGTGCATCAATCATAAGTGCACTAACTAGCAAGTTAACATAACATATAACCTCCACCCACATCACCATACAGAACATTTACTGTGTTCCACGAGCTACCCATACGCCCCATCCTCATTACTACTCCAGAAGTTACCACTAGTATAATTTTCACCTTAAGGATAATCATTCATAGTAATGCAAAACCTCAAGTAAATATACTAATGCTGCAGGAAAAAACAGCAATGAAAATTTTTATCCAATTCCAATTTGCATTTGAGGAGCTGAACAAGTGTCATAAACAATTTAACAGGTTAGAGCTACTGAAGAAAGCCCAACATCTCTCTCCAGCCTCCAGGTAAAAAGAAAATTTGATTTTCCCTCAGTTTTTACTGATTTTTCTGTATTTCACTTTACTTAATATAGTGTTATTAATGGACAACAGAGCTTATTTTTCTTTGAAGTTCTACTTGATCTATATAACAGCAACACAACTGACTGGTGGAAGGCCATGAACATTGAGGTAGTTTTTCCAGTGTCTGTGTGGAGTTATTTCCCTGAGGTCAGCTTTTCAATATCTCTCCGTGTCCAAAGGTACAACATGATCGGTTAGAGTTGGAGTGAACTGTGCCCCCTCAGTACACTTTCTTATAGTGTGAAACTAACCAGCCTAATAGAGATGGATTACATGACCTTATCAACATTATGATCAAATTAACAAGAACATTACCATGCAAAAATTTATGACAGTTCAACCCTTGAAAATAAATGCAAACTTTGAAAATGCCTTTGAATACATAATACTAATTTTAACTGAATCAGATGCACTTCTGTCCAGGTTAAGCTTCTTCCATAACTGGTCTGTAGTTGGCTCCATTTTTTCTATCTTGTATGGGTTAAGAGGATATTTTATAATGAATTTATGTTTCCCTCTCCATCTACCAGCCTTCGATCTGAGACTGAAAGATTTTTTTTCCTTTACATAAATGTCATTGTCAGCAGCTTCTTTCCATACAACACAAGGCTTGGTAAAAGCAATTGGAGGGATGTAGTTTGCTAATCATAATTTCCTTTTAAACGTTTTGTTTATTTGTCTTCTGAAAGCAAGCAGTTGAACATTTAAGCTCTGCTCACAGCTCTTCAAATATTCTCAACAAGCCCTAAAGGTGCCTGTGATGGCACTTCCAACGAGGGTGTTGCAATGTTCACAGCTGTGACAGTAACCGCACAGGTGCTGCCTGGCTCTCCTACATGCCACCCGTGGCTGACAGGGAATAGTGAAACTATTTCTGAAGAAAACGGAAAGGGTGTGAATAACTCAGGTAATGTTTTTAGATGACTTCTGGTCAATGATTAAATCTTAGAAAGCATTGTTCACTTGCCATACCACCCAACTCAACTCTGGCTTACAGTGCCCAAGGGAAGTTTTACAATTTCAACATTTTGCATCATTTAAGTAGACCGTACAGTGTGACACTTGGTTTTACTTCTTAATTGCATCTCCTGCTCCATTTAACTTTACCCAGCCGGACTTATAAATATTTAATCAGATCATTGCTGCTTGCTTAAAACAGGAAAAAGAATCCCTGGCTGATACTCTTGGCCAAACACGACCTTGAAAAAAAACAAAGACACACTTATAATGTTACTGTCATCCTGATATGCATTGAAGAAGGGAAGCAAGTGCCAGAACTGATTAGCGAAATTGAGTTATTAAAAAATAATTGACCCAGGCTTAGGTAGTGCACAGAAACTTTTTAAAAAATGCAGCGTTCTTGTCCCTCCCAAAATACCCCAGAGAGATTAATTTTTCTCAAGACTTACTGAATTTTATGAATTGCCAAAGTCATAGAGTTGTATTTAAATATTTCTTTTTCTTTAATGTCTTCTCTAATATTAGTTTATAGAATATTACACTTGTAAATGGAGTATATGAATGTAACCATCCACTTTTGAGATACGAACGCTTTTCATACATGGCATTGAAAGGCACTGAGCTTTTTTTTTTTGTCTTTTATATTTTTTGTTTTGTTGCTGCTATCATTTTTATTTTTCAACTTCTACACCAAACATTGAAATGTACGTTGGAAGTTTTCTGGTGTTTAAAAACTTAATTAAACAATGAATTCATTAACTATTGTGAAATCTTGAGTATTAGCACTGCCCTGCTTTATTCTATATAATATGTGCTCTGCATGCTGGCCGCGGGGGGCCAGAAGCCACCAGCAGAGTTTCCAGAGCTCTCCACGCTGCTTCCTCTAAGTATCACGGGGCATCTCTCAGGAACGCAGAGCCTCTAGGGCTCACCACAAACTCCCCCAAGGCACAAGCATCTCCTTCCCTCCCACTCCACATTGATCTGAAAGCCATCTTGGTCCACTAGATGCTGAGTAAATCCCATTTGTTCCCTTTCCACGTATCTAAAACTGTGGTTTAATTGCTCAAATAATGTTCACTGATGCTATCACTGTAACTGAATAGTTGCTCTCTTATATATATATATATAGGATTGGAACAATTTAAAATGCTTCCTCTTGAATCAAATTCTTGTTCCATGGACATGCTTATCTTTATTTTGAATCCTCATCGAATCCCTAGCTTCCTGGGTCTTACCCATCCTCTTTCTCACAAGTTATCTAGACTAGTTCCTGGCACAGAGCAGGCACTCAATAAACACTGGACTGGTGGATGATGCACGACAGTCATCCTATCCTCCTTGTCCAGGGATTATATGACCCCTTCAAAGAGGTAATGTGTCAGTATATCTCACTGGACCATGTCTTCTGGTAGAGGATGGTGGTAATCTGAAATGATCTCAGCTTGAACTGCCTATTCCATTGAGGATCATGATCTCTGCTCTACGACCAAAATTCCATTTGATAGCTTGGTCTGTACATTGCAGCCTGTCAGTTTGGCTAAAATGCCAGCTTGATTTGGCCTTGCTTTAATTTGAGACTTCTCATTTGAGTGGCAGATGTATATGTCCCCTTACCTTTTTTGCTTAAGTAGATTTATCTCTGGTAAATATAAGCCTTCCTTTCGTATTCTTCTTAATTATTCTCCTACTTTTAGAACAATGGACAAGCAATAATATTTTTGGCCTCTTTCGTGGCTTAGAACATTCACTTTTCAGATTTACTCTTATCTGTTGTGGTTAAGAATTTTTAAACCTTGTTTTTCAATCACACACTTAAAATGGCAGATTCTGCTTCTTATGTACAGGAGACTATCTGTTTCATCATCACAAAATCATTTTCTTTAAGTTGCCTTTTTCTGGTTCCAAGAAAAAGGAATTGCATTTTGCTTTGACCATGTGCATACATCAGAGGAGGAAGTATGAAGCATTAGATGGTGGAATAATAAAATGCTCTGTATTTTATTGGTCAATAGATCTGGCTCAGGAGATATTATATACCTATCAGGTTATAGAGACCATTCTAGAAACGTACTCTTTACTTACATCTGTTTCAATGGTAAAATATTGACTTAGAGGTTAACTTTCAGAATCAATGTGTTTGTAACTAGTACACCACTGGATGTGTTATATTCTGCGTATCATAATTTATTGGAAGGATTTATTTACAAAGGAGGAAGTACCTCAGGGCATCAGCACATCCTGGACCTCAATACATTTACTTTCTCTGTCTCATTCTTCCCTTTTGTAGGTCTTAAGCTGAATCTCCAGAACTCCACATATAGACTGGCACCTTCCTAATTTAGAGAGTTAGTAGTTTTACAAATGAGAAGGAGGGCCTGATTGAATTCATGAAAAATCCTCACTAAATTAATGAAAATTATTGAGAAAATGAATTTTTGAAGTAACTAATACAAGGTTAATGAAGCATTGCCCACAACTGGTCCTTAAGGGGCCAATAAGGGACCAAATTAATAAGTGGATAGAATGATTCATAATTAGACTATTCTTCTTGTACTTGAACAGTACTTAAGATGAGCTTATCTCTAAGAAAGTTAGACATTATCTTCTATTGCCTGCAATTTTATTTATATTTTTAATTTGTTTCAGGATAGTTTTCTCTGATAGTGTACAGTTAACAACACAATCCCTGCCTAGAGTAACATTTCATCAAAATCAGAAAGTTTCAGTTTAAGAAGTATTAGCTTAACTCTGGTAGAATTTAGATAAATGAAGTTGTGTATCCATTCAATGTTTAGAGAAGCCCTCGCCTCTCCGTAACACTTCAGAAATCCTCAAAAAATGAGATTCTGAGTAACAGAAGTCAGACCCATAGACTATATCTATATGTTGTATGATTCTATTGATATGAAGTTCAAGGACAGGAGTTTATGGTCATACAAACTGTAATTGCCTTTGGAGGTTGGAGGGGGTCAGCTGGAATAGAGCGAGATGGAACAATGGAACTTATGGAGGTGATATTCCCTATATTGAACTGGGTAAATTGTATATGGGTTTGCACATATGTTAAAGTTCTTTGCGCTGAATACTTAACATTTGTGGCTTTTACCAAAGGTAAATTATACCTTAATAAAGTATTATTAGTAAAAAGATGCACAGGTTGTTACTTGGATCTTGGACACAGCTTTGAAGAGGTTAACACAGAAAGAAAAAAGAGCTGGGTATGTAAAACTAGAAGAATAGCTAGACAAAAGTGTTGTATCTTTATATAATTTATCCAAACTCCAGTCTTTCTCCCACCACTTAGTACAGACTTCAGGTATTGACTAGGTGGGAATTGCAGTAACAATCTGCTGTCTTTATAAATTGGGGGCCAACTTTAACTTAACCTCTGGGATATGGTGAAATTCCTAAAATGAGATTCAAAATAAATTCTTCCTTCATTAAGTCTTGCTCTCACCAAGACGTTCTCAACAGTGTTACCTCTCTACTTTAAAAAGTTAAAATCCACCAACAGTTTTTCTTCAGGCAAAGTGCTAAGAATCCCCACAGGGGCTTTTCTTATCACTCTATCACCTAAGTGTGATTTTCTAAGTAGTTTTCTCTGTGCCTACCAGGTTTGAGAAAACCTGAATTCCCTGTTGACTAAAACATGAACTAACTCTAAAGCATTCATGATTTTAAGAGGAAACTATATATTAAATAGCTGAATCAGGTTGTCTTATGAGACAGAGATATATTAAGTGGTTGCTCTGGCCAAATATCACATCCTTTTTAACATTATGGGTCAGGAAACATCCAACAAGAAATCTAAAAGCTAAACATTCTTCAGGATTTAATGAATTGATGTCCTATAAGTGCCTTAAAATTATTGAGCTAAATGATAGTATATATAGAAATAATTAATTTTCATATGGAGGTTTTTGGGAAAAAAGCAAACCATCAGTATAGTAACATTCGTTTATCATTTGGGGTGGGTGTTTCTGGGGTGAAGAGTTCTGTGTTTGGTTCCTTGTGTGTCTTCTGTCTTTATTTGCTCTAGTAAAGCTAGGCAATCATAAAAAATAGAAGCAATTATATAGAAGTCTTTAGATCCTTATGTACAACATTCTTCCCCAAATCTTTAATCACCTTTGGGTGGGGAAGAGGTTGCAAAGGATGAGGAGGGCTTTGTTGTTATTAATGATATTTTATATTTTGTTTTGTTTTGTATTAGTACCTCCTACTCCCTATCTCCCATCGGGTTCATCTAGTTTACCTCTACCGTTCTATGAGAACTCAGCTCAAAGTCCCTTCATCAGAGCTTTCTATTCTTTCCCTCCCACAGGCTACTTCCCCTTCACATGAAATGCAATCACTTGTTATTTCTTCTTTGTAGTACTCCACACAGCTGTAATATCTTTCATACTCTACATACTATAAACTACTGAGAAGACAAGGATGGTGTCTATTTTTGCTCACTTTGCAACCTTACTCCAGACATATTGCCTAGTATATAATATTAGATACTCAATAAACTAGCTGAAGAAATGTATGAATAAACCAGTGAATTAATGAAACCTCCCTCTGAAACTGACAAGGTTCTGAACTTAAACTGTGAAGTGAACATTAACTGCTCCCTTAGTGGAGAGTAGAGATGCCCCCTCGACACCCAGTCTCCACTTGCCATTTTCTTCGCAGTAGGGTTTTCTTTTTTCAGTTCAACCTACATCCCACCTCTTTGAGAGGCTCCTTTGTGAGCTATGAGAAAGTTCTTTATATGTAAACAATATTCCTGAAACTGGAAGAGAAAAGGTGATGATAACCAACTCAGCACTTCTGACTTTATTATAATGCTGAAGAAACAACTCCCAAATCTAAGTGGCATAATGAAAGTCAATTCCTAGGCTGTCATTACAGTCCAAGTGGGTTGAGAAAGTGGGTCCTCTCCGCACAGTTGTTCAAGGACCCAGACTCCTTCCATCTTACACCTGTGCTCTTCTCTAGGTCTTGCAGTCTTCTGCACGTAATGAGCAGATGGGCTGAGACTAGAGGTGGGATACACCTCTTCCACTCACATTCCACTGACCAGAGCTGAGGCATATGTCTCCCTAACTATAATGGCAGGCTGAACAATGCAGTCTACTGTGTGCCAAGGAAAAAGACGAAAAAAATGAATGTTTCTGGGGCTGCTGGCACTTCTGCTATGGGATTATTGGATCCTCTTCCTTCATTTCCCTCCACCCTGAATCAGATGAATATTACTAGTAGAAAATAAATTTTCACTTGTTATCAGATGTGAGCAGCACTGATTACTGTTATATCATCAGCCTGGAATGGGTTCCGGTTTCAAATGTAGACAAGGATTCTCAGAGCAACTACTTTTGTTTCACATCATTCTGAAATACAGTAAATCCTTTTTTGTTCCTGTATCTTGATGAGGCCCTAGGCTCACCACATGTGCCCCTTCAGGGTCTAGCACCCTGGGTACAGGATATCAGGGAGAAACACAACACCTGCAGCTTGCTGAACGGAGTGTGATGTCTCCTCTCTATACAGAATGCCTAACTCCTCTTCCCTCCTAATGAATTTTTTCTAATGCTTCAAGATTCAGATTCAGCACCCCATCTTCTGTCACTAAACTTACTCCTTGTGAGAAGCAGCATGCACCTAGATATAGGACCTTTATATGTCTGTAGACATTGTAATAATTGTAAAGCCTGGAATGGTGGTGTATTCACCTCCATGGCCATAACAAAGAGCACATGGAAAATCTTTGATGAATGGTGGTTTTGTTGAATGAATGCTCTGCCACCTTGACTGGGACTCAGTTATTACATTTATCTTTCCTGAGACTTTAGTCACTGGACTTTTTGCAATTTAAAACCCTTACATGTGACTAGTACTGTATAGAAACAAATTGAAAAGAATAATGTATAAGTGGATACTAGGACCATAATTACTCACTTTTATAGAAAACCCTTAAATCCATAAAGAAACAAAGCAATCCCAATGTTTCTAATTTGGCTAAATATAACGATGGCTATTTGACATGTTATAAAAATAAGCAGTTTCCAGACTTTAGATCTTACTTGTACCTATACATATAAAAGGAAAACTGCCTTTGGTATATTAGACTGCTACTCTGAAATGATCACACATTCCCCTTTATGTGCATGAGAGGAGGATGCTTCTCTGCTCCTTGTAAGTTGGATGTGGCCACATGACTCCCTTTCGCCTCATTGTAAGCAGACTAATTAGGCATTGGGCTCAACTGTCCGACTGACTTTGGCCAATGTGATATTAGTAGATATGATGCAGTCAAGGCTTAAAATGTGCTTCCATGATATAATCTGCTCTTTCATGTTTGGGCCTTTACTAGATGGACAGCATGGGCTCAGAAGAGGTACATGAGATGCATGAGATATATGTGGAGCACAGCTGCCTCACCTAATCCACCCAGATATGCTGAGTCAAGGTAAGCACCCCTAGCTGCCCTGACAGGGGTGATAATAAATGGTTTTTGGTTTAAGCCACTGCACTTGAGGTGTTTGTTATGTATCAATATTTAATGTGTATATTTCTTACATGAACTTTTTTTATATTGTGCCTCCTTCAAAGCCAGGCCAGCAAATTATTTCTGATTGAGGCATTAAGCAATCAACTGGCCCACACTGTAAGAAGCAGAGGCTGTAAAAGGAGTTTCAATTACCTACTCTCTGAACTGGTAACAAATTTCTGGACAGACCATGCATCAGTTTGAATAACTGGGATACAGGCACACAGCTGCATATGAAAGCTTGCATACCTTGACACAAATTCACAGAGTGCATGTGACAGGAAGAAAGCTGTTGGGGAGGTGAATGATTAGGATGAATTATCCAATAATTGCATACTATCTGAGTATATTTAGTGTCCTAATTACAAATGGAATCTGCAGTAATGATATCTTCATGCTAGCAGTTGTTAGTTTAATAAAACTGCTGCTCTAATAAAGCAGATGCTATTACTGGAATGCTCTCTAATTGAAGGGCTATTATTATAGTGACTTTAAAGCAGAAACAGTAAATAAGAGGTAATACTGTTAAAAGTGTGAGGAGTAGCCTCCAGGGTTGAATGTGTTGAAACTTCTAACATTTTCTACAAAACAATACTTTGTGCCTTGACTAACATTTTGCCTTTCATCCACCTTTCCCCACTCCCGCCCTGACTTTTATAAGCTGATCAATTTCAGTCTTTAAACATAAGACCTTGTTACTCAAAGTGTGGTCTGTAGGCCTGCAGCAGCTGCTCTTCTGTGAGTTCAATAGAAAAGTCAGATATCAGGCCCTAACCCAGAATTGCAAAATAAAAATCAGAATCTCATTTTTGCAAGATCCACAAGTAATTCATATGCATAGTAAAATATGCAAAACACTGCTCTAAAAGTCAGTTCCTTCTTATAATAAAGAATACGCATTACAATCTAATATCCAAAATTCTACGGTAAAACCCTGGAGGCATTTCTATAGAACTGAATTAAAGTCTTATTACTCACAATGTGGTCTATGGATCAGCAGCTTTAACCTCACATGGATACTTGTTTGAAACCCAGGATCTCAGGCCACCTCTGCACTATTGTGGAAGAAGCTTGGTTTTACCAAGGTCTCCAGGTGATTTGTGAATATTAAAAGTTTGAGGAGGGCTGCTCTTAAGACATCCTTTCTAAGGAATTACTTTACATATGAGCAAAAAATAATAATAGAAAAATATTCATTCATACACACTATATGGGATATACTGTGAAGTTAACTAAAATATACTGTTTTAATTTTTAACCATGGTTTTCTTTGTAAAAGAATAGAAAGGGCTTTATTCTATGGAGTACTGGCTAAGGATAGAATTTCTTGCTTTATTACAATAATCTTTCTTCTTAATGACAAAATTTCAAATGCTTTTGTTTCTTCAGCTCTGCTAGCCCTCTACCATTTCATCCAAAAGTATTTTGGTGCCATCCTCATCTAGTAGGTTTTAGGGAATACTATCTTATTTCAGGGGATATTTAATGATAGCAAGTGTTAAAAAGGCAATAGAATTCTTATAATACTTTAATGGGGATGTAACTCTTTTGGGTTCAACACCTGCTGTATATGTTGGTGTTTCTTCATTTTGAGTTGTCCAGTGAGTTCCAATACACTTGGTGCATTTAAATGAAGGTAACTATTTACACTGGAATAAAATAAAACTTGTCTTACTGCATCTTACCATGAAAGCAGAGTTTATTCTGTTCCCTGATGTCACTTAATAGATTACTTGTCCTGAGTGTAAATGAGTGAATGTATGTGTGTGCTCCTGCATGACACATACACAGCCAGAGAGGCTCTGAGTGCCTAGCTTAATAAATTTGTTCATAGCTCTACCCCTGTGTAACCTTTTCCTAAAAGAAAGAATATGCCCACTACCTCTGAATGTTTCCTATTGTCTCTTCTCTTTGATTAATATTTCCTGTTCTTGTACATCATATACATGGAATGACAGAATATGTACTTGTTTGTGTTTATATTTACCTATTTCTTTTATTTAAACACACATGCACCAAAAAAAGGAAAGAAGCCTCAAAGTTTAAAAAAAAGGAGAGAAAAGTTGAAATCATATAATTCTGCAAGAACCTATAATACTTCACTAAAACATATTTTGGAGAAATTTTAGCAGGTTTTTATTTGCAAAGCTTCAATACCTACCTTAAATGCAACCCAGGGAACACTGAAGGGAACTAATACAAAAAGGGAACTAATATATTTAGTAATAGTTTTAAAACATATGAAACACATTAAAAGAAGTTAGGAATTGAAAATATAGCACCTATGTCTAAATCTTGATTTTTGATATTGAAATATTGACTTACACAGTAGGTTTTTCTCAAATTCTCACACTACTTCAACGACTCCGAAATGTCCTAAAAGTGATGACCACAAACTTAACTTGACATATTTCTGATTAAAACTTCATCATAATTTAATTCCAAAAGAACTGATTATTTAATCCCAAACCTGATAAATATTTCAATCATATGGGCTGAAATTTTGGAATATAAAACTTTTTTCTTGATCCCACTTAAAGTAATGGTTGTCCTATCTGAAAAGTCTTAGGTGAATATACAGAAATACAGAAAATATTTCTCCTTTAGAAATAGTCTGGTTGAAGTTTAATTGGCTTCTTCAAAACAGTAACTCAAAATCAATTCACTGTTTCTGTTAGAACAGTAAATTTTTAAATTACAGTTTAAAAAGACCAGTACTATCCTAAAAAAAAAAAAGAAAAGAAAAAACCTTGGACAATTAATTTTGCTATGAATACAGAGGATTAGATTGGGCTGGTGGAAAATTTCTAAAATGGAAAATAACCTGTACCAAATTCTGAAATCATTTGGTTAATAAAATAGTCAAGCTTCTCATTATAGCTGACAATTGACTCACTCTAAAATTATTGGTACGATGTTCTTTGGTTCTCATACATTGCAGACAAAATGATAACTTTTACATTTCTAGGAAAACTTTTTGAACTCTTTGACCTTTGCTATCCACAAAATCTATATTAATCAATCAATCCATGGAGGCATTATGCAGTCTTTCAATGCAGGTCATAAATTACAGTCATTGCCAGACATGATGGTGAAATGTAATTTAAAATGCTGTCCCTCAACAGGAAGCAGACATATAAGAAGGTTAGAAGCAACAAAGCAGATGGCAATGTTTATCTGTGACCACACCAGTCTTTAAATGGCCTGGTGGAGTAATTTCACATCGAGCTGTCATTTGTAAAATGGTCAGTCACTCCTGAATTTTCAGAAGGAAGCCTAGATTAAAGCCACCTCAGCAGTCAATACTACCAGAGTAAGTTTTTTATTACCCTCTCATATTTTCAGTGGCTTCTCTCATGCCAATGTCTCTACTAGAGGTTGTCATTATCTAAGCACTAAAACAACTTTAGATTAATCAACTGATGTGATCACTCCCTCAGTCTATACTTTCTCTTCATCGTATATTGTAAGCATAAGGAATATAATCTGGTTGGATGAATAACACTAAGGAGCTTTGTTTTAGAAGACAGACAAAACTGTCAACATCTGCTGACTTGGCTTTCTACCTTGGATTGATTGGACCTCACTGAAGGATTTTTCATTTGAATTTGTGTTTATTTTTAAAGCACATGGAAAATGTTAAATAATCTCCCCTACTTCAGCTCAAAATGATGACTTCATTTCCAGATTGTCTCATAAGGATTAGTGTTCTCTCCTGTGAAATGGGTTTAGCAAGCATTTTGAAGCAAGGCACCATTTTTCTGTGGTCCAGTCAGATCCAGTCAGAGGACTTGCATGATTTCCCTCTGAAGTGGTATAGCACAAAGTCCCAAATATTGTTAGATATCAGTGAAGTTTTAACATTGAATTTCTACTAATGAGAAGGGTTAGGCTTTAATGTCAATGGATTATAATTTTTATTGACATTATGGGTAAAATATAATTAAAATTTGAGACTGTTTAGGCAATAACATATACAAGTATGGAGGTGAAGGGAGTTGTCTGGCTCAAGTGCAGGTAACAAGGAAATTCATTATCTGAAAGAATGTTTTTAAAATTTTAACTAAAAGTTGGTTGCTTTTTATTATCCTCCTTCCCTAGAAATTCTCAATTATGACAGTAATAAAATCCTACACCCAGAAAAATAATAAATAATCTTCTGTTGGTTTTATTTTTACATGATAGCTGGGGTTACTGTATAGTTTTCATTTTGTATATATATAAAATATAACTCTGTCTATATATCTGTATATATAATTAATGTATATATGTGTATATATAAGTGTATCTATAGTCTCTTTTCCTAAAGGGTTTGTAACTCATTACTTACTATGACCTTTGGTAATATGTTACTTCTCAGTTACTTTCTCAGATCCTGACAGTCCTGAATAATGTCCAGTTTATTGAAATGAACAAATTTCTACCTTGTGTGACCAACACGAACTTACAATTTATTGTTCAAACCATGACCCTTGTGCGACTGAAAGGTTTTTGATTAAGAAATTAGTTCTATTATATTAACAGACCCCTATAATAGTTCTACTAAAACTACTTTAAGAAAAAATTCCAATAATATCCTATTACAAATGAAAAATCTGGGGCAAATGATAAACTGAACAGTAGATGCCATCTGTGATTCTATTAGATAAAATGGGGTAAAAGGTCACTCTTTTCATAACTGTCCTGGGCTTACAGAAAGTATTTTTAGATTAGTTGTGGTAAGTTACATGGACTGATTATTTGAACTCTATCTCTATTCACCATATGAATAACCAGCAAACACATAGATATTCATTTACAACTGGCATGGTGTTCTTTTAAACACATCTATAATTGTAGCTTCATTAAAGGCTCTGATTTTTTCTGAGCAGGTGCTTCAGCTTATTAAAAGGCATGACTTTCAAGTTCATTATTCATGGAGAAGTTCTTTGCTAGTGGTTTTGCAAATAAAAATATGGAATTTCCATGTTCAATGTAGAGAACACTATCAAAAAGGTTGATGTATTCCATAATGAGAAAGAATGGGTTATAAAACCTCCCAGTATCCCAGACAATACTAGAAAGAGAAAAATATTTATTATTAGATATAAGGAAGTCCAGTGGAGTTAGGTTCAAGTTAACAGAGCTAAAAAATATTAGGTTAGAATTACTGGCCAGATGCGAAAAAACAAATACTCTTTTAAAATGAAGGCTTTTATTTTTGAAAGGCAAACGACTGCTTCTAAAATTCTTGCAATCCACAGAAGGCAACTGAAAACCAGACAAAGCTGTGTTGGCTCGAGTGTTACATTAAAGCATGTCATGAATGATGAGCACCTGAGTTAGAAAGCAAGAAGGAAAGAGAATTCAGGGATGCGCAGACCCGTGCAAATTATCTCTCTCCATTCACCAGAGTTAAAACTTACTTAAAAAAAAGCAAGATAATTCTTCAGCTGTGCCAAGAGTTATTCCCTCAAGAAAAATAGAAAACAGTGCTTTCCCAGTTGTCCATTTTGACAGAATTCTCCAATAATAATAGCAAGTAATTTGCATGTAATCTAACCCATCTTTAATTAAATTGTTATGCCATTCACTCCCTTACAGGCCAACTTCTTTCTCCAAACAGATGTGACATAATGACTCTCTCCAAAGGACTGCTGCTCAACTGAGCCAACTGTATTTTCCCTCCTCTCTCATTTAGATGCTAAAACTTCCAGTGGTCTCTTGGACAGGAGTTAATCTCATTGCACAATTTGACAATTTCAGAAAATTATCCCCATCACTTCTAGCAAAATGGTATATTTCATGGAACATATCACTTGATATCACGGTAATGAGAAATTTGTCACTGCAAAGATTTTAGACACTTCTAAATTTGTATTAAAAATAAACACCAGACTAGTAGACTTGTAGTTCTCAATTCTTTCTACTCCTTTCCTCCACTGATTGGAAAAGGTCATAAACATTTTGATTGTTTTATTCACCAATTGCATTAATCCAAAATGTCTCTGGTGGGGTAACTAAAACTAATAGCCATTCCCTGCATCCCAACCTCTGTGTCTTTATTAGTCCCAATGGGTTGCCATGGAGCAGGCTACTCAGTTTCAAGAGTGCTCTCTGCTCGGTCAGAGAGGAAGCACTAGACTGAAGAAACCAAAATGGCCCTGAAAGAGCCATTGCTGGAAGTGTAGGGCAAAAGAATTGTCATTGGTTCTCTTTGAAGAAAGGGCTTGTTGTTTCTTTGTTACAGTAAGAACTACCAATGCCTTTCTTCTCAAAACAAAAGCTACGGAAAAGCACAGCTTCTCACTTTGCAATGCCATACTGGCAATCTTAGACAATTCAGTGGTATTCTGTTTTCAGTATATTTTTAGAAACTATATATTTCCAAGGGCACCAGGGTGCTTTTATTTTGTTTTGATTTGTTTTTTTGGTGACTTCTGGGTTAAACTGTGTTTGTGGAGTGAGGTCAAAAGAAAATATAATTGAGACAGGAGAGGAAGAAGAGGAGAAAGCTGGAGCAGGGGGCTAAGGCATGGCCACCTATGATTGTAGTTTTGTGAATCTCATATGGAACCCAAAACATCTTGCGGCCCAGATTACAACTAAACTAAAACTTAAAAGAACTCCACTCTCAATTATATTTCACAAAAAACATTTCTCAGTGCTATTTGTCATTATTTTTGGTATTTTTGGACACATAGGGACATTCCCCATCTTTGCCTATTCTGAAGTTAGGTGTGGCTATGTGAGGTTTTTCTGACCAAGGAAATGTCAGCTGAAGTGGCCTGTGTCACTTCTGAGTATCACGTCTGAGTTTAAGAACCAGTACATAATTTGTCACATGCCCTTTACTTCTGCCACAGCAAGTGGTCAAGCAACAAATGGTGGCTGCTCCGTCATATGGACCTTGGAGTGAAGATGATAAAGAGAACAGCCTCCACTACCTACAAGAAACTTGATTGCAATGGGGCTTGGCTGAGAAATTCACTTTTCCTTATTAAGCTCTTCTGTCAATACCCGATGACAACTAGGCCTTTCAAGTAAATCTTTATGCCTCTTGAGTCTTCTCCCTATCCACACTCCAGCCCTATGGATGTCAGAAGCAGCATGCTGAGGAATGTAGGAAAAATAGAAAGACAAGGGGTAGAAAGAGTGATAAAGCCAGCCACATTCTTTTCTCCCCTATAAGTTTATGAGTTAGGTAATTAAAAAATTAGTTGAGTGGATGAAAAGATTTCATTTGACGTTCCTAGACTTTAAAAATTGTATATTAAATGCTTATTTAAATTATCTAATATTTAAGTGAGAAACACATTTCCATAATTCAAAATTAATAAAGTAAAAACAAGCATACAATGAAAAAAATTCTCTCCAACCCTCAATCTTACCAGTACATGTCTTAATTCCCAATTTCTGAGCATTTTTTTTATTACACTCATGCAATGCTTCCAGAAATTTTTAGGTGAATGTACAAAAAATACAAATATTTATCTTTTATTTTAATCATAGCATACTATACATACTATCATACTTAAAAATTTTCTTAATTGAAGTATAGCTGACATACAATATCTTATAAGTTCCAGTTATGATTCAATTTTTGGTTTTATGTAATGATCCCCATGATAAATCTAGTTACCATCTGTCATCATATGCAGTTATTACAATATTATTGATCATATTCCCTATGCTGTATATTACATCCCATGACTTATTTACTTTACAGCTAGATGTTTATACTCTTAATTCCCTTCACCTATTTTTCCCACCCTTTAACTCCTCCCCATTCTGGTAACCAACAGTTTGTTTCCTGTATCTGAGTCTGTTTCTGTTTTGTTTTGTTTGTTGATTTGTTTTGTATTGTTTTGTTTTTCAGGTTCCATATATATGTGAAATCATACATTATTTGTCTTTCTCTGTCTGACTTACTTTATTTAGCACAATACCCTCTTGGGGGAAAAGGGCTGTAAGTATGTGACACCAGTTTAAATCATTGTGATTTACCAAGGAAAGGGGAAAATAAATCATTACAACTTTATTAAAAGTTTGTGAGATGAGAAATAAAGTAACTTTCTTTTCTCTCCATATTCAATAAATTGTTCATGTGACTGCATAGTGTTCAATAAGAAAGAAAGGAGAAGCAAGAAACATTTATATTTTTTGAAGGTATCTTCAAAATCTTACTCCATGAAGTAAGGTTCATGTACATTCATGTAGCAGATAGAAGGGTGTCTGCTAACCCTTCAGGTAAGAGAGAAATGGAAATAGATAGAGGGAAGGAGCAACGTCAAGGAGGAGGTGACGAATGGTGTGGAAGAAGAGAACAGGGGCATCTTGCCAGGAATCCCAGGGAAGGGAAAAACCAAGTGCAGTGTCTCTCTAAGAAATAGAAGAAATAGCCAGTCCAAGGAGCCACCAGCCATAGTGAGAGATCTAAATGTAATTCTAATGAGTTTGGACACATTATGTTGGAGGAAACACTTGACTGGATTGGGGATTAGAAAGATTAGTTCCTAATATTCTACCACTACCCACTACTGGTGGGTTTTGTGATTCACTACCCTAAGTACCTTCCACTATTAACTAATCTGATCTTCACAGTAACCTCTAAAGTTGGTCCCATTCTGTCATTGTCCAGATAGTGGCCAACTCAGATGACAGGATGTCACGGCATATAGTGGGCCAGTGGAAGGATGACGTGCTTGCTTCCTCCTTCTGTTCACCCATGCCCAGGACTGTAGGAGAAGCATGATTAGCTGGAATGGAGTAGAGGAGAAGATTAAGTCTGTCCAAGGTTGATGGATTTTCTGACTTGGAGAAAGAAGTTGGGAAGACATGACACAGGAATAGCCTAAAATAATTGTGCACATGTATTCTCTCTAGGAATTATCAGCAAAATGGCAAGAAGATTATCTGGGATTGGAGTTTTACACAACTATCCTACCAGCAAATTTTCCAAGAACTCTGCAAAAATGCATGCAGAACAGAACATTTTCTCCAAGAATTAAGAGACAAGCACTAGAAACTGGTTAACACCAACAATGAAGTTACTATTTACCAACCAGCAAACCTTTGGAAATTTTCTTATCTATGAAAGTGCAGTTGCTCAATGAATAACTAGACCTGGAAAATGTTCAATGGGTAAATGCACTTAGACAGGAAAGAGCTGTATTTAATTAAATGCAAATCAACATGCCAGAAAAGAAATAAACATTTTATTTCTTCCAAACAAGAATACATGTATATTAATATCTATGCAAATAATACAATAAAAGATTTCAAACTACAAACATGTCCATCTGCCTTGTCAAATGAAAAATGTTAGAAAATTAATTTTCAGAAAAATGTATGGCTATTTAATACCACCTTTACCATTTCTGTGACAGTGCTGACAGGAATTAAGAAAAGATTTAAATGTCAGAATAGTTCATGACAAGTATTATGCTTTCTGGAGTGCTTTAAGAATATGTAGTTTTCAGTTACACTATCTTTAGAACCTACCCATGGAACACTGCTCCATTTCAGTTTTAAGTTTACAAAACAACATTTTAAAAAATCAGTTGTCATTGAATACATTAAAAATGGAAAATAATCTTAATAATAAAAATAGATATATGTTAAATGTATTCAACAAATGGCTAAATTTTGTGACTCTAAATTTTATTTCTTTATTTGAGTATTTGTTTTGGGGAATTGCCTTCCTCGTATCTTCTAAGAAAGTACCAACCTTAGAAGAAATAAAATATAGCACAGGCATAAAGAAAAACCCAAAGGATGTATGTTTTTTTTTAAATGGTAGCATATGATACACATTGCTGCCCTTTTAAATATCTTTTTAAAAGGAGACTATTTAATAGGCAGAGGATATGAATAGACATTTCTCCAAAGAAGAAATTCAGATGGCCAACAGGTACATGAAAAGATGCTCCACATCACTAATTCTCAGGGAAATGCAAATTAAAATGACCTCACACCAGTTAGGATGACCAACATAGAAAAGACGAGGAACAACAAATGCTGGCAAGGGTGCGGAGAAAGGGGAACCCTCCTACACTTCTGGTGGGAATGTAAACTAGTTCAACCATTGCGGAAAGCAGTATGGAGGTTCCTCAAAAAAACTAAAAATAGAAATACCATTTGGCCCAGGAACTCCACTCCTAGGAATTTACCCTAAGAATGAAGCAGACCAGTTTGAAAAAGACAGATGCACTCCTATGCTTATCGCAGCACTATTTACAATAGCCAAGATATGGAAGCAACCTAAGTGTCCATCAGTAGATGAATGGATAAAGAAGATGTGGTCCATATAAACAATGGAATATTATTCAGCCATAAGAAGAAAACAAATCCTACCATTTGCAACAACATGGATGGAGCTAGATGGTATTATGTTCAGTGAAATAAGCCAGGCAGAGAAAGACAAGTACCAAATGATTTCACTCATCTGTGAAGCCTAAGAAAAGCAAAAACTGAAGGAACAAAACAGCAGCACACTCACAGAACCCAAGAATGGACTAACAGTTGCCAAAGGG
Organism: Manis javanica; assembly: GCF_040802235.1. Taxonomy (NCBI): domain Eukaryota; kingdom Metazoa; phylum Chordata; class Mammalia; order Pholidota; family Manidae; genus Manis; species Manis javanica. The sequence goes on along the minus strand of NC_133160.1, from coordinate 33,804,166 downwards.
AAAGGGACTTGGGGTGGTGGGTGGGAAGGGAGGGAGAAGGGGAATAAAGGCATTACTATTAGCAGACATAATGTGGGGGTGGGGGCACGGGGAAGGCAGTATAGCACAGAGAAGACAAGTAGTGACTCTATAGCATCTTATTATGCTGATGGACAGTGACTGTAATGGGATATGTGGTGGGGACTTGATAATGGGGAGAATCTAGTAACCACAATATTGCTCATGTGACTGTATATTAAGGATACCAAAATAAAAATAAAATAAAATAAAATAAAAATAAAAAGATGTCAATCAGTCCAATAAAATAAAGTCCCAAAAAAAGACAAAAAGGAAAAAAGGAGACTATAAATACCAGTTAAGACTTTAAGACTCCACAACACAAAGCAAAAGCTATTAATTTAGGGGAAACTCAATTCCACAGAAACATGGTACACAGGCCAGGACCACAGCATGAGGGTGTTTCCTGTGGCTCATTGCATGGAATTTACACAGGCTATCATTTTGCTTCTCTCAGCCTGAAAATCTAGTTCGGCCAAGGCTGTTTTCCAATAGCTTGGAATGGACCATGCAAAGGCAAAATCTTCTCTCCAGAACAGCCTCAAGAGGTGGGGCAAAGTTAGCACATCCCCATAGGAAGGCACGGTGGGGAGATGGGTAGGGAGCCCACTGCTTCCAATGCAAAGGGCACTTCTACGTGTTTGTTTCTTCAACGAGCACACTGCAGGCCCGCCATGCATCACGCATTGTGCCCACCCGGGGAATGTGAAAGGCCCCATCTGCAGTCTCTCCCAGTCTGGCCTGACCCCTGAGGACGGAGAAACTAAACAAACAAAGGAAATGCATTTGGAGTTAGAAATTGTACAAGTGATCTGGTTTGGCAGAGGCTGGTCTTTGTTGTGGAAAAGCATTATCTGTCCCTGGCTGTGAACAGAACACAGCCTCTGTCTGGTCGGTCCATGCTCCCGCTGTGGGTTTCTCTGTGCAGCTGGCAGCATGAGGAGGGGGAGGGGGACTGTGGATCAGACACAGGTGGACCCATGGTTCCATCTGGATGTGAACTACTAGGGTATCTCAGAAATCTTAAGAGAACACGCATTGTGTGTAAGGGGCTGGGACCTGAACTAAGGAAAGGAAAAAGAGAGGAAACCCTTCTTTCAGAACACATGGGAAAACAGTGGCACATGTTACACATATTTAATAGAACCAATGCAAATAGGAAATCAAAGACTTGGACTATCCATAGCCAAGACTTGGGGAACACTTATGATGCTCCAGGCACCACTGTAAACTGCTTCAGGAATGATCTCACTTAAGCCTCATGATCACCCTATGAGCAAATTAGGATCTACTACACGCATGCATTCCATGGTTTTCAGGAGGGAACTAAGTCTTAGTGATGTTGAATCACATGCTCAGGGCCATAAAAATAGTAAGAGTGACTCCAGGACTTGGATTCAGTCAGGATGACATCTGAGTGTGGGCTTGTAATCCCTAATAAGGGATGTAGAACAAAAATGAGCAACAAAGATTTGGTAAAAGTTTACCTAAATTGCAGAAAAATACAATACCTGAAGACGGTGTGAACTATCTGCACACAAATTAAACTATTAGCTATGATTCTGTGATCCCCATCATTTTGTGATTCCTGCCAACACATCTCATATCACAATGGACATGCAATCCTCCAGACTCTCAGCAGAGATGTTGACATTTCAGGCATGACTGAGTTCTCTGACGCCTTAAATATTTTCACAATTCTAGAGACTAGATAGTATATAGAACTGAAACCAAAATATTTGTTTTCTTAGCTGTAAAATATGTGAAATACCAAGAAATCAATTCACATGGTAAGAAAGAGAATTTAAAAGCATCTAAAATGTTCTGTGTGTACTTCCTTAGATTCTGCTTTTTCTTTAGCTTGTTATACCTCATAGACTGATTTTATGGATGTTTCCAGTCACAGTGACTTTTTTCTAAATTAGTACATTGCTAAAAACAGATCACTGGGATACTGGATCCAGTTCAATCATGTCATCTTTTCTGAATTCCTTTAGTATACCTAAAATAGTGCCTAGTGCATAATAAGCATTTAATAGATATTTGTTGAGTGAATTAATGAAAACCATCTGTGTTGCGAATCATATAGAAATCTCCAAAGTACCTTTACATTTTTATTTTTATTAAAATGTAGCAAATTAACATACCTATTGTTTTATTTCAAATGTAGGGGAGTTAAGTACTTCTTTTGAACTACTTTAATATAATGGATGTTGGTACACATACCAAAAATACAACAATATTATATGAATTTAAATAACTGAAATGTCCTAAATTTTATGAACCAGAGTATAGTAATATGGTTCTCTGCTCTATGACCTCATTACCTTCTCTTCACTGAACACCTGACACAAAATATTTGACACTGATTTATATATCTTTCTGGCTTCCTAATGAGCAAAGGAAAAAAAATTGCATAATTGTTTGACCTCCCCTAATGCAACTCCTGCTCAATGGTTTCCTTTAATTTCCTTTAATACTGTGTTCAACTGGCCAGGTAAATAGATGGGAAAGCATCTCTCCCAAACATGTACTAACACAGGAACCAGGAGTATACTATTTAAAAAGCAATACTTGTATTTTTCTCAGAATTATTATTGTTTTTCCCTTACTTGCAAAATCCCATAAGTTCCTAGAGTGGTGTAGTTCTTAAGTCATTAAGGAGATCACAGTAAAATACTTTATTTCTGAATGAAAATCACACAGGTGTTCAAAATTAGATGCTGCATGAGAATACTTTTCAGAAAGCTCACTGTATCACTCCATAAGCAGAATGAGTTTTAGTTTTCTCATGGCTTTGCAACCCTGACAAGTACCACAGGAAGATTTGAGAATCTGGTCGATTTTTATACAACATACACTCAGAAGAATGAACCAAGGGTGAACTGTGATCTCTCTGGTCACAGAGAGGACGGGAGGCAGAGGAGGAAGGGGACTAAGGCTCCCGACAGGAGCCTCACCCTGTGCTCTTGTGTATTATTCTGAGAATAAATTTCTATTTCAAACAATGGTTTTAAAAGTTTGCTTTCTCAAAAACCCCTGCTGCACTTGGAACCCCTGTCACCACCACCACATGGAAAATCTGGGCTCAACTGAAGGACATGAGAGACCACGTGAAGCAGATGTGAGCCACCTCAGCTGAGGAAACCCTTGGCCAGCCTCCAACCTATCTGGAAGCTCAGTGTCTCCACAAGTTGCTCCAACTGAGATCAGCTTTAGCCTGACCTAGATCAGCAGATCCCCCCAGCTGAGCCTACCCCAAATTGCAACCAGCTGAAACATGAGACTCAATTCAGGGTTGTCTTAAATCACTAAATTTTGGGGTAGTTTGTGAGGCACCAAAAGCTGACCTTCTGTCACTAGCGCTCATCAGTGTCACAGGGTCACAGGTCCTTTATAATGCATGGCAAACTATAACCGTCTTCTTTACTGGTTGTTTGTCTGCCTTAAGGATGTATTCTCTATGAGGGCAAGGACTTTCGACAACTTTATTCTACCATGAACCCCAAACTCCTGGAAGTTGCTGAATAAATTTTTGTGGAGTGAACAAACGGATCTATTTCCTATAATTCATTTGAAGGTTAAACAAAATAATCTATAAAAATGAGTATTTCCACTCTTAGCATTTAGTTTACTTTAGGATTTGATTTTTGTTGTTGGCTTTATTTTCTAAAATATAAATAGCGGCCAAGAAATACAATATTCAGAAAGTCATTATCACATAAAAAGACAAATGTGGATCTTAAATATCTATGAAAAACTATTATGCACTAGACTTGCAAATGAATGCAGTAATTAAAAGAAAATACTCTAATAAATAAGGCTAAATTTCTGTAGTTAATGAGCTTCTTGATGGTTTACTACTTATTGACTGATTTAAAAAATTCGTGAGTTAGGTATCTTTCCATACTTTACTTATTCAAAACATAGTCTGTACAGTTACTAAGAAAAAACATTTTTTATTAATCTTACTTTTCAATTTTTATCATTCATACAGATACTCAGTGTGACTGTCACTAAGTCGAAGTAATGCTTGGACCTACTAAAATCTTCTAAAACTATAATCCAGCAGCCATAGATAATCCATTTTATGGTCAAGAGCATGGTTAAATCTTTTATAATGAATTGGCTTGTAAATGCTGTGTGTAGCCTTCAGAACAAACAAACCAAAAGAACAAAAAAAAATTGTCTTGTTTTTCAAAAAATGCTAAGGATAAAGACCTATACCTGAAAACTATAAGACACTCTTAAGAGAAATTAAAGAGGTCACTAGCAAATGGAAACTCATCCCATGCTCCTGGCTAGGAAGAATTAATATCGTCAAAATGGCCATCCTGCCCAAAGCAATACACAGATTCGATGCAATCCCTATCAAACTACCAACAGCATTCTTCAATGAAGTGGAACAAATAGTTCAAAAATTCATATGGAAACACCAAAGACCCCGAATAGCTAAAGCAATCCTGAGAAGGAAGAATAAAGTGGGGGGAATCTCACTCCCCAACTTCAAGCTCTACTACAAAGCCATAGTAATCAAGACAATTGGTACTGGCACAAGAACAGAGCCACAGACCAATGGAACAGAATGGAGACTACAAACATTAACCCAAACGTATATGGTCAACTAATATTCGATAAAGGGGCCATGGACATACAACGGGGAAATGACAGTTTCTTCAACAGATAGTGCTGGCAAAACTGGACAGCTACATGTAAGAGAATGAAACTGGATCACTGTCTAACCCCATACACAAAAGTAAATTCGAAATGGATCAAAGACTTGAATGTAAGTCATGAAACCATAAAACTCTTAGAAAAAAACATACGCAAAAATCTCTTAGACATAAACATGAGTGACCTCTTCTTGAACATATCTCCCTGGGCAAGGGAAACAAAAGCAAAAATGAACAAATGGGACTATATCAAGCTGAAAAGCTTCTGTACAGCAAATGATACCATCAATAGAACAAAAAGGTATCCCACAGTATGGGAGAATATATTCATAAATGACAGATCCGATAAAGGGCTGACATCCAAAATATATAAAGAGCTCACACACCTCAACAAACAAAAAGCAAATAATCCAATTAAAAAATGGGCAGAGGAGCTGAATAGACAGTTCTCTAAAGAAGAAATTCAGATGGCCAACAGACACATGAAAAGATGCTCCACATCGCTTGTCATCAGAGAAATGCAAATTAAAACCACAATGAGATATCATCTCACACCAGTAAGGATGGCTACCATCCAAAAGACAAACAACAACAAATGTTGGCGAGGTTGTGGAGAAAGGGGAACCCTCCTACACTGCTGGTGGGAATGTAAATTAGTTCAACCATTGTGGAAAGCAGTATGGAGGTTCCTCAAAATGCTCAAAATAGAAATACCATTTGACCCAGGAATTCCACTTCTAGAAATTTACCCCAAGAATGCAGCACTCCAGTTTGAAAAAGACAGATGCACCCCTATGTTAATCGCTGCACTATTTACAATAGCCAAGATATGGAAGCAACCTAAATGTCCATCAGTAGATGAATGCATAAAGAAGATGTGGTACATATACACAATGGAATATTACTCAGCCATAAGAAAAAAACAAATCCTACCATTTGCAACAACATGGATGGAGCTAGAGGGTATTATGCTCAGTGAAATAAGCCAGGTGGAGAAAGACAAGTACCAAATGATTTCACTCATATGTGAAGTATAAGAACAAAAGAAAACTGAAGGAACAAAACAGCAGCAGAAGCACAGAACACAAGAATGGACTAACAGTTACCAAAGGGAAAGGGACTGGAGAGGACAGGTGGAAAGGGAGGGATAAGGGTGGGAAAAAAGAAAGGCGGCATTACGATTAACAGGTATAGTGTTGGGCGGGGGCACATGGGGAGGTCTCTGCAACACAGAGAAGACAAGTAGTGATTTTACAGCATCATACTATGTTGATGGACAGTGACTTTGAACGGGTATGTGGGGGGGACTTGGTGAAAGGGGGAGCCTAGTAAACATAATGTCCTTCATGTAATTGTAGATTAATGATACCAAAATAAAACTAATAAAAAAATGCTAAGGATAACCCAGGTTATTTGGATAGTAATTTTTCCTCATATCACACTTAACAATTGCTGGCAGAACTGTATTCAAAATACTATCTTCTGAACTACTTTCTGAAATTACTTTTAAATAGATGGTGTTTAGCTAAATCCTCATATATCATCTTAAAGTTCAATAACAAATGTCAGATTATTTTCAACTATTCAACAATGAATTTAATAAATTAAAATATTTTAAACATATTGTTATTAATATGTGGCCAAGTTATACACAAAATAAGGTGCAGATTTGCTGTTTACTTCCAAACTTCAATATCTTTCCTACATAAAATGCATAAACCTAAATAAAAATGTTATAGATTTTGCCTTAATTTCTAAGAAATTAAATTATTCATTAGCATTTTTAATGTATCATTATCAGATTCCAAAGACACACATATATTATAAATACCATTCACTATAATAATAGCAGTCTGTTAAAATTTTATATCAGGTAAGCTTCTAATATTTTCATAGTTCAAACCTAGTACACAGACACCCCATACAAGCTAGTTTGTTTTTTTTAATGTAAGTTCCTTACTTCTTTCACTCAGTTCTTTCATCTAAAAAATGAAATGTTATCTCTGTCCCAGCCTTCAGCATTATTATAAAAATGAACATGAAGGCTAATTTTTAAAGTATTAATAGGAATATGAAAGTTTGGTACTAGATAGACCACTGAACTATATTTTGTGGGATGCAGGTCAACTTTATACATGCATTAACATGGGGTCCACTCTTCCACAGTCTTTCCCTGGCTGATTTCCAACTTACATTAATGGTAGATAGCATTTCAGAATGCTCTTAGCCAACTCCATGCCAAAGAGTACCCTAGGGTGAAAATCTGCCTGCAAAGTAGCTTTAAGGTGTGGTCTGTTGACCTGTCCATTGACACTTCCTTAAGAGGCCCAAAGGAAAGAGAGAATCAAGAAAATCTCTAGGTACTAATCGTTTAAAGGTGGGATATATATGAATTACTCCAAATTTTTGAAGAGTAAATTCTTTTTCAATATTCTAATTCTGGGACACATCTTTACCACAGTATAAAATATAAGCCTCTCATTCAGTCATTCACACTGAACATTTATTATGTACTAAGAATAATACTAGGCACAGAAGATAGAGCAGCAAATAACCTGGTAATGTCCATGCTTTGTTACAGCTTACATCCTTCAGGGCACAGACAGAAAACAAGAAAACTGAATAAATACGGATAACAACATTCCTATTACAATAAATATTCTGAATAAAGTAAACCCTGGAAGCATAAGAGTGGTGTGCGGGAAAGGACTCTATTATTTTGAATAGATTGATCATAGAAGTCTCTTTGGGGAAATGACATTTTGCTGAGCTGGGAAGATCTGAAAAAACTGCAGAGAGAATGGAATAGTGTATACAAAATAGTGGGAAAGAGGTTGGGTATTGAGACCAATGCAGGTAAGATTGATAAGAAGAGCAGATAAGGCTAGATCAAGTACAAGCAGACTCACATTTTTTATCTGTGCTGCTCCAAATACTAGTTGAGCTCTAAGTGCAGCATCTGAAGCTAAAAGGTTGAGGTCTACATTTTGACCCCATTACATACTGGCTGCCCAATCTTGGCTTAATCTGTCTGAGACCTGCTTACGCTCAGATGAAATGGACATAATGATAAACATGACCCTAAATAAAAGGTTGTCTTTCAATTTCATATGATTGAAAGGAAGTTAAATGAATTTATGCAAATAAAGGGCTTAAAATGGCAACTAGCTGTCATAAGTGCTCAATAAATACTGATACTATAGTTCAGTGTTGGTGGTGGTGGTATTCTCCTCATGCTCATGGATTCATGTCTCTTCCTCTTCTCCATAAGGTGTTCTTTTAAGATATTGAATTAAATTTCAGAGTAAGGGGAAAAAGATCTCAGACTAGGACAAGAAAACAGGAACAAAAAAAGAAAAAGAATGTTTATTGAGTCTTCAGGGTACTAGGCATGATGTTTGGCCTTTTCATATATTACATCTCATCATTATCATAACAACCCTGTGAAAGAGATAAGTATCATTTGTATTTTACAGATCAGAAGACTGAAAGTCAAAAGTCAAGTGACCACCCAAGGTCCAAACAAATCCAGTAGTAGAGTTAGTATAGGAATCACAGGTGGTGGAAGAAGGAAGGAAGGGAAAGAAAGAGGGAGGGAGGGAGGAGTAAGTGAATTAATTATGTTGGAGGGAAGAGAATTATAAAACTTTTAGAGCAATAAGGAAAGAAGTAGAAATTTACACAGAAAACTGAGGAGGGGAGCATTTTGACATATTTAAAGAGCATCTAGAATTCCAAACTGAGAAAAGTCTACTTCATCTCCTTCTGTATTTCTTAAAGCACTTCATTCATTCTGGCAGCTGGCTTTTCTTTTCTGACATAGGCACAAACAAGCTTCTAAAATGAAAGAAAATGTTTAAGTACTTAAAATACATTACTAATTTTGAAATGTTGTGATGGATCATGACATTTTCCCCACTACAACAACTACAAGACCTATCTTGTCTACAATACATTCTTAAGTAATTTGAGTTAATTTCCTGGTAATTATTTCTTAGAACTCCTTAAACATATAATAATTCAAACTAAAATACCTCTGAACATCTGCAGAAAAATCTAGACACAAAGAAATAGAAACCTTTAAAAAGCAGAAGGAAAACAGTATTACAAAATATTTTTCTTATCATCTTCAAGTTTTTTGTATTCTCAAAATACTACTTAATAATTCCTTCTCAAAATCTTCTAAGGTAGAAATGCAGGATCTTTGTGCTGAGAGAAGGACTATCTGAGGTCAACCTTTTCATCAAAGCATGCAGCACTCTGAGAGCTTGAAGAAAAATGAAGCATCACAATCTTCCTATTTGCTAGGTTCTGAAAATTATATGGAGATTTAATTTAATAGCTTTTCCAGAGACCCAAGGCAAATAAAGGCCTTCGTATACCCTACTAGCATTACCCTTGAAGCCTGCCATAAAATCAAACAATTAGTTAAAAATCTAATGATGTATAATCACAACCTTGGAATCAGATGAAAATTAAATCCAGTGTACAACCTAGACAAGAAAATTTAACCAGTGATCTATTTCTTTTTGTTCTACATTCAGAAACAGTTTGGGGCATAAAGTGTTTTTTAAAAGTCAGTGCTCATCTTTTACCACTTTCTCATTCAAACAAAAGAACAAGAAGTAATACCTTTGCTGACCAGAAACTCTGAGGAATCTAAGATCAATTGAAACAAAATCACAGTTTCAGGGGTAGACTTTTACAGAAGGAGAGAGCTGCCCATGAGTATGCAAACCTTAAAGGTGGCAGGTATGGGGTGCAAAAGAGAATCTTGGGGCCATCAATGGGAGATACTTAGATCAAACTCATTTCAATAATCACCTCCTGGGAGAGAAAGAGATTGGAGAAAGAAAATAATACCAGGGGAATTTTATTTTATCTGAATTGTTTGACTTCTTTACAATGAAAATGTTATTACTCATGCACTTAGATAATAAAAAATAACTCAAGAAAAAAGAACATATATAAAACATCCTTTGCATTATAGAAATCAAGGCATGAAAACAAATTTCCAAATTCAAGACAATGTCATTATATGACAGATCTCTCCCAGGGAATATTTCTGCTTAGGTTTAATCCTATTACATATTACAAGGCAGACATTCTTAGCTCCTGAAGTAGGTCTGTGTTATCTTTTGGGCATAGAGAAAGTGCATCATTTTTCCCCATTTTATCACACCGAAAATGTAAGTAATTAAATTATTTCCCTACAGGTACAGGAGAAATTTGACTCAATAAAAACGAACATTTCCTGCTTAAATTATTTAACATTATACCTTGTTATTTTTAAAAGGCAAGAAAAGAAACTTAATTATGCCAAACATTTCCATAAAATTTTATTTGATGTAAACTTACAGAAGACCTATTTGAAAAGTTTATCATCAACAGCAGAATTCCATTTGGAAGATGCAGTTATTCATCTACATAAAAGTGAGAGACTCATACATACAGTCAAATAAGTCCTTTACATGTCAGAAGGGATATTGCAAGAAGCCTAAATAATGGAATTATATGTAAGTCAGTAGGAAGTGGGCAACAAACTTTTTTTATTTTTTAGCAAATAGAGACAGGCTGTTTGTAAAAATCTAGTTGGCAAAGAAACCATTCTTAAAAATGAGCAGGTTTACTAGTAAATGCTGTGGCCAAGAAAAATAATACAGTTTGGAGACAACTTCTTTAGCCCATCATATATCATACTAAGAAAATGTACTGATTTGTAAATCAATTTAGTTATTTCTGCTTCTAGTCAAAATGGAATAACAGGGATCAGAATTACCACTCTACCTGAAACAGCAATAACCAAAATATATGAAACAACTGTTTTGAAACATGGAACATCAAATAATGAAGAAGAGTGATCTGTGTGATGGCAAACAAATGAGGGGATTCCTATATAAAATCCAACTATTATCTAGAGAAAATTAGAAGTTCATGGTGCAGGGAGATGGAAACTCATGCAGGTCCTAGTGATTTTCTGAATGAAGGAAATGGACCTGAGAATCCATGCAGACTAAGGTAAGAGCACTGGTGAAGACAGAGTTGCAGAAAGAAAGAACTCTGGTGATCTGCAAAGGAGCCCTACTGAGTATTCACCTAAGTACGGACCATGCATGAAAGGAACTACCCAAGGCTCAGGAAAGAACGACATGAGGATTAGAGGTAATGATGGCTGGCAATCACATAGAGTTGGAATAGCACCTTTTCCCACTAACCAAACTAGAAAAGCTCATTGACAATTCCAGCTAGCCAGACTGGAAAAGCTCATTGGTGAGGTACTGGGTAGAGAAAACAAAAAGGTTTTGCTCTTGTAATGGGATAATTAACAGTGGGCAGAACACTGTTGTGGTCTAAAAAAAAATCTTGAAGGCAAAACCATGAAGGACTAAACATTTTCTTAATAAGTTAAATTGTGTCCAGAACAAAGCAAAAAATATTGGAATAGAGAAATACCCAGCATTCAACTATGTAAAATTCACTATATCTGGTATCCAAGCAAAAATTACCAAATTTTCAAATAAATAGGAAAATACAATATATAATGAGGAGAAAAATCAAGCTATTGAAACTGACTCAGAACTGACACAGACATCAGAATTAGATATAGGATATTAAAACAGTTTTCTGGACTATATTACATATGTATGAAAAGTTAAGCAGAGATGTAAAGGATACAAAAAAGATCTGATAAAACTTCTTGAAATAGAAACTATAAAATTAGATAAAAAATACTCCCACAAAGAGCACTCCAATATCACATGGTTTCACTGGTGAATTCTACCAAACATTCAAAGAAGAAATAATACTAATTATCTACAAACTCTTACAGAAAATGGAAAGAAAATTGAATGCCCCATCTCATTTTATGGAGCCAGATTTACTCCAATGCCCAAATAAGCCAAAACCATGAGAAAAAAAAACCACAGACAAATATCCTTCATTAATATAGATGTCAATTTGGAAATAAAATTTTATCAAGCTGAATCCAGTAATACATGCAAAGAGCAATATTGCATGGCCAAGTGAAAGTTTTATCCCAGGAATACAAGTATGGTTTCATCTTTTGGAAATTAAACATTTCCATAATAACAAACTAAGAAGAAAAATTACATGATCATCTCAATGGATGAAAAAAAAAATAACTGTCAAAACCCAGCTTAGATTCCTGATAAAAACTCTCAGTAAAGTAGGAACTTTCCTATTTAGATAAAGGGAATCCATGAAAAGTCTATTAGAGCTAACATCATATTTAATCATGACAATCTAAAGGCTTTCCCTTTAGGACCAGGAATAAGACAAATGTATTCCACTCTTGCCACTGCTATTCAACATGGCCCTAGAAGTTATAACTGGTGCAGTATGGCAAAGCAATTAGAAAAGAAGAATGATACAACTGATTTGTAGAAAATCCAGTGGAATATATATATATTAAAAGGTGTTATAATGATAAACAAGTTTTGCAAAATTGTAGGATTCAAAATCAACATATAAAAATCAATTTTATTTCTATATACTGGCAACAAATAATTAGAAATTGAAATGAAAAAAGCAGTAGCATAAAAATTTGGAAGTGTAGGGCTAAATCTGGAAAAATATGTGAAAGACATATACAGTGAAAACTATAAGCATCACTGAAAGAAATCAGAGAACTAAATAAATGGAAAGATTACCATGTTCATGGTTTGAACAACTCAGTATTTTATAAAGTGCAAATTTTCTCCAAATTAATCTATATACTTAAGACAGAGGCCATTCAAAATCCCAAATTCTTTGTAGAAATTGACAAACTGATTCTAAATCTCCAGATGACCTAATATTGCCTGGCTGAAGCATTCAATGTCTCTTAAAACTTCTCCTGGGAAATGAATTGCTTTTTTTTTTTTTTAACATTTTACTGTTCCAAACAAGACACATGTTCTAGCCATCAATGGGGCAGGAAAGATTAATCCTTCAGAAGGGAGATACTCAATAAGGAACGACAGAGGGGAAGGGGCAGGAAATATTTTGACAATAATACAACCTACCACAGTACTAGAATCCTCTTTTGCCTGGTTCAGAACATTTTACATAGTGTTCTACCTAAATTCTTTCTATCTTGCCTTCAGAGATGACTGGATTGCTGTGACTTCACCCTCAAATGACACAAGGTGGAAGGGCTCTCCATTATATAAGCCAAGGATCTAACCCAATGGAACCACTGGGGCCTTGGAAGTATGCGTAGAGGATCCCTAAACTGCAAGGAGGACACTCCCCTTTAGTTCAGATGTGGAATTCTCCAGGGTGAACGTGAACAGGCCAACAAGTCTCTCAAATCAGCACTTCCATAAAGTGAGAGCTTTGTAGAGCTATCCCGGTACTATGACTTGCCTGCATGGTGTCTGTACTCTGGCTGACCTTAGGCTGCAAGGACTCTGCCAAGCCCTATGCTGCTTCTATGGTGTGGACCCACCTGATTTCTGAAGGCAGTCACAATTTCCATCACCTGCTTGACCTAAACCAGAACTTGATACCACATAAACATTTTGAAAAATCTACTAAATCAAAGATATCTTTCAGACTCCAAGAATTTATGGAGAAATGGGGACTATGAAAAGATATGCAACCAAATTATGCTTTTTACAAAATGAAGTTATATAAAGACATGAATATATTTATGACTGTTTGTCTCTCTAGATCATTTAGCTGAAATATTTCAGTTATGGAATACTCCCCTTTCATGAAGAAAATAATATTCGGCTCCCAGCAGAGCTTCCTCTGAGTTTCCTTCGTACTTTGCTCATTCCACTGCTAAAGTAGTATCTACTATGCTACCATGCTATAGACGGGTCTATTGTATGGATGTTTACTGATAGGTTATTCACAGATCTGAGCCCACATTCAACCTCCTTACCCTCCTCACAATAAACTGTGGTATGCTCTTGGGAGCAGGATCCATATTCTACTACTCTGGGTTCCCAGCCTGTAGCAGAGTTGTACATACTTTTAAGGTATTCAATAAATGTACGAGGACTAAATTATTTAATGTTGTAAACACTGTTTATCAGTACCACATAAAGTGAGGTTATTTTATTTAGAAAATGTTTTCTAATCCCCATTTATTTTTTCTTAGCATGGGTACTGCTGAGATTAAACAGGACTATGAAGCTTTGCTAGGTTGTAGTTTTCATAATATAAGCTATCAATTAAATGTTGATCTCTATGACGACACTGTCCAGGACAGTCATTAAATCTAGGAGCTTTAGATTTACTGAATTCCTCTATTTGGAGTTTTACTGTGTTTAATAGCAAAAATACAGTTACCAAATGCAGTTCAATAAATTTTGAAACTACATTATTATGATAAAACAGAAAAATTCTAAAAATGCCGATTTGTCACTTACAGAGCAAGTAAGATTTAAATGATCCGGGTGGGTCTAGGAATGCAAAATGCTAATCATTGCTAAAGTGAATTAGAGCTTTCTTAGAGAAATTTCAATTTGTCAAAAAAAAAAGGTAAACTAGCTTATTCTAGCACTTTCAGGTCATTTCAAGCATGAGCCTTTCCGTTGAGAGACAGACAGTCCTGATTGTATTCAGATTATCTGATGCTCCCGTATTAGTTATTTCGTCTTGGTTGGTGGGTTTCCTAGACTCAGAGGCTGAGATGGAGAGTCTTGTGCCTGTGATTTACTAAGGGAGGGTTCTCAGGAGAAACCTGTAAAGGAGTGAGTGAAGCAGGACAGGGTGCGGAAAAAAGCCAGGCAAAGATTTGGAGTCGACAACAGAACTGAGGAGTTCTGCAGCAAAAGTCTCACCTGGAGACAAGTCAGTTGCATATTTTCACCCTTATATAAGACAATCATTCACTGTCTGTGGTGTCACCCATGGGCGGATGTAACATAATCTTCCAGGTATCTCAAGTGTTAGTCATTAGCAGCCAGTTTACACAGCAGCTGGGGCTCAGTGGACCAACCTAGTGAAAGGGATACAGGCAACAGAGCAACACATCGGCAATTGAATTCCTCCTTCGGTGTATCACAGTGCTAATTACAGGAGTAAGGACCTATCAACAATCTAATCTCTAATAAGCATCTAAACTGAAATATAATGTAACTACTAGAAATAAGGGTTTAAATTGTTTTATTACAGAAAATATCAAATATGAAGGTATATAGAGGAAACACATAAAGATCTCATAAGTATTCATCACTCAACTTCAACAAATACCAACTAAACACTAGTTTATCTATACCTCATTCTCCCTTCTGATTATTCTTAAGTAAATTTCAAACATCATATTGTTACATTATAAACATTTATGTAAGAAAGAATTTCTGATGGAAGGTTAAATTTTTCATGTTACAATAAAGGAAAACTCAAATTACAAAAATCTATATAAAACATTATCCTACTTTTTTTAAAGTATACAGTTTAATGTATTTTGTACCTGTGTAACCAACATAAGATACAGGATGTTTCCATCATTCCAGAAAGTGCCCTCATATTTGTCACCCAAAGATACTGTTCTTATTTCTTTTTTTGTAATGCAGTTTTTCAGTTCTGGAGTTCATAACTGAAGTCAAATAGTATTTACTGTTTTGTGGCTAACCTCTTTTTCTTGTTTTGGAGATTCATCTGTATTGTTTGCGTATCACAGTCCATTCCTTTTTAATTGCTAAGCAGTCACTGATTATACTACAATTTGTGTATCCATTCTCCTGTAGATGGGCATTTTAGTTTTTGGCTATCATGAATAATGCTACTCTGAATATTCTTTTATTCTTTTGTATATTGTTTTTATTTCTCTTGGGGAAAATACCTATATTACTGTGTAGATATATATTAAACTTGGTAAGAAATTACCAAACAATATTACACAGTGTACTTCATATCATTTCAAACTCCTACGGGGCATGTACCAGAGGTCTAGTGGTTCCACATCCTCACTAACACTTGGTATTGTCAGTCATTTTTATTTTCTCCTTTCTGGTTGTCATGTAGTGCTGTCATATGGCTTAAAATTGCATTTCTCTGAACAAATAAAAATATAACCTGAGAATTACTAACAACTCCACATTCCAGTTCTATCTTGTAACTAAATGCTCTCTCTCTCTCTCTCTCTGTCTCTCTCTCTCTCTCTCGTGCACATCAATGCAGATGGCTCATATTTTGTAATAGAAAAAGAGAGAAATACTAGGAATAATATGTGAACATAAAGCATTTGAAACATTCACATTCCTGTCAAGATTTCTACTGCTGCATATCCAGCAAGATTCCTTCCACGGTGGAGTTAAATGAGCTAGGACCTCATAAAGTAGCAAACCCTCTTCTGTCACTTGCATCCTGTCTTGGTTAGGATTCAATGATAAATTTTCATTGCTCATATCAGAAGTACAAAAGTGCACAGAAGGCACTCTGATAGAGAATGTCAATGAACAAATACAGTTTCTCTTTTTCATACCTGCAGGAGTGTCAGCAAATCAAGATTTTGGAACAAAAGCAACTGAGAGACAAAGTGAAAAATGTACCTAATATATAGGTGATATTTTATCTTTCTTAGTCTCATATTTTTTTCCAAGCTGAAAGTGGAAACTGGGAAAATGACTATGGCATTTGGCAAATTTACACATCTGAATGGCTTAGAAGCACAGATATCTAAGATACTTAACTGAGGGGAGTTAGCCTTTTTTTCCCACATTTTTTGTCCTTAATGGATTAAGATTATTTTTATTTAGTGAACCAAGATAGCTTAATCCACTTCTCTTGCTTCATCACTTGGCTAAATTATATAGTTATTATGCCAATGCTCTTATTTTGTCACTGCAATGACACTGAGTTTCATTCATTCATCCAATAGATACTGAACTCTTATGTGCCAGACATTAGTTCCAGTTCTAGAGATACCACACTAAACAAAATAAAGACCCTGCTTTATGGAGTGCACATTACAGTGGTTTGCTGTAAACAGGTGAGGATATATTATTTACTTTCATAACAGACTTTTAGTGCTCCAAGAAAGCCATTCAGAAACTCAAAATAATGGATATATAGACACCATTAAGCTACTTCTCTTTTATTCATTCCTATAGAGAACAGAAGTTCCATTTTCGTTATTCATCAAAAGAAGCATCCTTCTAAATATGCCACTACTGACAAATCTCGGGACTAACAACCCATAGCCCCTTTAATATTTCAAATAGAAGGTATATGATAGGATTGCAATCAGCATGATCTGACGGCCTTTCAGGTTTTGAGGGCAGAGGGTTTGATAAGTCATTTAGACATGAGCCCAGTCTATTAACATTTCCATAGGAGGCAGTTGTACATCTATGGAGAACATGCTTAGTTTATGCTCTTAAAGTGAACAATAGTTTACTTGTTCATTACAAAGTAACTGAAGGAGCAGTAGACAATATAAAAAGTTTTGGGTAATATGGGAAGCCAGTTAGAGATGATGGATTTGTTACAGATTATGGCAATAATTCAGCTTGAACAATCAAGATCTTACTATGTTTGGCACCTATTCCATAGTGAGTCAGTACATACTGATGCTTCTTAAATCAAGTAATATGTCCTCATTTAAAAATTCATCTGCATTACAAAATAACACAATGTCATTCATTTCCAAATGGTGGCCATTTGGAAAGAGTACTCGTAACAGCCACTTTTAAGAAATAAATAGTAGTACACAGAAGCTTCTTTTAACAATCTATGACTGATTGCATTTCCAGAGGAAACAATGACTATTTTGGACTTAGCCCCATAAGTAGTCCACTTCAGGGCTCCCTATCTGGTTCTTAATTTCAAAACCACAGAGTAAGCCTCTGCCAGTTACAAAAGCATTATTATTCAGCATGAAGCAAAACAATACACCATGCAAGGCGCCTCAAGTTAAAGACAAGAACAATATAAAAGCAGTGAGTCAGGCACTTTAAACTGGGAATTCAAGAGCGCTCGAAATTATGTTCTTAAATAACGAACTGAAATATCAACCAAAAAAAAAAAATTCAAATCAAAACCTCCCCATTATAGATGACTAATCCGATAAAACATTCAACTGTGGGAAAAAGTGTACTAATTTTCAAAGAAATTGCAATGGCAAGGGGGAAGCTATCCTAACAGGACCCTCTGCTTAGTTCAAAGTGTCCCGCAAATTTATGACAATGATTATTCAAGCTTGTGAAAACTCTTAAGACTGTAGATCTAAGGTAGTTAGGGAAGTGGGTAGGGTAGAAAACAAAAGCCATCAACAGTGGCATTCTCAATGCCCTGGAAATGCTTTAGGCATTTTATTTTCAGCATTAAATGCTCTGGAGATTTTTGTTCCTACACTGAAATTAATTCTTCTAATTCCACCCATTTCATTTTTCCACTTGACACTTATAAACATTGTGTTGACATTTGCATTCAATTCAATAAAGTTTAATTTCTGTATTTTTTTCCACATAACATATATAACATTTCATGGGGGGGGGAGGGTAATATCAAACACTTCCTAAAATACCTACTTTAATAACCATTTCCTAACTTTAATAACCAACACTGAAACGTCATGTTATCATTTACATTTTTCTTTACCTGCTACAAATTCAAATAAAAATAAATCTATTAACAATTAACATAGGACTAATTATCCTGCCAACCCTATTTTATATGCATTTACCCAAAAAATTTTCTTAAACTTTCCTAATTTTAAAAGCATTTCCAAACTATTCCATATATTCTAGGGTTCATGGCATAGAATCAATGTTTTATATTATTAGAAAACTTTTCACCTCTTTCTCTTCATTTGGTGAGCTGGGAAAAGGTACAGCTGAAGTTGTTATGCCAAACCGGGATTTCCCAAGACTCAATAGTTTATTATCCCTGTGGCGGACTGATGATGGTCACGAACTCCTTGTCACACCTTCCTCCCGTAGAGTGAAGGGATTTATGCTCCTCCCCTCAATTCTGGATGGGCTCTGAAAGTGCATTGACCAATAGAATGCAGCACAAGTGATGTGCTAGCTTCTGCCCCACCCTGGTCGTATGAGATTGATAGCTTCCTCTTCCAATCCCAGGAACAACACCGGGAGCCAAAGGAAGTCCAACTACCCCGACTGCAGCAAGTTCGCCATGCTGGAAAGGTCATGTAACACTCTTAGCGGGGTCTGAGGCTCCGGGCAAACAGAGATGCTTGACCACCCCCTAGCTCTTCCCAGTCCCTCACTCAGTGTAATCAGTCACTGTGGGGCTGAGACAAGCCTTATCTGCCATGCTGTGCCCATGGCGATGGCGGTAACAACAATAAAATGGTTGTTTTAAGACTCTGAGTTTTGGAATGGTTTGTTATATGTGTATTTAACTGGATCTTTCCATATTGGCTTCTCTATGTCCCTTAGATACCTCATATACTCTCTTGCAGCTCAGTGTATTTTGCCAAGACCTAGAAAGGGTTAAATAACAGCTCTGTAGGTTCTGTATCTGGGAGTTTGCAATGGAGTCCAGATATCTGCCATGTTGGAGAATCACTGGTATAGAAGAATGAGTAGGCTCTGCCCATAATCAGCTGGGCTCATTCAGGCCCAAGTTCACTGGATGAGGCTGTCTCCCTCTGATGTTCTGTGCCCAACTTCAACTAACGTTTTTCAGAACGTTCCTTGAAAGAATTTGGAACAATAAAATTGGTTTATGCACATAATGGATTTCTAGGTGACTGATGAAACCACGTAATGTCATCATCACTAAACCCTGATTCCTAGTGAATGCCTGTCATGCATAGTCACCATTTTATGTCCTAGGAATAAGAAGTGATATTTAAGTATTTTAAAGTTACTGACTTTAAGCAGCTTATGATTTGAGGAGTGAAAAACCAATCCTGAACACAAGGAGAAAAGGAAACTTTAAAAAAATTAAACACTTTCTTGAAAAACTGTTCTTGTTTTTCCTGTTCCATCCAAACAAAGAATGGAACAGGAAAAAATTAGCACACATAATGTGGTTGTGGGGGGGCACAGGGAGGGCTATGCAACACAGAGAAGACAAGCAGTGATTCTACAACATCTTACTATGCTGATGGACTGTAATGGGGTATGTGGTGGGGACTTGATGATGGGGGGGGTCTAGTAACCATAATGTTGCTCATGTAATTGTAGATTAACGATACCAAAAAAAAAAAAAACCTGATGAAGAGAAATGAGATTTGTGGAGGACTGATAGAGAAATATGTGATCATCTACGCCTATAATCTAGGATCCAAGGTCAGATGAATCCAGTGTAAGAGAAAGTTCCAGATTTCTCTGGACCATGTAAATTTGTCTCCTTTGCAATGTTCTATTTGACAGTTATGCCTTTCACTTTTTTTATTAGTTGAAGAAACAGCTTAAGAAACAGCTGAGAGGCTTGCATTAGTTATTATTATTTTTTAATTGTATACTCAAGTCTTTTTTTTATAACTATAAGTTTGTACCTCTTCATACCATTATTTTATTGTATATCCTTTGCCTTAGTTGTCTTTTATCCTTCATGGAATGAAGCAGAGTCAAAAGAATTAAATAATTTTAGCAATATACTAATTCTTCATTTAAAGTGTTAGAGTATTCTGCAAATTTCAATTACATATCTGGATAGCATTATATTTCTATTGGAAAGTATTGTTCTGAACTGAAATCAAATGCCCCAAAGTTGCCTGTATAAGACATTAACTCAATACCCTTTATTAGAAGGACCTCAAAGAAGAACTATTGTTTAAGTACTTATAATTTGAGGGAGAAAAAAGCTAATCAGTCAAGTAACTTGGCTGATATTTAGGAGGATATTTTTCAACACTAAGTAACTAAAAAAAAAAAAACTTGTGCTCTAAACATTGACTTTTGAGGACCAACTTCATATCACTAACATCAACTGTAAAGATTTGGTGAAACAATGTGAAACTGGTATGTTAGCGTGTGGCATGTTATTAATGAAACTATGGAAATATGTGTGTATTTACAACATATATGTGAATGCCACACTGTGAAGTACAAAAGATGAAACAAAGGATGGAACAGGAAAAAATCAGGAAATGAGAGGCTGAAAATGGAGGGTCCATAGACCATGGAGCCCTGCTCTGCCAGGTACTTGCACCCATTTGCTGCAATACAACTGCAGGTGGAGTTGCTATGCTCACAGAAGGGTTAAAGAGGCTGAAGTTTAAGGCCAGTTAAATATCACAGTCACAAATTTTGGAAAAGTTAGATCAGTAAATTCAGCAGAAAACATTTATGGAGGGCCTTCTATACACCGAATATTGTATCCACTGTTAGTTAGGGGGACAAAATGGAAGACTCAGATTCTGTCTTATGGAATTTTCCATAAACTGGGGAGAGGAAACATGTCTTTATTCACTTGAGTTTATTGTTTATTAGATAGAAAAAGTGGGCAGGTATAGAGAATGATATTCTCAAATAATACTGGCCTGATTAATCACCTAAAGCTTTATGTAGCCTGTCTCACTTATTTCCATAGTTTCTACAGATGAAGAGAACGATGTTAAAGATTTCATATAAGTGGAGAGAAAATTTCTCTCACAGTTTTTCCCACCACCCTTTCCCCACCCCCAAATAACTACCCCCAATTTGGTAGAGGACATTTAGAAAAGGACATAAAAAGAATTAATAAGGGCAGCCTGCCCTGCATACATCTGCCAAATAATTCTTTGCCATTAATAACAGCCTCACACTCTGTGACCTTCTGATTATATTTTGAGCACAAGTTTTCAAAACCCACTTTAATACTAACAGTCCTACTTGGCAGGCCATCTGTATTTATATGTTTTCCAATACATAAAATCGAGTCCTTTGTAATCAAATTGGTTTTTATTTTTCTAAGTGTAAATGAGAACTGCAAACAGCATTTTAAAAAATGGAATCTATTTTCCTGTAATTGAGACTGCAAGGGGTTGACTAGACAGTTAAGTACTTTTGAAAATATTGCTCTGATTACTTTCAATAAGGGGAATATTACAGATGTTATATAAATATGTTTTGGGGCAGATATCCTTTTCATTCACTGCTATAGGTTAATGGACAAAAATTCCATCTTAGGCTTACAGATCACACTTTTAAAATAATTTCCTTCAAGCACAAAGTACATGCACACCTTGGAGACATGGCAGGTTTGATTCCAGGCTACTGTGATTAAATGAATACTACAACAATGTAAGTCAAATGAAGTTTTTGGTTTCCCAGTGTATATAAAAGTTATGTTTACACTATAATGTAGTATGTTAAGTGTGCAACAGGATTATTTCTATAAAAAAGTACACACTTTAATTAAAAAATAGTTGGTTGCTAAAAAATGCTAACCATCACCCAAGCTTTCAGTGAGTCATAATCACTGATCACAGATCACCATAACAAATATAATAATAAAGTTTGAAATATAGCAAGAATTACCAAAATGTGACCCAGAGATAACATGTGAGCAAATGTTATTGAAAAAATCATGCTGATAGACCTGCTCAAGGCAGCGTTGCCACCAACGTTCAATTTGTTAAAAATGCAGTACCTGCGCAAAGCACAGTAAAATGAGATCTGCCTGTACACTGAGCTCTAGAAAACAGATTTTATAAACTATGAATACATAACATACTAAGATAACCCTTTAGGCTGTGGGCATTCATGAAAATTCACATCACTATTAAGTGTTTCCTTAGTTTTTATTTTAAGCCTACAAGTTTTCCTGTTACTTAATTTTTTCTCTTTAGTGAGAGAGATACTTAGAGTAGATGCCAACTCCAACTTGGTAAGAAACAAAACAAAAACAAAAAAGTCACTATTCACAGAAATCGTTGACTTTGGTTGCTTTCGTCATGTATAAGTTTCAAATCAAAGAATCAATTCAAGTTATTTATTTATTTGGTATCCACTACATGGAATTCAGTGTAATGTCATCAAGGTAAGGGATGAAGGATAGAGAAGGCTCACACAACCTCATGGGGGAAAAAAACTAGTATATAAAAGTAGTTCCCTCCAAATGGTAATGATGGAATATTATATACAAGCTAGTCCACATTCGCTTTGAGAAAATTAACTGAAATGAACTAAATTAAATATACAGCCAAGGAAAGAGAAATATGAAATGTTTATTAAGCATTCCATTAGGTAAAACTACATACAACCACCAGCTAGCAGGACTTGCTAATGCCCTGCCTTATAAGTATAGGACAAAGGGCACACAATAATCATCGATAAATAAGAAATAAAATGTATATATTAGTATTCTTAGAGAAAAAAGCAATACTTTCAAAATATAATACATACATCAGGAGTCATCACAAAAATTCACAAAAATTCATGTTTTCAAACTTGTGCTATTTAATTAGGAACTTACTAGCAATATTTCGGAAGATACCTCAAGACACTCTGAAAGTAGTGGGAGATTTTTGTTGTCCACCTGATGATAACATAGTATAAAAATTTATTACTGAAGGTTAATACACTGTAACTTAACTTTTTAAAATAACAAATGCCTTTTAAAATTTCTCTATATAAAATAGTAAACATTCTGCTTCAGTTCCCAAAACAGAGAGGCAGTTTTATAAGTCTACTGTTTTACTCTTGTTAAAGTCAGCCTGAACACTAGACAATATGATGGTTCTCAAACTGTGCACTAATCTAGTCTTTAGAAGGTTGCTTCAAACCAATCATCATCAGATTCCCTGGGATAATTACCTCGTTAGAATTTAGAGGACTTGATAGGAAAGTGACTCTTCTATGGCAGTTACCAGTAGATATGGAATCCTCCTCACCTTTGTGACACTGGCCACACTTAAAGCTGTAATCTGTCCACACCAAAACTACCCAAAAAGCAGATCGCAGAGTCCCTATTCTAGGATGAGTATCTCTTTCTCCATGACCTCTGGAACAACTGCACCTCAATCCCCCATCAGTTTCAACTGATGTTTTCTCAGGGCTTCTGTTTGTTTTCCAATCTGTTTTCCATTCCATGAACTACCAGTTGTCAAACAAACTTGTGTTGGTATTTTCCTGTTTATTTTGAACTTCTGGATATGAACTTAACCATAACCCTGACTGTACCCCCTGCCAAGCTTGGGCAGTGGATGGGGACAATGGCTCAACACTCACTCAGGCACCAAGTCATACTTGTGGAATATTCTGGTAACACTTGACCTTGCTGGCTTGGGAAGCCTCCTAATGCAGCATCTTTGTATCTTTGAACTACTTCCTGGAAACTCCAGAGATAGGGAAGGTTGCTGGCCTAGCAAATTTCTCTATTTTTAACTACTGTCCCAATACTCAGAAAACCTCTAGAAAGCCAGTGTCTAGATATCTGACTACCACCATCATATGCTAGACCTCAACTCCAGGGATACCTGTACCCAGAAATCCCAGAACCAAGATATGACAGAATCTTGAATGATAATAGCATGAAAGCAAAGGAAGGTGCTTTGTGGATATAGATTGGTGTCTGCAGGACCTGCACTACTGCTGGGTCAACTATTTTTCACTCTACCCACATTCAACCACAGCAAAGATGGGGGGCACTAGAAGAACTGTGAGCACAATATACTATGTAAATGGGTGCTGGAGACATGATATGGCTATATCATAAAAGAAGACATGGCCTAACAAGATCTGTATATTCTATAATGTTTTCTATTAGTGGAAGAGATAGAGCACACAACCATTTTCCTTCTACAACTTTCCAGTGTCAGTTAACAGCCACAAATTATATCATAGCAAAGCTTATATAGCATGGAAATGATTTCATGTAAGTTACTGGTTTACAAGTTCTCATAAGTTTTAGAAATTCTGTACCTTCTGAATATATGTCAGCACTTATTGTTGAGAATACCCTGCATTTATCTCTGATCTAAATAAAAATGTTCACATAATGATGCAACTGATGGCCTACACCTATTCTATAATGATGTAATTTGTTATCAATTAGCATTTTGAAGCAAGTAAAGTAAAAGAAATAAACAAGCAGAGTTGATAATAACAAGTAAACATAAAACAAATATGTGAATTTGTTGGGCATGTAATTCTGCACCGCTTTGAATGTATCATTCTGCACTGTTTTGAACATAATGCACTTCTTATTAACACATTAATATTATTACCCCAAAATAGAGAGTACTTACTTACATAGGAGTTATAAATCTCATTTCCCACATTGAAGAGTTATTGAAAAGAAGAATTCCAAACAGCGTTTATCTAAAGAGTTAGGCATAACTTCCAGACTGAAAATGGTATATAAACCACATAGTGAAGATTTTATATGTATAACAGACTGAAGTTCATGAAATAACAGTACATAATATCCAAGCAATTCTGGACATTTTTAGTTTATGGAAAGAACCTGCTCAAATTGACACTTTACAGTTTTCAGATCATTACTAGAAAGGTAACTTTTTTCAGAATTAATATTTCATAAATCCTTTAGGCTTTCATTTTGAAGTTAGCGAAAATTACCAGGAAACACTATAATCCATACCCTTGAGGAAAAAGATAATGGAAATTATAACTATTTAAAATACATTTACTTTTATAACTACCTTCCTTAATAAGAATTAGAAAAACTACTACAATTTTCCCAATATATGAAAAATTTGATGCCCAAAATAAAAATGCAAGCTATAAAAAAACACAGTTAAGAGCAAGCACTCATATTATTTCTTCTGTCATCTTCATGCTGTTTCATTTATTTTGCCTTTGTTCAAGCTGTTGTCTCTAAATGGAACATCCCACACCTTCTGTCTCCCAAAGTCTCACTGACTTTGTGAAGCTTCACCTCATGCTGACATCTCCTGTCTCTGTTTCTTTCTCAGACTATGTTCCACTGTTAAGCCTTTACTTTATGTTTTTTCACCACTTCAGAACTTAACAATGCCCTCT
Organism: Manis javanica; assembly: GCF_040802235.1. Classification (NCBI taxonomy): domain Eukaryota; kingdom Metazoa; phylum Chordata; class Mammalia; order Pholidota; family Manidae; genus Manis; species Manis javanica. The sequence goes on along the minus strand of NC_133160.1, from coordinate 33,778,578 downwards.
TAGTGTATTACCTATGAGTTAAATACATTTATCTTCGACAAGTTTGAAGAAACTAACCCTTTCTATTTGTCACACGATCTTCAGCGTGACGCTGGGCAGAAAGCAGTTCCTCAGTAAATGCCTGGCCACTCATTCTTTGCCTGAGTTTTAGCTCAGTCATATGTCATCACTGCAAAGTAGCAGGAACATGAGCACAGCCCTCTCTGTGCTCAAGCAATTCCAGGTGTGAAATGTGGATTCGGTTTCCTTCAGATAAACTTTATCTCAGTAGCTTTAAACCTGCAAGCAAAAGGCAATGAGAGTTTCTGGAAATAAGGTGAAGAAAAACCATGATACAAAGGAGCTAAAGGTACACAGAACTGCTGATATAAACACTAGTTACATGGAAATGGATCAAAGACCTGAATGTACATGAAACCATAAAACTCTTAGAACAAAACATAGGCAAAAATCTCTTGAATATAAATATCAGCAACTTCTTCCTGAACGCATCTCCTCAGGCAAGGGAAACAAACGCAAAAATGAACACATGGGACTACATCAAGCTAAAAAGGACACCATCAGTAGAACAAAAAGGCATCCTACAGTATGGGAGAATATATTTGTAAACAACATATCTGACAAGGATTTAACATAAAAAACTCAGATACCTCAATACCCAAAAAGCAAATAACCCAATTAAAAAATGAGTGGAGAATCTGAACAGACACTTCTCCAAAGAAGAAATTCAGATGGCCAACAGGCACAAGAAAAGATGCTCCACATCACTAATGTCACAGAAATGCAAATTAAAACCACAGTGAGATATCACCTCACACCAGTTAGGATGGCCAACACCCAAAAGACAATGAACAACAAATGCTGGTGAGGATGTGGAGAAAGGGGAGCCCTCCTATACTGTTGGTGGGAATGTAAATTAGTTCAACCATTGTGGAAAGCAGTATGGAGGTTCCTCAAAAAGCTCAAAATAGACTTACCATTTGACCCAGGAATTCCACTTCTAGGAATTTACCCTAAGAATGCAGCAACACAGTTTGAAAAAGACAGATGCACGCCTATGTCTATTGCAGTACTATTTACAATAACCAAGAAATGGAAGCAACCTAAGTGTCCATCAGTAGATGAAGGGATAAAGAAGGTGTGGTACATATACACAATGGAATATTGTTCAGCCATAGGAAGAAAACAAATCCTACCATTTGCAACAACATGGATGGAGCTAGAGGGTATTATGCTGGGTGACATAAGCCAGGCAGAGAAGGACAAGTATCAAATGATTTCCCTCATTTGTGGAGTTTAACAACAAAGCAAAACTGAAGGAACAAAACAACAGCAGACTCAGAGACTCTTAGAAGGGACTAGTATTTACCAAAGGGGAGGGGTTGAGGAGGGTGTGTGGGGAGGGAGAAGGGGATTGAGGAGTATTATGATTAGCATACATAATGTAGGGGGGTCACAGGGAAGGCACTATAGCACAGAGAAGACAAGTAGTGACTCTATAGCATCTTACTACGCTAATGGACAGTGACTATAATGGGATATGGGGGAGACTTGATAATATGGGTGAATGTTGTAACCACAGTGTCACTCATGTGAAACCTTCATAAGATTGTATATCAATGATACCTTAATAAAAGAAAAGCACTAATTACATGGAGTGGATACAATTTTTTGTGTCTCCCTATTATTTTACATCTTAGACACTTTAGGCTCAGTTAATACACCAAGCTTTGGATGGGCTCACAGCTGTCTTGTTTCAGTCCTATATCAGGCACAGGCCCAAACTACAAAGAAGAAAGGAGGCATTTGATAATATACAATGATGTTGCTGCAGCGACTATCCAGGTTTGTCTTCCACTCAGCAGTGGCTCTTGAAATTGAACATACACTGGAATGCTTGGGGATATTATTAAAATGTAGATTCAAATTCAGCAGATACGGATAAGGCCTAATAGTATATATGACTAATAAGCTTGCAGGAATGGCTGATGCTGCTGATCTAGAGATTGCTCTAGATCCATGGTTCTGATTCCTCTCGATCCGTGCCCAGAGATTCTGATTTAGTCAGTCTGGGGTAGGCCCTGAATATCTATGCTCTTAGAACCTGCTGAGTGATCTAAAATAGAACCTGATTTCAGAAAAACTAGAATGAGCCATCATCTTAATGACAAAAGTCATTTTTTTATACAGCTGGTGTTTGAATAGTTCTTCATGGTAAAGAAACATTGTGATTGTGGAATCTTTGATCACTGGCCTATAGGATAAGCTGAACTCCTCCTTTCCATCATTTCAAGCTATTGTCAATGTAAACTTCCTCACTCATTTGAATCTCTCTCTTTGATTTTCTCTGTCTTTCTCTTTCATACACATGCAGTGACTCCTTAATGCAAGAGAAGTTTAAACATTTTAAGGCCTCTCTACTCAGAACAGCCCAAGGATCCACATACAGCCTCACCTAGGAGCTTTAAGCAAATGCAAAATTTCAGTCCCCACTCAGACCCACCAAATCAAAATTTATATTTTTAATATAGTGATTCATGTGCTCATTAAAATTTCAAAAGCCTTTCTCTAATTAAGATACTCTCTTGCATGCTTTCAAAAATTCACATTAAACCATTTGATAAAAGAATAATTTTAATACAGTGTCCAAAGCACTAAGGAAAATTAACATCGGCATTCAGCCAGAATGAATCATATGAGGGAATGCACTATTGGACTCTGTTTTGCTTAAGCAAGATTAAAACTGAGGTAACACCAAAGAGCAAAATGCTCATTCTTCAAGGTGACCAACAGATTTGCTGCATGAGTATGTGTCTTATCAGTTGTGCTGAATCAGGCTGACCTGCCTAGGAGCAAATGATTGGTTTGTGGTCTTCTTGGCAATGAGATGTAGAATCCATTGTACCACTTTCATTTCTTCCTTTTATCCCTTCTACCATCACTCTATATCTTGTTCAAATTCTGTACACTGCTCTACCAGAAGGTCCTCCCAGTAAACACTCTTGCAAAAGAAATGAATAAGAAGGATGGGGCCCAAGATAGCTTTTGGTTGGTGCCAGAAATGACTACACCAGCCTTACACTCAAAGTAAGATCCCAGGACCAGCAGCATCTCCATCACCTGGGAGCCTGTTAGAAATGCAGAATCTCAGGCCCCACCATAGACCTGTGAATCAGAATCTGCAGTTTAACAAGATTCCCAAGAGGTTCATATGTATCATAAAATTTGAGAAGCAGTGGTACATGACATTGTGTAGACACTGTCCCTGAAAAAGTGTTGAGAAGCAGCCAGTTGAGAAGTGTGTGATTATAAGTCATGGGATTATTAATATAAAGTATCATGGGTGTGATGAAGACTTGTTCTGAACCTTCAATCTCCCAATCACTGCCCATCACCAAGACGCAGAAATGGCAAATTGCAGTTTCCAATTCTACAAAGCATTGTCCGTCCTGTCCTAGTGTTCAGCCACAAAAGGAGAGCCTTAAATACGGTGGCTTTATGGTTCTATAGACAGACAGTCTCTTCTGATTGTCAACAGCCATGCCCTGCAGGTTTTGCTCCCAACCCGGCCACTCTCCCTTGTGTTCACTTGGCCAATCCACAAGCTTGTCAAGCATGCTCCCAGCCCAGGGCCTGTGCTCCTGCTGTTACTCCATCTACACTCTTCTTCCTCCAAATGCCCCAGTAACTCTCTCTCTCATTTCCTCTCCATGACATGCCATTACCCCATCCCTCTCTAGCACTTCACCCAGCTTTACTTTCTCTGTGGCTTTAGGCCTACCCAACACTAGGTTATATTATATTTTTGTTTGCTTATTATCTACAAGAGAAGGAATTTTATTTTCTTCTTGGCCATATTTCCAACACCTAGATCACTAACAGGCATATAGCAGATGGTCAGTATTTACTAAATAAATAAATGCCATCACCAAGTCCTGCCCCTTCTTTGCCACTTGGGATTGGGAATGAGCTGAAGGCCACCATGATATTCCTACCTAATTTACAACCCATACTCAGGTGAGAGACCAACAGGAGTCAGGACTAAAGGAGACAAGTCTTTTATTCAGTAAGTTTTCTTAGAGGCAAGAGGCATCAGTGGTATTCTGGGGCACATGACCATTTCCTGTGTTTAAAAATAACCTGCCATGTTTCCATTTGAGAATAAAGTCACTACAGTGTCCAAATGAGATTAAAGTTCTATACCAGGTTTACATACTGCTACTGACTCCAGTGACCAGCTGAGTGCCCAGCCTCCCTGAGAATCTGCTTTGGGAATAATGACATCACGCCTCAACTCATCTGAATCACATTTTCACCCACTGAGCAGTTCCGACAAAATCAATTACATGATGTCATTTTCTATTTGAAAAAGGAGGCTGGGTGTTTGGATAGATATTTCCTTGCCATTAGTACGCTAGAGCTCCGGCAGGCAGCTTGATCTTCAAGCTAACGGTACCTGTTGAAATGATATCTGATAAGGCTGGGCTGTCCAAATCTATTTTCTGGCTATGTGTGATGCTTAGCTACTCAGTCTGATGTTGCAAAAAGATTCAGGAGATACAAAGATGAGCTGGTTATTTGTTTTGTAAATTGAGAACAGATCCTTTGCTCAATACAATTTGCCTTCCAGGAATGCTGAAAACATCTTTGAACTAATTTGAGGAGAACTTATTAAGAAATTACTTAAAATGTTGACATATTAATTATTAGGCTGGGATTTCAATATATAATTAACGTGCATGGGTGATTTGGTTTCCTTTGGAAATAACGAACTGCATCTCATTATTCAAATTAATTTCAACATCATAAATATAAAAAAGCAAATATCCAGAGATAGCTGTGGCAGAGCGAGTTAAATGTTCAAAAAAACCCACTTCATCCTCTAGGCACACTGTCAGAAGACCTGTCCCCAGAGGTAAGATGTGGCCATGTGACTGTCATCTAGCCAGTTGTGTAAGAGCCAAGGTGGATGTGCACAGAAACCTTCCACTGTTGATCCTCCATGATCTTCCCTATTGGCTTGAGACAGCCTAGCAGGGCCCATTGCATGTTCCTATTTGAGAATGATGGGCTGCACATGGAAGGATCCTTGTCTATGAACCATGGCTTGAAAGAGAATAGTCCACCTTAAGGTGCATTTTGTAAATAAGAAAACAACTTCTATAGTGTTAGGTTACTGACACTATAGTTTATTGGTAGTTTATTTCTGTCAGTATCCAGCACCAAGAGGCTGATGCCCTCCAGCTTTCTTGTCCCTCTCTTTAAATCATGTCTGCTTAACCAGCACTTTAATCCACCATTCTTCAATTATCCAAAATACTTGTATGATCACTGTAAGAGCTCAGTGATGAGGAGAACTTTTCTGTTCCAGAGAGAGTCATTCTCCAAAGCTGATGATATACCTGGGGTCAGGCTAAGTTTTATCCTATCAGTATAGCTGGTGGAGACAGCTTTAACTAGTATATCAGTGATTGGCTTAGCATCATCTTCTACTTAACTACTTAAAACTAAGTAACCACCAGGGGCAAATAAAAAGGAAACAAAACAAAACAAATAATAAAATACATAAAATAAACTAAGTAAAATGAAATAACTATGAAAGAAAAGGACTATTCTTTTGAGTTATATGTAGTGGTTTAACTTGGCCCAAAATAAATTCCATAAAGGTCTGCAAACAATATCTTTACAATCTATGCTTAATTTGCCGGAGAAATGCAAAGAACCAAAGTTCTACAACTTTGCCAAAAAACCCCCAGAAAGTAAGAACAAAATCTCCTACTGAACACATTATGAGTATCCTTGGGAGAAAAATTTTTAAATGATCATTTTTGCATTTATTATGAACATGGAATAGCTTTAAAATCTTTTATATCTTCAACGTAAAGCAATGGGAACTGGCAAAGTCTATTTTTTTGTGGTTCTGGAGAGCGCAGTAAGAGAGCCAACTAAACTCTCAATTCCTATTTCCAGACATAGCTCCACTCTCTTGAAATCTATAAGAAAACATCAGATTCACCAAATATTACCTAAATGTGAAGATTCCCCATATTTAAATTGGCTACATGGAAAAAGATACTCTTCTACTTTAATAGATGATAGAGAAACTCACCCAGCTAGCTGAGAGGAATCACCAACTATTGGTCTCAAATCTTCCCAGGTTTTTCTTCTTTTTGCTTAATTAATATCATTTTTCATTTGATAAAATACCAGGCTCCTTCTGATAATTCTGACTTTGTAACCAGTAATTGACCATTTTCTGCATCTCCATCCCACCTTCACCCTGACCCATGGTCACATTCAGAGCTCTCTACAGCAATACTCTTCTGCTAGAGAAATGAAAATCTTTAACACAATGCTTCTGCTGGTGTCCTGTAGAGAACAACTCTCTAAAGAACATAATTAGGAAAAAAAAGGGGTTTTCTATTCACATCCAGCCTCCTCTCCCTGAACACTTAGAATGTTCATTTACTTATTAAAGGCTCAAGGAAGCCCATTAGTAAAGATTTAGTTAAGAAACTGTACTCCATTTATGAAGTATAAGTTTCTCCAGATTTATTAATCCACAAACCCCTTTTGTTGTAAGACCTATTAACAACATTGAATAGAATGATGTGGGAAATGTTGGTATTAAATATGGCCCAGAAAACATAAATTAATTACTATATTAAAACCAATATGGAGATTGCACATGATATCTTTTCTAATTAGTGATGGGGTTCAGCAAATACTACCCCATATTATACCTTGGCATCATCAATATTATAAACTGAACGAGTTTGAGTAAACAGCAGAAACAGGAAGGTCATTCTGTCCTTCTCTCATGAAGCAGGTCATAAAGCCCCCATGTGAGAGGTGCTGTCCTTATAGACAAAAGAAACCATATCCTTCTCTTGAAGACAAAGGGATGCCCAAAGGATTCTTAACAGACAGGCCTTGCCAAATTTCCCCCAGTTTATGACACTTACTGTACTTCCTGACCTAGCATAGCAATCCACAACTGTGCACTCTTCAAGGCTAGCATAAAAATACTCAGATTTACCTGCTATGTCAGGTCTTCATTTTCCTGTGAATGCTCTTATGACATGTAAAAGTTATATTAAATAAATTTGTATGCTTTTCTCCTGTTAACCTGTCTCTGTCTCTGTCAGTTTAATTTTCAGACCCAGCCAGGTGCTCTAGAAGAGGCACAGAAAATTTTTTCCTCCCCTAAACTAGTAACAAAGTACCAAACTGTTTAAAGTTAGTGAACCTTATATCATTTTGCAAAGATTCCACACTATTTGATTCTCTCTCCCTGCATTCCTTCCTTTTATTTTCTTTTTCATGACGGCCATTTCAGGAATCATCCATATTTAACCAATAGCAAAGGGTTAATATAATAGAACAAAACAAGAGTGAAACAATCACACCTACAAAAATTTAGACTCAGTTTTTACAATTCAATAATAAAAAGACAACACAATTTTTAAAATGAGCAAAAGATTTGAATAAACATTTCTCCAAATGAGATATACAAATGGCCAATAAACACATGTAAAGATGCCCAACATCACCGAAATTCAGTAAATGTGTATCAAAACTGCAATGGGATACCACTTCACACCTCCTATAATGGCTATAAGCAAAATGACAAATAATGATGCATATTGGTCATTAAGGATCTGGAGAAATTGGAATCATCATACCCTGCTGGTAGGAATGCGAAACGTTTGCAACTCTTTAGAAAACAGTCTGAAGCTTCCTTAAAGTTTAACTATGGAGTTATAAGATGACCCAGGAACTCCACTCCTTGGTACACACCCAAGAGAAATGAAATGGGAGACAGGCAATGAAGAAACGACAGCTGTAAATTCCTGAGAACTGATTAACGTGTCCTCACATTTAGAAAGTTGAACAAATTTTGAGTGGGTTACTTAAAAAGAATCCCACACCAGGAGGCGTAACAGTGAAATTGCAAAACACCAAAGACCACATGGAGATATTAGAAGCATCCAGAAGAAAAGATCACTTTAAAAGAAGAGCAATTCAACTGACAGCTGACTGTTGCTGTACCAGTATTATGGGACAGTCCTGTCAATGTGCCAAGAAGGAACATGTGTCAACCTGGAATTAAACCTCAGTGAATCTAACTTCTATATAAAGGATGGACAAGAATGTCATTTTCATTCCAACAGAAATGGGAAATGGTTATCAACAGATCATCACTAGAGGAATTCCTATAGAACACAGGCCAGGCGAAGGAAAATAATCCTAAATGCAAGGCCAGAAATGCAAGAAGTAAATCAAGACACAAGCAAACATGGGGTTGAATGTAAACAAGCACTGACTGTATTAAAATGTGTATTTTGTGTGGTTAAAGAAGATACTGAACAACAGTAGCTGAGGTTTAAATGCTTAACTTGTTTCTGTTATTCAAAAGAATCCTAAAGATTATGATTCAATAAAAATTAAGTATACATTTAAAATTTTTGGAATAACCAAGAGATTAGAGAAAGAGTATGGCATATAATTCCAAACTAGTTCAACAGAGAAAAGTGGGAAAAAAAATTAAACTTGGCAAAATTGAGACAAATATAAAGCAGTGAAGCATAAAAGACTGTAGCTAATTATATCAACATCAATAAATTTCAAGTAATGTTAATGAAAGAAAAATCAAATTTCATAGGAATGTATACAGTATGACCCCACTTACACTCATTATGATTCTTTTTTGAAGGATTTCAAAACACGTAAAATTAAACAATATGTTTTTAGAGCTGTTTGGTATGTAGTTTGACTATAAAGAGAAGGATGGGGAAAATAAGAACAAAATTCAGAGAAGTGGTTACTTTGATGGGGAAAAACAGAAAAGATCAGTTTGTGGTACACAAAGCGTTCCTAAGGTAGGACAATGTGGTGGTAATCTTATGCATACTCATTTTGTTGTTACTCTTTGTATCTTTAACACACCTTACCCACATTTTAGTATTTATCAATACTAATATGTATCAATACACAATTTAAAGCATTTGCACACACACACACATACACATACACACACACTAATATGCAGCTCAGTCCAATCGTTTCTGGAAAAATGCATACATTTGTAGAAACCCTGTTTTAAAAAGACAAGTTAGAGTGATCTGAAAGAAAAAATCAAGAGTTTTGCATCCAAGCCTTACTGCGGAGGGAGGCAATGGAGAAAGCACGCAGCACAGGTGGTGAGAGTCAGTCTAAGCTCTGATCTACTTCCCTGCCTCAGAAACTCAGAACTAACACAGCACTCAGTCTTGAGAGACTGTTAACAATTCACATACATGTTGGATTTTACATTTGTCCAGATTGGTTGATTCACTTTAAAATGTATCAAGAATGAAGGTAAAATCTCCTGAAGAAAGACCGATGAATGAAAATAGGAACTTGGATTCACTGCAATATCAAGTTTCAAACAAAACAGCTAAGTGATTTAATCAGATCTATGGAGTTTGTTTAATAGTATATAAAATCAGACAGATGCATTACAAGCTATGAACACGTAAACTAAGAAACATAAAATCAATCTGTGCCCTTTCAGAAATGCCTTGATTTGTTTTAATCAATTATTCTGGTGAAGTTCCTAGTTTAACTCCTTTATAAATCATGATTGTACGAAGGTCACTAGATGGCTGCTGCATGTCATCACCAGGAGTAAGAAGACTATCAACATGTTCAGAACTCAGTACATCGACAAACAGTAAAAGAATTTAAAAGTTTATTCACTCTCAATGACACCTCAATGAGTTTATGCATGTACAGTGTTTAGAATAGGCTTTGCATACTTGCTGTTATTTTTCTTATGTTCATGAAGCAGGCAATGTTTATGATAAATATATATATACATATATATATTTCATAATGAAATTTTTAAAAAGGTGACTGCTTAGAAAATCTGCTCAAGAAAAACATAAAGAAAATATGTCCTTTATTTTTTTTAACACTGTAAACAAGGGGAAAATTAGGTGTCTGGCAAGTTGAAATGGTATTTTTAAGATGATATGGATTTATGCTATGCCAATCAGACTTCGCAAAACATTTCTGACACATTTTTATGAGGAAATTAAATCAAATGAAATCCCAAATCAAAAATATTCTGTTTATTTCCATCTAAAATAAAACACAATGCAATGAAATAAAAGTAACTTACTAAAGCCTTCGTAAGATCAGAACCATTTTCTCTACAGGAGGAAACATACAAAACCGCACATGGTTTTGTGTTATTATTTAACCTCCCAATTTGACTGAAACTGTGTTCACCTTAAGCATCTGTCTGTATTGTTTCAGCAAAAACATAAAGTTTAGGGGAAAGAAAGAATGCACACTGATATAACAACAAAAAACTAGCATTTGCAGAGCAAATATTGCTTGAAAAAATGATCTGGCAAAAATTTCATGGGAATAGCACAGCAATCCTGTGCAGTATTAGCATAATCATGATTGCTATTTTGAGATGAGGAAATTGGTGCTTAGAGGGATTAAGTGACTTGTCAGAAATTATCCTGTAATCGGTGGAGGTAGACCTACACACCGTGTCTTGTAGCTTTAAAGTCTATGACAGTTCTGTGAATCTGGTCCCATAACTGTAGACTAGATTTCTTAATTGGATTGTCATGTACTATTCACTCATAATGATCTTGGCCCCAAACAAGATTCTTCAGGTGCAGAGATAAGTAAGAAGAAGCCTTTGACCTTGAGATCACCCTCCTTGAGACAGGGAAAGTCAGGGAACTATAAAAACTTTACATTAAGCCCACTAGTGTAGTCAAATAAGCTATCTAAATTTAAATAAATTAAAATTCAATAAATTTAAAGTACAGTTTCTCATTTACACTGGCCACATTTCAAGTGTTCAACAGCCACTTGTGATAAGTGGCCACTGCTCTGGGTGGTGCAAATATGGATCATTTCCATCACACAGAACATCCTATTAGAAAGCACTGCTCTGGAGCCTTCCTATTTATTAAAGTGTGCTTTCAGCAACACCCTCTCACATGGAGGCTAGATAGAAATGAAGAATCCAAGACATCCATCTAGACCTATTGAATCAAAACAATAACAAGAGCCTGGGGTGATCTGTATGCATGTTAAAATCTTAAATGGGGTGCTTTAGAGAGAAGTTTCAAGAGCTTTCCTAAAACACTCACAATCAAGTAAAATATTTGGGCTGGTGGGTGGGTGAGGGCAACAAGGAGGAATATTTAGCAGACTATATAGAACTTTACATTCAGGATAAACACTAAAAGGTCAACAATAAAAATAATCATCATCAAATATGGATGCCAAAGCACCACACAGAGACTTTGCTTATGTTAAAGTAAACAATCCTTTTGGACAGAGAATTCGGAACAGTGATTGGTGCTGATAATGTCTTCACTTCATGTTTTGATAAATTTTGGGGAACAGGGAGTGTTTCCACTGAACCCCAAGCAGGCAGAATAATCTATAAGAGGAGTTCACAAAGCTCTGAGTTGGGTGCACTTGATGTAGACACACTGAGTATAGGCAAGCAAATGGTCACATATCTACAAATGATATTCTAAGCCATGTATAAGAGGATGTCTTTCCGGCTCTTAGGCAAATGCCAGGAAAGTAGTCCTGGAGTCCCTTTTGATTGATACAGGATGATGTCAACTTGTAACTATAGCCAAGAAGTCTAGAAAAATGCTATAAATTACTAAGAAGGATTCAAGAAAGTACCAGAAAACAGAACGCAACCTGTTAATATCTCTGTCACCACCTCATTACAATCTTGCACTTAGTAGAAGAGTAGAATCATTTCTACCATTTTTCAACTAACAAAGAAAAACAACAACTTCTCATATCTGCACAAAGAAGACTTTTATCCACAGAGACCAAACTAGTTCAGGAAGATAAAATTAGTCTACAAACAATTTCTGAGCTAAAAATTGCCACTGAAATTGGCATAATATGAGCACATATTCAACTATCACATATTGACATTCATCATTTTGGGGGAATATATTACACAGCAAATTGACTGCACCTCTTCCACTGATTCTGGGCAATCCTATTGGTGAGTTCAGCACACCCAGGTAATTTCTAGAATCTCTGGTGGTTGCCATGCAAAGTGGTAATTTGTGACATGACCTTGAATACTGTGGGGGAAATGAAGAATGTCCTGGCATCCATGGTTGATCTGAGGTCATCTGAGGTTCCTGGAACAATCCCATTAGATAAGTTACATGGTCATATTTTTCATGAACACCACAACAGGCATATTAGAAATGTTAGTTTAAACAACATCACATGCCTCTTTTACATCAAGTATATTTGATTATCATTCCTAATAATACTTGAAGCCCTACACTACATGAAGGCATTCATCAGTACCCTTAAACCAAGCTCAGTCATAAAACTCAAATGACTATTATCTGGTAACAAAATAGACAGCTTCAACACATTACAGGGTAAGCAAGTCTCAGGCATCAACTTTTAAAGAACAAACCATCAAAGTAATTAAGCATTCAACACCTATAATTTATTATATAATGATGCTCCAGGAACCACATTAACTCCTGTCCAAAGAATATGACTGAAAGAAAAAAATGATTTTCATGCAGATGCATATTCAGATCCAATACAATTACTATGCAAATGCTGGATGACAAAATTAACTTGCTTAGCCAAAACTCTCCCTTGGAGACGAGTAGACAGATTTCTGTGATTTAGATGCATAAATGCTTTTGGTTCTCATTGTGGCCCACTGCTTTTCTATAAAGATGCATATGAATAAATACTACCATCACTTACATCCCTCCAGATCACTCATATCCTTCAGAAACTTTGCTAGAATCCAGCTTTTAAATTGTCTAATGGCATCAATATAGCTTTATGCCTCCATGTAAAACCATGATGAGCAATTCACATTTTATTCTACATTGGCTTTTAATTCTATTAAAGAAGAATCTAAACATTTCATAAAGTAGATATCATGTTATTAGAATATTCGGTAGAGTGTCAAACTCTGTACAAACATGATCTCATTCATCTGCATATTTTTGGAGTGGATGGTATGTTATTATTACGGTTCTTAAGTGAGAAAAGTTAGCTTGGAAGGTCAGCGTCTTCACCTGCAAAGGAGGAATTTACAGAAGAGTCTGGAATTGCAACCTTAATTGTTTTTTATCCCAGGCATCTAAATAAGATAAGCAGGCCAAATTGGATATGCAACAAGAACTGACTGTATAGAATGACAGAACACATATGCCCAAGTTTCTGTTTCATCTAAATATGGTGGTATAGCATGGTGTTTAAGGTTAAAGGCTTGGAAAGTTTATTTGGGCAAGGAAATCAGCTTTCTCTTGAAATGAGCCCTTTGAGACCAGTGTGGAAGTTCCCTTTGCTCTACATTGAAAAAGGACATATAATTTGTTGAAACACACACACAAAAAAAGCTGGCACATTAGCTAGAAGAGGAGGGAATGGACATTTACTAAGATGACATCTTCATCTTCTCATTCAACAAACATTCACTGGCCCTGACAGACTGGATATACAAATGGGTAACAGCCAGACCACATGTGGCAACTGAACTCTGACCACAGCTTCTGCAGTAACCAGCCAGAAACCAAACCACAACCGCCCAGCAACTGGATCAGGAAGCAAAGCCAGAGGCTTTGCAGCAACCAGCACAAGACAGCCATGAGTTAGTCAATGATTTCTACTTTCCCTATTTTTACCACCCCCACCTCCCTTCCAACTCAGGATCAACCAGACAAAGCCAAATATGCTTCCCAAACCAATCATATCACATGAGCATATCTAGTTATCAGAACTCCAGTTTCCCCATGCCAACAACCTACAGTCAGAGCACACCCGGCACTTCCCTTCTGTTTTACTGCAAAGGTTTCCCATTCCTTGCTTGCCTTTGTGTGTTTGCCAAATGTTAAGTGATGGTGACTGACTCCCCTGCAAGCTCTAAATGAAGAGCATCTATTTATTCTAATTTGTGGGGCCTTCATTTATAACTATGAGCACATACTAAAAACACTGCATAAAGTTACCCAGTAAGAGTATGAAGAGGGGGATTTTATAAAAGAGGAAAGTTGGTGAGAGCTATGCACAGGATGAGATGAGCGTACCTGGAGGTCAGGGTGGTGTGTGTTTCTGTACGTGTTTCTGTGTGTACTTGGGAGTGTAAGCCTAAGATGACCTTGAACAAAGAGGCCAGAAAGCTTATGAAGAACATTAAATGCAAACTTGCAAGTCTGTAAGTTTATCCTCTAGTTATGCACAACAGTGAAAAAATTTAAATAGGGGGCTCCCAGGATTTAATTTGGATTTTTAAAATGTTACTTTCATAGCAGGATCAAAAATGGATGGACGATAGGAAATACACAAGGATGAGCCTACTAGGAAATTCTCACTGCAGTCCAGATGAAAGATGCTGGAGCCCTAAGCATGGGCAGTGGGGACAGAAATGAAGATCCAAAAAGAGAGGCAACAGTTACACACATCTGACATGATGTGGGAGGAAGACGAGAGAAGAACTGAGAATCTCTCCAGGTTTCTGGGTGCCATGCTCATGGAGAACAGGTTAGGAAGTAAATAACTAAAACAGCTGCTAAATGGGGGGAGGTAGGACACACCCTGATGCCTGGAAAGCTCAAGGTATTCTTACTGAACATGCCACAGAGCCCAGGTAGACCCTGAATGACAGTGGACAGTGCTGAATACTTGAACTTTCTATCAGCTTGAACTCTCAGTACATTTCAAAGAAGCATGACCTTATTAGGAGGCCCATTTGCAGGTGGAGATTATGTGTACATAAAAATCGGCTCTTGTATAAAAGAATGGTAGACTAAAAAATCTGACTACCTCTACAAAAATCCAAGGAGGATAATTCTGGAGAAAATGTGCCTTTGGTGAATAAGGTGAAAAGGATGTTTTAACCTTCTATGCATGCTAAATCTTTTCTGTTACATTAAACTGTATTTATTCTTCCATGTAACTTACATGCTTATTAAAATGCATGCCTTAAAAGATAAACCTACCTACGCCTTGACTGCTACTATTAAGGATTGAGAGAAGGGGCATGGTGTAAAAAAAAAATCAAATCTGTAATTTGTGAAGATAAAAAAAAGACAATGCTACCAAAAATACTAACAATTATTTCACTTCTTAGAGAGAAACAGAGGAATCACCCCAAACCTTTCCCTTGCAATACACAGCAAAGACAGGAATACGTAACACTGTGGGGTACAAGTGCATTACCATCTTTTCTCATGCCTACATCATCACACTTGTAAAGAACTTTTTACAGGGCAGATCAGTCTGCAAATCACTCCATAAAGACAAATAATAAAAGGATTTTTTGGTCCTCATGTGCCAAAAGAGAATAGCAGTGTGGAGAGACATACATCAAAATCTTACTGCTTAAAAAATAAGCCATAACATACTAAGGTTTATGAGATAAATTCATAATATGTTCCTTTTGGCTACTTTTAAACCAAATCCTTGCTTCTCTCGGCATCAATCATGGAGGCAAGAGCAGAGTCATTGATTAAACCATAACACGTCTTCCTATAATTTACTGTGTGGTTTTGATTTTGATGTGAAAAGCTTTGATTTTGCTGTACACATCATTTTGATTACTGCCCTTGATTACAGTCCTTGAACACAGATGGGAATTAATACTCAGCACAAAGATGAGATCTTACGAAGGAAGAAAGAAATCTGTGTAAGTGTCCATCTGTGTGACGATGGTGAAAGGCTGCAGAAGGACAAAGTTGGGCTACAGCCACTTCCCTCGCCTCCTTCTCCCCAACCACACACCCTCAGAGCCACAGAACTAAGAACTATGGATCTTAGATCATTTCAACCACACTGCAATAAGAGGTGGATGCCGCAGTCTTAGAAATAGAGTAACACTGATAACAAAATAATAGTCATTACTAAGTGACAGGCAAGATACTAGTCATTGTTTATACCTTATCTCATCTAATCACATAGACAATGACCTGCTAGATATTTCCACTTGGCTGCCTAAGAGACATCTTTATAAAATTCTTGATTCTCCTCCTCAGGCTCATTCATTCATTCATCCATTCGTTCATTTATTTGTTTAATAAACACTGAACAAATGTTTATTGTTCACCTGTTACATGTCAGACAGTGTTCTAGGCACAATGCACCAAAAGCAGTAGATAATACAGGCAAACATGTATGCTGCATGCTCTCATGAAGTGGACATTCTGGAAGACAATAAACAGAATGGGTCAGTAAAATATATACTATGTTTGATGAGGATAAATGCTTTAGAGAGAAGTAAAGCTTGAAAGAGAAATGGAGAGATGGGGGCCATGAGCCCTTCTGGAGGCTGGAGAAGAGCAGTAGAGGTGTGTGAACAGCAGTGTCCATAAAGCACACCACTCACCCAGTGGCTTGGCCAGTAACCTGTGAGTCATCCTCACCTGTTTCATCCCACTTTGCATCCAATCCACCACCAAGTTTGCCAGCTCCATTTCCAAAAACTCATCCCCACCAGTGCTCACCATTTCCACTCCAGGCTGTCCCCCAAATCCATCTAGTGTTCTCCCCAAGGCATGCCTTCCTTAGGCAGAGTCCATTTTCCAGAGCAGCCAGACTGGCCTTTTAAAAGCATGCCTTAGCCTGACACTTTTAGAAGCACACCTTCCAAAACATCCATCACCTTTGACATAAAATCCTGACCCATCATAGCAAAGGTGTCCTGGATCCTGACTACCTCACCACCTGATTTCCCAGCACCCTCTCCCAACACTTCCTCATCTAAAGCCACATTCCAAGGTCATTTCAGCCTGAGGGCCTGTCTTCATCTGCTCAGGTTCCATAGCAAAATACCACAGACTCGCTGCCTTAAACAATAGGAGCTTATTTTCTCACAGTTCTGGAGGCTGAAAGTTCAAGATCAAGGCACTTTCACAGAGACCTCTGGTGGGACCTCTCTAC
The DNA here is from genome assembly GCF_040802235.1 of Manis javanica. Taxonomy (NCBI): domain Eukaryota; kingdom Metazoa; phylum Chordata; class Mammalia; order Pholidota; family Manidae; genus Manis; species Manis javanica. Next base: position 33,761,610 of record NC_133160.1, on the reverse strand, counting down.
CTGGCTTGGAGGTGGCCACTTTCTCACTGTGTCAGTGTCACTGTGTCTCCATGTGGCCTTTCTTTTGGGCATATGCAAAGAGAAAGAGAGACCTGACACCAGCCCATTGCATTAGAGTCCCACGCTTCTGACGTCATTCAATATTAATTACCTCATTGAAGGCCCTATCTCCAAACATAGTCACATCTGAAGCTGGGGCTTCAGCCTATGAATTTTGGGAGTACAATTCAGTCCATAGCAGAGCCTCTTTGTTGTTCTGTCTAGAATGCTTTTCCAGATTTCTGCATCGTTTGCTCCTTCACTTCATGCAGGTATGAGGCCCTCCTCGAACACTCCTGACAATATTGCTACCACTATTCTGTTTCTCTCCCTTTCTCTCTCATTATTCTTCTTCGAGCCTCCAATCCTTACCTGATATTAACTGCTTCCTTCCTCTCTGAATCCCAGGGGACTGGGACTTGGTTCTCTGCTGTATCCCCAGGCCCCTCAATAGTAACCTATATATAGCAAGAGTTCATATTTGTTGAGTGAAAATTCTCAGAGCAGTTGTATTAAGTAGGTACTACCAGCCCATCATACAGATGAGGAAACTGAGGCCAAGAGAAGTTGAATAATTTGCGTTGGCTCCCTAGTCAGAGCCAGGCTTTAAATCTAAGCCCTGTTTTCTTAAAAAATGAACACGTTTCATATATTATCATCTCTATTCTTCGAAACAGCCCTGTGAGGTGACGACATGGGCTACTGTTATTGCTCAGCTCGTAAGACAATCTACAGGGCACTGTGCTGGCTTGGTGAGGGGAACACCAGACTCAGAGGCAGGGGGCTCCTGCCCAAGGATTGCAGCTGAGGGGTAGTGGCAGGAAGGCGCACCCTGGGATTGACGCAGTGCCAGAAACAGAGTTACCATTCCACACTGCGTTATCACACTTGCAAGAAGCAGAGAAGAAGTGGAGACCAGGATGAAAAGTCTAACAGGGTTAAAGGTGAGTGGATTTGTGCCTGGGTTTAAAATGAACAGAGGAAATTCTCGCAGCTGGAATTCTGGTGTCCGTGACACCTGGCGTACTCGGTGACATTGAATGGACAAGCAAACATGGTGTTGTCACTTACAGGTCATCGGTAGGCCATCTCCCATGCTTTCCATCTCCAACACTCCATTCAGGCCCCTCCTGAGTCCTGCAATTATTTAACTCATACTGTACTGACCAGGATATTACTCCTCCAATGTATGCATTTGGTATAATAACCTGTATACAAACCTCAAAAACCAAATCAAGTACCATTTTTCTTTGTTTGGCTTTTTCTGCCCCTTCCAGTCTCTTTGGACAGAAACTAATGCTTCTTTTTCATGGTTCTCTGACCAGTGTTAATAGAGCCTCCCAGTGTAGAAGCTGGCTCTATCTTAGCACACAGACCGTTATCTGTTGTAGCTCACCTTCTCTTCTGTGGTACTCCTCAAAGACCACCTATGTCACTCATCTTGCATCACCAGCATGCCAGCATATGCTTAGCACATTGGAAGGACATGGTAACTGTTTTGAAATTGAACTTCAATTTTCAAATGAGGATCCTGACACCTGCCCAAGGCAATTAGCTAATGGCAGAGCTGGGAGGTGTATCTAATTCTTCTCCCTAAAATCTCCATGTTTTTCCAGTAGACCGTGTTGCATTTTGGCGTATGCTCACACATAGCTAATGAATTCCCGGGAGTGGCTTGCACACCTTTCTCTTGAACTTCTGGCTTTGGCAGAAAGGTTAAGAGATTAAACAAAAATGAAAATAGAAAAGAAAACTTAAAAATGAGTAATTTCTCTCTACCAGAAAGTGTTTATTTCCTAGCAGAGGGACTAGAACAGAGAGTTGAAAACTAAAATAGGGTGACATTTTGCAAATTGAAAACTGCCTGAAAGGTACAGTTGTTTCATGAATATTACCATTTAACAAAATATCCATCAATGAAATTGTTTCAAATTTTCATAGTGGATCTCTTCGTATGGTTGATAGCAGTTTTCAAAATAGGGCAGAATTCCAAGACTGGGTTCCAGGGAACCTTGCAGTGCATATCAATTAAAACAATTTCCTCCTACACCTGCACTACAGGATTTTTGGATAAGTGAGAGAAGGAAGGAAGGAAAGAAAACAGAATAGAGTGAGGGAGGGAGAGATGGAGGCAAAGAAGGAGAAAGGAAGGAGGGGCTGGAGGGATGGGGAGGAGGAGGAGGAAAGTGGGGAAGGAGGGGAGGAAGCAAAGAAGGGAGGGAGGCAGACAGGGAAGGGAGGAGAAATAAACGGAGGAACATCAAGGGAGGGAGAGTATAGGGAGGGGAAGGGAAGGAGGGAGGAAAGAAATAGTTCATAAGAAGTCATTTTAATACACGTTTTAAAATAAGGCAAGCTGAAAGGGGTTCACACAATATGTCAGAAATAAACAAGTCCATTTAAAATCTCTATGCAAATACAAATTGTCGTTTTTCTAACTAGTTCTTTTATTTCTCATCACAAGGCAAGGGTGAATTTTTAATAGGATAATAACCTTGTGATATGACCCTATATAGGCATACCTGAATTTGGATCTATGAATAAACACTTTGTTTCAAAAATGAAAAACATGCTGTCAGTGATAAATACAAGCATACAGTTTCTGTATTACTGTAAAGAGTGAGCATTCCTGCTGCTGCTGGTGTTGTTCCTGAGCACAGCAGCAGTGGGAATCTTATCATCTTGCCATTTTGTGCATTGCTCGCTGGCATTCCATACACATTTGCCAGATGTTTCCACCAAGCACAAGCCCACTGTTTACAACTTAACAGCAAGGTGATGAGGTCTAGTGCAGAGACATCTACTTGATATTTGCTCTGACACCACAGTCCTTTCCCAAAATTGTTGTTGACAGTCAGAGGTAGTATGAGCTTCCAGGAACCAGTTTTTAATTTCAGTTCAATTTTGTTGAGTTGGTCATATGTCATGAATGGTAGAATTCCTCAAAAAAAACCTCCAGTTAGGTTTCTTTGTTGGTGCTGAGTGTGGAATCCCCGGTGGATGTGCATTAAAAACAGAGTTCTTGAAAAGGGATCTTGCCTTATAAAAGGCAAAGGAAAAAAGGTATGTGTGCTCCAGTACTCTGCTTGAGGCATGAAGCAAAGCCACCCAGATATCTGAGGAGAAGAGATGCAAGAAAGCAGAGCCATAGAGAAAACAGCAGTACATGGGGAGAATTCTAATGTGTCAAAGGTAGGGAAGTCTATGCCTCCAGAATTGTACTGTTCTCACATATACAACATTGCCTAAAATGGTCCCAACTAACGGGTGCTTCTACTTGTCCATTAATTTCAGGGGCTGATGAGAAACTGAGAGAAAAATGTATGTGACGATTTTGTTCACTGCATTCAATAAAATTCTTCCCCAAGTTAATGTAGCTGCTTTAATCCATTAGAGCTAAATACTAGGTTTGGAGTAGACAAAAGGAGATCTAGCATGAAATTTTTCAGAAGGAATGAGAACACAATCATTTCATCTACAATCTCTGATTCATCCAAAACCACAAAGGAAATTAATAGCAGACACTTCCAGGAGTGGGATGGGAGGAAGCCTCAGAGAAATGATCTTGAAATATTCATGCTAAATCATTAGACTTTTTGAAGACTTGAAAGGAGCCATGTGAATGTGCGGTGGAGATTCTCTTTTATGTTACTGAATAATTGAATTCCAAAAAGCAAATTTCAATATACTCTCATTAAGTTCCATTATGTAATTAGAGATTTGATGCCACAGAAATATTCCCTAATACACTTGGGTTTTGTGATAGCCCCAAGGTTTGATGGCCACTGTAGTCCATTAGTGGGATTACCCCTAAAACAAGCAAAGCAGTTAAATATTCTTAGGGAGTGTTTCAGTTTGACTTCCCCCCTACAAAAAACATCACCTCAGACATGGACATGAGTGCAGGTACTTTATTTGGGAGGTGATCCCAGAAACAGAAGAGTGTGGATAATGAGATAATAAAGGAAGAGCTATTAATAAAGGATACAGCAATAAGTTTGTTACTACTTTGCATTGAATGGGGCTCAGTCCTGCTGGGGGCACTCTGAGGAATGGTGCCTCAGAACTGTCCTCCCAGGGGAAAGAGAAACTGCATGTTTATCCAGACACTACCCTCTGTCATTCCACTGATTGAAGGCTGTCCCTCAAGTATGTTACATCCCCTGTATCATTATGTTACACCTGAGTGGTCTTCCAACTTGTCTGCCACGTGCACTGAAGTTAGGTCCTGGCAACATGCAGTGAACTGTCTATGACAGCTGCTCTGAAATCCGGAGGACCAAGGGGATACTCTATACAGTGAATCACTAGTATCTGCTGTAGAGAAGCAGGGTGATAATGGAGTGTTTGTTTATTGTTGGCTTCATGACACTACTTCAGATTATCTACAATCCACAGTTTCCTCATCCATTAAATGGTGATAATAACAGAATCCATAATGCTGATAAAATGCCTAATAGAGGACATGGCATGTAATAAGCACTCAATAAAAATAAATTATTTTCATTCTCCTAAACATTTCTAAACATCTTTTCTTATTGCCAGCCTTGTTCACCAAACCAAAGACATATATCCAATTTCTCTTAGTCTTTTCACTGAATTTTCATTTAAGAACATTTTTATTCCCTTTGTCACTTTAGCTGGCATTTAAAATAGCTGACTGATGAGTTATAAAATGTCACATTCACTGGTGCTCACGGACTCAGAAAACATCGGGACTGGAAGGGACTTGCAGGTGCGGCCCCTTCAATCGCCTGGGCCATGCCTCTCAGCAGGTGCGATTTTGTTCCCTAACTAGAAGCCACCTTAACAACTGAGAATGATTTGTGTGAGACCCATTTCTTTACTTTGTTGTCATCACCCCTCATACAAACAGCAAAAATCCAAACAGGGGAGCAAAGCACATTTTGAAAAGCTAAAAATGCTCCTCCAAAAAAAAGGAGTCCATAGAAAGGATGCTCATTTCTCAAAAATGAATTATCCCTGAGTTATTATATGGACCTTTCCACCAGATTTGCTTGAAAATGGTGGACACTGCTATTTTCATCCCTGTAGGAGCCCTGATGTCGAAACAAGTTTTTATAAGATGGGACTCTCACAGTCTTGGGCATGTTATTTGTCTTCAGTGGCACCCTAACACAGCAATTCCCCTGCCAGCTCGCGCTTCTTCTGCTGCCTTCCAAGCATAACACATCCAAAGATTTACTTACAAGTGTATCAGCCGTTCTTCCACACAGAGGCTCTGCACCTGCCAAAAACGTTTTCTGGGCTGAGTATCTTTGGAAAGCTCGAGTGGTCAGCTATGAGTGTACAAACAGAAATGGGTGCAAGACTGATGGGTGCTTAAGGTTTCCAGAGCCTGCGCAGTTAGGATAAAAATACCTGGCAGAGCCAAAAGCAAACACCATGAGGGGCGTCCCCTGCTCAATACATTTTTCATTCTGGTCAAGAGAAGGAATCCCTTTTGAAAGGGATTTGGTGGAATTCGTAAACTCCTATCTGATAAACAGTTTCTTGAAAAAAGTCTGCAGAGCCGGCAACCCAGGAGCCATTGTGTGCTACCCAGAGTCTCTGGCAGGCAAAACCACCTTAACAGGAAAGTATAGGTGGGACTGTCAATATCGAGTTGGGACAACATGTCTCAGGGCTACGGCCAAATGGCTGATTTGAAAGAGGGCAACGTGAATACAAAGGTTGCAGCCATTTTCCTGATACTCTGTCCAACATACACAAGAAGTCGGAAATCATCTAGTCCCAGAGGGAAATTAAAGGTCATTTTGTCACCTTTTCCTTCTGTCCTACCCTCCTTCACCCCAGCCCTTATAGCAAGAGTTCCTGCTGAAATCCTATTCCACACAGTGATTGTCCAGCTTTTGTTAACAAATGACTAAAAAAGACATTGCTCATTAACCTGTTTCCTCGTAGGACATCTAGAAACTAGAAAAGTATTTCTGATATTGTGCCAAAATACATGTTCCTGTAATTTCCTCTGAGTGTCTCCTTCTGATTTCTTTGGTTAATTCACTTTCTTAGAGGACAATTTCACATTTCTAAAGAAGCCTACTCTATTCGCCAGCACGTCCCTAGACTGTTACTCTAGATTGTTACTCTTATAATTGGTTTCCAGACAAGTCCAGGCCTAGTAATTAGTAGCATTCTAGGCATTTTTCATAGAGTATTTGGAATATGCTAGGGCACTGCTTTACGGGCATTCTCTCAATGAATACTCCCAAGGGCTAAGGGTCTCCATTACAGAGATGAGGAATTTGAATAGTCAACTGGCTCACATTTCACAACTAACAAGTGAAGGAATTGAAAATAAAACCCAGGCAGCTAAAAGCCAGCACTCAAAAGCCCTGTGCTTAGAACCGTTTGCCACATAACTCTCCTGTTTGTTGACCTGTCCAGGGAAGTACCCAAAACTGCAAGCCTGTCTCCAGATGTGGTCTGACTAGTACAGACTATAGTTGGCCTTTCACTTCTTTTAATGAGGTCCAAAATGCAATGAATATTTCTAAGCAGCCAAATCACAATGTTGCTTCACACTGAATTTAGGATCAAACCAAATCATATATACCTTTGATATATATCCATTCATAAATGCATACTGTGATTTGTGTGTAATTTTCAAACTCCAGTTCTATATATCCAGGATTCCAGATCACTGAAACCTCTTTGAATCCTGATACTATTGGTTAATGAACTAAATATGTCTCCAAGCTGTACATCAAATAAATTTTGAAAATAACATCTTCTATGATGGCTTCAGGACTTTCTTAATAAAAATCATTCATTAGAAGAACAAAAAGGATGTAACACTGAGATATAATCCATCATAAACACCCATTCATTTAAAAACAACTTTTTATGTGAGGATACAAAGGGATACTAACTTTCTTGACTAAACAACCTACTCATGCAGACTCCTAATGGTCACCTTATGCTTGCCTAAGGATTTGCAAACTAGGGGCTTAAAAGCCATGTATCAGTCTCCCCCCAAAAAATTCAAACCAGATAAATTAGTGAGGAGACTTTTATGAAGGGAGAACTCAGAGGTGCTAGCAGTTTAGGAGAAGCAACAAGGGAGCTGGTGCACCCAGGATTGGCCACTGTGGGGAGCTACCATTGCCCTTGGGCCTGAAGAGGTGGGTTCAAGGGCAGAGTGTGATGGAAAAAGAATTACTGTAACTGGTGAGTGCTGGAGCTATAAAAGAGGGTCTGAGTGTTGGAAGTTGCAGTTGGGAAGATAATTCAGCAACTGCCAGAAATGTGGTGCTGAAGGAGAAGAAGGTAGGAGATGAGCACCTCACATTCTCCGCCCCTGCCTCTGACAATATGACAGCGCCTCCTCCTGGCCAAGCTCAAACTGCCATGAGAGTCACCATCCCAGGGAGAGGAGCAGATAAGACACTGGAGGAGACGGGGATGGAGTGCGAGGTGGTCAGGAAGCAAACGGAGAAAAATAACACATGTATCGCTTCTCCAGTTTGGCTAATAGTCAATAGGCTTTCCTGCCAATATCTTTTTTCCACATTGGTAAAAGTCAATTTAAAATTGATATTGAATGGTATATTCTTCCATTACTACACAAAAATCAGGGGTTTAATCCCATCAAGATGGAGGAACTAGCTGCTTCCACAATAGACAATAATTTTACTTTTGGGAAAAATATCGTCCGAGGCCAGGACCCACAATCAAGTGCCATTTGCATTAAACATCACAATATACTTTTATACTCAAAATGTCAAATGCATTTTTTTTCTACTTTCCAGAAAACTGGGCTTTACTAAGTCTTTCTGAGTTGCACGTGTTCAAAAGAATAAAGATGACTCAGTAGCTATTTCATAATTAAATAGTATTATTCCAACATGCTCAGTTTTTATGTTTGGCTATTTTTCTAGTTTCTACAGCATGACAAAGGCATTCTAACCCCCTGGGTTTTATTAATAAAACCAAGAAAAAGTGAATAAATGGTACTGTAAATCTTGATAATTTATATCAAGAAAAATCCACTTCAGTTGCTTGCACAAGAAGATAATTTTAGTTTGGGGCTTTCACTGTGTAGATATTCACTGAACTAGGCTTTTAATTTTTTTAAATTAGGAAAATTCTGTAAAAGTAAAGAGGTAAAATTAACTACTTAACACACAGATTTTTGTGGAAAATTTTCAAATGAAAACAAGACTCCAGAATCATTAAACTATATCTTGCATGCACGTGCACGCGCACGCGCGCGCGCGCACACACACACACACACACACACACACACACACAAGCTGAATGTATTCAGTTATTTTATTTCTACAAATATTCTGGATTCAGTTATATTCAGTGTGCCTTCCCCTTTTTTCTTTTATGTGAAATCCTAACTAGAATAGTATATTTCTTGAAAACCAAACCCTTCCTGTTTATATTGATTTATCTTGAAACAATGCCTCTTTATAAAAATTATGTAACAGTTTCATGGTAAGGCGTCTCGCTGTTGCTCAGTTAATCCTCCCGCACTGATATTTAAACTGGTTTAAGGAGACTGGCCATACAAAGAGCTTCATTGTTGGGCAAGGCAAGCTGGATGGTCATATTTTCTAAAGACAAAATGAAGAGGGTCCTACTCCTCCCTCCCTCGTCCCCATCTCTCCATAGGAATTCTTCTCTTGGAAGTGTGAATAATTTCAGAGATAACTTTGGTTGTGGTCAGTTTAGTCACATCTCATAATAACTGCCTGGTTCACTAGTAGGCAACCATTGTTTTGTTCTATCCCAGTGTTCATGCAAAACCACCCACATTTAAATAAATATTAAGTCACTCAGCAAACGTCCCAGAATAGGGACTATTTATTATTTCCTGTTGACATGAGTGGGAGTCACAATGGTCAAATGTCTTGTTTTGTGATTAGATTATCTTTTGCAATGAGTCCACTGCAAGGTATGCAAACCCTTGGCTGGAAGATTCATTCAAAGCCAAGTCTCTCTCAGAGCAACCACTCTAACTTTCAGAAATTCCTATCACAGGCAGGAAAACTTTGGCTAATGGCCTTTCTGTAAGAATCCTATTACAGACTATAAGGTTGAAAACTGATACTTTCAGAGAGGTTTCAACTATAACCATGTGATTCTTAATTTATTTTTTAATATAGAGAATCACATAGGTAAGATTCTCACTCAAATTCTATAGAGCTAACCATAGATGCTTGATACCAATGAAGAAACAACACTGTTTTCAGTGGAATATCACTTGTTAGAAACAATGATTTACCTTTAATGGTACACAATGATAATAACTGGAACTGCTGTCAAGAAATATAGCTACTTATTTGCAGATAAATAACCAGATTTCTTGTGATAACTGCTTTTTGGAAAAGACTAATCTACTGAATGGCAGTAGTAAAGTCTCTTGAATTTGTTCTGCCTCAAGTTCTCTACCATAAAATAGTGAGGCTGGGTTAACTTCTTAGCTATGTGCTAGCTACAGAAGGCCCGGAAAAACCAAGCACTGTACTGGTTAAAAGGTGTGTGATGGAATAACATATAGCAATCAATTCCTGCAGAAACTCCAGGGACCATAAAGAATCACAGCGTGTGTGGCTTCCTTCATTATGGGGCTAGATGGGATAGCCTGTGGCCAGTTGTAAGGAGATACTCTCCCTGTGGTTTGGAGTGAGGACCAAGGATTTTGTGGCTGTGTTCAGAGGTGGGGCAATGAACTGGGTTCCAAGGTTCCTCTGGAAAAGGGACTGAACCCGTGGGATTGCTGTATAAGCCATAGAGGCACACCGTCCAGTGGACCCCAGAGCTCCTGGCCAGGGGCTGTAGGCAGTGATTCCTGAAGTCAGTTTATTTGCTCTGAGATTCCCTTCTCCTTACAATGTTCCAGCTATAACTGGTAAGCAGTTTTCTTAGATAATAAATACATGAATAAAAAAATCCAAAGGTTTCTGAATAATGGAAACAGAACAATAAAAAGAATATATTCTTATTTCCCATCACCCATGCCAATACCGGCTATAGGATTCACAAATATTTAAACCGTTTTTTGCCCTCAGTATATTGGCTACCATTTTAAATGATTTTCCAGCCTTACAGATGTGTTTTCTAGCCACTGACTGATTTCTGGCTTTCAAGCTATAAGTATTTCTGTCCAAATGCAACTAGTTTAAATCATCCATTTCATGGTGACCTTGATGTGATCAGCTTACATTTCAAACACTCTTATGAGAGAAGCTTTGAAGGTGTGAAATTTTAGTATTTAGGAATCTAAATTCCTGCAGTTCAACATTATTTGAAGCTAACAAAAGCTTTTATATGACTCACTTCTCTAATCATAGCAAAATAATATATATGCACCCACATTTAAGCCTGAAAACCCATAATACATTGTTAATTAAAATAAAATATAAAGTAGAGGCTATAATAGTTTCAAAAGAGGACAAGGGATGACTTAGTCAAAGGAAGTTTTTAAAAGCTTTAAGAACTTCGGTATGTGATAAAATGAGTCTATGCCTGCAAAAGGTTAAGCATCTAGCAAAATGAAAACAAAAAACCTAGCCATTCAAAGGAAGGGGGAAAGGTTTAAATCAAATATAAGGCAGATTTTAGAAAATACAGTAGATGGGGCATAATATTAGAAAAGATCCCAGTTTATTTACAGATCTGCTATCCATATATCATCAAATATCACCTATCTAAATAACTAAATGTCATAAATCTAAATATCCAAATACCACACAACTTCAAAAAGTAACAAATGCCCATCTGGGATGTGGTCTGAATAGTATGAGCCCATGTGAAACTCTGCAAATCCAACTCCCTTGGTTAAATATCTGAGTATTTCTTGAGCTCAGCTTTTCTTTTGAAACAGTAACAGTTTATACTACTTGTATTTACAGATTTTAGGGAAAAAAATACAGCCAGCCATCTATTGAAGCCTTTAAAAGAAGAGGTTTCTTTTTAAGATTGTTTGAAAAGGGCCTTAGTCATGAGAAATGCTTCAGCGTGCTAATACCCATTAGATGCTCAAAGCTTGGTAATTTACTACAAGTACTTCAGCCACTGACCCTGAATCCTGTGGATGGGAACAATAAAGCGAATGGGCAATTTGCTTTCTGCCAACTGCTAAATCATTTGCTCACTCTTAACAAAAAATATACTGAATGCCCTCTCTGAGCAAAGCACTGGGGATACAAAGGTAGATTAAGGGAACCTTAAAGTGTAGGAGGCTCTCAAGAGATGCTTTAAAATAACTAGAGAGGGATTCTGAGAAGACGGTTTTCTGAGAGCATGTTCCTGACCCTCCTCCCAATTCCCTTTTTGGAGTAAAGTCAACAACCAAAGAGCAAATAAAAGCAGTGCCTGGAGGGCACATGCATTGTCAGGTGTGCTCCAAACAGCCAAGGAAGAGCAGCGTGTGTGGCTTCCTTCATCATGGAGCTAGATGGGATAGCCTGTGGCCAGTTGTAAGGAGATACTCTCCCTGTGGTTTGGAATGAGGACCAAGGATTTTGTGGCTGTGTCCAGAAGTGGGGCAATGAACTGGGTTCCAAGGTTCCTCTGGAAAAGGGACTGAACCCATGGGATTGCTGTATAGAAGCCATAGAGGCACACCGTCCAGCGGACCCCAGAGCTCCTGGCCAGGGGCTGTAGGCAGTGATTCCTGAAGCATTCTAAATCTTGTGGCCATGAGACAGGGGGGCTTGTCTCCAGAGATGCCTAAGAACCTCATTTTCTTATTGATGTGTAAGAGTCATTTGCATGTTAGGGATGATATATATTTAGTTTCCTTCTGATTTATCTTTAAAGTGTTTTCCTTAAACATATAACTTTTTTTTTTTTACCTTTGTCTACTGTGCCTTTTGCCCATCAGAAGTTTAATAGTTCTAAATAGATGATCTGCCTGTGTTTTCCTTTCTGGTTTCTGGGGTTTGTATCATGCCTAGAAATGTCTTCTCCTACTCCACAGTATTTTTCCCATATTCCAGTAATTTTGGATTTACACAAGGTTTTAGAAGTTTAGTCCATCTGGAATTTACTTGTTTATATAGTGTGAAGAAAGGTGCCAGAATTACTTACATTACATATGGATAGCCACTGTTCCAATACCTTTACAGAAGACACCATTTCATGATTAATTGGAAATATCACTTATAAATAATGCTTAATTACCAACAATAAGCATATATGAAATTATGTATAAACATATAAAATAAATATAGAAACAAAAAATAAAAATGAAGTATATAATATATAACATAAAATAATTATATGAAATAAAACATTTATAAATGTCATGTATAAAATATATTCGTGTTCATTTATTGATGTTTGAGGGAGTGACTGCCTCATTATGGTGCAGTCTATAAGGACACAAATTCTCAGTATCGTTTATTGGTAATTTCTTTTCCTCCAGCTGTCAATCTCTTAAGGCTGCAGCAATGCAGATGTGACCCACTAAGTTTTCAAAGATTTCTCCCAATACCTAACAACTACATAATGGGTACTTTTAGCTAACATTTCTTTGATAAATGTCCTGAGAGCTCCCAAAGCTCCAGTAAAAATGGCATTTTAACATCAAACAGGATATTTTTCTTTGCCACTCTTGGGCCACTGACAGAACTAACAAATGTACATTTTTGTCCATCATCTTGGTTCAGAAATGTTATGGTAATACAAAATACTGGTAGAAATAGAGAGACCACACCAGAGAACAAAGTGATGCTGAAAACATTAGGATGTCACTTTACCATACTAGATGATTGGCTATTTAAGAAATACACATCCACTGCATTGCTCAGTACTATATGATTTATGTTTATATCTTGGCATGGACTTTAGTAGTAACATCTCTAAAATGATAGAACAATAATGAAATACCATTTCATGCAGCCATTCTAAATGAGCTATGCCTATTTGAACAATTTCTATTCCCTTCTATTCCTACTGATCTAGTTGTCTATTCCTTTCCAGTAGTTTGTATTTAATAAATAGGTGCCTTAAAATGTTCTTTCTCTTTGCCCAAACTCCCTCTAATCTTGAGATGATTCTACATTTGTCTAAAATTTCCTTTTGTTGGAGATCTTCTTGGTAAAAAACATTTTTCATCCGTTTACCTTTTCTTGAAAACAGAACTCCCATTCACAAAGTTCTGATTGACCTTGCTTCTGGCTATGTGGAGGGACACAAATTCCAGACCTGGTCTTCCCAATCATAAAAGCATTAAAGTTCAGGGCCACAGTGACTAACTCAAGGGTCAGCCTACAATATGAGTTGGTCCGGTGAAAGATACACCAGGGATGTTGCTGAAACAAATAGAAGCAGGGCTCTCTTTTGAGAGCCCTACAAGCCTAGAGCAAGGGGGCGGGCGTTATGTGGAGGGGAACTAATAGACATTAAAATCCAAAAAATGATGGGGAGACATGAGAGAAGATATGGAGAGAAGAAGATTGTTAGGTGATAACAAATTTTTTTAATTAATAATGTCTTTCCATGCAGTAACAGTGTAAAAGCATTACCTTGAAATGTTTGTTTGCTTATTGGTTTGTTTTTCTGAACACAAAGTAAGATTTCTAGATTTAGTGAGGAAGCAATAGTTGTTGCTCAAAAAAAAAAAAACTATGCACATTTTCAGTATTCTTAATAATGGAACTTTCAAAGAAGTAGAGAACGCACCATTATCTTCCTCACATGGAGAGAAAATTTAGCATATCTTAGCTAGGGATCGCCTAGCATTATTCTAAGTCATCATTAGAGATGCTTGAACTCTCATTATAGTTCATCTTTCCCCGTGGAGTTAGTCAACCATGATAATGATATTTCAAAAGGTACTTAAACTAGTCACAGCTTCCTTGAAAAAACTCTTTGCCTTTGTAGTGCATCTGATGAGGTAATGGGATATTAACTTTTAAGTGAACCCAAAAGCTTACCTGCAAGAAATAGAACTGCAGGAAATAAGAATGGTGACAAAATGGTGACACTGGCTAACCTGCTGGAGTTACAACAGATGTGTCACCAAGGCACAAGTTTAGTGTGTAATAGATTACAACACATCTAGCAGCTTACAACAACACACACTATCTGTTTCCATGGGTTAGATGTCTGAGCACAGCCTCACCAAGCCCTCTGACAGTGGATTACAAGGCTGAATTAAGGTGTCAGTCAATCTGTTATCATCTGGAGAATTAATTGGAGAATAAGCCTCTTCTGAGATCATTCAAGTTGTTGGCTGAAGTCAGTTTCTTGACTTGTATGACTGAGGCCCCTGGCTCTTTTCTGGCTGCCTTAGATAAGAGAGGCTGCCTAAATTTTCAGAGCCACCATACTTCCTTTGCATGTAGGTTCCTCCAACATGGCCACTAACTTCATCAAGCTGTAAGGATGGTCTATCACTTCAAGGAGCGCCTACTCTTTTTTTAAGGGCTTCCACCTAATCAAGATTACCCAAGGATGATCTTCCTTTTAATTAGCCCAAAATCAACTGACTTTGGGCTTTAGTTACATGTGTAAAATTGTATTGGCTGGAAGCCTGTCCTACATTCTACCCACACTCAAGGGGAGGGTCTATAGAGGACATGGATACCAGGGTATAGGGATCCTGGGGGCCATCTCAGAATTCTGTCTACCACATCCATATTCCATAATTTTTTATGGTAAGGATAAAAACTGCCTTAATGTTTATAGTATTATCTACACAAGAACAAGCAGTGTAGTGAAGAGTCTCTAACGGGTTACCTTTGTGGTTCAATTCATTTCAACAGGTATTCTACTTCAGACATGTCACACAGCATGAGATCACGGACCGTGTCTGCATGACAAGGTCCCAGTACAATGTGTACAGACTTTTGTCAGAACATTTATATGCCTGATTGTCTATGCATGGGAGAGGCTGGACAGCGTATGCAGAACTCCATACTTTGGGGTCTTGATACTGTCAGTCTGAGCCTTCCTTCCATGAAGCAGATCCTGCCTTATGAAATCTGAGTTTCATTCCTTATGAAGTGGGGAAACTATCACTCTACCTCTGCAGTTTTAGGGCAAAACCATCTTAAGAGTTGGGGGTATTGGTTAAGGGCATGGGCTTTGAAACCAAGCAGACATATTTCCAGCTCTTACCAGGCAAGTATATCACCATGGACGACTTCTCTAGACCTCAATATTCATATCTGTTTCATAACAATAATTGTTTCTGGCTCATGGTATTGTTGAAATGCTCAGTACAGTGCTTGGCACATAGATATGAGTTTTCAATAAATATTAGTTCTAATAGTTTTAGTATATGTAATATGCCTAGAACAGTAATTTATTGAAGAAATAGTCATTGAGCATCTAACCTGTTCCAGGAGTAGAGGTAAGGCAGTAAAGAAGAAAGAAATTCCCAACCTTCTGATCTTACATAGGGGTTATTATTACTATTATTTTATAGTTTTGTCCCCTGCTATATACTCATACCAATAAAGATAGGGACCAGGTCTTACTTACCTGTGCAATTTTATTGTTGAGTGTGTTAGACACATGTAGGCAGTCAGTAAAATTTTATATGAATGAAAAAATGAAAAATAATAAGATAGAGACCATGCTTTCAAAAATGTTTAAGTTTCAGAATGCATACACAAACCTCCTACAATGAATACATGAATTAAACATTTGTCAACTAACTTCCTGTCTCATTCTAAAAGGTGATATACACAAACGTACCTATTTTGCTTTTTAGCTTAAGAATAGAAAAATCAAAGTCATAAGAATAGGAAAGAAATAAACATATTAGTCACAGATACTAACAGTCACTGTGAATGAAAATCATCTTGTAATTTTCTGGTAATCAGGGCAAAAAAAATTATGACAGGCTGACTCATTCATATTTTTCAATGGGAAAAAGTGTACCATCTTCCAGAGAAACAGATTATCCCCTGATGCTACCCATGACTATTCTAGGTGTCAGACTGTTAGAAGTAAACTCTTTCAACATCCACAGGAAAGCAGATTTCATTCACACCACTCCCAGGACAATTAGCAGGGGGGCATTATCAGATGGACACAACCCTTATTGTCAGATAAAAACCATTAACAATGACCACGGTGGTGATGATCAGGACCAGGATAGATGGTGATGATGAAAAGTGTGTCAATATACCCATCGTTTCCTGAAAATATACTTGGTGCCAGTCCCCTTTTCATGTGCTTTATATATTTTCTCATTTAATCCCTGCAACAACTCCGTGAGGCAGGTGCTTACTACTTCCTTTTACTGCCCAGGAAAGTGAGGCACAGGTAATTAGGGCACCTGCCAAGGTCACCTAGATAGGACAGGACACCAGCAATTTCACTACACAGCTGGTGGTTAGCCTTGCAATTCATAGGTTCCGTGTTTACAGGAGACCCTCAGAGACCGTGGGCAAAAATGGCTTCCACATGGTACATCAAAAATAGCCATATTCTCCCCCAAACTTAAAGCCTTCAGCACTTGATTAGCGATTTCCTGGTTATTTTTCTAGAATCCATTCTTGCTCTAGTTACTAGAGAGTCAAGTTTTATTTACAATATTATAAAGTTCACAGTTATTAGA
Source organism: Manis javanica (assembly GCF_040802235.1). NCBI lineage: Eukaryota > Metazoa > Chordata > Mammalia > Pholidota > Manidae > Manis > Manis javanica. Next base: position 33,745,019 of record NC_133160.1, on the reverse strand, counting down.
AAGTTAAATTTCCAGCTGTTAAAATTATATTGCTGATACTGAGTCTGAAGTTTTCCTCTTGATGAACTAGCATGTATTTAAACAAAAAGGACAGGATGCTACAGGGAATTTGTTTCCTGTTCTAACTCTCCTCTGTAAAGCTAATTGTATTAGTAAACCTTCCTGGGACTACTTAGAAGTTTGGGTAACCTCAGCTGGTTGTGCCAGTGATGCTGAATCTGTTGACTCTGGTGAAATGGTTCTAGCCAAGACTTGTGAAGAGATCCCGTATGTGATGGAGAAACCTGCAGATAGTGAAGCTAGACGAGGTCAAACACTGTCTTGCCTCTGTGAGAGCAGCCAAGACAAATCATCCAGGCATGTTGGGTTCAGTGCTAAATTTAACTCAGGACAGGAAACATTTTCCATGCCAGCTGGATTTCTGCACCTCTGAGTCGTGAATTGAGATGGATGAACAATATCTCTCCTCCTTGTTCTGCTGGCAACTAGGCTCCACTGATCAAAGGTTTAACGTTGGCAACTTCAAATGCCACTTCTAGGTTTCTTTCACTTTGATCATGCAGGAGAGAATTTCTTAGAAAAGTAACAAACAAGGAATTGAAAGGAAATTGGGTTTTTAAAAAAAAACTGCCACAAATCACAGTCCATAAAGACCTGGTGAAGCAGCGAAAGTCAGTTCTGAATTTTAGCATCTGCTGTGGACTGAATGGCATCTCCCCAAAAGTCATATGTTGAAGTACTTACCCCAGTGTGACTGTATTTGGCAATAGGACCTATAAGGAGGTAACAAAAATCAAATGAGGTTTTAAGAGTGGAGTCCAGATATGATAGGATTAGGGGTCTTATAAAAAAACCAGAGAGCTCTCTCCCTCTCTCTCTTTCCTGTTGCAAAAAAAAACGAGAGAGGTCATATGTGTGCTTGGGGAGACGGTGGCCGTCTACAAGAGAGGCAAGAGAGGAGGTCTCAAAGCGGAACCTACCTCACTGGCGCTTGGATCATTTGATTTTGGATGTCTCGGCCTCCGGAACTGAGAGAAATATACTGCTGTTGTCTAAGCCACCCATTCCCTGGTATTTTGTTATGACAGCCTGAGCAGACTAATATAGCATCCAAGCCCTTTCAAATCAAATTTTTAAATTAAATTTAAGCTAACATTTTGTCCTTTCTAAGACCCTCACATGAAAATCCAGACTGCAAAGTATCTTTGTTAATACTAAATTATCTGGAGACATTTACACAATTGTGTAGAATGTGCCTACACATAAAGAAAGCCAGAGATGTGGACCATCAGAATGAACACTGAAGTCCCTGTATACACTTTTACATACCTCGTAGATATGACACTGGACATACCAAATACAAGCCTACAATTTCTAATAGCATGGGATGTAAGTTGGAAATCCTAAAATCTCTAAAAACCACAAATCGCTTCATGAGTTTGCAGCACATACATTTGATGGCAAAACTTATTGAGAAAAGGTGTGAAACAATTTATAGTATTGAAAAATCACATGAGGTTTCTTACAATCATTGCATTTGTTAGAAAGAACTCTTCTTTACCTTCTCTTTCCTGCTTCTCCTCTGTTTCTGTTTCTTTTTCAAAAAGCAGTAAGGGTGATGCTTCCATGAAGGTAAACACCCTTCTAATATATCTTATCTAATAAAATCATGATGATATTCCAGCCTCCTGCCTACCACATATAGTGAAAACAGCCCCTTGATATTAATTTTAGAGGTTTTGGTAATTCACATAGAGAGTTCCAACATTTGGAACAGTGCTTCAATGCAAGTAGTTTTTTGATTGTTTGGTTTTCTTTCCACTTCATTTGGAGCTTAGAATTAATTGAATAAGACAACACTATAAATTTATTCATGTATAATATGATATTAATGCATGCAAAATCAATATATAATTATATATTCACACATAATATAAACATAAACTGTATTTCCAAACTGATGAAAATACACTATTTAATTTCCACTTTCTTTTCTCTCTTTTGATGAAAAATAAAAATAGAAATTTCCATCATCAGTGCTGCTGTAGTTCTGTAGCTTATGCCTTGAAAAGGAAACTTAGATTAGAACCAGTCTGAATCCTAACGTTCATGAAGCCTCTCAGGGAGGGTCATCAAACACGCACATGCAGCCTGTGTTCTCAGCCTGGCTTTGGGTGCATCCTGCTTCCATGCAGTGTCATGCTGAGCCCAGCAGTTCAGGGGTACATAAGCTTGCCGCCCTGTTGTTTCCAACCACATACCCAGTTTTTCTGAAAAGTAATCTCAGCCTTAAAACAGACCTGGAAGAACCTATTTCCTGGTCTGCTCGCTTCTAAACCCGTCTGGAGTTCACATCACCTACAGCCTTTCTCCGGTCTCCCAGGTCTTTGCTAATCACTTTCACTCTCTCTACTTAAGGAGAAATTCTTCCATCTTGGACTCAGCTTTGATCTTTTACAAATGTTCCTGAAATTCATGGCATACTTTCCTATTTATCCCATGGACTTCTCTTCTAGTTTCAGACCTGTATTCAGATTCACACTCTTCCATGCTCAACCATAAAATAAACCCCTGGCTTTACTCAAAGGTTCAGACTCTGCCTTCATCACACAGGCAGCACCTGTGTGATGCATGCACCTGGAATACACTTCTAGTGTTTCCAGTTTGGCCTGCCTTTCTGTTGCTTGACCTTGAACGCTGACAAACATATGTACATGGTGTGACTAATGCAGATTCATATTCAAATTCAGGCTCTGACACAAACAACTAGAAAGACTCCATTTATGTGTATAAGCCACTGAAACTTAATTCTCCTTTTTAAACCATTGAGAGTTCATCTGTAAACATGGCAAAACATATGACTATTTCAATGGGAGGCTGAAAGGATTAAAATACCTATGCAGACTGGATCAGCAAAGGTGTTAGTGTTCTTCCTTCCTTTTACCATAAGGAGCTTCATAGAAAAATCTTCCTAACAGAGATAAACTGATTTTGATCAATGGCTTTACATTTTTCTGGTCATGCCCTCCAGCTGAAATGCACTTGACATCACCACTCACAATCTCATACATACATGTATGTACGTAACTGAGACACACATTTCACAAGCCAGCATTTAACCTAATTAGCTTGATATGCTCTGACATTTTCTATTGTAAGGTACTTGGCTCTATTATATTCTATTTCATTTTTTTAAAATTGTAGTTCCCAATCTACAAAATTGAATCCATAACCCACATAAAGGTCACGACCAAAAAAGATTGATAGAAAATATCATTCTGTCACTGAAACCTATGAACTCTAGTTCAAAAGGTCTACTGGGAAATTCTCTTTGTCTTCCCACCATAAGTTTTTTCATTTAGTTATTAAAAAGTTAAAGAAGTTTAAAAAAAAATCCAAGTCAGTTGTTCTTACTCTGGAAATCAAACTCTGCAGCATGTCCCCAGGGAAGAACCGATATGACACAAGGGAATAAAGGGCCCCGCAGACAACGTGTGGATAGATTCAGGAACCTCCTCCTCTCCTCTGGACATACATAGTTTCGCAAAGGCTTTTAAGAAGCCCTGCTTGTTCAGGAACTACTGATGGCAGCTGAATCCACGATCCACAACAAGTTCTCTGCTAACTGCCATGGGACAGAATGAAAATATTTTTCTCCTTAATTCTAATGTTTCCAATAAGTATTTGAAAAAGACACCAAGCAAAGTCCTACACGAAGTCACAGAAGCTCCTAACTTCTGACACCACTTTTGTTCTCCATCATTTGTCAATGCTTCTGTCAAAGGCAGTTTCTCTCAAAGATGGTCTGGATTTCCTGAGCCCACAGCCACCTGCCTCCCTGAACATTTCTGAATGCATCTCCAGCAACGAGGAGCTTCCTATTTAGTCCATTACACTTTCTTTCATAACACTTGGTATGGCTTTGCAGTTCAATAGTGGTTTGGGGGGATAGAGTATTGTGATATAATGTCATAAAAAAATTTGTATTTTGACATTCCGATGACCAAATATAGATTTCCCAGGTATTTTTGGTCTTCATCCACAGATCCTGAAAACACTCAGAGCCTTAAAGGTGAAATGGGTGTCTTGGCATGTTAATAAGAGACTTTTGGGAGGGAGCTGGAGGTTGAATCAGCCAAGGGTCAACGACTTAGTCAATTGTGACTATGCAATGAAGACCTCACAAAAACCCAGGAGAAGAGTATATCTCACCCTTTTTACTGCTTCCCTGTTGGAGAGAAAGCCTCCATGCTTGGGATATCAGAATGCTTCCACATGCCAGCAAGCCAGGCCCCAGGCTCCACGAGGATAGAGCCTTCTTTATTTGGGACCTTGGCCTATGCATCTTTTTACCTGGCTGTTAACTTGTATCCCTTATAGTCTGGTAAATGTGAGTGTTTTCCTGAGTTCTGTGAGTAGCTCTAGCAAATTAATCAGACCTAAAGGGGAGGTGGTGAGAACCTCTCATCTGTAGGCAGTTAGTCAGAAGCACAGGTAACAGTTGCAACTGACATCTGGAGTTGGGGGTGGAGGGCAGTTTTGCAGGATGGTGCCCTTCACCTGGGGAATCTCATGCTGCCTCTGGGCAGATGGCATCAGAATTGAGTTGAATTCTCAGACACTCTGCTGGCATTCAAGAAGTGCTTGGTGGGTTCAGGAACCCACAAGGAGCTGGTGTGGATTCAGGTATACAAACCAGGAGTGAACAGTCCTGCCCACCCTATTGACACTACACATTTTTTCCTGTTCAGTTTTCTGTTATCAAAACACAGCCACACAAACTCTTAAAGTTGACTTCAGATTTATTTTTTGAGACTTAGGTCATGGAAGCTTCAGCTGAGGATTTCCTGTCATCTGGACCACCCCTGGTTTTACCCACTTTCCTCTGTTTCATTCAAACACAGTCTTTTTACTGTCTCATTCAACAGACAGCTCCGTGCAGCCTACCCCCATGTTATGTTCCACTTGATGCCTGTATTTTCCAAGTCAGCTAAGACCAACTGCAATTAGAGAACCACAATTCAAGGCTTAAATCTTCAATCCTCAGAAATCCAGTTTCCTTTTAGACTTTCTGGTTGGGAGAACAAACTGGGCTTTCATCTTCCATGAGCCTAACCTATAAATCTGGATATGTCCAGATTTGAATTCTTCGTTATTAGAAAATCATTTTGTTATAATAATCTTCAATCACTTTTTGGCACTTTCTCATCCTCCTCCACCCAGTTCATCTTTTCCCCTCTGTGTTCTGAACAGCTCATCCTGTATTTTTGAAGGTCTAGAACTTAGACCACAAAGAAGGGATCAAATTTAAATTTCATTTTGCTCATCAATTTTCTATTCTGAGCTGCAAGTTTGCAGGTGTGTGTGTGCATATGCATGCATATGTGTGTGCAAACAAATACACGCTAGTTAGCTTGTCTGGTTTTTCATGAATGGAGTGAAAATCAAATTGTAATGGATTTCCTACTTTCTCAAAGACGCTTGGAAAGAAATAGAACTTTTCTTCCCTTAGCACTATGATTTATTTTAGGCCTTGTCCAGACACTACAGAGAGTTAAAGTATCATATTGCTCATGCAACTCGAGTGAAGAATGATGACTGTGCTGTGTGTCATTTTTTGCCAATCATCTTCCACATTTCAGGGGAAGAAACCCTATTGTCAGCGAGTCCCTGGCTTTCCCAGACAGAAATGAAGCAGTACTTCCCGCGGCCCTTTCAACTCTGCATTAAAGCAGAATCTGCTGACAGTGGTGCCAGAAAAGTGTCACCATAAAGCTCAAAGTAAAAGCGGAGTGAGCTTAAGCAGGTTTCCCACTGCCTGCTATAAGATACCAGAAAAATGAGAAAGAAGCTGTAAAAGCAGGACAGAAGTACTCTCTCATGAAAAAGCATTAGAAACATTTTCTAAAATTGAATGCAGTTTAGGCCTAACCCGCCAGCTCACTGCGAGGGAAAACCCAGGAATTAAGGCCTCAACATAGTGGACATGGCAGCCGACGGCGTGTAATACTAACTTTGTTTTACACTCATGGCCTAGAAGGTTTATATCCACCCATTTCTGAGGCAAGGGATATGCAATTATGTTTTAAGAATGAGAATGGGATTTCTTAAAGAAAGATTAAAGAAAGAAAGACAAAAAGAAGATACGTTTTCAGAAGAGTGACAAATGTAATTCCCTCTAGACCTCTGCTACTTAGAGCGTAGTCCACAGCATTACCTGGGATTACCTGGGACCTTCGAGAGACGCAGAATCTCAGACCCTCCCAGACCTGCTAAATTGGAGTTGCCTTTTAAAAGGATCCCCACGGGAGCTGGATGCACATGGTAGTTTGAGAAGCACTGGCCCAGGTGCCCTGACTAGGGATCTTTGAGCATGAGTAAGTGTGGAGGAGAGACCCGTCATGTGCATATTGGCCTGTCTGTGCTCACTTCACACTCCAGAAATGATGCTAGGGGAGGCGGAAGGCAGCCAGAGGGCTAATGTATCCTGATGTTAGAAAAAATCCCAGTGTGCAGGTGAAGGAGAGAGTTGACAGAAAGAGACATTCATCTGGTCTGGTATTGAATCAAACACTTTTCAACTAAAAAGTGCCACGAATGCTCAGTGAGGCCCTCTGTGTGAAAACAGTGCTCTGTGGTGGAAAGCAGAGAAAGTTGTTAGTTTTGATAAAAATAACAAATATTGAACATGTGACTTAACAAATACCCTGTCGTCTATCAAATGTAAATGTGTGTTATCAGAGCCCCTTAGAAATAAATATTTGAATTCCTGTCCTATGACTCAAACGTGAATCTTCACCAGATATTTTGCAGTGTTGTAAATTCTTACTGTGGGCAGCGTATCTTGGAACTCACGGTAGTGGGAGCAAGTCTGTTTTCATTACTACGTTTTGGTGTTCTGTTGGTGGTGGTTTTGTAATATGTTTTCTGTTTTGTTTTGTTTGTTTTGGGGGTGGATAAACTGCAGAACTGCAGGCCTAGCAATGTCATAAGAAACTTGGGAGCAATAAGGAGTGGGCCCAGCTTCTGAACTGTGTGGGTGACTGGCAGTCTTAGCTAAACACTGAGCCTTTCTTTAAATGCTGGATCTCAAGCTCTCGTTCATGTGATCCACACTTTCAAATTCAATTCATTTCACTTGATTATATATTAATTGTGTTTATTAAGTGCAAGGTACTCTGGGAAGCTTCTAAGAGATATCAGTGAACATGATTAGGTCTCTATCTCATGGAGTTGGCCAGGTGCAGGGGTGAATAGAAATACAGCCCTTGCCAAAGTTGAAGGTCATATCTTTCTGTTGTTAATTTGGCTTTCATCCCAATGTTAATAGGAATTGCTCAATCTGAGTTGATAAACTATCCTAAAGGGAGAAAAGGTAAATCTAGTATAATCAGATAGTATTATAAAAGTCTTGGCTAAGCTTTTTAAGTAGTCTTAATGCAGAAGTTTTTGTTTCTATGAAGACAAAATCTTAATATAAATATTGATATATGCACCTCATTCAGAATCTGGGACATGCTGCAACCTCTCAGTTCTCAGGGTTTGCTCTTGTTGTTTCCTCTACCTGGAATGCTGTCTTGGTTTTTCCAGTTATTGGCTCTTTCTCATTATTCAAGAGACAGCCTTGATTCTATCAAACCAGACACCTCAGCTTCAGTAAACTGTTTACTGATCACTGAGTGCACATAAGAAAAACTGGCACAGTAAGGTCAAGTCACATGCCCCGGATTGTGGGGGACTACAGAGAGATTTGAAACCCGACTGTCTACATCTGGAGCCCACGCTACAGCCCCCTAGGCAGGGCTTTTCTGGAGAGCTGGCATCACAGATTGGGCTGCCTATGAGGTCAGCGTAAACCAGCCTACATAGTAACCTGGAGATGTCGTCCAATAAAATACTCTCCACATTTCCAATTGAACATTTTCATGAAGTAACCCTGACAGCCTGTATTGCTGCACCTAATATCAACCGTACTTAAAATTCATAAGACAAAATATTTTACATTTTTTCGGACAAATGTGTATGTCTATGCAACCTCTATCAAGATACAGGCACACTTCCATCGCCCCAGGAAGGTCTCTTCTGCCCCCTCTCAGTCAACTGTGTACATTTCATTGCTTCTAGTAGAGATTTCTTCGAGCATTTTGCATAATGAGCCGTGTTTTGCTTTCTCATAAGTGATTCACCTGTCATAATAAACCAATAATCATATTTGAATGTTACAATATCAATGGCAATTTTTAACAGCAAGCTGCAATTCTGCACTTCCCTGCCCTATTTGCACATATGCAGACCTTCTGAAGTGTTAGTCATGCTCTGATTTCTGTTAAATTCATCTGGTTCTATAAACTCCGGCAGCTGACACTGTGCCAAGGAAAAGGGACAGGCTAGCTCGTCTGCTGTCTATAGTCTAGAGGTTCATCACCCATAACTGACCAAACCAATGAAGCAGGTTGTAAAGGCTCTTTCGGGCCTCCAAAGACCTCTCCCAACATCTTAGGACTAGAGAGGAGGCACGTGAAGACACTGCTTGGGTTTAATGAATTCTCCAGGGTACCCAAGTAATTTAAATTCTGTGCATGAGATATTTTCTCAGCAGGACATTAACTACATAGAAGTGAAGGTGGTTAAATTAGAGTGCATACTAGACCATGCCTCTCCAACGTGAACCCACCTGTGGACCAGCTGAGGATTTTGCTAAAATTCAGGCTCTGGTCCAGTGGATTTTGGGGCCTGAGACTCTGAATTTCTCACGAGGCCTGAGTGGTGATGGTGCTACTGGTCCAAGTACCACGGGTTGAGCACTCGGGACAAATTCAAGCTTGGATTAAATTAACATTTACCAGTGTGCAACGGTTTTAGGGCATAAAAGGGATCTCTAGTCAAGTAAATTTGGGCTTCACTGGGTGTAACTTGAAATGGTTTCTTTAATACTGGACTTTAACATGCTAATGTGAATTGTTACTCTTCAAAAATGCCGTATGGTACATGAAGCTTCCCGAGTTTATTAAATCATCAAACATTTTCTTTGCAGAGAGTCTGATGGGTCTGTTGCCCCATAGGGTGAAAGAACCTTGTAGACCCTTTCTGAACCTAAGCTTGCATTATTTCCTTGGGTTTGATTATCATGGGTTTGAAAAATATGAAATAAAACCAAAAAACCCTGCCCATTGCTTTATATCCCTTATTTTTGCTCCTGTCTGAAATGACAGGTCCCATACATTTTCAGAGCAAGAAGGCCAACGTTATACATTATTTGCAATTTACTGCCTAAAGACAAGGCAATGTGGGTACACATAAAACTGCCTAACATATAAACTACATAAGCAAATTCGTTACATCATTGACTGCCACAAATAATGATAAGGTTGTAGGGTTCATTTTTCCCACATTGTAACAATGCTATTTCTTCATTTCACTAGCTTAACTGGGAAAGCTGAATCCTGTGTCTTATTTCTCTGAGTTACATCCTTCCCTTAGTATGTCTCTTGCTTAGGGATATGGTATCCATTGGACAGCTGAGTTTTTAGATTTCTTTTTCAGACTGTCAAACTGGTTTATTCCATCAGGTACCTACAACAAAAATAGACTTTAAAAACATGCACTGCCACTAAACTTAAATTCTGAATGACAAGGGCAAACTTTTCTTTCTGATTTGGATGTTTTTGTTACACCTGGAGTTTTTGAGGTACAGCCTTGCACTGTGTGATGACATTCTTGTTTTAGCTATGTAAGTGCACCAATCTCACATACTGGGCTGAAGCTTTCAAAATTGTATTTGCTGAAAAAGATAACATTAAAAAAATGCCACTGTAAACCATTCAATAGCATTTTACCACTCTTAGACTTAATATTTATGGTCTCAAATAACCCTGAGCAAACCTGGGGGTCCACAGAATATTTAAAAACTTCTGCTAGGTCCTGTGCAAAGATCATAGATAGGAGCAGCTTGCCTAGAGAAGCGACAGTGACTAGTTGACATCCCAGGATCTGTGTCTCAGCTCTGCTTGGTTGTTCTCATTTAGCTTATTCAGGACTTCTCTCATATTCATTACAATCCACAGTGTAGATATTAGAGGTAAGGAAATCAAGGGCATTTTCTGTTATGAAAGTGTGTATTTATAAATATCTTGTAAGTATCCTCAGAGCTGTCAGGAATCAGCTCCATTAATAAGAATTACTGCTGTGACCTTATTTAATAATGGAACTTTGACAGGCTCATTTCTAATAGAAAAATCCATTTATAATAATTTCAGATACAAACTGCTACACATATAGATATTTGAGGCCTACAAATCAAGGACAAACTTACCACAATGTTAAAACAGCTAATAATATAGTTACCTTAAAAATGTCAAATATTATAAGCAAACTGGATACATAAACATCTGAGTTGCAAATAAGCTCTTCATTCAAATAAATGGCCCCATTACCCACTATTGCCTCCATGCAAAATTATCTTAATAACTATAACTAACATTTTTTGGATGCTTTTTTGAGTCCAACCACTGTCCCAGGCCTGTGACTAAAGTCACATTTCTGAAAATATAAAGAACTTCCACCTACGAAATGCAGGCACCACATAAAAGTATTCTAAAATCTGTTAAGCATTGTATGAAGCTCAAAATATGTGTCGCTGGTGCAATTTTACACACCAAAGACATGTTAACTTTGATTTTCAAAAGATTAAGTTAAAAAAAAGCTTTCAAAACACAGACATCTTAAACGATTACTTACTAACATCAGTGTCAATATTTTAATTTAACATCTTTAATTTTCCACATGATCAGGGGTGCTTACATAATCATTAGCAGCAATAATCATGTGAAAATTACATTAATGAGCTTAGCTGCAATAATCACGTGAAAATTATATTAAGGAGCTAAGGGAAACAAACAAGAAGTATTTTATACAGACGGGGTTTAAAAAGAAGGGTTCTCCTGGGACCCTGAGAAGTTGCAGCATTGTCCCTGCTCATCTGTGTAGGCACGGGGCTCCAGAAACCCTGGGAAAAGGGCATCATTTCATCCAGTCTCTCTCCAGGATGGTGTGTTTGAGCATCTAGAAAACTTAGTAATTATATGGGAATTAGACTATAGCTGGATAAGAAATTCAAAAGTAGTTATCCCTTTTCTAAAAATGTAAAGATTCTGATTTTTTTTCATTACAATGTACTTTTGCAAAACCCAAAGATCACCTTTGAAAAAGTAAAGAAAAAGGAAGAACAAAGAGAAAGTGCTCCATAAATAGATGAGAGACTGCCATTCATTACTCACTGCAGATCTGAATAAAAAAAGAATTTACATATAATTGTGTGCTCATTTCTGAGGCCTTTTTAGGGTAAGTGAACAAAAAGCCACGATCTGCGTGTTCTGAAGATATTCAGTGACAGATTTGATCACATCATGTGTGGTGCTTGGAGGTGGCCCGATGGCTGGGGCACAGCGAGCCGGCACATGATCAGGTAGGCAGAGCCACCCAGGGTGACACAGAATCAGGGTTTATTAGAGAACGTCCATCTTACAAAATTGTGGAGGCTGGTGAAGAAGTCTATGAAAGATTGGTGCCATTGCATTTCCTGGTGAGACCCAAGTGACTACAGGTCAGGACCGGCTGTTAGGAAGTAAAGCTGGACCTGAATGGGGAGAGAGGAAGGGCAAATGAGAACCTAAGTCTGACTCTCACCATCTCCAACCTGGACAATTCATCTGACCTGCAGAAGACACTGGCACCCTTCCTGGGGAAGTACCCACAAGAGCCTCAGGCTGGGACCTAACGGGAGAGAAGCAGGTTACTGCTCCATCCCAGCAAGGTGACTGTGGAGCAGATGACAACCTATACAATCTATGTATAATGCTTGTGAGCAGCCTGGTTTTCTTAGAATGGGTCAATAGGCCCATTTCAGTGAGCATGAGGATATCCTGCCAGACGGAACTATTACTCATGAATAAAATATGGGCGTCTCATATTTGACAAATTGGATTTTCTCTCAGAAGATATTCCCCTTAGACATTCTGTCTTCTTACAAAGTATATGGGACTCCACTGAAAATAGGAATTAAATAACAAATCGATTGGAATATCTCATTAGACTGTATATAACTTCATGGGTATTTTTATTAAGATTTATTGCATTGAATTGTAACCATCTGTCAATCCGTAGCATGAGCTCTTCTAAAGGAGAGAACATGTCCTGTTCAGTGTTGTAGTTCTAGTACAAGGCGCTCAACAAAAGCAAATAAATGCATGACTTCATTAATGAATAAACCCAAACTGTTTTTCTATGGAACTGAAAAGAAACTGAACTACTGGAGCAATTAAATCCTATTGCCATGATTAATTCCACTTTGCAAAAAAATATATATGCTCTAGAAGAGTCACCAAAGATTATGCCCCTAAAATTCTATGCCTGGCCCTGGTTATTTCTAACTGTATCTTTCCTTATCTGCCAAATATTCTTCTTTAGTCAGCCTACGTACACATGGCCCCCTAAACCCAACACAATCATGCCCAACTCTATTTGCATAATTTCCCTGAAAGTCTCTACACCTATCTTATCTTTTAATTTTTTAAGACTCAGTTCAAGTGCTAAAGACCTTACTGACCATGCTAAATTACAGCAGGTGTCTCCTCTGCTCTTTCTCACACACACACATTCTCCTGAATATCCCAGAATTTCCTTCCAGTTCTACTCATATGACTACATAAAATGTGCTCCCTTATTATAAGCTTATTTTTACCTGTTCTTGGGGCTATCTTTTACCTCCCAAAGGGACATTAAGTTGCTTGAAGTAAGTGAACATACCTTGGCATCCTCTGCAGTTAGAGTGACCGTGTGTCTTGGATTTTCTGCAGAGCCTTTAGAATTCTGTTGTACATAAGAAAGTCAACTTCATGATATATAACTAAATCTGATTTAATGTAACATTTTTACATCTAAATGACTTTTCTTATACTTAGCCTTGTTTTCTCTGCACCCAGAACTTAGTGTACTATGTACCTATGTAAGTTGCTTTAAATAACTTTTGAGAACACCATAAATAAATGGAAAGAACAGAAAACCTCCTTTGTCACACCCTGCCCTCTCATTTTCTTTGTTCTGAAAGTATAACTCAAATACTCACAAAACCTTGAACTTAGAAGTAGCCAAACAGAATTTCAAACAAATCATACCTGTGTTTTGGAGAGTCATTAGCTTATAGATTATTTTTAGTGTTCTCTTGAGGAATAGGAAAGAGCAGGAAAGGGAAAGTTTCAAAACAGTGGTAAGGAGGAGTACAGAGGAACAGGGAAAAACATTAGAACAGGGAAAAATCTCTCTCATTAAAAGTCCAGTACTCCACTTCCAGAGCAATTTACCTAACCCAAATAATTAAACAATAGGAGACCTAGGTCAGATTTGGGATCCCGGTTCGCAGCTCTCTCTTTCCAACAGCCCTTGGTATCTTTCTGCAGGGTAGTATCCTATTTATTACAGAAGTAATTTCTATTATGGTGTAGAAGACCCCATGGGTGTCCTATCCACCACTATAGGAAGATGCCTGAAACTTATTTAGGTGGACAGTTTCCACACATGCCGGCATTTTTCTCTCTCCAACACCCACAGTCTCTCAGGTGTCCCCAAGAGGCACTGAGCCCAGATCCCACATCTGTGACACACTCTGTAATGTACTCTTTATTGACCTTCTCATCCCTGCTTCACTATCCTCGCCCCACTCACTGAGTTCTTAGAATCACTGCCGCATAGACCTCTTGTATCCAAGTCTTGTCTCAGAGTCAGATTTGGGGGGAATCAAGATTAAGACAGATGGTATAATGGGACAAATGCTATGAACTGTTTTATCAACATCATTCTCCAATTCTAGCTCTCAGTACATTTCCTTGCTTTTAAAAATGTCAGTGATAATTTTTTAATCCTTGTCCCCAGACTGAACCCAGTAATCTGTCCCTTTCCTTCCCTTTCCCTTCACTGTGGAGAAAAAAAGCGTATGTCCAAATTTAACTACAGATGTTCAATAAACCTCAGAGAGCACCTGCCTTGGAAGGACTCTGTGTTTCATGAATGGATGAATCAAAGGATCAATCAGTGGGGTACACCTCGCTCACATTTGGAAGAGATTTAGAGTAAGCAGTTCAAGCACCATTAAGACTCACTCCTACTGCATCAAATACTCTTCTGTGGATAAAATGAATGTGCTGCTAATGTTTGCTAGCCCACGATAAAAATAGAGAATTCCTAGCTTTTTTGAATGGGTGATTAATTAGCAAGTGAAAATTGCTCTAGGACAGTGGCTCTCCAACTTTCATACCACTTGCCTGGGGATGTTGTTAAAATGCATATTCTGAGTCAGTAGGTCTGGATGGGTGCCAAGATTCTGCATTTCTAATAAGCTTCCAGCTGTTGCTGCTGCTGCTCTTACTAGGACCACCCTTTGAGTGCTAAAGCTGTGAACCTGTGCTGTCCCATAAGGCAGCCATGAGCCACGTGTGGTTATTTAAACTTATAAGGAAATAAAATAAAAAATTCAGTTCCCTTTGTCACATCAGTCATGTTCCCAGTGCTCAACAGCCACATGTGGCTAGTGGCCACCATACTGCACAGCACAGACATAGAGCATTTCCATCAATGCAAAAAGTTTTATTGGATAGAATTGTTTTAAACATTGGACAAATGTTCACAGATATTTTATTGTTCTGATTTTGTATTCTTTTAGTCTTTTCTTCCTCCTAGTTTCCTTATTCCTCACTAGTTTCTAATACCCTACCCCATGTTTGTGGAGTTTTCTTTTCTTCTCTTATACTTTCCTAAGGATTCTGAAATGGGAGGCCCTAAGGCATCTTGTGGATACATTTCTTCTAAAAGACTTCGTTGAAACTCCACAGACCATCAAGACAATGTACCATCATCTATAAATATCCTCATTTCTAATACGTTTTTTTGTAGATTTGATAAATAAAAGTAATCAGATAGTTTGGGGCAAATATACTAAATCTGATGTGGCTTAAATGTCCTTTTAGAATACTAGCTATAGCAATAATCTCTCTCAATTTCATCAACCAAAATAAAAATATGTGTAGTTATCACTCATCTCTTAGTATCAAGATCACACAAGCAGGGCATTTATAATAAAAAACAGATTTCTGGGTTTTGTCCTGATAGTGCTGTCTCCATTTACATTTTCATAAAAGTGATACTTTTTATTGACTCACATAGTAATTAATCTTTCTAATAGCCAAAAGTGCTTCAGAAATACATTTGTTTGCCTCTCAATCTGTTAGTCTCAGAAAGTCAGGATTGGCTATTGGAAAACATCTTCCTGGAAAATAAAGGTATATCCAAAGTTCAAATGCAGCCTGAATTGCTTGATTATCTTTAAATGCAATTTGGTTTAGAAAACTACAGTCGATGACAGCATACACTGTAGGCAACACTACTACGGGACACCCTAGAGATGGCACCAGTGCAATCATTCTAGCTCTTGAGTTTTAAAATCTAATTTGAGATGAGGAAGTTTGCAAAAAAATAAAAGACTCAGCACATGTTAAAATGCTTCTGATACTGCAAATAGAGAAGGACCCAGAATGCTGTGTACAGGGTGATCTTTACTTTATGGTCAAATAGCAGCAGTCAGAGACATCTGATCTTAGTCCTTTTGTATTAGCCAGGCTAGTTTTTGTCAAAGTCTATGAAAAGGAACAGTGAGTGACTGACTCAACTCCAAGATGTGTAACAAATTCAGAATCCTCAGCTTATTTCAAATGTTTGATGAGCCTTTTCTACATTAATAATCATGATGGCTAATGGAAGCAGACCCTCATATTTTAAAATGCCTTAGAGTATTTACACTGACAACTTGATAGAAGAAAAACCTAGAATGCTCACCATTCTATGTTCATGGTGTTAAACACAAAGTTTAGCAATTAAAAATAAGCCTGGAGACCCTCCATTTATTATGGTAACACACCCTAACTGTGTCCCTGACAAGGAATCAGGTAATATATAACAATTTTAAAAACAAAAGGCTAAGGCAAGAAAAAAAATGGATGATTTTATTGGTTACAGGTTTAAACAGTATAATATTAAAATAAAATTCATATCAATTATTAGAAACCAAATTCATAAATATATAAACAAAATATTTCTAGAAAACTCCAAGTGCTTTCTATGAAGATAAAATAAACTTTAATGTTTGCATAATTATCTACATAATTTGGTGAAAATCTTTAACAAACCAACAAAAGGTGCAGCTGGAATTTCCCCATCTGATCCAATATACTGGCTAAATGATCTTTTAAAATGTATACTGACTTTTTTTTTAAATGACAGGTGATCCCTGTAGAAATTTTAAAAACAACTAAAATGTGTAAGAAGAAAAAAAAAATCCTTCAGTATGCCAAAACCCAAATATAGGCACTGTTAACATGCCAGGGTGTTTTTTCTTTGCAACATACATATAAACATAGACGTATTTAATTTTTAAAAACTAAGGCCAAATTGAATGGATAACTAGATAGACACAGACAATAGCTGGAATCTTTATGGGTCAGACGCTGTGGCCTCCCTTCAGTGTGTCACCTCATGAATTTTTGTGATAACCATACAAGAAAGGCATAGTGGTATCTCTATTTTACAGACAAGCAAGCACAGGTGTTAAATAATGGGACTGTATTCTCTACTAGACTATAAAATCCTGTAAGACAAGGCCTGGCTATTTGCTCATCCCTGACTTCCCACTTTGCCTACTGCACAATTTGATTACATATTAGAGAGTCACTTAATGTAAACCTGATAGTGAAATGAAAGTGAGTTAGAAGAGGAAAACAATGTTGTCTTGTGCAGTATGTGCGGTTATTGCTCTCAATTCTTCACCCCCTCACTCCTGGGACCCTATAGTGGGGTCCAGTAGGTAGAATGTCCATCCCTGCCCCACTGATTGGGCTTGGCCATGTGATTGGTTTTCACCAATAGAATGTGCTGGAAGAAGGAGCATGCCAGAAAGACTCAAGGGCCTAAGAGAGAGGGAGAATTGTACATATTTTTTGACCTCCTGCCACTGTCTTGGAAGAACAGCCTCAGATAGGTACTGCTTTGAGGAGATTACAGAGACCACAAGAGGAAATCTGAACCCAATGTGAGCTCTGAGCCACACTCACCCATCACACAGAATAGCATAGCATAACACAGCTGACCATCCATCCCTGAACAAGAAAAGAATGCATGTTTGGTAAACTATTGAATTTGAGAGGTTTTAGTTCAGTTGTATTACAGGAATAACTAATATGCCTTGTAATGTATTCATTAACATGCAATAACTTGAGTAAGCTGACCCATAGTTTTTAAGTTAAATGTGTCCACTTTTTAATGAGGGAAGTGTCTTTCTGCTTCACAAATTCATGAAGGAAAATGCCTCTGACAGGTAACAAATCCGCGTGCTCTCTTGTTAAAAGGATCTTTTGTATTGACTCAGAGAACTACAGAAATGAAAAACAGGATGTCTGAAATTTGTACCCCAAACAATCTGTTCAACAGGACTTGGAAACAGCAACATAATAAAAGTCTTTAGCTGTTATTAACAGAGGGTGAATGAAGGCTAAAAGGGTGACTTTATGGTTAACTGGCAGCAGGCAGGTTGTACTTCTTATAAACAGACCTCTATTTTCACTGTTCTTTTAGAGTGGCTTTAACCAACAGAACTATAATATGACCCACATGCCTTCTTTTAAATTTTCTGGTAACCATTTTTGTTTTAAAAGCTAAAAGTAAAAAGGTGAAATTAATTTTATGAATATATTTTATTTTAACCCAATATATCTAAAACAGTATTCTATATCCAAACTCCTTCTTAATAATATAAGAAGTTCCTAATGAAATAGTTTACATTCATTTTCTCTAAGTCTTCAAAATTCATTGTGCATCTTACACTTCCAGTACATCCAGTTTGGACCAACCACATTTCAAATATGGCTAGTGGTTACCATATTGGATGGTGTGGTTTTAAATGACCTAATCTATTGCCTGTTTTCATGTATTAATTCCCTGTGGTTGCAGTATAAAGTCACTACACACTTAGTGGCTTAAAACAATACAACTTTATTCTCTCATAGTTCTGGAGGCTAAAAGTCCAAAAGTAAGACGTCATCAGGGGCATGCATTTCCAGAAGGCTCTAGAGGAGATTCTGTTCCTGTCAGCTTCTGGGGATTCCAAGCATTCCTCGCCTTGTAGCTGCACTATTCTCATCTCTGTTTCACACTGCCTCCTCCTCTTCTATCTATGGCAAATTTCCCCTGACTATCTCTTCAAGAAAGCCTGTCACTGGATAATCCAGGATGATCTTTCCATCTCAAGATACTTACTGACATCTGCAAAGACCCTTTGTGAAGGTAACATTCACAGCTTCTAGGAATTAGGACATGGACAAATCTGTTTTAGGGTTACCACTCCACCAATTCAACAAAAATAACAAATAAGCTAGCAAAATGAAAGAAGACTGTGCATGGGTCAATGCGGAGTGTGTTCTTAAATCGAGGCATGTAACTATCATAATATGCACATGAAATTCAGTATACATAAATAAAGAATGTTAATTTAATGAAATAAATAACAATAAAAGGATAACCAGTTTTCTTATGTGATAATGTGACCCACCAGAAGGGCTTAAACGAAAAAAAAAAAAGAACATTATTAACTTTTGTCAGGGATGTGGAGGCCAAGATTCCTCTTACACTATAAATTAGAGCAACCTCTTTGGGAAAATGTTTGGTCCTCCGGCACACACCCTGTGACTCAGCAACTCCACTCCTGGGTGTCTGTGTTCACCAAGAGGCATGTGTTAGGTTGTTGAACATAGCAGTATTTGTCATAGCACCAAACTAGAAACTACTCAAATGGCTATCAAGTGTATAAAGGAATACTAAATTATAGAATATTTATATGCTGGGATATTTTATACAGCAAAGAGGATGAACAATCTACAGTTAAACACAACAACATGGTTGAATCTTATAAACAATGTTGAGTGAAAAAAGTCAGATATAAAAAGCATACACGGTATGAATTTATTACATAAAATTTTAGATTTTATTAATCAAAGTGCATTAGATCAGATTCAAGGGGTGGGCCCAGTCCCCCATCCTCCTTGTCCCATTACTCTGTTTCATTTTTTTTCCTAGTGCATATTACCCTAATTGATCTTGTTCATTTGTTCATGTACCCATTCTCTCCTCTTGTCAACCCCGTTCTTCAGAGAATATAAATTACATGTGAGCAACATCCTTGTCTGTCCTTACAGAGGTCAAGTTTAGTTCAAGAAGACAATATTTGTAGACCTCTCTGATGGCTAAAGTAAGTTTATCCTGATTGGGGATATAAGTCTCCCACATAAAAAATTTGTAGCATAGCAAGTTCCAGTTACAGTCTTTAATTCTGTCAGGAAAGAGCATGATGGCAGCTGTGTGCCATCGTAGGAATGTCCTTTTTCTACTAGGTTAAAACTCCATCTATACAAACTCCCCTGACTCCAACTTCATGTCCACTGGATTCTAGCACCTTGGCTAATTTAGCTGGGGCTACACGGTGAGTGATCTATCAATCTATAACCCACTGAAATGCTACTTGTTTCTGAAAAATTAAAATTTCAAGGCTCAAACTGTGTGAAATACTCAAAATTAGACTTATTTAATAGAAGATCAACTGTACTTTGGATTTTAGAGTGCTTATTCACACAGAATATGAAGGATTAATATTAGTAATGAGATTACATGGTTATTAGCAATAGAAAAATAATAATTATTACAATGACTATATATACATAGCTCTCAAATGTCCTGAACAGGTAGTCATATGTGTGTGGCATCAGAAAGGCTGATGAGTGTGAGATGAAGTAATTTGTCTCAGTTGCTACAGTGGGTAGTGGTGCAGCTAGGAATAGACCCTAACACAGTTGACTTTTTTATAGTGTGATGTTAGCTACTTAGATAAAAATGCTAATTTGCTTAAAGGTGTAAAGCTTTCCAAAATCAAGAATTGCTGTACTAAGGATGTATTGCAATCTACTACCTGTAGATTTACACTAGAGAAACCTCACTTTAAAACCAAACAATGTAACATATCCAAGCATCTTCTATAGAATAGAAAATTTGCTAAGGGAAGTCTAATATTTATGTCATCACAATATTTTTTAGAAAATAAATTTCTTTCACTATATAAATAGATATAACAAATTAGGATGATGTACAGATAAAACTAATGTAATGTCAATAGTAAAATTAAAAATAAAATTAAAATTAATAAATTTAAAATTTAAAATAATAATTTCCAATTTGGAATATTTTTACAGCAACTAAACTAGATTTTTGTCAATTGAATTACAAAAAAAGGTTGCAAAGATAGTAGAATTCTCCTACACTCTACATCTAGATTCTCTAGTTGTTACTATCTTCTTACTAGCATGATATATTTATTTAGAACCAAAGAGCTAATATTAATACATAATTTTGAACTAATGTCCATACATTATTAATATTTCCTTAGTTCTTAACTAATGCCTTTTTTCTGTCCAGAATCCCATCTAGGATAGTACATAACATTTCATTTTTATGTTTCCTTAGGGTACTTTATACTGTGTTTCTTAGACTTTCCTTATTTTCAATGAACTTGACAGTTTTGAGAAGTACTATTTAGGCAGTTACAAAATATCTCTTAATTTGGGTTCGCTTGATGTTTTTCTCATGACTAGATGGAAATTATCAGTTTTGGGGAGGAAGACCACAAGCCCAAGTGTCATCATGACATCATATGAAAGTTACACATCATCAACATAACTTAATACTGATATATTTACCTTGATCACCTGGCTGAGGTAGTGATTTTCAGGTTTTCCCACTGTAAAGTTACTCTTTTTCCCTCTTTCCATACTGTTCTCTTTGGAAGGTAGTCACTATAGGAAGCCCACATTTGCAAGCTGGAGTTACTATGTTTTATCCTCCTGAGGGTGCATTATCTATATAAATTATCTGGGATTCTTCTATATGGGAGATTTGTCTATTCTTTCTTATTAAAAATTTATTTTAATCATATAATTATATCAGTATGGATTTAAGAATATTTATTTTATACTCTAGGTTATAATGCAGTAGTATTATTACTTATTTTCTTGCTCACATGGTTCCAGCATGGCTATTATGAGCTCTTTCACTGGCTCCTGTGTCCCTTGGACATACTCTAATTTTTGTGTTTTTTGAGTACTTCCTTATTCTTTGTAACTATGAGATGGACCAGGTTCATCTTGTAAATAGGGAATCAGCTATTTCTCCAAGAAGCTCTGGTTCTTTTTATCAGAGAATGATCTTAAAAATCAAGATCTGCCTCATATAGAATTTACTGATATCATCATAATTCCTCCAAGTGGCAAAGATACCTCGAGACAAATGCTGGGCATAGAAGCCACAGGGCATAAATATGCAAAGAAGTAAAAAGCTAACCTTTTCAAACAATATGGCTTCTCTCTCACTTACCAACTTTACATTTCCCTGTATGGCCCCGGAAGATGACTGGTTAGCCAGAGACGGGTAAGATTCCTCAAGGGAGGAACAACCTAAGACAGGCACAGTCGCAGGGGGGCCATCAGGTAGGAAATTGGGGATCAACAGAGGTGAGGCTTAGAACCTCACCCTCCCCCCCGTGCTGAGAGAAATCTTCTGCATCCGTGGATGTTTTATTGCCCCTGTCTAGCTTAGATTAACACACAGTCTACAGGCACACACCTGATCATCTACATTTGCTCTCTTACAACACTTGACTATGTTTTCTACCTTTATCTTGCATCTACCTACCACTTTAGCATTTTATTAAAAATAATAATAATAAAGAGAGAAATATGGTATCCACATATAAATCAAGTATAAAAATCAAACGAATATTCATATTTGAACTGATTGTTTATAGTTCATAATGCGTGATCAAAACCGAAAGTTTCTGTGATGACTGCCCTTGTACTGTTCACCATGTAACTTATTCACTATGTAAGAATTTGTTCTCCATGTAAGAACTTGTTCGTTATGCTTCAGAAGATTGGAGACTGACGAAAATTAGGCTTGGGGTGGATTAAAGATTGTGCATTGAGCATTGACTCCCCTATACAGAATTTTATTGTTGTTAACAACCATTTGATCAATAAATATGAGAGATGCCCTCTCAAAAATAAAAATAAAAAAATAAAAAAGTACAGACTTCCAATTGTAAAATAAATAAGTAACCGGGATGTAATGTATAGCATAAGGAATAGAGTCAAAATACTGTAACAACTTTGTATGGTGATAGCTGGTACCTAGAATTATCGTGTATATAAATGTTGAATCACTGTGTTGTACACCTGAAACTAATGTAATACTGTGTGTCAACTACCCTTCAATAAAAAATAATTATTTACCAAAAAAAAAATCAAGATCTGAGCACTGGGAGTGCTTATTGCTTCCTGGATGTGTTGCTGTTTATAGGTTCTGTTAGTGAACAGACCTTGAAAATATATATGTATATACTAACCTGTGCATGTATACATATCTATAATTATTTTCTATTAATCCATGTGTATCTCTACTAAGTCTAACAGATTCACACTGATGTCTCATTATAGTACCACTGATTCATTTTAGCTGTCACCCATTGGTTATCTGTAACAATTAAGGTAGCAGGAGGGTATGGACCATAAGTCAATAAGGTGACTTACAGCCATCAGAATTTAGAAATAGAGGTACATCATTTATGTTAAGTTCCTACCATGCGGTACCGTGTTCCAAGAATTCATCAAAACATCTCTGATAAATGGATTTAAAACATAAGGAACAGCCCAGCCAAACTGATCCCTCACATGGAACTACTTTCTTTGGGAATTCATTGTGAGGCTGGAACAACCAAAGGACAGAATTTGAGCAGACTGACTCTGCATTTTGTCCCTGATCTAGTGCTTCTTTAGTGAGTTTTCTTTCTGAAAAGACTCTCTGCTTAACAGGCTCTTGTGTATATGGAATCACCTTTTGCTGCAATGGAATATTGGAAGGCAAAAGTCAAATCATCTGATTCAAAATAAATAAGTCTCCATTAACAAGGAGATAAAACATAGTGCCTCACTTGCCTCTCATTGCTTTTTAAGACATAAAACTCAGCCTGAAAGTGTTGAAAACACTCAACATAAGGCAATTTTTCCTGAATATATGCACCCTATTTTTATGACTGTGCCTATCATTGAAAATACTACCTACCTATCCCCCAATGTTTACTTAGGGTTGGGCTTGTACCTTAACACAAAGTGAATGAATTTATTCACTAACAAGCATTTGGGTTTACTAGTAAAATAGAGAAGCAGCTTTTATCGACATGGCCTTCACTGATTTAAAATTACACATTTATAAAATTTAGTTTCTACAGTTACTTCATCCACATATCTTCCTTCTTAAACTGAACCAACAGAATACATAAGAATAAATAAGATGAATTTGTGACTACATTGATGGACCTTAAGGACATTATGCTAAGTGAAATAAGTCACACAGAAAAATACCCTATGGCTTCACTTACAAGTGGAATCTAAAAAACAAACAAACAAAAAACCCAAGTTCATAGAAGCAGAGAACAGATGGATGATTGCTAGAAGCAGAAGGTGAGGGAGGAGAAATGAGTGAAGGAAGTCAAAAGGTATAAACTTCCAGTACTAAAATAAATAAGTCATGGGGATATAATATACAGCATGGAGGCTACAGTTAATAATTCTGTATTGCATATTTGGAAGTTGCTAAGAGAGTAGCTTTTGAAAGTTCTCATCATGCCAAAGCAATCTTAAGAAAGAAGAACAAAACTGGTGGTTATCTTACTCCCTGCTTTCAAACTTATCTACAAAGCTGTAATAATCCAAACAGTATGGTACTGGCACAGAAATAGACACATAGATCAATGTAACACAATAGAGAGCCCAGAAATAAATCGTGCTTATAGAATCAATTAACATATGACAAAGGAGGCAAGAATGTACAATGGGAAAAAGACAGTCTCTTCAATAAATGGTGTTGGGAAAACTGGACAGCTACATGCAAAAAATGAAACTGGACCACTGTCCTTATACCATACTCAAAAAGAAACCTGAAAGTGGATTAAGGATCTAAATATAAGACCTGAAAACATAAAATTCCTAAAAGGGAATTCTTGAACATCTGTTTTGGCAATAATTTCTAGATATGTCTCCCCAGGCAAGAGAAATAAATGCAAAAAAAAAAAAACAAGTGGTACTACATAAAGCTATAAAAGCTTCTGCACAAGAAAGTAAACCATCAAAAAAATGAAAAGGCAACCTACTATATGGGAGACATATTTGCAAATGATACATCTGATTAGGGGTTAATATCTAAAATATATAAAGACCTCATACAACTCAATACCAAAAACCCCCACAAATAACCCAATTTAAAAATAGGCAGAGGACCTGCATAGGCATTTCTCCAGAGAAGACATACAGATGGCCAGGAGACACATGAAAAGACACTGAACATCACTAGTCATTAGAGGAATGCAAATCAAAACCACAGTGAGATATCACCTCACAGCATTTAGCATGGCTAAATCAAAAAGACAAGAAATAACAAGTTGGCAAGTATGTGGAGAGAAGGAACCCTTGTGCCCTGTGGTGGGAATGTAACTGGGACAGCCACTGTGGAACACAGTATGGAAGTTTCTCAAAAAAAGAAAAATAGAAATACCATACGACCCAGTAAATCCACTTCTGGATATTTACTGGGAAGAAAACAAAATCACTGATTTGAAAAGATACATGCACCCCTATGTTTATTGGTCCATTATTTACAGTAGCCAGTGTAAGGAAGGAACCAAAATACCCACCAACAGATGAATGGATAAAGAAGATGTGGCACATACACACAATGGAATAGTATTCAGCCATAAAGAGAAAAGAAATCCTGCCATTTGCAACAACATGGATGGAGCTAGAGGGCATTATGCTCAGTGAAATGTTAGACAGAGAAAGACAAATACCATACAAGTTCACTTACATGTGGAATCTAAAAACAAAGCAAATGAACAAATAAATAAGCAAGCAAAAAGTTCTCATCACAAGAAAAATTCTGTAAGGATCCCTTCATCCCTGGTCATGTATTAGCTCCAGTTTTTTACTTTATTTTGATGTCGTGGAAGGTTTGCCTTCCAGAGATTTTTGTAGTCACATTTATTAATCCTTTCCTCTGTGAATTTTTAATTTGCAGTGCTGCTTAGAAGACCTATCCATTCTAAAATAATAAAGATGATTTTGTGAATTCTTCCAGCATGTTTATATTTTAATTTTTATTATTGTATCTTTGAGCCATCTGGACCTTATGTTATGACTGGGACAAAGGGACCTTTATTAGTCAGGATAGGCTATGGTAGTCCACGATAACAGACAAATCCCTCAATGTCAGTGGAGTAAGACATCAAAAATTTCTCTCTTGTTAAAGCAGTCTGCTGAAGGTCTGAAAAGTATCCCAAGCCACCCTAAGCAATGTAAGATGATTCTGTCTTGGGCTCTGCCATCTCAACAAGTGGCTTTTGCACATGCTATGGCAGAGAACAGAAGAGCTGGGGAATCAAGAGTCTTTTCAATGTATCAGCTTGGAAGTATCGGCTCTTAATGTATGAAAATATCTTATAAAATAAAAAATGTACAACAATCCATTGGAAAATGGGCAAAGGATATGGTCAGCAATACAAATTGTCACACAGGAGAAAAGATACCTCTCCACTCATAATTGAAGATACACAAATTTAAATAATAAAGACCTACCAATTTTTCATGTATTACATTTACAAAAATCAAAAACGCTTAAATGAAACACTATTGGTGAGTGTGAACAAAGAGGTAGTTTTAAATGCTATTGATGGAAATTGCTCTTGGCAATATATTTTATAATTTAAAATGCACATGCATTTGGGCACAAGAATTTCAGTCACAGGAAATTCAAATATGCCCATATTATGTTCAAAGATATATTTATAAATACATATGGAAACATTGTTTGAAGCAGCAAAATAACTGCGAACAACAAAATACCTAGTAAGGGGCAACTCCCTAAATAAATTTTGATGCATATACAAAACAAAATACTGTACAGTTCTGAAAAAAGTATGAAGTAAATACATGTGTACTAATATGATAAAATTTCTGAGACATACTGTTAAATTTAAATAGCATTTGATAGTACGCCATCATTTATGTAGCATTCGTTTTTTTAATGGGCTGATATATGCATAGCCTGGAAAATGAAACAGGAAATGACATGAATTGTTATCTCTAGTAAAGGAAAAGATGAAATGAGAATAGGAGGGTATACTTTTGAATGTTGTTAGAATTTATTTTTTTAGTAGATGCATGAATTACCTTTCCAAAAAATAAAAACAATTCAAATACATTAAACCAGACCAATTCTACTGCTATCCAAATAGCTAATATCATTTGAATTTTCATGTCCCATATATCATAAATGGCAACAATGTTTTATTTCTGATAATCACTGTCAAGAAAAATTCTGGTTCAAACTGGAGTATAGACAGGAAACAGACAGTTGCTATTCCTGATACTCATTTAGAAAGAAAACTTACTGAGCTTGGAACCTCCTTCTAACGACTATGAAGGGAAAATGACAGCTCTCACCTTCTTTAGATAAAAACCCAGTCAGAAAATGTGACATTTGCACCCACGTAATGCAGCTAAGGTACTGTTCTGTGCCACTGCAAGCAATTGAGAATGTAAGAAAACTTTTGACATTATGCAAGATTTCTATCCTATAAAACTGATAGACTTAAAAAGCACAGGGCAGATGCAACATTAATCTGCTCCCACGTGTTTTATGGCTATTTAAAGGGCCTGCCTACATGAATAATGCACAGGAGTTATTTTTACATGAAATGTGCTCAGGAATTATAGAATGAACAACTTGATGATAGCATAGATTTCTGAAAGTCAAATTTACAAGACAGAGTAACCACAAGTGTTACTTTTTTATCTTCTAGTCCCTGGAAATTTACAAGATAAGGTCAATTGCTTAACTGAGAATGATTCTGTATTTTATTTTCTGGGATTAGAAAAATGAAACCAAAAAAAACTTTTTTTAATTAGAAAATGACATGCTATAGCTACATAATATACATGAACAAACCAAAATTGCCTGAAGGAGAATAATTTTTTTCTATGGGAGGTGGCTGGTAAGAGGAAAAGAGAGACTAGTACTGACAGCCAAATTTAGTAGACATAATGGGTTGATAAAAACAATCATGTCTTCCAATTGTTTTCTTATTCTACCGTAAAAATCTACTTTTCCTTTGTAGAACTTGAATTTAAAGTATTCCAGTATGCATTAATAGCCAGACTGAACAATGAAACTGAATAAATAATCCAGAAATAGTCCTAGGTATATATGGAAAGATTGTATATGAAAAAGGTTATATCTGAATTCACTAGGACAAAAGCTGAACTCTTAAATGGTGCAAATGACAGACTTTTTAATAAATGGCATTTACACAACTATATAGCCAGTTGAAAAAAGATGCAATTGAATTTTTCAGTAAATTATATTGGGACCCTTAGATACCAGATTAGGGCAAAAGATGGACTTAAAAAAAAAACTTGTGACAAAAGGATATCAAATTACAAAAAGGTAAAATTGGATCCACACCTGACAACATGCAACATAAAACTCTCCCAGATGATCTAAGATCTAAATGTAAAAACTAGAAAGCATGCTAGAAAAAAGTATGGTCAAATTTCTTTATAAACTAGATGGAAAATGGATTTTCTGGTACTCAAAATCCAAAAGCAATAAAAGAAAATACTAATAGGTTCATTACATAAAAACTCAAAAGAAAGCCTACATGGTAGAAAACACCATAAACAGATTCAAAAGGGAAAACAAACTAGGACAACATTTTTGCAACTCTATGATAGATAAAGAGCTAATCCTTCTGAAGAGCTCTAAAAAAATTAAGGGGGAGAAAAAGACCAAACACCAGATTGAAAAATGTGCAAAATATATGCTTAATTTCATGCATAGCAAGAGAAATACATGTTAAGAATATATTAGTAGCATTTCCTACCATATTGACAAAAATAAAAACCTTGACAACACACTTTGTGGTAAGGTGAGGGGCAAAGAGCATCTTGCACATCACAGGGGAAAGAGAAAATGATAAAAGCAAAACAAAACAGAGCAAAAAACCTATGAAGGAGAAGTTAGCAAATGGTCTTAGGAATTTGCCCTGAAACTGGACCTCTGTACATGTAAGGCAAAACATACATAAAGTCATTTTTGTTTTGTTTTGTTTATTTTAGCCTCATACATAGAGCAAAATATCAACACAACCTAAATGTTCGTCCTCGGGAGACTGGTTTAAAAAACTACATATACCAGGTGGTGGAATCAAACGCTGCTATATCAAAGAATGTAGAGGATCCCCAGGACCGACAAGGAGTGGTTTGAGGTTATATTAAGTAAAAAAGACAAGTTGTAAAAGTACATGATAAAATTCTACATTCTGTTTAAGAAACATAAGGAGATTTTGTATATATATATTGAAAAACTGGCATCTCAGACCACAGGGAAAACGTGAGCTTTTTAATAAATAATAGCATGGGACTGGATAGTGCTGTGTGTGTGTGTGTCTGTGTGTTTCCTTATTTTTGCAAACAGAAACCTGGGCAGATAAAACTAAAAGGTAGGTAGAAATCAGGTGAGAAGGATGTGGATGGGAGTGAGCCTTTGATTAATCTTGAACTTCGAACACATTAACATTTTACTTGTTCAAAATGTAAACTTAATCAAAACATAAAGAACAGTAATCTCAAAAATTGAATATAATTATGAATGAATGTATCTAACTGCATGGCAGTCTAGTATAATTCACAGAAAACACATAAATTTAATAAATTTTGGACCTATATTCTTAGAAATATCCTGAGATATAAGAAGATCTTCAAAGAAACATTCAAATTTCTCTAGTAGATTTATTATTAGTGTGACTAGTTTATTTATTCTGGAATTATTTTGTGTAACCTGTGACACAGAAGTTCATACTACAATGTAGTAAGGAACCAAAACTGCCACTACTTTAAAAAAGAGCGGAAGAAATGCATATACAGAAGGAGAAAAAATGAGCAAGAAACCCAAGATCATGGATTAAATCAGATGTATTTGGACAGGTAATCCCACTGCAAGGAGGGATAAGGAAATAACAAAGGAGAAAAATGCTAAATGAAGACAGATTTTGCTTTAGAGTTACTTATAACAGCAAAAATAAAAAGAAATTGTGTCACTATTCAATAGGAGATGGATGGTAAAGAGTTAATATAATTTCAACTCAATGGATCATTATTCAGCCATAAATTGATATATAGGAAAGATATTTGCATGATGGCTGTGCTTAAGATGTTATGTTAAATGAAAGAACCTTAATATATCATGAATGCAAATGCATGATGAATACAGTTTTATCTTTTGGGAGATAATCATGTGACTGGGTTTTTCTTTTGTATATTTGGAATTATTAAAGCTGTAAGGCAATTTGTTTAGTTTTTAATTTTAAAAGAAATTTTTCAGTAGCTTTAGATGTTGCCAGAATTAAAGACAGAATCCCTTTCCATTGCTCTGCCTACCTTGCTCTTGAACTCTGCTTTATGCAAGCTCCCATTTTTGGTGACTGAACCTTTATTAAGGCAATAATTCAAGATTAGCCCCTAAATAATTGGTTTTCCCTTCTCAGTCATACAGCCAATGGGATTTATTTAGAGCCATGGATGCATAATTCTAGTGTTTCAGTGTACTGCTAAGATTAATAGTGCGTGAAATTTTTGCCACATTCAACTAATACCAACAAATGCTATTAGAGCAATATGTTTTGTTAGGATTAAAAAATATTTTTAATGGGCTTGGAGACACCACAGCCTGAATGTCTGTCCTTGAGTCAACAATACCACACCTTAGTTTTTGTGGCAAAGATGCCATCAACACAGTCAGATGACACTCCTGAGCTTTGTATTTCCCACAGCCTCAGCAACTATGTGGTTTTAGATAACATGATTTATCACTTAACATCTTGTTGTCAGAGAAACTAGCTCAATTTACAAAGGCAAGGCATGGTTCAGTATGATATATTAATTTTCTTTTACAACTTCATAGCTCCTCAATTCATAATCTTGAATTGGGCATGAATATTGGCAAATTAAAAGCTGAACATTTAAGGACAGAATTAAGAGAAGCTTGATGAACTTCTAGTTTGAAACATTTCTAAGAATTTACTGAATTTAGGGTAATGTAACATAGTTAAGTATCAGGGGGAAATATTTACATAGCAGAGAATCAATCTGTTATGACTTTATCATTAACATAATAGAATAATAATTTGTTTTTTTAAATAAAATAAAGGGATTCTAGTCATGCTTTTATAGGTCAAATGCTCTACAATACTCTCCAAATAAATAATTTATATTACAAACAATCAACTGGAACCATGAAATTTTGAGCAGCTAGTCGTAAAATTAAATATTGAGTGTAGTTTTCTCTTACTTACACAATATAGTGGCAAAAATAATTAAGTCAAGTTAATTTCCCAAATCATTCGTATGTGCCCCAACACATGAAACTTCCTTTTTAACTCTTATTAAATTCACACTAAGGTACTGTATGGATGAAAGTAAATGTAAATCATACATAGATACAAAATGAGTTACTTACTTAACTTCAGTTAAAGACAGCAAAACTTAATTTTTTTTAATATTTGTAAAAGGTGAAAGTATATTCCACAAACCATTTTTAATGATATTACAAATCCTGAAATCTCCTGGTAAGGAAATATTTCATGTACAAAATTAAACAGTCTTAGCATTTTTTGAAATATGAATAATGAGCAAACCTCTTTTTAAAAATCGTTGCTTAAGTTATTATTAAAAGTGAAAACTTTGCCAGAGACTGAGAAACCTACATAATATAGGCAAATGCAAACATACAAGAGGAAAAAATTGAAACCACCGCTGATGCAACGAAGTGTTTACTTTGTCAAATAATGAACTCAACTATGTCTATGAAATGTATGAGCTAATGGCTTGAAGTTTTAGGGATAATATCAGGCCCATTTAAGGGGTCCAACTATGAAACAGATTACAGCCTTTAATCCTCACAATAACCTGAGAAGTAGTACTATGAACTTCATTTTATAGATAAGGAATTCAAGATATAGAAAAGTTAAGCAACTGCCTGTGGCCATACAACACAGAACACTGGTGGCGCCTCTCAACCACGGCTGTCCCCTCAAAATGAGGTTGCAATACCACAAATACACCTGTAAGGGAACCAGGAAGAAGCTATGGCTTTGGAACAAAACTACTCTGCAAATAATGTCTACCCACTTTAAATTTAACCTCAATTCAAGCTTTATCTTGACTTAAGAGCCTTTCAAGCAGGCCAAGTGGTATCAGTGTGATAAGATTCAAAGCCATAGGAAAATGCTCTCCAGAAAAAATTATCAGTAGACCTGGAACACCACTCTAGCAGTGCAGCAGGCATTAAACTGGCCTAACTGCCAAACTACAGTCCAGTTACTGTGGAAATAAATGAAATTCTTGTGTTTTGAATGACATATTGATGACACCAATGGCTTTCTGACAAAGCCAAAGTCTAAATTTGAAAGAAAAAAAAAAGTGGGACTAATGCTAGTAGTTAGAATTTAAAAATGATCTATGATATAATACAAGATAAAATTCACCTGTATATTATTATCAAGGGATTTTTACCTAAAGAAGGACTTTCCTGGTTTAGATCACCCGAGAACTTGGTCTTTATCATCCTTAATTAGGTATTCGCACTATTGTGGGAATAAGCATCATTCTTACACTGGTATCCTAGTCCTAATGCAAGTGTGACTAACTTCGTAAGAACCAGTTCACAGAAACATTTACCCAAGTGAATTCAGCAGAATATTAAGTCTATGAGATGTGCTTGACAAAGACACCCAGTGTCAAAAAGCCCCATCCAGGACCAACACATCAAAGGTTCTGAGGAGTCCTATTGTTAAAGAAACCCAGCATCTTCCAAACTTATTTGACCAAACAACACTTAACATTCCTAACACCTGTTAGTATTCCAAAGAACTCACTTGGAGAAATGCTGAGTTATTATTTTGAAAAAGTATTCTCTCTTCCCCAGAGAAAATAAAGTGGCTATTCATAGGGTCACTCCTGCTTAAGGTCAACAGTGATCAGCAAATTCTTCCAAACTCACTGCTCTTAATCTGAAACTGATAATTCTTAATACAAATTAAAATGTCAAAAAGCACTGGATGATGAAGGACCAAAAAGCACAGAGAAAATGTTTTGGTGTGTGTGAGGCTGAAAGGTGAATTCTGACCTGTTCAACTCAATGATCCTGTTTCACAGTTAAACACCTACAAATATTCTGCTTAATTAGTTCCGTTATTCCATCTCTTAGAAACCTCTATGGACGTTAATTTCAGTCATCTTAGAGAATTTTATTTCTGCCATTAACAAAGACCTGTCAAGCAGCAAATATTTTACTACATTATTTTGACTTTTGATTGCCACTCCAATAAGATCAATGCTATTTCTTTGGGTACACAAAATTTCACATTTTAGACAGCCAAGAATGTTAATTGCATTCATGTTTGGGAAAGAGAAAAAAATGGCAGTGAAACTATTTTTTCATCCCTGAAAATACCCACTATGTGTCAGGTATCACACACAAAGTCTGCATTTTAGGATTTCACATTTTTATGGTAAATGGAAGGAATGTAAGAATTGTCAGGCATTCCTCAAAGATGAGAAAATCGGATTTATCAGAATAAGCTAGCACATACTGTTAATTTCTCCCAGTCTGCCAACCTGCCTCACAAAGTAATCTAATGTCTCTCACATTCCAGCTGGCAAAGCCATTTCATATACGTGCATCATTTAATTGTCACGATACCTCCACGATAGAGATATTACCTTCACTCCTCAGACTTTTACTCCTGTTATATGTTGTGTCAAATTACACTCCCGTTTTTACTCCTGTTGGACTGTGTGTCAAATTACATGCCAAATTACTTTAGAACCTGATCTCCAAAAAGAAGGCAGTTTAACTAATACACACACACACACACACACACACACACACACACACACACACACACATGCTTAATTATCTACCAGCCTCACTGGGTGCTATGAAGAATAAACTGGAAAGTGAACCTAAGGCAGGTAGGGAGTTAAGCAGCCAGGAATGAGCTCCTAAAGTGTGTCCAACACCTGATTTGTGTTCTTGTTACCAACCATAACCCAACTCACCAGACAGTTCTATCTGGTAGGTATCACTCCCACAGAGAAACCAGGAAGCCTTCTTTCCTTCTCTCTCTCAGTTAATATGTGCATTGGGAATTTGAATCTGGGTCTCTTTGCCCCCAAACCTTGTTATTTTATTTCAAAACAGTGCTTCAGGCTTTGCTTCAATCCTTCATAATGCAGGAAAAGATGCCAATATGTTCTTAACTGAAAGTAAATTGATCTAAAATTATTTTGATGGCTGGGAAAAATCTATTCAGCTGTCTGCAAATCTAGACAGTTTTCTAAAAAAGAACTGTCTTAGTACAATGGATTGCTGATGATCCTCTGCGGGTAGGTGTTTGGCTGCAAGACAAATGTGCTTGAAGTTCATTTTTCTACAGTTAATAAATAAAAAATAGATTTTTATAGGTAGGTCGAAATACCAGAGCTACAAAAGTATAAATCTCTCAGTGTGAAGTAATCCATAGTAATGCATGGAATTCTACTGTAAATAGATAAATTAGGCAACTATAGCTTGCTTTTGCCTGCTACAATACTTCACAGTGAACATCAGTTATACAGCTTATTTACTTCCTAAACATCATTAAAGATGATAGCTAAAATGGATTTAACATATCCGATAGATGTGAGAGCTATGTTAAGTGTTTTTTATATGCTTTTATCATTGAGTCTGTAAAGTAACCAGATAAGATACACATGGAGATTATTTCCATAATTCTAATGGGGAAACTAAGTGTCAGAGATGTGGAATAACATGCTGAGTTACACAGCTAGTGGTTGGCTTTGAGGCTTGGCCATCTGATCTTAAGAGCTTGTACACTTAGTGATAACACCCTGTTAGGCACTTCTAATGCACCACGACCCAAGTTGAGTGTTCTGGGGTATAACAAAGTGAGCAGAAATGTCCTGAAAGCAACATATCTGTAATAAAGGCACTGTGCAAAAGCAGTCATGTCTCTTTCTGAAATGTTATCCACTACCTATTTCTATCCACTTCACCAATCATATTGATTATAAAAAGAAAACATATCTACTTATCTGTATTAGCTCAATTCTGGAATCACCCTATAGTTCTACTCCCTAAAAGGAAATAAATCATAAACTTAGCTTCGCAATGTGATGAGACAACACTGTTACGGGCTGACGCGTGTCCCTACATAATGCACATATTGAACTCCTAAACCCTAGTATATCAGATTCTGACTGTGTCGGGGGATAAGGCCTTAAAAGTGCTAATTAAATTAAAGTGAGGCTGTTAGGGTGAGTCCTAATACAAATATGACTGGTATCCTTACAAGAAGAGGAAATTAGGATGCTGATCCATACAGAGGATCATGAAGACACATGGAAAAGGGGTCATCTACAAGCCAAGGGGCCTCAGAAGAAAACTACCCTGCTGATACCTTGATTTCAGTCTTCAGTTCCCAGAACAGTGAAGAAATAAATTTCTGTTGTTTAAGCCATCCAGTCTGTGGTGCTTTGTAATCATAGCCAGAGGAAAGTAATATAATTACTATACTTTTCTCTTTATATAAAGTAAGTATAGCCTGTCAAGTTTAAGGAAGACTGTAATGAAAAGTAATATTTTTGACAGTCAAATATTGTAGAAAAATCTGAAGTACC
Source organism: Manis javanica (assembly GCF_040802235.1). Lineage (NCBI taxonomy): Eukaryota > Metazoa > Chordata > Mammalia > Pholidota > Manidae > Manis > Manis javanica. The sequence goes on along the minus strand of NC_133160.1, from coordinate 33,710,037 downwards.
TTACCATATAAAATCCGTACTTTGAAAAAGAGAAACCATCCACTTAAACTAGCACTCTTTATTTACTTTGAGTAGCGGTTCTCAAACTTGGTTGAACACAGGACTCCCTAGGGAACTTCAAAGAAAATATAGGTGCTTGATTCCCACACTAGACATCTTGATTTCATTGATCTGGGTGTGGCCTGGACATCAAGATTTTGAAAGCTCCCCGAGTGCTTCTCATATCTCTGCATTAGAACCTAAGTTTGAACCTGTCTAAGCGACAGGTTCACGATGTACAATTTAAGAAGTTAGTATCAAATATTTCCACAAGATGGCGTATCATGGCATTTGAGAGAATTAAAATTGAAAAGTGTTTCCAACATGCAACTCTGTATCATTGCATGTTGAACAAATTGGGTTTAGACTGAAAAAAAATTACACCAGACAGGAGTGATGATAAAAATGAGTCACAGCCCTCTGAAATGACCTGAGGTTTTTTTAACTCAGGTGACTACAAGGGGTCCACTCTGTCTACAGTGAGAATGCCTTTGGCGGCCCTGCCTTTTACCTGCTATTATCCCTTGACAGAACCACGTCCTCCACCTCCCCTCTCCACAACTCTTCAGGGATCTTTTGAACTCTTTAACAGTTGGCCACTAAGACCAGTGACCACTATTACAAAAAACATAGATCTTTACTCAGCCACACATTTGTTCACTCATTGTGTTTTACAAATGGACATACACATATATTGAATAATATAAGCATTGCTTGAATGCTTAAATTTAATTCTTGATAAGAGACATATTCTCCAATTTGAGAATGTTCACCAACATCCCAGAAAAGACAGCCTATCTATGATTGCTTTAAAAAAAAAAAGCTTTTAACCATTAGATTAGATATTCTATACTTTAATGGTAGCTTTAAAAATCTCTTGTTCAGTGTTGAATGGCCATGAGGTGAGGGGCAGGTAGAAAATGGCCAGGAGGGTGAGGGGCAGTGGAAAAGGCAACAGAGTTTTAAATGCAAATACCTACCAAGGGAACCATTCCTTACCTCCCTCAGCATCCTGATATTTCTGCTACCAAGTCTCTGACTAGTTATATAAAGGTTTTTGTTTCCAAGGAAACCACTGACATCTATGGAATTTAATGAACATAAAAAAGGAACTATGCCATATAATTTACATCTGGAGATAAATTCGAAGAGCTGTCAAAAGCATTGCACATGCAGATAATTCTGTAAATTTTTAGCGTTATTTTTCTCTATTTAGTACAAAAGTAAATAAACACATTTATGGTGCAAGAATGACAAAAAACAAGCAAAGAACAACAAAAAACTATTTATTACTCCATGAGAGGTAAACTAAGAAATAGTTGGAACTCAGAATATAGGCCAAAGGTAGATCTCCTTAGCTAAGAGGGAAATTTTCATTTTGTTGTATGAAGGGTTTTTCTTCATCTTTCCTAAACCTCAAATACCTACATCAAATTTTGTGACTGTGGCTTCACGCAATGGTGTAATCTGTACAAAGTCAGGGAATAGCTTATAATCAGCAAAAGGGGACAATAAAGCTCTCATTTCAACTCCAGTCCTCATAGATGATTCATTGAAACTACTGTTGTATAACATAAAAATTACAGCTCATTATGAGACATCCAGATTCTATAATGAGCTATTTGAGATTTGATAGTGCTTAAACTATTTTTTAATATTAGGAGGAAATTCTAATGATACAGGAAAAAAATTAAAGCATATATAAAATGGTATCTTCCATAAAATTATAAGTGTGCAAAAGTGGAAACAGAACCTAGAAGTTTCCACTATTCTACCCAAATGACTCCTCCCTCCTTCTTAAAATATTTTTTAGTTCTCCAGGATATACTCTCGTCTAATTCTTCTCCCTCCCCATTTTGGTATTGTGGTAAAAATATACACACCATAAAACTTACTATTTTAATGCTTTTCAAAATGTGTATAGTTTAGTGGCATTAATATATACTGTTGTGTTCTGTAACCATCACCACCATTTATCTCCAGAACTTTTTGATCTTATCAAACTGAAACCCTGTATCCAATTAAACAATTCCCCATTTCCCCCTCCTCCCAGCCCCTGGAAGCTGCCTCTACTTTCTAGCTCTATGAATTTGACTACCCTAGGGACCTCGTATGAGTGAAATCATACAATATGTGTCCTTTCCTGCCTAGCTTATTTCACTTAGCATTATGTCTTCAGCTTATCCATGTTATAGTCAGTATCAAAACTGCATTCCTTTGTAAGCTGAATAATATTTCATTGCATATTTTGTATATCCAGTTATCTATTGATGAACAATTGAACTGTTTCCACCCTTTTGGCTATTGAGAACGCTTCTATGAACACTGGTGTACAAGTATCTGTTTGAGGTTTCTGCTTTCAATTCTTTTGGATATATACCATTTATTCTTTGTCTCTTTTTGCTGTGTCTTCTTTACCTCCTCAAAGTCCAAATGCTGGAGTTCCCAGGGCTCAGACATTAGCCCTCTTTCTTTCGTACCTACATTCTTTGGGTAACCTTACTTGGCTTTGAGATTTCAATATTCAGTGTTAAAACTCTGTGGCCAACATTTCCCCTGAACACCAGAAATTTTATATCCAAATAGGACATCATCAGATAGAATTCTAACAGGCATCTCAAGTTTTTAAATATCCACAAAAACCAAACTCTGAATTTTTCTATTTAACTGTGTTTCTTTCCTCCTTCCCATCTCAGTCATGGCAACTCAATTCTTCCACCTTCCCAGGTCAAAACACTAAGAGTTGTTCTGAATCCTTTTTTTTCCCCACACTTTATATCTAACACATTCACAAATGCTGTGGATTCACTATTCAGATTCTGACTTTTTTTCTCTACCTCTTCACCTCTTGGTCAAAATTGTCATCAATGCCTCCCAGCTGCCCATATAGTCTCCCTTCGTCCTTTGTCCTCTATGGTCTACCTTCTACACAATATGGCCAGCGATGCTTTTAAAAGCAAGTGAGATCTTGCCACTCCTGTGCTCAGACCTTTCAGACCCCTTACAGTTCTCTCAGAGGAAGAAGCCACAGTCATTAGGATGGCCTACAAGGCCCAGGATAAGGTGGGTCCTACCTACCTCTATGCCTTCATCATCCTTTCTCTCTTGGACTCCGCTGTAGCCACACTGGCCTTGACATTCCTCAAATATGCCAAGCATGTTCCTACCTCAGGGCCTTTGCTCTTTCTGTGCCCTCTGTCTGGAATGCTCCTCACTCCCTTAATTAATATCTCTACTCCTATGACCTCATCTTATCACAATAACTACTCCACTAGGCTCTACAAAAGAGCAAACCCCTCCACCATTCATTGTCTCTGTCCTGCTTTATATATATCTCAGTGAGACTTATCTGTTTCCCCCACCCAGTGGGGTGCTGGAGCCTACTTACAGTGCTAGACACTGTGGTATACACTGCTTTCCAAACCTGCGTTCAATGATTTTAAAAATCATTTTTATATAGCGATTAGGAAAAAAACCTGATCAAGTTTTAAAATTTAATTTTACTCTAATCTGCCTCATGTGATTCTGGTGACACTATATACCACCTAGAATTTAGTCATGGCCATATATTTATAAGGTACTTGTTCAAACTAAAATTACACATCTGAAGTAAACTGCCCTTTATCAGTAGAATGAATTGGTTAATTGTCAACTTAGCACATGAAGCAGATTTCACTGGATGAAACACAGTTGAAATTAAACTATAAAAACATTTTTCAGTGATACTGCTGCATGCATAATAGAGAGCTGAATGTCTGCAGCCCACGGTCTTCATGTACTAAAACCTGGGAGAGCTAATAACCATGGGATATCTTCCTCTGGTGTCCAAAGCAATCCTAGAACTACTTTTGAGAAGCTACATGCAAAGTTTGACAAAGGCTGTCTTTTCTTTTATTTTTTTAGGCCCTGGTGAGATCACAAATTTTTATTCACATAAAGGATGGACAGATTGCACAATAATCCATGGCTCTGAGGGTAACAGCAAGTCCAAAGAAACTGTTGACATGTGCTTAGTATGTTTTACTTAAGAAGGTATGACAGAGAGCAACAGAACAGTATAAATTGTCCTTGAGCAGTTTATTTGCAAAAGACTCATATGGGCAAGAATCAGTTACAGCTAATACTCCCCTGTGTCCAGTGTAGCAGGAAGAACAGGGGTTTGGGCACCTCACATCCAGGAAGTGCTACCACCTTCCTGCATGCCCTTGGACAAGCCACCAACCACAGTTTCCTGCGTTATTTTATTTTATTTTATTTTTATATCGTTAATGTACAATTACTTGAACAACAATATGGTTACTAGACTCCCCCTATTATCAAGTCCCCCCCACATACCGCATTACAGTCACTGTACATCAGCATAGTAAGATGCTACCCCCCTAACATTATATGTGCTAATCGTAATGCCCTATTTTTCCCCTTATCCCTTCCTTCCAACCAATCCTCCCCAGTCCCTTTCACTTTGGTAACTGCTAGTCCATTCTTGGGTTCTGTGAGTCTGCTGCTGTTTTGTTCCTTCAGTTTTTTCTTTGTTGTTACACTCCACAGATGAGTGAAATCATTTGATACTTGTCTTTCTCAGCCTGGCTTATTTCACTGAGCACAATACCCTCTAGCTCCATCCATGTTGTTGAAAATGGTAGGATTTGTTTTCTTCTTATGGCTGAATAATATTCCATTGTGTATATGTACGACATCTTCTTTATACATTCATCTATTGATGGATACTTGGGTTGCTTCCATTTCTTGGCTATTGTAAATAGTGCTGTGATAAACATAGGGGTACATATATCTTTTTCAAACTGGGCTGCTGCATTCTTAGGGTAAATTCCTAGGAGTGGAACTCCTGGGTCAAATGGTATTTCTATTTTTAGTTTTTTAAGGAACCTCCATACTGCTTTCCACAATGGTTGAACTAGTTTACATTCCCACCAGCAGTGTAGGAGGGTTCCCCTTTCTCCAGATCCTCGCCACCATTTGTTGTTGTTTGTCTTTTGGATGTTGAACATCCTAACTGGTGTGAGGTGATATCACCAAATTAAAATTGTGATTTTAATTTGAATTTCTCTGATGATTAGTGATGTGGAGCATCTTTTCATGTGTCTGTTGGCCATCTGAATTTCTTCTTTGGAGAACTGTCTGTTCAGCTCCTGTGCCCATTTTTTAATTGGCTTATTTGTTTTTTGTTTGTTGAGCTGTGTGAGCTCTTTATATAATTTGGACGTCAACCCCTTATCAGATATGTTATTTATGAATATATTCTCCCATACTGTAGGATGTCTTTTTGTTCTACTGATGGTGTCCTTTGCTGTACAGAAGCTTTTCAGTTTGATATAGTCCCAATTGTTCATTTTTGCTTTTGTTTCCCTTGCCCAGGGAGAAATGTTCATGAAAAAGTTGTTCAGGTTTATGTCCAAGAGATTTTTGCCTATGTTTCTTTCTAAAAGTTTTATGGTTTCATGACTTACATTCAGGTCTTTGATCCACTTTGAGTTTACTTTGTGTACAGGGTTGGACAATAATCCAGTTTCATTCTCTTAATGTAGCTGTCCAGTTTTGCCAACACCAGCTGTTGTAGAGGCTGTCATTTCCCCATTGTATATCCATAACTCCTTTATCATATATTAATTGACCAATATGCTTGGGTTTATATCTGGACTCTCTATTCTGTTCCACTGGTCTGTGGCTCTGTTCTTGTGCCAGTACCAAATTGTCTTGATTACTGTGACTTTGTAGTAGAGCTTAAGGTCTGGGAGAGTAATTCCCCCAGCTTTATTCTTCCTTCTCAGAATTGCTTTGGCTACTTGTGGTCTTTTGTGGTTCCATATGAATTTTAGAACTATTTGCTCTAGTTCAGTGAAGAACGCTGTAGGTAGTTTGATAGGGATTTAATTGAATCTGTAGACTGCTTTAGGCAAGATGGCCATTTCGACAATATTAATTGTTCCTACCCAAGAGCATGGGATGAATTTCCATTTATCAGTGTCCTCTTTAATTTCTCTTAAGAGTGTCCTGTAGTTTTCTGGGTATAGGTCTTTCACTCCCTTGGTTAGGTTTATTCCTAGGCATTTTATTCTTTTTGATATAATTGTGAATGGCATTGTTTTCCTGATTTTCTGTTAGTTCATCATTAATGTATAGGAATGCAACAGATTTCTGTGTATTAATTTTGTATCCCGTAACTTTGCTGAATTCAGAGATTAGATCTAGTAGTTTTGGAGTGGATTCTTTAGGGTTTTTTATGTACAATATCATGTCATCTGCAAAAAGGGGCAGTTTGACTTCTTCCTTGCCAATCTGGATGCCTTTTATTTATTTGTGTTGTATGATTGCCATGGCTAGGACCTCCAGAACTATGTTGAATAAAAGTGGGGAGAGTGGGCATCCTAATCTTTTTCCCAATCTTAAAGGAAAAGCTTTCAGCTTCTCACTGTTAAATATGATGTTGGCTGTGGGTTTGTCATATATGGCCTTTATTATATTGAGGTACTTGTCCTCTAGACCCATTTTGTTTAGAGTTTTTATCATGAATGGATGTTGAATTTTGTCAAATGCTTTTTCAGCATCTATGGGGGTGATTATGTGGTTTTTGTCCTTCTTTTTGTTGATGTAGTGGATGACGTTGATGGATTTTCGAATGTTGTACCATCCTTGCATCCCTGGGATGAACTCCACTTGATCATGATGGATGATCTTTTTGATATATTTTTGAATTCAGTTTGCTAATATTTTGTTGAGTATTTTTGCATCTATATTCATCAGGGATATTGGTCAGTAATTTTCTTTTTTTATGGTGTCTTTGCCTGGTTTTGGTATTACAGTGATGTTGGCCTCATAGAATGAGTTTGGAAGTATTCCCTCCTCTTCTATTTTTTGGAAAACTTTAAGGAGGATGGGTATTAGGTCTTCACTAAATGTTTGATAAAATTCAGCAGTGGCTTTCTTTTATTTTTGTTTGCATTGTACCTTACCTTGGTTAGATTATGACCTGATTTTCTCTGACCAAGGCAAGAAGTTCCAAGCTAGTAAATCTTCTTGACATCAGTTATATCATCTGTAAGATAGAATGCCTTGGCTTAATAACTTACCATTCTACAAGCTGGAAACAAGGGTTATGTGAACTGACACACCTAAAATCATGTGCCCTTCTGATACCACATTTCATAGATTGCACAGACAGACACTCATTAATGGCAGGGCTGTCACCCAAACCAACATCTACACTTTTCTAATCCCATCTACTTTTCAATAAACCAGCAGATGAAATACTTTCTAAGAATTCTGAAGATAAAGAAACTATCTTTTTCAGCAACAATTTGAAACCATTCTTGGCTCATAGTAAAAAGTATACTCTTTATTGGGACCTAGGATCTACATCCACATACATGAAGAAAGCGTCACAGAACAACTTGCTGTGTACAAGACGCTGATAGCTTTCACTCTGGTCAAGATGATTTCATTTTATTAATGCTGTCCATGAGCCACTAAATTATCTGCTGGGTTAGGAACCACTAATAGATCAGGCACCACAGTGATGAACACTCTTTTGAAAAGTAAAGATCCTTTTGAAATTAAGATCCAGAGAGTATATTCTAGCCTAAACAAGATGACTATACCACAGTACCTTGCGTTTACACAAGGTAACACGAGTTTGGTAAACTTGGGAGGGAAGGAAAATGAGAACAAGAAAGGAAACATAAATACATTTATATTTCAAAGGACAGGATTTTTTTTTCATTTAGTTTTTACATTTGGATAAAAATCTAATTTCTTTCCAGTGAGTGAGAAATTTCAAAGCTGGTAACTTGAACAAAGTCTGTATATAGCAAAGCAGATCTGGAATTGTATGAATTGTGGTGGGAGTCAACATTTAGAATTCATTAACAGGACAACACATGGAAGCTTTTCCATTTCTTATAAATGTTATTTCAAATCACAGCAGGCATAGAAAACTGTTCATCTTCAACCAGATCATGAATTGTTATGTAATGAGATTCTGTGAAAAACAAAAATAATATGAATACGCAAATAAATATTTGCGGAGTGCCTGGGTATCTTGATAAATAATATCTGCTCCACACATGGTACTCCTTCTTTTATGGTCTCTAAAGCCCCGCAGAAAGTCTTCCACGAAATCTGTCTTCATGTTACACTGCCTTCTTGTTCCAAGTTTCCAAGGTTTTCTCACTCCGTATTGATATCTTTATACTTTTTAATGCTCTACTCTCACTCCTGCTGCTTCTCTTCTAGCCAGCACACTGGTTTCCTTTTATTTCCTTTTCTTCCTCCAGGCTGTATGCCTCCTGCTACAAGGTGGTTACACTATAATCATTCTGGAATAATTTGGAGAAAGCAGGTGTCTCCTTTGGTCCCTGACATACAGACCTGATGCTATAGAGGGAAGCCGGAAGCTGCCAGGGACAGCATGCGAAGGCTGGCCACTGGGGGGATCTTGAGGATGGAGGAGGAATCCCTCCAGCACCTTGGAAGCCAGACTGGTGAAAGAAAGAGGCATACACCTCAGAGACATTTTTGGAGCAGCTGAATGAGCAGCTGAACCCAGCACTTTTGTTGACATTTTCAATACACTGCAATCATTTTTAATAAATTGTTTTTAATTTATCCAGTTGGAGATGGCATTTTTTTTGCAACTTAAAGATTTTTAAACTGATATTAATATCAACTTCATTCCTGCCTGGGAATCCACAAAGCCCCTGTCGGCCAAGTCCCTCCTCCAGTCTCTCTTTACATTAACTTTTCCAAATTAAGTGAATGAAATGAAACCGGACTTCCCGCAAATCTGACTTGGCTTTTAAAATAATAATAAATACAAAAGTAATGGTGGTAATACCAGTAATAGTGGCTAGTATGGAATGAATGATGATTATACAGTGATAATAAGTTAAGGCAGTGGTACTCAAATTTTGCTGTAAATTTGCTTTTCAAAACACTGATGTCCATGCCACAATTACACTAATTAGATTCCTGTAGCACCAGAATCTATGGGGATAGGGAACAGGCATCAGCGCTTGTTAAAGCTGTCTAGGTGATTCCACAAACAGTTAAATTTGAACCCTCCTCTGCTAAAGGTTTGTTAATCAATTTTTTTATTTCACTTAAACCTTACAGCAAGGAAAGATAGTGCTCAATCATATCATCATCAATATTATCACTGTTTAATGAGAAAGAAGTATGGGGCTCAGGAAGTTCACACAGGTAATATGCAATAGAACCAAGCTTTAAAAATATTAAAATAGATGGAGATTCTTGAACACCAGCAAGGAGTAGGAAGGGGAAAAAGCCAAGAATGTGAGTAATCCACAGAAAAAGCAATCTTAGGTGGAAAAAACAGGAAAGCCAGAGTATTCAGAGTCCATGCCTGCCCTCAAGAGAAGCCTTTTAGGACCTAATAGTCATTTATCAGCTGCTCAGAGTACAGATGCTACTCCGTTCATTTATCATCAGTCAATAGACATTTACCAAACTGCACCCATCAATGAAACACTTCATAATTGATAAGCAGGCAATAAAGGAGACAGATTCAAGCCTGAAAGAAACTCTGACTTTGACTCCCAATGCCTGGAGACAAAGGTGGGTCTGATAGAGTGTAGGCAGCTGTCTTTACTCAATATTGAAAATGAAATTTCAAGTTAGGCCAATAAACTTGAGTTAAAAGACAAACTGCATAACTGTGTTGAAACCAACAGGTTTACATGAAACATGGCTGAAATGTCGTTGGGAGAAGAGGAAGAAAAAAATTCTCTCCTACATTGAAAACTGAACAACTCTGAATTGGGAAGGCATTAATAATGATAAGCTTGATACTGGAGGTCAACCTATGGAAATTCCACTATAGCACCAAGAGCTGAATGTCAATAATAGACTGCTTTTACATGAAAACTTCCAGAAATCTTCTTACAATTCTAGTGTTTCTTTTTTCTTTTTCACATTTTCCTGTAGATCTTTTTGACCCCTTCAGCAATAAAAACAGTTTTGGGGCATTGGTTGTACAGCAGAGTTTGCCAGCAACTGCTGCCCTGCTATGTACCTGAAGAATAATCGTTCTGGGTGATCTTTTTTTCTTCCTGCATCTCCACAGCAACAGATCATTTTTGATGTAAAAGAAAGTATTTTGACTTTTAAAGAATAAAACAAAAGTTACAGGCAGAAACTCAAATAGAAAATTGCTAGTTTTATATCGATTATGGAAAGACACACAAGTTCTTGAGTGGCACCTTGTACTTCCCTAATTGCCAATATTACCTTTGCGAGAAAGGGAGTATTTAAAGTGTTGAAATTTAAATACGATCAAGAGTTCCCCACTTTGATGGTGAGTCAATACATTTTGCCACTAGAACCTAACCAGATAACCTAAATTTTAAAAGTATGTGTATGTTCTTTATTTAAACAAACTGAGGACACTTTGAATATTACTTCAGCAGTTTTTCAAACCAAAACAAATTGACATTCCACACCATGGATCCCAAAGTATGCCCGTCTTCACTAGCAACATTTGCAGAAAAAAGACTCCCCATCCTTTGGCATCATGGAAGGACTGACTTCAGCTGCAAAACATTTGAGCTATAGGGTCTTGTTTATCATGTCTAAAGGTTAATTCATATACGTTTATGAGGCTCCAGGAATTTTTCAAATAATTTCAAGCACATTTTAACTATTTAGAATTAATTATCCAGTAACTTTGCCATTGTTAGGTTTTCTCCAAACAAAACTAAATCTAGAGGGCATGAAGCAAGCCCCAATGTCCAACTGCCTGTGTGTTTATTCACTGTTTTCTCCTTTTAAGAAAAGTGAAAGTATTTAGGGCATACAGGCCTCTGGAAGGACCGCCTGTTTTATTGTGTTTTACAATATCCATAACAGAGAAACTTGTAATTGGAGCAATTAATTGATACCATGACATGGCTAAAGAACCAAGGGAACATCGGGTGCAAGCACAGCACTCTGCTTCTTACCTTGGGAGCTTTGGCATGTCTCCCATATCTGGCATCCTTGACAAGACTGAGATCTAACAGCTCCGTCTCCTGGAAGGCAAACATGTAAAATCGTTAAACATCCACACAGATCGCTTGTCTTTGTTTTCTATCATTGACATCACTTTTAAAAAAATAGTATTATCTTGAGACTTGCGTCAAGATTTCTCTGCAGTGGGGATATTTTTCCCTCTTACATCGCTTATCAATCAAATTGGAATGGAAACAAAAAGAGAGCTAACAGCTAACTGCTCTGTTCAATATATATTCTAATACATTTTGAAAGTATAATGTGTGTGGCTCGAGTCTGCAGTCTATCCTACAAGCCATTCCTAAGTCATGATGAATGAGGCCTTCCTGATCCACTGTTGAAAATAATCCTGAGAGTCACTTTGAGTGTAAGTGAGCCTATGGTTGTGGGAGGTGGGATTATGGAGCAGCGGTGGAAGGAGAAGCTCCCATTAGCACACACAATACCCAGCTCACCTGGTCAAGGTAGACATGCATCTGACTCCCCAACCTGCAGCACCCTCACCCCAGCCTTCTGCACATAGCCTTATTCCCTGGTCTTTCCCTTTATTTATGATGTATCACTGAACACTTATATGCAAGTTACTCAAGGTTACAAGACAAAAAAACATGTGACAGCGTCTCTGGATAGACTTGCCATCGAATAGGGGAACAAAAAAAATTTTTATGTGTAAGACAAGGGAAAGTGTGCTAATCCCAAATTTAAAATTAACTGCTATGGATGGGAATCAACAGAGGAAAGATAGTTTTTCCCCTATGGGCTCAGAGAAAAGTCCACGGAGGAGTCACTGAGCATGGAGAAGAGAAGTGGGAAGAAAGACTTTCACCCCATTAGGAGGGTCCAGTAGGAGCAAATAACCGGACAAGGAAAGACCAGAGTTTCGGGCAGAACCTTGAGGTATTCACAGCCTTTATACACTTAGAGATGGAGAACATTGCAGGAGGAGCGGATAGGGTGGAGGAGAGGGGTAGAGAGGCACCCAGGAGTAAGGCACAGCACCAGCAAAGGCGCAACGGCAGTGCAGAAGAGATGCCTATATTCAATGACGCCATTGCTGGACCATAGAACGTATGAAAAACAGTCATGGGAGATGACGCCAGAAAGGGATAGAGGCAGAAGGATGGAAATCCTGAAAGTCAGGCTAAGGACACTGCGCCAGGAGGTTTGTGACACCCACGTGACCAAGTTCTATGGCGAACTCGATCGCCAGCCAGGTGGGACTGCGGCACAGTGAGCAGAGTCATCTTGGTGACTCCAGCCATCCAACCTGTTTTCGAGAATAGTAACCCAGTTGGATCTGGGCATCTAACCCCCTTCTCCCTGCAGGAGGCACTGCATCAAAATTCAGCTGCTCAAAGTTCCTCTGGACAGGACTGGCTGTAACTTCTCATAGGCCTTAACATCTCCAAGCACTGGCAGCTGAGGTTTCCAGACAATTCCTGCAAACAGTTGCCACCAATTCTAAATGTTTCGTGCAAAATGGTCTGATTATTTTCCTGTCTTAAGGTTGGACTCACAATTGCAGTATAATTAAGGGTCAAAGAAGAGGTGGAGTCTGTCTATTGGCATGCAAACCCACACAGTGGTCTGAGAGACCGCAGGCCCTAGCCCACCTTCCTGTGGGCTGAAGGGAGAACAGGAAACAATGCCTTCTTTTCTGCTGCTCACACTGGTCTTGTAAATCTGCTTTTTCCTATTTTAGCATATTACAGGACCCATTCTCCGCTGTGTGTGACTCAGTAGAAATCCACCCAAACCCTAGGATTTGACAAATAGAAACCCAGCAACGATCTTGCAGGACAGAGTAAATGGTGCCAAAGGGGGCTGCACCACCCACGATATGGAAGGTCACCTTATGAGTGTTAGGAAAGAATGTTAACAGCCTCAACACTTAGCGAATGCATCCTAAGGTCCTCGGACATGAGAAAGTGGGGCACCTGACCCAGGTTTCTTTATCTCCATAGCAATGACAACCAAAACAGTTGTTGGAAGAAGAAAAACAGGAAGAGAACCAAGCTTGAATCTAGAAGCTTAATCTAGAAGACCAGGTATAAGTGGAGATCTGAGAGACAGGGGACTAGAGGAACAAGTATTAAGGAGAAAGATGAAAGTGATAATGTGGAGGTAGAATTGCCTAAAGGAAAGTGAGGAGTCATAAGCAGCTCTAGGCTTTCCATCTTCTTTACTGGGACTTGGATGTTTGGGCAAAATGACAGTGCATTTTGGAGATGTTAGTTTGAGGGGCTTGAACAAGTGGAAATGCCAGTCATTAATTCACCCGAGCATTATTTATCAAATGCTGCAATGTGTCACGTACAGGCCACATACTGAGGAATGACACCAAAAAAAAAATACAAAGACGAGGTATCTGTTTTGATAGCTATGCCCAAAACCAGAGAATATACTCCAAAGGAGCCCTTCCAGGTGCATTCAGATGTGGACTATGAAGGGCTATAGGGCATCTTTTCAGCCAGTACACAAGGCAGATGAAGAGTTTGCCAACCTTATAATCCTGTGTGTTTGTGGGAGGGGAGAGTTTCAGGGAGAGGAAACAGCAGGTACAAATGCAGAGACAATTTTCTGCATAAACTGTGGGCAGAAAACTACGAGTCACTTGGGGTACACAGCTGGGGTGCATGGAGAGTTACCACAGTCACCTCCACTCTTGGTCATTGTGGGTGTGATTTCTTTACATTTATTCCCAAAACACTGACATTTTCTTTGACGCACTTTTCTATGTATGTTGCATGATGTTTTACATACACACGAATTAGAAATCACACACACACACAATATATATTTGCCTAATTTTAGAGCAACATTTTTTATTCAAGGAAATTCCTCCCAGTTGAACAAACAATAAACATAAACTTTACTTATTTGTTTATACACACCAAGCCCCAATTGAGTTCACAAAGAACTAGATCTTGGTAGGCATCATTATATAGCCTTTTATATTACAGATAATGATCCTGTTTTCTATTTTCAGCTCCAGAGGAAACATTCATTCCCCAAGTCACAGAAGGACAGTTAACGCCAGCTGCCCTGGGGATTCATTTCGATGCCACAGCGACTAAGAAACTTCTCTCATGCAAGTGTAAAATTGAGTGTGCAGGAAAACCACCACAGGGCACCATCATCGTGGGTAATGTAGCATGGGAAAAACCCAGGTGGAAAAGCTGTCCATGGACTCGTTTAGCTACAGAGCGATAATTAAAATAGCGCCTTCAGCTTCTACTAAACATGCAATGGCCACCCCTCTGGGTTTAAGTACATTCCATTCTCTCCTCCACTAAAAAGGAAATGAGGAACCAAATGCACAGGACCACAAAAATGTTATTTGTGCCATTAAAACTTTTTCTAGGTTAATTTTCTTGTGTTAATAGTTTTAACAATCTACTCTCATTATTAGAAAGCAGTGAAATGGTCCCTTTCTCAGTTCATTTAAGAGATACTGTTTTCCAGCTTTCTGGAATCCACTATTCCTTTACTCTTTTCTTTAAGGGAGGGAGGTCACATGATTTGTAGGCAAATACCCTGAGTTTAACTAAGGGCCCCAACATTAACCAGTCATATCTTCAGCCAATCGCTGTACCACACCAAGCTTCAATTTCACCATCTATAAAATGAGAATGATAATATTTTCTACCCTAGTGGGTCTCAAACCATAGCCTGCACTACAGTCATTTCAAAGATTTGTTAAAATAAAAGTTGGCTGGCAGCCATCCAGGGTTTCTGGTCAATACAACTGGGCTAGACATGAGAATATGGATCTCTAATAAGCTCTTGGGTGGTACTGATGATGCTGGACCAGGGACCCTACGTTGACAAGCAGATACATATATTCATTCATAGGGCTGTTATTACACTGCTTTTTAGGTGAACATGCTTGACAAAAACTGTACGTTATTTATATGTTGTATTATGTTGTATGAAGAATCTTATAACTGTTGTTTCTGTATATAAGGAAACATCACATAAATTTATGACACCTACTAAATGCACAAGTGTGTCTAGTGCTGAATAATCTAGGATTAAATTCAACTTAACGGAATGGAAGAAAAGCTATGGAATGACAAATGCCACTGACTCCTATTCTATCATTAGCATGAAAGGTTACCCTATATAAGTAAATGTCTCTGGAAATTCCAGCAATGATTGAAATTGTTTCATTTGCTGAAAAAAAGTCTGTACTCCATAACCTTGGCATCACACTGAATAATATTACAGGCACCTCTAGAAAAGTGGAAAAAGAAAATTTGTACTTGTTTACCTTGAAGCCCACCCAACAGTAAAAAGGAGACTGGAGTGCCCAAGGGTCTGTGGGCTACCAAGACCATTACAGAAGAATGAACTAACAGGCTCCCTCTATTTCCAGGGCACACCATGGCCTCCTGCAAAGCCTGGAAAGGACCCCAACACATAGACCAGGGTGCAACAGATGTACCTTCTCCCTTGGTCAATATGGATAAAAATGAATTAACAGTAATCAAGGATGTATTTTTGATATCTTGAATGAGTGATGAGAAAACAGAGACAGGCAGTGAAGGGAAGACCAAATTGTCTCTGATGTTCACTATTCAGCAGCAAGATTTCAATCCATCAGCCACAAGCACACTGCGAGGTAGATGAGCCGTGAAATGCACTGCAAACTCAGGAAAGAAGACAATATAAAACTCAACTCTTTTCCAGAATACCAATTTTGGGGCATTGTCACCAAATTCCATTAGTCACCCAATATAATAACATGCTTCAAGTTCACACAATATATAATCAGAGCAGCAATTACAATCACAAACATTTCACAGTGAAGATATTAATGGCTGGGTGTGGGGGTGATAACGCATACCTCCCCAAGGGGTACATTCATTAAGTTGTTCAACCTCAATTTACCAAAAGCAGAAGATATTAGTATGTTTTATTTGACTGCCAAACCTCCCTAAAATGCCCAATTTTTAAAAATATATATATTTTAGAGACCTTTAATCAAGGGTTTTAATTTACATGGAAGCAAATGAAATAGACTCAACTCTGTGTTCCTTAACTTTACTCCACTTCTGAAGGACTGATATATTTGTGTAGTATATTTCTCAAAAAAAAAACACAAAAGAATCCCTGCCCTGTCTCTCACCTGGTCTCATTTCCTTTGTTCCCTAGCTCTGATTTTTTGTTTTTTTCCCACAGTCTGCAATGGAGCCCCCACGTAGGAAACACCAATGGAAATGAGATGCACAGGTCATCAGTGCCAATCACAGCAGAGAAAAGAGAGAGGCTATCAACCTGGATCCCTTTATTTAAACAAATTCAGGTTTAATATAGTACACATTTCATGGAACTAGGAGGCAGAAAACTCTTGAAATCACCATCTGTAATCTATGCGTTATTAAGGCAGTTACTGCAGATGTCTGTGTCTTGTATACTCATCGGTCAGCCACACAGATGCCCGCAACACCTTCCTCACTGGGCTGCTGTTAAGTCAACTGAGATTTTAAACTAAGATCTCCACTTAGCAAGCAAGGAGTTAAGTACTGCATCCACATAAACTCTTTTGCTTGCAGCAGCCCCCATTCCAAGCAAAAGGGAAAAGATTCTAGAAGAAAAGCCAAGAATGGATCAGTAAAGCATTTAGAAGAGAAACATGGGATGCAAATAAAAGAAAAAGGATCTGAAAGTCTAGTATCCTAGAGATATTTCATAAAACCTTGAAACCAAAATAAGAGAGGGGACTTCTAGAGGGAACTGATTTTCAGTATTATGCCTCACAGACAAAATGCAAAACACACAAAGTAAGATTAATGTTTGAAACAGAGAAAAGGCAGTGAGATACCTTATCTGTTATGGGTTGTATTATAACTAATGACAGAGTTTGAGCCAGTAAGATAAAAGCTGAAATTATTATTGTGATCAGATTAGAAGTTTCTACCACCTAAGGAAGCAAAGTCAAGTAATATAATTAATAATAACAACACAATGGTAATCATAACTATGAACAACAGAGAACCAACAGTGGGCCAAGAATTGTAAGAATTAATTCGTACCACCACTGTAATATGAGTATCAGATTCCTCCAGTTTGCAGATGAGAGAACTAACAAAGAAGTTAAATCACACGATTGGTCACTTGTACAAGTGCATCACAAATCTCGACTTTTTGCCAACCCATCGTAAGCAGAATTCCAAGAGGACCACTGTGATTCTTAGCCCCCAGTATCTCTCTCTTAGGGTGTGGCCAGGGCCTGCAATTTGTTTCTAACCAATGTAATACAGCAACAGGGATGGGCTACATTACCTTGACTGTTACCAAGATTATGTTACCTTATATGGCAAAGGTAAAGGGATTTTTGCTGGTATAATTAAAGTCTCCAATAAGATGACTTCAGTTTAACAAAAGAGCAGTATCTGGGTAAACGTTTAAAAAGAGGATCTAGAAGTGAGAGACATGAAGCAGCAGAGATGCTAACCTGCTGGCTATGTTGTGTAATGCCCATGAAAATCGAAGTCTTCTAAGAGCTAAGGGCCTCAAGTCCATAATCACCTATAACTGAACTAACTGTGCAAAACCTGAATGAGCTCTGAAGAGACTTCAGGTCCAGAGAACACAGCCCTGCACACACCTTTAACGGAGGCTGTGAAAGCAGGAGAGACCCTGACCCATTCAAACTGTGAAATAATAAATGTTTGTTGTTTGAAGCCACTAAGTTGGTGGTGATTTGTTACACAGCAATAGATAACTAATACACTACCCCCATTGTTTGTCCATTCTAAAGCATTTAGTTAAAGAGGAATGTAAAGATATGCATATCTTGGCACTCTACCCACCATAAATGATTGCCATGCCGTCTTTTCTGACTATGTCCAACAGGAAAAAATTATGAGTCGAATCATAGACTTCTGGGTCTGGGACTGATCACAGATAAGGAAACTGAGTCCCAGAGAAAATATATCAATTATCCAAGAATACTAAGACTAAGTGCAGGATAGAAAGAGAATTCTTAAACCCACAGACTCATTTTTTTCCCTGAAGAATTATTTTTGTACAATAAAAAATTTATGTATAAGAAAAAATATGGTAAGTAGAATATAACACTGCTTTTAAGAGGTTGTGTCCCCCCCAATATGGCCGTGTGAAGTATATTGGCAAACACCTAGTTAATTTTTTCTTTGTAGATAACCAGATAGGTCAGCCCCTGGATATGCAATAGCCAAATTTCTCCTTCTTACTTCCTTCTTCAGCTCCTTGAGAAACTTTTATATATTCATCCAATAATAAAAACTTGTGCAAGTTGAAAGCTAATGCAGCAACACATAAAACTATATCCATAGCACCAAGGCTATATTAAGACATAAAATTAATTAAACTTAATTCTCACAGCATTTATGTTTATAAGCCTGACACATTTATGACAGGGCAGGATGTAGGGGTCGTGGGGGGGGGAGTAATGCCACACATGATTTCAAGGTTCTAGAGCATATTATATCAGGAAGTATCTCTTGGCAATTTTTTAAAACTGGTGAAATGATAACTATCTTTATTTTAACCTTATTTGGTTTGACATTATAAAAAACTGAGAAAAAAAGGTGCCGTAATCACCATGAAAAATCTATCTATATTCTAAAGATGAATAAATTCAGGAATATATTGGATATTTCTGACCAAAATATTTTATCTTCCTAGTTCTTATTTATTAACAGACATCCCATGGAGGAACACAGCACACTTTGATGGGCAAATAATATTGCATTTTTAAGGACTTTAGAGTTTTTGTTTTAATTGCTTACTACAATGATAAAGACTGCATTGTTACAGTTTTTTGTTAAGCCTGCACTCAGCAAAAGTCCTCATTTTGGGCTAATCAGATTAACTAGAAGCATCATCCATCAAAAGGCAAATCATTTCATAATTGCTGAAAACTATCTGTGAGTTTTTTGGGTAAGCATTTCTATAAAATATTTTGGGTAATCCAATTTCTATAAAAGGTCTCTTGAAAAGAAATATGGAAATAATATAGATTAATCAGGCAAACAAGCTATTTCCACTTGAAAATTCCACATGATTGAAATATAGCCAGTTTTCCCCTTTAAATTACCTAAAATGTTATCTCTGATCTACACCTATTTCACTACGGCTGAACAGCCAGCCAACCATTTATATCTGGTAGTGCAAGCTACTGCTAGTACTCTTAATCTTACCTTAATGGTTGATTAAGGTAATATTTGAACACACCACTTATACATGATTACACACTGCTTACATGATTTAAATTCTTTCATTTCCCTAGACCAGTATTTCTCAAAGTGTGGTCCCTGGACCAATAGTATCAGCATTAACATCTCCTGGGAATATGTGAAAAATGCAAATCAAGAGGTCCTACTCTAGATCTACTGAATCAGAACCTCTGGGGTGGGGCTTAGCAATCTGCATTTTAATTAACCTTTGGGGTGATTCAAATGCACTCTGAAGTTTGAGAATCTGAGTACTAGATAGTAAATGGAGACAATAGTGGCCCATAGAGAAGGCTAATGAAGCAGGGCCAGAACTTTTTACAGGACATTCTGTAGGATATTGGACAAACTTCCTAGATTTATTTAAGAAATAACTGCATTAGAACCGTAAAAGCAACAAAAGAACTGATAATATGACTTCTTGAGAAAAGTCTTCTTCAGACTACTATGTTTATCAATAGCATCAGTGTCACAATAGGTTAAAGCAGTGATTTCCACATTGGACCCTAGCCACTAAACAAAGTCAAGACATGTTCTAGAAATGCTTGGCCTATTTCCAGATACTCGGATTCAACTCTGCATGAGCCATCTGGGATGGCAACTGATGTACCTCCTTTTCTATTTAATCATACAATCATGGCATGTCTGGTAACTTCCAAATTTTATGAAGTATCTAAAAATGGTATTTATTCTTCCCTTTCCTAGTAGCCACTTTGTAATATCCACCCAGATAGCTTCATTTTTCTCCGTCAGCTATTTATTCCAACATATAGCACACATTTTTCTGCCAAATGGTTTGCATTTTCTCCTGCTAAGCCTCTTCCTATATTCTGACAATGACAGGATTTTTTGAAAGGTTTAACAGAATATTTACTGCTTCATCAAGGACATTCTAAGGCTTTTCTTTTTTAAAAAACCCTATGATTCATGGAAATTAAACAACACACTCTTGAACAATGAATGGGTCAAAAACGAAATCAGAAGAGACATTAAAAAATATCTTAAGACAAACAAAAATGGAAACACAGTATACCAGAACTTATGGGATGCAGCAAATGCACCAACCACAGGATTATGACGACCTTTTAATCATGTGAGGTATTTTAAATTGACAAGTGTGCAATAACATAGTTGTTGGGTTTTTTTTTTCTTTCTTTTCAAAGAAGACTTGTTTCTTTTGGTCACTTTTTGTTTTCTGGCAAGACAAAAGGAACCCAGTGGAGTTTTTTCCAATGTTAATTTGCAAGGATAAGGATTGGATATGTCTAATGGGGAATATCATGCTTAAATAAATTTTCTCTAGAAGAAGAACATTCTCTGAGTCAGTCAACAAATTATCCCCAACCCCTGCCTGCCCATGTGCTGTTAATTCACCAGAAGTAAACTCCTTTTCATTCAACTGTTGATCAGCCTCAAAACTAATGCAAGTACACATAATGAGGCTCACTGTTCATACCCAGAACTATATGACTGAAAAGCTTACTTATCTTGGATCATTTCCAGTTACTCAGGAGATTTTCATAAAGCTACTGTAGGTAACTCTGTTGATGTGTACCTGTATCCTTATTGTTCCTTTTACTGGCTAGGCACCCATCCCCAGTGTCTGCACACTTTCCTCCTAACAAAGGTGTCTTTGACCACCTTTGGCCTCCTGGAGCCACTCAACCCAGATGCATAAAAAGCAGGAAGTGCCAGGAAGGCTATTTTCCCTCAGAGAGCTCATTGCACATACTAACAAGTGCAGATGCAAGAAAGCCGAGCAACCTCGCCTGAGCACAGCAAACTCCAAGGCTGGGACCTCGCTTGGCTTCTTCCTTTTTACTGTCCTGTTTTCCCCATTTTCTTACTGTTGTCTCCTGGAATCCCTCCTTAATAAATTTCTTGCATACAGCCATGTGTATTTGAGTCTGGAGAACACGATCCAAGACAGATATTATTAGTTAATAATCAACTTAGAATATAATGTAAAATTTCAAGTATTCTGAATTGCAAAACATTATTTTTTAAAATCACATTTTATATTAATTATCTTCTTTACCTTTTGCTATACTTCTACATATTTCTGGAATTATTAAATTTCTTTGAAAATAGTCTTAATCATTATTATATATCCACTAAAGGATATATAAGTGAGTTCTCAGCCACCGTACACTGTACTTCATTTCATAGCATCCTTAATTACGTTTTAAAAAAATTTGAACATTTACTGGGAAATAGAATAGACATATGAGTAAATGTTATCTAACCTAATGTGCAAACAGTTTTTTCAAAAGCTTTGTCACATCATAATCCAAGAGGGACTAACCAATTTTAAAGGAGAAATATTTCTTACTGGAAAAAAAATTAAAAGCATCAGCTTACCTAATTCCCAAAACAGAATTCATTTTTGTTATATTCAGAGCTAACAAGAAATAATCTCATATTCACTATATTTTAGGTCGCTTTCTTTTTGGTAAAGATTTATTCCATTTTCAACCACCTACTCTGGCTTCCTATCTCTAAAAAAGGAAAAAAAAAACTGTTCCTAAGGGGGAACATATGAACTTTACTGCAAAGATTAATAGAAAGGATTCATTTCCCAATGTCATCAAAACTTTACTTAAAAAGTGAATACAGGTGACTTTTAAAGCTTTTATATAAATAACATCATTTTTCTAGCTATTTTCACAAACACTACTTGTGTAGTATTAGTACCCCTCTGTGAATGAAAAGGGAGCAAATGAAAAGCCATTACAGTCAGACTCAAAGTGGAAGGAGGACAGATTTGAAAGAAAATTCATGGGAAGGCTGTGAAATCAAAGCTACAGCTCTTAAGAGGAGAACCCTGTAGGAAGAGGAAGAAGAAAAGACCTGATAATCGTTAAGCGACCAAACAAACATTTACTGGAAGGATAAATTTCAAGAACAAGTCAAGTAACTGCATAAAGATTACACACCAGGGCAGAGGATATGAACAGACACTTCTCCAAAGAAGAAATTCAGATGGCCAACAGGCACATGAAAAGATACTCCACATCACTAATTATCAGGGAAATGCAAATTAAAACTACAATGAGATATCACCTCACACCAATAAGGATGGCCATCACCCAAAAGACAAAGAACAGCAAATGCTGGCAAGGATGTGGAGAAAGGGGAATCCTCCTACACTGCTGGTGGGAATGTAAACTAGTTCAACCATTGTGGAAAGCAGTACCGAAGTTCCTCAAAAAAACTAAAAATAGAAATACCATTTGACCTGGGAATCCCACTTCTAGGAATTTACCCAAAGAATACAACTTATCAGATTCAAAAAGGCATATGCATCCCTATGCTTATCACAGCACTATTTACAATAGCCAAGTTATGGAAGCAACCTAAGTGTCCATTAGTAGATGAATGGATAAAGAAGATGTGGTACATATACACAATGGAATACTATTCAGCCATAAAAAAGAAACAAATCCTACCATTTGCAACAACATGGATGGAGCTGGAGGATATTATGCTTAGTGAAATAAGCTAGGTGGAGGTGGAGAAAGACAAGTGCCAAATGATTTCCCTCATTTGGGGAGTATAACAACAAAGCAAAACTGAAGGAACAAAATAGCAGCAGACTCACAGACTCCAAGAAGGAACTAGTGGTTACCAAAGGGGAGGGGTGTGGGAGGGCAGGTGGGGAGGGAGGCAGAAGGGGATTGAGGGATATTATGTTTAGTACACATGGTGTGGGAGGTCGTGGGGAAAACAGTGTAGCACAGAGAAGGCAAATAGTGAATCTGTGGCATCTTACTACACTGATGGGCAGTGACTGCATTGGGGTATGGGTGAGGACTTGATAATATGGGTAAATGTAGTAACCACATTGTTATTTCATGTGAAACCTTAAGAGTGTATATCAATAATGCCTTAATAAAAAATTTAAAAAATAAATTACACAACAGGAATCTTGGGATAACTCAGAGATGGCATGAATTTAGGAGAGATGAAATTGGAACTTAAAATTTTATAGAAATAAGACTTCAGTAGCTAATGTGGAAAGGAGGGAGTATTTATGACCTCTTTGTAAGTTCATCAAACACTGAAATGTTTTAAAGAGAGAGTGCAAGATTTTAAGTTGCCGGAGTAACATGCAGATGAATCTGGGACATGGGCAGTGGGCTTACTTGTCAAGAGGAAGCTTGAGTAAATCCTCTTATTGGAATTCTTTAGCTTGGAGCCAAAAAGGGAACAATGGGGCAATACACCTACATGCTTCATGTTTGCAATCCTTAACAAGGAGAAAGGAAATAGTATCATGTAAAAAATGTTTTATAAGGTCTTATGTTTGCTCCAATTACAGCTTCAGAAAAAAAACAAAGGTAGGAACAAAACAAAGGACAACTAACAGACATTTATCTTTCAACACATCCTTGTCTTGACTTTCACGAGAAACTCCCTGAGGAATTCAAAAATGTACTTCCTTTATGAAGAAGGTTGCAAAGTGGCAACACAATGCAGTTTATGTCTGTAAATAGGTTAGAACTACAGAATCTTTCAAAAATTCAAGGGTGGGAAATTGGAAATGAGAATAAGATGCAACAAAAGTAAGGAAAGACAATGTTAATGCAAGTGACAGAGGGACCAAAGTAACTGAATAAAAGTGTGCACCAAAACCAAAGTGCATGAATGGAGTAGGTTCTTGGATAATGGAAAAAATTAAAGCGAAATTTGAGATACCTTTTTCCCCCTATTATGGTCTATACTTTTCTGTTACAGATCAAAAGATATTTTTGGAAAGAAGAAGGAAAGGGAGGAAGGAAAGAAGGAAGAGGGAGGGAGGGAGGGAGGAAGGAAGGAGGGAGAGAGGGAGGGAGGGAGAAAGGAAGGAGGGAGGGAGGGAGGGAAGGATGCTAACTTATGGGGCATGCCATCTTGCAGTTCTGTGACATGATGGCACTAGAATACAAGGAAAGCAGATACGCTGGGGTCAACTCATACACTGGCCATTCCTGGACAGAGTCAGAGCAGGAAAGAGGAACAAAAGACCATATAAATGGGGAAAGAAATAAAGAAATAGAGAGACCCAGGACCACATCCCTTCCTTCTATCTCCTGGAGGCTGATGCCTGATGATGCTGGCAGCTGTGGCAACACAGTTCCCTGAAAACTCACTCTGAGGGCTCTGACCTTGGATGGCTGCCCACGCTTAGTCACAAACTTCACCTTCTCAAGGCAGAAGTGCACTCTGAAAACAGAGAAGCCATACAATGATGCCAAGAAAGGCAAGCACAAAAACTAGTCCCTGGATAACTGTTCCAAAATATTAAATAGGGTGATAAAATAAGGGGCAATTGAGAGTGGACTTGCTCCCAAATAAGACCGTCATTGGCAGAAGGCAAAGCAGAATTTCTTTGTATCCTCTGCTTCCTTCAAATTAAGACATCCTCATTTTTAATGTCTCCTTTGTAAATATCGTTGTAGGAAAATAATTGTATTAGAATTTCTCATAAAGGGCAAAATAGTCAGAAGAAATAGTCGCTAACTTCCTTAGCCACTTGAAGATTATCTTCCTGGGGTGTGAGGTACCTTCTTATTCCAGAGTATCTCTTCAAAACATAACATTATTGATCAACATCCTTGTTCACCTTTTGAAGTGAGTCTTATCTGCTGATTCCAGGCCAGGCCTCACACTTTCAAAAAGGGAACTTTTTGTAAATTCTGTCCTTTCATTCCACAATTTTTCATGTCATGATAAGTTATTTCTCTAGAGTCTAGAAAAAATGAATTTCATAATCTCTTGTGAAGCCTAGGTTTTGACCAGGGTCACCATCCCTGGCTATATAATCTTTCTAAATAAATAACTCATGAGTCCTTAACATGAGCATTGAACACCCAGAGGACAGATCATTTTTTTCATTATTGCACAATATATTTCTTCTTGCTTAGATGAAACTAAACTTAAAAATAAATTTTCCTCAGAACTACTTCCCTGCATTATTAAGATGGCAAACACCCAGGACAAAAATCTTTTATCTGTATAGCCCAGACCCTGGACCCACATTTAGGGAAAATATTCTGTTGATAATAAAGTTTTTGAGATTTTTCTCATTGTTTTCCTTTATATCTGAGCAACTTACTCCCTGTGTAACTTCAGCCTAATCAATCCTATGACTCTAATAACCAATTTGTCTCCTTTTAGACCCCATCACAAAAACCTATGGTGTTTCAAACCTAGGTTATTTGGGTTTTCAATTTTAAGTTAGATAAATCACACTTGTTCTATGTGGGTCAGTCAAAATTAAGTACAGAAATCTTCACGTACCAAAATTGGTGCTATTCTACCTTATGATTATGGAATTAAATTAACTTGAGTCTTAAGCACTGTATGTCTTTGGGCATTTTTTTTTTTTTCAGTACAAAAGCTGGGACACATCAAATAGTCCAACCTTTGAGAAACTGCATAGATTTAAAACATTTATCTTTTCTTCTTTTGATATGATTTGAGAGAATGATTGCTCAGTGGTTCTCAAAGTATGGTCCCTGGACCAGGCGTACCAGCATTACCTGGGAACTTGTCAGAAACACAAATTCCTGGGCCCCATCCCAGACCTACTGATACGGAAACTCCAGGGGTGGGATCCAGTGGTAGCTATTACAACAAGCTGTCCAGATGATTCTAATATACTCTTCAGGTTTGAGAACCACTAGAATGGTCACTTACAGATTGTTAACAAAGAGCTCGTAGATATACCAGACTTTCTTATTTGTAAAAGTCCCTCACTTAAAAACACAATATCTACATTAAAGCACATAGGAAAAGCATGTCATCTTATTTTTAAAAAAAATACTGATGTTCATGATGATCAGAGGCTATTTTTAAACAAAATACGTGAGTAACTGAAAATTGAGATGCTAGGGGAGAGAAGCAGACAGGGAAAGTAAGAAATGGGGAGAATGAGAGAGAGGCAGGAAAGGAGAGAGAGAACAATATATGTATCAGTGCGAATACAAAGAAAAATAAAATTTCAGACATTGTGGTTCTTCCTTTATGTCAAATCCATTCTGCAAGCCAATTTTTAAAATTAAGAACAAAAATACAGCATAAAGAAGATCCTTGTGACATAAAGATCACTTAATGCTGAGACTCTAGGTAACAGTGATTTCTTTAATATTATCAAATATAAGTATTACCAAGTGCTTTAAAAAGATTTTCTGATAGAATTGTTATTGAATCATTTAAATGGCATAGACCTCTAAGGGGTTAATGATGACTGTTACACTCCGTGATTACTGAAGGAGTGTTGTGTTATAAAGGCATCACTCTTCTCTCTGCACAGGTGAGAGGTTTGTGCACTTCAGCATTAAGGGGTGGTGCAGATCTGAAGATAGAGGGGACTAACTCGCCACCAAAATATGCACTTTGTCATACACAGTGTAAAGAATTACAGAAAGATCACGACCTAATTATGGAGCACATTTCACAGTACACCTTTCATTTAAGAAGAGTCATGTGACTAATTCTCACAAACACAATGGGAATGGAAGAGATGAGGATTATTTCTGAGTCTTCTTCTCTCTCCTTCCTTTACTTAGTTGTCAAGGAGACCTTAAGAGATATTGGATCCACTAGATCAGACAGAGACTTGGTCCCTGAATCACCTGCTGGAAGCAAATCATCTTCAGACCAGAAACACCCACCTTGGACTCTGAAGTGAATGAAAAATATTTGTGTTAAGCTATTGAAATTCTAGAGTTCATCTTTTATAATAGTTAGGAGACTCCAGTTAATATGGGCTAAGATAACCTTTTTTAAAAGGACAAATTGCATTACCTCAGATCATAAGACATCACAGGTACATTATGATGGTTAATTTTACGTGTCAACTTGACCAGACCGCAGTGTACCCTGATATTTGGCCAAACATTTTTTCTGGATGTTTCCATGAGAGTGTTTCTGGGTGAGATTAGCATCAGTAGCCTGGAAAAAATGGACTCTCCTCCTGAATGTGAGTGTGCATCAACCAGTCTACTGAGGGCAGAAAAAAAACAAAAAGATGGAGGAAGGGAGAATTTACCCTGCCTGACTGAGCTGGGACATCAGTCTTCCCTTGCTCTCACCCAGGGACTTACACCATCAACTCCCCTGGTTCTCAGGGCTTTGGATTTGGAAAGCCAGTTGTGGGACTTCTCAGCCTCCATAATTGTGTGAGCCAATTCTCTGTAATAAATCTCTTAGAGAGAGAAAAAGAGAGAGAGAGAGAGCAAAATTTCTTTCTCTGGACAACCCTGAAAACACATACACAGGAAGTAAAAAAGGGGAAAATTTTAAATGAAGAACTAATTGCATCCACATTTTATAGATGGTGAAACTGAAACCCCTAGATGACTATGGGCTCTAATAACCTAGATATCTCAACATATCTGACTTTATCCAATTATCTGACATAGTAGAGAGAATCCCATTGATGTTACAGCAAGTATTCTCTAACGTAAGTGTCTTGATTACTGTGGCTTTATACTAAGTCTGGAAATCAGATAGTGGCAGTACTCCAACTTTGCTCTTCCTTTCATGTGTGTTGGCTATTCTCAGTTCTTTGTATTTCTATAACTTTTTAAAACTGTGATGATATCAAAAAAAAGGTTTCTGGGAATTTAATTGGGATTGCATTGAATCTATAATTCAGTTGGGAAGAACTGACATCTTTATCATATTGAACATTTCCATCCATGAACATGGAATACCTCCCAATTTATTTAGATCTTCTTTGTCTTCATTCTTCAGTGTTTTGGTGTTCATCAAATGAAAGATCCTTAGAATATTTTGTTAGACTTAACCTTAAATATTTGAATTTTTGGTGTGATTATAAACAGTATTTTTATTAAGTTTCATATTACAATTGTTCACTGCTGGAATACAGAAAAGCAATCTTACAGGAACTCTATTTGTTCCAGACAAGGTTTTATGGGTAGATTCTTTGTTATTTCCTACATAAAATATCATGCAATCTGCAAGTAAAGACAGTTTTATTTCTTTGTTTCATGTTTAATTCACTGATTCTCTTCCTCCTCAACTGGACCATGTTTGGTACTTGTTTCACAGTGCACTCCAACCCACAGGTTTCTCCTGAATATTGATCTTCCACCTAATTCTATCAAATCTCCTGTCACATTTCTCCATCTTACTTAGTTCTTCTCACTTCACCTTTGTAAATACCATAACTTTCCGATTTCCACTAATAAGGCTGCCAGCAATAACTGTAGAGTTCTGCTGTACTCTTCTCCCTTCTGAACACAACCACCACACTGCCATTATTCACTCATTGCTTTGACCACAGAATTGCTAATTGAAATACAAACAGTAAGGATTCTTCATAGAGAATATTCAGACAGTAATTGTAGTGTTCCTGAAAATACCAGCAGTGGCACTCTGTGGTCTATCATGGCAGCTTATGCATCCCACCTAGACCAGCAGAAAGAAATAAGCATTGGAAAAGAGGCTTTCACCAGATTTTTTACTGCAAATATGTCGTGTTAAGATAAGACCTAAAATTCTTCCATTTTGCTGACTGTATATTCACTGCATCCCATTTCTCCTTTGTGTCACTTGCCTAAACTTTCCTTCTAATCTTTAAAATCTACATTAGTCTCTTTAACTGTTTCCCCTGAATTGCTGAGGGTATTGTCTAGGCTAATCTTTTGGTCTTTTATTCTCCACTGGTTCTACTGGATTGAACTGTTATACAATGGAATGTTTTATAATGTTTTGTATGTATGCATCTGTGTATGTGTGCATGTGCACATTTTTTAATGTCTTTCTTCCTTACTTTAAAGAAAGTCATTCAAAGGTCAAGTTCCATATTATACTTCTTTGCAATCCATATACAATCACATACATTTGGTTGATACCTGTTTTCAAGCAAAGATACCGCCCTAGTTTTAGCATGACCTGAGGAAAAATATAAATTTCTAAATATGAATTAAATATCTTTAAATTCTACTTATAATTACAGTAAATGTTATCAGTTAAGTTTATGTTCAGCCATCAGTTAAAAAAGAAAAAAACACAAATAACAGCAGCCGAACAGGATAGAGATTTATTTCTCTCCCAGATAAAGGAAACCTGGAAATAAGAGCCCAGCCCTAGTAGTGTTGCATCACAAGGTGGTTTAGGTCCTGGATTTTTCTGACAGTTTCTCAACTGTCCACATGTGGCACCTACATCATGGCAGAGATGGCTGCTCAGACACAATTCTTATTGGTGATATTTCAGCCTGCTGCAAAGAGGAATGTTGAACATGCTTTTCCCTCTAAGATAATGTTCTAGAAGTCTCACAGGCTTCTGTTTATTCCTCTTGGCCAGAGGTTCACCTAGCTGCAAAGGATGCTGGGAAGTGTAAAGGGAGAATGGATCCTGGCTCACTTGCTAGCTGGCATCCTCTACCTAGAGGAAGAATGTTTCTTTCTGCACATGTGTGTATCACCACAACTTGCATGCACAATAATAATCACATACCCATTTGCTGAAAGACAACAGAGTCCCTGCATGAATAACTCTCCCTCTGTTTGGGATTGTCCTATACCTGCTCCAGAATATTATCTCTCAGTCATCACTGCACATACCTCTTCTTCAACAGAAATTTGTAATGTGTCTACAACCACATCTCCTGTCAAAACATTCCCGATCATCTTCTCCTATGGAATGATTTACCATCTTACTATCTGGATTCTTAAGAAGTTAGGCCCTTTTTGTCTTCTACCTACTTAAAACTAAAGCAAGCTTGAGATTCCTTAGATAGTTCTTCATAGAATTAAATTGAAATTTAACTTGAAAAATTCATCATCCTTCTGTTTTGTCTTAGCTCTAAGATCTAAGTCCATCCATTGTAATAGTAATGTTGTAAATAGCTTTAAAGAGACAGTAGGTACAACAATATTTTGATGGACTGTTTCACTTATATTTTTTGACCATTCCAGCTCCTCTAATATTGCCACATTCTCAAATTAACAGCAAATAAACTAAGTACCTCTTTCCATTCTGTAACCAGCATCACCCAACTAATGGAAATTTCCATGAAAACTGATCCAAGGAAATGAAAAAGAAAAGCAGTCATGACACATACTTTAGACACATAATCTAGCTCCAATTAGAGTCTCCCTCCATTCTCTCCTCTGCTTTCTGGTTTGAATTCAGTCCTGCTCATCAGAGTTCATGTCCATGGTTTCTCATGGTTCCTTTAATAGTAAAGTTTAATTAAAATAAGACACCTACCCTTTTAAAGTTCTGTTGCAACAAATTATGTAATAGACATTTCAAGACAATGGACTGGGTGCCTTTTTCCCTCCATACAGTCTAAAATTTTAATTATACAAAATGCTGGCTCTGACTGTCTTGCCTTTTATTTCGTAAATAGCAAAATGCAGAGGTAAAACATATTTGTTTCTCTTAATCAGCACATTCTTAATCCTTTCCTGTTTACAGCTTTACACAGGGAACCTTTTGGAGCTGCTTTGCTGCTTAACATCAAAGCTCAGGCTATCCAGGGAGCATGGGCTATTTATTTCCATAGTTTCTATATTTAGCACTTGGCTATGTCTACAGTCATCTTTCCTCCACCCAACAAACACTTTAACATCCCCCTTTCTCCAGCAATTCTCTATCTTCCATCTATCTCCACAGCTCGCTGGCTTTCTACCAAGCTGTGCCTGTCTTTTCTTCTTGAGTTCTCTTCCAGAGGCTTCCTGTCTTTCCTCTTTGATTTCCTTCTCAAGAAGAAGGAAATCGCTCTTTAGAACTAAAGATGCCTTCCAGGAGCACAGCTACTGCCGTTGCTCGTCTCATTGGGAACTGCATTCCAAAGGCAACCATCAAGGGCAGCTGGAGCTCCTGGGACAGGAGAATGCTTTCCACCCCAAACATCAGTGCATTTATTTAATGGCTCATTTGAAAGGTAACATTAGTTTTATTTTAGAGCAGGTTAACAGTTCTGGGACAAAATTTTGCTTGCCTATGCCTTAATTAATGCAACAACATAATACAAGATTAAGTAGGTACATGTTTAATAGTTTAAATAATAACTAATGATTACTTTGGGAAAAAGCACAATGTAGGCTTGGTAAACTATAAAGAATAGAGCATCAGGAAACATTATAAATTAAGTCTTTATCACGCTATGGTTCTTGCTCTGATGCACATCTCTTGCATTTAATTTCCATCACTGAGCAAACAACAAGGTCAACATAACATTCTTAAAATGTCAAAATCACAGTCATTAATTATTCAAGCCTTGAAAATCAGATTGGCCTAATTATCTTTATCACACGTAGGCCTTCCATCATGGATAAATATGAAGGAGAGAGTTACACAGGCTGGGAAAAACTGAGGAAGAACATGAAGGGTGAAATTTGTCAGCAGGAAAAGATAAAGATTAGTTTAGTCAGGCTTGTGATCTGGAAGTAACATTTTGAATAGTTTTACTATCTCCATTTTATAATGTCAGGCAGTTATATTCAATAAGTTATTTTCTTTTTAAAAATGTAATGGATGTCTGAGACATTATCAAATCTGATATTAAATCCTGCCACAATTTTATATAAAACATGAATGTCCTTGGCCACTATGCTTTAAACCAGAACCATGCTTAATGTCACTGAACTCTCCAAAATAGACAGATGGCGTCTTTCTCTCTTCTCCCATTTTAGATGCTTGAGGAAGACTCCATTGTAAAAGTTTGGGTAAAATTAGGGGCATGGAAAATGGTGATATCAGGAAAATAACTGAGTCCTTATTGTGCAGAATACATCTATTCTTTTTTGTGCTTGGAAAAGTTTTAGGGAGAGTTGTGGCTTTTGCCCAGATCACTTTTAGATTCAATAAATCAATGGTTGTTTAGAGAGAGCCATTTGCTGCCTGCCCGCTGCTCCCCATTCCAGGCCTGGGCATTTGGCAGAGCCTGGAGACATTTGGGTGTCAGTCTGGTGGGATGCTCCTGTCTTCTAGTGGTTAGAGACCAGGAGTGGTGCTGGACAATCTCCAGTGCCCAGCACAGCACTTGTGACAGCGGAGGTTGGGTGCACTGACCTGGAGGTGGTCTGGCCAGGCAACTGACATCATCTGTGACTCTCAAGGCTTCCGATTTCACAGTCCTGAAGAGGAAGCTTATCACCCATTCTTAGGTTCATCATTAAAACTAAACTATTTTTAAACACAGGCCAGACAAAGTTTTAGGTGCAGGGACATTCAGCAGTGTTCACCAAGAACATCAAAGTCCTAAGCCCGTCGTTTGTCCCCTGACATGAACAATATAAAATACTCATCTATATACCAATGGGTGAAAACACCACAGAAAATGAAGAGCTAAAGGAACTCAAGGTTCAAACTGCCGTCCATTTCAAATCGTTCAAATGCATCTGTGCCAACACATAAAACCCCAGAGCAAACAGCCCAGCTTTTTCCTTTTTCCTACCAAGACACAGTTAAAAGGGAAGAAGAGCTGACTTTGACAGTTTTGAATCATCTTGACTTTTGAAAAACTCTAAAACTATGCAGAGTATACAGTACCAAGCATACTAAAAAACAAATGTCAGTTTGGTTAGAGCAGCTTTCTGCTTTTAATTGCCCTAGGTCTTACAAAAAGCAAGCCAAGATCATTAAGAGGCAGAAATTCCTTTCAGCAAGCCAAATATGCATCCACTGTGCCCGCATTTACCAGCCTTCTATCCTTCTCCCTCTAACCCTGCCTGAATGTTCAAACATCTGCCTGCAGCAAATACCGCTTTCCTCCCTCACATCCATTCCTAGGAAAATCAGACAAAAGGAAAACTGAGACAAGTTAGAGTCAACTGCCTTTTAGGGACACATCACCTGATTTTCATTGGGCTTAACCAGATTTGATGTACGATCTGGGTAGGCCTGCATGTGTGGGCTTACAGGGCTGGGGTGGGAACCGGGAGAGACACGGCAGAGGACATCTGGGGAAGAGAACTAGGCAAAAGGAGGCCAGTGAGTTTACGGCTTCCATGGGGAATGGCCAGAGCAGGGGGACCACAGGGCAGGAGCTGAAGCTGGAAAGGAAGACTGAGGCCACAAAGGGCTCAAATGCCACCAGGAGCCTAGAAGAAGCTGAGCGTCAAATGGCAAAATATCAAAGGAGGTGGATTTCCACACATAAAGCCAGAGCATCACGCAATGAGGAAATCAAGTTTTAGCTGAAATCCTATAAATAAAGTGGCTGTTCCTACTCAAGGGAGTGTAGTAATGTTTCCTTGTGTACTTGTGTGCAAAGAGGAAGGTGGACTAAGGACAGGATGCCCAGTTGGCACCAACTAGGAGACCAAACAAACCCACAAGATCCACCTCTCGGGTTGGTCAGTGAAGCTGGAAGCCAGAGTCTGGCAGGGCCTTCGGGAGGCAAGTCAAACCTCTCTGTGGACTGCACTTGGAGTATATACAGATTAAAAGAAAAGAATTAGGACCAAGATCCCCACAACAAAATAAACATCGGTAGCAACAAACAAAGCTTGCAACTAGCAGCCTGGAAAAGAAATGGCATGGGCCTCATGGAAGAGAATGAGCGCGACTACGGCAGAGCACGGGGCAGTTCAAGTCACAGAGTGAAGCAGCCTCTCTCGCTGACACGGGCCAGTTCAAACAGTGCACACGGGGGTGGACGGCGGAATTCTGATGCATAGCATGGTGGGTTCCTAGCTGGTTTTAGATCTTCGTTGTGGATTATGTAAAAGTTTGTAGACATTCAGTAGTGTGTGTTTATTTGTTCTCCACAAATGCTTTTGCAGCCTACATCTCTGAAATAACCACTGCATAAATGTGATTCATTTATGAAACGCTTAATAAATCACTACTGAAACAGGTATGCACACTGGGTGGACTGAGTCTCAGTAGTTGTCATCAAATTACCAGAGAGCTGGGCCCAAGGCCAGGTTTTGCCTTAGGGATGCTTATTTCTAGCTGTGTGTTACAACATGCCAGGGAATGTAGAAGTGTATTAAATGGCCCATTGTGAATCAGTGGCAGCTTTATAAACAAGGTGAGAAAGTGTACAAAATTGTCATTTTTAGAATTTTCAGAATAATTTTGGTGGTTGAAAAATAATGAAGTAGAGGGAGTAGAGAGGCAAGCCAGGGCCTCTTACAACCCAGGTTAGAGGTTCCCAAACTGTGGGCACCTCTAGTGGTTATCAGCATCACTGGGAACTTGCTAGATATGTAAATTCCTGGCCTGATCCGAGACCTCCTGAATTGGAATGTCCTTCAGTGGAGCCCAGGAGTTCATGCTTTAACAAGACCTCCGTGGAGGCAGGGGAGGGGTTGATGCACGTCTCTGGATTGAAAAGTGCTGGCCTAGGATCTTGCTCTGCAAAATGTGACCTGGGGGACCAGTGGCACTGGCATTCTCCAGGAGTTGGAGAGAAATGCAGACTCTCAGGTCCCACCCCAGACCTGCTGAGTCAGAATCTGTGCATTATCCAGAGCCCAGGTGCTTAGTAGACACATTGGAGTTTGAAAAACAGATGAAGAGATGAATAAGACCCTAAAAGAGAGAACTGCTGTGGGAATGGGGAGGAAGTGCAGACAGGAGGACCACATGGACTAGATTCACTGGCCTGTTGGGATTTGCAGGCCCCCAGGGTTGGGTCCACTGCCACTGAATAATCAAGGTTTTGCATCCTGTGTGGCTCTATGTTAACCTAACCATCCCCCAAAGCAAGCATTTCTGGGGGCAGGTGGGGTACTGTCTATGACATCATTAGTGTAACACTTCCAATGAGTGTTTGGTCTCACTTTTGGGAAGCAGCAGGCAGGAGATGAGGGTGCGTTGGGCAGCCACGGAACAGGAAGAGATGGGATTTGCTGGGAACAGGTTAGGACTGGTTCAGGGTTTCTGGGCAGGCTGGCTCTGGCTCAGGGCTATGTAGGTTTGTCAACAACAAATGAACAGTTTACAGGAGCACTAACAAGCTCACAGAAGACAAAGTTCAGCCCGGGAGGCTGAACTAGCAGGTGGGAAACACCTGTTCCCTCTAGCTGCAGAATTTGTTGTGACCTGCGTTCCCTTGCCAATAATCCGTGAAGGCCTAGACTTTAACGATTAAATGGAGAGTCAAAGCAAGGAAAATACAGAGCAACTCATCTTTCTTAATTTTGTTTTAATTGGGAACTAATTCAGGTTCATCCCAGGTTACTGATTCATTACTAAATAAACTACCATATACCTTGTTACTTACAAACTCTGAGGTTTAGAAATTTATATTCTTGCTCTATAACTTACAGAAGACATAACACACTTCTTCATAATTTAATAAACACTTGTCTCATTCAATATAAAATGAGATAAATATTTCGCTCTGTCTGATCTATTGCTTTTGAGTAGTCACAAAGCCAAACCTTGAAATTCTCAGAGCTCCAGAGGAAACATAAAATGTTAGTTCTGGCCAGTGGTATTATTTGAAGATGTTCTGTCCCACCCAATCTCTCAGTGTAGCCCAAGAAAGCATGGGGATGAAGCATAATTCAATGGTTTTCACTTCAGTGATCTTTTATCACAGATCCTGAAGTCAGAATGGCTGCATCCTCACTCTGATACCTGCAGTTTGGGGATGAAGTGCAAATTACTGGACTTCTCTATACCTCGGTTTCCACGTACATAAAATGAAGACAATAGTTCCTATTTCATAAGGTTATCCTGGGTTTTAAATGAACTAAGGTATGCAAAGTGCTTAGTTCAATAACTAGGGTTAGAAGTCATCAATAAATGACAACTATCATTTTTTTTACTGATAAATGTGCTATTTGACAGTTACTGACTATTCTATGAAATTGCAACATGTATATAAATACATGAAGATTTCAGACATGAATTAGAGCTGTTTTTAAAAAGAAAAAGCTAGAAAGTCAGGTAAGGGGGTAAAAGAAGCTGCTTTGGTTAAGACCATCAGGGACTGGAAGGCTGTGAAGGTCTGGGAGAGAACTCACATGGACAAAGCCACATGGTGTTCCTAAAACTACAGGAAGAGAGAACTTCCAGGAAGAAGTAGTCCCACTGGTCACATCCAGTGTTGCTTACAGAGCCAAGGGAGACGAAAACAGCTGACTAGATGCTCCACTTCAGCAGCTGTGACAGAACTTGGGAGCGAAGACCCCTCTGTAAAAGAGTGTCGCTGTGAAGGGGAGCTGCAAAGTCAGGAGTGTGTAGCTGGCAGTGATTTCAAGTTGGTGAAAGGAAGTACTAACGTGAGTAAGGCATGACGTCAAGATGCATCAGGATGCATGTGCTCAGGCGGGATCACGGTGGGACGGGCAAGGAGGGAGGCCCACATGCTACGTAAGATTCCCAAGCACAACACTGAAGTGAGAAGCAGCAGGAGTGGGCGACAGGAGCTACTCAGCATCCTGGGCATCCTGCCTGAACACTTCAAGACGAAGAACTTGGAAGAAGGTGAGCATCTATTAGATGGTAAAAGTTGGGATAAAGACAACGACCCTTCTGGTCCCAGGACTCACTGTGTCCTCTCTGCTGTGAATGGGAAAGCCACCCTAGACGTCAGAAGAATGAGATCAGAGGCACATCAGGAAGGAAGAAGGATCCCACTCGGGTACTCAGCATGTGCTAGCAACTCATTTTTAAAGAGGAGGTACCCTTAATGTGTCAAAACTAGAGTTTAACAATACATTAAAATCCTTTAAAATGCATAACAGAAATTTATATTTAACATACAACCCTTATGATGTGATCTTCATCCTGGGAAAGTACAGAAAAGGAAATCCACCGGGCCCCAGATCAAATTGGCAGGAACTTTAAAGTCTGCGGCAGAAATGATTCCTGTGTCGTTTTAACTAGTTCTCGGAGTAACAATTTGAAACTTAGCCTTAGGAAGAGAAGACATCTAAGCAAGAATTCCTAGGGCAGTTCCAAGGAGGGGTTTTTTTTTTTTACCAGAATTATCAGTTAAGGAGACCCAGGGGATGGAGAGACAATCATGTAAGAAGTACATCTGGAGGGGCCACGCTGGGAACAGAACAGTCAACATTCATGAGCATCTGTTGCGTGCACCAGGCCCTGTGCCGAGCACTTTTTATGCACTCACAGCTGCCTTAACTTTTTAATGCTCCCAGCATTCTTAACCCTATTTGATAGCTGAGGGAACAGAAGCTCGGAGATGTGAAGTAACTTGCCCCAAATTAAGCACCTGTTATCAAGTGATAGCACTCATGACAATGAAGCCTCAGTGGTAAAAGGACCAACCAAGTAAATCACCATAAACAGAAGGACAGAGAGTCTGCAAAGCAGGATGATTGCAGTGTGGGTGTGGAGGTAACAAGCAGAGACGAGGTCAAGGTGCAGGTGGGCTGGAAGCCAGTCCCGGAATTAATTCTGTAACACAGCCAGGATGCCAATGGTGTAACTCTTAATGGAAGGTTGGCAGGCATCACTGAGCTGAGGAGAGGTTCTGGGAGCAAATAAACTTGTACTGCTGGCAAGGGGAAGGAAGCATTACATTTCCAGTGCACTCGCTCTATGATTCCATTGTTTCCCTTCCCCAGCCTATGACACTCTCCTACTCTCTCCAGCTCAGTAACATACATATGATTTCAGAGCTGCCCACAAAAGGTGCGGGTCACACCTTCTCACTGTGATCAGGCCCATCCCCATTTTCTCATGCACTGCTGGTGAGGGTGTAAAGTGACACAAACACTTCGGAAAACTGGGAGTTTCTAAATAAAGTTAAATAGACACCCACCTTATAACTCAACAAGCCCACTCCTAGGTAATTGCCCAAGAGAAATGAAAACGCATGTCCACAAAAAGGCAGGCTTGTTGGGAGCAGTTCTACTCAGAACAGCTCAAAACTTGAACCAACCCGGCCACCCATCACCTGGAGAATGGACGGATTGTGGTAGAGTCACACAAAGGGGTATCACCCAGCCAAAAACAAGAACAACACAATACTCAGCAAGGTGGATGAATATCAAAAACACTATGTTAAGTGAAAGAAGCCAAACACACAAAAAAATATGCCATGTGATTCCACTGAGGCTAAGTGCAAGAACAGGTTATAACTGAACTGGGTGATGGGACAACAGTTGTCTTGGGTATTCATGCATGTGCAGGGGCAGTGGGGAGAGATACTGCCTGAAGGAGGGCAAAAGAGAACTTTCTGGGACTCTGATAATATTCAGCCTTGACTATTCTCTGGTTACACAGGTGTACACATTTGTCAAAATTCATTCAGAGATATATTTGAGATTAATGCATTTTACTGTATGTAAAGTATGTCTCAAAGAAGAACCATTAATGTACAAAATAGTTTTTTAATTGTCCTTGTTCTAATAGCTGGGTAAAGAAAACTCTGATTGATGACATTGAAGTTTATAATCCTTATCCCAGCTCTATGAAATGGGCTTTTGACCATCACCACACATCATAAAATGCAGAGAGAATCAAGAAAACAGAGAACTCGCAGGAGAACCATACTTTCTACTTAACAATTATCCCAGTCCTGGACTACTGTTTTGCTTTCTTCCTGAAAGAGGACATTGATAAGATGTACATGCCACTAACATGAACAAAATAATTATAATGCTGGAGCTCCACTGGCAGGGTTCACTCCCTCAGAGAAACAGGACAGTACTTGAGATTCCCTTATGAATGTGCTGAGGTCCATGAATAATTAACATGCTTCACTATTGAAATTCTTCCTTTATATTTTTTATATATTGTGTATACATATATTATCTATTATATTTTTGATATATCATGTATATATATATTATCTATTATTAAGATGTCATAACTTTACGTATTTGGAAAATAGAAGCAAACAGCCCCTGCTAATTCTTAGAACTATGATTCACCCATAAGAACCACCACTGTCCCCCACTTCACCAGCACTCTGGTGTTTCTTGCTTCTTGGGCACCAGGATCTTCATCACAGGCACCTTTTTGGGCATTCGCTGCCACTCACTTCACTGTTCCTCTTCCTTTCCAACCTGTAGCAGTTGCCACAATGTGAGGATAAATGTCCTGGTTTCGGACGACTGTGTGGCGTGGGATGTGAGAATTCTCTTATTCACTGAATTACTCTTTCTCATCTTGCTTACAGAAAAACACCTCAAAGAGTGAATACTAAGTCTTAAGTATAGTTTGCTTACTAAGAAAATAAGCCTCCTTGGAAAAGAAAGTACGCATCTGACTTCCCTTTTAATAATAGTGTGGCATCATTTTTTGCAAAAAAAATTAAATTAAATTACTCAAACTAATACTGAAATTCCTTTAGTTTTAGCAAATGCCATAAAATTATAATTACAGATTTTTATGTCTCATATGCATATATTGTATTTTATTTCATGAAATTCATTATTCCAACAGATTCCATGTGTCTAAGACAATTCCACAAAAAAGTTAGGATATACAAAAGGAAGCATGGATACTCTCAAAGGCTAAGGAATATTTATGTACAAGACTAGGTTATCATCACGAGAACAAAGGTGCCCTCATGATAAAACATAAAAATCCATACTTGGTTACAAGCTTAGGTTACTATCTTATTTTGTATCATCTCAGTGAATTTTCCCAATGTGACTATAACTGTTGGGATCACCAACTCAGGAGCCAGCATGACTGGGCTCAAATCCCAATTCTGCCACTTTCTAGCTGGGTGACCTTGAGCAAATTATTTAATTTCCCTATACCTCACTTTCTTTTTCTGTAAAATGGGATGATAATGACTATTTCATAGGTCTGTACTCTGGATTCAATCACTTAATGCATATAAAAACCTGGGAACAGTGTTTAGCACTTAATCTGTGCTTAATTGTTCTTAGCCATTACTTATAATTTTTTTTTCTGGTTCTTTCTGTTAGAATTACTAGGGACATCATTTAAATATAATGCTTCTATTACTATGAGAACTAGCTTGGACACATAAAAATGATCCTAAAAATTATAGATACATATTTTTCTAAATAAAGATATACAGAACCTGCGAAAGTTAAAGACTGTGTTTGTTTTGAATGTTAAAACAGAAAAGGTTGTAGTCATAGTTATCATTGTATTGTAGAAGAAAAGAGAAAAGTTGCACTAGAGAAAAGAGAAAAAGAGAACTGATAACTAATGGTAAGAAAGCAAATGAAAATACCAACATATAATCAACATTCTTTTCCATAGATGTATATATAACCAAGATAAAAATACCTCCAACCTATAAGGTAACTTAGAAATTTTTTATCCCAACGCAAGACAGGCATCCATTCTAAGCATGCCTAGAAAGGCTCAGTTTGACCCTTGCTTCTCAAAGTGTGGCCTCAGGACTAGCGCCATCTGAGAGCTTGTTAGAAATGCAGAATCACACCCCAACCCAGACTTAGGGAATCAGGATCTGCATTTTACTAAGATTCCAAAGAGATCTGCATGCATACTGAATTGGGAGACATGCTGGCCTCTACTATTCTAATTACTTGTACTCAGGGCAAACTCCCTGCTCACGGGGCAGCTGTTCCACTACTAAATATTCCCAATTCTCAGCATGTCTTTATTATATGGAGTCCAATTTTCACTCCCAGTTCAAAAATATATATATATAAGCCACAATCTCAGGTTTTTAAAAATATGCTTAAATATAGATGCACCATATAAAATATGTACATATATATATAGGTTTACATTCACATTTACATAGAAAAACTTCTGGAAAGATAACACCCAACTGTTAACATGAGTAAGC
The DNA here is from genome assembly GCF_040802235.1 of Manis javanica. Classification (NCBI taxonomy): domain Eukaryota; kingdom Metazoa; phylum Chordata; class Mammalia; order Pholidota; family Manidae; genus Manis; species Manis javanica. The sequence goes on along the minus strand of NC_133160.1, from coordinate 33,669,057 downwards.
AATTCCTAATGCCGTTTAAATTTCTTATGTGACTACTTCTTTACCCTTTAGTCTCAGTTCTGTCAGTTGGAAATTCAAAATCAGTTTTATTAATTCTTCCTCAGAGAACTGAAAATAGCTTCCTGCTTCCCCTTGGACTTCTTTTCTCCAGGCTAAAGGCTCCAAATGCTCCCACCGGCTCCTGCTGCTCCTCCACCCTTGCCTCACCCTTCTGGACACCCACGGCATCTCTTAGATGCGGTGCTACAACCCAGTTCTCCCTGACCAGCATTATTGAAAGTAATCAGTTGATCTCCAGGAGTGCTTTCTTCTGGGCTAATAACTTCTTCATTTTGAAATGTCATTTAAAAAGTCATGGAAGAAATTAGTTCTTAAATCACATAAATTATTACAGTGCTTTTTTTCTGAGCTGTCCCAAATATACAGGAGATGCTAAGAAGAGCCTTGTAATGAATGGCATTAATTACACAGACCTCAATACTCACTTCTAAAGCAAAAGAGTAACTATCGTGTGGGTAGTACTGGAAGGATGTCAGTGCAGGGGCACCAAGCAACTCCCAAGAGGAGTAAAACACACATTGAAGAGAAAAGTCAGCTCATGTGCACGCAAAGGAACAATCTTGAACCTTGAATTGAGCTCCTACAGATAAGGGACAACTGATATCCTAACCCAGAAAATAAAAATAAAGGACAAGACTTTAATGGGAACTATTTAGAGGGTTGAGGGCTAGAAGGAGATAGGTAGAACTCTGTCTTAAAAATGTGTTGTGGTTTTTTTTACAGCTCAGTGCCAAGGCAGCCAGGAACAGAGATCCCCCACAAGTCAGTGCATCATGAAAGGACATGGCAGGTCTGCCTCTTGGCACAGCTGGGTATGGCCTGGTCCATAGAAAATAGCTGGTCCTCCAGTGCCAGTGGGTCTACAAACACAGTGCATGTTTCCTATGTATGCCATGCCACTGTCCCCAGGAAAAATATTTATTTAGAAACACTGGTATAAAGATATTTTTTCTGCCAACTTCCAGGGCTATTTTGAGTATTTCACAGAAGTGAAGCAGAGAAAATATCCCCTGGCAACAGAAAAAGGCATTTATAGTGCAGGGAGGGGTGGATAGACCCTCATTCATTAAGGTTTGGCACTGCATTAGTCTGTGTTGACACCATTTGGTAGGGAAATAGCTATGGTTATAGGAAAGTTGATGAAGACTCTACAATTCAATGTCTAAACTTCAAGCCATTGCAAAGAGCACATGAGAATGTTCTGCAATGTCATACAACCTTGATACAAGGACAGGAGTGGCCATGCATGGAAAAGTATGGAGCAGAGGTACGTGCGGGGTATAGAGTAACTTAGTATATAACAGAGAAACAAAATAAAAAAGACCACATAGAACGAGAATGACCACAGAAGAACAAACCTGGACCTGTACCAGGACAGTAACCTTTCCTTAAGTAATTGATGGCAGAAGGTTTAGCAATTCTTTGTCATGACTGGATTGGAATTAAAACTGAAACTATGAGTTAGGGCTGCATATTAACTTTAGCTTTACTTGAAACCAGTTATTTACTCAACTAATAAATCTATAATATATAAACACATGAATTAGCACATAATGCCACTCAGTAAATTATTTCTGATTTATTCCACCATATGTTTTCAGATCTTGTTACCAAATTATTTTTGTCACCTTTACAAAGTCTTGAGAAGGAAAAAGCAAATTTCCATTGAGTGCTTATGTCAGAGATTGTAACAAACATTTTAATGTGCATCATTCCATTTAATGCTTAGAAACCTAGGAGGTAGGTAAGTAGTAACAAACCTATATTATTCCCATTTACAGATGGAAGAAATGAAGTTTAAGAAGGTCTGTTCATTTGCCAAAGAGCATACAGCTATCAACAGAAAGATGTAGCATTAAAGGCAAAATTTTCTACTTCATGCAATGTTGATTCCACTACAACGTGCTACCTGAAGACTGACAGTCTTGTTGTCATGCCCCAAGAGCACTGTGAAGGTGGTCGTATCTATGGTTCCAAATGTGCTTCTGAGGCAGGGTTTCTCAACCTCAGCACTGTTGCTTTTGTGGGCCAGATCATATTTTTTGTTGCACGGCTGTCATGCATATTGTACGATGCTGAGCAGTATTCCTGGCCTCTACTCATTAGGTGCCAGCAGCTCCCAACCCTCAAATTATGACAACCAAAAATGTCTCTAGACAATGCCAACGGCCTCCAGCAATGGGGAAGGGTAAGATTGCCCCCATCCAGAAACACTGTTGTGAAGCCATGAAATAAATATTTTCTTAATTGAGGAGTTCTGTAAGGCATTGCTTAAAGTTGATAACTTGCTCAGCAATTTAAAGGCTAGGCAGTAATAGAATCTTCAGTTCTTTACTCTGGCCCTAGCTTGAAGCACAACATCATTGTACTGTGCTTTCAGTAGTCATTGGGTAAGTGGCCATCTAGCTGTTATAATAGGTAAAATCTCAATGCCATAATTCATTGCAAGGTTATCACTTGCTCACATTACAACTGAGTGCTGGTGTTCCTATCAGGTGTTCATTGAGGAACTCTTTAAGTCTTCGGTTCCACCTTTAACTTTTGACTGGACTTCTTTCCAGTTAGCCAGGGGTGGGAAAAAGGTGGTGAGGAGGGCACATCCTCTATGTCACCACGTCAGCATGGTTTTATTGGTGAGAAATGGTCATGTAGTCCTTCACTAGGACAACTTTTTCTAGCAATAACCCCACACTATGGAAGGAGCCTATGTATTTTTAGTGTTTCTCTAGCCATCTGTGCCACAGTTCTGTACTTTTCAAAACAGCTACATAAATATTTCAGCCTAATAAGAATGCTATTAGGCAAATATGATGTCCATTGGGTGTACCTTCTTTTCTCATTCCTAAATGACCTGGGATTGATGTCTTAGGGCTGGAAGCCCACACTCTGACTCTGAGCTGAGAGCTCCTACCTGAGCAGACAGGTGACACATATTCAGAAGTGTAGAGAGTGCCATTAGCCAAAGAGAGGGACAATGTTATAATCGCTATCTCCAGAATCTGACTGGGTCAAGTCTTGGCTTTGCCACTGAGTAATTGTATGTTACTAAACAAGTAATTTAGTCCCTAAGAGCCCTCATTTCACATCTGGGGATAATCACAGTTACCACTACAGCATGGTGATGAAGTTTAAATGAGATGATATATGGAAAGTACTTAAAATAAAGACCAATAAATTTTGGTTATTAAGATTATGCCCCAAGAAATAACTAACACATGATCTACAAATTTAAAGAACATTCTGCAAATATTAATCACACTTAAGTTCTATTTTGGGGTGTAAGTTTTTCCACATTATCCTTTTTACAAAGAATAAATAAACTCTTGACTTAAGCAGATTTGCTCAATTCTATAGCAGAAACTGGGAGAGGAGGCATCTGGGAAAGCAGGTGTCTATGAATCTGATGACTCAGCATAAATCCAGACCCACTGCTGGACAGCATCCCAGAGGGTAAGCTGAACTGAGAGAAGTCAGGAGAATCATGTTCATTTAAATACCAAGGGCAGCATGAAGCATTATACAAGATGGAAGCAAGGTCAAATGCTCTGTGCATCCTTTTGTTAGTTCAGCAGCCAGAAACTCTAGGGCCAATAGAGACCCAGTATCCAACCTCACTATTCAATTCATGGTTTTGAATCACCTTGTTTTAGAGATGAGGAGACAAAGACCCAGCAAGGTCCGTGGTTAATCAGGAAACACAAGTCCCAAACCCATGTTTGTTCATTTTGAAGCCAAGTACATTATTTGTACTGCTTCCCTAGGTGTATTACTTTCTATTTCTTAATTCTACAGAGTGAAGGGCTAGCAGCCACATGAGGCAAACACAAACGCTTACCAAGTCTCTTTCTGCAGGCTACCAAATGTTCTTATGCACAAACATCTCTTCAAGTTTAAGAGATATTTCCCCAAAACTGAAGGTGAATTCCACCTTCTGTGAGCACTGGGCCTTGCTCCAGAAAGAAAGAAAGGTAGGAAGGAGAGAAGAAGAGAGGAGAAAAGAAAAGAAAGGAAAGGAGAGGAATGGCTATTTTACTCCAACAGCAATCTCTTTGTTTAGGATCAAAATATTGCAAAGCCCCTCTTTCCATCGGGTCAAAGCAACTGAAGATATGATGGTTTGGCAGATGCAGACACCACACACAACAATTTCTGTCAGAAAGATGCAGAATGGAAACCCACACACGTCACTCAGCACAGACATGCCCCCAAACACAAAACCTTCTGAAAGGCATCAGTCTGTCAAGAGAAGAGGCTTTCCACCTTCAGCAGCTTCGTGTAAAAAAATACTCAAAATGTCAGCTCCGGGTAACATGCGTCTACTTATTTTAATAGGGAAAAAAATTCACATGGATTGAGTCTCATTCTTTCAGGGTGAAATTTGCCTTGAGAATATGATGGCAGGCATGATATTCCAGAACCAAGTCTCTGCCTTGAAAACATTATTTTCTGATAGAACCCTACAAATGGGTTTTCAGAGCCAATCCTAATTTCAGTCACACAAGGTTCTTCTGAGTAACTCTGAACTTTGTTTTACTGACTGAGTTGGCTGCATATATATTTTAGATATGCATGTCCATGTGAGTCTGTGCATATGTACATGTGTGTGCCCACAAAATTTCTGCTAGTTGACTGTTTTTGACCTATAAAAATGGCTGTTTCATAGGGTTCAACTTCATATATTCAAGAAGTGCCTAGTATATATTAAATATGCAGCATACCCTGAAACCTAATTTAGCCCTGAGAGGATGTGACAACATACTTCCTATATCCCTCTTCATAGTTCACTCTATTTTATATCCATCCTTTATGACACAGCAAAGGACCTAGATGCTGTAATCATAGATCTGGATAATATTCTTCAACTCCACCACTAACAAATACCATCAAAATACCCAGAAACGGTCTTTCAGAATCTATTACAGGCCAACAAGTTTGTTCTCAAAACACACTTGCAGAAACCTCTGCTGGCTTTGCAGGAAACCTTGAATGCTATCAAGAAAATAGAAGTCCTGAACCAGTCTCTTCTACAGGAACAAAAGTGACATCCGTTCATCAATATCACAGATCTGAAAGCTGATTGCTGGACATGAAATATGAGGTATGAGTCTGATGCAATGGAACCAATAAAAGCAGGCTAGATAACCCAACCCAGTGAGCTAAAGTAACACTGGAGAACCTTCCAAGAAACACTCAGTGTGGCTCTTCCATGGTATAAATTCAGCTTCTCCAACATTTATATGCAACACTTGGAAGAACTGTGTTCTTGGTACAATAGTTAAACATATAGGCTCTAAAATCAATCTCAGCTTAATATTTACAGCGGTGAGACTTAGTGAAAGTGATTCAACCTCTCTATGCTCCACCTTCCCATCCATAAAAGAAAGTGAGAGTGATATCTGCCCCCATAAAGTTGATGTGAGGATTAGGTGAGATAATACAGTGTAAAGTGCTAAGAGCCCCAGCACATGATAAGCAATTAATAACTAATAGCTATTATTACTCAATATCATTGTTTCCATTTATTTTAAGGTACCATAGTTGTAGCCAACCTTTCTTAGCAGGAGAAGGGGAGGAGGGCCTTGACTAAGTGGTCTGTGTTCCAGGAAAGAATTATTTCTGAAGACCTGCTTGTCAACTACTTATTTTCCCATTTTAAGTACAAAATATATCAGCATTTAATGACAAGAGGAAATACAAAACACAGCTCCTTTACAACCATTCAAGTCGTGCTTATTTTAATGCACATTCTGCTGTGTAGGAGATTTCATGACATTCAAAAGGCAGCGTCCACATGAAGTGGCACCACGGTGAGCCATTCTCAAATTAAAGAGATCTAACTCTAATTTATAAACATGCTGGAGCATAGCTCTGATTATTACATAGGTACACAGACTCAGTAAGTGAACCACAGCCCAAATCAAATGATTTTAATAAGGGAACAATGCTAAACAGTCTCATTATAAATCTAGCTTTGGGTTCCACTAGGAGAAGATCCCACTGTCCTGAGTGGCATTATCATTGCCATGGGACAATGTCAGTATATACATTATATATATATATAATGTGTCTACATATATGTATAATTTTTTATCTGTGTATACAAAATTATGTATATGTATATACAAAAATTTTTTTTGTTTTAAAAAGGAAGACACATTGGAGTAACATGGACAGAAGATATGACTAGTAATATTAGTAATATGCACTTTGTGGCTTCAAAATTTTATGTATATGTATGTATAAATACATATATAACACTATTACTATATATAAAAGTACATACATAATTGTGTATTTATATACATAATATATTTGTATTTAGTGAAATGAACTAAAAGATAAGTTTTATATGTTGATAATTAGAAGACAGTATAACTTTCCAACAGTACATGAAATAATTTACGCATCCATAAAGCCTCAGAAAAATATCTGGGGGCACCTAAGTCAACTACAAGTTCACTTAAAAGTTGGAATACAGAATTGGGCATGAAGTAAAATTAGGAAGATACCTATATCCACCAAATTAAACTCTCACAAGGAGGATTTCTATGATAGAGACTACTAGTTTTTCTCCATGATCCAAGCTAACTTTCTTCCCTTTCATAAGAGCGATCTCTAAGTGTTGGTTGGACTCCTGGCCACTGAACTAGAGATTACATTTCCCATCTTCCCTTGCAACTAAGCATGGTCATCTGACTCAGTTCTGGCCAGTAGGATATGAGCTATATTCTACATGGTGTCTTTAAAAGGAAAATTGCGCATCTTCCACTTTCTTCTCCTTTTCCACAGCTGGAATGAGGACATGGTGCTGTGATCCATGTTCAGCCATATGAATGCTCTAGCATACATATGGTGAAACAAGATCAAAGAAACTGGGATATCTGTATAACTACATGGAGCAGGGTCACCTTAAATTGACCACTGGTTCAGACATTAACATGGAAAAGAAACAAATCATCCATCTTATTTAGATCTTTTGTTTGGGCCCCATAAAAGTAGCCACGTCAACATTCTGGCAAACATCACCTTTTGTTTCAGTGTTGTGCTTCACTCTTGATAACCAGGTATACATTTGAGAAACTTCTGGAAGGTCACAGAAGTAAAATAAACATAAGATAAAACCTAGCTCTAAGACTTTTAAATTTTGTTTGAAAAAGGAAAAGACATTGGAGTTACTTGGACAGAAGAAATGATTAGTAATAGGCACTTTGTGTCTTAAAAATTTCATGGATTAATAGTTGAACTTAGTTACCAACAAAGCTTTGAAGGAGTAAATAACCTACAGAAAGAACAAATTTCCTGAGTCATGAGAAAGAAATGTATTTTCTAAGACTGGTTAAATCACAGGCCTAGGAAAATCATAACCTATCATTCCTAGAAAGCTTTAAAACAATTGCAAATTACCTTCTCTGGCTTTCACCATTGTTCTGCCATGGCGTTGGGAGCTGGACTGACAAGCAAACAGTCCAGCCCCAGAATCCTGTACTCTACATGGATGAACACTTACAAGCTGGACACAAGAGGAACAACACACTAAAACCACCTAAGCCACTTTGTGTAAAAAATCTATTCTGTAGAGGTCCATATATCACCCATAATTTCCCAGTGAATTAATATTTCATACCAAGAGTTGAAGAAAATAGGAGTATTTCTGAAGCTAGACCCAGGTAAACACATCAGCAGATATTTATACTTCCAACTGGGATCACTTGACAGAGAGCAAAATATTTACTTAAACAACTGTAAAGATAAATCTTTTTTAAAAGAATAACCTTTTAGTTACACTTAATTAGATTTAAAAAGTGGGTAGAATACTTGTAGCAAACTGATTTTCAAAATATTCCAAAACATTTTGTTCCCTGGAAATAATAGTTTTTCCAACTGGTTATGTCCTTCCCAATTTAGGTCAAGGGTGCTGTCCTCTGTGGATCATCCAAATCCCCCAGGCAAAGTCAAGCCTTTCATCCTCTATGCTTTCTAGCACCTTCTGAACACTTTACCATATAACTTAATCCCATAAGCATTTGGTTGCCCACTGGCCTTCCCACTTAACTGGGAATTCTTTGGAAACAGCCATACATGGAGACTCACATATGTTTAAGAGCATGGACTCAAAGAACAGGTAAGGTTCAAATCCTACCTTGAACCAAATCATATGCACATAACCTTAGGCCTGCTACCTTTCTGCACCTTATCTCTATAATGTGTGAAATTATTAAATGAGCAGCTCTGAGGATCAAATTAGTTAGTACATAATATATTTCTCAGACCACTGCCTGGCTTTTGGTAAGCACCATATAACTGCTTTTCCAACTCAGTTCCTGACACCATGTGTGCCTAACAAAAACTTATTTTAACAGAAAAGTGGATTAACGCCATAGCAGGCCAACTTCAAGGATGGTATGACTCTTACAAGCAAATATTGTATTAAAATATTTAAAATTCTTCCAAGGAAAACAACTTCATGAAACGCTGGGATTTAAAATTTTTTCCAAGGAAAACAACTTCATGAAATGCTGGGATGGTCACAACCCATTAAAATGATCTGAACAGCTTACCAGAGAAGATGCCAGAATAATGGACTAAAATGCAAGAATCTTAGCTCAGAACATTAGTCCTTCCTTCTGAAAATGTAGAACTTGAAATCTAAAATATTGTTTTCCAGAATATGCAATTTATCTAACCAAAAAAAATGATGTTTTAGTTTGAAGTTATTTATTTATTACAAAGCCCTTCTTAAATGTCCTTTCTTTTCAGTCTCACCTGTTAACTCCCATGACTGCCAACTCCTGTGAGTGGTTGGAATCTTCTAATTGCTTCTTTCATGATTATTTCAAGAAGAAAACTTATGTTTAAATGTAACATCTCACAAGAAAAGTACCAGAAAAATCTGTTTGTATCTATTACTGTTTGATAACATCTAATATTATAAAAAATGTTCATTTGACATTTTCATTCTTTGGAAATTATTTAGAAATTTTTCCCAAGTGGAAAGTCCATATCAGCACCTGGCAAATACCCAGCACACCAGTCACAGTATCTTAGCTTGAGTTTCCCCACAAGGAGCAAGGATTTGAGCACAAGGAATTCCCTTGCAGGGTAACTTCAGAAAATCCTTGAACAACAGGGGAAACGCAAAACGGAGGGAGAGAGAGAAAGAAAACCAATGAAAGTGTGATTTCAAGGAAGGCAGCTCTGCAGACCCTCTGGGTGGGAGGCAGAGTAAAGCACTTGTCAAAGTTTTAACCTCCAAGGCAGGAGGGAGCCAAAGCTTTTATACACTGATTCACAAAAGTCATTGTTTGAGGATCGCCCTATGTTTATTAACATTCTAGGGCACATCTGGCTGCCACACACTCCAGCAGAGTCACCTTTAGAGTTTCATCAAAAAATAAAAGGAGCAGCATTCAGATGATATTGAAGATACTGGCAGTGGGAAATAGGCTACAGCACAGTGAAAGACTTGAGGGATACAGGTAGGGCCCCAGGAAGCATCCACTACCCACAGCTAATCCTATGCCCAGGTATAAACTCAAGACAGTAAATTAAATTAAGAATTAGAGGAAAGATTCCTAACAAACACAACCTGTGTCCAAACACTGAGAAGTGATTCTGGAAATAGACTGGGAAGCTAACATTTATGCACTCATGACACCAAATAACACTGAAGGCCACTAAGAAAGGGCCTCTTAGTTTAGATTATACTTTTAAAAGAAAGTGAAAGGAAATGAATTTTCTTATTCTCTTTCAATACTTCTATCTCAAAATAGTTCAGGAAGTCGCAATAGAAAATACAGTAATGGCAGGCTTTGCCCAAAGATACTGAGTAAAGTTTCAGTCATTCGAAAAAACATTTGTGTAATATCTGCAATACATGAATCATAATTTATGATACAGAAAAAATACCAACCAGGTAATTATTGCCTAATGTGATGGACATTTTCTGTACTCTCTCTATACAATGCTTGGGGTTTATTGTCTCCTCTGAATTGGTTATGGATATGGGAGAATATGGGAACTGTTGGCTGACACTTCTGCAGAATATCAAAATGAAGCACACGACTTTCTGTTAACATTTCATTAGTACAACTTCTGCAAGGATAGGTAAATAATCCTTGTCAATGAATTTTGTGCATGTGTGTGCACACACACACATAATACTCTTTAGGGACTATGAGCTCCTGAAAGACCTAGGACTAAGTTCTGCTCATGATTTTATTATTAATATTAATGAATATTATATTAATATTAATTCACATAAGTATTAATCCACATATTATATTATACAGGTATTACCTGTGTATTATATCATTTTAACTAATATGTTGATTAATTTGTTAATACTAATTAATATGTTGATGTTAATATTAATATTAGTCACAGCAGTCCAGCATACTGTTATGCTTATGGCAGTCACTTTAGACACCAGTTGAATTCAATGAAAAAACAATAGTATATATTTCTTCTTGATTTAGAGCTCAACATTTTCCTTCTGAATCTCCAGTTCTTGTACTTAATCCTTCCTTCTAGATAAATACTACTAGAAAACAGCTGGAAAGCACATAAAATTAGCAAAAGTACTGCTGTTAGAATTTTGATATTTAAATTGGCCAATATTTTTTTCAGCAATGACTGAGTATGGTATTAGGCTAGATACAGTTGGCTGACAAATATTGATAAGGACCTCTAATTATGAATGGGAATCATTATTAAATATGGTACTTTAATACAATCTGAAAATTCCTTGACAATCCCTCCATCAAGAGGTGGAGTCTCCATCCCTTTCTTAAACATACTTGTCTTAGTGATTTGCATCTAAATTACAGAAGCCTAGGTCATAAAGGGCAACAAAGCCATTGCCTGATTTTCTCTCTCTAGGGATCTGGGGCCTTGAAGCACCAGTGACAAGCCCAGCTATTCTGCATCCACCCTGCTGGAGAGACCATGTGGGAAGGGTAGATGGTGACAGGGACACAAGCCCATGAGACCCAGATGTTGCAGACCTGAGTTATCACTACTTAGCTGCTTTACAGGACTCAGTGTGGGGTGGTATGTTACACATCAATAGATAACTGCAACATTACATACCTTATAAATAAATTTCCCTCCAAAGACCTTATATCTAACTTAAAGTATCCATTACTATGGATGTATAGAAAGGATATAAAATATCTGAGAAATAAAAGAATGGCCAAATTCTGCAAGTGTGTTTGTAACAAAGTTCATTTTGGCATCAAATCCCTCTTGGGACTATATTTCCAAAGCAATCGGTGAACTGGGTTTGACTGGAAACCCTTTTAACTCTGCGGGATGGAGATCTGACTGCAGCAGGCGGCTTTTTTGAAAAGCTTTGCCTTTCTAATGAACATGAGCCATTTTCAATTTCAACACAATGTGAGGTATATTTTTTATGTCAGTTCTGTCAAACCTTGACATGCAGTACAGCCCCAAACAATCCAACACAGTCTGGTCAGTGACGGCTACTTCCTTCCGTCTGACAGACTGAGCAGGCTGCCCACTCTACCAAGTGAAGGAGAATTCTGAGGAAGCTTTTCCAAAATGTATGCCTTCATCTATTATTCTTATTTCAAAACACTGAAGTGAATTTTTGGTCTCTTCTATCTTTTGAGAAATACCTTGTGTTGATTTTGGTAAGTGTGTTTCTATTTTACGTCTGATGATCTAAGGCTCTTTAAAACCAATTTAAGAAATGCTTGTAGACTATCTCGCATCTTTTAATTTTATTTTTATAATCATTTTCTATCTTGGAAGTCAATAAACTTTTTTTTTAAGGGTACCACCAGCAGGAATTATTAAGATTCCAGTACTGTATTCTACCTACCTGTTCTCTTATTGTTTATACTATTCCTTAGCTGGTAGTGTTTCTTCATATATTACTTCAAAGAACTTTACCTTGTCTTATGGTCTATATGACCTTAGAAGGCAGGAGAAAAGGAGAAATAAAGAAAAGTTGACAGAGGAAAGACAAGGACAGAAAGATTATTTTAATAAAATAATGAGAATGGCTTCCATATTCTAATTTATGGAATTAATGGTAGATGTCTTCAGCTAGGTTCCCCCAGAAACACACTTGAGATAAAGGCTGGAGTACAAGGAGTTTATATAGGAAAGATGATTCTGGGAAGAAATGATAGGTGAGTGGAAATACAAGGCAGCAAGCAAGCCAGAAGGAAGTGTATTATTAAACAGATAACTACTGATGGTAATGGGGCTCAGTCCTGCTGGGGAAAACATGCCTGAGCTTTATCTCAACTGAAAGCTGAGGGACTAGGAGTCTTTTTCTGTCAAAGCCCAACTTGTAATTGGTAGAGGGCTGCTCCCTGGGGCTTTAATTCCTCGACACTTTCAGCTTGCCCAGTACATAGTTGAGAACATTCCAGAGGCCAGAGAGATCTTTTAGACAGAAAGTCAAGTATTTATAGCAAGAAGCTGGCAGCCCATTCTGGATGCTGCAGGAGTATGGACATGTCTGCCACAGTAGCCAAAGTCCTTTCCCAACACTGTGTTCAGGGCACAGCAGATATATGGTGATGGTCTTAATTAGGGATTTTTACTTTTTTGGAGACATCTTAGTGACATTGTAGCACAGTTTTAGACCATGTATTATTATCAAAGCCAGTCTAATTTTGTTGTTGATCCTGTACCAGTGGAATTTTTTTATATGTGATTCTTTTAGAACTAGAGCATACTGATAAATTATTTAAATGACCCCTTACCCTCTTTGGCTTGTTATCCAAAGTCTACTGTTCCCATCCCAGGACCCATATCACCCCTCCGATTTCTTCAAAGTCTCTCCTAACCTCCAGGGCAGCAAGGATGTTTATTTAAAAAGTTGATTTTCATTAACATAAACCAAACACATAGGCAGCAGAACATGAAAGTTTACATGTTCTGAGACACAGGACTGAAAAACAAACTTAGTAAGTGCTTGGGGGACAATAAGGGGTTTGATGAATAACAATTAGAAGCAAGTGACGGGCTGCCTGCTTTAAACTGTTTTGAATCAGAATTTTTCTCACATGTGTTCCCACAAAAGGGAACAAGTATATACCCAAATAAATACAAAACACCAAGGAGAATACTTTTATGAGTTGCTAGTATTGTGTACCAACTTCTTTCGACACTGCAAAATCAGCTAACTACCTAAATAATGTATTTCGATGATATGTTCTAACAGAGAATGATGGGTGGATGAGCCAACAATTGAGGGTGACAGAAAAATACCATAATCCCCTATGCTTGCTTTTTCCCCTTTCCTTGTCTTTTCTTCTCCCTACTCCTATCCTCTCTTCCTTTCCTTTCCTTTTATTCTTCCTTTCCTTCCTTTTTTACTTACTTCATTTCATACTTTTTTTAGAATGATGGTTACCAGAGGCTAGAAGGTAGGAGAAAAGATAGTGATCACATGATACAAATTTCCAGTTATAAGATGAATAAATTCAGGAGAGATACCTAATGTACAGCACAGTGAGTATAGTTAATAACAATGTTGTGGATAAAATGAAAGGTCCTGTGGCCAGGATTCTCACCTGGCCCTGGTCGGCTAGCTCACTACACACATGTGGGCCATACACTATATTTGACCCTATCTGAAGAGCTCCGTCCAGTGCTCTGCATGACATGTGTCACAGCTGCAAGGCTGCAGGGGAGCAGAGCAGAGGCTAGAGTGGTGGCAGCATCGAGGACAGAGACGGAGACGGCTGTGCGGGCAGAGAGGCCCAGAGGCAGATACTGGCTTGCTGCATGCAGACTCGCTCTGAGTGAATGGGATTTTAGTGATTGACCTGCCACCGTGGCAATAAAGTTGGGTATAACCCTTTCACCCCAAGAACATTCCACTGTCATTTCTTCGGTCACATTGAATCCATAGTGAACTTGCACGGGGCTGAACCCCACTGGCAAGACAAATGTATACTTGAAATTTGCCAAAATAGTAGATTTTAAATGTTTTCACCATTAAAAAAAGGAAACTATGTGATGTGATGGATTTGTTAATTAGCTTGACTATGGTAACGATTTCACAATGCATATGTATATTGAAACATCATGTACACTATAAATACATTCAATTTTTACTTATCAATCATACCTAAGTAAAGCGGGAAAAGAAACTGCTTTTCACTAAATTATTTTGTATTCCTTGATAACACATGAATGGCTGGCAAAGGAAAATCTTATTTGTCAGTGGGTGTCTGAGTGCGTGTCAAGATAACTCCAGAGTTGGATGAAAAATGTTCATGGGATGATGTGCTGGTCATGGTTTAGTTTCCCCGAGGGTTGGCTTAAAGAAAAGTGGCCAGAATAATAGGAGTGACCACATATAGAAGTCCTAACTGTAGGAGCAGCTCCAGAGAAATGGTTTAGGCCTCTGAGCCTGGACTGACCCTGCCTGAGAACAAACCTTGCCATTTACTAGCTGTGAAATCTGGAGCAAAATGATGTATATGAACCTGAATTTCTTCACCTGAAAAATGGGGAAGTTCATAGTGCTTAATACCTATCCCCTAAAAATCAAATATGCTAACAGAAGGGAGTTCCTCTTATATGCTAACAGAGTCTGGCATATACAGTCAGTATTAACTGCTATCACATGGTGTCTTGTCTGAGGGTTTCGCCAAGCTCACTATGGATTCAGTGAGATAGAGAAATGACAATGGAACATTCCTGGGGTGAAAGGGCTTATTACCCAGCTTTGTTCTCCCAGTGATAGGTCAAGCACTAGAATCATGACCACATCCAGCAGTCTGCAGGTCCATAATCCTCCTCCATCTCTGCCTCTGCCCAGAATACTGGGCAGAGCTGTTTATATAGTGACTTACTCAATAATAGCTTATTGCCTAGAGGTGTGGAAGCAGTAGCCTAGCAGCAGGCCAGTTACATCATCAAGTAGTTTAGGGTCAGGTAAGGATCCTGGCTGTGGAATTTTCATTTTCCTCCACATGTGGACTCTCAGATGTTTTGTATTTGATTCCTACAATTCTCAGTTTCATATGTATGTGTGTCTATGTTACTCTGAAAGATCCCAAAGTGAAAGCACACTTAACTTTATTTATTACAACACAATAATGATACATAGAGAACATTCATTCACACATCATTACTTACTGAAGAAGTTCATACATCACAATAAATTTAAGTATATATAGGCAGCCAAGATTCTATGTTACACAGCTCACACTTGTCACTGAAAACCTGGTGCTAACACTTTTTGTAAGGCTGCTACTTCCATCACAGCATGGCATGATGACAGTATGCAGGTGGCCCACTAGTGCCTTAATTGTGAGTCTGTAGCATCTTTACTTCACCAGAGCAATGCATTATTCATGGAGTCACAGTAAAGAAAAGGAAAGTGTGAGCCCTTTTTTCCTACCTAGGTGAGGCTATAGGATATTGCTCAAAGTTGGCTTGTGAACAGGCATGGTAAACTGCATAAAGGGCCCCAATTCACACTTTTTGTACCCATATTCTATGCCATCAAGAAGTAGAGTCCCTTTCCCTACCTCTTGAATCTGCCTCACCTGTGGTTTGGCCACCAGAAAGCACCAGAAATGATAGCATGTCATGTGGAGCCCAGACCCATACTTCCACTCTTTCTCTTGGAGTCCTGACCAGCCACCATGTGAACACACCTGGGCTAGCCTGATGGATGATGAGAG
The DNA here is from genome assembly GCF_040802235.1 of Manis javanica. Taxonomy (NCBI): domain Eukaryota; kingdom Metazoa; phylum Chordata; class Mammalia; order Pholidota; family Manidae; genus Manis; species Manis javanica. Next base: position 33,653,320 of record NC_133160.1, on the reverse strand, counting down.
ACATATGACCCAGTCACCCCGTCATTGCAGTTAGCTGACCACCAGGCATATGAGACCAAAAGAATTGCCCAGATGATCCCTGCCCATCTCCAAATCACAGATACATGAGCTAAATAATGCTTCTTGTTTTAAGATATCAAGTTTTAGGGCAATTTGTTAAGCAGCATTACTTGGCAACAGATACCTGTTACAAAATGGAGGCGAGATTCCTAGATCAGTTTTTGTGACTACAAGACCTGTGTTTTTGAAGCTATAAAAAAGGAGTTATTGCATAATATAAAATATAAAAGCCATTATTGCATAAAAATATAAAACATAATTAAAATAATTTTTGCATAATTAAAAAGTACATAATTTAAAATATATCATGTAATTAAAATATAATTATATATAATATATAGTTACATTATGTTGAGAAGATATAGATATAATTAGCTAAATAAAGTCTACTTTAAGTGAGAGGGATTAGCTGTAGGAAGGAGTTGTAAAAATTTATCACTTTGGCCAAATCAAAAAAAAAATGACAATTTTTAAAAACAAGGAGAAAGCACTACTCACATTTTTAATACTTAATGGATTATCAATCATTACTTTTAAGTATTTTACTCTTTGATGCTCATATCATTTGGAAATCAGACCACAAAAATATACACAAAGATAAGCATCTTACAAGTGTACTGGAAACACCTACTTTCCCAATTCTTTTTAATCTGCTTCCCAAGGAACATTATATTGTCATTCAAACCCACAAAATAGACACACAAGAAAATATAGTGTCCTTTTGTAAAGGAATACTAATAAAACTTTCTTAGTGGTGATCACTCAATAAACATTTACTTTGCTAACTTCTGGGAATCTCAGGATGAATAAAACACCCTCTACTCATTCCTGGTTTATATGTGTAACTGAGTAGCAACACAGATGATTATTATTTTTTTAATGAGCAGTTTCTATAAAATAGTATTTAGCTTAGTACATTAAGAATGTTCTGAAATGAAAGATTCAGAAGACCTAAAAGATTTGACTTATCAAAATGGTCTTACTTCAAGTGCATTATAGTCATTATAAGTTTTTTTCCTAAGAAAATCAAGCCGGTTGTTAATAATTAAGTCAAAGTACTATAATGTCAGGAAAAAATACAAATACATACCTCTGATGTGATCAAAGAATTTTTTTTAATCTGGGAGGTCATATAAACTATATAAAAATTTACAAAATTTTTTTATTAAAGACCTAGTATGGACACTAGTGCATAATGCAGGAATAAGGCTTAAAGGAATAATGTCTAGGTATAACTCCCATTTTATTTATGAATTCTAAGCTTAGTGTTGGTCTCCACATTCTAATATAGAAATTTAGATGCTAGATTTTTTAAAAAGAAGAAAAGAAATAAATCTGAATGTACTCTCAATGGGAGGAAAATAATGCCAATAGAGCTAGAGAGGAAATAAGAAATAGTGAGTTTCAAACAAACTGAAAGAGGACAGATAAGTGAATTATTTAATAATTCCCTTCAAAACAATGAAGGTTTATTGTTAAAAGATGAACATTAACATTTTACTCATTATTTCTATGAAAAACAAAATAACCAAAAACCTCATTAAACTAAACCAAAATGGGTAAGTTATGAATACTAAAAGCAGGCACCAACAGAGGCTGAAGGTCCTCACACTGAACAGCTTCCTCAATAATCTGGGTTGGGTGTTGAGCTCATCTTTATGTATCAAATTTGGTCACAAATGGGGCATAGGAATGTCTTGGGATTTGCATTTACATTTTATGATAAGAAAGATTCCCAAATTCCCTAATGTCACTTATTTGCATGGGTCCTTAAGTGGCAAAATTGCTCATTCAATAAATACTGGCAGAGTCCTCACTTACACCCAGTATTCAGTAGGTGATGGGACATAGTTTGTGCTGAGGGTGAAGCAGTACCATGGAGATCAAAATTATGATGGTGAAAATTCCTTGGAGACATAATTACCCAAAGGTGGCTTTGAGTACAGAATGCCTACTGCAACGATTCACAGAGGGGTCTTATGCTAGTCTGGGAGGCCCAAGAAGGTTCCTCAAGGACTTGTCAGGTAAGACAAAATCTCAAAGCCAGAGTTAGAAAGGGAAAAACAGCACATGCCAAATGCCTGAGTCAAAGAAGACACTGACGAATGTAAGGACTTAGAAAGAGACTTTGTGAACAGAGCAGGGTGGGTATAGAGGACAATGGCAGAGGATAAGGCTGAAAACCTGGGGGAGAGCCAGAGGTGTATGTATTCTTCTAAGCCAGTGTGAATCCAAGACCTGTACAGTGATATCAGCCGGGAACATGTTAGAAATGCCCACCAGGCAAAAATCTCTTGAACATAAGCATAAGCAACTTTTTCCTGGACACATCTCCACAGGCAAGAGAAACAAAATAAAAAATGAACAAATAGGACTACATCAAACTAAAAAGCTTCCATACAGCAAAGGATACCATCAGCAGAACAAAACAGCTTCTTACAGTATGGAAGAATATGTTCACCAATGATTTATCCAATAAGGGGTTAACATCCAAAATATATAAAGAACTCATATAACTCAACACCCAAATAACAAATAACCTGATTAAGAAATGGGTAGAGGACCTGAACAGACACTTCTCCAAAGTACAAATAGCCAACAGGTACATGAAAAGATGCTCAACATCACTAATCATCAGGGATATGGAATCTAAAACCATAATGAGGTATCACCTCACACCAGTTAGGATGGCCAACATCCAAAAGACAAGAAATAACAAATGCTGGTGAGGATGCAGAGAAAGAGGAACCCTCCAACACTGTTGGTGGGAATGTAAATTGGTTCAACCATTGTGGAAAGTAATATGGAGGTTCCTCAAAACACTAAAAATAGAAATACCATTCAACCCAGTAATTCCACTTCTAGAATTTACCCGAAGAAAACAAGATTCCTGAGTCAAAAAGACATACACACCCCTATGTTTATTGCTGCACTGTTTGCAATAGCCAAGATATGGAAGCAACCTAAGTGTCCATCAATAGATGAATGGATAAAGAAGATGTGGTACATATACATAATGGAGTATTAGGCATAAAAAGAATCCTGCCATTTACAACAACATGGATGGATCTAGAGTGAAATAAGACAGAAGGAGAAAAACAAATACCAAATGATCTCACTTTTATGTGCAGTATAAAAGCAAAACAGAAAGAACAAAATAGCAGTAGACTCATAGACACTAAGAAGGTCTAGTGGTTACCAAGGGGGAGAGACTGGAGAAGGTGGTGGGGGGAGGGAGAGGGACATAAAGGGATACAATAACTCGCAATAACAATATAAGTTGGTCACAGAGACAGTTGTACAGCCCAGAGCACATAGTTAATGATTCTTGACATCGTACATTGACAGATAGTAGTCGCACTAGAGCGGGTGAGGATTTAATAACATGGGTAACTGTTGAATCACTGTGTTGTGTATTTGAAACCGACAAAAGATTGTATATCAATGATACTTTAATAAAAAAAATAATTTACATAGAGAGTAAATTTATAAACTGTGAGATATGTTAGAGTAATCAACAGAGCATATGTGTAGTGAACATAGAAGGAAAGGATGGAAAAACCTGTGTTAACTTTAGATAGAAGGGGAAGGAAGGGCCAAGTGAACCTTATTCATGAGTCATAGATTATGTTAGCTTCTTATTGTCATCCCCACATCAGCCCCCCATTGATGACACCCATTCTGGCCCATGAGTCCCCTGCCTAAGACATGCAGGTAAAAGTCATGGCTGTTCAGCAGGTCACCTATGAACAACAGCTCTGGACATGCTGCTGCCTGCTTCCAATAGGTCACGTGCTTGTTAACCCCAGGCACCTTCCACCAATTGGGCCTCTTTTGTTTTCCCTTGTTTTTCACTGTGTATTTTAAATTGATTCAATAAAATAGACATAAGAAACATCTTTAAAAAAATGCAAATAATCAGGCTCTGTCCCAGACATCCAGGATCAGACACTCTGAGCAGGACCCAGGCATCTGTTTAAACAACCCTCCATGGGAATCTGATGCATCCTCAAGTTTCAGAATTTTGGGGTTTTCCAAGCACGTCTGTGTGGTCTACTTCCCCCAAATGTGTAGAATCTATCTACCTCTACTTATCTCCACCCTTTCATGTCATTCAGCCTCTTTCACAGCTCAACATTGTCACAGACTCCAAACTGGTTTCCCTGCCTCTATTTGTCTTTTCACTCCTTCACTCATTCATTTTTTTAGCATTCACTGACACCTACTATGTGTTTTAATATATTAGTGAACAAAATGAAGATCTTTGTCCTTGTGGGTTTACAGTCTTGTTTGTGCATGTGTGGGCAAGGGGAGGGCAGATAGAAAGTAAACAAAAAACATTAAACATAATAAATCGGCAAATTACATGGGCTAGAAGGTTATAAATGCTGTGAGGGGATAAAAAGAGAATGTTTATATCCCCAACAGGAACTGTAGATCTATATTAACTGAGCTGCCTTTAATCTCCCCCCAAAAAAACATTCTATAAATGGGAAAAGAAACTCAACTTCCCAAGTTATTTGGTAGCTTCCACCCCAGGTGTTTCTGCCTCCCAAACTTTGATCTCTCTCCACATCACTATAATAGAGGTTTTGGGTCCCCAGAAAGTAGACATTGAGATAGAGATTTTTACACAAGCACTTATTAAGGAATACTTACAGATCAACACCTATAGAAGGGAAGGAAGGGAAGGAGCAGAGAGAGAAGTTAGGCTGTGATACAATTGCTAAAGCATTCTCAGCCAACCCCAGGGGAGCTCTGAATTAAGATGGCCCTACAGAGTTATCCTGAATTGAGGTAAGGGGCTGGGTATTATGTACTGGAATCAAATTTCCCTGGATGTGTCCTGCACAAAGGGGGCATGACTATAGGCAAGACTGCTCTCTCTAGACCACATCAATTCCCAGGGAGGGAATCATCAATAAGATATTGTGAACCTGTATCTGGTGCCTTACCAGCACTGGTTAATTCACCAATTTTGTGTGTATGTGTGTGTGGTGTAAGAACATGAAAACAATTTCCTTCAGCTTTCTTGGAATCTTCTGTTCCAGAGTATTCTGGGATAATATCTTCCCCCAGAACACCCAGCAATGTTGATCAAGCACTTTGTAGAGTTAATATCAAAGCGTAAGTGAATCTTTACATGAAGGGAATCAGCCTGCCAGATATCAATAAAGTCTACAAGTGCTTATTCAAGGAGACTAAAACTGCCAAGATTATAATTGCTTGTAACTGGAAGTAGGCAAAGAAATTAATGTTGCTGAATAGAGTTCAGCCCCCTGAGAGTTGGCAAATTTAGTCAAGATTGCATATCATTAGAAAAACTGGAGTGAAACATTTCAGCCAATATGGTGAGCTTTCTCTAAAATCCACAAGTCCTCACGGTTAACACAGTAAATATTTAATTCCATCACTCAGGATTGCCCTTTGCCCCCAGCATTTTACTTCAGCAGCTCTGAGAGCTTAGGCAAACACTTGGGGCTTCGTTTACTTGCCTAGCACTCATTCTGGCTTAGCTGACCGCCTCGGGACAGAACTGCAGGAAATATGTCAACAAGAATGACAGACAGGAGAAACTCAGTGGAGATGAGAAGATGACAAAAGCATAGACTTAGGGCTGGAAGGAATACTGAGTCCACCCCACAGTCCCTTTTATCTATCTGTGAGACTACGAAGCCCTAAAACCCAGAGAGAAAGGTGAAGTGGTTTTGCCCAAAGTTGCACCATCTGATCTCCCGATTTGAAGGCTACTTCTCTTCCTGGCATAGAACATGCTCACTAAAGGTGTGTAGTGACTCTGTATCGGCTGAGATGGGCTGATTAAAATTTCCCAGTTTCCTTCCTTGTCTGTCTCTGATTAGGGTGAGCCACAGACATTTTGTGGGGAAGTCGGAAGAAGGAAGTGAAGCAGCAGCCATACTGTTCTTCACACTGGGATGTCACACAGCGCTGTGTAGTTCACGTTTGCTCCCACAGATGGTCACTTACTGGGCATGCAATCGTGCCGCCTTTCCTGCACTCATGTCCTCCACCTCCTTGGTCAGTCCTGTGTTCAGCCCCCTGATGAAGCTTCTCCTGCAGGCCACCTGCTTTGTCAAGGTCAGGAAAAGTGAGAGCAGACGCGAGTCCAGTCAGTTTCAGTGGGTCCAACTCCTGCTCATGAGTTCTGGCTTGTCTTTGCTCTTCTCCACCTTATGCCCATATTTCCTTCCCTTCAGGCTTCAAGCTTCAGCTTCACAGGTAAAAACAACAGCTTTAATAGCTTCCACAACTGCATAAAGTCAAACCTGTGTAGCTAATCTTTATTAGTGGTTCTCCATCTCAAACTGAACTGAGGTGACATTAGGGGCCTTTAGCTGATAGAATCATTGGTATCCTGGGAATGACCTATCCCACTGTTAGACTCCAGGGTCACTAACCTTCTATTCTTCTCATTAAATGCTATCATCTAAGATTTCCAAATTCCAGGGTTATAGTTTATTTCATTATAAAGGTATGTTTTATTTGTTCATAAGTTTTATTACTGCTTAATAATATAATAGTAGCTACTTTTTATGGAGCACTTACTATGGGCCATGAACACTGTTAAGCATTTTGTGTCATATGCCATTTTTCAGCATATAGGGAAATTCAGGCAAAGTTTATACAGCTTTCCTTAAGGCACAGACCTAGAAATCTGCAGAGCCAGAGTTTAAAGTCAGGCTGATTGACTGAAGGCCCCAGTCTTAGTGCTATACTACCTCATATAAAGAGATTTTGCTTGAATGTATGGTTTCTCACAAATCTTCTATTTTGGCATCACCAGTTTCCCTTCAATGAAAATCACTACTACTCTCCTTCAGAACTTATGTCACATAATGACACTCAAAGAGGAATTAAGAACTGTTTGGCACCAGATATGCATGGCTTATCCCCTGCTCACATCCACTGTAGACATTTCTAATCTATGGTGATGCTCATTCCAGCTCTTCCCAGTTACGGCTGCAGAGTTGTTCTCCATACAGTACTCTAAGGCAGCTGTTAGTGCCTGACGGAAGAAGACACTCAAGATGCTAACTCCAACGTAGAAGGACATAATGCCAGTAAAGAAGGAAGAAGACATCAGCACAGAATGTGGAAAACAGACTGCCAGTCAATGAACATACTTATTAGGCTTTTACTATATATATAAACCCATCTGAGAGACACAGATAATTATAAGACATGGTCCCTGACTTTATGCTATTGGATTAACAAGACATTTGTAAGGTAGTATTTAAGTGTTGAACAGGCATTAACTTTCCAGGAAAGTGTGAGTTTTATGAGCAGGGTTTGGGGAAATACTTAGGACTTGGATAGATAAAGGGAAAAGAAAAAAGATATTCCAAGAAGGAGAAATGATAGGTACAAAATTTCTGATGACAAGTGAAAAAGATTAGAATAGGTAGAGGCAGAGGTCTGGACACAATAAAACAGGAAGAAAATATGAAGTTATAATTGGAACTTCTGGGTGCTAGCTAGTGAGGTTCATATTTCACTTGATAAAATTACACATCAATTTTACATAAAATTTTAGTCCAATGACTCCAGGTTAGGATTTATGTTTCCTCTGTATGTGTTTTCCTCCTGTTGAAATATACATGTATCACTTGATAAAATTGTGCAAAGTAGATGCCTCAATGTCTCCATTTCTTTGTCCCCCCAGTATCTACACGCTTGACTATTAATCTTGGAGTATTCTCCTACAATGACCATAGGCTTGCCTATGTGACATGCTTTAACCAATGGGATCTTAGCAAATGTGACATAAGCAGAGGCTTGACAAGTGTTTGGGTAAATGATATTACACTCTCTCATCCTTGATTTTCTGCCACCATCATAAGAACATGTTCAGGCTAGGTTGCTGGATGATGAGAGAAATGGCTTAGCTGTCCCCACTGCCCCCAACAACAGCCAGCTGACCATCAGGCACATGAGTGGGCCCAGCCAGGACCAGAAGAAAAACCAGATGAGCCTAGACTGTGCTGTGAAGCACAGACTCCTGAACTAATTAAACCAACTGAATTTGAGGAGGTTCATCACACAGCACTATTTTGCAAATAGATCATTGCTACAGCTCTTTTGTGTTGCTTCCCCTATTTTTAAAAAAATGCTAGTGTTTTCTGCTTTAAATAAAACGTATGCTGCACACAGGCTGAAAAGGCCTCCATGGCACCAAAATTTTACTCTAATGAGAAAGAAATGGTTTTTTCTTCCTTTCACATTTTATTAAAATACAAATATACATAATTTCCAATCTAAGTAAATAAGCAGAGTAAATAGTTATACTTTTTCTGTGACTCTATAATCCCACTTATTTTGAACAGAACAATCACTCTGCAACAAATGACAGCACTTTCAAGTATACAAGAGCTGACCAAAGGTTCAAGTCATTTCCCCGCAGAGAGAAAACACAGAGCCTCCTGGCTCACAGGAGCTACAGTCTCTGCCATAGTCCAGTGACTCCACCTTAGGATTTATGTTTCTTCTGTACGTGTTTTCCTCCTGTTGAAATTTCTACAGATGGAATGTGTATAAATTAGCCCTTTCAGATGGGGTAAGGAAGCAAAGAAGAGTAAAATGTTAAAACCCTGCTTTTTTCCTGTTTTGCTTCCCAAGGGTAATTGCTCTTGGTACTGTTCCCTACAAGAGGAGTCACACATCCCAAGCACAACATGCAGCTGGTTTCAGAGGAGAACAAAACATCAAAACAGCCAATACCTAATTACATGTACCCAAATACCCACATATAAATTCATCTTAGAGGCAGTTATTGATCCTGTCTTAAGGTGGGTGTCTTGGTCTCCTGCTGAGGATCTTCACCATTTTCTCAGGGAAGATAAACAGGAAGACTAGTGTCTGATGCATCTTTGGCCTGACCCTACTTGAGAGCTCTGGGGCATGAATCACACTAGAGAGCTGTCCCTGCTTGTGGCAATAGGACAAGACTGTTGGCTGGGGACAGAGGGGAGAATGGGCTGTGTGTGTGTCGGGGGGTGGCTCTGTAGCCTCCATGACCAAACAGCATCCATCAGCCAAGCTGCGATCTAGATGCCCAGTAGGTGATGGGAACCTGAGTAGGCTGCCTAAAATGTCTTCCACAGCTGAGTGTGTTGTATGCATGGAGGTTGAGCAGTAAGAGGAGAGAGGGGGCATCAATAGAGAAGAAAATCCACAAAGCAGGTAGAGATCAAGGACTCATTCCCCTGAGTTACTTAAGGTTTCTTAAGGTCAACTCCACTGCTCATGTTCTAAGCCCACATCTGTACAGGCATGTTTCTGCCAACTGTGTAACATAGACCAACCATAATTGTATGACAGGAATTCAGAGCCACACTCCCCAAGATTCACCTGTTGCAGGGACCTCCTCCTCAGCTTCCTAGCCAAGTTCAAGTGGAAACTCAGAAAAGTTAAAGCATTGGTTAAAGGCAAAAGATTACTACAAAGTCATAGTAGCATTTCAGAAAGCCAAGACTTTCTGAAACATCAAATACACCAATGTCTGAGAACTGATACATTAAACAGAGATAAAAACTAAGCTTGCCCTAAGAAGTAAAAAGCTAACGTTTTCAAGCAATATTGCTTCTCTCTCACTTACCAACTTTACATTTCCCTGTATGGCGCCGGAAGATGACTGGTTAGCCAGAGACGGGTAAGATTCCTCAAGGGAGGAACAACCTAAGACAGGCACAGTCACAGGGGGGCCATCAGGTGAGAAATTGGGGATCAACAGAGGTGAGGCTTAGAACCTCATCCCCCCCTGTTTTGAGAGAAATCTTCTGCATCCGTGGATGTTTTGTTGCCCTTGTCTAGCTCGGATTAATACTTAGTCTATAGGCACAGACCTGATCATCTACATTTGCCCTCTTACAGCACTAAACTATGTTTTCTACCTTTATCTTACATCTACCTACCACTTCAGCATTTTATTAAAAATAATAATAATAATAATAATAATAATAATAATAATAATAATAAGGGAGAAATGTGGGATTCACATGTAAGTCAAGTATAAAAATCAAAATGAATAATCATATTTGACCTGATTGTTTATAGTTCATGATGCATGATCAAAACCGAAAGTTTCTGTGATATGACTGCCCTTGCACTGTTCACCATGTAAGAAGCTATTCACTATGTAAGAACTTGTTCACCATGTAATAACTTGTTTGTTATGCTTTAGAAGATTGGAGACTGTTGAGAATTAGGCTTGGGATTGATTAATGATTGTACATTGAGTCCCCTATACAGAATTTTATTATTGTTAACAACCATCTGATCAATAAATATGAGAGATGTCCTCTCAAAAAAAAAAAAAAAACTAAGCTTGCCCAGAGAAGCAAGATTATCAAATGCCAACCATAGAAAGCCACAATCACAGATGCCTTTCCTCTAATTTCTAAAAAGGAAGATGGATCAAAATGAAGTCCAAATGATCCACTTTAAACTCAATCAAATAATTGACGACAGCATAGAACTACATAAATCAAGGCAATACTTGCTGGAAGCAGACACCTTTGCACAGGATGTAGAGATTCAGGTAAATATTTGAAATAACAGAATGGACATATCCATACACATAATTTCCAAATACTGCTGTTGAACTTACATTAATCATATCACTTTTTCATCTACTTTTTCTAAATATCTGATTCAAAAGCCTAGCTTTTGCAATGGAGAACAGTGTTTTCTTTAATTCTTCTGAACTAAAATTTATGTAGGATGAAAGGCACAAATCTTAAGTACACAGTCATGAGTTTTGAATGCATACACATGTAAGCCAAACCCCATTAAGATAGTGAACATTTTCATCACCACAGATTAATTTTCCTTTTTACAGAAATTCATCTAAATGGAATCAAAGAATATATGCTCTTTTGTGTAAGGTTTCTTTCTCTCAATATCATGTTTTTGAGATTCATCCATGTGGCTGTATCAGTACTTCATACCTTTGTGTTGCTAAGTAGTATTTGATGGGCAAATTTTAGAACCGAACAGCTTTTGTTATGGTTTAGAAAATTTGGATAATTTCTTAAAAACATGCTATCTTTTAATGAAATATTTCTCAGTGAAATGGGACACAATTTCTCCACTGGGAGACCCACAGCAATAAAAATAAAATCTCCAAAGCTAAACTCCCACAAATCTATTCTTGCTCCACAATAAAACCACACACACATTTTATTTTAATCACTTATAAGTTGCTTGAAAGATACAATAAGAAAAGTAAGGAAAAAAATGAACATACCTCACTGTAGAAATTTTTATTGTTAAGACTAAGCACTGGCCTAAGAAAAACCTATCAACCGTATTTGTCAAGTCTTAGACATGGCAGAAGCAGTAATAACTTGAAGAATAATTCCCTGGGTGCTTTATTTCTGGCAAGCTCTTAATTGCCTACCATGCTAATCCCTTTCTTAGAAGAACACTTAGCACTGGAAATGTGTGAGGCAAACACAAAAATACAAGTCCTGGTTTGGTATGCAAATCAGCACCATGGAAACTGGCATGGCAATGCTGAGCTCAGGGCAACTGGCAGGGAGCAGATGAGCTATGAATCAAAGCCTGGAGAAAAGTGCTGTCAACAGGATTGTGGACACAGATTGCTTCTCACCCTATGGCTCTCTTTAATTCGGAACTAGGAGACTTAAACTTGACACTTCAATGGGCTAGGCCATCATGGGGCCCCTAAATCTCATTCATAGCCCCAGCTACAAAAATCTTAGCTATTTAGAATACAGACATCAAAGTATGTCATTTATTTTAGCTATTTCCAATTATATGGAACATGTTTTTAGAAATATTCAAAATGTTTTACTTTCTTGTCCAAACAATAAAATGAAGGCTTTTCTATGTCAGCCATTATGTGGGCACAGGTATTATCTTGTCCTTGGTTTTAATTTGCATGACCCTTGCAGTCTAGAATTATCTTGGGCATTCTCTTGGGGGCAGAATTTCCTTTTTAATGTCTCATGGAGGGATATTTCCAAGGACTAACAGAAGCACTCTTAGAAAACCAACCTCCATGTTCACAGAAACACTTCTCTTTCTGAGTGCTTCCCTAGTCCACTCAGAGAGACAGCCACAGGCAACTTACTGTGGTATGAATCCAGAGGCTTAAAAAGACCCTTAGGCTAAAAGCTCCTATTCCCCTGTAAGAGAAGCGATCCGCAGAGCCAACTGTCTGACCCTGGAAGACTGTTATAGAGATTTGAAGGGTCAAAAAGTGAGAGAGAGAGAGAGAGAGAGAAAGAAGCCAAGGAATCATGTAGCCAGAAGAACCATCCCATGTAACAACCTTAAGTTATGAGGGTTTATAAAATGGCGTCCACAATTCAGTGTGTGTGTGAACTAGGATGGCACAAAATAGCATTATTTTTACTAACCTCTAACTAAACATTTACATTAATTTAAGATATAGATAATAAATCATATTAATATTGGTAATATTTGTTATTTTGCACCAAGAAAAAAGTTACATTTTCCTGACATTACAGATGTAGATGTCTATCACATATGCTCATAGTTACTTCAAAATTAAAGTAGTTATTAGACTATTAGATCCATTGCTAGAGCTTGCCATTACTGCATTAATAACGAGGTACATATACTCAACTATATAACAAACATTTTCTAAAAATATGCTAACAACTGTATTTTAAAATAGTTTCCTTTGTATGTACAAAATTTATACTTAAGAACCTTATTCAATTATGCAGTAATAAAAACAACCTATTTGCATAATAACATGATTAAATTAAAAGACATTATAAGGAAAGAAAGAAGCTACGTACAAAACAGTCTCTACAATATGGTTCAATTATACAAAGTTCAAAACTCTCCATGGTGATACAAACCAAATGTGGTTGTCTCTAGGATAGGGAAGATTGAATGAGAAAAATTTCTAGGTTGATAGTAATGTTCTTATTTTAGTCTGGGTGATGGTGGCTATGTGTACCTTTGTCACATCTGAGCTGTACATAAGATTTGTTCATTTTAATATGTGTAAGTTTACTTCAGTAACGTAGTGAAAATGACAACAGTATTATTTGTTCTAAAGTCTCTACAGTCTGCCAGACAAAGGGGTCAGTACCTCAAAGGAGTTTAGAAGCCCCTGATACCCTCACAGCAGAGCTGCTGGAAGGCCAGAGCAGCACCAGACAGACCCTGGAGCTGCCACCCAGCATCCACAATCAGCCCAGGGCAAATAAACCGTCCACATCTCTGCCCTGAGAATCTCTCCAAAATTAACCCATCCAGTTAACCCACTCCATGTGGACAATCCCCAATCACAGTCCCACATACTCATAAGACTCATCGTGACACCAACTCCCCACCCCGAGACACATGGGAGGAATGCCTGGACACCTTGCAAGGCCCCCAGGCAGCTAAAGCAAGGTGACATCCCACACTGGAGTAGGACAGCACCAGAGCCTCCAGTCCTGCAATGGCCTTTTCTACCTCTGAAAACCGGTAAAGGCCATATGTTAATTGTGTCCCATCAAAGGGTGTCCTCACTCTGGTTTTTGAAAATCAAGCACCAGGTCAGGCTCCTTTGAGCAGTTATCAGTGAGGAAACTGAAATTGGACCACCTTAAAAAACTAATGGTCAATTACACAAGGCAAGTCCAGGTGATACCAATCAACCATCCATCTTTTAAAAAGACAGATGGCTCCTCTCTGCCATGGAGTCAGATAGGACCTATAGCAAGCTGGGTGGAAGGGCTATGGATAAACTTTGCAGCTGCTTGGGGAGTACAGAAAAGACCAGGGCATCTTCAGGGATCAAACTTCCGTATGTCATTGGCTTGTCTTCTGGGCTGTGACACATGAAGATATTTCAGGAAAATGGTTCAGCACAAGAGCTGGACTAGAAGCTAGGACCATGTGTGCAGATGGACCACTGTTAGTGGGATCTGTGACCTTGGTCCAGTCACTCTCCCTTTCCCATCTCAGGTTCTTCAGCTCCAAAACCAGAGGGAAAAGGAAATACTGAGCCTCCCAAACCTAACAGGTGATGATCCAAGGACCACACTACCTACTTAGACACAGTATTTTCTCCCCATAATACTCAGTTCTAGGCCCACTGTCTCAGCCCTGGGCTGGTTCACTGTGGATTTCATGAGCCCAAGAAGTGACAACAGAACATTCTTAGGGTAAAAGGGTTTATTCCTGGCCTTATTCTCACAGCACTGGTTGAGCAGTAGGATCAGGTCTGCATCCAGCAGTCTGCAGGACCATAATCCACCTCTCTCTGCCTCTGGGCTCTTTATATAGTGCCTCAGTCAATAATAGCTCATTGCCTATGAGTTGGGAAGCAGTAGCTTAGCAGGAGGCCAGTTACATCATCAAGCAGTTTAAGGTCAGGTGAGGATTCTGGCCATAGGAACTTCCATTTTCCCTACATCCACATTCTTAAAATTTTTTATTTGGATTCTAATCTTAAATCAGCAAATTTGAGACTTAAAAATATTAGAAAGAAAGAATATCTGAGAGTTCTTACCTGGAATTCAAAATGAATAGCACTATAAAAGCAAAAGAGATACAAAACTAATGTTAACAGGCTTTATTATTATTTTTTTCTTTTTGCATCTAATTAAGAGGTAAACCAAAGGTACTGACAGAGTTAAGTTCACAGACATTATCTGAGTTCAAATCCCACCTATTCCACTTACTAGCTATGTCATCTTGGGCAAATTACTCAACTTCACTGTGTTTCTCTTTACTCATCTGTAAAATGGCAATATTCCTAATACTTCACCCACAGAGTCATTATGAGGATTAAATTAATGTTCACAAAGAATATAGATTACCTAGTGGATGGTAAGAGTTCTATATATGCACATACTGAATAATAAATTAAGAGCAAGTTTGGCTCGGAAAGAATTTAGTTATAGTCTTCCTATGCCATATGGTATTTAATTTCTGGATGAAAATCTGTCCCCTTACTGAAAGAAGGTCTTGTACATAAAGCAGCAATGAATTTTGCTTGTTCAACTCAAGTAAAAAATTTCAGGATTAATCACTGTTATTTAAAGCTCCTTATAACACAGACAATAAATAACCCTACTGTGTAATTTGTAGAAAAGAAATAAACCACCGTGAGTCAAGTATTCGTGTTCCTAACTAACAAGATAATTAATGATTAACTGGGTATAGTGAGGAAATTGCTGGACCCCCCCCCAAAAAAAAACAACTCAATGTTGAAATACTGTCTAAAGGCTAAGGGGAACTGTCAGGTCTTGGACTGACTATTTCAATAAATAATCTGTAATAAATCAATGGATTTTGCAATTTTTCAACTAGTTTTACCTCTGCAGATTCAGTCCATAATTCATTTGAAGATGACGCTAAAAAGAGCAGAAAGGCCATTTTTGCTTCACATTTATGGATCCAATTAAAGTTGAATCCAGAGACTAAGAACCTTTTAATTGACCCATCAGAGTGCATCTGCCTGCGAGTGCACTCACCCACACCCACTGGCACCCACTCCCACCCTTAGGTCTCCAGGCAAGCTGCATTTAAACGAACACTATTTTTAACCACTGAAATGTGCATGCTTTTGTTAAATCTATTTAGAGACCATGCAGGATGCCAACTAAATGTCCCATTTTACATCATCCCTCACCAGACCTGACAGTTGGAAACACTTAGTTCTGCTCTGCTTCCATTGTGTTTCTGAAGTCATTTGAATGATTTAAATCAGAGATAAGTATTTGCAAATGAGCTGAAGTTAAAAAAAAAATGTTTCTGAAAACTCCCCACTGCCTTGGGAAGAATGCACTCCATTCTAGTATAATTCTTGGGGACTCGGTTAACGCTTGTAAATTGCAGAGCCAATTCTTCCCTTATGATAACAAGCCGCTGTAAAATTTTTAAGTTCTCTGTTTCCAGATCAAGTGTTCACAAACAATCCCATAAAAAACTGAAGAGAACACTGTATGAAAGTACTCTTGATTCATTTTTCAATAACTCCACAACCTAACATGAAAAGAACAATAACTTAATTGTATCCTATTTTATTGAGCATCTACTATGCATCAGCACTAGTACTTCACTGATAATGTGAGACACTGTAATACTTAATCCCTTAAAGAGTCTCAAAAAGTATTATTAAAGTCACTTACTAACACTGTGGTCTGCAGACATTAAGGAATTCACCCAAAGTGAAAACTGATGTAGGATACAATCCAAAACATAAGCAAATTTCACCAAAAAGTAACAAATGTCTTTCTTAACACTTGATTTGTGTAGAAGTGTCTTGCCAATGGGTTTCAGCCCTGAGCAAGTTCACTGTGGATTCAGTGAGACCAAAGAAATGACAGTAGAATGTTCTTGGGGTACAAGGGTTTATTATCATGCTCATCCTCCCTACAGTAGGTTGAGCACTAGCGTCTCTTGCCCACATGTGTATAGTGAGCTAGCCAACCAGGGCCAGGTGAGAATCCTGGACACAGGAACCTTCATTTTATCCACAAGAAGATTCCACAATTCAACATGACAAGTGAACTGCCAGTTTTTTCCTAGGTTATGCCTTCTACATATCTCCAGAAATCTACCTGGGACCTTCCTAATGGATTCATAATTAAGATGGAGAAAGCCAAAAGAGAGACATATCTGAGACACTGAGCTTTTGCTCTTTCCATCCAATCTAGTTACTCATTTTCCAACATTTCACTTATTCCCTGCAGCCATCTCTGCAAACTGCAACCCACTATAGCAATTCATTCTATAATGAGAATTATCCACCAGTTTCCCATCCTCTGAGAGTGTTTACACTTCAAAAGAGGAATGCATTAATCTCAACAAATGCTTAAACATCCCATCGGTGGCAGATGTAAAAGAACAGGCCCTCATTTATGCTCCTAGAGCTCCTTCCAGGAAGCATCCCTGCCCACCCTCCACTTCCACCCCCTGATCACTAGGGTGCTGCATGCATGGACCTGATTTACTTAAGCAGCCCACAAATCAAGTTTCCTTGTCTCAGATTCTCTTCTTTGCAGGCAGCTACTCTATACAAATCAGAGCTCACCAATGCACTGGCACAAAAATGAGTGCTTCACTACATAATTGTATCAGGTTGCTAAAGGCGGAATCTATATTGCAACAGATGTGAGGCTAGGGCTTCAGAGGAAGAGATACACACCAAGGCCAAAGGGGGTTCAGGGAACAAGCTTTGTGGTGATTTTGCCTCTGAAGGCTTGAGGTCAAACCATTAACCAGAATTTGCTTTACTCCATTCTCATATCCCTTGAGGGCACTAGTTATAGCCAGCAGGGTTCTGCCTGGCAGGAAGTCAACTCTTCATTCATTCACCCTGGATCGGGGCATCTATAGCAAGGCCTCAACTGGGTATAGCCCCTAAAGTGCATTGGTAGTATGGAAACTCCACAGTTTTAATCCAGAAGTGACTGGATTGAAATCATGACTCTGCTGCTTTCTGTTACCTTTTACCACTTTGAGCCCATCTCTCACCAGAAAAGCACAGCCAGCAATGTTTGTTCACTGAGTGTTGGGAGGATTAATCAGGACAACAATTTCAAGTTGCCAATGAATATCCAGTGTGAATACATGTTAGAAATGTCAATTTTCCATAGGAAATTAGAAAGAAACAGCTATTGTGGAAATAGACAAAGAAAGACATGAGAAGCATTAAAATCTCTTGTTAGGAGTGTGAATTCTGGATTCAAATACTGGTGCGCAAGTGACTTAACCTCGCAGCCTTATTTTTCCTCATCTGTAAAATGGGATAATCCTAGCAATCAGTTCAAATGGTTGTGAAAATTATTTGAGCAATTAAAACATTACCTGGCCTGCTGCAAGCACTCTGCAAGTATTGGTTATTTAGAATAATAATAATAATAGTTACTTATTATCCTTTGCACAAAAGCAAGTGGACACACACACACACACACACACACACACACACACACATCATACCCAATGAAGCATGTTTGAAAGACTCAGAAATGTATTCCCCATTGAAAAGACCCCTCAAGGGAAGTGGGAGTCCTGCCTCTCTCTTATTAAAGAGATATCAAGCACAGAAAGGTTTTTGATTCATTGCATTTGGCCCTCAGGGATCAATCAGCCTCAATGGATCAAAGCAGCAGAGGATTCATTCTGGCTTGATTTTAAGAAAAAACGGAAACTGGCTGAGCTGCTCAGATGAAACTGGCTGCTCCTGGAGGAGGGAGTCTAGTCACAGGAGGAGTTCAAACAGCACCTGGACACACCTTTGTTAGAAGTGGCCCCTGCAAGGATCACCTGAGCAATGGGGACAGCCAACCTTTACAAACCCTCCCAAGACCAAGGTTTATGATGCTTATAAGAAATAATGGAGCCAGGCAAATTGATAATCCATAAAGCCTCAGCACTGGGGACACTGACAGCCTCCGCACTGGGGACACTGACAAAATGCCTTTAAGTCCATCAGATTTGGTCCCCATTATCTGCTGGACCAGAACGTCTGATTTACGTTTCCCCAACTATTCGCCCCTTACAGTCAGAGAGGTAGAGCAAAAGCTTGCTCACCTCTCGGTTTGAGATGATCTTTCAAGAAAACAGCAAGAAATGCTATTCACTGGAGATGAGAACGTGGCCTTTGGTACACTGTTCCATTTTAATTCATGGCTATTGGCAATCACTCATCTCCTGCTGGAAATTAATTAAGGCTTGTGTTCAGCAGGAGCTCGTATTTGCTTTGAATCCTAGACCCTACTGTCGAAACTTAGAAATGACAAAAACATGTCTCCAATTTGGGGCTAGATGAGGCACATTTGAAGGGCCCCCTGTCGTTCTCAGCTATTCTGTTCTGAACAATGTGCTATAAATGTTCTCTGCAACAAGGCACAGGGTGGATTTCAGCCACCTGGAAGTTCCTGCTGATATTGCCAGGAAAAAAAAAGTCTCCCTAGAACTGGACATAAAAGGCCAATGTGAAGGGAAAAAAAATGAGTACTTTCACTGTTTGGAGATTTAAAAATTACCCTCTTCATATTGTGCTTCTCTAGTCCCTTTATGAAAGAAGTAATGTACCACATATACGAAGGACAGTAAAAAGTTAATGATTTATCACCCATGAGTTTCCTTTGTTTCTCTCCCAAACCCCTTTTAAAACCTATATCCATCTCTGTGGCATTATTCTAGCTTCCATCTGCTCAGGTGGGTAAGTAGAGCTCTTCTGGTGTATCAAGGACTAGCAGCTCCCCTTGCTGTAAAGGCAAACTGGGCCCAGAGACAAAACAACTGAGAAGATAAAATCATGACCTTGACTCTGAAACCCCAGATCTATATAAAGAGTAATGTAACAAAGAGGAAATAGGAAACCTTCTTTCAGCTCAGGTGCTCTTCTCCTGTTTTCAGGAGCTGCTCATGGGAACAGACCTTCTCTTTCAGGGATACACACAAGATACTAAGATAGAGTCAATCCTGCCATTATAAGGAAAGGCTATTGTTGCCTCTATTTGTTCTCCTAGAGACAACCAAGTCTCTCCAAGTACACCAAGTTTTCATACCTGGCAGCACAGCAGTGCAACCAATATAATTTGCTGTAATTCTATTTGTCTATTTGGTTTTTTAAATCTTATTATACCAAGATTGTCTCTCACCATCTTCAAGCCTCCATCCCAGTGTCCAGAAGTTATATTCATGATGCAATGATATTTTATAAATGAAACTGTTCTTTGGAAAATAAAAAAGGACCCTACTTTTTCATGAAAAATAAGAAATAATTTGTCTTCTTGTATTTGGATAAAGATACATATTAAAAAATAAAAATAAAAAGTTCAAAGTTCAAAGGGGCAATAAAGCTCTTACAATTAACAACCTCTACCAGCAGCCTTGATATGAAGGCTCTTTAATGGAAGGAGGAAAGAAACTAGACAATTAACATTGGAAACATACAACAAGAAGATGGGAGACATTGCTATTAAATTTCTAACTGAAAGCCGAAGTTTTAAATAGCTGAAGCACAACACTGACTCCTGTTAGATAAAGTATAATTAAAAGGTTAATCCTGACCTAATCAAGGCTGTTTAAATTGGACTCATAGCTAATTTAAATTGGCCACCTATCTGGGCAGTATTATCACGTTGCCAGGATCTTGACAGTCAGGACATCTGCTGATGCGATCATGAAAGAAGAGTTGCTCCCCGAAATAGAGAGTTGCAAGTGTTCCTCTGAAAGAAATTAGTTTTCCTGACCAGTCAAGAATTGCACATTGAAGTAGCTCAAGCACCAGGTAAAATACCAAGAGAAGGGCCTAACTCTGGTATTAATGGCAACTACAGCAAGAAAAAAGGAAGAAAACTCACTCTAAAGAAAACACATCGGAAAATGGTCAGTGCTCCCATATACTGAGTTCTCACTGGTCACCAAGCACTGTTCAAAGTACGTCATGTTTACTGACACTTTTAATCTTCCTAACAACCATCATAGGTAGTTGCTAATATTAACTCTCTTTCATGTATGAGACCATTGAAACAAAAAGGTTAAGTGGTGTGGCCAAGGTTATAATGCCAGTAAGTGGAGGAGGAAGCCAGGATTTGAATCCAGGCAATCTGATGCCTATGCCACATTCTTGACCTCCAAATCCCAACTCGTGGAGATGATATAAATACTGCTAACGTTCCGGAGTATCACCATGCAATCTCAGACACAGCTCCAGTTATTTTCTTAGAATAAATCCTTCAAAACAGATATTACTGGGTCAATGCACAAGCACATTTTAGATTTTGAAAAGACATAATGCCTAGGTGTTGAGACGACTGGACTGGCAGGGAAGCTGGGGAAGGGTACTCCAGATGGCAGAAACAGTGGGAGCAGCAGGGTGTTGGAGTTCATGATCCAGCAGCAGCAGCGTGAAGCTGCATTTGACTATGGTGCAGAGGATGGGAGGGATGCATAATGGCAGGTCTCAGCAGAGCAGTGGGTGGGGCTCTCTCGCCAGTCTTCTGACTGTCTTTTTCCTCAAACAATTTAGATTCTTCTAGAATCCTTGCAGTTATACTCAATTGTACTAATCATTCTTGCATTCACTATTTGGTAGGGGGAAAAAAGAGTATTATGGATCTTTCAGGGCATCCTAGTTCTTAATGAATTATCCTGAAAACTTTTTGCAATAGACAGCAAACATCTTGACTATTATATTGTGAGGTACCCAACTTAGCTCTTTGAAAGGGGCCTGTTTTACTAACAATAATGGAAGATGACACCATCCAATACGCCATTAGCAGGGTATGCACTGTCTTGGGTTACATTCCTCAAAAGGAGAGTTGAGTTTCCAGGGAGGGAGTAGGGTTTCTCCAGCTCCTTTGACTGGTTCCTGTGATTTCAGGCAAGAATCAAACAGGCAGAAACAGGCAGAGAACACTTCTCTAAAGGTACTGGCTCTTGCCATGTGCATCACAGCCATGGCCACAGGAACTGGGGCATCACTCAAAAGGCTCAAGATATCAGGGGCCTCATGGTAGATAGGCCAAATTATTGACCTAAAGTTCTTATTCTCTCTGAAGCTGTAAACAGCACCCTAGCTTAGGACAGATCTCCACTTAGGTAGCAAAGTGCAATACCCTGCCTTTGATCCCAAGTTCAGAAACATGATTTGGGTCAGCCAATAGTATGTTAGGAAGTGTGACATACCACTGCATTGAAAAAACACTTGGTGTCTCCACCTGTGCTCTTGAGCCTAGGCCATCCCCATGAGAATACTCTCCAGCTAGCCTGCTGGAGGAGGAGAGGCAGAGGAGAACTCCTAGCTGAAGCCCCAGATAGTTGAGCACCAGTCACATGAATGAGTTAAAAAAAAAACCATCCCTAAAGCAGTATACACAGAGAAGACAAGTAGATTCTATAGCATCTTACTATGCTGATGGACAGAGACTATAATGGGGTATGTGGCGGGGACTTGATAATAGGGGGAGTCTAGTAACCATAATGTTGTTCAAGTAATTGTACATTAATGATACCAAAATAAAAATAAATAAATATAAATAAATAAATAAATAAATAAATAAAGCTCATCCCTAAATCAGGGAACCAGGGTACATGATAGACATGGAAGTGGTAATACCAGACATCCAGCTTCAAAATCAAAAGGAGCATGTGGAAGGAATGGTGATAAGAATTTGGGAGTGGAAAGCAGGTATATTTCATGATATTGAATGATATGACCTTGAGCAAAAGTTTTAGTTGAGAATGGAAAAGGGCTTGGTCCTAAAGTGTGTGTGTGTGTGTGTGTGTGTGTGTGTATGATGTTTATTTGTATGCAGAGGTACACAATAAAACCTAAGTTTTATGTGAATTTATCAGAAGCAAGAACCAAACAAAAAACTCAAAAACACTGTTCTGAGGTGTAAGTATTGGGTTGCTTGGCTCTTGAGTCTCTATATGTTGGTCAGGGTAATGGGTATAAAAGCCCAAGAAAAAAGTTCAAATTAATTGCCAACAGAAAAGACATGGACACATACCTGGAAGAAATGAGATCTAAAAAGGAGTAGATGTGGGATGAAGCACATGAAGAACGGCTGCTATAAGAGCAGGACTTTGCCTGAAAAGGATTTTAGGAAGTTTAACAGTCTACCTTTTGCTACTTCTTCAGTAAAAAAATAATAAATGAATAAATACAGTGTTGCCCTCTCCCTCTCCCTCTTTGCCTCTCTCTCTCTTTCTCTAATTTTAATAAAACATGTTTATAGTTAGAGTGGTACTTTAGATATCTTCCTATTAGCATAACATATGCCCCATGCATCTGTCTGGTTGTTTTGGATGTTCCGTTGCATTTAAATTCCCGTGTGTTGTGTAATACCATCAGAGCTTTGAATACAAGAAGTGCTGAATAAAGAGGTCTGAAATTAAAGAATAAATGGCTTTTACACTCAATTATTTATTTTTGTGAGCAAAAATAAATAACACATATAAACAAAAAACCAAAAGCAAAGCAAGATTCAAATACTCAAATGAATAAAGAATTAGCACATCAACTGGCTCATTCCATGGCAAGGCAAAAAACAAAGCCCAGATTCCCACTTATAAATGGAACTCTGACAAGTCACTGCATAAAGCCTTTTTCAGTATACATTCTTTGAAGTATATCAGTTGAAAACGTAAATATTAGACATATATACACCAAGGTGGAATTTCTTAAAATAATGAATAGTTTGAGGAACAAGGACACACAATGTATTGGCTTTTCTTGGCCTCTGTGAGTCACAAGGGCTCTTGAAAGGAGAATATGGACTCTTATCAATGACTCTTCTGGGATTTTCAGTTTTACGATCTTGATTCAAATTCTTACTTCATCTTACTAGAAAGAACAGACATTTGCTGGAACCATGATTTAAAATGGCAGATGAGAAGCGTGTGAACCTGCAAAATCATGCAGGGAAGCTTTTGGTAACAAAACTGAAGAGAAAGCTGCAAAGCTAGTAAGACAACAAATGAACGTTGAGGTTTATGATAGAAAGTGCACCCTCTGGGGTGCTGCTCAGATTATAGAGGCAAAATGTATGGAAATTAATAGGTCTTGACTGACCAGACTGCCATGAATGTCGCTGGAAAAAGTCTTGCTTTTATTTCTAACAGCAGTGTCTGTATTTCACCTTTCAAAATCCTTACAATGGTGGTGCATGAATGATACCAACATCCTTAGAATCCCAGGAAAGCTTTCTGTGGCCAATCAACAGCACCCACTCTTGGCTGCCCCTCAGTGGTTATAATTATTATTACTTGGAACTAAATTGCCCTTCCCATGTTCTCCCTGTTCCCTTTTGGATTTTTTATCAATAAACAATTAAGGAGAACATGTTATTTAGGGACTTTTTCCTATACTAACTTGGTATTGACTATTGTAGTCATCAATGTACTCAGCTAATCTCTATATTATTATTATCATGAACATGACTAATCACCTTTTCTGAGTTTAAATTTATCTTCCCTGCAGAAAAGGGAAAAGTCTGAGTTTTCAATATAAGGGAAAAACCTCAAGTGATATATTAGGTCCATGCAAGGACCAAATAAGCCTTGATTTTATAATATATATATATATATATATAATATTTTTATGTATTTTAACATATATATATATATGTACATACATGTGTGTGTGTATATATAAACACTCACTGTTACCCAAGTCCTTTCAAAACAATGGAAAAGATGATACACCAATAGTACTAACTGTATCACATTAGAAATCATGTCAAATATGAACTTTTAAACTCTCTCACTTTCCATGTAAATGGTTACTCAAGCATATGGCTGCTTCATCATATATAAATAAGGTCTGGAAGAAGCTACGGCATGTGCAAAGCTATTGTGCATTTTTATAACCTCCCTTACCTACCCCACATTTTATGAAGATTCCCCAACAGCTCCAGAGTTGCTCCATTAGGACCATGACTCACTGATGGGAGAACAGGATCAATAAAGGCTGGATACACCTTGGTAGACTTAACAAAATACCCACAGGAAGGAACATAAAACAAGGAGACTAATTCATCAGAAAATAACTATGCATGTGTTTCCTCCCTGTCCTCCCTCGTTTTCCTCAAATCATCTTTTCCTCCTAACCTCAAGACGATTGTTTACAACTACAAAGTTCCCTAAAGGAAGTTTCCCAGGCCAATAAACTTGTGTTATTAACTCTGCTGGACAAGATATAGAGCACTCCCAGTTCTCGGCGAACACACACCCGTTTCTATGGCCCACTGTCATGACTGTTTGAAGGTTTAAGGCGGGGCAGGACACAGTATGGAAATGAGAACAATGATAGCCAATAATTCACATGATTCTCTAAACAACACTGTTGGGATAAAGGAAATGACTTCAGATTGTTTTGCAGGATAGATGTATACATTCTATAGATTATATATACATATATACACACATTTAAGAGACAATATTGCACTAAATAAATCTGTAAGTTTCTCATGACAAGCTACAGCAAGGCTTAACTGATGTGATTAAATTGACAGAGTCAGTGGCTAATAACTCATAGAAAACCATATATTAGTTTTTAAAATATAATATTGTTCTGACAGCTGGTCTTAAAAACGAAAACAACTGCAGTAACTATGTTAGCATAGATGTCAATTCCCTGTGGTATTGAGTTGAGGCTAATTTGCTCAATAAACTTAGTCCTAATAGGCTCAGTAATCTTTCTCCTATTAAAAAAAAAAGTAAAACTTATCATCGTCTTTTTAGGTTGAACATGTATTAAGCCAAACACAGAAAGACATTCCCTACTGTTTTGTTTGAGTATGTGTAAAATATAATCTGAAGATTATATTTTATATTTATTTAACTAAAAACCTATACAGGAAAGATATTGAGATTTTATGTGTATCCTGATTAATGGCCAAATGTTAGCCAGTGTCTTTAAGTCAAAAACATAATTGAAAATTCAATGAATTTCTTGGTTATATATCAATCCAGAAAGTAGATTCCATTTATCTATTTATTTAGATTAATTCTTTTTGGTTAGCAAGCACAGATTTACTGCAAAATATATTCTAGTTCTTTTTTTTTAAGGCAGGATATAAATGTGACTAGAATAAGGTCTTTGCCCTGAAAGCTCTCGTATTTATCAGGAAACGTGCACATAAACTCATATTTGTAATACAGTAAGAAAAAAACACAAAACTGCCTTAATTTTGAAGTATAAAAGCCTTAAGGAAACTTTTCATTTTACTTTAATATTATTTGGTTACAAATATAATACATCACATATCATATACATGTGTATATTCTAAATCATTATAATAAAATCAACACTCATTTACCCACGTCTCCAGTTTAAAACACAGAAGGTTACCCATACCCCATACTACATCTTTCTGTCTATAACCTGCCAGAAGAAAACACTTGCTTAAAATTCTAGCTGATTGCAGGCCTGTCTGATTTCTTGTAGAGTTTTATCAAATAGGCATATATCCATAAATATGGCATTTTAAATTATGTTTGCTTTGAACTTTATAAAAAGCATATCAGTAAGTATGTAGCTTTCTGAAGTATTCTTTTTTCTTTGAAGCTCATATTTCTAAGATTTCCAAATGTTATTTCATGTAGTAGTTGATTCATTTTCACTGTAGTATAGTATTCCAATGTAGGACTATGCCATCAATTTATTCTCCACTTAACAGCCCCCCTCCCTTTTATTTTATTTATTTATTTATTTATTTGCCATTCTGAACATGCTATCACCCATTTTATTGTGGAGTTATGGTGCACCTGGACTATACTTTCAGTAGGGTATAGCCCTAAAAATGGATTTTCTGGGCTGTAGGGTGTATAATGCTCAATTTCACAAAACAGTGTGAAGTGGCAGTATGAACTTAATCTCTCAACTCACCTATGACAAGCACTCTTGAAAATGCACATCACCTCCAACCCTTGGTTTTGTCTGACTTTTTCATTTTCACCAATCAATTCAGCATAAAACTTTTTGCTGTGATACTAATTTGCATTTTTCTGATTAATGTTGGTTAGAATGACTGTGTATCTTAGTCTCACCAGGAATAAAGAACACAGGAAAGACTAACTGTCATTGTGGAAGGCAGCAGAGAGAATGTCATCTTTGGCAAACTGGGATACCTAGTCATTGTCTTGCATTGCATTAGGCTTATAAAAAAAATTTCTAAATATACAATTTAGGTCATCCTCTAAGGAGGCATACAATTTCACTGAGAAAATGGCTCCAGGATGAAAAATGTTTGGAATGAAACACATTCTTATTGTCCCCGGCACACGGTGAGTGTTGCATAAATTTTTCTTGAATGAGCAATTGCACAAGATGTCCTAAGATGAATAACTCAAATAGGATATCTTCCAGCCGCTTCATGCCTGAAATGGAAATAATCTTTTCTGCCCCAAACCTACTCCTCCTCTAGTCTCTCCCTTCTCTGCAGTGGCATCTGAACCCACTCACATTCTTAGAATGGAAAACCAAGTCATCTTTGACTGCTATCCCTTTCATGCCTTCATTCACTAACCACAGAGTCCTGCCAGTTTTATCTACTGGATGTTTCTATAGCTCAGGGATTCCAAAGTGTGGTCCACAGATCATTGGATTTCTCTAAGACCCTTTCAGAGTATCCCCAAGGTCAAGAGGGCTTCATAATGACAGTAAGAAGTTGTTCCTTTTCTTGCTGTTGACATGTGCACTTTGCTCAAAAGCAACGGTGGCTAAAACTGGTGGTACCATCACATGAATCAGGACAGTTGCCCCAGATGTCTGGTATACCAGATGTCACTGTACTCTTCATTCTTACATACTCCCTGTTAGCAAAAATACACATACGAATGTCTGTCTCGAAGAGGTAAAAATTATCAATTTTATTAAATCTTGACTCTTAGAAGCATGCTTTTTTACTATTCTGTGTGGCAAAATGGGAAGCATGCGGAGATATTACTCCTGCAGTTTACTGAAGCACTTAGAGAATTGAGTTTTGAACTAAAGGAGTTGTTCTCCCCACGTAACACCATTTTTACTTGAAAGAATGACAGGGAAACTACAGTTATTCAGGTTTGCATACATGGTAGACATTTTCTTGAAAATGAATGAAGTCTGTGACTTGGAGGTAAATAACTGACAATATTTGTTGCCAATGATAAAACTCAAGCATTCAAGCAAAAATTAGAATTTCGGAAACGTTGTATCTACTCCCATGAGCTTGACAGCTTCTCAATACTTACAGACTTTTCTGATGAGATCAGTGGTAACAACAATGAATGTGACCACATATGAAATCAATTCAAACTAAGACCACATAATTTATCTTTGGAACTAGAGTACCAACCAAAAGATGACACTGCATGTGGGAGATTCTTCCCTACTGTGGCTATTAATGGTCCATTCACCCATTTCACCATCGAGTATTTGCTGAGCACCTACTCTGTGCTAGGTTCTGGGATTACATAGTGATTACCAATAGAGAAAAATCCCAGACACTCTCCTAGGAGTTTTTCACATGTTAATTAATTTAATGCTCATAATAATGTTTTGAGAAAAGCTGTATTAATAACTTTATTCTGCAGTGAGGAAACTGAGCCACAGAAATGTTGAGTAACTTGATTAGGTCACTAGTAATGGGACCAAGTGCTTATTAAGCCCATTCACTATGGTATTATTTATACAGTACAATATGATACAGTCGAATCTCATACACTTTAAATTACCTTCTGACTATATATATATATCTGACATTCAGAACATCCTTCCTAAGTGCCAGGCACCATTCAAAGACCTTCATTCAATCCTTGAACTAATCCTATAGAGTAGGTACAGATTATGTGCCCATTTTTCAGACGAGGAAACTGAGGTTGAAATACTTTATGTAATTTGTCGGTGTTACATATCTAAGAAGAGGATGGGAGTCAAGCTCAGGCCTTCTGCTCTTTGAGATCCTTTTCTTCAGCCATTAGGCCATACACCTCCCAAGCTTGTGTTCTCATTCTCAAAGGTAACAAAATAAGCCAATTACCATTCATTAAGATTTTAGAAGCTTGATGTGAAAATAAAAAGGAATCAACTTTACAGGCAAACAAAACCTTTTTGATTCATTCATCCAATCCTCAATTATCCCTGGAGATTTGACATTTGTCTGAAAAGTTACAGATTTGAAAACCCCAACATCTGTCTAGACTTTCTTCAGGCTCTATTTTCTGGAACTTCAGCAACCTGAGAATTACCACAGAGAACTATACACATAAATTCACATAGCAATACTTGGGAAGTGTTGGAAAGCCTTTTCAAGGGCAATTTTGAAGCTGAGGCATTTTCTCCCTTATGAACCGACTTTACAACCTATCCTTTACTATAACAAAAACAGGTCTACATTATTTCTATAATAATCCCAGGAGAACACAGATTAACTCTCCAACATATATTGAAAAACATTTCTAAAGCCATGCAGGGTGGAAGCAGGGAAGGAGGAAGGCTGACCCAGGAATCACAATTAGTTAATATATACATTTCATCAATCTTGAAGCTGTTTGCATGAGAAGACCACTGTGATAACTTCTCAGCGCTTCGATTTCCACATCTGTAAAATGGGGGTAAAAACAGCACCTATCTCATGGCAACGTTATGAAGGCTAAATGAGGTTAATATGCCAAGGGCTTAGGATATTATCTGGCATATGGTGAACACTATGCCTTGTTAATTATAATGAAATGAAAATGAAAATGTGCCATTGAGTTACACAATGAAACACACAAAATTGGACATGCATTTCCAAATATCAAAGAGTAAATCAGAGATAGGTCTTTAAATCATTCTACAAGTCTGTAATGTCCCTAAAGTCACACTATTCCTAAGGAAATAGTTGAGGGGTACAAGTTAATAACCAGTTGGTCCAGGCCTCTGTGAACAGCTTCACAGTAGGGACAACAGAATCAGAGGGGAAAGCCTTTCTCGAACCTTCAGCCTGGTCTTGGTGATCACGCTGTTCCTGTTTTGTTTTCCTCCCCATGGGCAGGAGGAAAGCACACAGGTGGGCAAACAGCAGCTGGGTCCTGGGGGGGTGGGGGTGGCAAGATGGTCTGTGGAGTGACAGTCAGAAGACCCAGGTAATGACACTAGAGAGGCAGCAGACCCTGGGAAGGAGCCAAATTTATTTATTGTTGGCCTGGAATGCACTTTGCTATTCCTCCTTCGCCTCTGACAGTGCTAAACATAAATGTGGCATTTTCAAGATTAATTTTTGAAACCATTAAAAAAATTGCTGCAACACAGAAGCTTCTATTCCATTTTCAGTTTGGCTGGGTATTCTTTTTTCAAAAATTATGACAGAGAGTCCACTCAAAACCAAGTCACCATCATGATAGGCATTCTGAATAAATGGATAAACAAAAGCCCAAGGCACTTTGTAGTCTGCATAATCCCATCAATAGTTTTAGCTTGATTTATAGTCTTCCAAATTGAGATACAGTATTGTCTTATAAATAAATATAAGATGGAAAACTGCCTTAGTTAAATGTCTCCAAGTCAATGGCATAGGTAGTCTAGGTTATGGGCCCCACAGCCGGATAGGTGCAAGAGTCTGGCAACTGGGAGGGACTTTGCTGGTGCATGAAAGAAGATCAAGGCAACACAATTTGCACACAGACATTGTAACAGAGGCTGTAGGTATCCTGCCCACATCCTCTTGGCATGGACCATCCTTACAACTACAAGTGCAGAGTCTCTCCATCTTCTTGATGGAGAGCTTTCATTGGCACATAGCCTGCCAGGCCTGTGCTCAGAGTGCTAAGGATTCAATGTCCTTGCCCCCAAGGAGCAGCCCTTCACCTCTGACTGATGGGAGGGATGAATAAATACCACAGCTGACTTGTTTCCTTTGCTGGAATTACTCTGAAGGACAGATATTCTCCATCTCCCAGAGAATCCCAGAGACAGAGCCCCCATGGCAGCAACTAGGTTGGTAATGTACCATTAGTGTTAACTGACTTTTCTTTCCCTGTTTCTCTTTCCATTCCTTACAGGGGTTTCTGGGCACTAACTTCCAAAAACCTACTTGCACAGAAAGCTTTGTCTCATAGTCTCCTCCTGGGAGAACTCAAACCAAGACAGGGTAATCTGGGGTGCTTCTTGGAGTTTTGGAGTCAGTTTTCCTGCTGTATGTCTGGACCTCAACAACAAAATCAATTTCTGTTTACCTACCAAATATAAGCGAAGTCTCACTCTTCCATAAACTGCTCCAGCTGCCCTTTCACAGCTTTTGGGAAGCCTACTGC
Source organism: Manis javanica (assembly GCF_040802235.1). Taxonomy (NCBI): domain Eukaryota; kingdom Metazoa; phylum Chordata; class Mammalia; order Pholidota; family Manidae; genus Manis; species Manis javanica. The sequence continues at coordinate 33,622,507 of NC_133160.1, read as the reverse complement.
AACATATTAGGGTACACAGGAAAAATTAATTGGATCCAAGGAAGCCAAGAAATTGATTAGAGTGAATCAGGTTATAAATCTCCAGTTGCCTGCTGTTTTACATTACATGTTAAAATATCACAAAAGACAAATCAAATGATCTTTGAGGAATTGCAACTGTTATTCACCTCTATCAGGCACTGGACTGGTTACTTTTACCTCTATTAGGATTATTAGTTATTTTAAAGCAGTTGGGAAACACTGTTAGAACACACCAGCCTCAAGTTCCAGAGTCAGGGGAGGCCAGAAGGGAAACTGACTGAATCGTCCTGCTTGAGTCACACACACTTAAGAATTGAATGTCCTGGAGCAGTATAGAGGCTTTGTTCGTCTTGAGAGCAACCACAGAGATGTACTGTTTTTGTTTATCGGTCTGATCAGCCCCATTTATTTGTTTGTTTGTTTTTGGTATCATCAATATAAAATTACATGAGCAACATTATGGTTTCTCGATTTCCCCCATTATCAAATCCCCACCACACACTCCATTGCAGTCACTATTCATCAGCATAGTAAGATGCTACACAATCACTACTTGTCTTCTCTGTGCTATACTGCCTTCCCTGTGCCTCCCCCGCTACATTATGTGTGCTAATCGTAATGCCCCTTATTCCTTCCTCCCTACCCATCCTCCTCAGTCCCTTTCCCTTTGGTAACTGTTAGTCCATTCTTGGGTTCTGTGAGTCTGCTGCTGTTTTGTTACATCACTTTTTTTCTTTGTTCTTATTCTCCACAGATGAGTACTTGTCTTTCTCTGCCTGTCTTATTTCACTAACCATAATACCCTCTAGCTCCATCCATGTTGTTGCAAATGGTAGGATTTGTTTTCTTCTTATGGCTGAATAATATTCCATTGTGTATATATACCACATCTTCTTTATCCATTCATCTACTGATAGACATTTAGGTTACTTTCATTTCTTGGTTATTGTAAATAGTGCTGCAATAAACATGGGGGTGCATATGTCTTTTTGAAATTGGTGATCAGCCCCATTTATAACTTCACCTTTCAGCAGATACCTTCCTTCATAAGCATTTAAGATGATGTATTTGGGAGCAAGACTGCCTGAATTCAAATCCTGATTCTACCTCTCACCAGCCATGTAGTTCTCAGCAAATTACTTTTAACCTCACTGCGCCTCATGTTCCTGATCCACAAAATGGAAATACTAGACTCTGTACCACAGAACTATTATGAGGATTAATGAGTTAACCCCTTGTTACTCACTGGAGCTACACTGGAGACCAGCAGCATCAACATCCTGGGCAGAGGGAGCTTAATAGAAGTTCAGTTCCTCAGGCCCCTTGCCAGACCCACTGAACCAGTCTGCATTTTAACAAGATCCCCAGGGGATGTGTGCACACATTAAAGTCTGAGAGGCACTGACTTACCACGGTCAAGTGCTTAAAGTAAAGCCTGGCAGGCTGAAAGTGTCCAATCAATTTCCGCGATTATTATCTCAGTTAATGAGACGCTTCCCCAGGAAAGTATTTCGCGATCTCCAAGAATCGGTAAGTACTCTTGTAATACTGTCCTCTGTCCTCTCGCAGCATAAGCCACAGTCACACTGTCACATTTTTTAATAGCTACTTGATTCATGTCTTTTTTATACACTTGGTAAATGGTGTCACAGAACCGATTCCCCAGAATCGGACCTCTAAGAGGAAGGTACATAGGTTGTGATTTATTAACAGTGTTCAGAGGAGAAACAGAGTGTGGAGAGGGCAAACAAAATGGCATAGGGAAGGGTAAGAAGCCTAGCGTTTAACCATCTCTGGCACAGCCCCAGTTTCAACCCATGGACCTCCAGGTAAACTGTATCAGTGTTTCTAGCTCCAAGGCAAGTGAGCAGGACGTTCACAATCCCACCCCAGCCAGTAAGGGCTCAAGACTTTCCCATGAGGAAACTCCCAGGTTTCCCGGCACCTTGGCAGAATAGCCAAGGACCGTCTTCTGAAAAACGGAGCAGGTGTTAGGAGCAAAGCAACAAAAGCTGGGGGATAGGAACTTGGGACCGGAAAGCAGGGATCCCAGGTGACCTGCACAGGGCACTGACAGTGTCCACTGGAGCTGGGTGCTATGCAGGTGTCTTCTGGTCCTAAATTGGGCCTGTTTGCCATCCTGCCTCATCTAGCTCCACTTATTCGCTCATGCATTCAACAAATCATGTCCTGAGCTCCTACCCATGTGCCATACACTGTTTTTGAAGCTGGTGATACAGTATTTTGATGAGATATGGGGCCTAGGAAATCTAGTGAAGAGGCAAATAACAAGCAGCAAACATATAAATGTATCAGATTAATTCCAGCTAGTTATTATAAGTGCTATAACTATAAGAAACAGAACAATAATGACTGCTAGGGGGAACAAGAAGAAGGCAGTCAGAAACTGGAACTGATGCTTCAGTGTCCCTTTTAGGCCCCCATCTCCAGGCTGGTGTCCCCGCGGCACAGAAACTGCAGGCGTGGGCTAACAGCTTCCAGCTATACTGTAGGGGGCTGCAAGGCTGTGCACCAACCCCTGGGAGGGGAGGCTACTGATAGCCAATGACGTGGTGGAGAACATGAGGTACATTCATACTGCAGAGCTTCCACAGGAACAGGCTGAGGTGTGACCTCTTCTGCTCCATCTTTACTTACCTTGTAGCCCTTTCCTATTCTAATTCCCTCATTCCCTTTCTCCTGAGGGCATTCCTTCAATAAATCCCTTGCACCAGAATCCTCATCTCTGGCTTTGCTTGCAGGGAACCCTACAATAGATATTAATTTCTCTCCTCTCCAGAATTTTCTTCCCCTGCCAGCATCTGCCAAAGTTCAAGCCCTCTAGATGAGCAGCCACTTCTCACTGTAGCCTCCAGCCCTGTCCAGGGGGAAGCAGAGCAGCAAAAGGCCCCATTTCCCCTTTCGTTGGCTGCCTGATGGGAATGCAAGATGGGGGAAGGACAAAAACAAATTTCAAGATTTGCCAAGAATTCATGATGTACTGGGTAGGAGGGTCATCTGCTGTCCAGCTTACTGACAACTAGTCTAAGTCATGGAGAGACACACAAGGTAGAGTGACATCTCAAATAGAGAAATCCTCTCATTTATAGTGCACTTAATAAGCTGCTGCCAACTAGAAGAATTAACATGGCCAAACCCAGCACATACCTTCATTCTCTTCTGGAGGCACATATCTAAAATCTTTCTTAAGGCTGACATCAGTAAAAGCAACCTAAACCTTCAACGCTTAAGCTTCACTGGTTATGAACAGGTTTTCACTGCTCACTGTACCTTAGGTTTCTGAGGCAGTAATGAAGCAAAGATTATTGTCACATGTAAATGCCATAAATTTCTTCAGCAATTACTAGTCTGTGAGGGTGAGGTTGAGGTGATGAACAAGCCAAGAGGGTCCATGCTGATTCTCTGCACATCCATCAGGAGGATGCTAGGATGCTGTTGGCTTAATTATTACACCTTGTAGAGATGAATGCAGGGAACACGCGTGCCTTGTTGGCAGCCTCCCAGGGGACTGGTACTGAGTAATTGCTTTCCATCCCTGTAGGAATCATCGACATGGAACCACAAGCGCCATCTGGCTCTCTGTGCCTCCCACACATACCCAGCAAGCCTCCTGGGGACAGAAAGAAGTATTTTGGGTGGCAGTTCTCATCGATAAGCGGGTGACATCTTGTCTCCTTCTTTATTATAATCACAAATTTTATATTAAGAAACATCCCTGACAACTGAAAAACACTATGCTACAGATATATATATACACACATATATATACAAATATGTAAATTTGTATTCATGCTAAAACCAAATAACATTACATTATAAATAATTTATAGCTGTATTATATAATATTATACAAATACATGCATATATAAATACATATTTTATATTTATAGGGTTTCTATAGGGTAAAGAAGGTCACACATGAACACATAAGAAATATTTAATAAACAGCACTGTAAAAATTGGCTAGTGATTTCTGAAGAAAACATATTACATTCCAAATAAATTATTGCTGGATTTTTAAAAAAGTTATCAACTTTATAGGTGACTTGGTTTTTTAAAAATGTAAAATAAATGGAATAATTATTTTAAAAATCCATGGATAATCTCAACAGTGTAAGACTTTTCAACTTCCTCAGGCCAAAACTATCCCAGGTAGTTACAAGGAAACCTTAAAGCTAAAAGATATTTTGTTGCAAATATAACAGTTAAAAGGATAATGGTCTTATGATGAAGAGATCTTAATATAAAGGGCTCTGGTGAATGAATCTCTAGGGTTTCACTGAAGGAAATCTGAGAAATATTCAAGAGGTCTAACATGAAATAGGCACTCAATAACTATTTCTTCAATAAATAACAATTAATTAAATTAAGAAAGGGGAAAATGGGTAAAGAGCACACACATACAATTCACATGGAAGGAAATGTGCAGAATTCATGTCCTGTATGTATAGAAGCCTTGCCTGATCCCTATCTTCCAGCTTCTGTAAGGTTGGCTGCTAACAGCTCATAGCTGCCCCTTCTGAAAACTGCCTTCATCCAAATGGGAGCCACCTCACCTGGGAAGCTGCAGGTCTGCCCTGCAGCCAACCTCAGCAAATCACTGACTCTAACGGGTAGGAGGAGACCAGACAACAAGAGGAAGTAGAAAAATAATTTATGATATTTCCAAGCACTGGGAGGAAATTGGTAAAATAATTTTTTGCCACAATACCAAATAATATGGGAATATGATCATTATATACTATGGAGATTGTAAAAAACTATATAGACTAAGTTATAAGACTGGCATTAATACAAACTTGGCACTTACATTAGATGGCAGCCTGAGAAATTGTATCTTATCCTCTAATGCTATGCCTCTTAGATCCTTTCTAAAATGACCAGTGGACTACAATATGCAGGGAATAATACATGTGACCTGAAGCAATATCAGCAATATTCAACATCAAACTTCTGCTACATATTCACGAGAAGGGAAATTGAAGAGAAACATCAAGGGCGCCCTTGCATGCCTCTCTCTTGAGAAATAAACACAACATGATTGGAAGCAATCTTTGCAGGATCCTGGGAACCCCCCTGCCCAGGTAGTAGATATAGGTGAGAAGACCCCAGGAGTAGCCTGCCCCAGTGGAGAGGCCCTGGTCTTATGAGGCAGCTATTCAATAAAACTCACAATCATCTTCCTAACCAGGAATGTGTTTTGATGATATGGCAGGTAGAAGGTCATTTGTGACCACACTGTGTACTTGATAAGAGGTCAGGTCAGCAGGAAAGGTAAACACAGAAAACCACCATGCCCTTCAAGTGGCTAGGTCACCAAACTAGCAATATAAATATATTAATGTAACATCCAGAAAAGATACCTAAAAAAAAAAAGTTGTTTTTTTTTTTAAATATACAGACATGAAAGGATCCAAGAACCCCACCACTATTTCATGGTTATGGGCAAATGTCTGGTCTACATCAGAGATGACTCTTTCTTCAAGGATGAAGAACTATTAAAAGGAATAACAATGTTTTAAAAGCTTGAACCCTAAAGATAATGCATTATATTTTTAAAAACAAAGGAAAATGAAAATAAGGAGGAGCATACATTTGGGGAAATATTTAGTACAGCAAAACAAGTGAATCATCTGCTTTATAGGATTAATAGCAAAACAAGTAAAGTATCTGCTTTATAGGATTAATAAAATTCCTTGAAACAAGAACCATATAAACAATGAGAAGATAAGGCCAGAGAATGAGATAAAATAGGGGCTAAGACAAGGACAGAAACAAAAAAAAGAGCTGCATAGGCTAAGAAGACAATAACAAGAAAGAAAAACATCATAGAAAATGAAAATCTTTATTAGAAATAGGGCATAGGATTGCCAGAGCAGAAAAGTCAAGTCACTGGTACAAAAACAAGCCTTTAAAACTCTCCCAGAACAGAGAGGGAAAAAAAAGGTTAAAAACAATGAGAGACAAGATAATGCATGTGAAAAGTAAGCCCAAATGGTGCAAAGTGATACTCGAGAGAATGAGGTCAGACAGACCCCAAAGAAATAAGAATTAAAGAGAAGGAAACATTTCCAAATCTGTTTGTCTAAAATAATTTCTGAGAATCCGAGCAAAATTTACGAAACATTATCAATGTCCACACATATAGTGAGTTGATTTTTTTAAAAAATATTTCAAGGGAAGAGAAAAAAATCCTCAGTGCTTTCAGGAAAATAAAAACAGCAACAATCTCTTACAAAGAAATAAAACACAGGATACCCTCACCACTCGTATCATATTCCAGAAGATAAGGGAAGGAGGTCTACAGAGTTGAAAAGGTAAATGGCAGTGACGAAGGACTGTATACAATCATCTAAGTACCTGGGTAAAATCAATAAAATGAAGAGAGAAAATAGTATGAAAAGAAAGAGAAATGGGGATTTAACTGAAAGCAATTGGACCAGGACCTAACGTGGATGCACATGGTGAAAACAAAACAAACAAAACAGAGCAAAATGAACTACAATCCTTTTGATGGATTATTTTACTTGTTTAATTTTTTAAAGAGTGGATTGGAGGCAATAAAATCTATTTACAACCTGCCTCCATATGACTGTCATTTTCTTTATCGGATATCCCAAAAAATGAAGATTATTTCATTATTGACCAGAAATTGGAACAAAGAGTTGACTTAAAACGCCTTCCTTCTGAACATGTAGAGGAACAGGACGTATTGACTATATTCCTTCCTTGTCTTCCAAAGCAAATTCAAAACATCAGACACCTTCAAAGCAGAGAGTCAAGAGCTATCTTTTAACCAACATGGCCAGCTGACCTAACTTAAGTTTACAAGTGTGGGTATATATAAACTTGTCCCCCAATTAAGCAATAAAAGTCAAGATTAGGATAATAAGGTAGAAAACATGATTTTACACACTTTAGATGGCTTCTGTTTCATCTTTATGCTTCTCCCCTTTTTATTAGAAGCTAAAACCAGTGAGTGAGAAGTAGAACATTAATGCTTGACATACAGCATATTTCCATAGTAGGTATTATCTGTGCAGCTGGAGAACCTGCAATACATAGAGACAGTACATCCGGTAGGCGATCACACTGTCCCATATTAGATACAAACCAAAGTATATAAAAGTTGCAAGGCGGGGGAGCTTGATTATATATACATATATATATATAGTGTTTAAAACTTTTTCAGTTTTTAAAAATGTTCCAGGTCAGATTTTCCTATAGTTCATCCAAACTTTTCTTTCTAATGAAAATAAGTAGCTGCAAAATATACTAGGAATACATAACAATAAAGTGAAAAAAATCAAACATTTCTAAATTTTTGAATCACTCGCTAGGCAGTATGTAGAATACTGCATGTTATTGTAGTAGATATGTTATATCTTCCTAAACTATATGTTAAAGGATAAAAGGAAGTAGACTCCTAAAGGGAAACATATTTACTTGTTAAGTAATAAGCGTATCAGTTATTACTTGCTAATTTGCTAATTTAATTAGGAAAAAAGTGAAAGGCAAAATTAAAATATAACTATACCAAGTAAATAACACTAGGAAACATCTGCATATAACTTCTGTCTACATGGCTGAGAATTTTTTAGGCCAAAATCAAAAAGTCAATTTGGAAATGCATTAAGGAGCACAGAGAAGGGGTCACCCAATTGAACTATTTGTGAATATCTTTGTTCTTTGGTATATAAAGATTGATTGGTAAAATGGGTAGGTCTGAAAGTTTAAAGGGATCTAGTAAGCAAACACCTTCATTTTCTATGCACTTTTAAAAGTCTGAGCTTTGCCTCTGATTTATTTACTGAATAAGATGCACAGTATCTACAATAACAAGATGTTTTAAATAATTTAATCAAACAAATAGCAAGGGAGAAAAAAAGGAAAAATGCTTTAAAAAGTGTGCTAGGTTTACTTACATGACTTTTTCTTAACATTAAAAATAAGTCCCAGTGATTTTTAGTAAAGAATGGCTGCCCAAACCATGGGCACCCTAAAACATACCTTTTCCTACACTGTTTAATAAGCTGCTTTACCAATCCCCAGCATCACACTGCTTAGACAGCTAAATGCAAAGGTTTGAAAGAAATATTCTGACATTATTTATCCCAATTCTTATTCCATTTCCAATGCCACCTTACCCTAAAATAAGCTTTTGACTTTTAGAAGGGGTTATTAATTTTTTGTGCATCCATGAAGAGGGTTCACAGACCAGGGAAGAAGAAGCCACTCAATAGGCCATGGTAATGAGATATTCTCCACACAGAAGCTTAATCTTCTTGCACACCAATGCTTCCTGATTCTCTGTAGGGAAATGGCTTTATTCAGTAACTGAATGTGTGTTCCAAACACAGAGGTTAATTTGGCTTGCTATGTGGGGGTCTCTCTGTGGGAAGAGCTGCTACCCTGATTCAAACTTTGGCTAAGCAATGTTAAGTTTGAAAAAGGAACACAGAAATCCATCATCCTTCATATTATTGCTTTTTATGTGCAATAATTAAATCCCTAACACTTAATGACCTACATCAAAAACTAATGTTTCAAAGTAGAACTTAACACAGTATGTTGGATCTTAAAGATAAATCAAATGTAATAAATATATTACAGCAGCAGCCCAGTTTGAAAAAGATATATGTACCCCTATGTTTATCACAGCACTATTTACAATAGCCAAGATATGGAAGCAACCTAAATGTCCATCAGTAGATGGATGAATGGATAAAGAAGATGTGGTACATATACACAATGGAATATTACTCAGCTATAAGAAAAAAACAGATTCTACCATTTGCAACAACATGGATGGAGCTAGAGGGTATTATGCTCAGTGAAATAAGCCAGGCAGAGAAAGACAATTACCAAATGATTTCACTCATGTGGAGTATAAGAACAAAGAAAAACTGAAAGAACAAAACAGCAGCAGAAGCACAGAACCCAAGAATGGACTAACAGTTACCAAAGGGAAAGGGACTGGGGAGGATGGGTGGGAAGGGAGGGATAAGGGTGGGAAAAAAGAAAGGGGGCATTACGATTAACATGTATAGTGTTGGGGTGGGCACGGAGAGGGCTGTGCAACACAGAGAAGACAACTGGTGATATTACAGCATCTTACTATGTTGATGGACAGGACTGTGAACGGGTATGTGGGGGGGGCCTGGTGAAGGGGGAAACCTAGTAAACATAATGTCCTTCATGTAATTGTAGATTAATGATACCAAAATAAAATTTAAAAAAATATATATATTTGTCTTCAGAAACAAGACAGGGATGCCCACTCTCCCCACTGTTATTCAACATGGTACTGGAGGTCCTAGCCATGGCAATCAGACAAAACAAAGAAATACAAGGAATCCAGATTGGTAAAGAAGAAGTCAAACTGTCACTATTTGCAGATGACATGATATTGTACATAAAAAACCCTAAAGACTCCACTACAAAACTACTAGAACTAATACTGCAACTAAAGTTGCAGGATACAAAATTAACACACAGAAATCTGTAGCTTTCCTATACACTAACAATGAACTAATAGAAAGAGAAATTAGGAAAACAATTCCATTCACAATAGCATCAAAAAGAATAAAATACCTAGGAATAAACCTAACCAAGGAAGTGAAAGACCTATACCCCGAAAACTACAAGAAACTCTTAAGAGAAATTAAAGAGGTCACTAACAAATGGAAACTCATCCCATGCTCCTAGCTAGGAAGAATTAATATCATCAAAATGGCCATCCTGCCAAAGCAATATACAGATTCAATGCAATCCCTATCAAATTACCAACAGCACTCTGCAGTGAACTGGAACAAACAGTTCAAAAATTCATATAGAACCACCAAAGACCCCAAATAGTGAAAGCAATCCTGAGAAGGAAGAATAAAGTTGGGGAGGATCTCGCTCCCCAACTTCAAGGCCATAGTAATCAAGACAATTTGGTACTGGCACAAGAACAGAGCCACAGACCAGTGGAACAGATTAGAGACTCCAGACATTAACCCAAACATATATGGCCAATTAATATATGATAAAGGAGCCATGGACATACAATGGGGACATGACAGTCTCTTCAACAGATGGTGCTGGCAAAACTGGACAGCTACCTGTAAGACAATGAAACTGGATCACTGTCTAACCCCATACACAAAAGTAAACTCCAAATGGATCAAAGACCTGAATGTAAGTCATGAAACCATAAAACTCTTAGAAAAAAATATAGGCAAAAATCTCATGGACATAAACATGAGTGACTTCTTCATGAACATATTTCCCTGGGCAAGGGAAACAAAGGCAAAAATGAACAAGTGGGACTATACCAAGCTAAAAAGCTTCTGTACAGCAAAGGACACCATTAATAGAACAAAAAGGTATCCTACAGTATGGGAGAACATATTCATAAATGACAGATCCTATAAAGGATTGACATCCAAAATATATAAAGAGCTCACACACCTCAACAAACAAAAAGCAAATAATCCAATTAAAAAATGGGCAGAGGAGCTGAATAGACAGTTCTCTAAAGAAGAAATCCAGATGGCCAACAGGCACATGAAAAGATGCTCCACATCGCTTGTCATCAGAGAAATGCAAATTAAAACCACAATGAGATATCACCTCACACCAGTAAGGATCGCCATCATCGAAAAGACAACAACAAATGCTGGCAAGGTTGTGGAGAAAGGGGAACCCTCCTACACTGCTGGTGGGAATGTAAATTAGTTCAAGCATTGTGGAAAGCAGTATGGAGGTTCCTCAGAATGCTCAAAATAGAAATACCATTTGACCCAGGAATTCCACTTCTAGGAATTTACCCCAAGAATGTAGCACTCCAGTTTGAAAAAAACAGATGCACCCCTATGTTTATTGCTGCACTATTTACAATAGACAAGATATGGAAGCAACCTAAATGTCCATCAGTAGATGAATGGATAAAGAAGATGTGGTACATATACACAATGGAATATTACTCAGCTATAAGAAAAAAACAGATCCTACCATTTGCAACAACATGGATGGAGCTAGAGGGTATTATGCTCAGTGAAATAAGCCAGGCAGAGAAAGACAATTACCAAATGATTTCACTCATATATGGAGTATAAGAACAAAGAAAAACTGAAAGAACAAAATAGCAGCAGAATCACAGAACTCAAGAATGGACTAATAGTTACCAAAGGGAAAGGGACTGGGGAGGATGGGAGGAAAGGGAGGGATAATGGTGGGGAAAAAGAAAGAGGGCATTACGATTAACATGTATAGTGCATGGGGGGCACGGGGAGGCCTGTGCAACACAGAGAAGACAACTGGTGATTTTACAGCATCCTACTACGCAGATGGACAGTGACTGTGGAGGGGTACGTGGGGGGGACTTTGTGAAGGGGGGAGCCTAGTAAACATGATGTTCTACATGTAATTGTAGATTAATGATACCAAAAATAAAAGAGAGATATTTGTCTTTATATTTACACCAAACAATTTTTTTCTGGAAGACTATATCAAATATGCAAATCAGCATTTTTTCCCAGTTAACTAATCCAGATCATTTGATAGCTTATTGGCATAGTATTTCAAATGTTAAAAAATTAATGTGATAACCTCACAGTTAAAAAATCAAACAGAAATGGTATAAAATTAAGAAAATCATGCCACTACACCCCGTTCTCTCACTAACATCCTTACACATAGCCACTTCCATGTTCTTTAACATTTTATTGTGAAATATAACACATACAGAAAAATGCATTTAAAATTTACCCCTAAATAAATTATTATAAAGTGAGTACCTGGATAAAAAAAAAAACAGAACTCCAGAATCCCCAAAGACCTCTCATTGGCCCCGGTGATCCTCATCCCCCGTTCCAACCTCTTTCTCTGGTAATTTCATCAGTGCTTATGTTTTTGCCTTAAGCACTTCACTTTCCTCCCTATACTCTATAGTTCAGTTTTGCCTATTTTGTCATTGACATAAATGAACTTAAATACCTTTAATGCTATGCATTATTTTTTGTAAGCTTCCTTCACACAACATTGTATCTGATATATTTGTCTTATTTACTGTGTTTATTTTCATCACTGTATAATATTCTTTTCAGTGACTCTACTATTATTTTATTTTTTATTATGGTAAAACACATAATATAAAATTTACCATTTTAACTATTTTAAGTGTACATGAGGGACATTAAAGACATGTACAGTATTGTAATCCTCACTATTTCCAGAACTTTTTCATCATCCCAAACAGAAACTCTGCTCATTCAATAACTCCCCATCCTTGCTTCCCCTCAGGTCCTCATAATCTCTACTTTCTCACTCTGTGAATTTGCCTATTCTAGGTACCTCATATATAAGTGGAATCGTACAAATATTTATCCTTTTGGGACAGCTTACTTCAGTCAGCATAATGTTTTCAAGGTTCGTCAATGTTGTAACTATGTCAGAACTTTGTCACTTTTTAAGGCTGATAAATATTCCATTGTATAGACATACTACATGTACTTATCCATTCATCTGTGGCTGGATACATGGGTTGTTTCCACCTTCTGGCTACTGTAAACAATGCTGCTATTAACAATGGCAAACAGGTATCTGTTAGAGTCTCTGCTTTCAATTCCTTTGGCTGCATACCTGAGTGTGGAATTGCGGGATGGTACAGTAATTCTATGCTTAACTATTGGACAAACTGCCATACTGTTTTCCACAGAGACTGCACAATTTTACATTCCTACCAGCAATGCACAAAGGTTCCAATTTCTCCACATCCTCACCTACACTTACTATTTTCTGTTTTCTTTTAATAACAGCCATATTTTTTTGATGTTTGGTGGTAGGCATTTGAGTTGTTTCCAGTCTGAGGCTGTAACAAACAATGCTGATAAGAGAATGCTTATGCCTATTTCCTAGACCATATGAGAATACATTTCCATTGGGTATATACCTGGAATTGGGATTGCTCACAGAACATATGCATGTTCAAATTTAATAGAAAATGTCAGAGTTTTTCAAAGTGTTTCTCCCAATTTACACCACACCAGCACATATCCAAGTATCTGGTGCACTTGCTGTAGGTGTAAAATGATAACAACTCTTGGCTTGAATTTTCATTACTATTAATGAGGTTGAGCAGCTTTTCATATATTTATTGGCTATCTGATATCCTCTTTTATGAACAGTTTATTCAATAATGAATAGTTCAGTAATCTTGTCCACATTTTCTTCAGTGCATCATCTGTCATATTCTTAAAATTCCTCAGGAATTTTAAGAATCCCATATATGGAGCTTGTCAAGGCAAGGTCTTCTTCGGTTACATGTATTGCAAACACCTAATTTGTTACTTAGGTACACTTGCAGAGTTGTTTTTTGATGCCCATATAGGCTAATTCAAATATTTATTTTTGTTTTTATCTCTTTGTGCACACAAAAGATAATAAATATTATATTCATTTTTATGCCCTTTTTTTTTCCTTTACAGTTTATTTTGAAAGTTCCCCCATCAGTATAAGGAATGTTTTCTCATTCTTTTGTATAGCTGTACAATATTCCATTGTGTGATTATACTTTTGTTTGCCGCACCAGTTCTTGTTGACCCAGGGACTACCTTACATGACAGCCCCCGCTGTCAATAATGCTGTATAGCATACAAATAATGCTGCAATGAATATCCTTGTATATATATCATTTTGCAATCATATCTTTAGGAAAAATGCCAGAAAGTAGAATTGCTGGTATAAAGGCTAAACCTTTGGTAGATATGCCAAAAATCCTTATGGATTATTCCCACCCATCCCCCAACTCCCAACAATTCCAGCACCTATTCCTGCACAACCCACAAGCATACTGTCACCCCTATGAATTTTTACCAATCTATTACAAATATTTAGTTGTAGTTTAAAATTGCATTTTTTGTGTTATGAGTAGCAGGGTCTGTTTCATGTGTTTAAAGGCCTTTAACATCCATGTTACTTCTGAGTGTTATGGCTTCCCCTGTCAAAGGAGATGTCAGCTACATCAATACTGAAACATTAAACATTACTGTGCATGTGAATTTCTGGGCAATCTTGGTAAAATTCAAATTCTGGTTCAGTAGGTCTGGGCTGGGGCTGGAGATTCTGCATTTCTAACAAACACTCACATGGTGCCAAAGAAGCAATCCAAAGAATACACTTACGTAGCATGGATGGTATGAAACACTCACAGCTACTTACAGAAGAAATTCAAAGTAAATTATCAAGGAAAATAATCGTTTATTTAAAATAATCCAGATTTAGGTTGCTGTGTTCAAAATACCTTCTCATTTGCAGGGAGCTCAGTATGACAGCATATTCATCAAAAAATGCCTCAACATATAATTTTTATGTGCACAAAGGCAATAAAACTCCCAGAGAAATGCAACGTGATGAAGGGTAAGCTACACAGGAGTGAAGTCAAGATTGAAATCAAGGACGTAGCAATTCAAATCCTCGATTCCAGTGGCATTTCCCATGGAAGGGCTATGATGTGCTATTATATATGTGACTTACTAATAATGGCCATGCGGCTATGACACATGCCAAGAGGACTGCTGCCTATGATCATTATAGAGGGTACATAGAAGGTCTGTCCCATCAAAGTCCAGGGGCTTCACTTACAATATGTTTTAACCAATGAAACCAACATGTTCCAGGCAAAAGCTCAAATGGAAAAAACACAATGGAGTTTTTACTTAAAATACTATGCAAAACATCATTTAAGGCATAAATTATCACAAAGAGACTGGTCAGTAAGAACAAAACCAAGTGAGGAAATTCCCACTGGAAGATAATAAGGTATAATGTGCTGCATTGCACATTATACTTATTAAGCCCTTACCAAGTATTGTGTGTCTAGTTGCTCATTTAATCCTCTCACCCACACTATGGGGCAGGTTTCTCAAGCAGTGCTCTGTACAGAGTTAAGAACATAGAATACAGCAGGAAAATTTAATTATATTTTGCTATTCTCACACATGAACAGGATGCACACTCAGAAAAAAAAAGTCAGTATTATTTAATTAGTAATCGAATTTGAAAGTAAAACAGAAAGCTAGCTCTTCACCTGGAGATGTTAATCCAATGTAACTCTACCCTTCAAATAAATCAGTAAGAATTCTGCAGAAGCATACTTTGGAAAGGAGAAGACCTCCCAATTTTAAGCATATTTTACTTTAGCTACTGTTTTCTTGTATTAAGTTTTGTTCTCAAACCATGAAAGATGTTGGGGTTTTAAAACAATCTTGGTCATGTGTCTTATCTGAATGCTCCCTTCTGGCTTCAGTTCTGTTAATCTCTTAAGAGGAAGAAAAAATAAATCAAAAGGAAAAAATAATAATTTCCCAACAACAAGAAAGTCAATGAGGTGTGAATCGTCTTTCTTATTCAGCTGGTAAGTGGTAACAATAACAACAGCAACAAAACAAACAACTTGGGAAAAATACATGACCTTTAACACTGGCAAGAATGAAGAGTAACAAAAATAAAAGACAGCGTATTCAGTTAAATACCTTCCTCACAGGCTTTGCTCTCACAGCGGTTGGACTCCCCTCTACAGCTTCCCCACAGGGACCACACACCAGCTCCAAAGGCCAGAGGAACACCTTTCTGAACCTAGGTGAAAATTCTATACTGATTTTCAGGTTAAGATGGAAAATGAAAACCGCCTCACAGACTACATAAAAAAAAAAAAGAGCAAAAGCAGTTAAACAAAAAATAAAACAAAAACAAATAAGAAATGAAGCTTGACCCAATGCAATAACTCTGACAGCTAAGAAAATAAAAGAAGTTTCTGGGGCAGAGAGTTGCTCTGAGTCACTGTTTGACTTCAAACACGGATCCCTCTTCCAAGCCAATGTCTGAGTCCAAATTGCCTAAGAATTCTGGTCCATAGTCACAAATTGAAAGAGAAACAAGTTAAATAGGTGTCCTTATGGTTTTCCTTGTCTGAGAAATAGCAGAAATGCCTCTAAGTGAGTAAAATGGGAAAGAATGATTCTCACTGAAGCAAGGGTGGAAACCGTCCAATACTTCAGAATGAGTTGAGAAAGCTATCCAAAGTCTGAGGATGTCTCTCTATAGGAAGGGGAAGCACCCCTTCTCCCCTAAACACAATGTGCATGCACACACACACACACACACACATGCACATACATGGTGATATAAACCTATAAACCTGGTATAGGATACTTACCAAAATGTCAAGAGAAAATAGACCCCAGTATCCTAAGAAAGAATGTACATGGTATCAGTACTCTCTCCAGCCTTCCTTCTAAAGAGAAACAGACAGAACTCAAAACACTCTCAAACCATAGCCTGTGAAGGGAAAACACTCCCGTCCCAGATAAAGGACGAAAGTCAGGAAGTCACCAATACTTCATTAGAGGAAGCAGAATGTTTGAAAAGGGCCATCGAAGCAAGACGGAAAAAAGGGCAAAGCAACTTTGCAAAATGCGCCAATCTAGAGGAAAAGAAAGAAAGAAATTTTTAAAGCATCCAGGCATAAAAAATAAATAATCTATCTGAAGGAAAGATCAGGTTCTCCTTAGACTTCTGCACAGCAGCATTCAGGGCTAGGAGACCGTGGAGCAATGGCTACAAATGAGACCTAAGGACATTGCCTTGACCTAAAGTATTTTTCATGTTTAAAAGTATGAGATTGGCAAACATAGAGGACCTCATGAAATACACACACCTATGAACCTTCCTAAAAACTATATTTTTAAATAGACTTTGACAATTAAAGACAGTTAATTTAGAGAAGCAGCAAGATAAAACAATTTAGGAATGCAAAGCTTTGGTAGTTAGTGCTTGCAGAACATTGAAATATAGTGCTAACACTAATCAAATACAGAAATTATGGTTCCAGGGCAATGTGAGTTTTTAAGCATGAAAAATGTAAAAATATTAACACAAATAACAAACATTAAGACATGGAGGCAGGTGGACAGAGAGAGATATACCAGGTGGTAAATGTTCTCATCCTTCATAGAGCGACAACAATACAAAATTGAAATTTTAAGACTTCAGATTAAAACGGTATCCGCAGAATGATCCTATTTTTAATCTTTCCATCTATATTTACATCTACATATATGCTTCGACATTTATTTCGAATGACATTAACCCAATGTTATGATGCTATATTTCTGGGAGGCAAGATTTCTGATTATCTGACATATAAACATACAAACATACAGACATTAAGTGTGTGCCATGCTTTAAAAAAAGACTGAAAGCAAACAGGGGATATTGTTAATATTGTTTGTCCGTCATTTAAAGTAAGTTCTTAGATTGAAAGTCCCGGTTTCTCCTGTCCTTACTCATCACATGTACTAATATGAATATGATGATATTTTCCTCCTTTATTTCCTATTGCTTTCAACAGTGTTTATATATGGAGATATGTTTACATCTTCTATGTTGTTACCGCTATGAACTATTATCATCTGAAATTTACAGAGCACAAAACAAATAGAGCATGGAACACTTTACAGAGCTTTGCTCAAATACACCTTATGAGGGAAAGGAGAGATGAGAACCCAGATCTGTCTCAAACCAGTGCTCATGGTATTTACACCACATTTTAGGAACAATTTATTTTCCTACTCTGTTTTAAAAAACTAATCCATGTAGAAAAGTAATACCTTCAAAGTCTCCTGGGAATCAACTTCTTGGAATAAATGAAAATAATAACCATCCTTAAAATCCAGTATTTTGAAGGAGAGCTGAAAAATTCCTATCTAAGGGAACAGGTGGAAGGCAGTTCTTCACCTTGGCTCAGTCAGTGGGAAATCTGCCTGCTTATGAACATTCTCAGGTTGGATGATTTGAAGCAGTAGAGCTGGAGCATTTCACTGATTTAGTGGCTGCCAACGTTACCACCAAATTGGTGATTTATTTTCCATCATAAAAGTTTTGAAGCAAATTTCTGATGCCAAATGATGTATATGTAGAAGTATAGTTTCTATCTTAAAACAAGTAAAATTAACAATCAGAAAGGAGTTTAAAAAGCAATTCATTCTTGCCAATTTCAATTTTTGAGGCATTTAGATTTAAGTCCATCAGAGCCAAAAGTGAGTACATGTTGGTTAATATTAATGAAATGAAAAGCCAAGTCATAAAATGAGAGATAAACACCATGAAATGATTAATTTATCCACAAACTATCTTTAAATATGAACTTGGTTATTTGCCAACCTCCCTTGTTAAAATTTAGTTCATCCAACATTAATGAAGGTAATTTCTAAAGAGCAGAAATTGAGGCAATTTTTCTCTTCTGTTTGACAATCTTTTGTTTTCCATTTATTGCTACCACTTTAATCAGCCTATGTTTCAGAAACCATCGTTACATGTCTGTTATCACTGTTTAACTCTATTTGTTCTCTGAGTTTCAAAATTCTATCATTGAATGAGTAATTCCATTGAAATCAGGGAAGTCCCCCATGCATTCTCCCTTCATCACCAGATGTTGGGCATTCAGAGGGAGTACAAACAGAAATGGTAGCGGAGTAACTATGTGTTGAATACGATGGTGGTGGTTTCAACAATTACATTTAATTTAACAGGTACTTCAACTTTTTACTTAACTGAAAATTGTCACCCCAAATCTGAAACCAGAAAAAATCACTACACTTCTGGTGCCTCATAGAGCTGGTATATGAGGACATATTCCTAGCTAGTTCACCACTATCCAGAAATTCCAACTTTGTGGAAAAATAGTAGAAAACAATCTAGGAAATTGGTTCAGAGTTTAATTTTCCAATATGGGTGTCCTCAAGGACAGTTAGGACAAAAAATTCTTCTTCATCAGGAATTATTGTTGTTTCAGATTTAATAGCACAGACACAAGAAGTCTTATCAAGACTGTAACTGAATAAGAAAAACAGGAACAAATGCAGGCATAGTGGTTGGTATCATTCTGCTGTATCACTTGCCTCTACCGTAACCATTGATACCATAATAAAGAACCTTATAACCCTCTTCCTTTTCTTTCTCTCTCTTTTTTTGTTTTTTTATCTTCCGATGACATTGTCCAACCAACAAAACACAACGCACTATCTGTAACATTGATATAATGTTGCAGTAGTCCAATCTTCTGGCTCACACTTATCAAGGCACAAAAGATGTTCTCTATACACCTAAAAACTCTACTTCCCAACCCTGAGAATAATTTATCCAAACAAACATGTTAGTGGTTCTTGTTCTCTTTCTTTTTTTTTTTTGAGAGGGCATCTCTCATATTTATTGATCAAATGGTTGTTAACAACAATAAAATTCAGTATAGGGGGGTCAATGCTCAATGTACAATCATTAATCCATCTCAAGCCTAACTCTCGTCAGTCTCCAATCTTCTGAAGCATAACGAACAAGTTCTTACATGGTGAACGAATTCTTACATAGTGAATAAATTCTTACATGGTGTCTTGTTCTCTTTCTTTAGACTCAGTTCTTAAAGGGAAAGCATTGGCTAATTCTCAAATCACTGAGCTTACATTTTTGCCCCGAAGATTGGTTTGAGCACGGCCTTTAAAAAAAAAAACTGTAGATCATTAGGCACCTGAGTGATATTAGGCATGACTTAAAAAAAAGTTTGAAAAGATGATACCAATGCATAAACCAAACTGTTCTTTGTCATTATTCCTTAGAAAACCTTCCCTGCCCACCTCCTCCCTCTTTGTTCAGAGCCTGTGTAGGTGGAATGTGCTCTTTGATAAATGCACTCTAATTATATAACTTCACTTCTTTTACAAGATGTTATACCAGGGTTACCTTAATTTTGTTCCTATTATGTAATTGGTTGTAGGATGCTTAAGCCCATACACCTACATAAATATTAATTTTATTTCTGTCTTGTTTGATTACAAGACACTAGAGCTCTAATTTTATGCTTTTAAGGACATTATCTTTGAATACAAGACACTCTGTCTTGCCTCTTTTCTCTACTAATCAAACAATTTATAAGTCAAACTCTCTTCTGCTCCAGCTAATATATATGTTCTATTTCCTGGATAATCTTAAGCAGAAATTTCTCTACCTTAGGTCAAAAGAGAGTCAGAAGGTAATAACAATGTAGGGAACAAAAAATACCCATAAATGTAAAGCAATATAAATTGTTTTCCTTAAAATGAATGCAATCTAATTTTAAGGTATTCATTACTTTCAAAACACGGACTTCTAATTCTATCAAGGATGGAAATCTAGCAATATTGTGATTATACTGGGGAGGGGTGTGGACAAAAATCTCATGAACACAGACAGATTAGTTAGAAGGCCAGTGGTTTAAATCATCTAACCTACTATTTAATGCCTTACATGTTAACATAAAATCAACAAAAATGATGAGATTAGACTAAACCCCAGGAAGAAAAATGGGAAGAAGGCGGTGTGTAATCATCCCCATTTTCTTATTCTCACAATTATTCCAGGCAAACCAAAGTGTGAAAGGAATGATGCCTACTACTTTCAGCAAAACTTATCATAAAGAAAAAATTTTAAATAGCAAACAATACACTGTGGCATGGCAATTAGCACACGACCCTGGTTGAAGAATGTTCAGTATTTTCATCTTGAGTTTAGGTAAAACAATGCATTCTACTATGTGGCATAGGGGTTGGTATCTACTTGAATAATTTCTTCCATATTTGCATAGGTCTGTTTTGCTGTATCAGCAGAAGGGGTACAAGATGTGATTGAAGCCAATCACATAACAGCAGCTCTCTACTTTTTAAATTCTGCGGTATGACTGAGACATTTAATCAGAAGACAGATCACTTATTCCAAACATTATTGACAGAAATAAACAAGAATTTTCCACAAGCTTTCACTTGCAAAAAAGAGAAAAGTTGGATGTTAATCATAGGTTTCAGGATTAGCGCACACCAGAGGGCAAACATCAAGGAAACAGGAATTTAGAATCTTAATCTTAAGAATTCTTAAGATTTTTCTTTGCAGAATTTCATCCTCTTTTATTGTTCCCCACATTAATCGATCTGGTGAAAGATCAATCAATCCATCTAAACATGTTTTGTTCTCCTTGTTAAATGAAGGTATAGTAACATAGGTGAACATCTGTGGTCAGAAGTTCTCCAAATGTTGACCAGTATCAAGTTTTTCAGATTTTCATTTCCATTTATCATACACCCACCACGACATCATGATAATCAGTGTCATCCTTCACTGGAATATAATAATGAGAACAAAACATTTTTGCTTTCTCCTGAATTTTTCAAATTCCTGAAGAAAATTATTTTTGAACAAAAACAATTCTTAAATTGTAAAGAAGGAAACAGTGTGTATTTCAGCTAGTAGAGGGACAGTAAAAGACAGAAGTGACATCAGTGCAATATGATTAGAAAAGTGATTTCAAGAAATGATCTGTTTGTGAACACTGGCATCAGAGCCTGAGTGTATGATTCTCGTTCACAGACCTTTATAAAATCCCCAGCAACATTTGATCTTCATTAAGAAGAAATGGTTGTTTGGTGGAAATTATTTAGTAATAAACAAATACAACCCTTTACATAACCCTAAAGGGCATTATTTTCAATTCAACCCTGGACTAACCCAAAATACAGGTAAATTTTACCATTGATATGGTACCAAGAAAAGCATCATTTTCAACCTGAATCTACAATTTGTCAATCATAATATCCAAGAACTACTATTGCTCCACAGAACTAAATAAAATAAGCTGTGTTCTCTTTTCCAGAAAATTACCTACATTTGACAAAGAAAAAAATGTTTAAATCATTATTTATTCCTCAAAGCTTACTAATTTTGAAAATGTATTTTGCCACATGCCTGAAGTGGTGTTTAGAAGAGGAAGTCAAAATATAATGTTAAAATGAAGTGAACATGCCTTTATCTTACTGAGCTGATGTGATGAAGGCCAAAAATCTGTCTTCAGATCCTCTGGATAGAGATACAAAACTTACGTTTCAGTTTCAACTAAATGATAGATATAGTGAGTGACAAAATCAGTTTTTGAAAAAAATGCTAAGCAACAAAATCCACTATCAAAAATGTAGTAAGCAGAAAAATCAGCTTTCTCTATTACTCCACTACTCTATTTTACTGTCATTCTACAAATAGCAATAGCATCCCTGTAGCCTCTTAACAAAGCCATTTGACATACATTAGCCATTAATTCAATTCTTAACATAAACTCTCACAATAGGAAGCATTATTCCCATTTCGCATGTGAAGATATTGAGAGTTAGATGACCTACCTAACTTCTCAGAACTAGAAAGTGGCAGAGACGCAACTGAACATTTCTACTTCCTTCTTTTGCTGCTGTGTGGTTGCCATGAGAATATGACTGGGCTAACCTAAGAAAAAGCCAGAGCTAGCCTGCTGGAGGATGAGGGGCCATGTGGAGCAGAGCCCAGTCCTCTCATCTCAGAGCCAGCCAAGTTCAATGACACCACCTAGCTAACCCACAGCTGACTGCAGGCACATGAATGAGTCCTGCTGAGATGTGCTTAGATCAGCAGACCCACCACAAACATGGTGAGAAACAGTAAGCGGTGGTTGTTTTAAGCCATAAATTTTTTAGGTGGCTTGTTACATAGCATCGTTATGGCAATATTCAACTGATCCACAATTCTAAGTTGCCAGCACACAAACCCTCAGGCATCGGCTGACTGAGAAGAATCCAAACACTCAGCAGCACTTTAACAAGCATTAGATAAACAAAATAAGAAATTTAAGAATTTAGATACTCTTACCTAGACTCGGCATAAATATCCAGGTCAATATGGCTCATTTTACAATAAAAAAGTAATTCTCCACCCTACTCCTGTGATTTATTTCTACCATGACACTTGTATGATTTTCTAATGGCCATCGTGGAAAAAAAGTTAAAATGATAAAACAATGGTTCAAAAATCACTAAATACTTTTTGCTCTCTCAGCACATGCTCTTATTGTTAACTAACTGTTGCCAGTGAAAATATTGTGATTGTTAATAATATTGTAATAACTTAGCAAATGAGTTTGAAAAAGGAGATGTGTATTTATGCTCCACAATTTTCTCTATTTTTAGAAATGACTGAAGTGTATACAGTACAGAATCAAAAGTAAGGTTAGAAAATATAAGACATTAAGATAGGTATAAACTTGGAATATACCTAGTTACCCATAATAGTAGGTGCTCCAAAAACATTTTTTGAAAGCATAAATGAAAGAATGAAAATGCTTGTGAAAGTTCTGGCTTCCACATTCCATCAAAGTTCCCTTCTAGCTAAAAATGTGTAATGACCTCAACTTAGTTAGAAATTATCAGTGATATCATTATTTGGCTACCAAATAGCTTCCCCACCCTTTGGCAAGTCTTAAATGGCACTTCAACATTCCCTTGTAAAATGAAAATGTTTTGAGTTAGACAATTCCAACAATAATAACTAGCCTAGTGCTACCGTGTGCCAAATTCAGGACCACATATCTTATGTGCATTGGCTCATTTAATCCTCACAAATGTCCTATGGGATAGATACTTTCACTCCTGTTTTATGGATGAGAAGACTGAGACTGTTCAAAGTCACACATCTAATTACTGGTATAATTGGTAGAGCTAGGACTGAACCCAAGTATGTCTGCCACTAAAGCCTATGCTCTTAAACATTTAGAATCACGTACAATGTCAGACAAATGATAAGTGATTCTCAACACGACCAGGTTCTGGACTTCTGAGGAATTTTCTCCCTGAGAAGAGCTGGAGAATCTGGGTCCAGCTCTGAAGACTTCTTCACTTACCATTCCCCCTCCCATAATACATCCTCAACCATGCATGTTAGAGAGGTATGCAGAATTCCTACATTCCCCACAAAGCAATAGGAAGAAAGCACAAAGATCTTTAGAATGAAACTTCATATCTGTCCCTTGCTAAGGTGACAACACCCTCTGACACTAAGAACTATCGATCTTCTATGTCACATTAATGAAGAATCCCAACCAATCAAGCATGAAAAAGAAAAAAAATACATAATATCCATACAATATATAAAACAAGAACTGAATTCTCAACTTTTGCATTACATAGCATAGACACTCAAGTTTCTACTGAGTTGAATTGAGCCAACTGATGTGTCATATTTGAGGGAAAAAACCTCAGCATGTAAAACCAAGAATAATTTGCACAATTTGAAATATTAGACCAACTGAAAATTCTGTTGACAATAAAACATTCAGCATCTTACTAATGAAGTAATTATGACTCCTCAATTAACTACTCTAGAGTTCAGACTAATGCTTAATAGCCATTGAATATGTATATGTGTCAGACACATTTTTAGGTGCTGGAGACATTAACTAACTCATCCCCATTCAGTAGATGAGAGAATTGAGGCTTAGAGAGATTAAGTAACTTGTGCAAGGTCACTAGGAAGTCAGTTCACAATACTGAACCTATGACCTCTACAGCACAGTTAGGACCACAAATTTGGGGGACCATTAGAAATTCAAAAAAATGAAACCAGGCATCAGGTACCTAAAAGAACCAGTCACACTGAGGGGTTTCCAATGACTGAAGGCAATTCTAAATTTGATCCTGTGCTATAAATTGTGTCTTCCTGTTTCTCTTCCCTCGTTGGAGTTTTTCTAAAATAAGGACTTAATAGATTATAGATTCTCCACTCTTCCTTTCCTCCAGCTGCTATCAAGATCCAGCTGCATCAAGAAAAATAAAACTAAGAGTGCCCTGCCAGTGACTACAGTGAATACAGCACTGTATACTTGAAAGTGCTGAAAGTAGATCTTAACCCTTCTCCCCACAACAAAAAAAGAGTTAATGATGTGAGATGGTGGCAGTGTTAATAATCTTGATCTTGGTAATCATTCTGCAATGTATAAGGCAATCAAATCATCATGTCATGCACCTTAAATATACACAACTGTATTTGTCAATTATTCCTTAGTAAAGTTGAAAAAAAAAAAGACTCTCCTTTCAGAGATGTCTGTGGGGCTGACAGGATAACCAGCACATTAAGATTTTTGTGTTTACCAGAACATATCTCACTGAGAATTAATCCCAGTTCTAATTAGGATACGCATGCCCTCTGCATAAGAAAGTTTTCTATCTTTGTCAAGATCAAGCATTTTAATATATTTTTGTCCTTTCAGTGATCTAGGGTAACAAGAAACAAAACAGGCAAGACTCATGACATATCATCATCCAGCCCTTTTCCCGACTCTGTCTTTAAATGGATTGGTGGATTGGTTGTTCTCTGACTCCTAGGTGAGCGCTCGGGCAGGCTCTGTGAATCTTCTGGTTACATTCTCCCAGGTTCCCCAGTCAGTAATTAAAGTCTTGTATCATGGGAAAGTCATGTTGGTATCATGTTAAGGCTTCTCTCATAAGGCTCCAGGCCAGCTACAAAGCTGGAATCTTACAGAAAGGAAAGGAGTGTGATTGACTTACGTTCTCCTTCCCTAAATAGCTTGGTTAGACATCTCCTTCTTATTCTGCTAACATGGCTTCTGATGCTTAGAGAAACTTGGTGAAGAGATAAGTGAAGGTAGGAAAGAAATTTCTTATGTGATTTCTAAAACAGTAAGCTACTTCTCTGTCTTTGTCTCTCTCTCACTCTCCTTTTCTCTCCCATACATTTGTGGATTCTTCAGAGATCTCTATCTTAGACCAGGTGCCTTAGGTGCAGAGCCTGAGACAGAGAGTCTTGTGCAAATGATTTTTGAGGGAGAGCTCTCTCAGAAGACACCTCTACAGAATGGAGAGAATCAGGATGGGACAGGAGGAGTTTGGCAAAGATGCTGTTCCAGCTGAAGCACAGTCTTGGCCTGGCCCCATGCAGAGGTCTGAAGTACGCACTGCAACATAGGTAGTTAGGCATTGAGGCAAAGGGCCTGAGCTTTTATACGTCTCCATTTTTCAGTTACTGGCCATGGGCAGCCTCCAGATTGGTGGGAGGCATAAACTACGAGGCATCTCTGGGCAGGGGCTCCTGTCAGTCAAAATCAATCCTCCAGGATGGGGGGCAGCTGTTAAGATGGTACTCCCAGCACCTTGGGGATGGATGCACCTCCTCAGGAAAAAAAGGTGAGGACAGAGCACTAACACCATCTGCTAAACCCACTTCCAGGAGTAGAGCCCTTTTGCCTGTAGCTCTTTTGATGCACATGATGCCTTTTCCTCATTTTGTTAGAGAAAAATTTGAGATTTGAAGTGTAATGTATTAACTTACTTGTGAAAATTTGAGAACCTTTTTTTTGGCATATCTTGGATTTAAGCAACAGTGAGCAAAGGTGATTGTTGGGAACATACTTTGAGATCATTGATTGTGCCTAATTATACCAGTTAACAGCAGATACTTGTTCTAGAACACCTTTGGAGTAAGATTTTCCTACCCCTTCCCTGCTACACACACACAAAATAATTCTTTCACCATCTTATTTGACCTTTTCCAAAGCAAGTAAAAACATACCTAAGTGACTGTACTTGTAAATACCAAAAACTAAAAACAAATGTCCCTCAACCTGGGAATGGATAACCAGGCCATGTTGTGTCCATACAGTGAGATGCTACCTGGCAATACAAAAGAATGAACTGCCGACAGGTCCAACAACACAGACGAATCTCAAATGCATTTTGCTATACGAAAGGAGCCAGACTAAAAGGCTACATATTGTGCAATTCAATTTGCATGACATTTTGGAAAAGGCAAAATTCTAGGGAAAGAAAACAAATCAGTGTTTCTTTCAGACTTGGGAGGTAGGATTGATTACAAAAGGGGTACATAAGAATCTGGGGGATGATAAAACTGTTCAATATATTGATTGTGATGATGGTTACAAGACTATACACATATATTAAGACCTACAGAGCTGTAGACTTAGAGGTAAAGTTTAGTCTGTGCAAATTATACCTAAATTTTAAAAAATGATGCATAGCAATAAACTTACTGTACAAACAAAAAATGTGTTATAAACAAAAAACAATTAAAGTTAAATAAAAATTAATCCATGTATTGATAACTAAAAATTCCTGCCCATTTTTTATTTGCAATCACCAGAACCTTGAATTCTAACAGAAACTTCCAAATATTTTCTCCTAAAACATTAATTTTAATCTATGATAAATTCTTCTCATAATTAATTGACACCAATCCTTGCAGATGAGATTGTTAGAATATTTACTGAAAATACATTTAAATTATCTGTCCAAAAAAAATCAGACCCAACAAAATACCTGTTTCATGAATACCTTTTACATGAAAGTTGCTCAGACATTATGTGTGCTGGACCTGTTTCTAATGACCCAGGAGCAAGTAACAGCCAAACTGAGCTCCTCTTATTCTGATTTTTCTACAGATGCGCAGTGATGGGAGGTCTGTTGACTCTACATTTCTGGGACTGACACAGGCCTGGCACTTGTCACAAAGAGGTGGAACTCAAGACCCATTCCTTCAATGAGTGAATGAAATTCATACACTACCCTTTTTCCTCACCACTTCCAAAGCAAATGTAAATCCATGGCAGGAAAAGGGATGGACTTGAATCAAGAGTACCAGAGTCAGTAGCAAAGGTTTTATGATACTGACACAACCTGTTCTCCAGTCAAGCTCCATACCAATACAATGCTTTCTAGGGTCCAAGCACCTTTGCAAAGAATTATAATCACTTCCTTTTCTTTGTGGCAGAACTCAGTCAGTATTAAAGTTGGCTCCAAGGGGTCATTTTCAGGGCACTATTAGAAACCACCAAATGAAGATTGAAATGCTTAAATGCTTCAAGAGTGATGAATGTGCCACTTTTCCAAGGCTTGGTATACTCCATGTAAAAAAGCATGCCTTACATAATTTGGGGAAATTTCTGTGTAATTATTTAATATATTTAATAATATGATTTCTGCATATTTCTGAGAAATATAGAGGTCCATTGTAAACTTGAGTAAATTCAGCTAATTCAATACATTTTATCAAATAGCTAAAATTGTGCAGGGAATTGTAGACATAAAATCATTTTTTTTAAAAGAAACGAGTCTCATGGACGTTCTGAATGACCGTTAGGCTTAATATCCCCTTTATGGGTGGCATCACCTTGTGTGTACCTGTGTGTGTCTTGCAGGGTCTCATTCAATACTTCCAGCTACTTGGGGGCAATGCCTTAGTCTCTGTCTCTGTCTCCAGGCCCCAGGCACAGGCACATAATGCAGAAGGTCAAACAGGGCTGTATTGGATACAGGAAAATGCATGAAGGTGGAAATAAAAACCAACCATAAGTATTGATAGGGAGAGCTAACATTTATTGAGTGTTTACCATGCATGGTCACTGTCCTTTGTATTCCACACATACTGCCTTACTGAATCCTCAGAACTTATGAAGCAGGTACCATTGTTACCCCATCCTACTGGGAGGTGCAAAATGAGGGTACCATTATCACTTCCATCCTACTGGGAGGTGTAAAAAGGTTAAATAATGTGAGACACACTGATAACACTACAATGGAGTTTAAATTCAAACCCAAGCACACAAATGCCATATTTTGCCTTACAGATTACCATATGTGCAGATATTCAGCACTATCTTTTTAAATTTTTTTTCTCATTTCCTTTCTAATTTGTTCAAAATGAAACAAATGATTATGTAAAAACCACTCGAGTACCTGGTTATTTCTAGACTTAGTTGATGAAACTATTCTCAGCAGATTATGTTCTTTTTATCTGCAAGTTTTAAATGACATGTTAGCCTTTCTGGCCCAAGTTGGACTAAATATAGCAATTATGTTCTACAGGTGAAGGTCATTTTGAGGAACACTCCATCTAAAAACTAGGACTTTTAGAGACATCTATGGAAAGAGAATACATGTAAAATGATCTCTTTAAATTTTAGGCTCAATAAACAAAATTTGGTTTGAGTTAAAATTCTACTACCCACACACTTTTCAGAAAGTGTTTATTCAGTAAGGGATGCCTCATAACATTCTCAGAGCAAACACAATCCTTCTGTTAACAATATTAGACTTTTAAAAGCATAATATTTATTATAATCAAACAGAGAAAGATAGACCAGTTTAAGTAAATGCTCTACTTATTAATGCATGGATTAATTTCCACATCCATCTTCTCTTTACTAGACGCTCAGACAAAAGCAGGAAAGAGGGTCTATATGGTCATTTGTCCGAAGGATTCCTTTATATTAGTCCAAAGAAAAGGATAGGGAGGAAAAAAACAACTGTTAGGTTGATCGCACTGATGGGCCTGATTAATAGCCTCCTGTTTCTCTAGCCTTTGCCCTGTGACTGACTACTTTGCCATTTCTTCTAACATGAAGTAGAATCTGTTTCCCCTCCCCTTAAATCTGGCTGACCTGTGACTTGCCTTAGACAGCAGAATGCAGTCGAAGTGACACTGTGACAGTTCTAATTTAGGCCACAACATGCCTTGCACACATCCTTTTTCTCTCTCCCTCAGTCTCTCTCTCCATCTCTCTGTCACTCAGAGCCTGTCTCTGTCCTCCGAACAGCCTAGCCTATTGAGAATAAGAGATAACTAGGGAAGGGGAGGGCTGAAGTACCCCAGCCAATGGCCAACCAACACTCAGAACCAGAGCAGTTCAGCAGACTCATGACGGATCATACACACGAGGGAGCCAACCGAGACCAGAGAACAACCCAGAATAGACTGCTTAGTCCAGTTTAGATTACTAACCCACAGAATTCATGCTGAATAAATGACTAGTGTTTAAGTCATGATGTTTTTGAGGTGGTCTGTTACACAGCAATAGCTAACTGGTACTGCCTCTATTACGGGAAACGTATGTAAAAGTAATTCAAATAATACTTTTAAATTTTGTATCAGCCTTTTAAAAATCAATTATTTTATTTATGAGGTATTTATATCCCACAGAAGAAATTAAGTTGTTACTTAATATACAGCATAATTACATCACCTTATTTTCCTTGATTTATTTTAATACATTCCTAATTCTCAAAAAAATGTATTGAACTGGTTATCAGCTTGTCTTTAATAACTGAATGTTGTATGAGAAGAATATTAATAGTAAAACCCTTAGGCTCTGTTTGGATTCAGGAGTAATAAACATATGATATATAAAGTCCTTACCATTTTTTGTCACAATTGAAATTTAATATAATAATTGCTAAATCTAAGGACAACTATTGTGTTCTTAAAATTTTTAAACAAGGATCAGGGTAACAACATTCACTGTAGCTGGCCTTGTTTTGTTTTCCTTTTGAGCAGTGATTTACCATAAGAACATTTTACATTTCCACCCAATGTGTAAATGTATGTGCCTTTATATACACGTGTGCCTGGAAGTCTTTCCAAAACAGTATCTATTTTTACTACTGCTAGTATTTTCTAGTATACTGCTTATTACATTGTATTCTACTGCTCTTTTTTTTTTTTTATGCTGGTCTCCAACCAATAAACTGATTTCGCAACCTACTTATGGGTCCAGACCACTAGTTTGAAAAACACTGACTTCAGAATTAGTTTTTATCTTCTATGAATCACAATCACTGGAAACTGTTTTGATGATAAAGTACTTGCCTAAGGGTTAAGCTGTTCTTTGTTCACAGTTAAGACTTTTTCTCCATTCTGAGTGGCCACAGGTAGTTTTTCCAATATGGTAATGATAACGATTTACAACTGCTTCGTGCTTTTGAGATTACAAAGCATTTTTCACACATATTACCTCAAACCTCCATTGGGTTAATTGGCAAAGGAAACATAATATTGTCCAATTATGTTCAATTCTAGGTAGATCTGTAATTTTATTATTCCAGATAAAGTGAACCTTCAGCAAGTAAGACACATCACACCACTTTCCCATGTCCTAGTAATTTAGTTAGTTTTGAATGTGTGATATGCAGGGATCTTCTGAGAAACATACACATTATTTGAGCCAAAAAGCTTCTCATAGGCATATAAAATAAGTCAATCATGTTGGACTGCAGTTTTCAAATTGTTTAAAGTTTACCCCCTTGAGCCATGTTCAAAAGAAGTTATAAAACCAAAAAGATGTGTAGTCAGAAAACAAATACATAAACCTATATATAAGTGAAGACTTTTTTTTCTCTATAAATATCCTCAGAAAAGAGGCCTGATTTACAGTCAAGTCCTAACAAAGTCACTCAAGTAACTTGAGTTTTCCTGATTATTTTGAATAGCAGAACAATATTTGAGGAAGATATCTTAGCCTGAAATTAACTCAATTAATCCCTTTGGATACTTTAACTGGTTTACTTAAACAGCAGTAGTATAATAGAAAGTAAAAAAGAATTAACACAGATTGAGAAATAATTCCCAGGTAGGTATGACCTCACAACTGCACATGTACATAATTTAAAGGGGCCTTTTCAGGGTAACTTTAAAAATCAATACGATAAGTGTTTTCAAAGATTCCCCTAATATATGCAGGATTTATGACCAGAAAACTATCCTAATTTATGCAAAGGAAACTATGGCTTGGGCTAAACTTTCCAGTCATTGTATCATATAGGGTTTCTAAAACTGCAGCATCTCAAACAATGTAAGTAGAAGTGGATATGATTTATTCTGCAATTACATGACTCCCAAAAATGCTCCCATAGTAACAAAGGCAATGTGTCCAAAAGTCATGTGAAGATTTTGGAAAAAAAGAAGTTTCTATGAAATTAGTAGGATTAAAGCACTATTCATAAAAAACACAGGGCTTGACATAATACATTGTTTAAATATATATGTAGCAACAACATGGATGGAGCTAGAGGGTATTATGCTCAGTGAAATAAGCCAGGAGGAGAAAGACAAGGGCCAAATGATTTCCCTCATCTGTGGAGTATAACAATGAAGCAAAACTGAAGGAACAAAACAGCAGCAAACTCACAGACTCCAAGGGCCTAGCGGTTACTAAAGGGGAGGGAGGGAGAAGGGGATTGAGGGGTATTATGATTGGTACACATGGTGTGTATGGGGTCACAGGGAAAACAGTGCAGCCCAAAGAAAGCAAGTAGCAACTCTGTGACATCTTACTACACTGATGGACACCGACTGCAGTGGGGTGTGGGGGGGACTTGATAATATGCGTGAATATAGTAACCACAATGTTTTTCATGTGAAACCTTCATAAGAGTGTATAGCAATGATACCTTAACATATATATATGTAGCAGACACTGTTATCTGATGGTTCAATATTCATCCCTTCTTTGTGAATATAATCCCAACTTCATTTAGATTAGCAATATATTCAGCTCTAGGCAATGAATCATGATTTGTCTGAACTAGTGATGCTCAACCTGGATGGCAAAATTATAGTCACCTGGGGATAATTACGGCAGTCTGGTATTGGTATAAGGGTAGATCAATGTGTCAGAAGAGAGTCCAAAAATAGACCCACACATATAAAGTCACTTAAAGGGGGCTGTCCCAGATAACCTGGACATGTGGTCACTTAAACAGAAACAAGTTAAAATAAAATGATAATGTCACCATAGATGCTGTTTTATCTCAAGCTTATTGAATTCATACTGTCAGCCTTGAAAGGAAGATAGTGTAGATAAGGTCTGTTCCCTCCTTATACTTCTCCATAAAATAGTAAGTAGACTGGCCGGTGAAATTACACTCGGTGCTCTACACTACAGAGGTAAACGAGGGATGGTGGAAGGATTCATCAAGGATTCGATTTATCTTCGTGTGCCTCAGGAGGTATTACAAAAAGCAATCTTAAGAACAGTGTGGTTCACAGAGAAGACAAGTAGTGACTCTATAGCATCTTACCAGGCTGATGGATAGTGACTGTAATGGGGTATGTGGGGGGAGGGGGGAATTGATAATATGGGTGAATGTTGTAACCACAATGTTGCTCATGTGAAACCTTTATAAGATTGTACATCAATGATACCTTAATTTTAAAAACAAAGAACACTGTGGTCCAGTTGTATGGCTTATACATGAAACAGCTATTTTTAAAATTGAAATCTTTCTCCTAAACAAAGCTCACATTTACCCTAATATTATATGGGATCACTGGATTAGAATTAGCCATTATCTATTTACAGGACCTGCTTTTCGTCCCTTTCTCCTCCAGCCCAACACCTGAAGACGTTATAGAAAGCAGGTGCCATGTAAGACTTTCTTGGTGTTAGTGACCCTGCACAGTTCCAACAGGATTCACTGAAATTTAGTGAATTTCCCAAAAGAAGCCAGCAGTTTCACACCATCTGAGAGACCTGGGTGATTGTTCATTACAAACAGGAAATGCTAACTCCAATTGGATGCCTAGACCAGCAGCCGCCCGCAGTCTGAAATGCCCCCTGGGAGTCCACCCTGACCAAGGACAGTCTCTCTATGCTTATTTGGGCACCTCTATCTGGAGATCCCCAAGTTCCCTTCAGTTTCTTTCCATTTCAGTCTATGGTGGATATACCACTCTAAACTCACTCTCATCATTCAGATTTTCTTGCTACCTGCTTTCTGCTCCTGAATATCTGAAGTTCTGATTAAGCCCTCAAGTAACATCCTATGGGCCCTCAGAACTTCCGCCTTTTCAAACAGCTTGCTGAGGGCAGTTGTCAGCATTGACCCACCAAACAGAAAATACTCACACCTACATCCCTAAGTCTAGGACAATAGATGTCTTTTGTTCGTGGACATACTCAACTCCAATCATCTTACTGCAGCAAACATATGACACGACCTCAAACTTCATCATCATAGAACCAGCTCCAACCCTGAAGTGTTGAGGACAAGAAGATCTGGTTTTGAGTCTCACAAGTATGTAATCTGTATTGTTGGAAAATTCTCTTTCCTATTCTCTTAACAGATGGCTTCCGGAAGGGCACATATCCTTCTAACAACTGGCAGGCAGGTAGGATATGAACCACTCTGAGTAGCACATACAGCTCTTTATGATCTCATCTCCACCCAACCATGTCTCTCAGCTGCAGCCACGTCTTGCCTAGACATTTCTCTCCCCAGTAATGCAGAGTCACTAGAGACCTCGGGAGCTCTGGCAGGCCTTTATGCTTTGGCCATGTTCTTTCCCCTGGCTTGGATGCCTCTCCATGCTCTTATCCACCAAGAAAACTCTTCTCTGTGCACCAAGCCTCAGCCCCAAGGTTACCTTCCCTACCCTCCCTGACAGGTGTAAAGCCTTCCTCCCTGAGGATTTCACTATACCTGGCCTTCACCAGAGTATGCACCTTATATCTACTACACTGTTTTAAGATACATGAAGTGTATCTAATTACCAACTACCTGGCAGATGCAAATGTGTTTGAAACACAAAGTCACAAAAGCCAAGAGATCACAAATAATAAAATATTGTAACACAGAAGATGAGGTATTAATAGTGGAAACTATACTATATGATTAGTACATGATTTTCTCTTTAATCAGTTAATGAAAAATTGCAGAGTATTAAATGGAGAACACTAAAGGAGTAAGACTGCCTTTGACACACACCTTGAAGGCACCCTTCTCAGTCACACTGGGCATCCCCAGAGTCAGGCTTCCAGAGATACAGGATTATTCCTGTCAAGTATGGAATGATAGGCTTATGCTTAAATCCAAGTTTTTAACAACTCTCTGTGTATTTGATATCCTAGCTGTACTGGAGAAAATGTACTCATTCTCAGATAACTAAATGTACAAGCCAGGAAGGAAGTGAAGCGAGTTGGCCCGCCTGCTAATACTTTGCACCTAAAACAATGACAGTAAATCTCCAGCACAGATTGAAGCCTTGATTCCTCAGGCTTCTAATACATGGTCCTTATAAGCATCAATTTTGAATGGGTAACACTGGAAGCATGAACAACTAGGGGACGGCATAGCTAA
This sequence comes from Manis javanica, assembly GCF_040802235.1. Classification (NCBI taxonomy): domain Eukaryota; kingdom Metazoa; phylum Chordata; class Mammalia; order Pholidota; family Manidae; genus Manis; species Manis javanica. The sequence goes on along the minus strand of NC_133160.1, from coordinate 33,587,660 downwards.
TATGCTCAGTCACATCAGAGACGTGGCACAGACAACCATCGGCCAGTAATCAAAGGAAACAAATTGAGGCTCAAGAACATTGTGGGTATGGGACTCAACAGGCATGCACACAGTCAGGCTCTCTTCATTGCCTCTTCAGACCGACATACACTGAAGACATGGCTCTGATGGAGGCACAGATTGCAGAGTGGATGTGATCTAAAATCACAGGGAGGCACACAGCAAATGGATAATGAGTTCTCCATTTATGACACTTTCTGTCATTCAAAATAGGTTTAAAGATGCCACATCACTTCAATAACCTTCATGATTAATTTTGGAATCTTGCCACCATTCACCAGTTATGAATCTGGTTCTAATTCTCAGGCAGCTTGAGGTAAAGCTTTCTTTCCTATTGTTTCCAATGATAGATCGGTCCTTAATGCAGACAAGAATGTAAAAAGTATGAAAAGCCATCCATCACAGATAAAGGCTTTTATTGACTTATCTCCAAATATTCAAAATTATTTGTTAGTCATTTCTAGCTTCTCACAAGACCCCAAAATAAGAAACATTAGAAATAATTGCATCTTAAAATAGTTTGGTTTTTCACAAATACAAGTGCCTTTTATAGTATGTCAAAGACCATGAACAACCTTTTGGACATTTGTCACTTCTAATTACTATTTCTTATTTAAACTAAACCCTCAGATATTTTTTGTTATTACATTTCCTTAACTAAAATACTATAATTGATTATTTATACAGCGAGGATATTTCATTTTGATTTTGACAACTATCCATGAAATTCTTAGTAGTACATTTCCTATGAGAGGAATTTCAAAATTCCTTCTGAATTCTGAAAATTTCTTGACATCTTCTTTGCTTTTTTTTCCTAAGTGCTTATTACTAAGAACACTAGTTTAAAAAAAAAAAAACACTGTGCCATTTCAGAAGTAAATCTCTCAGTGTAACCATTCCTTTTGGGAGGAAGAGCGCTCTACAGCAGGAAAATAAATCACAGATGTTTCTTTTTCAAGGGATAATAGGAAAGCTGATTCTTGAATACCATCCTCCTTCATCACTAATGCTCTAATCAAATACCCATAGCCACATTCAGATTATGTCTGGCAGAAGATTAACTGGGGAGACTGAAGCTTGACACAGATTTCCTGGGTGTTTGATCACAGATGGACTTGTTTCTTTTGGCTGACATTACTTTAATAGCTGCTCACAAAAATAATTCATGACTTTGACCTAAATGGTAGCTTTGCTCTTCCCACCAGAAGACCACCATATATCAAGAGATGTATTGACCTGACCCCTATAAACTCGGAGAAGGTGCAGGGAAAACTGCTCTTGCCCACCCAGATCAGCCACCTCCATTCATTTTGCAGGTTCCAGACACCCACAGTCAGCTTCTACATGCTTTGTACCCAACTGCTTGTATGCACAGCCTCCTCTGGGGGTTTTCCTTCCTTGGGCTACTGGAGCACCTGTCAGTACGGGGAGCTGGAAGGGCCTGGGAATTCACCCCACCCCACCCCCACCCCCGGGCTGGTGCAGGAATATGAAAGGTAAGCTCCCTCACCTAAAGGAAGGACAGACTCTGGGGTATATTTATGCCCCAAAACACTCCGTAGGGTCATGCTGAAGTGGGACTTCCTTGAAATGGAACCCTTATCTGGCTTGTCCCCCTACCCCTGGCCTGCTCCCACGGCTGCCTTGCCATTCTCTCCTGGGAACCTTCCCTAATAATCATCTACACACAACTTGCAGCTCAAGGTCTGCTTCTGGGGAACCCAGACAAGACAGAAGGCTGGTGTAAGAGCTGTTTGGTCAGAGGGGGGAGAGGGAGGGGAAGAGGAAGGAAGCTAATATTTACAGAGCATTTACTCTTTCCAGAGCCACACTGGGCACTTACAGGCATTATCTCATTGGATCTTACCCATGGGTAATGCATGTATCATCTGAACACTGTAAAGAAAACTTGACCGCTACAGTGGAGAAACACAGGACATCTACACAAGTGGCCCTCTGTCCTGTAGTCCCCACTACTGATCTAAGAAGGTCAGTTCTCTGTTCTGCCTATTTGCATGAAACTCTTAATATTACATTTCCCAAAAGAAGGATGTCAAAATTCCTTCTGCCTGTTGTTTACAAGAGTAATAATGATGAATGCTTATAGAGCATTTACTATAATGTGCCATGTGTGTGTGTGTGTTTGTGTGTGTGTTTATGCATGTGTGTAGTGTCTTAAATGACCTAAGGTCAGACATCTTAACAGTTCTGGAGCTAGAGTATGAACCCAGTCTGGCCAATTCCTAAGTCCCTGCCTTCATTTACTATGCCATCTGACTATAAACAGAAAAAGGAACATTCACTAAACACCTAATTTAACATGGTTTTCTAAGGCTCCTTACACAAAAACACCATCATTTCTATGTGGCTAGGCCTCCTAGAGAGAATGTCATTTTGAAAGGATGACTTAATGAATATGCACTTAAAGCCTTCAAAAGAAATAGAGTTGGCACCAGAAAAATCTGGAACAATCTGAAAATCAAATAAGACCACGTATACGGTTGAGGGCCAAGAAATGAGAAACAACTTGCATCTTAGCCCATGAACGCTGTATAAAACTGATATTTTCTTGTGCCTGAGTTTAGTCATCTGCTCAATATGTGTCCTTCCTTAGCACAATGGGATAAGGATGCTGGAAATTGAGACTACTCAGGTGTAGAATGCTGGAGGTGTAGGAAACGTGTCCATCTTGGAAAGAAGGCATGACAGTGCTTCTCAAGAAATATACCACTTACACACATAAGCCATCTGAGTTAGAGAATTTGGTTCTGATAGACTGATTATGTAACAAAATAGTCCTGCTCCTTTGAAAAGTCACATCATAATGTCATGTCCTCTGGCTGCCTGAGAAATATAGAATAAAGTCATTCAAGACAAACGGACTTCAAGAACATGATGATGGCTTTAAAGTATGGAGAGATTTGATTCAGCTTAAATATTCAGAGCAGATGAGCCACTATCTCAGAAAGAAATGTCTCCAAAAAGAAAACTAGCTTTTTGCAAACTGAAGGATAAATATATAGGAGGCATTCTCAGTAGAACACACACACACACACACACACACACACACACACACACACACACACACACACACAGTACTAACAAGTTCTTAGTATCAGGGCTCTATGGAATGAACTAAAGTAGAACAATGTTTTTCTTTCCTTTCCGTACTAAACAGGATAGCTGCAACCATTTATCACCCTATGTCTTTGCCTCTCTGCCATGTGACTCGGCAGTAATTCCCATAATGTGGTGGAATCTGGGTTAACTTGTGACTTGCTGTGCCTTAAAGAATGTAGTAGAATCCATGGTATGCCAGTTCTAAGCTCAGACCTCAAGGATTCTTACGCTTCATTCTCCCTCTTGAAACCTTACTTCTGCTATTTGCATGAGCCTGAAAAGGCCTGCTGGAGGATGAGAGCCTCATGGTCCAATTGTCCCCGTTATCCTAGTTAAAATCAGTGAATCTCCAGAGCAGTCCTTGCCTCGCTGACCCAGCAGCTAACCACAGATGTGGAGGGAGACCCAGACACAGCCAGAAGAACCACCCCACTGAGCTCAGCCCAGATTGCTGATTCACTGTATCATGAGCCAAAATTCCTGGTTGTTGTTTTAAGCTACTACATTTTTTTATTTTTTATTTTTTTTATTTTGGTATCATTAATCTATAATTACATGAAGAACATTATGTTTACTAGACTCCCCCCATCACCAAGTCCCCCCCACATACCCCATTACTGTCACTGCCCATCAGCACAGTAAGATGCTGTAGAATCACTACTTGTCTTCTCTGTGTTGTATATTAAGCTACTACACTTTGGGATGATTTCTCATACATAAATAGCTATCTGGGACACATTTCTTCTTTCATTTTTAAATTTTAATATTCTTTATGATTGACAATGTAATTACATCATTTTCTTAAGAACTACTCTATTTTGTTACCTACGAATATTCATGGATAAAGTAAAATGGCCAGTGAACATCATAGTTGAGAAGCAAGATGGCATGGTAGATAAACATCACAGGTTCTCAAGCGGTATATGACAGATTTGAATCTTAGATCTCCTGCTGAGCTGACCTGGTGTAAGTTACCTCAACTTCTCTTATCTGGAAAATGGGAAAAACAATAATACACAGTATCTCATTTGGTTATTGTGAGGATTAAATGAATAATGTACCTCAGACACAGTAAACACAAATGAGCCATGATGGTTAACAACGACAAAATTCTTCCCATCATAACAGACATGTATACTCCTACATACCATCTTCTTGAATCTCAGATAGCTTCCCTGTAATGTGAGTGGGAAGGCATGAATTTATCCCCTTCTGATGGATGAGGAAACATGGGCTCAGACAATTTAAGTGACATAACCCTGGTTGCTGTTTCTGACTTCAAAACTCTCTCCCTGCAATACGCTAAAATACCTTGCCCACCCGAAACTCATACACAAAGGACTAGTTGAGTAAATCATAGCATATCCGCACTATAGTCTATGAAGGCCACCAGGACTTACTACTTGACTTGCAGGGATTTGCATGGAGTTTTATTGGGAGAATAAAAGCAAGATGCAGAAATGTATGATATAATGACATTTCTGTTGCACAAAGAAACTTGTAGTTACCTATGGATGTGTGTGTGCATTTTTGTATGTATGCATGTACATGTCCATGCATGTCCATACATGTATCTTTGTATAAATTATAATTATGTCTTATTATGTGAGATTCAAAATGGATATAGGACACATAAGAGGTTGTAACAAGAAGGGAATAAGACAGGGAAAACCCTAAAATCCCCCGTAAGCATACACATGATCCTGTAAGTTACAGGAATGGTGATATGGATATAAAGATACAAATATTTTTTAAACAAAAAGATATCTAAAATTGAAATTTTTCTCTTTTAATTTATCTAACATGATGTGATTTTAAAATATTATCACTTGTTTTATAGGCCAAAAAATAAAAATGGGATCTGTCCTATGCCACATTGTTTTACTACTTTCACAGTACAGAGAACAAATTTACCCCCCTGTAATAGATAAGGGAAAGTTAAAACCCCTTTGCATTTCTCTCAGTACTTAAATTGCATCATCTCCTCCACAGTTTGGCCCAAGATCAACCTTTTGCCTCTCCCTTAGAGTTAGAGTTAGCCTCTCCCTTCCCTGTGGAATTGGAGAGAATAAAATAATTTCTTGTGAGTCATTCTGAGGTGTACAATGCATATTTCATACATTTACCAAGGTAAGATATACATATGGTTATCTAACCTTAAGTGCACAGTACTATGAATGCTTACATATGCATATATCCATGGGAACTCCATTCAAACCAAAATCTATAACATTTCCATATCACCCCAAAATTCTTAGGTGCCACTTGCCCACATTACCCTCTCCAAGAGGAAATTGGATTACTTTTCTGATCTTGGTCCGCATCAATCAGTTTTGACTTCTCTTGAACTTTATACAAAAGGAATCATATGTATCTTTTGTGTCTGGTTTCTTTCACTCACCATGACCTCTGTGAGATTTCATCCACATTGTACCATGTATTAATAGTTCATTTTTACAATGGGTTTATCTAACCTCTTGTTGATAGCCAGTTGGGTTCTCTGCAGTTTGGGGCTATTATAAATAAGAAATCTATGAACTTTCTTATAACTGTTTTTGAAGAACACACATGCTCATTTCCCTTCAGTTCATATGGTAGACACATGAATGGCTTTGATAAATATTAATAAGCAGTTTTCTAAAGTGACTATAACCAATTTACACTCCTACCAGCAACAAATGAGAGTTCCAGTTATCTACCTCTTTGCCAGAACTTGGTATCACTGGCCTTTTTAATTTTCATCATTCTGGTGGGCATGCAGCATATCTTTACACTGGTTTGAAATATATAGCATTATTGACTTTTACCAGAAAAACTTTCAGATTCAAGAGTATCAGTTTTTCTTAATTAGTAAAACCCAGTTCTAAAATTCAAAAATTAGAGAACTAAGATACATTTAATATTGAGGTAACCACAAAAATAAGGAAATTAAAATTATATGATACAAATATATTATTAACAGTACCCTACTTTGGGGGGCACTAGAAAACATTTGTTCAATTCTAAGAGAGCAGCTAAAAACAGTTATTGTAAGCCTTTAATGTTTGACCTTATTACAAGTCTTGGGGAAGACAGGTTTTTCTAGGTTTCTGATTCCATAGCAAGTTACAAAGCATTCCTACGTGGAAGGCATAGTCTTAATGAATAAAATAGAGTGGTTTTTAGGAATTAAAGTGATTGCAAATCAGATATGGAGTTAAACAAAGTAACCACTACTAAGCATATGGCTTGTCTTCGTAAAGGTTCTATTTATGTACATTGGATGACAACCATTAGGCAGTACACAGTTCCCCAAGCTGGAGTTATAGAAGCCTAAAAATATATTTCCTGGCTTCCACCAGGAACTGGCAGAGTCTCAAAAGGGAGTTTGTGGCTTGGCCAAAACAAAACCATCCTTTTAAACCAACATTGTCTGCATTAGGGAATGGCTAGGTCCCATTAGTACAAGTGTAAGAAATATTTATCCCCATATTTGAAAAGTTAACCTTTTCCTGCTTGCATTTGTGATCTAAGGCCCTCTGCGGGAATCACTGGTCATCAGTCCAGCACAGGCTTTAAAGCAGGTTCCAGTGTCACTCTTATCCACTGTAAACAGCAGAATGGCTTCTAGAGTTTGTCTTTCTGGAGGGAATTCATCTATTATTACTCTCTTTCAGCACAGTATTAAGTCATGATATTTTTCTGGTGTTTCAGTCTTTAATCATCTCATGACCTGACCTAGCCACCTTGAAACCCTGTCAAAAACCCAGAGATGGACAGCATGTCCCACAATGATACAAATTTGGATGGAAGCCTATCGGCCACTAACTCCCTGCTTTCCTCCAAAGCCCCACCCCCATCTCATTTCTTTAATTTGAAATTAACATGGTTTCTCATCTTAATTCCCTTTGCACACCCCACTTGCAGCCTTAAGGCCAGTGTTCACATACCAAGTTGAATCTGAGACAATATTCCCTCAAACAGATGCATTCTCTCTTTCCTGACAGATTCCTTCTCCCTCTCCTTTATCTCGTACAATATGTCCCTATCCCTGTGTCTGAAAGACACCTTTTCTTTATAACCAGTCAATAAATCCTTCTGTCCTTCCTTCAAAGTATCCCATCTCCTCCGCAACTGCCATTCCTCTCCCATACCTCTAAGTCTTGTTATTATGCCCTATGCCATTGTTTCCTAGCTCACCACTGTGCCTCAGTTTCTCCACCCTTTTAGCTCACTCTGCACCAACCCCTTCACCTTACAACCCTTTCCCTTTCCATCAGAAGATCAAGTGCATGTATTTCTACTGGCCTTCTAGATACGCGATAGTCTGACCTCCAACTTCTCTTGCTCCTTGGGGTTCAAATGCCAATCATTTCCTTCTTAGAGAAGCTTCCTGTGCCACACTACCAAGACCCTGCTCCCAGGCCAAGCTGAGTGAGCACTCGAAGCTATTCTCCTCATCACACCTGACTGGACCAAGGGTGGACATCTGGCCCTTGGAGTCTGCTACTGAGGCTCAGTGATGCTAGCACATTGCTGCTGTGGTGGCGTGGCCACACACTAGGCACAGCAAACAAGCCATTCTGCAGACAGAGAACAAAAGCAGGAAGGTCCACAGAAATAAGCAAGCAGTACTAAGTTCTCTAGAGAGACACAGGAAGTCATCTTAGCTCCTGACTCCTAATTTATGGCTCTGTTCTTCATGAGGTCCCTGTAAATTTCTTGCCAAAGCCTTTTATCCTCCAAAATTATACTGCCCAAAGCCAGTTAGACAGAAGCTCTGTTCCCTGTAAAATTCTGAATTAGCTGCATTTGAGCACCATGCGTCTCTTCGTCTGTTGTCTTTGGACAGACTCCTCCCCTTCCTTAACTGCTACACCCTCTCCCTCTTCATCTAACTCTTGGCCACCTTTTTGGACTTAGCTCAAACTCCACTTCTTCCAAGAGGCTCTCTTTGCTCCAGCTTTCACTGGTTTCTGCCAAAGTGGGAAGTAGTGTGGTAGAAAGAGGGAAGGTTTGGAAACCTCTGTATTTACTTGTTGCATAAGTGCTCCCCTCTCCCAGCCTTCATTGCTGATATGGAAATACTGTAAAATAAAATTTAACACGTGAGTTTCTTGGGAGCCCACATTAGATAGTATACATGAAAATGCCTAGCCCAGTTCTTTGCCTCTACCTCAGTGGCCGCTGAATATTTCATTGCATTTCTTGTATTTTTTTTTTATTACTACAAAACTTTGCTTCAACATCAAGCTGATACCAGGTGGCTACAAAGACATATCAGTTATCCAGAAATACCTATAACACGGGGCCAATTATCTTCAGGTATGGAAGAGTTCAAGTGAGGTAGGCTTCCAATTTGAGAGGCAAAGAGAACCCAAAGGAGGTTAACTGAATGCCCAGCCTGGGTCACCAGACATTCATGATACAACCTGACCTCAGGATATGGAACAACTCATGGACAGGGAACCCTAACTCCATGAATATTATTTTATCTAGAAAGTAAAGACTTAATTTTTCACATATATGGCTTCTATTTTTTCACCAATTCACTCTGCATATTTTCTTACATTTGGAAACACATCAAGTGAAAAAATAAAGATGATTCTGTTGATAAGTTTATGAAAAAGAAATTTCTAAACCATGAAAATCTCAATTATATTAGGAAACACCCCAACCATGAAAATTTTAGCAGATGTAAGATTACAGGATCACACAACCCGGAAAAATAATTTAAAACAGACAAGTAAAGAATCTTGTGTTTATAATAGTTTCCTGTAACCTCTGAATTGATAACTGTTCTTCTGTTATTCTTCAACTTGCTGATTTAAATAACCAATCAGAACTGGTTTTGCAAAATTGGTAAAGGAGAGGAAAAACATCAAGCAAAGGTTCAAGGGGGCTAGGTTAATAGACATTCTTCTCTTCTTTTATAAATTTTGGAGAGAATTTGGCGTAGGCATTAGTCTTGCAGGGGGACAGGAGACCTGATTTCTGTGCCTTGGATTTTCATGATATTTAGCAAGCTATATTTTCATGATATTTAATCTCTGTGCCTCACTCTCCTCATTCCTAAAATTAAAAGGTTGCTGGTAGAAGAGAAAATTAGTGCAGCTCCTTCAGAGGGTAATTTGGCAATGCCCATTAAAATGTAAAATACATGTACCTCTGGCCCAGCATTCTCTCTTCCGTGTATCCTAGAGAAAGCCAGCAAAAGGAAATGTGTATAGTCTAGCATTATATGGAGGGGGGAAAATTTTTAAATAAGCCAAATGTCCATCCAAAGAAAATGACATTACACTATGCAGCATCCATGTGATGAAATACTATGCATAAAAAGCGTGAGCTAGCTCTATGTCTAAGAATATACAAAAGTCTTGAAGACATATCAGTAAATATAAAAAGCAATTAACATAAAACATGGTGCTATGCATTGAACATACACCAAACAATATTCCACATTTTTGCAATACTGTATGTATTTGTATGTCAATGTTCATGAAAAGCTTGAAAGTTTGCACAGCAAACTGAGAATATAGTTAACGCATGCTTGTTTGGGAGACATAAGTGTCAAAAGGGACACTGACCTCATTTCTATTGTTTTCAATTTTTGCACAGAGAAGGTATTCACAGAGAACATTTGTAATTACAAATAAATTTTTAGAAAATCAGTCATCTTCTAATAATCGCTAGGATATCTTTCTGAGTTTTTATGTTTACTTTCTCAGTTCTGTGTTTATTAGGAAATCATGGCTGGTTTATTAATTGAAAATCTAAACTAACATCCAATGTCTTAACATATCTAAACTTGATTAATACCCCTTAGTCTACTATCTTGTACAACCATATCTGATTTATAAACAAATCATTGGGAATTGCCTATCACCTCAAGAGGAAGTAACATAAATGTGAAATAGCTTTATAGACGAGTAGTCAAATCCTTAGAGCTGTGGGCAGGATATTTACAGTGCATCAGTGCCTCTAGTACTGTTGCTCTTCAGAACTGGAAGAGCTCAAATTGTACTGTTATTGCCAAATCTAACACAAAAATTCTAAGACATATTCTAAAATGCTATTCTTTCCATTTAATGAAAAGGATCTGCTATAAAGCATCTTATCTTCCTAAAGTGTTAACCAATAACCTCAGTATTCCATTCAACATTCTTTTCTCAAGAGTTATCTCAGAGTATACCTGGACAGGCTTTATCTTTTCTTTCAAGTATTAGAAAGAGGAAACACAGTTATAGAAAACACGGAAGCACTATTGGGTAAAACTAAGTGCAATTTACTAAAGACAAAACTTAATACTTTTGCAAACTGTATTTGGCACTACCTTCAATTTATCCATGCCCATCATTGGCCTCTTTGCCAAAATCTCTACATGAGTCCCCTATGCTTTCTGCATAAGATGGCTTAAAGTATTTATCTACCATAGCAAAAATGAATGATTAAGTAAACTCATGGGGCTTGTTGTTGACTTTGAGTCTCTCCCTTTTTTTCACACTCCAACTAGATTTTAAGTTGGATTCGATGACTTAACCCGTTTCTCCTCTGAAGGAGTTAACTTCCTCATCCACCTCAGTCTCATTCTGAGAAATGGGTATTATGTCTCTTTGTAGGGCCAATCCCATCCTGTGTGCTCAGGACTCTCTGTGTTAATCACCCCCTGTTGCTCTTGTACCTCCAATTCTCCCCACTCCCAATTCCTTTCGCTCAAGAGAGAATCACGCTCAGGTTGTCTAAACAAATAAAAGTTCTTCACTGCCTTAAATCTTTCTATAGCATTTGACACTATGGGCCAAACACTCCATGAAATTTTCCCCCATATCATTTGTCCTCTTTTCACCAGTTTCCTAACTCCTGTTTTCCACTTTTACACGTAAACAGGAGTCCTTGCAATCTTCTGTCTGGCTTCTCATCTTGCACACATACATGTGAATCCCTGCGCCTCTTCTGTCTTGCTCTACTGAGAGAACTCAGCTATTTTATGCCACTTCGCATGATGCATGGAGGGGAGGAGCACTGTTCTTACAGTAGTTGATGTGAGTGATTTGCCCTGGAGCATAACTTCAAAGAATAGAAGACAAGAGCATTATCTGGAATTGGAGTTGTGTAACCAAGTGCTCTGAACTCACCTGTAATTCATTCTTTTCTAGTGCTTCAGCTGTCATTTGGGTATGTGACTCTCACATCAGTAGCATCCCCACTGATACACCGGATTCAGGGGCCAACGCCATCATCCCAAATGCCTGCTGAGCATTTTCCACCAGGGTAACCTGCCAGCTCCTCAAATAATCCTACCTAAATCACTGTCCTATTTTGCCCATTCTCACCAATACCCTTCAAGCCACCTTTCCCACCAGTAAATACAAATCATCACTTATTTACCTCTCTAATTCCTAGATGGGCCACCCTGAGGGCAAAACTCATATGGAAGAGATTTTGTCAAGTCTTCAAACCATGCATTTTCTTTCCTGAGAATAATTCTAAATCCTAAGAGAAGAGGTAAATATTGAATTCAAATCAGGTCATCTTTAACTTGTATATTCCAAATCTTTCCTGGGACATGACACAAGGTTTTTCAAGTTAACAGGATTAACTCTAAAAGATGATACTTCAGTGATTTTGCAAATAAAAGCACATCCTTGGTACAGATATGATTGTTGAAACTGGGATTCAATTTACATAATTAGTTAGCTAATTAATCCCATTGTTGGTACCTAGATTATACTGTGGATTCAATTTATGCCTACATTGAAGCTAATGAAAAAGCTAGATGATTCCATTAATTAGTAATGGAAAAATCAGTGAGTAGAGATTCCTCTTCCAAATTTACCTTATGTGGAAGTATTTTCCAATTCTATTCCAAATTAATACAGAGTTCTATCATTCAATTTCTGATTTCTGTTTTCAGAAATCGAAAATACATCTCTTGTAAAAAAAATGATTTTATTATGACAAATTATGAGTTATGTATTTCCAGATAGAAAAAAATGGCAAATGTGAGGCAAGTACAAATAGGTAAATTAAAAACATTCAGAATCCCACTAGCCAAAAAAACCACTGTTATTTTGGTGCTTATCCATAGAGCTTCTAGGCATTTTCCCTTTTTTAAAAAATGAGATCTTTTTGCTCATTTTCCTTTGTAGTCTGCATATTTCTTTTGACAATAGAACATGAACATTTTATGTATTATTTAATTTGGCAATATCATTTTTAATTGCCTGCATAAGTTCCAGTAGAGACACATTAACTGATTTCCTATTACTGAATATTTACAGTTCCTTTCCCAATTTGTTATATCATTGATTATTATCATAATGAAATTCTGTTCACTTTCATTATAATTTACCAAAAGCTACCCAGAAAAGCTGAACCACTTTAAATTCTCCTCAAAATAGCTTAGACTGGTAACTACCCTCAAGGACCGGATCTCTTAGTTTTAATAAGAAAGAAACTTTATGGGTGAAAATAATTATTGTTTTCATTTCTTTTGTGGGTTAATGTGAAGTTAATAATTTTCTTATACTTATTTATGTTCGTATTTCCTTTCTTTTTTTTCTTCCTTTCTGTCCTCTCTTTCATTTATTTATTTTTGGTTAATTGCCCATTCACATTCTTGCCCATTTTTCTATTGTTCTTATATTCTAATTACAGAATAAGGATTTAAAGATTCTCAATGTCCCTCAGTTTGCTAAAAGTATTACTTGTGTACTTTATTTTGCCTTTGCATTTTTTCTTTCAACTTGCAAATTATCTTATGTAGAAGTACTTTCTAATAAGTTATTTTTATTTAAAAAATGTATTTTTACTTTCCTTTTGTAGATTCTTCCTCTCATTGAAAAATCCACTCTTCTCCAACTGATTTAGTATCTTTACTACCTGTTTGGTTTTTGTTTACAGTAGTTAGGTGTTTTATGAACTTTCTGTTCTGTTTTACTGATGTGTTTGTTTCCAGGTCAATAAAATGCCATTAGTCATCTTATTCTATGTTTGAAATTTTGATTAGCAAAAATTTCCTCTTAATATTTCTCAAGTAATTTCTTCAAAACACTTCAGATTAACTTGAGTTGCTCTCCACATTTTAAAATATAACTTTCTAACTTTGAATTTGCACTGCTTCAGTTTGGAACTAATGTGTATCTTTAAAATATTATTATTCTATCTAGAAGTATGGTATCACGATTTATTTAAAACTCTTTTTGATTCCCTTGAGAACATTTCAGATTTTTTAAACATGGATTGCATAAACTCCATAAGGTTTTTAAACATGGAGTTGCTGTTCTGAATGTCAATCTTTTAGCTGACTAACATAAAGAAACTTCTCATTTCATAAACTTATTTTGGAAACATTCTCCTTTTTGAACTTTTCATGAGGATTAATTTGTTTAGTTGAGCTTATGTATTTAGAGTAGACAATCATGTCATAAGCAAATTTTAAATCGGCTAATTTTTTTCTAATATTTATAGTGCTTATTTCATTTTATTGACCAGTGTTCCTGACTACGAGCAACTGTGAAAGTCCTTGGCTTCTTCTTTATATAATGGGAGTGCCCCCAGAATGTTACTCATATATGATGTCCGTTGTCGGTTTGAGACAGTATCCTATATTCTTGATTTGTAAGACTTTTTAGAAATTGTTAGGAATGGATGTTGAATTTTACCATATGTCTTTTGTCATTTTATCAGTATGATCACATGGTCTTTCTCTTACCTGTTGTGATAGTGATTACACTGATAAGTTTTCTAATATTAGAATATTCTTGCATTTCAGGCTCAGTCTCTATGTTTTATTTTTATTATATTGCCAGATTTTATCTATAGATATCTTCAATCTTATTCACCAAATAGAATAACTCTACAGTGTTGTTTATAAATGGAACATATTGTATGAATTAATATAATGCACATAATATTTTCATTTTCTCAAAACTCCACATGTACTTCTACATGGTTGAAACAAAGTCTATAAAATTTATCTTAGGTAACATTTTCCAAGAAAGTCACATATAGATCATATACTCAGAAATGTTTAATAAGCTACCCCCTAACCCAAAAAGAAGTTACACAAATTGGGCTGGGCAGAAGGGCACTCCTATGATTCCTTTGAGGGGAAATGACTTTTTAAATAATTACATCAGAAATCACTACTCATCAGGCACACATACACTATATGATTCTGAACCCCAAAAATGTAGATTGTAACAATGGGAAAAATGAATTCTAACCATAATATCATAAATAAAAAGGGGTAGACCAATCAGCATTACATTCTAGATGATACTCAACACTGTGGTAAACAGAAACACTTACATTGTCTCTTGAGACACTAATAATCAGCCAAGGACTCTATTTTTAGTAAAAACTGTTTTTAATCTAGTAATCCTTCACTCCAAAACAATGTCTCAATTGTTGCCAGATCCACAAAGTGGAAGCAAAGACAACTGTAGCCAAAACAGAATCTGGATTTTTTAAACACAAAATTTCATGCTCATTAGTTCCTCCCTTTATGAGTACATGTATGTATGTCTTTGAACAGGAGAAGCATTTTTGAAATATTATATCCAGTTCTAGGGACAGTATTTAATAGGATGTGGAAATTTTACAGTTGACCTTTAAAGTGGTATTGAGTTGAGAAAGTATAAGTTCATAAAGGGTAAAGTGTTACATTCCATTAGTGGCTGGAAATTTCAAGCAAGACTAAGCAAGGTGAATTCATGGCAGGATTTCAAATTCATGCACATGGCTAACCCAGTAACAACCAATGTTGATAATCATATACTACACATTTCTAAAACACTCCTGCTTATTTTTCAACCCTCTGGCTAACTCTCACATGTTCCCCAAATTCAGCATAGATAAAACCACTTTGGAAAACTGGGAGCATTTATTAAAGCTGGATACAGACACTGCCTATAACCAGCCGTGTGCCAGGCTGGCCCCCACTTATTGATGAGCCAATTGTACACATCTCTCCTCTACTCTGCATTCAAACTGACAATTGCTTATAAACCAGCAATTTCACTCTGAGGTACATGTCCATTACACATGCTTTTATATATTCAATGTAAGTGTACACTAGAAAATCCACAGTAACACCATTAGTAATAGCTCCAAACTATAAACTAGCCAAATACCCATAATAGTACAATGGATACACAGATGTTGGAACATCTATACAACAGAATATTATATAGCAATGAGAATATTACAATTGCATGTGACAATATGGATAAGTCTTAGAAACACCACATTGAGTAAAACAGAATCCAGACACAAGAGTACATGCTGTATGTTTGCATTGATATGAAGTATAAAATAGGCTCAGCTAATTTATGCCATTAAAGTCAATTGATTATCTTTGGGTATTAGGGCAGCTGGAAGAGAGCAGGACAGGAAGAGATGTGAACCACTGGGATGCTACAAGTGTCCTGTTCCTTCATCTGGATGTCAGAGTGCTGGTTACATGGATGTGCTCAGGTTGTGAAAATTCACTGAGTTATACACTCAGTAAGAATATACTTTCCTAACTTATTTTACATTATGTTAAAAATTTAAAAAGAAAAAGAAAGGTTTCCCCTATCTCAGATACCTGTCCACCTAACCAAATGGTTGTGAGACTTTGAATAGAAGTGTAAACTGTATAAAAAACCACCAGTATGGTGCCTGAAATAAATTATGCCTTTACAAAAGACTATTTATTTTATCATCAGTCTCTGACTCTTAACACAGCCCCTTATCTGTGTTACCATATCACTTTGTATATTCATTCCCCACTACACTATAATCATGTTTTTGCTTCATTTCCGTTCCCACTAGATGACCAGCAGCTTGAAACACATGACATCTTAATTGCATCCACAGGGGCTAGAACAGAGTACTTGATAAATATTTGATGGGACTGAATAAATGTCTGTAACAAAGCTCCATGACTCTGTGATTATCAGGGTCCCAGGTGACTTGGTGGTCATTATCTCAGTCCATCTAACAGACCATGTGGTTGAGTTAAAAAGGAAGCTAAAAGCAGCTGCCCAGGGCCTAGAGTGTACTACGGTTGAGGCAGGCATCTCGTGGCATGGGTGATAGAGCTCCCCTTTGCAGTAAAGAGATGTGTATACATGTCCTCAAGACAGTGATTGTATTTGCTTTGGATCTCAAAGCAGTATCTGCATTTCCATGCTCACTGCAGAATTCTTCACAATAACCAAGATTTGGAAACAACCTAAACGTCTGTTGACAGATGAATGAATAAAGCAAATGCTACACATGCACACACTGGAGTATTATTCAGTCTTAAAAATGAAGGACTTCCTTCCATTTGTGACAATGTGGATGAACATGGGGAACATTATGCTAAGTGAAATAAGCCAGACACAGAAAGACAAGTATTGCATGATTGCACTTATATGGCAGAAGTTAGAAAAAATAAAAAAACTATGGCCATCCTCCTTAAAGAAATCTACATATTCAATGCAATCCCTATCGAAATACCAACAGCATTCTTCAACGAACTATACCAAATAGTTCTAAAGTTCATATGGAACCGCAAAAGACCCCAAATAGCCAAAGCAATCCTGAGAAGGAAGGATAAAGCTGGGGGGATTACGCTCCCTAATTTCAAGCTCTACTACAAAGCCACAGTAATCAAGACAATTTGGTACTGGCACAAGATAAGATCCACAGATCAATGGAACAGAATAGAGAGCACAGATATAAACCCACACATATAGGGTCAATAAATATACAATAAAAGAGCCGTGGATATACAATGGGGAAATGACAGCCTCTTCAACAGCTGATGTTGACAAAACTGGACAGCTACATGTAAGAGAATGAAACTGGATTACTGTCTAACTCTATACACAAAAGTAAACTTGAAATGGATCAAAGACCTGAATGTAAATCATGAAACCATAAAACTCTTAGAAAAAAACGTAGGTAAAACTCTCTTGAATATAAACATGAACAACTTCTTCATGAACATATCTCCCTGGGCAAGAGAAACAAAAGCAAAAATGAACAAGTGGGGCTATATCAAGCTGAAAAGCTTCTGTACAGCAAAGGATACCATTAGCAGAACAAAAAGGCATCCTACATTATGGGAGAATATATTCATTAACAATTTATCCAATAAGGGGTTAACTAAAATATATAAAGAACTCATATGCCTCAACACCCAAAAAACAAATAACATGATTAAGAAATGGGCAGAGGACCTGAACAGGCACTTCTCCAAAGAAGAAATACAGATGGCCAGCAGTCTCATTAAAAGATGCTCCACATGACTAATCAACAGGAAAATACAAATTAAAACCACAGTGAGATATCACCTCACACCAGTTAGGATGGCCAACATGCAATAGACAAGAAACAACAAATGCTGGTGAGGGTGCTGAGAAAAGGGAACTCTCCTATACTGTTAGTGGGAATGTAAATTGCTTTCCATTGTGGAAAGCAATATGGAGGTTCCTCAAAAAGCTCAAAATAGAAAAACCATTTAACCAAGGAATTCCACTATTAAGAATTTACCGGAAGAAAACAAGATCCCTGATTCAAAAAGATATATGCACCCCTATGTTTATTGCAGCACCATTTACAACAGTCAAGATATGGAAGCAACCTAAGTGTCCATCAGTAGATGAATGGATAAAGAAGATGTGGTACATATACACAATGGAATATTATTCAGCCATAAAAAGAAAACAAATCCTACCATTTGCAACATGGATGGATCTAGTGGGTATTATGCTCAGTGAAATAAGTCAGGTGGAGAAAGACAAATACCAAATGATTTCACTCATTTGTGGAGTATAAAAACAAAGCAAAACAGAAGAAACAAAAAAAGCAATAGAATTATAGCCCTGAGAAGGGACTAGTGGTTACCAAAGGGGAGGGGAGGGTTTGGGAGAGTGGGTGAGGAGGGAGAAGAGGATTAAGGGGCACTATAGTTTGCAATCACAATATAGGTAGCTCACTGGGACAGTAGTGCAGCACAAAGAATACAATTAATGACTCTATAACATCTTACTATGTTGATAGTGACTGTAATGGAGGGAGTGAGAACTTGATAATATGGATGAATGTTGAACCACTGTATTGTGTATGTGACATCATCATAAGATTGTGTATCAATTATCTTAATAATAAAAATAACTGAACTCACAGAAATAGGGGAGTAGATTGGTTACCAAAGGCTGGGGGATTGGTGAAAAGTGGAGGTTAAAAAATAAAGGAAGTGAGTTCTGCACAGTGGTATAGAGGGCATGTCAAAGTGTGGGCAAAGGGTCTGTTTGTTTCTACGCAGAAGATCAAGGCCTAGCTTGGATACCCAGAAAATGAACTAAGATACGATATGAGGAGGAGCTTCCGGCATCAGCACTCTCTGGAGGACTCGTGCCGGGGGATGATCATCAAAAAGCCTCCACAGGGATCCGGACGATGCTGCGGTTGTGGCTGCATCCAGCCCACCGTCTCCTGGACTTGCCATAAGAAGGAGGAGGGAGATGTCTAGGCTGGCATGTGCATACAGTGAGACAACGAATTTGACTGGATCTGTACTGTTGGAACTCAACCAGGAGTTGGGAGGGGTGCAAGTTGTAGCACCCCAAAATCTCATGACTATAGACTATCTATGGTTAAAAGAACATATGGGATGTGAACAGATCCCAGAAATGGGCTGCTTTAATTTGTCTGATGGTTCAAGTACAGTTGGACAATATCCATCATATCATAGATAAATTTTCACAAATGCCTAGGGTGCCTAAATGGTTTTCTTGGCTTCACTGGAGATGGCTGGTAATTATAGATTTGCTTTGTTTATGTCACCGTATTCCTATTATGTTAATATGTGTGTGCAAATTAGTTAGTAGTTTAAAACCTATACATACTTAAGGTACTATACAAGAAGATATGTCAAAGAAATAATCAATCCTCCCAAGTTTCCTTCATATGCTACATCTATAGCTTTTCTTCTTCCTTCCTAATTACAAACCTTAAATAGAATTCGTGCCTCATATCGAATTTACCGAGTATCATAATTCCTCCAGGTGGTAAAGATACCTCGAGACAAGTGCTGGGCATAGAAGCCACAGGGCATAAATCTGCAAAGAAGTAAAAAGCTAACCTTTGCAAACAATATGGCTTCTCTCTCACTTACCAACTTTACATTTCCCTGTATGGCTCCGGAAGATGACTGGTTAGCCAGAGACGGGTAAGATTCCTCAAGGGAGGAACAACCTAAGACAGGCACAGTCGCAGGGGGGCCATCAGGTGAGAATTTGGGGATCAACAGAGGTGAGGCTCAGAACCTCACCCCCCCTGCTTTGAGAGAAATCTTCTGCATCCGTGGATGTCTTGCTGCCCTTGTCTAGCCTGGATTAATACTTAGTCCATAGGCACACACCTGATCATCTGATCATCTATATTTGCCTTCTTACAGCACTAAACTATGTTTTCTACCTTTATCTTGCATCTACCTACCACTTCAGCATTTTATTAAAAATAAAAATAATAATAATAATAGGAGAAATGTGGGATCAACATATAAATCAAGTACAAAAATCAAATGAATATTCATATTTGACCTGATGGTTTATAGGTCATATTGCATGATCAAAACCGAAAGTTTCTGTGATGACTGCCCTTGTACTGTTCACCATGTAAGAATTTATTCACTCTGTAAGAATTCGTTCACCATGTAAGAACTTGTTCGTTATGCTTCAGAAGATTGGAGACTGACGAGAATTAGGCTTGAGATGGATTAATGATTGTACATTGAGCATTGACCCCCCTATACTGAATTTTATTGTTGTTAACAACCATTTGATCAATAAATATGAGAGATGCCCTCTCAAAAAAAAAATAAATAAAAAATAAATAAATAAAGGAAGTAGAATGGAGGTAGCTGCTAGGGGCTGGGCAGAGTGGGGAATTTTGGGAAGCTGCTGTAATGGACACAAAGTTTCAGTTTTGCAAGATGAAAAGAAGTCTGGAGATGGACAGTGATAATAGTTTTACTATAATACAAATGTACTTAATACCACTGAACTTATGGTAAAGATAGTAAATTTTGTATTATGTATGTCTGTGTATATTTTATGTACACAAAAAAGAAATATATACACATTTCCATTTAGAGCCCAGACTATAACATCACAGCAGTGTCAAAGTGAGATGCCAGCACAAGGTGCTGGAAGGGGATCAGACTGCACCTGTGGCTCTAGGAAGGTATCAGCAAAGGGCTGAAGAAGGCAGGAGAGATGAGGAAACCATCTTCCTGCAGTACAAACCAAGAGAATGGCAAGGCCTTGACAATCAGAGCCTGGCATACAGACACAGGGGAAACCTGGAAGGGGAAATGGTGCCCAGTGAGAGGACAAATGTGATGAGGTCCAGGTTTTCGGAATGTGGAGGGGAGATATCAGTCTTCTGAGATGACTCTAGACACACCCCAAAGCTGCCACTGACCTGGAATATAACTTCTGGGTACTTTCTCCTTGGCTGGAGGAATAGCATAAAGTTAATCTGGGTCACCCTCCCCTAACATTGCTCCAGTGCCAGGAAGACTTCCTGGAGAGCAGCAGAGCAGCAGATTACAAAGCTTATGGATTTCAAACCATGAACTTCATTGTCCTGTAACTGCATTTTGATTGGCTGTAAATGATGGAGCCTCAAAACTGTCTGTTCACCCAGGAGACTAACGACTGTAGGAAGACCTAACAAAATTGTCCATATGTAGATAAAAGGGAGAAGCCAGAACACACCATCTTTTAGGTTTCCTACAAACTCTAAAACCCTGTGCTGATTTTGAAAAGCTGATAGAGTTGGCAAGTCTAGCTCATAGTTAAAACAATAAAACTAAGCATCATAGGGAGGCTGTTGCCTCTGATTCACTTCCCAGTCTTCAGTTTATGAGGTTGACAGTTTTGTCTGTCCATCTACTATGGATCAGGGAACCAAAATGACTGGTCATGGGAGACTTGTCTAACCCATGACTGTTCTTCCTGTGGGGCCTCCTCTCTCAGTCAGTGGGTTCACTCAGGAAATATAAATGAGACATGAGAACATGCTGCTTACTGTGCACAGAAGCAGAATAAAAGAATGAAGGAACAAAGGAACACAGGAAGGAAGGAAACATGAGAGACTTTCCCAACAGCCATCCGTTCAGCATTTATACCAACATAGTGCCAACTGTGTGCACAGACTGAAGTGTTATGGGTTCAAAGCATCTCACAGACCTTGAGAGAGCTTCCTTTACAGAGTATATAGGTCTAAAGTGGTGGTTCTCAACCACTGCTGATTTTGTGCCCCAGGGGACATTTGACAACATCTGGGGATATTTTGGGTGGTCACAACTGGGGGTGTTACTGGCATCCACTGAATAGAGGTCCGGAATGCTGCTAAGTACCCTATGATACACAGAATAGCCCCTTACTTTCCCAACAGAGAGTTCTCTACCCAAAAATGTCAAGAGTGCTGAGATTGAGAAATACCAATCTAAAGGGAGAGAATAAATCAAAAATAACAAAGAGTATAACCCATGTATGTACAGGCTTCAACCTAAGGAATCAAAAGGGATGATCTAAATTGTGTGTGTGTGTGGTATATGGATGGTTTCCAGAAAAACTTTTTGGAGCAGCTGACCCATGAGATGAGTTTGCCACAGAGAGTAGTTAAAGAATATGGAGAGGTGGATAGGCAGGAAGAAAGGGAACAAATTGTGTTCAGCACAAATGGACAACAGGCACACAGGAACTAAATTATATGACCTCTCATGTTAGAGAGGAGGGTCCACCTGGGGCACCAAGAGATCTTAAGTTTGAGAGGTAGGCAGGACTAGATAATGCTTGCAGAACCCTGGATACTAAACTAGTCTTGATCAGCCCTGCCCAAGAAAAAAATATTCTGTATCTGCACTGCCCCAAACAGTAGTCACTCACCACCTGTGCCTACGGATACTTGAAGTGTGGCTAATGTGATGGAGGAAATAATTTTCAAGTTTATTTAATATTAATGAATTTAAATTTAAATAGCCACATGAAGATAGCCACTATTCTCCTGACAAGATTTGGATTTTAGATAACCCTGGAAACATCCTGGAGTAGAACTTCTAAATTTAAAGTATATATGGATCATCTGGGGAAAAAAATACTAAAATACAAGTTCTCTTTCAGTAGGTTTGGCCCTAGGATTCCATATTTGTAACAAGTTTCCAGGTGAAACTGCATGCTGCTGAGCCAGGAAATACACCTTGAGTAGCAAGGATCTAAAACAGCGCTGCCAAATAGAACTTCTCACAAAGTTGGAAATATTCTGTATCTGCAATGTCAACGTACTGACCACTAGTCATAAGTTGCTAGTGAGCACCAGAAATGTGGCTAGTGCAATTGAAGAAGTGAATCTTAACTAACTTAATTTAATTTCAATCAATTGAAAGGAAATGGAAAAAGTCACACAGGCTAGTGGCTATACTATTAGATAATGCAGATCTAGAGCATTGCTACCCAATGTCAAGTTGTCTTACCAGTCTACAAGGAAGCAAGTATATAAAGTGAGAATAAACATTTAGAAACTTTCCTAACAAGGTGAGAGAACAATTTCAGGTCTATTTAGCCTAATAATTTTGTTAATGGACTCAAATATGGCATTCTGGACCTGTTTTATTTAATTTTTCTAGTAATTCATTAGATTACATTTTATAAGATATTTTATCTTATGAAATATAACTGTTTTACAAAATATTAGTCCACAATAGATTGACGGGATAAAAAATGTGGTCTTCTCCACTGAGCATTTGTGAAATACTGCCTAGAGACAAATGTGAAATAGGGATGCAGATGGAAAGCAAAGACATATGCAGGGAGGCCATTCCAGCAATCCAGGTGGGACAATGGGTACAGAGAAGAATTACAAGGGGATAACTCACAAGATTTGATGGCCAAGAAGATGTGTATGGGTGGAGAGAATGGGTGCTACCATCAGTAACCCATGTTAGTCATTAACCCAGAATCCTCTTCCTGGGGCAGAAAGATAGGCCAATTGTTACTCATCATTTTTTTATTTTCATACCTTTCTAAATCTCCAACAGTTTGTCATTAGAGTTATATACCTAACTTATAAGGAAAAAGCAGATTTACTTAGATTTGTTCAATCTGTTAGAAAACACTTGTTTAGAATGACCACATTCGAAAGAGGAAAAGACGGTGGTGTGAGTAGGGTGGTGGCATGAGTAGAGTGGTGGAAATCTCCTCCCAAAACCATATATATTTTGAAAACAGCAAATACACCTATTCCTAAAAGAGTAACGAGAAGATATAGTACACCAACCAGTCTATATCTGCTAGAACCCAACAGTTCATGGAAAAGGGTAAGGTACAAAGCAGTGACCTGGCAGGACCTAAGTACTCCCCCAACACTAGCTCATTGATGGGAGGAAAAGAATCAGGGTGGGGAAGGAGTGGAAGCACAGGACTGCTAAATAACCAGCCCTAGTAATCTGCCCCAGGAGCACAGACACACACATTGCATGGTGCTCTGGATATTAGAGGAGCTAAAAAGCAAAATCCAAGACCAAGACTGTGAGCAATTCCCACAGTCGGCTGCAGGACAAAAGAAAAGCAGGTGCTTTAAAAGTCATAATGGGAAAAGGGCTTAACAGGTGGACAAAATCATCCTGGAACACTCAGTCCAGCAGGCTGGGAACTTTAAGGAACTCAGGTGCCCTATCTACTGGTTGGCAACAGAGCTCCAAGGCCCCTCACAGTGATAAGCAGCCTGCCGTTCCTTTCTCTCAACCAACATGTGCAAACAAACCGGTGATCCCTGCAATAGCTGCAGACCAGCGGAGAGCAGCCCCAGGTACAGCAACCACACAGCTTAACACAGAGGCTTCATCCTGCAAGCAGCTAGACAGCCCAGACCCAAAGGTTGCTTGCTGCATGTGGTTGATCAGCAAAGAGATGTGCAGACACCGGAAAGCATCAAGGGCTTTGTTCTCACAGCAGAACAATATGCAGCTCACATGCAACCCCTGCCAGTGCCCTAGGCCATCCAGAGGGCCACCCCGCCCAAGGTAGCTCAGGGGATTAACCCTGAGTCTACTCCCTGCAAATGGTGGACAGGGACAGACAGCGGAGACTGGTGGGGAGACCAGGAGGCATGAAAGGGCTTTGTTCTCATATCAAAAAACGTGCTGCTCGCCAATTACCCCCACCAGTGCCCTAGGCCATTCTGAGGGCCTACTCACGCATGGCAGGTAAGGGATTAACCCAAAGGCAGCTCCCAGCACGCGATTAACCAGCACAGATAGTGGAGACAGGCGCTGAGACCAAGAGCAATGAAAAGGCTTTGTCCTTGCAGCACACACATGCACTACTGGCCTGCAACCCCTGCCAGTATCCTAGGCCATCTGAAGTACCGCCACACCCACACAGCAAAGGGAATTAACCCAGAGGCTGCTCCCTGCACACGGTTGACTGGCACAGACAGAGAAGACAGCCGCAAAGACCGAGAGGGAAGAAGGGGCCTTATCCTTGCAGCAGACACAAGCATTGCTGGTCTGCAACCACCACTACTGTCCTAGGCCATTCCAAGGCCAAATTGCCCATGGCAGCTTAGGGGATTAACCAAGAAGCTGCTCCTTGTGCGCAGTTAATCAGCACACACAGCGGAGAAAGGCAAGGTGACAAGCAAGCAGGAAGAGACTTCGTTCTCCCAGCTGACAGATGTGCCATTTGCCAGTGACCACGCCCATTGTCACGAAAAGGCAGAATAAACTTGTTCAATCCAAAATCACTCAAACATCAGAAAGAGGGCTTGGTGAGACTAAAATCACCAATATTCCTGAAAAGGAATTCAAAATAAAAGTTATAAGCATATGGTGGAGCTACAGAGAAATATACAAGAGCTAAGGGATAAATATAGGAGGGAGATAACAGAAATGAAACAAACAATGGAGGGATTTAAGAGCAGACTGGATGAGGTGGAAGGGACTGATAATGGAATAGAAATCAGAAAACAGGAATACAGAGGAGCTGAGGCAGAGAGAGATAAAAGTATCTCTAGGAATGAAAGAATATTAAGAGAACTGTCTGACCAATCCAAATGGAACAATATTCACATTCTCTTTTGAAGAAGAAGAGAGAGAAACAGACATAAAAAGTGTCTTTGAAGAAACAATTGCTGAATACTTCCCCAGTCCGGGGAAGGAAATAATCTCTCAGGTCATGGAAGTCCACAGATCTCCCAATACAAGGGACCCAAGAAGGAAAATACCAAGACATATAATAATTAAAATGGCAAAGATAAAAGACAAGGACAGAGGATTAAAAGCAGCCAGAGAGAGAACAAAAAAGACCAACAGAGGAAAACACATCAAGCTATCATTAGATTTCTCAGCAGAAACCTTACAGGCAAGAAAAGAGTGGCATGATATATTTAATGTAATGAAATAGAAGGACCTTGAACCAAGATTACTCTATCCAGCAAGATTATCATTTAAATTTGAAGGAGGGATTAAACAATTTTCAGATAAGCAGAAATTGAGGGAATTTACCTCCCACAAACCATCCCTACAGGGTATTTTAAAGGGACTGCTCTAGATAAAAGTATGCCTAAGGCTAAATAGCTGTCACCAGAGAAAATAAAACCACAGCAAAGGAAGTAGACCAACTAAATACTAACCAAATGCAAAATTAAATCAGCTATCCACAAAGTCAGTAAAGGGAAACACAAAGAGTAGAGAATAAAATAACTAACATATAAAGAGCAGAAGAGGAAGAAAAAGAAGGGAGAGAAATAAAGAATCATCAAAGTCTATTTATAATAGCATAATAAATGAGCTAAGTTAGACAGTGAGATAATAAAGAGCTACCCTTGAACAGTTGGTAAACACAAATCCAAGCATGCAGTAGCAATAAGAATATATCAATCGATGATCACCCTAAATGTAAATGGACTGAATGCACCAACCAAAAGACACAGTTACAGAATGGATAAAAAAGCAAGACCTATCTATATGCTGTGTACAAGAAACTCACTTCAAACCCAAAGACATACACACACTAAAAGTGAAGGGATGGAAAAAGATACTTCATGCAAACAATAGGGAGAAAAGGCAGCTGTTGCAGTACTTGTATCAGACAAAATAAACTTCAAAACAATGATAGTCTTAAGAAACAAAGAAAGACATTACATAATGATAAAGGGGTCAGTCCAAATGAGGATATAACCATTATAAATACATATACACCCAAAAAAGGAGCACCTACATTATGTGAAACAAATACTAACAGAATTAAAGGAGGAAACAGAATGCAATGCATTCATTTTAGGAAACTTGAGCACACCACTCACTCTAAAAGACAGATCAACCAGACAGAAAGTAAGTAAGGACACAGAGGCACTGAACAACACATTAGAACAGATGGACCTAACAGACATCTATAGAACATTCCACCCAAAAGCAGCTGGATACATATTTTTTTTCTTGAGTGCACATGGAACATTTCCAGAATAGACTACATACTAGACCACAAAAAGAGCCTCACTAAATTCAAAAAGATTGAAATTGTACCAACCAACTTCTCAGTTCACAAAGGTATAAAACTAGAAATAAATTGTACAAAGAAAACAGAAAGGCCCACAAACACAGGGAGGATTAACAACATGCTCCTAAATGATCAATGGCTCAATGACCAAATTAAAACAGAGATCAAACAATATATGGAGACAAATGAAAACAACAGCACAATGCAGCAACTTCTGTGGGACACAGCGAAGGCAGTTCTAAGAGGAAAGTATATAGCAATCCAGGCCTTTTTAAAGAAGGAGGAACAATCCCAAATGAATAGTCTAAATTCACAATTATTGATATTGGAAAAAGAAAAACAAATGAGGCCAAAAGTCAGTAGAAGGAAGGACATAATAAGGATCAGAGAACAAATAAATAAAATTGAGAAGAATAAAATAATAGAAAAAAATTAATGAAATGAAGAGCTGGTTCTTTGAGAAAATAAACAAAATAGATAACCCTTGAACCAGACTTATTTAGACAAAAAGAAAATCTACACACATAAACAAATTAGAAATGAGAAAGGAAAAATCATGATGGACACCATAGAGAATTATTAGAGAATACTATCAATATCTATATGCTAACAAATTGGATACCCTAGAAGAAATGAACAACTTTCTAGAAAAATACAACCTTCCAAGACTGACATAGGAAGAAACAGAAAATCTAAACAGACTAATTACCAGCAATAAAATTGAATCAGTAATAAAAAAACTCCCCAGGAATAAAACTTCCATACCTGATGGGTTCACCGCTGAATTTTATCAGACATTTAGAGAAGACCTAATACCCATTCTCCTTAAAATTTTCCAAAAAAATGAACAGGAGGGAATACTTCCAAACTCATTCTATAAGCCAGCATCGCTCTAATAGCAAAACCAGGCAAAGACACCATAAAAAAAGAAAACTACAGACCAATATGCCCAATGAGCATTGATGCAAAAAAACTCAACAAAATATCAGCAAACTGAATTCAAAAATACATCAAGAGGATCATATACCATGATCAAGTGTGATTCATCTCAGGGATGCAAGGATGGTACCTTATTTGACAATCCATCAACATCATCCACCACATCAACAGAAAGAAGGGCAAAAACCACATGATCATCTCCATTGATGCAAAAAAAGCATTTGACAAAACTCAACATCCATTCGTGACAAAAAATCCCAACAAAATGTGTATAGAGGGCAGGTACTTCAACATAATAAAGGCCATATATGACAAACCCACAGCCAACATTATACTTAACAGTGAGAAGCTGAAACCTTTTCCTCTAAGATCAGGAACAAGAAAAGGATTCCCACTCTCCCTGCTTTTATTCAACATAGTACTGGAAGTCCTAGCCACAGCAATCAGACAACACAAACAAATAAAAAGCATCCAGATTGGTAAGGAAGAAGTCAAACTGTCACTGTTTGCAGATGACATGATATTGTACATAAAAAACCCTAAAGAATCCACTTCAAAACTACTAGATCTGATATCTGAATTCAGTAAAGTTCCAGGATACAAAATTAATACACAGAAGTCTGTTGCATTCCTACACACTAACAATGAATAGCAGAAAGAGAAATCAGGAAAACAATTCCATTCACAATTGCATCAAAAAGAATAAAATACTTAGGAATAAACTTAACCAAGGAAATGATAGACCTATACCCTGAAAACTACAAGACGCTCCTAAGAGAAATTTAAGAGGACACTAACAAATGAAAATTCATCCCATGCTCTTGGGTGGAAGAATTAATATGGTCAAAATGGCCATCCTGCCTAAAGCAATCTACAGATTCAATGCAATCCCTATCAAAATACCAACAGCCTTCTTCAACAAAGTAGAGCAAATAGTTCTAAAATTCACATGGAACCACAAAAGACCCCAAATACCCAAAGCAATTCTGAGAAGGAAGAATAAAGCTGGGGGATTATAATCCTCGACTTCAAGCTCTACTACAAAGCCACAGTAATTAAGACAATTTGGCACTGGCACAAGAACAGAACCATTGATCAATGGAACAGACTAGAGAGCCCAGATATAAACCCACACATATAGGGTCAGTTGATATACAATAAAGGAGCCATGGATTTACAATGGGGAAATGACAGCCTCTTCAACAGCTGGTGTTGGCAAAACTGGACAGCTACATGTAAGAGAATGAAACTGGATTACTGTCTAACTCCATACACAAAAGTAAACTCGAAATGGAACAAGACCTGAATGTAAGTCATGAAACAATAAAACTCTTACAAGAAAATGTAGGCAAAACTCTCTTGAATATAAACATGAAGAATTTCTTGATGAACACATCTCCCTCAGTAAGGGAAACAAAAGCAAAAATGAACAAGTGGGACTATATCAAGCTGAGAAGCTTCTGTACAGCAAAAGACACTATCAATAGAACAAAAAGGCATCCTACAGTATGGGAGAATATATTCATAAATGACAGATCCGATAAGGGGTTGACATCTAAAATATATAAAGAGCTAATGCAACTCAACAACCAAAAAGCAAATAATCCAATTAAAAAATGAGCAGAGGATATGAACAGACACTTCTCCAAAGAAGAAATTCAGATGACCAATAGGCACATGAAAAGATGTTCCACATCGCTAATCATCAGGGAAATGCAAATTAAAACCACAATGAGATATCACCTCACACCAGTTAGGATGGCCAGCATCCAAAAGACAAACAACAACAAATGTTGGTGAGGTTGTGGAGAAAGGGGAACCCTCCTACACTGCTGGTGGTAATGTAAATTAGTTCAACCATTGTGGAAAGCAGTATGGAGGTTCCTCAAAAAGCTCAAAATAGAAATACCATTTGACCCAGGAATTCCACTCCTAGGAATTTACCCTAGGAATGCAGGAGCCCAGTTTTAAAAAGACATACGCACCCTTATGTTTATCACAGCACTATTTACAATAGCCAAGAAATGGAAGCAACCTAAGTGTCCATCTGTAGATGAATGGATAAAGAAGATGTGGTACATATACACAATGGAATATTATTCAGCCATAAGAAGAAAACAAATCCTGTAACAACATGGATGGATCTAAAGGACATTATGCTCAGTGAAATAAGCCAGGCAGAGAAAGACAAGTACCAAATGATTTCATTCATCTGTGGAGTATAAGAACAAAGCAAACACTGAAAGAACAAAACAGCAGCAGACTCAGAGAACCCAATAATGGACTAACAGTTACCAAAGGGAAAGGGACTGAAGTGGATGGGTGAGAAGGGAGGGATAAGGGGAATAAGAGGCATTACAATTAGTATACATAATGTGGTGTGGGGGCACAGGGAAGGCAGTATAGCACAGAGAATACAAGTAGTGACTCTATAGCATCTTACTACGTTGATCATAGTGACTGTAATGGGATATGGGGGGGACTTGATAATGGGGGGAATCTAGTAAACATAATGTTGCTTATGTAATTGTATATTAATGATACCAAAATAAAATTAAAAAGTATAAAAAAAAAAAGAATGTTCACATTCATGTATCATTGACATATATCATCAGACATATTTTTATATAAGATTTGGAGTCACATGAGCCTCACCTTTCCACTGATATTATCCTTTTGAGTGGGTTGTACCAGGAAGTGTGCAAATCCTACATATGTTATTTTAATATTTGTAAATGTTGAAGTCAAAGTGACCATTTCTGACTGTCATTCCTAAGTCTGTAGGGACACGTGTCACTTGAGTTCTGTAGTTTCCATTTTTATTGCACACCTTCCAGTTTTTTTTCTTGACCCCCAAACCCTGCATAATGAAAAGATGTTCTTAAAAGTGTGGCTGTAGTAACTTTATATGAAAAGCACTTTGAAATCATGTGTTTTGGGGAGGAGGAAAGGCATTTGCTGTTAGATAACTAAAATGTACTCGCTAAGAATAAAAGTCAAGGGAGGCAGCCAAAACTGAACCACTCCAAGGGTTTAGTTTATTTATTTAATGTCTTTCTTTTAAAATGATCTGGAGGTTTTTCCATATAGGATGTTGGACTGCCTAGACTGGTGCTGCCAAAAAAAATAAGAATGTAAAATATCTCAATAATTTTTATATCGATCACATGTTGAAATGACAGTATTTTGGATGTATTAAATTACATAAAAATATTTTAAGTGACTTTTGCTTCTTTCTTTTTCCATAACATGGCAACTCCACATCACCAGTCTAATTTAAAGGAAGGCACTGAATCAATCCTGGAAGACTTAAAAGCACAGAGTTTTACAGCAAGCCATGGGACAAAAAAGTAGATTATAATGTAAAGGAGATAGGGAGGAAAGAGTTCAAAAAGTCCTGGTAAGGCTATTCCCTCCAGGGAATAGCCACAAAATATGAGAAAAGCACACACTTCTGGTTCAGTGATTCCTACTTCTCTGCACGTGCATAGGCTCAGCTCAACCATCACCATGACAGGGTACTCAGAATGATCTAGGCACAATACCATATCAAAGGTGAGGTGGCCCACAGTGTCCAGCACACTACAGAGAGCAAAGAGAAAAGAAAGTAGCCAGGGGGCACAAGCCCCATGGGGAGATACAGGATCAGCAGATAGAAGAAAATCTGCAGTTGCAGTAATCTGTCCCTAGTGGGAGACCAACTTGTGACCAGAGGCAATGGTGAAGGTCATCAACAGTGTGTGCCAGGATGACCTCCCAAGGACAGAGAATTCTCAGTGACCCCAGAAGACGTGGCTTGACAGCAAACAGCATCAGAACCTACAATGAACCAGTCACCATTGAGAGGCAAGGACAAGATGCCCTTCCTCATGTACCCAGGTGCCATCTGATGATGGAAGAGACAAAAAGCAAAACTCTAGATCAGGTGACAGGTAAGGAAGCAGAAACTTCAGAAGACCAAGAGTCACCAGAAGCTTCAAAGTGGGAAAGACTGATATTTAATGGGAAACATCAAATATTTTCTGTGATCAGGAATATTAATAGCTTGAAAATAAAATAAAATAGAAGAAAAAAATTATTGAGCAAACATCTGATTGTGTCTAGCTTACTGCTATATTCATAAAGTCATTCTCTCCAGCCCCACTGGCAGAAGCAAGGATTTGAGGGTGAGAATACTTTGGCTTCCTCTATACAGCCCCATTCAAGGAATGGTCTCAGGTCTCAGTGATGAATTTCTTCAGACAAGCTGAGGTAAGAGAACCCATTGTACTTGTCACTTTGCAGATAAATCAAAGGGGTAAAACAGCAAAAAAAAAAAAAAATAGATCAGGCTAAAAGTTCACCTTCAAAGGTCAGAAGCGATTTGAAGTATGCCAAGACACAAGACATCAGGAAATTAAAAGACTCTCAATTTTTAAGACTCTAAGGTACTGTAAACCCCAACAACAGATCTAACTGAATAAAAAGCAGAATATTCTTTTTATATATGTCATAAAGAATGGCACACCCATTCAAATACTCAGCATCTATAAATAGAACACAGTCTCCAACCTTACAACTGGGCACTTAAATGAGGGTTTATACAGACTTTATCATGACCCTCTTGTGAACAAACCAACTGCAAAAGCAAAAAGGTTCTGAAACAAAAGAAAAATGTTGACTCCTGGCTGGATATTGAAACTATGTAATCATTGCTAAATTTTTAGCTGTGACAAAATAATCTTTTCTTTCAAGATACATACTGAAATATTAATGGATGAAACGATAGGCTGTTTGGGGAAAATCAGCCAGTGCTTTGAGGGCAGCAGGGAATTAGGTGGGTATTTTGATAAAAGAAAGTATTTATGGGTTAGGATGATTTTAAACAGGTAGTGGACCTGGTAGAGTTCATTGTCCTTCCTTCGTGTATCTTGAAATTTTCTATAGTAAGTTTTTTAAAATGAATATCATAAACATGATACTGAGCTGAAGCAGACAGACTTAAGAGGGAAGACATTAGATGAATCCATGTATATAAAGATAAAATACAGGCAAATTTAACCTAATGTATGAGCAGTTAGCATAGTGGTTACCCTTGGTGAGGACAGACAATGAAGCAAGTGCATGGGTATTCTGGGTGGTGCTGGGAATGTCCTGTTTCTTCATCTGGACAATGGTTACAAGGATTTGTTCAATGTATTTAAGTTATTTTGAATTGTACACTCATTACCTATACTCTCCTGTGTAACCACATAAAATAGTTTTTTGGAAGTTTTTTAAAAGCTTATATGGTGTGCTGGTTACTATTTAAGTCATTAACAACATATTTATAGCTTATGCATTGTATATGTGGTACATATTTAATAATAACAAGATTTTTAAATGTAATCTCAATTGTCTCAACCAGCAACACCACTATGTAAATGTAGCCTAGAAATTATTAGTCATAAACAAAATGCTTTCCTTTCCTTGTCTATTCCCAATAACAGCATCTATTGAAGACACACTGGGTGTTGGTTGAATCTCTACCCTCTAAGCCAGCTAGAAGATACATATTGTCATTTCTAATTTACAGAAAAGGAATTTGTAGCTTAAGGGGGTAAGTGACTTGCCCAAAGATTCAGAGCTAATCGTCCAGGATTCAAACCCACACTCAGAAAGCCTATGTGATTATTTCTACTTCACCACAGTGATTTCCAAAACAAATATCCATCAGATATGCAAATTAAGTTACATATTTATTTTACAGAGAGCAGGCTGCTCAGTTAAATTTTGGGATCTTTTATTAACCAAAATAACTCAAAAATGAAAAGAATTTTAAATTATAAGCAAGTTTACCTTAAAAAATTCCATCAACTTCACACATGCCCAATCTTCCTATAATTCACCTATTGATTCTACTCTGCTTGTACTTCCTAGAGCTTAATAGTCTCCCTCCAAGCAAGGACTTTAACGGTGAAGCTAATTCTCCCACCTGAACTTAAGGTATATTTGATTCTGAATAATGGAAGTTCTTTGAATCAGGCTGTGAAAAGTCATTTTCAAAACTGTTAACACAATATGCCTCTTTGAAGAGGTTTAATCTACATGGATGTGTTTGAATTGAGTCACTGTTAAGAATGGACAGTGTTTCTGAGTTCTGCAAGTATTTGGCTTGATGTTTATATACCCAGAACATAATCTTTTCCCATGGAATTTAACCAAGATTTTATGCCCTGGGAAATGAAGAGACCTGGACTTAATTCAACAAAAGCAAATGTGCATAGTAAAACAAGTTTGTGGCTCAACTGCTTAATTTCAAAAGTGGATACACATTACAATCAATAGTAAACAGCCATTCTTCTATTGTCTTAAGGAAGAAAGAAAGAAAGACTAAAAAGGTCAGTGTTGAGACTCTACCCAGCCTTCAGGCTTGACTGTTCAATTTGGATTCCTCCAAATGACTGGTTTACAGAGTATTTACCAATGTGATGGTAAGAATGAGTCTTTAAGTCCTGCTCAAGGACAGAGAGGTCTTACAGCCTGTTCTAAATAGAACTGTGACACAATATAATATTCAAAGAAGGCCTGGGTTTTGGCAATTTATTTGAAGAACAAATTCCCTAAAAGGGCAAGATTCCGTAGAATTGCACTATGGTTTCTATAATACAACAGAAATGCAACCAAGTCCTTACATGGGACATAAACAAGAAAGCTTAATAATGCTGCAGCAGAAGAGAATTCCACTTAAAAGAGGAACTGCTTAGAACTACAGTAAGGTTGGAATACTTACCTGTCAGTGGAAACTTGATCATTAAACTGGACAGAGTTGTTTGATTTGGAATAGTCGGTAATATTGAAATATGTACATCACCCATGAGTAAAATTGTGATTTAGCTAATCAAACACAATGGCTCCAAAGGATTTACATAAATACCTGGTTACATATACTTGTTAGTTAGTTGGACAGTATTTTTTTAAACAATTAATAATAACCCATACAAAAAATATTATGGAAAGATTGGACTTCTTTCACAGAGAATGCCAAAGTAACCAAGCTGAGAAAGCCAGTCTGTCTGTATATGATTGTGTAACAGAGTGCAGAGAGCATCAAGAGTCTGGAAAAAGAACTAATGACACTTAACCTGACTGCCTAGAGCGAGAGCCACCCAGTCTTTGCTTGTGTAAATTACCCGAGGCTTCTGAGAAATGCGCCTACCCTAAGTTAGATAACCAGAAGTGGGCAACAGCCTGGGAACGCCTGGGGATGTAACCTGTGATAAGTCATGTAGACATGCTTGGGTAAGCAAGAGATACAATTGAAGCGGGCAGGCAACTAGCGCGTTCCCTAAAAGGTTACAATGTTTCCCATTAGTTACAATATAGAGTGTGTTTTAAACCTATTAGTTGTAGAATTGTGCGGACTTTGGTGTAATGGCTGTGAAGATCCTATATAATCAGTACCCAAAGTTGCTTCAGGGTCGGCAGCTCGGACTCGGCCTGCGTGTCAGGAGAAGTGCTGTCGACCCCAGCTTGCTAGCTGAATAAAGACTTTGCTTAGATTTTCATCTCTGTGTCCGTGTGTCTTGTTCTCTAGGAAACCCCGAAGTCCTGGACCCTAACATTTGGAGGCTCGTCCGGGATCCGTGCGGCTTCCCTGAGAACAAAGGATGGCTGGAGGCAAGATCTAATTGTCCGGATGGGGCAGTGTAATTCGAGGGTTGCTCCCTCGTGTCTGCATAAATCCATTATAAAGCGGGAGTCACCATCCCGTGTATGGTCTCGGGTTAGTGACCCCAAGTGAGAGAGTCCGGGTTGATAGTCCTGGACCCTGGGTTAGTGACCCTGGGTGAAGTCCAGGTGACTAATCCTGGCCCTAGGGTCTGAGTGACTCGGCCTTAGGAAAGCAAGTCCGATTGGCAGGAACCTGGCGCCCGAAGAGGAAAGGATCGAGCTTGTCACCCTGCGGCAGTCAGAGTGGACGCCTTTTGGGAGAATCACGAGAGTTTTTGAGGATCCTGAAAGTGGTGAGGGTGGTGCGCACCAGAGTGAAAGAAGGACCGGTCCGAACGAGTGCGATCAGATGTGGTGTGTGTGCTTGGTGTTATCATTGATTGTTTTATTGTGTTTTGGTTTTGGTTTATTTTTTTTTTGCGCTTCTCCTTTTAAGTTTCCTTGTTCTAAGGTTCTCCTGCTCTCTCCGTTCCTCCTTTCTGCCACTACATCATTCCCCGCGGGCATGGGTCAGGCAATTAAGAGCCATTAGGGCGCCCACCACTAGAAGACTCCCGTGACAGGATAAGGGGGTCACAGCCGCGAATCCCAGATAAATTCGCGTCCCCCACAGAAGAAAAACTGTGCAACGACAGGCACCCGTTCACAAGCACATACAACAGTCATCTTGTTTGAAGTGGCATCTTCATCCTTCGCCTTTGTCTCCCTCATATTCTTTTTCTTCTTCTTTCTCACTATGGGTCAGGTTCAGGCTACTCCTAAGAGTCTGATCCTTTCCCATTTCCCGAAGGTCAAGGAACAGGCCTTAAATATGAGCCTTGGCATCAAGAAGGGTAAGCTCGACACCTTTTGCTTGGTCGAGTGGCCTTCCTTTGGAGTAGGCTGGCCAACCCAGGGATCTCTTTCCCTGGACCTTATCGGCAAAGTCAAAACCATTATCTCCCGACCAGACCCTGGGGGCCACCCTGACCAACTCTCCTATATCTTGGTCTGGGAAAATCTAGCCGAGAATCCTCCGTCCTGGCTGAGGCCCTTTTTGGTGGGGAAACCTCATACCAACCCACTAAAGACCTCCATCCTAGTTGCTCAGGAAAAATTAAAACCCTCTGATCGCAGGGCCAGAAATCCTGTGCGCCCGAGTGTGCCGCCTGTCCTCCCCGACAGTTCTCCTCTCTACCCCCTTCTGCCGATTGAGCAGCCACCCCCGTATGTGGAGGAGAGGGGTGAAGCTGCCGGGAAGATAGAAAACGAGGCTGAGGAACCCAGCGGGAACCAGGCGGCCGCAGCTTCCCCAGACTCTTCAGCAGAGGGAGGCAGGAGGCCAGAAAGAGCTTCCCCACACTCCCCTGCCCTGGCCCCACTCTGGGCGCCAGGTAGAACAGTAGGAATGCAGTTAAGGCCTCAGGGGGCCAGGGAACAAGAAGGGGAGGCTCCCTCCTCCACCTCAGAAGGAGCAGTGCCGGTTCTGCCTGTGCGTGCCATCGGTACGGGCATCACTCAACAATATCAATACTGGCCCTTTTCATCTAGTGACCTCTATAATTGGAGGACTCAGAACCCTCCCTTCTCAGAGGACCCCAAGTGTCTTATAGGTCTAGTGGAGTCCATTATGTTTACCCATCATCCCACAATGGGACAACTGCCAGCAATTGCTCCGCACTCTCTTCACGACAGAAGAGCGAGAGCGTATCCTCAATGAGGCCTGGAAAAATGTCCTCAGAGAGAATGGAAGACCCACTACCCTCCAGCCCATCATCGACGAGGCGTTCCCACTTATGCACCTGGATTGGGACTTCGAGACTGCAGAAAGTAGGGAGCGTCTCCGGGTCTACCGCCTGACTCTAATGAGTCTCTGGGTGGCCGCCACACAGCCCACTAACCTGGCTAAGGTAAAAACTATTGTTCAGGGGGAAATGGAAAGCCCAGCTGCGTATTTGGAAAGGCTGTTTGACGCCTACAGGCAGTATACCCCCATAAACCCGGAAGCAGAGGAACACAGATCAGCTGTAGTCCTCTCATTCATCAACCAGGCAGCCCCTGATATCCGGAGAAAACTCCACAAGCGGGAGGACCTGGGGGAGATCTCTATTAGGGAACTGCTGCAGCAGGCGGAGAAGGTCTTTAATGCTAGGGAAACTCCAGAAGATAGAGAAGAAAGGCTGAGGAAAGAGAAATGGGTAATGCAGGAGAAAAATAGGAAGGAAGACAGAGAACTTCAGAAGAGGGAGAACAAGAAGCAGAGGGAGGAGATGGCCAGGATATTCCTGGCCGGGGTGAAGGAGGGCCCTAGGCCACCTTGAGGAACAGGACCCCGCCAATCCCAACTAGGACAAGATCAATGCGCCCTGTGTAAGAGACATGGACATTGGAAGAGGGAGTGCCCCCAAAGGAGGGAACAAGGAAGAGGGAACCCTGTTAAGACCCTGCACCTAGGAGAGGAGGATTGACGGGGATGGGGCTCGGCACCCCTCCCTGAGTCCTGGGTAACCCTGTGCATGGAAGGGACTCCCATTGACTTCATGGTAGATACTGGGGCACAATATTCAGTTCTTAACCAGGCCCACGGTCCCCTGAACCCAGGACGCACAAGTATAGTCCAGGGAGTGACAGGGTCCAAGAAATGTGCCTGGACCACTACCAGAAAAGTGGACCTAGGAAGGCATCAGGTCTCTCACTCATTTCTGGTCATACCTGAAAGCCCCACACCATTGTTAGGTAGAGACTTACTAACCAATGTTGGGGCACGCATTCATTTTGAACCAGAAAAGATAAAAATCATGGACAAAGAAGGGCACCCCCTACAACCGGCGCATGTGTTAACTCTGTCCCAGGCCAACGAACATCGTCTGTTTCAGACAGATCAAGAAAAGGGGGGCTGGGGAGAAATAGACTCTTAGTTGCAGAGGTTCCCTTCCGCATGGGCCGAGACCAGAGGAATTGGTCTCACTAAACACCTATCCCCGGTCATTGTTCAACTCAAAGGCGCAGCTCTACCCATCCGGGTCCAGCAATATCCAATGCCGGAAGAGGCTAGGAAAAAGATAGCACCCCATATCCATAGACTGTTAGAGACAGGAATCCTTAAAACCTGCCAATCTGCATGGAATACGCCCCTGCTTCCAGTGAGGAAGCCTGGCAGTAGAGATTACAGACCAGTGCAGGACTTGCGGAAAGTCAATGAGAGGATAGAAGACATCCATCCTACAGTGCCCAACCCTTACACCCTACTCAGCCACCTGCCACCCACGCATGTGTGGTATACTACTCTAGACCTGAAAGACGCCTTCTTTAGTATCCCACTCTCTGAAGTTAGTCAGCCTTTGTTTGCCTTTGAGTGGCAAGAGCCGGGGGAGAGAAGAAAAGGGCAGCTTACCTGGACTAGACTACCACAGGGCTTCAAGAACTCTCCCACCTTATTCAATGAAGCCCTAAGTCAGGACCTGGAGCCCTTTTGCAGGAGCCACCCCCGTGTGACACTGCTGCAGTATGTAGATGACCTGTTGCTGGCCACGGAAACCCGTGAAGAGTGCAAAGAAGCCCTGGGGAACTTGCTGGCTGAACTGGGTGAACTTAGATATCGAGCCAGCACCAAGAAAGCCCACATCTGTCAGAAATCAGTAGTCTACTTGGGGTACAAAATATCTAATGGGGCCAGGTGGCTAACGCAGGCCATGAAACAAACTGTCCTTCCTCACCCTGAGGAGTGAGAGAATTTCTTGGCTCAGCCGGGTTTTGCAGGCTCTGGATTCCAGGGTACACAGAAATAGCCCAACCACTATATGAAGCGACCAAAGAAAGGCCGGGCTGGCAATGGACTCAGGAACAACAAGAGGCTTTTGACAGACTAAAAGAAGCTCTCCTCCAGGCCCCTGCCCTATCTCTGCCAGACCCAGAAAAACCCTTTATCCTGTTTATAGATTAAAAGAAGAGAGTGGCTAAAGGAGTCCTAGCTCAGCAGCTGGGCCCGTAGAAAAGACCTGTGGCCTATTTGTCCAAGTGGCTAGACCCAGTGGCCTCCGGGTGGCCACCTTGTCTGCGTATCCTAGCAGCTATCGCTCTACTGGTAAAGGAGGCAGACAAGCTGACTTTTGGCCAGAACCTGAGAGTAACAGCCCCACATACCGTAGAGGGGATCCTCAAGCATCCTCCAAGAAAATAGATGACGAACACAAAACTCACCCACTACCAAGGGCTCCTACTAGATTCTCCATGAATCGCCTTCTCTGACCCGGTAACCCTAAATCCTGCCACCCTTCTGCCAGACCCAGATCTGACGACCCCCATCCATGACTGTAGAGACATCCTTTCCGAAATTATCCAGGTGCGAGCAGACCTGAAAGACACACCATTACCAAACTGTGAGCTAAATTGGTATACGGATGGGAGCAGCTTTGTGCAGAAGGGGGTCAGGAGAGCAGGGGCAGCAGTAGTAACCCACGAAGGAGAAGTTGTCTGGAGCGCAGCTCTGCCCCCTGGCACCTCAGCACAGACGGTGGAACTTATTGCTCTCGCTGAAGCCCTAGAAAGAGCAGAAGGCAAGCGGGCCAACATTTACACAGATAGCAGATATGCCTTTGGCACTGTCCATGTCCACGGTGCCATCTACCAAGAAAGAAGATTCTGTTCCGTGGAAGAGAAAGGACTGAGGAATCTGCAAGAAGTCCAAAGACTACTAGCTGCTGTCAAAAAACCCAAAGCGGTAGCAGTTATACATGTACCGGGCCACCAATCAAAGAAGACACCTGAGGCCATCAGCAACAGCCATGCTGATGCAGAAGCTAAGAGGGCAGCCCTCTCGGACTCCCTTGTACTTGCAGCCCTCGAAATACCCATACCTGAACTGCCCACCTTGCCACCCAAACCTGAGTATTCCCCCCAAGATCTTGAGTAGATTAAGAAACAAGTCTCGGGGAAAGTGTTTGGAGAGAGAAATTAGAGTAGGGACCAAGAAGGTAAGTTGATCCTGCCAGAAGCATTGGGGCAATACATGCTTGCTAATCTGCATAAGTCCACCCATCTAGGCTGGAAAAAGCTGCTCAGCCTTTTCCAGTCCACGCAGTTAGTGTTTCCCCACCAGAATGAGGCAGCTCGTCAGATCACGAAAGAATGCAGTAGCTGTGCAATGCTAAGAGCAGCCCCAAGAGGGCTGCACCCGGCAGGTACCCGGGAAAGGGGGGGGCTCCTGGGAGGAATTGAGAAATAGACTTCACCGAAATAAAACCAGGGAAGTATAGATACAAGTATTTGCTAGTTATAGTAGATACTTTCTCTGGGTGGGTGGAGGCCTTTCCAACCAAGCATGAGACTAGCCAGGTAGTAGCAAAAAGATTAATTGAGGAAATCATCCCCAGATATGGAGTCCCTGAAGCAATAAGTTCTGATAACGGCCCAGCTTTCGTTAGCAAAATCCTGCAAGGACTAGCCCTAGCTTTGAGAGTAGATTAGAAGTTACATTGTGCTTATAACCCACAAAGCTCTGGGCAGGTAGAAAGAATGAATCAGACCCTGAAAGAAACCCTTTCTAAATTAGTATTAGAGACTGGCGGAGACTGGGTGACCCTCCTTCCCTTAGCCATCTTCCACACTCGGAACTCCCCTATGTACATAGGTTAACTCCATTTGAGATAATGTACGGGGCCCCTCCACCCATAACCCGGCGAGTGCAGCTTCCCGGTGCTGAGGACCCATCCCCTGACTATCTGAATGTGTTGCAAGCTCTTGCTAAAGTGCAGCAGGAAATCTGGCCCCTGATCAGAGCATATTACGAGGGCGGGAAAATTCCGAGCCCAGAACATGGCATAGTCCCAGGAGATATAGTATAAGTCAAAAGACACCAAGTGAGGACTCTCAAGCCCAGGTAGAAAAGACCTTAGGTTGTATTGTTTACCACCCCCACTGCTCTCAAAGTTGATAGTATCGCTCCATGGGTGCACCACACCCACATTTGGATCCTACCTCGTAACGATCCAAAGAACTGAAAAGAAGAGTAGAAGGTGCAGCAGCATCCTGTCAATCCCCTAAAACTACACTTACGCCGAAGATGAAAGAGATCCTGCTAATAAGCTCCTTAGTATAGATCTTCACAAGAGCCACATCTGTGGGGATCAGAGGCACCAACCCCCATTAACCAAAGAACCTGACCTAGATGCTGATTGATAGCGACAATGGAGAAGTCATCAACCCCACACAACACAGTGTGCCAATCGGAACCTGGTAGCCTGACCTGTATTTCTGCTTTCGGCAGATCAACCCCATCTACCGATCCGTCTCTCCAAATTTGGCTTGCTCCCATGAGTTTTATGCTTGCCCAAGAACAAGTAAAAGAAAGCACTGTGGGGAGGGGCATGACTTCTTTTGTGCCAGCTGGGACTGTGTACCCTCGAATGATAGAGATTGGAGATGGACAGTTACAAAAATCGATTCTGTCAAATTTACTTATGTCAACAAGGGCATCCCTCGTCACCAGCCTATGACCCTTTACAAAACCAAGGCTTGTGACAAAACAGACCAAGATTGGGTAAGAGTTCAATTCACCGAGACAGGCAAAAACACTGAAGTATCGCGCTAGATAAACGGACTAACGTAGAGAATAGTGTATTATAAATATGAGGGGCATGCCGGCTTGACCCTCATCATTAAATTAACCATGTCAACTCCCACCGCCGCCATAGGTCCCAACCCGGTTATAAATCCCCAGAAACCTTCAATCCAGGACAAGGGCCTGAGCAAAAAAGATGAGAAAATGCCAACCAGAACGCTTGCTCCAGAGCCCACGAGAAGACCGAGTCCATCGACCTCTGGGTTATGAGCCCAGCACACTCCCTCCAGGTTAGATAGTCCCATATGAGAAATGGTGCAGGCAGTAGTAGAGACTCTTAACCACACCACTTCCTCCCTCACTGATCCCTGTTAGCTATGCTACCCAAGTTCACCCCCCTTCTATGAGGCAATCAGAATAAATAGCTCCTACACTA
The DNA here is from genome assembly GCF_040802235.1 of Manis javanica. NCBI lineage: Eukaryota > Metazoa > Chordata > Mammalia > Pholidota > Manidae > Manis > Manis javanica. The sequence continues at coordinate 33,545,350 of NC_133160.1, read as the reverse complement.
TCAACAACTCCCATCTCACTTACTGAGATGAGAGACCGTGGGGACTTACAATCGCTCAAGTCTCAGTCGTTAGTACGTGTGTAGGCACAGTCCCGACCACCCAGAGCCAGTTATGCTCCTCCTATAATAACACTACGTGAGAGCAGAGAAAGTAGATTATACCCTCCTCAGGCTGGTGGCTCTGCTCAAAGACAGGCCTCACTCCGGCCCTATCCACCTCTGTGTTCAATGCTAACAGAGAGTTTTGTTTGTTGGTAGCCATTCTACCTCGCCTAATGTATCATTCTCATGAATCTCTCCTTTCTTATTGGGAAGAAAGGCCGAGCCCCCACTAGAGCAAGAGGGAGGTTGTTACCGCCCTGACCATTGGGACCCTCTTCTCCCTAGGGATAGCAGGGGCAAGCACTGGGGTCGCAGCCCTTGTGACGCGAGAAAAAGGGCTCACAGCCCTGAGACTGGCAGTCAACAGAGACCTAGAACAACTCCGACAGTCAATATCAGACCTGGAGCAATCCCTCACCTCCTTGTCAGAGGTGGTCCTACAGAACCGAAGAGGCCTGGACCTCCTGTTCTTAAAAGAAGGTGGGCTATGCGCAGCCCTAAAAGAAGAATGCTGTTTCTATGTAGATAAGACAGGTGCAGTCAGAGATTCCTTAGCCAAACTAAAAAAAAGATCTTGACAAGCGGCGTAAAGAATATGAAAGCAGCAGCAGCGAAAGCTAATTTGAGTCTTAGTTCAAGCACAAGCCATAGTTTCCTACCCTCCTCTCGGCCGTTGCCGGGCCACTGGTCATCCTGCTGCTTTTGCTTACCATCGGCCCGTGTATAATAAGCAGGCTGCTTAAGTTTGTGCAGGAGAGGTTTGACACCGTCCAACTCCTGGTCCTTCGCCAAAAATATCAGGCCCTAGACACCACTGCGGAAGATTCCTTAGTCTGATCAAGAAAAGGGGGGAAATGTAACGGAGTGCAGAGAGCATCAAGAGTCAGGAAAAAGAACTAATGACACTTAACCTGACTGCCTAGAGCAAGAGCCACCCAGTCTTTTCTTGTGTAAATTACCCGAGGCTTCTGAGAAATGCGCCTACCCTAAGTTAGATAACTAGAAGTGGGCAACAGCCTGGGAACGCCTGGGGATGTAACCCGTGATAAGTCACGTAGACATGCTTGAGTAAGCAAGAGATAACAATTGAAGGGCAGGCAACTAGCGCGTTCCCTAAAAAGTTACAATGTTTCCCATTAGTTACAATATAGAGTGTGTTTTTAACCTATTAGTTGTAGAACTGCGCGGGCTTTGGTGTAACGGCTGTGAAGATCCTATATAATCAGTACCCAAAGTTGCTTTGGGGTCAGCAGCTCAGACTCAGCCTGCGTGTCAGGAGAAGTGCTGTCGACCCCAGCTTGCTGGCTGAATAAAGACTTTGCTTGGATTTTCATCTCCGTGTCCATGTGTCTTGTTCTCTGGGAAACCCCGGAGTCCTGGACCCTAACAATTGCAACACTGAAGATGTATGTTGAATAAAATTATTAAAAATAATGTAAAGTAGGACAATATAAAAAAATCTAATATACATGTAATTGGAATCCCATATGGAGAGAACAGTGGAACAGAAAATACTTAAAGAACAATGGCCAAATTTGGTAAGAGATATAAATTTCAGGTTGAAGAAGCTCAGTAAAACTCAAACAGAATAAATGCAAAGAAAGCACAGACTCATTCGTGTAAGTGCTAAAAACCAAAGATAATTTGTCTTGAAAGCTGCTACTAAAACAGATATTATATACAGTCAAGCAATGATTTGAATTACCACTATGGGTACAAGAAGAGGACAAGCGTCAAAAAGAAACACCCTAGCATTCTACACACAGAAAAAAATATCATTCAAGAATAAAGGTAGCACAGCACTGGAGAATATAGTCAATGATTCCGTAACATCTTTCTACACTGATAGATAGTAACTGCACTAGAGGAGGTGAGGATTTAATAATGTGGGTAAACTGTTGAACCACTGTGTTGTACTTTTGAAACCAACATAAGATTGTATATCAATGATACTTTAATTTCTTTAAAAACTCTAAAAAAAAAAGAAAGTAATGGAAAGCTAAGCCTAAATTTACAGATTGTTTGATTCTTTTTGCTTCAATTCAACCTAACAAAGTATGCAAGCAGATACTTGGGAAGTTGTGGGTAAAGCTGCAATATTTCCTGAATCTCGGGCCTGGCCTTAGTTCATCTCTGTATCAGTAGGTGTCTCCAAGGGGTGGAGAGAAGTAGTTCATCTCCATATCAATAGGTGATTACAAGGGGAAGTGAGGGCATATCTGGACCAGGGAGGTTTGGTGGGGTCTTTTTGCAGTTGGGTAGTGAGAAACCCCAGTGAGCAGAAGTAGATGACTGCTTACAAGCAATAAACAGATTTCTCCCACCTTATTTCCCCCTTTGACTGATTTCAGCTTCAAAGGTTATTTGCCCTGGGCTAGGAACAGATTTTCCCCCAGGAGTTACAGAAGTATGGTTAAATACATAAGCTTATGGAATATGAAATTTTCAGGTCCCTTAAATGTTGAATAAACCTTGAAATTCTCTTAAAGTTTCTCATAATACTATGTGTTAATGCATTTGGGCTGTTACGTGAGATTTTAAATCAAGTGAAGAACTGTTCATTGATCAGAGACAGGAGAGCCCAGTCTGAGTTCACAGAGGGCAGTGATGGTATGTAAGGATGGTCTGGCCTGCTCATCTCTTCATCAAATGCACTGGCAAACAGGCAGTCTAGAGCCATCCCATGATAAATGACATTTAAAACATTGTCTTTATTTTGAAGCATAAACTGAGTCTATGAAGCAATTGCAAGGCTCAAGAATTTTTTCAAACTCCTCATAACTTTCCATTTCTGGGTTCTTATTAAATAGCGGCAAAAAGTGGCACTTAAAAAAATATGAAAAGACATTTACAATTGGAATTGAAGTCAGCAAAGTGAAGTTAACTGACTACTTGGTTATTGTCATCATGACAAAGGAGAATTTAGATGCTTTGAGGAAGATGTGATGATCAAAACCCTGAACCAAAATAGAAAATGTCATTTTTTACATTCCTCATTTATGGGCTGATAAAGTAAGTACAAATGTCTGGGACTGGACTGTGGTTGCCTCAAGTTACCCTGTCTATATAGTCTACAGTACTAACCAGTCACCTTTAGAAGGAATTATTCTAAGTTATATGTACACATATATTCCAACCTATATACATTATTACCCCATTTAATCTTCAGATCCATGAATGGGATACAACTAATATCACCTGGACTTTACAGCTGGCATGGGGACTATACCCAGGCTCCCAAAGTGTTGCCAATGGAACCAGGATCCCTTCTATGTCTGTCTCAAAAAGCTCATGTTTTTAAACCTTATCTTACTTGCTTCTCTTCCTATAAAGAAGTTCTGGCCAGTAGTAATAAGGCCAGGACACCAGGCAGATTTCCAAAAGCAATATTTCACCTCTGATCCTGTCCCTTTCTTCCCAAGTGGAAAGCATGATTATGTGTCTAACAATGTACCACATACTGGGTGACTTTAAACAACAAAAGTTCATTCTCCCACAGTTCTGGCAGCTAGTGGTCCAAAATCAAGGTGTCAGTGAGGTGATGCTCCTCTGCAGGTTCTAGGAAAGAATCCTTCTTCACCTCTTCCTTGCCTCTGGTGGCCCCTGGCAATCCTTGGTGTTCCTTGGCCTGTAGCTGTACCATGGCAATTTCTGCCCTCATCTTTACATGGGCTTCTTCTCTGTGTGCCCTCCCCTCTTTTCACAAGGACACCAGTCATTAGATTTAGGGCCCATCCTAATCCAGTCTGACCTCCTATTAACTAATTACATTTGGAAAAAAAAAGTATTTCTAAATAAGGTTACATTCTGAGGTTCCAGGTGGACACGAATTTGGACACTGTTCAGTCCACTACACCCCTCCTGAATGCACCATTCCTCTATGAATAAACCCAATCTGATTCAACACTCTCTGTGGGAATTACTAAAGCTTGTACTTGGTTAGGCCTTTGTGGCTTTCAAATGGTCAAAGTTTCATCTGACTTCTCTCTCTTGATCTTAACAACATACATAATCTGGGCCAGCATTATTAACCTCAGTTTTTTTGAGTGATGAAACCAAGATTTTAAGTCACTTACCCAAATTCAAAAATCAGTTACATGACAAATCTGGAAGTGGAACCTAGAATGTATGGCTTCAACTCAGTTAACTTTCCCAAACCTACCAGACCCCCACACAATGAATGGTTCATCTGCTCATCAAAGATGTATGCATTCTTATTCCAGATACGGTTTTAGTTAACCAGGGACACCAAGATATTCAAAACTAACTCCTAATCTCCAAACAGTTTGCAATCTAGAAGAAAAAAATCAACTTTAAAAAAATCAAAAATCAATATTGTGAAACTCTCAGATTGTTTAAACTGGCCACACATACTTATTAGGAATAACAATGTATCAAACTTGTGAAAGATTCCATTTTTAACATATAGCTTAATTCAAATTCTTATCTATCCCTCTAATAGTCACCATCGCATGCACAAGGATGGGGTCAAGGAATAAATACTCTCATGTTAGTAACTGAGCTCAGCATCACAAGTGAGAAGGTGAATGGGTTTGGACATAAATTCCATGCTAGTTTAATTGTAGGCTCTTCTCCCTGAGAAAGACATAAACTTCTACCTTGTTTACAAAAGTCTAAAGAGAACTGTCAGTATCTTACATGAGTAAGAGGCTGGCCAGCCAAGACTACACTAAGTCCCTCATGTGACACTTTGTGTGCCCATTTAATGAATACCTTCTTCATCAAACAGCAGGCACTGTCCAATCCCCGGTAACTGCCCAGGCTCCACACCTCTGACTGATGCACATCCCAGGGCACCTGCTTGTTCCAATCATTCCCACCCACATCAGCACCAAGTCTGCCACTGTCTAACAAATATTTGGAAGAAAATAAAATCCATTGATAATATAAACTATTTCCCCACTGATACAATGTCTTAAAAATCGACATACTGCCCAAATTGTTAATACAGAGAAATAAAAAGAAGGTGAATTATTCTAAAAGCACATGCCATGTCAATCTATCAGTGCTTGGCCACAGCCTCACTGGAAGACAGGGGAAGTTTTTGGATTTGTGTACAAATAAGGAGAACCACAGTGAGTCCTACATGCAGACCAAGGTAGATGGCATTGGGACTCAAATGCTGGGACTGGTGTGGCTTTAGTAACATTCTGAAATGGTGAATAATTGTTGGTGACATTCTGAACCACAGTACAATCACCCCTCAATTTACAAGACAGCTACAGTCCTGGAAAAGTCAGTGTATAATAAAACTCTGAAATACATAACTCTTGCAATTACATGTACGATGGAAAACTTTTTTTTTTTATAAGATGCTTTCTTTTCTACCTACATAAATGTCTACTGAGAAATAGGAAATTTGTGCAGGATGTGCTAGGCCTTTCTTACCATATTCCCCAGTCAATGGAACAGCCAAACCCTTACAAAATTCTAAAACATATTCTATGGAATGCTACTATTCCTCTGGAGACCCACTAGTTCATGCTCTCTGTTCTATATTATATTCGGGATTCTGTCTGCTTATTGTTATTTATCAATGCATATGCAGTATTTATTATGTGCCAAGGCATTTTATAAATATTAAGTCATTTAATATTCAAAACAACTCTGTGAAGTAGGTACTATAATTATTATTATTATTAGGCTCTAGAATGAACCCTATATCCTATACCAATGTTTCTCACTTTGAATGTACACAGAGACCCCAAGATCCCATCTCTCACATTCCTTCAGGTAATGCAGATGCTGCTTATCTATGCATTATACTTGGGATAATACCACTATATTTCCCACTGCTGAAAACAGGGACCACACCTGCCCTAATGGGGTCTCACAAATATAATGAAGAGCAATCTAAATACAGTTGAATAGATAGATGAACACATGTGGATCAAAATTCACTTGAATTGTTAGGCCAACCCTTTCCATGTCTCCTTGGGGCCTCCAGCCCTGTGCATCACGCTACTGGCAGATGATTTCATTTCTTACCTTGGTAAGAAGTTTGTCATTGATATCAAATTCCCACAAATGCCTTCCTATCTCGTCCAGGTTATTGCACAGCCCCGCCCATCTCTACAACTGGCAGTTTCTGGGTGCTCTTCTATCTGCCTTCCTTCCCTCCCAGGGAAACATGGGGTGTCCCATCCTTTCCTTCTGGCTCAATCCCTTTGACTACTCTGAGCTTTCTTCCCTGACAACAAATCATTCAGCTGATATTTTCTCAACTCTACCATCTCCTAACACGCCGACCCGGTCTCAGCACCCCCACTTGCTGCAGAGACCCTGTCCTACCACTAACCTGAGCCCCCTCTTATCTGAGGGGATCTTGACTAGGAATTACAGAACACAATTTAGATTCTATGTCAAGGTTCTGGCTGCGGTAAAAAGGAGATGTACAGAAGGGACATGTTCTGAATAATGTCACCTTCACTAAAGTGGATTTAAAACAAGGTAGGGAGAGATACTGCAGGCTTCACCACAGCCCCTCACCTTCAGGTAGAGTGAAACTATATAGAGAAAGGGAGTGAATCAAAGCACCTCAGCAACAAGTCGTGTACAGAAGACACATTTGGGAGAGTGTCAGTGCCCAAGAGGACAGGGGTCTCTGCTGCAAACGGAGTCATGTCAAGGAAGCTGGTTGACATCATTTTGGCTGTTCAGGCTTCTGAATGTCCTATTAATAGACTTAGTGTTCTAAATACTTAGGTTTCCACACAGCCATAGTAGATGATAAATATTTTTGTGTTCATGTATATTGAGGGAAATGGCATGAATTTCTCTCTCTTATGCACTACCATTTTTTGTGTGTGGTTCTGTAATTTATATTTAAATATGAGAATTTGTGAGGCACTTTCCCTGACCTCTTTGAGGGCAAGGATCTTTACTTCTCAGGAAATCACCTTGAGCTGGGTGGACACCCTGAATCTTCCAGATTCCAGGAATCTAATCAGATTTCCATTTTTACTTAAATATACCCACTTTCTATCCTTACTCAGAATTGTATTTTTAAACTCTAATTTATCTCTGAATTCTGTCTGTTTTAGGAGTCTCTCTCAAATTATGCAAACCAAAACAGAGCATGAAAAACTCAGCTTTGGCTTTCAAAAGAACTTCACAATTCCAGCCACAGTTCCACATTCCTGTTTGTTTCAAGTCTCAGCAGCGAATCATGCAGCCTGGTGCTCAATCTGAGATCTATAACGCCTTTAGATCTGTATTGGTGTTCTGTATTCTTTCTCTAGCTTCAAATTACATTTGCACAAAAGCTTTGCTAATAAATTCATTCAGTGACTCGAAGTCCATGGACAAAGTATGGTAAGTACTTTTAATTCCATTATAAAGACTCCCTAAGTAAAAAGCATACAGTTTACATAAAACTTTGCCAAGAACTCCCAAATATGGCAGTTCTTCAACTGTGAGAGCCTTCCTGAACTTACGTCCCCATGTCCTGTAATCATGTAAAATGTCAAAGGGATCTTAAAATACCAGCTAACTTTAACAAATTCCTCAAAATCATACAAATAGCTGTTTTAAATAAAAAGAAATTTAAAAAGCCCAACATCAAATTATTGAGACATAGGATATCATCCAATTAACTCTGCGTAATGTAGATACCTTTTTCACTCATGGTGCGCATTCTGTTCCCATCTGTCAATTTAAAAATATATACATAAATATGTACATACATACAAAATTTTAAATATGGAAGGTCATCTAACATATTGCCGCATTCAAGTACTTTGCAAAGATTTTCAGGCTGCCACCTGCAGCTGACCATTTTGTATAAGCCTTGGATCTGAGCCCAGAGCACTTGGACTATATAACTGAAACAATGCCACCAGTCGCCAAAGAGCATCCACTGAATTCAACTTTGTCAGGAGAGCCCCCACGCTCTCAGTGTTCACAACCCGGCCTTTGCCTCAAACTAGACTGTTACAAGAGAATTCCAAGTGGATTGGATAATCTAGGACTGTAGCACTCCAGTGGGTGGTGGGAGGGGTGAACTGTCAGCTATTTGAAGGGGGAAAACTGACCTTCATCACCTTACAAAAACAGAGTGTGACTCCGGATTGGCTCTAATGCAAAAACTACCCCATGTCCTGTTTGGTGACATGACTTTCATCCTCTCTAATCCCTCAACAAGCGACACAGATTCTTCCCCAAAGCACCTTAGCTTCAAAGTCATCCAGACATTGGTGGATCCCTTTCTTTTCTGCTAGAGATGGCCTTTGGAGACGAATGAACTGATTCAGAAATGTAAGAACCAGACATATCTGTTTGGGTGCCTGCAGGCTGACTTTTATTTACAGTGGTGACAGGTGGGAGGAGAAAGGGCTAATAGGAGCCTTCAGGAGGTCAAGGGATCAGGAAAACAAAATAATCTTCTAAGTGGCCTCGAACCCACAGGGTAAACACAGAGCTTCTGCATGAGGTCTAGCTGTGCAAACCAGTCTCAGTCCTAACAAAGCTGGTGTGCACCTGGGAAGGAGAAGACTTTCTGAGCCAGTAGCATACAAAGGAATTAGATGGCAGGAGACATACTTCAACAATAACTGCACCATTTTCCAGTTCGCTTGACTATTCCTGTAGTCTAAGCAGTCCCACAGACATGATCCTCAAGCAAGAAAGTACAGTCTCTGAAATAAGAGTGGTACCTGGGCCCTTTATATATCTGAAAGGAAAAAAAGGAAAGTTAAATAGCACATTACCCGCAAAACCACCATCCCCAACATCCGTGGTTGCTTAATGAGCAACCACATTGTCATGTGAAAAAAGAACGAGACTACATTAGTCCTTAAAACAAAAGAAATTAGTCCTAATTGGGGGGAACGCAAGGCTGTAAGATGTAGTTTTAGGCATATTTCTGTAGGCTTGTAATGAATGAAGACGCAGCTTTCATCAGCACATATTGGACTCATTTCTCCTAAGTCATTATTTGTACATTGTTCCCAAAGCTGAAACATTACATTGAAAACCGCTCTTTACTTCCACTGCCTAGATTTGACTTTTGCTTTTTAGCAGCCTTAATCAGGAAGGTTTTTAAAACAATTTGCTATTGTTCTTGTTTCAGTCAAGTAGTTAAGGATTGAATTATATGGAAACTCTTGGCTGGGGATACTAAATGAAGTGGGACTCTCTTCCCTGTAGGAAAATGACTTTATTTGTATTTCCTTGCTGAACTCTAAGAAATAACTGCAGTGGTGAAGAGAACTGCTCTGAACTATCTACTTAAATGGGCAACTGGAACAAGGAAAGCAGAACGAAACTTTTAAACCTGACCATTCTTTTCACATTCTATTACAATTTATGTTAATGAAAATCTGATCCTGCTACTTGCCTGTGGGCACACACACACACACACACAAACACACACCATCACCACCTCTACTTTCCACCTTTGCTTAAATTCTTCACTAGCTTCTGATTGCATTTAAGATGGAACCAAATCTGGCTAACATAGCAGCTTTGCTCTAGCCCGATTCAGATTTACCTTTCACCAAACTTCACTTTGTGTTGTGGGCTCAGCCACAGGCCTTCTTTCCTCTACTTGAAATGGCTTTGCTGTCTCCTGCCACAGGGCTTTTGCATGGTCAGTCTCCTCTGATTACAAAGCTCTTCTGCCCAGCCCAATGACTATCCTCACCTCATTGAGCAATTTGCTCCTACTCGTCTTCAGAGCTCAGTTCACTTCCAATGAGCCCTTCCTGAAGGCCTTCCCTCCCTGTCATCTGCCACCATCAGACTGACCATGTCCTGCACTCACAGCTTGCTTTCCTCCCTTAGGAAATACATACACATCCCTGCCATTACCTAAGTGACATCTTTGTCCCTGACCACTTGGATGGTAAGCTCCATAAATGCAAGTATGAAAGATATTGCTTTTGTTCAATATCGCAGCCTCAGCCTCCAGTGCAAAACTAGGCCCAATAAATTCTTGGATGAATTAGTGTCATCATCAAGCTTTGAAAAGATAGGGCTGTCAGCTTCCAGCAGGAAACACAGTATATATCTAAAGGGCACCTGGAAGGTGGCAGAGGGGAGGAGGAGGAAGGGGAAGGAGAAACAGGCGAAGGGGAGAAGAAGAGGTACAAACTTCCAGGTATACATTAAATAAATCATGGGGATGAAAGGCATAGCATAGAGAAAATAGAATATTGTAATAACTTTGTATTCTGACAGATGGTAACTACATTTATCATGCTGAGCATTTCATAATGTATATAAATGTCAAATCACTATGTTGTATACACTGGAATCTAATATAATATTATGCCAGTTATACAACAATAAAAATAAAAATAAAATAAGATGTACCTGGAGAGGCGTTAATGGATGGAGGAAGGAACTCAAAAAGGAAGAGATCTCATTCACAACTTCCAAATTTGCAAAGAAATTTTAAAAATCCATACTAACTAACCATTTTTGTCTTAGCTTTTATGGTGGCACAGGTTAAAACTTACATTTTCACATACTTTGATGAAGTATTTTCACATAAAAACTCTGAAATACATACAAGAATGTTCTGTGGGAGTCTCTGCCTGTAGGATGTAACTGGAATTTAAAAGTGCTCCCAGTGTCCTTTAATATGTAATGAACAATGGTACTCACACAAGGGCAGAGCATTCAGGCACTCAGCAAACGGTCAACAGTGTCTTTTGCCAGGGTTTGAAATTGAGAAGATAGTTTGCCTCTTGTATTATGTACATCTATATGGTTTGCGTTTCTATTTTATATTCTTTTTATAATCCTAAAACACAATGGCCATTAAAATTACTACCGCATGATGTCTTCCAAGACAGAGTATGGAATAAGATGATTCCACCATTTCAATTTATGAATTGGAACAAAGTGAATCAAAGACAGATTTATTTGCAAAGGTCACAGGGTGAAAAGGAAGTCTGTCACTAACTCATAACTCCCATGTTCTTTCCACCAATCCTATGTCCTCAATGTGAATTTTATTTAGAATAATCTATGTAAAATGTTTAGATATTTTTTTTGAGGAAAACATAAAAATTAATATGATGGACCAAAAAACCATATATATTGTTCTGAACTTTGTAAGTTGACTTCTCATTTACTTATGTTCAAAAGATTTTTATGGTCTTAAAAAAAGAGCAGAATAAATTTTCCAGCTTTTCTAAATGTACCAGTAACTTAGGGTCTCTGTGACAATTCTTGAATTTTGCTGCCATGGAAATGACAGAAAAGAGGTATGTCTATTATCATAAATAAAAGTAAAAGTAGAAATATAAATATGGCTCAGTAAATACAGACCTTGTACTTTTGTGTATTAGAATGAAGGTTGCTGACATCATAGCAAAACTGCCAAAGGGAATTCAAGTATCACTTACTACTCAAAGCAATGGCATTCATATTTCAGCTGCTTGCAGTTGCTAAAAAGGAGATTAAGAAGTCTTATAATGTGAAAAGGATATTAATAGCTTAATGAAGATTGACCTAGAAAGCAGATTTTTATTTTAACTCAGGATAGAATTATAGGTAATGAACTGCTTTGAATAATTTATTTTAGGAAAATTGATACACCAAGAGATTTTGCAATCTTTTCCGATCATAATTCGTGGAAGAACAGCAATAGATTTAAACGAATTAGAATAAACACCTCATCCTCTGTAAAATACAAAATTTACATAAAGAATTTCAGCAATCAAAAACAACACGGCTGATATTTTCCTATTTTACTTCATCGTTGATACCCACAGTCTGCATCCTTTCCCTTTTTAAAGATGTTCATAGACCAATCCATACCCCCTACACTTTCATTTGAATATAATATGTGTAGAAAATCGAAAAACTCAAATTCAATAAAATTTGCTAATGCTCATCTCTGGCATTATTCTCATAGAACCAACCAACCGTTCCACCTAAATGATCTAGAATATTGTCACTCCAAGGGAGATATGAAGGTATGCCAACATTTTCCAGTAGGAACATGGGCATGGGGAGTTTTAAGGGAATTCGATTCTATCAAGTTTTCCACTTTTCTAAGTCTTAACAGTCTGAGAAGTCACCTGCAGTATTGCTGACAGCTCCTTCTAACCCACCTTTTTATTGGGACCCTTCTGGCTTGTTAAAAAGCAAAGCCATGCTCCGCATCCAACCAGAATCTTACTAAAGGGCATTATCCCAAGAGCAAAATCATCTGGGGCACCAAGTGAATACTAGCCTCCTTCATCCAAGGCATCATAAGCTTGCCATGGCACTTTGGGTCGCCCCTGCATCCTTCATAAGTACTTATGTGCAGATAAACTGTAGAGCAAGGCAATGGGAAGGCTAACAAATGTTAATATACTGGCCTCTTCCATTCCCTGCTATTAAGAGTGAATGCAACGATCCTGAATCTCCCATGAGACAAATGGAAACAAAGGGGAAAAACATCTTGACAGCAGTATTCCTTCACCAAGGCAAAAAGGCATGGCAAAACTTCATGCCTCTTCTGTCTCACACTCAGAATTTGGAAATGAGATGGAGATTGTGGCAGTATGTATTAACATGTTGATTTGAATTGAAAAATGAAACCAGGCTATTTCTGACAATGAGGACTAGATTTCCCAATTAGATAAGATGAATATTTCCCATCAGTTGAATAAGTTAAAACTGTAGGTCCAAGGTTTAGATAGACATAAAATGATGATAAAAGTTTTTCTCAAAAGAAACTATCACACAAAGTGTATTTAAATTATCAATATTCTGATTTTCTGATAGCTTTCTAAGTTACATACACTGCCTCTTCGGGAAAGGCTCATTGGTACAGAGAATTATCTCCTGATGTCTTTCCCAGACATTGAGAGAATAAAAGACCTCAATTCTGGTAAACAGATCTTTCACAAATCAGGTTGCTTCCAATTCCTCAACAAAATTGATGGAAAGCCTAATTAAATTCTCAGCTATACATTAATAAAATGACCTTTGGTGATAGATCAGTAATGTTATATTTGGTATATAATTTAGGAGTTCAAAGACTTCAGGGGCATTGCTATAAAAAAATACTTCCATTACCATCCATTTATTTATGTGAGCATACATCTCAGCATGTACACTAATAAAAGTACACTATTGATAATGAAGCCTATTTCATTTTGGCAATCATTAATTTTCACCCCAGACACATGAATTTTTAAAAGACAGCCTTGTTCTTCTCATTAAGAGATATATTTCCAATAAAGCTTTAATTTTTATATTAAAATTATTATAAGAATTTTAAACAATAGGTATTTAATAATTATTTATCAAGGAACAGTCATTCTGTTGATTGTAACTAATAATAATTAAAATATTCCATTCAGAATAATGTTTTCTATACTTAGAGACTAGTCATAGAAATATTTTTATAATGCACACATGCATATATACTTTTGTTGCAGAAAAATATGATAAAATAATCAGTGGAAGAATCTCAAGCATACATATGTTAGATTAAAACTATGCTAGAAGTAGCACAGAAGTTCAAGTTAAAGCCAAAACAATCATAAATTTCTTTTAAAAAGAGAACCTATTTATATGTTTCTAATTGGATTATGTTAACATGGAATAGCTCCGGTGTTTGGATTCTATGAGACATATTAAGGGATCAAGTAGTTTTTTTAATGTGTATTTATAATATACCCAGACTTCACATCTCTTGTAATGCTCTAAACTTCAGATGAAAAAAATGTACATATTAACATAAACAATTGTTATTTATGTAAACTTGCATAGATATTAACATAAACAATTGTTATCTATGTAAACTTGCATAGAGTTTCAAAATTATTTTCTGGAGTATATTAGCTAAGACATTTGATTACCTTGGATCTAAAATACTAGGCTAAGAGAGGTTCATGTCTCTGTGACCTGTAACACATGACCCGAGAAGTAGGTCAAAGTTAAAAGACCAGGAAATGTCATTAACTACAGACTTCCTTTCGGCACAATTTGCCTCTGTCTACTTGACTGTGTATTTCTGGTCTACGTAAATGAATCAGAAGCTTCCAGTGGGAAAGGATCATGTTTTGTTCTTCTGCAACAGTACTCCTGAATGCATGGTATATAACTCAATTACTTACTGAAAAAATGGTTATATTTTCTTCTGGGTCATCCTGTCTCATTACAAAAGACCTTTTTGGTAGGGAGTTTTAACTGGCAGAGTATTTAGCAGTATCTTTCACAATTTCCAATCAACATGCTTTTTAACCCAACAACTACTTCTGAGAATCTATACCACATTAATTCCTCAAAACGAGCACAAAGATGTATGTAAAAGAATGTCTACCACTGTGTTCATTAGACTAAAGAATAAACAATCTAAATAACTTCAATAAAGAGAAGATCTCTAAAACAAATGATGGTGTATACAAACTATAGAATTATTAAAAGTCATAAAACTTGTAGTAACAAGAAGATAGAGCTATATATGCAGACATGGAAAGATGGAATTGATTTATTGTTAAATAAAAAAAGGAAAATACTGAAGATGTGTAGAAAAATCCTAATTTTAAAAATAAACAAAAATTACACATCTGGACAAACACAGATATTCAGTTTATTTATTTAGGGTTATGTGTGATGATTAAGCTTTTTGGCTCAGAGAACACACCCTTGGGTTGGAATCCCAGCTAAAACTTGTGCTAACTTTGGGAACTTGCTCACGTTACATTTAACTTCTCCCTGCCTCATTTCCTCACCTATAAAATGGGGATTGATAGCAGCACCTATATCATAAAGGGTTGTAAAATTAAAATGGTGAATATGTATGAAAGCTTTTAAATAGAGGTGGGGCTGGGATAAACACTCATGAATGTTAGATATGATAATGATATGTAGATTTTTCTCTTAGAATACAATGTTAATAAAATGCTGTTCTTACTTAGAATAAAATACTTTGTATGACAACACATCAAACTGATCACAATGATCACTTCTGGGTAGATCAGGAACAAAGAAGGAGCTATACTTTGTATTTTACAAACTTCTAATACAGATACACTTAGCATTTTCCAACAAGGATTATGACTTTGGAATTTGAAACTCATTAACCTCTTTCATTAGCAAGTACTACTTCTGTAATTCAAAAGAAATAACAAAAACATGTCCTTAAGTTTTGAGAAGTAAAACAATATAGCATACCACAATAAATTTATCAGAAAATTACACATTCCTTTTTCTTTTTCTAAATTGTATGTACATACACTCATTGTTTTAAGATAGTACCTAATTTCTCTGAGAACAAATGCTACATTTGCCAAGGAGAGTTATTTCCTACTTTCACTTACAATGGAAAAGTCATTTGGTGGCTGAACTGAAAAATGGCCTACTGGTTTGTTCCTGCAAACTGTTCATTTTATTCTCAACTGGTGACAAACCTCAAGGTTAAACACGTTGTGTAACCTCAAAATTGCTTCAAAAAAAAAAAAGGCCCTTTTCTTCTGCCCTCAAGTTTAATCAAGAGCAGTCAAGAGTCTCTATGATCAGGGTGACCATCCCTTGATGACCACCCGAACAGTCCTTATAACCAGTTTTTCTTTAATGTTATATCTGCTACTATTAATCATCCTCTCCAAAGATATCTACCAGCAAAGCACTTTTCGAAGCAAACATTCACTCAGTCTTGTCTATCTGACCATAATCTTCACTAAAAAAAGCCCAGACACTGGGGAGTCTAGTAACATAATGTTGCTCATGTAATTGTACATTAACGATGCTGGAAAAAAAAAAGCCCAGACAAAAACTGAGGAAAACTTTAATATTATTCAGGACCGAAACCTTTTATTTAACTTAACTAACTGATTTGTGGCTTTGGTTAAACAAATTAAATCCATCAATAAAATGCATATTTTCTACACTAGCTTATCCACAATAGTATTCTCATTTTTTATTAAATCATTTTCAATAATCTCTTGAAATAAATGTAAAACAGTGGTTGAGTCCTCATTTCTAATTTGATTTGCAAATTTCCTCATATTTGATTATCTATACAACATATGCATCAAAAAGTACAGATAAACTTCTCGGGACAGACCATATTTTTGTATTCCAAGAACACTTCACAGGATATCTATAAAGCAGATAAAACGATACTAAGCATAAGTCATTGTTTCATTAAGACTTCTGTGTGTTCACATATATGGTAAATTAATATATGATAAAGGAACCATGAATATACAATAGGGAAAAGATAGTCTCTTCAACAACTACTGTTGGCAAAACTGGACAGCTACATGCAAGAGAATGAAACTGGATTACTGTTCAACTCCAGACACAAAAGTAAGCTCAAAATGAATTAAAGACATAAACGTAAGACATGAAACCATAAAACTCTTAGAAGAAAACATAGGTAAAAATCTCTTGAACATAAGCATAAGCAGTTTTTTTCTGGACACATCTCCTTGGGCAAGGGACACAAAAGCAAAAATGAACTACATCAACTAAAAAGCTTCGTATAGAAAAGGACACCATCAACAAAACAAAAAGGCAACCCACAGTGTGGGAAAATGTATTCATAATGATTTATCCAATGAGGCATTAACATCCAAAATACATGAAGAACTCACTACTCCTCAATACCAAAAAACAAATAACCCAATTAAAAAATGGGTGGAGGACCTGAGCAGACATTTCTCCACAGAAGAAATATGGATAGTCAACAGGCAAATGAAAAGATGCTCCCTATCACTAGTCATCAGGGAATGCAAATCAAAACCACAATGACATGTTACCTCACACCAGTTAGAATGTCCATTATCCAAAAGACAAGAAATAACAAGTGTTGGTGGGCATGCAGAGAAAAGGGAGCCTTTCTACACTGTTGGTGGGAATGTCATTTGGTGCAGCCACTGTGGAAAGCAGTATGGAGGTTTCTCAAACAACTAAAAGTAGAAATATCATTCAATTTAGTAATTCTACTTCTAGGAATTTACCTGAAGAAAACAAAAGTCCCGTTTCAAAAATACACATGCACACCTATGTTTATTGTCACATTACTTACAATAGCCAAGATATGGAAGCAACCTAAATGTACATCAGTAGATGAATGGATAAAGAACATGTGATACTATATGTATGGAATATTATTCAGTCATAAAAAAGAGAGAAATCCTGCCATTTGTGACAACATGGATGGACCTAGAGGGTATTATGCTAAGGGAAATAAGCCAGGTGGAGAAAGAAAAATACCATATAATTTAACTTACTTGTGAAATCTAGAACAAAACAAAATAAAATGAACAAAATAGCAGTAGACTCACAGACACTGAGAAGTGACTGGTGGTCACCACAGGGGAGGGGTTGGAGTGGGGTTTGGGGAGGGTAAGGGAGGTAAAGGGGCCCAAAAATTCTCAATCATAATATAAGTTGGTCACAGAGATGGAAATACAGCATGGGGAATATAGCCAATGATTCTGTAACATCTTCCTATGTTAACAGACAGTTAACTGTGCTAGTGGGGGTCAGGATTTGAAAATATGGGTAACTGTTGAGCAACTGTGTTGTATACTTAAAACTAACGTGATTGTTTATTAACTATACTTCAGTAGAAAACCAAAAAGACTTCCATGTGTTTAGTGAGATAATACCTGTCTCACTATTGAAATGAATGTGGTACATAAACAAGAAACGAGGTAATATTTGCTTCCCAGCAACACTATCACAGTGATGGAATGAACCAAGCAAGTCTATGGTTTACTAATATATAGAAAAATGACCACCTCCTCCCTTCCCCTTCCATTACCAGCCCTTATCAAATGTGGTGTCCATAATCTCCTTTCACAAAACAGCCTGCTTTTCAGTTTCTAACTTCAACCCAATTATAGAGTTAAAAGGAATTAGCTAAAGAAAAACTCCATCCTGTTCTATGATTTTGCCTTCTCATCACACATTCTGATAATTTCTTTAAGTCTATGGAACAAATCCTTGGGATCTTAGAAGAGGACTACAGTGTCTCAGGAAAAAAAGAGAGAAAAAGAAGGAGAAAGAGATACCTAGAGTTTGGCTCAAATACCCGTCTATTCTTTGGGATCCTAACAATGGGAAACAAACATCCAAGTGTTCTGAAAATGCCTCCCAAGGCCATACATAATCTCTAACAAAAAGGCAACCTTCTCCCCACCAGCATGCATATACCCCTCAATAATATGGGAAAATTAGGACTCATTGTTAGCACTTGAAACATTTATCTGCAATTCCAAAGTTGTAATACAGGTGGGAGAGGGAGGCAGTTACGGAAAAAGGAACTCAGTATTAAAGAGAAATAAAATCTGACACTGTCAAAGAAAATACTGCTTTTGCAAAGCACTGAATGTGAGATAGATACTCAACAGCATCCCTTTAGCCATTTGGTGAGTGTTTTGTAAGTTCCCACCTGGGGCCAGGCACTGCCCTGGACACTGGGTCACCCTGGAGGGTAAAATGGATTGGGCTCATCTTCTTAGAGATGCAATGCTTCATGATACGTACTGTGCCATCTTCCTTTCTTGTTTTAGGAAGACAGAGCTATGATGTGCCCTGCATTGTCTCTTATGATACAAACTAGAATTCAAAATATGCAGCAGTTCATTGCAATTTATTCACTGTATTTCTTAGGGTTAGCTTAAAATTACTCTATCTTCCTCCCTTTAGGACTGTATTCTCAATATAATTAGAGCTTTCTATGACAGAAGTAATTTTTCTCTGCAACTTTTTTTACATTTTATAAATATTATTATAAGAGCAGAAGGGAATTTTAAAGAAAAAAATAAATCAGCCTTAATACCACCATTATAATCCAACAGCTGGCCTCATTTCTAAACACCCTCTTCCAGTCTTTAGCTACAAACTAACATATTTTACATATTTACTATCAGAGTGAAAGCATAATTTTTTATTCTGTTTGTATTTTTCCCAGTTCTGCTTGTATTTTTCCCAGTTCTATATGTAAATATTTCCATATTGCTTCATTTTTAAACTGTATTTCTCATGATAGTTCAATAATTCATTTTGCTCAAATACTATGATTGACTTTTACTTTTTGCAGCTTTTTATCATTCACTTCATGTCTACATTTTTTTAGTCTTGAAAATACTATAGTGACCAACTTTCTGCACATTAACTTTTTTTTCTTTTAAAAGAATTTTTGGAATACAATTATATGATTCAGCATAGCAATTCTGATAATTCTTAAGATTTACCACTCTAAGGAATAAAAATAATTAAAAACTCAGTGTGTTAGCTAAGACACAGTACAAGGTATTAGTTATTGTGTATTTCATTATTATTTTAGGCAGAAGCAAAATCTAGATGCAGCTCCAAAAATAAATGATATTAATTTTACCAAATTACTGTATTATACAAGACTGTAATGACTCTAAGTCCGACTGAGGATGTTTCCTTTGAAAAATGAAACATTATTGTTCCATTTTTAGATATATGATATCTTCATACTTCACTATTAAATTATTCATTAAATGAAGATGTATGACAATATCTTCATACTTTGTTATTAAATTACCCATCATTCCTGCCTGATATTATTGAATCCTGCAGTTCTGAAACTCAGCAGATTTGATGGAGGGACAGTATATAAGACTTATACATAATATTGGCAACATATATATATTAATGATTAAAATACAAAGAATGATAATAAGAAGATAGGAGAAGGGTGAAAAACACTGCAAGAACCTTCAGCTTTAGAAAAAATCATCTGTACACCTCATGGATAAGGGAAGAAACATGCACAGAGGTATTCTGTTCATATTCTCTTCTGCAAGCAAAGATCAAAGCTGGATTTGCAAGGAAAGTTACTGTAGGATGATTTATTTTTTAACTTGCTTAACCTTATGTCTATCAAAGACATGAATTTAAGAAACCATGGTTTTATATAATAAAACATTTTAATCCAAACATAAGCCACATCCTGTTCCTAAACTGAAGATGATCTATCCATATATCAATTTAATTTTCATGCATTTATAATGGATAGTTTTCAACATACACAAAAGTAAATGAACTACTACAATAAACACTCAGAGCTATAAACCACCGCAAATATCACCCCTCATGGCCCATCTCTCCCATCTCCATGCATTCTGTTCCCCCACTCTTCTATTTCATTTTAGTTAAGGTCCAGATATCGTATAATTACAGCTGCAAAAAATTCAGACTGCATCTCTACAGGTGTGAATTCTATCTTTTAACATAACAAAAATGCCTTAAAATTAAAAAAGATTCCTAGAGATCATCAAATATTCAATGTTAAAATTATCTCATAAATATCATAATTTTTTAACCACTACCTAAATAAAGGTTGCAATTGGTTAAAATGGCTGGTAAGTATTTTAAACTATAATTTCCCCTTTTGTCTTATTTTCTGCTTACAATTTATTTGTTGACTAGACCAGGTTGACAGTCCTGAAGAGTTCCCTGTCTCCTATGCTATGTATTGTGCCTTCTGTTCCCATGAACTAGTCATCTATTTCTCTTTTCAGTATTTCCAAAAAGTCAGTAGTTGGACCCAGAGGCTTCATAAATGTCAGATTTGAGGATTTTCTTTTAGCAAAACTACTTCATAGGTAGTGTGTCAATAAGAGCTTTAATTATACACACGTAATTTGTGCATGCTAACAAAATTAAAGTCAGAGAAAAACCAGATAAGAGAGTCAGAAAAGAATAAACTCATTTTGCTCTATTTCAGCAAGTTTTAAAGCACAAGTACCTTCTATAGTCCTGCTGTACTTTAGAGCAACATTATTAATCAAATATTTTAAGTAATTTAACTTTGTTTTCACTTCATCTTTCCTGATTATGATGATCAGTGATTTTACTACAAAGAATTTAAGGCAACTTCAACAAGGATATACAATTTAAACTCAAAGCATATTTCTAGGAAAATAATTTACTATCATAGATGGCAAAAACATTTTAAGGGTAAATGAGCTCAATTGCAGGAAAATAGAAGAAACCAACATTGCCAGATTGTGGCGAAGGAGAAGAAAAAAACAACAGAAGGGGACCCTATCATTTAAGAGTGAAAATCGCATATGTAACATATAGTATGTGCTTTATGATTGCTTGTTAAATGAATAATGGCGAGAGATTTAGGATGAACAGACTGCACACAACTGTCTCCTTCTGCAGGAAGTGATAAGATGAATGATCAGGAATGAGCACACCTCAAACTTTATTCATTCTAATCTCTTCACGTGTGGTTCAGGGAATGAAGAGCCCCTGATCCTCCTCTAGATCTTCTGATGATTATTTACTCAATCGTTCCTTTAGCCTATCACATCCAAGTTCTCTCTTCCACGATTGATCTTTGCTTTAACCCATACTAGGCTTTCATTTTCAGGAAGAATAAAACGAATTTCTATTTTGTCTCAGATATGTTTCCCCCCAGAATAGACCCTGATTCAAGAATTTGATTGCTATTAGATTATTCTGAAATGAGCCCAGAGAGGGGAGTCGAGAAAAGAGACAGGGAAGGGAGGGAAGGTAATGGAAGATGTTCTAATGAACAAGCGACTCCCCATGGGCAACTAGGTCTGAATTCTGCAAGGAAATTCTTGAAGACTGTTTGGAATTTGCTTCAGGATTGTATGAATGGAAGGGCGAGGAAGATTGGAAGTGTATTAAACAATTCACTTCCATAACCTTGTTGGAGAGTCCCTTTAGAAAACAATTTTCCTCCAATTTTTGAAAAAATATTTTCTACTTTTTCTCTCACATCTCACTGACCATTTCTTCAGCAAGAGGCTGTCTCATCCCAGTAACAGTCCTTAAAAGTTTCTGTTGCTCAGGAATCTGGCTTTCCTATGCATCTCTCCCTGGACCAGCACGTCCTCTCCTGTTCAGCCATCAGTCCTGTCCTGGTGGTACCTACTTCTCACTCTTTTCCGGGCTCCAGACTCCTTTTCCCAATCGCACACTGAGATCTCCACCTAAATGTTAGGGAGGCTCCTGAATTCGATAGGTTCAAAACCAAACTCCTAGTTTTTTTTCTCTTTATCACCACACTGGAAATAATTGTTAGAATAAAATATAATTAAACAATTTCTCTTTCCTAATTCTCCATTCCAATTATGACATCACCTTCCATCTAGCTATTCAAACTAGACCCCTCTACCTAATCTTTGCTTTCCATGTGAAATCTGTCATCAACTCTATCTCTCTCTGTGTCACTCCTCTGTTTTTATTACTACTACCAGTTCAGACTCTGAACTGCATTCTCAATTCTGTAGTGATCTTCACTTTCTCCACATTGCAAGTCACCCTCTGTACAACTGTCAGATTAACCCACACAAAAACCACAATGGATAATCCCATCAGCCTAACCTTTTCTGCTCCCTATTGACCATTCACCGCTCACCACAAAAATTCTATATTATCTACCATTCCTCAAAGAAGCCAAGTGTACCCATGTGTCAATGCTTTGACCCCCTTCTACCTGAAATACACCTCCCATCAAAACTTATTCCAAATTCTCCTCTGTCTGTCCTTTCTCATCTTTGCCCCCACATCTACCCCAAAACCCTGAAGAACAGATCGACTCCACCACCCTGTGCTCCCTCAACATGTCAGTCCTGATAATGGAACATCAATTATCATATTATCTTACTTGATTTTTGGAGACAGTCTCCCTATACCCACTGTGAGTTTTTATGTATGCATAAAAACGCCAAAATACAGTGTACTGCACTGCACACAATGGACTCTCGATATATGTCACTGAATTAAACAAACAAGCAACCTTCCTTCCGATGTCAAACAAATACTTTAATGCCTTCTGTATTTCGATGTCAGCGTATCTGTTACAAGCACCTACAGAATGAGAAATATCACTGTAGAAACAGACCATTTATGGCACACACACAATAATTACAATGGCCGAAGCTCCAAACAATATAATATTGACATTAATGAGAGTAAAAAAACAAGTAAGCAAATGCCAAAAAGAAAAGAACAACATCCCAAAATACTGCCTTCTTGAATAAAATGGTTGAGAAAAAATAAATCTTAAGATTAACTGTATTTGGAAACTTTCATTCTAACATATGAGCAAAGATCAAGAAGGACTTACAAAACCCAGTGAGGGTAGAAACTCTGTCTTTATCCATGCTGTAGATGAACTGTATTCTTCATGCCTCTGCTCATTTAAAAAGAGTCATTTTCTTTTAATTCTATTCAATATTAATCTAAAATCTCATTGATAGCATCATTGATTGCAAATCCCAAAATTTTGATACAGAGGTCCAATATATATACATATTTAGCTTTTCAGTTTGCTCCTGTATGGTTGGGAATCCCAATTGCTTGCTAAAGTAAATCCTTAGCTCTGCCTAAGTAACAATCTATGTAAGTTGCAACAATTCCTGAAGTAGATTTTCTTCTCTAATTATATTTTGAGATGAAGACTTAACTTCTGCATTAAGGGCAGAATCATACTATTGAACTAGGAAGAGACGTGGGTTTATTTTAAGGCTGCAACATAATCAGTTTTCTTGGGCACCCCAGCTGGTACCATAAAGAATATATGTGAGTGTTCTACTAAAAACAGCTTTAGGAGTTTTTCTCTGGCTTTAAACTAAGAATAGCATAACCCCATCTTGATGACATATGTGGAAGGGCAAACCCTAAGTTATCTATTTAAGATTTAAAGGCTAATAGGATAAAATACCAAATCTGAAATATAAGAAAAAGAGAGGTGACTATTTTTATAATGTTGGCAAGGGAGCCTTTTTTTAATAACTCACAAGACAGGGACTAAAAGTAAATAGCTGAGAAGATTTGGGAACATAAAAAAACATTAAACAAATAATGAAGAAACAAAAAAGAAAATGTCTCCAGCTTACTTTATGAAGGTATACTAGCCTGATATTGAACATGGAAAGCATAAGAAAGAATAATTCTAGATCTGTCTCACTTGTGAGTATAGAAGCAAAATGAAATATTAGCAAACAGACTTTAGCAATGAGCAAGTAGTGTTTATTCTAACATATGAGACTAGAAAAGCTCATTTTCCAATATGCAGAAAAGTCACTGAACAACACTGGACGTCTATTAATGATTGTTCTAATGCCTCTGCTACATCAGGTATAGGGGAACTTCCTTAACTTGGTTTCCATCAATATGAAACCAATTAAAGCCAAAATAGATCACAGAAGGTGACAGTGTTCAGCTTTGAAAAAGAGTAATATGGTTTTGTATTCATAGTCAAAGAAAATATTTCTATTGTTATTAAAAGCAAATAAGCACACACATATACACTCATACACACATTATCTCATTTTCAATAAATAAAAGTGTCTATCAATAAACACATGTAGGCATGTAGGAAAAACATCTCAAAATACACTCAAAAGTTAACATGTTTCTATCTAGATAGTGAGCCCTGGTGTGTCTGTTTGTCCTTCTGTCTGTCTTTGTCTCCTCTCTCTCTTTCTTTTCAATTTTTTTAATTGAAATTTTACTTGTGATACAGTATTATATTG
Source organism: Manis javanica (assembly GCF_040802235.1). Taxonomy (NCBI): domain Eukaryota; kingdom Metazoa; phylum Chordata; class Mammalia; order Pholidota; family Manidae; genus Manis; species Manis javanica. The sequence continues at coordinate 33,520,769 of NC_133160.1, read as the reverse complement.
GTTGTAGATGTATAACAGTGATTTGGCAGTTATACACATTACTAAATGTTCACCACTCTAAGTGTAGTTACCATATGCCAACATACAAAGAAATGATAAAATCATTGGCTTGGTCCCTATGCTGCACTTCTGTCCCTATGACTACTGTATTTTGTAACTGGAAGTTTGTACCTCTTTTTCACTTTCACCTACTTCCCCCACCCTCCCACTCCTCTCTCTTTCTTTCTCTTTCACACATTTCCATGTTTTGGAAACTTTAAGAAATGTTCTCATTATTACTCATATAATCATAAAATAAAAAGCTGTTGCTCAATATTACCGGTAATTGTATTTGAAAAATATATACAGAGACTATCACTCAATTCTTTGGATGTGAATGATAGGTGGATCAATGCAGGCACCAACTGTTAGGGCCACTGTCAAAGATCTAGGTTCTTCTGAGAGAGCAAGAGTTCCATGCATTTGCTGAGGCAGTAAGTGGCCAAAAAAAGAAAAGAAAAGATGTATGATCTGTGAAATTTAGAGCATTTCCCTTGATGGCTTGAGTTTACATGGTTTAAGATTACTGGAAAAATTGCAAAAAGTAAAATAGTTCAGCCTACAAATTGGTTCTCTCCTCTTAGCAGGAGTTACCAAGAAAGGCTCTTCCCAAGCACAGGTAAGAGAACCCCAACATCACGATTACGTATGTACCCTGTGTCACCAGCTTCAGCAACTGGGGATGAGGAAGACATTCCCCAGAAGAGGAACAAAGGTCCTGACCTACAGTAAGGTTGCAAGGAATACGTTTGAGGCTGTTAGAAGGCAGGTGCATTTGAGGGCCACCCCTCCTCCCCAACCCCACCTCAGTCCAAGTGCCATCCCCCTCTTCCTAACCCAGCTTCTAAGAACACTGGCAATATTCAGATGTGGAATTTTAATTTCCTATTTCTACACATGTAGAAAAAAATCAGATTAAATGGTAAAAGTAATTCCACCTCTCCCTCCCCACTCTACACACTTGTGAGGAGAACGGAAAACAGGGTGCTGAAGGTCCCAAGCCATCAAAGGCTTGCCAAACAATGATGCAGAGCTCGGATGAGAGGCACACTGGCCAAACAGCCAGCTGCCAAGTGATACTTCAAAATACCCTTTGTTCAATGCATTGTATGTTAACTGTATTTCAATTAAAATTTTTAAAAAATACACATTTTCTTTCTGATTATCATGCACTGAGAGGACACCCCTTCTGTGGTGTCCTTGCCAAAAATATATAACCTTGACATCATCAAGAGAAAATGTCTCAAATCTCCAAACCCAAGTGAAGATATATTCTATAAAATAACCGACCAAAACTTTTCAAAAGTGTCAAGTGACATGAAAGACAGGGGAAGACGAAGGGACTGTCACAGATTTCAGGGCAACATGGGATGCTGGACTAGACTCTGGAACAAAAAAGAAAGACATCAGTTAACAAACTGGTGGTGCTGCAGTTAGGCCTGTGGTTTAGTGGTTAATGATATTGTCCCTATGTTAATTTCCTGGTGTTTAAAATTGTACTATAGTCATGTAGGATGTTAACAATAGGGGAAGTTGAGTGATGAGTACACAGGAACAGTGTGCTATTTTTGCAACTTTTACATAAATCTGAGTTATTTCAAAATAAAAGGTTATGAAATATTGTTTTCTGATCACTACTATAATAATGATCAAAACATACTTATCCAACCCACACCATCCATTCCTACTGATTTTATTCTTCTAATTTTTCTGAAATACATACTTTTATTCCATCTCCACTGACACCACCCTAGTTTACCACCACTCCTACCCTCCTGCCCCCATGTTGTTTATTCTTTCTACTGGCTTTTGGCATCCACTCTGACTGCTGTGACCCTTCTCTTTCCCACTGGCTGTCGCTCAAAAACCTTTCAGTGGATTCCCACTGAGCATAGAATAAAGAAGGAAATCCTTAAGACCTTAAGTGGTTTTGCCCCAGTGACCTCTCCCCCTTTATCTAACCTGTCTCTTCCTCCTGTTGCCTAAACCCCCACATTGGCCTCACACTGCAAAGCTACCAGGTAGCAGAGGTCAAGCTTCCCTAGTTGCAAAACTCTGTAGGGCTCACTCACCTGGAACATGAGGGACCCCCACCTGCACCCACACTTTACCTAGACCTCAGCCCCCACTTTTTTCAGGGCGCTCTGAGCCCACTGCTTAAATCAGGTCCTTTGTCATGGACTTGTTCAGAATGGCCTACTCTCCCTCCTTTGCACCAATCTCGACTGCTGATCGCCAGCCCTTACTGAGAAATTCATTCATTGTAATCCCCCCTTACAAAGCTCTGTGACGTCTCGGACCAACTCCATTACCTGCAGCTCCAGGGCTCTAGCACAAAGTAAATGATCAACAAATATCTTCAGAAGATAAATGCAGAAACAAACAAAGAATATATTTAGTATAAAGGCCATATCACCTCTATATGTATAAATTACTATGTTATGATGAGGAGAAGGAGCCTAAAAGGCAAACTATTGTTATATCTTCCAGGCTTCCCTCCAAAGATAATTTCCTTTTGGCAGTTTCTTATTGCCTTTCCTAAAAGATTTTCTACTTATTAGCATGTGGGAAAGGCCAGCTCCTAATGTAGAATAATTATATAAAAAGTGTTTTTGAGTATTTTTCTACTTAGAGAAAGAGGCTCTAAATTGGATCTATACATTAGAATCACCATAGGGGGTCCCAAACAAGTCATCCCAAGTCTAAAAGAAATGAGATATTATGAAACTCCAGTTGAATCTGTTCGCTTCTTCATCCTATTAAGATTGCTGTTTAGTGGGATTATTCCATCACTTTTCAGTGAGTAAAAGTTGGTTTAGACACTTTAGGTACTGTGTGACCACTGTTGGAATTCCCTTCCCGTTCTAATTATGAAAAAATGTGAGTCTTCTAACAATGAGATAGCACTGTATCTTTTTGCTATCAAATCTTTTTGAAAAAAAAAATGAACGTTTATTTAATATGGTTTATTTATTACAGTCACTTTAACACATGACTTGGCTGAAAATCCATCAGCCTTTCCCACCACCACTTCAGCAAATATCCTATGAATCTAAAAACTGAGTTTCATCTAGGTCCCCACGTCCTTTTTTCTATTACTCATAATATTGCTTTGCCTTAATTATAGGAATGGCGATGAAACAGACATGTACATCTCCTAAAATCAATGTGTTTCCACATTCTTAAATCCATAATCGAGAATCTGGACATTTATTCTGACATGGTTAAGTATGGTTATTTTAACTGCATATTAAATACTAGAAATGTGGCTGTAACATCTATTTTAAAAAGAAAAGTGACATGATGCATATATGGGAATTTTTCCAACACTGGCAGTTAGGACTGCAAAACTCAGTGACAGATAATATTCTTATCTCATGATTCTCTGGGAACATTTACACAAGCTGCACTGGAACTTGATCAACCCAAAGAGGCACTAGCTGTGAGATAAGGGCAGAGGTTTAGAATGCCCTAGCCAAGTTCACAGAAGAAACGATCTTAAAGAAAAACATAATCCTTACACTGAGGGTAGTTACTAGGTTAGATTCCAAAGTATAATTAATAACATAAAAAATCAAAATGAGAGTGGTGCACTCAAGATAGGGACTATTTTTGTTTGTTTTTTCACCTAAGAGAAACCAGGAAGCAGCCAATATTTTGGCCTCATAGTGCCATCAGGAATTTATGATTCTATCTTTCTGCTTTGCTTTCTTAGCAAAGGGTTTTCAATATCAAGGTCATTTCACTGTCCAAGATGTCTGCTGGGTTTCGGGGCATCAAATCTTTATTTTGGAAGACAGCAAGGTATAAATGCCATGATGCCTGAATAGATCCACATAAAAACATGTCTCATGACCGTTCTCATGATATTTCAGTGGTCTCAGAGCCACACCTAGCTGCAAGTAAAGCTGGGAAATTTTTATTTTAAGTCTAAAGAACAATGTTCTTGTTTAAAATAAAAAGAATTAGGAGGATAGATGTCAGGATAGAAAATTAACAGTCTGTCATTCCTACAGGAATGCAATAGTCCTCTTTTGGATTTTTTCATTAACTAGTACATGAACACAGTCCAAAAATCTTAAAGTATAAAAAGGTTTACACAGTGAAGACTTTCACACCCACCCTGTCTCCATCTGTCAGTTTCCACCCACCACACAACATTTTTATTCATTTTTTTGTATCTCCTTCTAGTTTCTTTATGCAAATATATGCTAATGGGATTATTCTTGTTTTCCCTCTTAAAGTTATTTCCAAATCAGAGCACAGAGCACGTCTTTACTCTTCTTCTTTATTATTTTTATTTTATAGTTGCATAGTATTCCATGCCTGATCTACCAGGGTTTATTTTATCAGTCCCCATTTTCAATCATTTGGTGTGGGTTTCAATCTTTCTCTGCTACAAACTATGCACATAAGTTCTTCTGTATTGGGCATAAAAGAATCTGTAAGAAAAATTATAGAAGCTGACTGCCAGGCAAAGGGCATCTTTATAATTTTGATAGTATCACCAAGTTGCTCTCCATGGGTGTTGCAATGATTTACAGTCCCACCATCAATGTGTGAACATACCTGTTTTCCCACAACTTCTCCTGCAAAAGATGTGTCAACGTAACAGTCCTCTTTATTCTGGATGCTCTTTGTCAGCCTCTTATCGTACTTATGTCATAAATTCTATACACAAAAGCAGAATCCCAAGCTGGACTTCACTTCGGTAAAATGTTTGTTAACAAATGTTTTAGCACAGTTATAAATGTAATTGGATACTTGAAAGATACCTACCCTTCAAGGACAGTCTCTTTTACTAACTGGATGTTAGAGACCATTTCCTTAGCATGCATTTTATTTTCATGCAAACTGACAATGAACTAGAGATCTCTGCCACACACACATTCATCCCCAGCTCCCACTGACCACAGATAAGCTACCTGCTTTTTCATAGTTATGTAATTTTATTTACACGATTTCTTATTATGTTCTCTTCCTGCTTTTGTGTATATTCAATTCCTCCTGTCTTTTCTACTTGTTTCTAAGATACTCTTTCCATCTCCTGAATTCTTAAGTACTTCCACAGATGCCACTCATGTGGCATTTATTCCTGTAGATGACATGAGGTCAGCCCTGCCTCCATACTTGGCTTAGGGCTCCATAACTGACTTAATGATACAGGTGACACTGCATTATTTTAATATATTTCAATGCTGTCCAAGAAGCTTAGATGTTAAGATACTGTAGAGGTACAGCTAAAGAAGGATTCTCCTCCCACACCTCTAACCTACCAGGTGATCCTACTGGCTACACATGCCCTTTATGTTATCCTTTAGTGTTCTCTTAACCTCACACCTTAGCAGTCCACAGTCAGTCTTTTATATATATATATATATATATATTAGTTTCTAAGGCAATAGAACCCCACCAGGCTTAACACCACTTCTTGAAACATTATGTAGAAATGGACATAAAATAGTTAGGTGAGAACAGATGATTCTAATGGGAAGGCACTTCCCTAAAGTCTTCAGGAAGAAAGATTGAACTTTAATTATTGCTATGATAGTTTTACATTAGAAAGTCTGAATATATTGATGACATTTTTAAAAATCTGACATCCAAATAGTGCACCCTGTCTGTATTACTTATATGGTAATACTGACTCCCCTGCAAGGTATATTATTAACAGTTTTCTTTTTCTAGATGGGTTTTGTCAGCCTTTTACTACATCTTAATTATATTTGTACTAAATTCTATACCTAAAACCAGAAATCTAATATCACGGTGATCAAGTCCAAGGATACCAGCAATGAAGTTCACCTAAAATTCAGCTCCAAAGAGGTGTAGTGATGGCTGAATATTAAGGCCAAAGTCAACCTGTCTTGCATCTTTAATTCAAACTTGCTTTATAAATGCAAAGTGAAAGCTGACTTGGGTAAGTGCCAATAAACTCCTTGGTAAATCATTAGGAAAAAGAAGAAACCTTTGAAGGGACTAAAATATGCAAAGGAGTTATTGAATAAGTGACCCTCATCTAACTGGCTTTTGGATCATCTAGCAAACTTACAACTGAAATTTAGCCTACCATGTGATTATTAACTAATTAAGTCAGCTTTAGTTCACAGTCATAAAACAGAACAATCTACTCCAGGGCAACTAATATGATAGTGTTTGGGACCTGAAGCCATTCCCTTTCAATTTCTCTCTTCTCTGTATATGGTTTGTTTAAAAAAACACAGTTAATAGTACATGTCATTATTGAATTTTCTAATTTTGGTAAGTATGCACTGTCATTATATAAAAAAAAGTCCTTGTTCTTAGACTACACGCACTGGATTACTTAGAGGTCAAGGGGCACCCTGTCTGAAATTTACCCCCAAATAGTTCAGAGAAAAATAAAATTGCATGGATCAATATCTTAGCAGATAGAATGATGAAACAAGTGGGAAAAATTATAAACAATCAGTGAATAAGTGTAAAAGATGTAGAGGTGTTCTTTTTTCCTTGGGATACTTCTCATTTGGTATCTATCAAAATAAGTTACCCACAATAAAAATCAACATCCTCATGCATATATATATTTTAACTAATGAGATTGTTTTTTATCATAACTCATATTTATTGTAGCCTCTCTGAATTCTTATTACATCTGTTGATCAGCTTTTCCTTGCCAGAATATAATAATTATGAACTTGTTTAGGTTACTATGTACTGGCTGGCTACAAATAACTGATCAGCCAGCCTGTCTAACAGACCCGGGTCTCTCACTTGGGAAAGTACATTAAATATTTGAAACTGTGGAGTGACCTTCAATGAGCTGCATCAGTAAAAATCCAGGGCACTTAGAGGAATACACGAACATCTCCAGGCCTCTAGTTATTTATTAAATGGTTCCCTGGTGACCCACGAGAGTTAATGTCCATTCTTCAATACCCAACTTACACCAAGTGACTTTAGAAGAGAAGGTAACTGGAGCATTATGTACTTAGCAGGTTGTCTGTAGACAGCCCAACGTCCAGCTTGCTTTGCTTATAAACACAGCAGCCAGCCAACCTGAAGGCCTGTTAAGATAATTGTCTGAAATCTTCACTTTGCTGTGCCATCATAAATACAGAGCTATATGCGGGTAGGGAGCTCTAACTGCACAACCTAACTTGTCCATAACAGGGAGGGTGAAGGCATTTCAAGCATCAAAATCACAGTATTGTTACTTAGGAACAAGTGGTTTAAATGTGAAGTGTGAAAGTGAATAATTTCACCTAAACAAGCAAAAATAATGCTTGTTTAATTTTAAACAGCAAATACAAAAAGAGCTACTAAGAAAGTACTTATTTGAGAGTTTCAGGTGATACAAAAATTCTGACCTGTTGAACAGTTAAACAGGTTTCACAAAAAGGGGATTAGAAATGTACACTACGAAAAAAAATGAGGAATGCAGACCATACTTCAGTAACATGCTGGTAGTGGTGTCACTTGTCCTTTAGAATTTAGTTTTTCCAAGCTTGTGACTTACCTAAGAACTCAGACTTCAGTGCTTGATATGAATTCTATATTTCTCATGTATTTATGTATCAGCATATGGGGAAAGAAAGTCAGTGAGGCCACAAGTACACTGTTAATTCAGGATATGCTAGGGACATACTATCTAGTTTTTACATTATGACATTTTCTTGAATATTTTGTATAAATTATATTCTTTTCTTTCACATTTTTGCAAATTTTTTTTTTTTTTGCCCAGCAAAACACGTACTTAAAAACATGGTAAATGGTTAAGTATTCAGATTTCTAAGGGAATCTGAAGATGACAAATATCAAAGAGGGGGAAGTTGTCAGTTCTTGAATCCTTCCAGATGGAAACGGATACATTTGTTCAATGAATTTCACCATGAATAATACAACTATAGAAAATTTGAGTGACTGAAAATTAAAGACATTATCATACCCATGTTTCTTAAGAATATATGGATGATAATGTGCTGCAGTTTTGACAAATTTTACAACTTGATAGAAAATTCTAGCACATTCAACCACAAGTTTATTGTGCTTCCTATGACTGGATGAGGGTATACCTGACAACATCTCCAGGGTAGAAGTATGAGAGACTCATTTTCCTTGTGTAATATCTTTTTACTTCTATATAGAATTCAAATGGAAATGTGTCTACAAAAGAAATTTATATCATATTCATTTAGGCCACATTATTTTTAAATACTAAAACTATCTCACCTCTTGGGATACTTCTCATTATAATTTGTAACTCATACACTTTACAGAATCCTCCTCCTCCAAAATACTTTAGAAACCTGACAAAAAAGTTTTGGAAAAATTTATAAAATACTTGAATTACCAATCAAATCACAAAAGCACCAATCATATACTACTTATAATAGCCAGCTACCCAATACTTAGAGAAGTTCAGTTCTTCTTCTGGGAACTGGTATATTCAGTGCTTATATGTTAATATTTGACTATTTTGTTCATTTTATGAGACCCCAACATAGTTGGTTAAGAACCATTTTGAAAGTGAAAAACATCACACTATACTTCACTCTTTGAATAGGTCAGGGATTGCAAATGTGAACCAAAATGGGCAATTCCCGGGAAGCTTCCAAAAAAACTGTGGAATTTGTTTATAAGTGGGTGGTTACTCTTATCAGAGGATTGACATGTTATAATGCCATAAATCTCCTTTGGTCTATAAATCCACATCACCCTTCTTTTAGTTTCCAATTAACTTTCAAGGGAAAATGCATCTTCCCTCCTAATGAGATTAAACATACAACATAAAAGACCTATACACGTAACAGAGTCCAAGTTTTTGTTTTGTTTTGTTTTCTTTTTATGGAAAGCAATCATTGTAATTGCATTAGATTGCATTATTATTTCCAGGACTCCACCCCTCCCTGTGTCTACTTCCTTTACAGTGCCTCTCATTAGACCTTTTGATATTGGCTTGATCATGCAACCTGCTTTGTCCAGAAGAATATTAGCGAACATGACACAAAGACTTCAAATGTATTTGTGCATTTGGTCTTGCTTTCTAGCATTTCCGCCATCACCATGAGAAGAGCCTCTTCCAGACGGCTGTTAAGCCTGAGCCCCACGATGAACACACGTAGGGAAGTCCAGAGTCTAATCCACAGCCAGAGCCTGAAGCAGACAAGACCTGAGTATGTAGTTTGAAGTCAAGCTCAGCTGAGCCTAGCCAGATCAGCCAAACCACAGCCAACGCATAGATAAAAGATCGCTGTTGTCTGCCACAGAGATTCTGTGGTTGTCTGTTACACAAATAACTCATTGATGTAATATTCAATTATGTAAAGCTTTATAGTAGCTATGTGTTTATGCACACACCACCACCACTACCATAAAATATTAATGGTCCTATACATGTACTAAGTTAGTTACCCACTTTTGATACTTTCTGCATTACTCTCTGGGGATTAGGCATTGCTGGCTCTGGTATCTGAAACATTCCAATCACAAAATGTTGTCTATCATTCATACCAGTGTGACCAGCACAGATCCAAAAATTGACACTACTCTGCCAGCATCCATCATTGCAGATTTTGACCTTGTCTGCAAGTATAAATGCTGAAGAACTGCAGAAAAGGAGATCAGCAATGAGAATTCCAGGACAAGAAGAGATGCCTACTAGTCACTAACATTACAAATGGAGTGGCAGGCCCCATCTGTCCTATTCTATTCATTCATATGGCAGTTTGGGAAATGGAACACTCATGAATCCTCCTTTAAAATTAGCTAGATGTCAAAATTCAGCTAACCAAAAAGTGAACCAAATTTAAAAGGTCACAAATGGAGAGTCTGAGAGAAAAGAAGTTTTGTTGAGAATTTAATCCATCTAATTAATGCTTAAATTTTCTTTTGGTTAGCAAATGGTCACACATTCATAAAACAAAATAATTTAAAGCACTAGAGTGGCCAGTCTACCAGAGCCTCTTCCTGACCTAGCCCCCTCCCACATAAGGTAAACACTTCGATTAATGTCACATATATATATGTATGTAAATACAAACAAGTATAGTATCACTAATTCCCTTTGTTACACACTTTCTGGACATGAATACAAAGAGTTCTCCTTTCTCTCTCCCCTTTCTTTTCCTCCTGCTCCTCCTTAGCTGCAAAATATTCCACTGTAGGAATGTCTATAATTTATTCAACTAGTCCCCTATTGATGGGCACTTACATTGTTTCTAAGGCTTTTATAAGCAACTCTGAGATAAATAACCATGTCTGTGTGTCATCTGGCAGATACACATAAAAATATAAATACCCAGAAGAGAGATTACTGGGTCAAAAAGATAAATGTATTTGTAGTTCTAGTAGATATTATTAAATTACCCTCCATAAGTGGTACTTAATTGCACTTTTCCCAGCAATGAATGAAAAGGCTTATCTCCCCATGGTCTCACCATAAGAAGAGGTTGTCAGACTTAGACTACTGACAATCCGATAGGTAAGAAATGGAAATTCACTGTGGTTATAATTTGTACCTCTACAATTATGAATGAGTTTTGGTTATCATTTTTATATCCAAGCACTTTTTGCATTTCCCATTTTAATTAGATTACTGGTTTTCTGACAGAGGTAATTTTAAACAATCTTAGGAATTATTACTGCAAAGTATCATGACATAGTAAAAGCCTTAAAATTTTTTAAATAATATTATAACTAATACATGTAGAGGCTGAGATAGTAAAGAGAAGAATGAGAACATAATCTAGCTTCATCGTTCACAGTAAATTAGATACAGTTAAACAAAATTTTAGTCACATAGTAATGACTTGAACTTCAAGTTCTTTATAATTATTTTTTCTTAGCTTTAGAGGGATTCTTTAGAAACAATTTATCATGTAGTGTAACTGTTATTGGAGTTTAGATTACATTCAGCTTCTTTTTCATACTTTATTTCAAGTAAAAATTAAGTAAAATGTTAATTAGCATGCATCATATGTTTCAGGTCTAAAAAGTTTTCCTATTTATGCCTAATCTTTCCATATGTATAGACACATAGGCCTATATCTGAAATTATATTCTCTCAAATTAACAGTGTGTGTTTCTGGGAAAAATTTTTATTTTATTCATTTATAGTTTTAGAACTTCAAATCTTATGACTACAAATCATTATTACAAAAGATACATTATTTAAATACTAGACAATATTTGGAATTTTCAAGATGATATATGCAAAGAATGCAATTTACAGCCCAACTATGAAAACCATTTCTCTTTCTTGAAAAGATAAGAATAAAATAATAATATTTTTGGTTATTCTAAAAATAAGCTAGTTAGAGATATCAAGAGTCAACTTTTATCTCTGTGGCTGCAAATAAAGTAACTCTGAATGTTGATGAGATTTACTTTGAGAAATTATTTCCTATATTTCAAAATCATACACGGAGCTGTGAAACAAAAAGGTACAAATGTATTTAAATAGAGCCATATTTATAGTTATCCCTTTTATGGGTAAAATTGCAGTATTTCCAGAATCTCTCGCCTGGCCTTAGTGCATCTCCATATCAACAGGTTTTTCAAAGGGGTGGAGAGAAGTAGTCCATCTCCATATCAGTAGGTAATAAAAGGGGGAGGAGGGCATATCTGGACCATCTGGACCAGAGAAGTTGGGTGGGGTCCCTTTTTGCAGCCGGGCGGCAAGAGACACAGGCGAGCAGAAGTGGACGACTGCTTGTAAGCAATAAACAAGTTTTTCCCACTTTATTTCTCCCTTTGACAGATTTTGGTTTCAAGGTATTTTACCCCAGGCTGGGAAAATATTTCCCCCCACCAGGAATTACACCTTTGCACATGCCATTATGTAGTTAAAGCATGCAAATTTTACTCCCAAGATGTATCAGTATGACACTAGATATGTCTAGAAACTGACAGTCATATTTGACGTTCTAAACCAAAAAGTTGGTTGAATAACTCAAAGTTTGTTTTGCTTTTCTAAATTTAAGAACCCCCTCTGTAAGCCATATTTATAAAAAGTGTTGTTCTCTAGCAATTTCTAATTTGATATTGGAATATCAAAACATGGCTGGATCAATTTAACAGTGATTGGCAAGGCCTTAAAATGATCTTTATGGTTTTTTTTTTTTTTTTGGTTAGTAGCTGAAAGAGCAGCTGCATTTGAAAAAACCTAAACATGGTATGTTTTTATAGAGCAGAGAGTTTTAAATTAACCTCAGCTTAAATGTACTTCACAGCTACTAAATAGTTTTACAAATATTTCATTTCACTCTAGCAACTTTGTAAAGTAGACAGAAAATCATTTCCATTTTACATATGCCACTTATGTTAAATATATGCTGAAAATCATATATCTAGTTAAATGAAAACCCAGGACTGTAATAAAGTCCATCTCTTTTTCTACAATGGATGAAACCAGGTGTATCTGTTATCTATTACCACAGTAGTGCTGCATAACAAATTACTTTTATCTCTGTGTATAAAGTATACATTTATTGTAAATAAATAACAATATGTATTTATCTTTTCTCATCAGCCAGATCCATGGATCTGCTGACTTGGGCCAGCCTCCGATGAACTCAGCTTGTCTCCCTCATGTACATGTGACCAGCTAACAAGTTAACAAGTCAAGTGGCGGGACTCCTCTCTGCTCCAGTTGGTCTTTCATCTTGTGTCAGACTAGCCTGGGCTTGTTCCCTTGACAGAGGATGAAGCAGAAGCACAAAAGACCTCTTCAGCTCTAGGCTCAGAGGTGACCTACCACCACTTCTATCATATTCTATTGGACAAAGAAAGACACAATGCCAGCCCCAGCCCAAGGGATCAGGAAATAATCTTTACCTTTTGATGGGAGGATCTACAAAGTAAAATTACAAAGAGATGTGGATATAAGGAAGGGAAAAATCAGGACCACTAAACCTCCACACCGGTCACTGTATACCTGCTATACAACTGGTTCACATGGTTTATTTCTCTGAGAATTGTAATTACCAAATAGTTTTTGACCTGTGTTCCAGAATGATTTGAAACAAACTCTGTGAATGCTATGCTTCATACAGGGACACACTGGAGATATCCCTGAGGTGTCAGTACCAGTGGGAGTTCTATTAGCGGCTATGGTAGCCATGAGACTTCTGAACAGCTCATCTGTTTTCTCTAATCAACACTGAGAATTTTTGTATGCACTGCTAAGAAACCCAGAGCCGAACTGTAAATCCCTTTGAATAATTATGCAAAGTCTTTTTGGCATACCAGCACTACCTCTGGTTTCATCATTTTTCTCGCATACTGGTTTTCCCTTTGCTCAAATTTTTTTATCCTTTCTAAAACATAAACATATGTATTATTTTCTGCTTTGGAAAATAATAGAAAGTCATCATAAGGAAATTTAAACATACAGAATGACCCAGGCAACAAAAAATGTTTCATACGATGGTATTTGGAGATGGAGCACTTGGTGTGGTAATTAGGTCATGAAGGTTGAACCTTGTAAGAAGAGACAGAAATTTTAATTTTAATGAGATCCGATTTTTCTTTTTGTGTATCATGCTTTTGGTGTGAAGTCTTAGAACTCTTTGCCTGATCCTAGATCCAAAGATTTTCCTATGTCTTTTTCCTAAAAGTTTTATAGTTTTATGTTTTACATTTATGCCCATAATCCACTTAAGTCCTATACAAAGTGTGAGATTTAGATCAAGTTTCATTTCTCTTTATTGATTCATTGATTGACTGATTGTCTATGGATGTCCAATTTCTCCAGCATCATTTGTTAAAAGATTATCCTTTCCTCCAGTAGATATATTTTGCAACTTTGTCAAAAGTCAGTTGGGTATATTTGTGTGGGTGTATTTCTGAGTTTCCTATGCTATTACTTTTAAGGTAATTTTGTTATGTTAGAGCTTAATTCTGTCATTTTATTATTTGCATTCTATTTGCCTACTCTGATTCTCACTCCTCTATTTTCCTTTTCTTGCCTTCTTGGGGTTACTTGAACACTTTTTAGGATTCCATCTTTACATATATTTTAAGTGGATGTCTCTGTTTAGTTTTCATCACGGTTGCTCTGACTACCCATGTACTATAATATATGTACGTGGGTATTACAATATGTGGGGGAGTTTTTTTATTGCCAATGCACTTTCCAGCTTTATCATTTCCATTTGTTTCCTTAAAAAAAACTTCTGTTTCTGGGCTGAAGATCTCTACTTTTGCTCTTGTTTCAAAAGAGTTTTCAATTGAATTTTGAAGTATTTTTATGAGGGCTACTTTAAAACCCTTGTCAGCTCATTCCAACATCTGATTCATCTCAGTGTTGGTGTCAGTTAATTTGTCTTTTCTCACTCAAGTTGTGATTTTCCTGGTTCTTGGCATATGGGCAATTTCCAATTGTATCTTAGACATTTTGTCTATTATGTTACAAGTCTTTGAATCCTATTTTAATCTTTTATTTTAGCAGGCAGTCACTCTGCTGACTTTATCATGTGGGCCCTGGTGTACTTTTCTGGGCTATGTTTCCAATGACAGTTTAATTTTCAGAGTCGTGGCTGTATTATTTTAGTCTGCTTGGTTTATCTGACACTTCTGAGAATCCTACAGATGCTTGTTCCTGAGGGGGCAGGTGGGTTTCTCCAGCCCAGGCCCCTATTGTTTCTGAGCAGGGGAAGGAAGCCGCAGGCACGTGGAAGCAAGAGGTTCCCAGGCCAGCCTGTTTGTTGTGGTGCCAGTCAGCAACCCCCATGTTGCACCTCTTGGCAGAGAGAAATTTCAGGATCACTGCAGAAGCAGAGCATTTTTCCTGGCCACTTGTTGTTAGCTGAGATCTCAAAATGATTCCCTTTGACAACGGTGCTGGGCTTTGCTGGTGACAGGGAAAGACTTCCTGTTAGATCTGTGGAAGGAAGGAGCTTCTCTGGGCCACTTCCGATGTCAGGGGCCATGAAATACTGAGCCTCGATCTCTTCCTGGGTTGATTGTGGGAACACAGATACACTGCCACTGGAGCTGTTCCTCTGGTCCCAATGTCACAATCCATTTGCCTTCCTCTTAGCACCTTTCGGAGCTCTCTGCTGGTTGTCTCTTGTATTACTTAGTTGGGGAAGAGCAGAGAAAAACAAAATCCATGCCATCTTGTCTGAATTATAAGTCTGAGTGATGCTTTTTTCAACACAAGTCTGTTTACATCATACTTGGTTCAAAATCTCATAACAGCTTCAGATTTCATTCCAAGAAAAGCCAAAGTCCTTAAAATGATCTGAAAACCCAATATAATTTGCCCTTGACCTAGAGTGACCTCTCTGACCTTGTCTTCTATCATTGCCCCAGTCCCCCATTTATTCTCTTCCAGTCAAATAGCCACTGTTTGGCACATCAAATTACCCCAGAAGTCGTACATCTTCACACTTACTAATTCTTCTGCCTAGAGTATTCTTCCTGCTGATAGCCACATGGCTCATCCCTCAGCAACCTTAAATCTCTGCTCAAAAAATCAGCTTTTCAGAGACGTCTTCCTGAGAACTTAGACCACCCCTTCCCTCTTCCCACTCTTGATAGCACACAATCTGGTTTACTATGCATTAGACAGTTGTGTATTATTCAGAAGAGTGCTTCACACCTAGTAAGTGCTCAATAAAACTGTGCTGATAAATGAATGAATAACAGGATGCACATTCATATACACAGACCCAACCATCACTTACTGTGGTTCCAAATGGTTACAACTGCTTCGTGGGAAAGAACACATCTGAATAGGAATTGCACTTGAGCATCCAAAAAGCAACAGCAGGCAGAATAGCTCCCAGCCAGGTGAACAGTCAAAAGCAGTTTATTCCCACCAACCAATCCTCGCTAAATGTAACCTGGTTAAGCAAGCCCTACCCTGTAGGCTCACCAGGCTTATGTGGACTTTATATTGACAAAGTGACACTCGCATAGATGAATTTCTGGTAGTAGAGGAAAATCAGTAAAGCTTCTCACTTTGAAGACAAGTAATTACTCTGCAGACAGCCCATGTATACAAGTTTCATAAAGAAGATTACAATGAAAAATAATAATAATAGACACTTGCACAATGCTTCCAACATGATAGGCACTGATGTAAAGTATTTTATTAATTCATACACTCCTCACAACAACTTTTCGAGGAAGTGCTATTATTACCCTCTTCTTATATATGTGAAAACTGAGGTAGAGAGGTTAAGTCCCTTGCTCAGTCACACAGCTAGCTCACAAGTTATAGAGCTGGGATCCAAACCCAGGCAGATGGCTTTCAGAGTGTGTGCTTTTAAGTACCATCATCATCTATACTATAAAAGAATCCACCTAAAGCAGGGCACCTAACAACAACAAATAAGAACATAATTCATGAGCAAATAAAATGATGTATATTTATCATTTTATTTGCTCAAAATTAATTCCAAGTTATTTCCCCAAACTTGAATTTGAAGCTGACCTAAGCAAAAGTTATACCCACACTCAATTAAACACATATCATTAAATTTGAGAAGACCACAAGCAGTTTTGAAAGTAGCATGTTCTCTTCTGTTATATTATTATAATGCTGCACTGTATACTAATGTATTGGAATAAAATCAGAACCACTAACAATTGAGGAAGTTAACACATTTGCCACATCATTGTCAGGTTCTTTACTGTCATCATTCTATGGCCGATTTAGCAGAAGTAACATTTGCTCTTTCCAAATGACTGAATTGTTGAACTATGTGAAACTGCCTGTGTTTGACATTGACCTACAGTAATGGCAATTTCGTATGGCTCAGACTAACAGATTCACAGCTTTTCTTTCCTTCTTAGAATCAGTCTTTTCTATTTATAATTTTTATGTGTACATAAAGCCAGAGATTAAAGGTCACCTTGATTATACATACCTAGCACACCCTTTTAATATATGCTTCTTCCAAGTCAGAAAGCAGAAATCAGAATAATGCCCATTGCATAGCCTTTTCCTACTGATGTATTGACTTGTTTTCCAATGAAGTTCTGTGCAATTATACACTCTTTTTTCCACCCAGACCTTGCAAGACTAAAAATTTTAATATGATTTAAAATAAATCTGCAAATGGCATTATTTCCTATTTCAATTTTTTCACTTACATTTGAATGGAACTATGTATGATTTACTCCAAAGTTTACTTTCAAATGATTCCCCCTTTTTACCTCAGTTTTTTAAAGAGTTTATTACTTCTGTTTTATAAATAACAAAGTGTAAATATTTTAGGCTTTGAGATCCTCTCTGAGAAAAAAAAAAAAGAAATGCATACAATTTTTTTTCCCAGAGTAAGATTTTTTTATTTATCCTTAAGGCAGATAAAATAATTTATTAATTTTAGCAGGCCTCTCCAACCAGAGTTCTCAGATACAACAAGGAAGAGCACATTGCAGGCACTCAAAAAGGATTGGGATTCCAGGAAACCTGAGGGGCACTGACCAGGAAAAGGACCATTCCTAAGATTCACATATTGATGTAGGTTGCCTACTCCATGTCCTCTCTGAGTCCAGGCATCTGGATCCATCCTCAAGAGCTCCAAGATTCTACTAGATGCATTAATTCTTTCCTAACCACCCCCCCAATCCACACTTCCTCAGGAATACATCTGCAATCCGAGACACTGACATTCTTTCAGCACCCCAACTTTTCAATCAAACTGAGTGCAAAAAGATTTAAAATACAAACCAGAAGTACCTGAACACCTGCCATAGTTCAAATTCACACAATATATACTTTTTGAATGTACTAAAATTTCTATTATAGGTACCAGCAGGTGTGGAGCATTTACTTTGTATGCTATGCTAAGTGTTTCAGACATGTTATCTCATTTAATCCTCACAAGATTTGTATGATGTAAATTTATTATTCCTGTTTTGCAGAAAAGGAAACTAAAGCTCAGAGTGGTTAAATGGCTTCCTCAGAGACACATACAGTGATTAAGCCAGGTTTCAAACTCAGGGAGTGAATTTCAGAGTTCATGATCTCACACAGGTTATTTTACAAAAGGACAATTACAGAGATCATGAACTAATTCTAGGAAGAAGGTAAAGCAATAGCAATAGACTGAATGTTTTAACCTCAGTGGCTCCCCACCCAATATATATTCACCAGATAATGGCCTTCCTTTCCTTTCACTGCATGCTCTGTTGGCTAGGTCTGATGTGAATATGCTGATGCCTGCATCTTCCCAGAGCACACTCAGCTTAAAAAAAGATGAGCTCAGAGTAAGGACTGATCCCTTCCCATGCTTCATTGACAAAACCTACCAAACATACCCTCAGTCAAACACATGTGTTTCTCATCCCAGAAAAACGCATGTTGTGGTACAGGCTAGAAGAGGAGATCTGGAATGATTTCCACCTCTCCACTATGGAAAATTCCTCATGATCATTTTCCTACACTGAAGAATTCTGAGGCTTAATTTCCACTTTCCCAGTGTTCTGACAGATTTTGAATTAGTTCCATGATCCCAACATAGGAACGCTTTTTTTAAAAGAAGAAGAAAAGTCTCTATTGGGTACAGAAAAGTCCCTTCAAGATGTTCTAGGAGGAGAAAAAAGTAGCACAAAAAAAGTGAGATTACTAATAGCAAACTCATAGCTTTGAAGAGTAATTAAGCATACCTTCTCTTGCTACAATTGCCCCCACCCAGCCTCATTTCTATGTACATCTGAAAACACTCTCTGGTTTTAAGGGCCATTGCTAGAAGATGCTGCCTGAGTGCATCCTGGGTCAGAATGTGGCTCTGCTTCCCTAAGACCTCACAGGGACCTTTCCTCTCCAAACATCAATCAAGGACCCGAAAGTGCAGGGTATGGAGAAAGACCCCCACCTCAAGGCAGAGGAAGGGCTCTAATGTTGGGTGTACACAATTACCACAATCATCTGACTAGGGTATTTAGCATTGTCTCATACATCAGGAAGACGAGGAGGACACTGGTCAGTTCTGCCCCATTGACACACTCCACTATCATAAAATCTTCTATGCTTTGAGGAAACAACTCTTCTGTATATGTCTGCAAAAACAGCCACAAAATCATTTCCTTCTGTGTGTCCATGCCTCGTCACTGTGGCCTTGCAGACATTGCTATGGAGAGCAGGCATTTGTTTCCTCACCCTATGAATAGCTTGCTTTGGCATATAAAATTGGCAAACTTGTCAGCATGACAATTTTGATTGTGGGGTCCAGCAATTTCCATTCCCTCTCAGAACTCTGTCAATCCACCACAAGAACAAGCTGGACTCGCCTCTGGGTGGATGATGTCGACATAGGCCAGATCCAAGTCAGCTCAGCCATCCTAGCTGCAGCCTCAGACAGGAGAGGCCAGCACCATCAGTTCGGACTCACATCCATCCCACAGCTAATCTCCTCTGTAGATGCCAGGGGAGCCCCATTGACCCAGAAAAATGATCCACAAGCCTGTACCAGACTGTCAGCCCACAGAAGAGGGGTCTAAAAAATGGTTGGTTTTTTAAGGCACTGACCTTTGGGATAGATGGTTTGCTACACAGCAAAGGCTGACTAATACATTTATTCTACAAATAACCACAGCAGATAATTAAGAGGGAGGGGGCAGAGAAAAGGAAAAAATCTCTCTCCACAGACAACTCAAAATTAGAAAAGGAATGATCACCCATTACTTTTTTCTTTTGTAAAGCAGATTTATTTATGAAATATTCAACTATACTACTATATAAGACAACCTAAATTAAATCACTGTATCCAAAATTATTTACCTTTTTTTTGGAGATAACAAATGTGCCATAGTGGAAGGAATGTAGGTTGGTAAGTAAGAGGTGAGTATTTTAACTCTTAACAAACTAAGTTAGTATGACAGACCCCACTCCCTGGCCCTCAGTTCTAACAGAGAAAAATAAAGACTGGATGTAATAAACTTTAAAGCTTGGTTCAATTCTTTTTTTTTTTATGACAGTGAAATTTTTACTTCATTAAATATTGGCCTGGTCCAACTCTAAAATAAAGGATTTTATGGCATTTTTGTCTGTAACATTAGCATTTTTTTTACCACTACATTTGGAAGGAATAAAAACACTGCATTTTTCTTGCCTGGAATTTAACCTTCTACGTTAGAGTCATTATCTTCCATGTGCCCACCACTGCCCCTAGTCATGCACTAGTTGTATGCTAAAACTTTCTTCTAAGCCTCTGATAACAAATTGAGTCCTTCTCTTCCCAAATCTGTATTCAGTGACAACTGCATTGGTAGCTTGCAATCGGACACAGTAGGAATATTTACACCATGGAAATCAGCAAATACAACAAATTATTTTCCTACCAGGAGAGCCAGTTGTTAAGCATGTACCAGGATAATACCGGACTCCTCTCTCA
Source organism: Manis javanica (assembly GCF_040802235.1). Classification (NCBI taxonomy): domain Eukaryota; kingdom Metazoa; phylum Chordata; class Mammalia; order Pholidota; family Manidae; genus Manis; species Manis javanica. The sequence goes on along the minus strand of NC_133160.1, from coordinate 33,500,400 downwards.
TTGAGTCAACATTCTAGTTAGGGTTGCTAAATATTACATAACTATACCCCAAATAAATACTTGATTACAACTGTGAGGACTGCAGGGAAGTAGGGGAGAAGGTAATGCCTGGGGAGACACCACATACTACTAACAAATGGAAAGTACGGGGGCGACTTCAGGCAAAGGGAATATGCACGTCCAAGGAAATGGTGGAAGATTCGTGCGGCCTGTTTGGCTAGAACACACGGGGCAAGGGGCCAAGAGCTTGAAGGGAAGCTGGAAAAGGAGATGTCAAGGAAGACTTTCAGGGTTCACATGTGCAACTCTGTGAAGGACGGTACCTTTAATAAGGCAAGGAGACCAGGCCAGGGATGATGAGGAGAGGCAAAATGCTGCCAGTTGCAGAAATGCTGGGCTTTCAGGAATCTCAGAGGCAGGGGATTGGATCGTGGTGTAAAACTGGGGGCCACTGTGTCCAGCTGATAGATGAAGTTGGAAGTGCAGGTGAGACTCCAGTGAGTGGGGAAGACTTCCTGTTAGAGGAAGCAAACTAAACTGAGCACTTAGGGAGGTGGGGAAAAGGACAGAGCAGGGAAGTCAGGAAAAGAAAATGTTTCGAGGGCAATGGGGCAATCACCAGTGTAAAATATCAAGCACAAAGCTAAAAATGACAAATACGTTAGGCAATATGAAAGTCATTGGTGGCATTAGAAACAATCGTTTGGAGAAGTGATGAGTACGGAATCCAGGCTGGTATGGGTTGAGGAACTGGTGAGAGGCGAGAAGAGAGGCAGGGAATCCAGGCAAGTCTTCAAAGAGGTTTGCGGTGAATGAAACGGAGAAAGGAAAGCAGCCAGTTAGGGTCAAGAGAGGGTATAGGGTTTTCTTTTAAGAGCGGACAGGCTCTTTGTGTTTAATATTGATTGTATGGATCTGGTTAAAGGGGAAATATTGATAGTACAAGAAAGGAATGGCTAAATATTAGTTTTAAATCATTGAGAAGGCAAGATCCAGGGACGGCCTGGGAAAGAAGGGAAACAGGAGGACAGAGCAGCTGAAGGCTTCTGAGGCTGGTGGCAGGAGGAAGTAGAGATGCCCTCCAGTGTTCTCCCCTCTAGGAACTAGGAGGTCACTACAAACTGCTGGGAGTGAGGCGGCTGGAGACTGAAAGAAGGAGAAGGTTTTAATGCAAGAGTGACAGTAGGAAGTCAGTGACTCTGGATCCTGACAGGCCTGGCTTTCTACAACTTAGTAGCCTATAACCTTGGACAAGAGGCAGAGCCTAAGTCCCATTCAATTGACCAGTGTTGACTGAGCAATTACTGTATACTAGCAGTGTACTAGAAATGCCAAACAAATTGGAAAAAGTGCTTGAGTTCAAAGATTTCATCATCTCTTGGGCAAGTAAAGTTAGTCAGACAAAATTAACACAGCATTAAAAGTGCTAAGGTGAATTGAAGGAAAGCATGAGGTATCCTAGGAGCATAGAAGGGGTTCCATTCTGAACTGGCAAGGTTAGAAAAGGCCTTCCAGAGAAATCACCACCCTAGGTATAGCCTCAGTTTCCCCCATCCAAAATGGGGAAAATCAATCAACTGACTAATTAGTAAGATAGTCTACTTAAGGCACCGTGGCATGATGTCTGTAACAGAACAAGTTTACCAGTAAGTTCTACTTGCTTTACACAGAAATCCTTCTGGTACAATTGAGACTATAAGGTTAACATATAAAGTTGCCATAAACTTCTATTTCTGCATAAATTTTCATTTTTTCCTATGTTTCTCAAGACCTATTCTTCCTTAACAATGCCTGAAAGCCATTAAATGATCCCTGACAGCTAAAGTCTAACTCAGAAAAACACCTAAAACAACTAATAAAATGCCTTGTATAGGGAAGTGTAGTCACTCCATTTATGAAGATTGCAAATTCTGTACCTTCTTTTATTTTTCTTTCATGTTGGTGGGCCAGAGACAGCTGGATCCTAGATGGCTGAGTCCCTGCCTTCCTTTAAATGAATGTCCAATCTTGCTTACAAATGGACAACACCCACCTTAAACTGACTTAACATTGGAGGGGATTGATTAGCTCAGGGAACAGAAATGGCCTGAGCAGCATCTCAAATGTTATTACCTAGGATTTGGTTCTTCTCTACTTTGTCTTCTGCAGTGTTAGCTTATGCTTTAGGCTCCCACAGTGGTATCCCAACTATCCCAGTATCTTCACTAGTGGAAACAAAGTAACAAAATCAGGTCCTCATAACATCCCTACAGCACATGACCCAGCAAAAGAGAGAGGTTCTTTCTCTAAAAGGCAAACCCTCACTTTGCACTGGCTCCAAATCTCTGCAATGATGGAAATATTCCCTAACTGCACTTTCCAAATGTGGCTACTGAGCACTTGAAATGTAGCTAGTATGGCTGAAGAACTCCCTTTAAGATTTTCATTTTAATTAATTAACACTTAAATATAAAAAGGAACAGGTATCCGGAGGCTACTGTATTGACCAGCACAACTCTATAATGAGGAAAAGGTAGGTAACAATAATTGGCTAAACTACTCGGTACCCGCAACCTTGAGCTGGGGAAGACATTAATCCCATTCATTCCACAAAGGAGAGTCATTCTGCCTGGTGTCCTGGAGCCCACCGTTTTTATTTCCCATAGATTAATGGCCCAATTTAACATGAAATCCCTTGCCAAGAAGTAATATTTATAAATCTTTCCTAGCACAATACCACGTGAAAATCACTTCAGAATAATAGCCTTTTAAAGCTGAGAGCAACCTCAGGGCTTGCACACTTCAGATTCATATTTCACAGAGAAGAAATGGACTTGGAGCATCAATTGCTCTGCCGATGGCAGTTATGAGCAGGCCTGGATATGCTGACCTTCAGCTATTTTTCCACTGCAAAATTCAGTTTTCATGCCACAGCATTCCAGTAGGCCCACTGTGACAGAAGTAACTTCATTCCACATGAAGCTTCCTTATTATTAGCATATTAAAGATGCCAGTAAAGAATGTTAACATAGAGGCCCAATATTTGATACTCAAAAGTCTAAATGTGTCAAAGAGGCAATGCAAAATGAGGTAGGCTGGCCTGGTGGGGACTGTGGCCAAGTGGATACCACATGCCCTGTTTGAAGTAGGCAGCGGTTGCTCTGCTCCAGCCATGAGCATATGTCAGCCAGTGATGTCATGCCTTCGGATGAGAAATCCAGATCTGTGTATGAACTCCCCACATTTTTAAATGCTGGCCACTCATGTTTATATTTTTAATGCATTATGCAAGCTAAGCAAGATCTGTCTGTGAATGAGTGTAGCTTCCAGTTTTCACCCTGTGGTAGAGATTTACAAGTCTGACCTACTGAAAGTTAGTCTTCAGGGTAGTCGCCACTGATGGTGCCCACATGTTCCTATGCATACCAACTGACAGCTTCTGACTGCAACTATATCTAAGGGCTTTCTGAAAGCCTGGCGCCTGCTGATTAGAGACCCCTCAGCCATCCAAAGGAGCTAAAAGTGCTAAGGACACAACAACCCAAGGAGAGCTGCCTCCAGCACTGACAGGTGGGAACTGGTGGGTAAATACCATAGTTCCCTGGCCCCTCTGAACTGGGTTAATTCTGAGGTGGGCTTCACAAGGCCTCCCAGAGATCCCCAGTGGATAGAGCCTCAGTTGCCCAGAGTATAAATTATTTGATAACTCACCCTTTATAGGCTGCCTTCCTGTGCCTGTCACTTCCCCACTGCCCTGCCCATGCTTCTTGGGCTTACTTTCCAGACAAACTACTTGAACTTGAATCCTTGTCCTGGGGTCAGCTGTTGGAAGAAGTCAACCTACAAATGTCAGAAACTTGAAGTTGTTTTAGTTTTTTACTTGGTTTTTCTTTTAATGGTTTTCCCTCTAGTAATGAAATAGGTCAAGGCTAAAATGTATGAAAAAGTCACAACATAGTCTAAAGTGGCATCTACTCTGACATTCTGATATCCCAATATTCACAATACAGTGCTGGAACTGCTGCCCTCTTGCATAATGAAGCCACGTTATAGGAACAAATGTTCATCTAAAAATAGACTGCATCATGTATGCCAGCACGGTAGTTCATTTTTTAGCATAGCAACTAGTTCTGCCCCATAAAACTTTCCATTGAGGCATCCACTTCAAAGAGGTGCACTGCCTTCAATCCATGCTGCAATACAATTTCCAGAACCACACTGCCTAACGAAGCAGAGAGTTTTGGGGCAATGCTGATGAGAAATCTCATGCAAAATCATCCTCATTGCAATCCACATTCACTATGGAAGACAGTATTGAAAACCAAAAATTGTAATGGGAGAAACATGAATTTAATACTCTCAAATGTATTATGCGGAGGTGATTAAATCATAAGCTTCCTATCACATCTGCATATGATCTTGCTCTTTGGTTTCCCTGATGGGTCTATGTGTTAAATGTTGGACATTCATGTTTGTATTTTTAATGCCTTATGCAGGCTAAGCAGGATCTGTCCTTGAATAAGGGTAACCTCCAATTTGCACCCTGTGGTAGAGACTTACAAAGTCTGACCTACTGAAAATTAAAATCTTCAGGGTCATCACTGCTGATGGTGTAGATTCCCACAAATTAGTAAGAAATGACATAATGCTATAATTTAAAAAAATGATATTTGCTATTGAATGCATAATACAAATTTAAGATATAAAATGAAATAATTTTAGAAAATCATTTTTTTAAACCACAATTGCTTATTCAAGAGTGCAGCTAATTTAATCAGATATGGAATTCAAATAGCAACTTGGTCTAACAGAAGATCTAAAAAACTAGAAACATAAAGATTAATAAATAGAGCTTAAATGCTGAGGACATGCTCGGTAAGGACAAAACAAATAGCTAATACCTGTAACATTCAGGGAATGGAAAATTAAATGAATTTTAATCAAAAGAATATAAAAAATATATATCTCTATCTTGATTTAATCTTGGATAGTGAGAATCTTTCTAAAAAGTTCTAGTGGTTTCCTGCCTTCCTAAGTACAGCATAGGGAATATTATTCCATCATAGCCAAATAATTCAGAATCTTGTATGGCCTCTGTGTGCTCAAGCTGAATATGATTTGTGATAGAAATTAGGCCACAGACAGGGAAGGTAGAGTGAGCATATCCTCTCAGGAAGTTCACTGAATTAATTTATGATGTCGGCTTGCTTTCTATCAGTGTTCACCTTGGCTGTACATTAGAATCAGATAAGGACCTTTCAGAAACAGCTAACTCCAATATTCTGACCATACACCAGAGCAATTAAATCAGACTTTCTGGGGTGGGGCCCAGAGATCAGCATTTTTCGAAGGTTTGTTCAGTGGGCAGCCCATGTTGAGAATCACTTCATGCTGTTTATCTCTTCCTCATAAATGCAATGTGACTATTGAGGTTTCTTTTCAGACAAATCTAAGGGAAAAAAATCTCACAGGGCAACTTAACTTTATACATTAAACAGGTTCTTTAAAAAAAGAGCCAAGACTTACAGCCAGGCAATGTGGATTCTACTCCTGCCTCTGCTAGTAACCAACTATCTGACCAGGGGTCATGACTAACCTCTGCGTACATGTCAGTGGGGATACTCGTGGCACTGTCCTCGGAGGCTTCTGGAGATGATTAAATATGTGTGTATATGTATGCATGTTTATTAGAACAGTAGCATGTGGAAAACACCATATATGTGTTTGCTATCATTACTAATGACCGTAACCACGAAATAATAACAATAATTAAAAGGCATGGGCAAATGGAATTAGTGTACATTAAAAAAAAGTATTTATAGTATGTGAACACCAACTTCCTAATAAATTGGTTGATCAAAGTTTGTGGTTTTGCCTTTTTAATTATTTAAACAAAACAAACAATGAGAAAATATGAAAAATGGGAAAAAGGAATTATTTTTAGTTTATTTTTATTGTGGTATATAAATTATTCAACTATCCATCTAAATGCATTTTATCACAAGGAAAAAAGAGCTGATTAAAGACAGAAAGAGCTTAACAAGGGTCTCATCAGTAGGATCAAACAATCTTGGATTGACAAGAAAATGAGCTACAGAACACCAAAATTGCTCACCCTATCTACAACATCTGCAACTCAAACAGAGGAGTAGGCCATTCTGTCAACACCCAGTATCTGGGGATTCAATTCACTACAAAGGCAAATGGGTTTTCCGCGTAACAGGAAATAAAACCATGAACAATATACAGAACGTATTTCCTCTGTTTCCTCCACCCATTCCTCCAATCCAGGGTTTCAAACCAATTTTGGTATCAAAAGGTACAAATATCCCATTAAATAGCTTCACAGCATGGAAAGCATCCAATTTAATTTCTCCAACAACACTAGAAAGAGCTAAATATAAGCAACTCATAAAACCGAGGCATCATTTTGTAATTAAATTATATTAGGAGTAATGAATTTTGAATTAAAGCCAGGGTGTTTCATATTTTGCAACTGTGGTTAAAACGTATTCAAACAAGTGTTGCTGGGCTTATTTATATGCTGAAGTGCAACGATGGTGACATGAGAATCATATTAATGCACTTGCACTCTAAAAGTGATTCCAAAGAAATCACAGTGATGCCATTTCCTAATAATCAGCCTGATTTCAAAACACATTTCAAGAAGGTACACATTGACTAGAGATTCTACTAAAAATCCAGGAATTACAACCTTCAAGAAGTACTTGTAAGAGATTCCACTCTAACCTTATGTCACATCTGTACCACCTAAGCAATCATAACATTTAGTTGTCCTACAGTAGCTAGAGTTAATTAAGGCAAAAACTTTGGGGCTCTTGCACTAAAATGAAAGCATGGTCGAGAATAAATGGAGCTTAATCAGAAAGCAGATTTGATGAGGAGGGGAGGAGCCACCTGTGAGGTACATTTTTTTATATATCCCAGTATAGCTGTGATAATCCTAAAGTAATTATTTTAGGAAAAAAGACACAAACAACCATAGTGGAGTCTATTTCTTCTTGTGAATAATTTTCTACTATCCAAGATCATCTTCAAGCTTATTCTATAAGATGCTCCAGATTCCCAGGGATCCAAAAAACTTTCACCTGTGATGGAGTATTTACTAGTGAATTATCCTAAGAGGGAAAGTCTTTTAAACAATGAATCCTCTCGTTTGCTCTCCGTGGCTCTGTTCCCAAAACATTATGAAATACATAAACAAACACCTTGTTTGCCAGTAACAGACTTAAGCTTCAGTGCTTTAGATCAAAAGATGACAGCTCAGTCCAAACAGAAAACAATCACTATTTACCCTTAAGAAAAAAAAGAAAAAATACCTTAAATATATATAAACAGATGGTCACTTGGCTTTCAAAACAGCACTTTGCGGTCTCAAACAATCAGCTAGGGACTAATTGTTTAGCAGAGGCTAGTTGTTTATTATATGCCAATAATGAAATGCACCACACTGGACCATAAGGACATTACGCTAAGTGAAAAAAGCCAGAGAGAAAGACAAATACGGCATGGTACCGCTTACATGTGGTATCTTTAAAAAGGAAAACTCATAGAAACAGAGAGTGGAAAAGTGGATGCCAGGTGCTGGGGGGTAGGGAAAATAGGAAGAGGTGGGTAAAAAGGATACCACCTTTCAGCTCTAAGATAAATAAGTACTGACAATCTAATATAAAAACATGGCAACTATAGTTGATAGCACTGTGTTATATAACTGAAATATATTAAGAAAGTAGAACTTACATGTTCTCACACACACAGAGAAATAAGGTAAATATGTGACATGAGCATGTTAATTAACTTCACTAGGGGAGTCGTTCCACAATGTACATGTATAAAAAGTCTCCATGAGGTACCGTTTAAATATCTCAAACATTTATTTGTCAGTTGTACTTCAGTAAAGCTGAAATTTTTTTAAAAATACAATTTAATTTTAAAATGTTAATTAAAAACAAGCCCCACAAAGAACTGAGAGTTTACTAAGTGCCAGGCTTGCACTAGGCACGTCATCTCTCACATTTATCAATAACTCTAAGAAAATAATATACCATCTTACATGAAGAAACCAAGGCTTAGATCGCTGAAGAGATGCACCCGTGGTGACTCATTTAACACAAGGTATAGCAAGAACTCAAACCCACATCTGACCAGCTTCAAAGCTGGTTTTCTTAACCAGCTTTCCCCCTCCCAAACTAGGACTGTTTTAAGAAAACCACCCCAGCTTAAAACTAAGTATTCACAGAATAGGTTCTAATGCCTCTTACTGAGAATGCTTTAAATGCCCTTAATTGGGGTGGGAGGGTGGGGGGGATCAATATGAAATTGAAAAGCATTGAGCCTCTATAGTAAGCAGTTCCTAGACACAGATTGAGGGAAAATTGGTTTCTTTAGAGGTGATTCCAGAACATATCAGGAGTGAGGAATCAAGCCAGAAAGGGGAGGAAGCCCATAAAGTGTATGTTTTCAAGCCACTTACCACTGTGGGTAAATGGGCTTAAACCCACTGGAGAGCTCTGCGGGGTGGGGGTGGGGGAGACAGACAGGACATAAAGCTTGCACCTTTGGCGTATCCCACCCAAAAGGGGAGGGAGCTGTGATATTTATCTATTAAACTGTTGGTGTCAGGGTGGGTGTTAATTCCCAGGAACCTCCGGGCAGCATCCAGGCAGCATCTGGGCAGTAAAGTGAGCTCTGGTGACCAGAGAAAGCAAAAGAATGCAAGTGCTGGCCACGGGGATCCAGTCCATGGCCGGTGGAGTGGCGAGCACTTGGGGATGGGCTTCTGCCACATCTGCTCTAGCATTAGTCTTCAATAACAATGAAGGAAATTCAGGGAAGGTGAAGGAAAAGACAGTCCATAGATACTGTTGATTGATTTGCATATAGTTGGTATACTGCACCAGGCCAAAGAATGATCAGCCCTCAGGAAGCAATCCTTACCTGCTTTTGCTGTTTTCTAAGGTGATTTCAGTTATTCTTTCAGACTTTGGGCGAAGCTACCAAATGAAAATCAATAGAGTCCATCTTCCTAATGTATAACCACATAATCACACACAACCATCTGCTGAGTGCGCTAGCCCATTTACCACACACAAGAAAGTCAACATGGATGTTTCTGGAATGTACTAGGAAGCGTGTCCCAAAGAAGAAGCACCATTGCTAAAGGATGACCAGTGAAATGTGTGGGGCCCAGGAGAAGCCAGGCTATTTTCATAATAGGATATTCCTAGATTTTCTTGTGAAAGTTTATGATGCATCTTTCAAAATATGGACTCATATGTTGAAAAAATATCATTGTTATCTAAGTCAATATTTAATTTTTAAACTTTGCTTGTGAACTCTGTACAGAAACTTAAGATTACCATAAAAGAAGGCAGTCTATTATAGTCTATTAATGGCAAAAGAAGTTGCCATTAATAGAATCATAATCATTGCTCTGTACAAGGATTACAAATGCTGTCTCATGCAGAATCACACGCCAGAACAAGATGGCACATGAAGATGGTAGACCCAATCCTTCCTGTCCTAAATCCCTTGAAATGACTGATATGCCGGTATAAATTTATGCCTATAATTTCAGATTATGGGTCACATCCGTTGAACCAAAGAGTATGAAAGTCAGAAGATAAATGGAATAAAAAAGAAGTAGGAAGTGACATCCCAAAAACCCACAGGCATTAAAACATAGGAGTAGACCTATGAGCCATCAAACCAGGTGGTGGTTGTGTCAGCTCTAGGAGTGGAATGGGTCACATCAACTCAGGTCCTACCTGTCATACCCTCCACACTGAGCTAGAAGAATGCCACAGGAGAGTGACCACCATCATAGCTACACCAGCCAGAAAGAACAGGAGCCCCCAACACACAGAACTACCCATTTAAAGAAATTATAGGTAGAGCCCCACCTCATAGTAGTCAGTCCTCAAAATACATGACATGATTGCTACGATCTGACTGTAAGTGTTCCCCGGCCCTCAAATTCGTATGTTGAGAACCTAATGCCCAAGGATGCTATTAGGAGGTGGGACCTTTGGGACATGATTAGGTTCGCAGGGCAGAGTTCTCATGAATGGAATCAGTTCCTTTAAAAGAGGCTCCAGAGAGATCCCTAGCCCCTTCTACCACAAGGATACAAGAAGCCTGCAACCTGGAAGAGGGCCCTTCCTTGACCAGGCGAGGACCCTGATCTTGGACTTCCAGCCTTAAAATCATGAGAAATAAATATCTGTTGTTTATAAACTACCCAGTCTGTATGTTTTGCTATCACAGCCCAAATGGACTAAAATTATTATACATGGATTAAAAACCTCAATTAATAATATGAGGATGATGAATAAAAAAGGCCTAAAAGCAAAAGGCAGAACCGTGAACACATCAAAGTTGAAAACATCATCTTTTGTCATGCATACATTAAAAGTTAAGAAATTTAATGCAAGCCACAGACGGGAAGTATTTGCAACATCTTTAACAGCTAAAGACTAACGTCTGGAATATATAGAGAACCCTCAACACAAAGCAAGAGATATAAGGAGGTTATTCAGGTAAGAGAAAACAGAAATGGTTCATAAGTGTATGAAAATATACACAGCTTACTAGCAAATCTGTCACTGGCAAATTAAAACAAAGATACAATGGTCGCAGCAGACTTGCAAAAATTTTAAAATGGTTTTTAATTGTGTTGGTGGGGCTCGAGGAGACAGTTCCTCTCACACAAAACCAATAAGGTTATAAAATGGCACAACTATTAACTAAAATTTAGGAAATGCACAGCCTTCAATCAGCAACTGTACTTTGAACAACTTCTCTCAGAAAACCCCTGATCCATGTACCCAGAGAGGGGATACACAAGGCTGACTGTTACCCTCCAGCAGAAGATTGCTTTGTGTAGCCCAAAATTATAAGTGCACAAACACCAGCAGTCCATGAATGAGAAAATGTTATTGTTACATAAAACTCATTTAACATTAAAAAAATCTATTCCATGGGAGAATTTACTAAACCATATTGAACTTCTTGGATATGATAGAGCAATATAAAAGAATAAGATGGGCAATCATAATGTAAGTGCAGTATGGAGAACATAGCCAATGGTTCTGTAACATCTTTCTATGCTGACAGATGGTAACTGCACTAGTTGGGGTGAGGATTTAATAATGTGGGTAACTGTTGAACCACTGTATTGTACACTTGAAACCAATATATTGTTTATCAACTATACTTCAATAAAAAAACAAAAGAATGAGACATACATACATGTACTTACATGAAAAGTTCTAAAGTAAAAAGCAGGTTTGTGAAATAGTGAAAGTCATAGAATGTTATCTAAGATACAAGTAGATACAAACAAAACAAAATTAAACATTTTCATAGTTATGCATGCACAAGCTTATTAAAAAGAGACCTGGAAAGTTCCGTGAAGCTGTTACCGGTAGCAGACTCTGAAGAGAGTACTCTTACTGGGGTGAAAGGTGGGGAGGGGTAAGGACATTATTCCACTTTACTCTGTTATGCAAAGAATATACTTATATATTATCCACAAAACTAAACATAAATCTGTTAAAAAAAAAAAAAAGAGCAAGTAATCATTTAAAATGTGTATTTCTCCTCCTATTCCTTTTCACCTCTCCCCGAAGCTCCTGTTTCAAGATACAAGGAAGAATTTACTGAACTATACTGAACTTCTCGGATACGAACTAGCAGTGACTAGTTTTATTTTTACACCAACCTTGGCACACAAGCAGGGCATCGAGTTGCAAAGCAAAGGCCTACTTTGTTTCATATTCTAGCAGGATAGGATTTTTATAGTCTTCTTCACATAATATACACTGAGATAAGAAACAACACCATGCTTAAAATAGTTATATTCAGAAACTCCCTTTTGCTAATTAGAATCAGTAAAATTTACAGAGCCAACCATGAAGAGGAAAGAACAATTAAAATAAGTCTACAGCCAGCACAAAGTAAGATTTATCCCTTAATATGATGTTCATATTTATCTGCTTCCACCAACACCAAATATTCTTTCAATGTCTCACCAAGGCACAAGTCTGCTACCTAAAAATTACTTGGTAGCTCAGATTTTTAATTCCTACATCTATCATCTGCACCACCTATCATTTCTGTGGTGACAGATTCAAGGACTGGTTAGGGAAGGAAACATGTCACTGTTTACACAGGGTGAAAGTGGTGGCTCTGGTCAGCGGTACAATGTGGCCACGACAACAGAGAGGAAGGACATGGGTAACACATTATGCAAAATGTGCTATAAAAAGGAAGATCTTGTGCCTTGGGGAAACACTGAAAGAGTATCTGGGGTTGGAAGAAGCAGATAAATATGAACATCATCTTAAGCGATGTCTTCTTTTGCACCAGTTATGCACTTATTTTAATCTTTCTTTCCTCTCTCTTGTAACACTACTCTTTACCAAGAACTTCTTACAGACACTCAGCTTGCCTCTAAGCAGATTGCTCTGGTACAGGCTTTATGGACAAAGGAAAACTATGTTGAGAAGCCCAAAGAAGAAGACAGGCATATAACAATAAATACCAACAATGCAGGGGGGCCATCAGGAGAGAAATTGGGGACCAACAGAGGGGAGGCTTAGAACCTCACCGCCCCCTGTTTTGAGAGAAATCTTCTGCATCTGTGGAGGTTTTGTTGCCCTTGTCTAGCTTGGATTAATACTTAGTCTATAGGCACAGACCTGATCATCTACATTTGCCCTCTTACAGCACTAAATTATGTTTTCTACCTTTATCTTGCATCTACCTAGCACTTCAGCATTTTATTAAAAATAATAATAATAATAATAATAATAAGGGAGAAATGTGGGAGTCACATATAAATCATGTATAAAAATCAAACGAATAATCATAGCTGACTTGATTGTTTATAGTTCATGATGCGTGATCAAAACCGTAAGTTTCTGTGATATGACTGCCCTTGCACTGTTCACCATGTAAGAACTTATTCACTATGTAAGACCTTGTTCAACATGTAAGAACTTGTTTGTTGTGCTTCAGAAGATTGGAGACTGTTGAGATATAGGCTTGGGGTTGATTAATGACTGTGTATTGAGTCTCCTATACAGAATTTTATTGTTGTTAACAACCATTTGATCAATAAATATGAGAGATGCCCCCCCCCCAAAAAAAATACCAATGTAAAGGTCCCACACCAGTGGAAAACACAGTGTGTAAAATCAAGGGATAAACTTCAAAGTATCATCTTTTTCTCTGATGCACGATCTCTGTAATACATGTAATAGATTCACATCACTGAGAGTAACTGTCAGAAAAAAAAAAAATTTCAGGCAGGTGGGCCTCTAAGTAGCATCATGATTGCACCATTCACCAGGTGTCTTCAAATGATCTTAGGCAAAAACGTGGACTAAAAGTGTGGCATGCCAGCCATCTCATCATTTCTACATTTACTCTATTTTATCACTTATGGAAGGTCATCTCCTGGAAATGGATTTGTCACTCCTACTGTTTCCAGAATGGGGCTTAAAGCCGGAAGAAAAGATCAACCTTGGAAGCATGGAAAGTTTAATGTTTTTTCTTTTTTCTTAAATCCTCTCATCTTTTGGATACTGATATACGATCACTGACTCAAAAATAAACCTCCAAAATCTGATATGACTGAGGTATTTAAAAAGTGAAAAATGAAATTTACTATCTTTTGGCTAGTTCTAGACAAAAGTTCTAGCCATTTCTATCTGTGAAAAGTAATGAAGAGGTCAAAGGAATTGCTACCACATTATTTGTTTCAATTGGTCATAAGCAACATTACAACCAGAAGAAAATGGTTGGTATATAACTTGAAAGAATTCTTCCTACATTTGAAAGTAAGCATGAGACAAAATACTGTTTCACAGAACAATAGAGGTACATCAAAGAGCTGCGTTCCTAAACCCTTTCTCTTTCTTAAACAAAGAAATATTTATGACTGGTCTTAGAAGAGAGCTTAACTGAGTTGCCATGAATTATTTAAAAACCCCAAAATACCTTCTGTTACTTTTATAGAAGCTTGATTTACAAGTTGAAAAATTAAACTGACAGTTTAGTCCCATGTACAAATACCCAACCTTTAAAAATGCTCTAGGCATATTATAAATATATCTTTCATGAATATAGCTTCAATAGTTCTAAAAATAGCCTTTAGGAGAAAAAAAGAACTCTTCAAAGCCATTGTTTTACACATAACAGCAGGAAACCAAACAGAATGTCAAAGCCAAAATGATTAACACGGCCAGTAATAAACATGAACGTGAAGTATGAAATCTAACTCAAATACATTTTTGACATGAGTTTAGGGTCTATGGTTTAGCACCACATCTGTGGCCCAAGATGATTCCAGGGCACTCATACTCAGAAAGTAGCTCCAGAGCCAGGAGGCTAAAATTTGCCTTTTGAATAATGTGTAAATAGGCCCATTTAGGATTTGCCCTGGGAGCCAGATATTACTTCTTACCACCCTTAGAGTTTCCCGCAGGCTCTACCCTGGCCCCAAATGCACAGGGCGAGCGCCATACCACTCCTCACAGGGGAAACAAACCAAGATTGCCCAAAGGCAAAAGGCCAGGCTGACAAACTGTAGGAACCCTGGATATAGGGACCTGACACAGGCGATGGGAAAAGGCTAAGAGCACCTCGCAGTTTGGTGTCAGGTATGTTATTGGTTTCAACATGTATTTAGCACTCTCGACAAAGCCTGTCTTATCCCATCTCTCCAAATATCAGAACTTAATAGGGCCAAAAAATTATGTGTTCTGTGGCTTTGCAGGTTTAAGTACAGAACTGTGGCATTGTCTCTTGAAATAATAACCACTTTCCATGAATAGTCTTGTCTAAATGCCCATTAAACTCCAAATAAATCTTATGAACTGCAGACATTCTACTTTTTAATAATTCAATGGAGAATCATCTCAATTGGTTCCATAATAAATGAGATCCTAAATTCATGATATGGTAGGCAGAGAGCTAATAAGGGAAGGAATTCCTGAAAAATTGAAGGTATAAGCTAAAGGGATATTATTCTTGATTTTCTAATGTGAATTAATGATCAAGGCCAAATTCCTGATGAGGCTGGGAGAACCATTAATAAGCAACAAAGAGGAGGAGGAAGATGAAGGGAAAGCCAAAGTTACAGGCATTAGGGTCAAAAGTAATTTTCTATTATTTTTCCTCATTCTTTACAGGGAGAGTCAGAGTGGGGCTTAAATATGTAATACCAGTTAATTTTCTTCTACTACAAATTTAACCCACATTTCCATGTTCTTAAAAATACCAACTGTTCTAGGATTTAGCACATCTAATATTTTAGACTGGAGCCCTTGGTAAATCCTAAGACATACCTACCTTAGACATTCTTTTTAAGTAGAATCTTTAAATAAATTACTAGAGATCGTCCAGTATATCCAGAAATGAATATACTTATGTAGGTATGATAAATACTTTGCTAATCAACAACCAACTGTACAATTGTAAGAAAGACATCTCTTACTTCTTACCTTGTTTTGATCTGTCCAGTAAAAGAAAAATCCCTGAGGATCAGTCCTCAAAATGATTGGAGTGACAATAGCAGAGTCCTAGAAATGTAAGAAAAAAGCGTGTATCAACTTACACCACTGTCAAAAGTCCTACTCAGTCGGGGGTTACTCAACAAAAGTAATAATTGTTTAAAAGTTTCTCCAAGGTCATTGATTATTAATATTTTTTTCAATTACACATGGCATCTTTAACTTCATAGCATTATTAATTATACAACTTAAGTATTTTACTAATAAATAGAATATATGTGCATTACTTTTAAAGGAAAAGGTCAATGATACATAGATTCATTAAGACAAGTTTTTAAAGGGATTGACATGTTCTCTATTAAAAAGCTGTATCTAGTTCTCCACATAATTTTAATACTAAACATCATTACATATTTTATATGATTACAGTTGATGAAAACCCATGCTTGAGGATAATATCTGAAATTACATTTACTCTATAAAATGATTTTTAATTGTACCAAAGCAGGTAAACATAGCATTTGGGCATTGCTGTTTCCAAGGCAACAGTAAATAAGGCCATCGTCTACATATTCAGAAAGATATACACAAAATGGTTGCAAATTTAAATTTCACATGATAAAATAAACCATCATAGATAGTCTTCTGAGTGTAAAGCTTGCATATTACAAAGCAAAGACAGCATGCACTGTAATTATAATATTAAACATTTCTAAAATATGTATTCTTTTCTTCTGGCAGTTTGCAGAAAGGCATATACCATCTGCACAAGAAAACACATGTCACTGGAATGGATTTTACACTGAAATATGTGGAATTTCATTTTTAAAAGAGACATAAATTACCAGTTTATTTTGACTTTTTCATACACATATAACTATTGTATGGCATATCTTCTATCTAATCAAAAAGACTTGTAATGAAAATGAGAACTTGCAGAGATAATTTTGGCATTTGGATTGTTTTCTCGAGGGTAAAGCAGATCGATGGTTTTATCCCACATGGTAATTCTCACTGCAATGCTGAGTGTGAAGGCCATCGGGGATACCTGGTCCCTCTCAGTGCCTTATTTTATACAACCACAACTGAAAAAAAAAAATTAGATGATAATAATACCTATTTCTGAGGGGTTCTGTGAGAATGAAATAGGATAATTGGGGTAAAGCATTTGGACCAATGCTTGGCTCATAAAAATGGTTATTTTAGTGATTACATTTAAAAACTGATTCATTAAAATAATAAATGAGTTTGTCACAGCTTTCTTTTTGTACTGCGACAAATATATACAAAACATTAAATTTACCATTTTTAAGTGTCAATTTCAGTGGCATGAAGTACATTCACATTGTACTTTTAAAGGAAAAGGCCAATGATACATAGATTCAGTAAGACAAGTTTTTAAAGGTATTGACATCACCACCATCTAGAACTTTTTCATCTTCCCAAACTGAAATTCCACACTCATTTAAACACTAACTTTTCACTTCTCCTCCCCACTGGCAACCACCATTCTTCTTTCTGTCTCTGATTTTTATTATTCTTGGTACCTCATATAAATGCAATCATGTAATATTCTTTTGCAACAGGCTTATTGTGTGACTGGTCTAAAGTGTTAAAATTTCATCCACGTTGTAGCATGTGTCAGAATTTCCTTCTTTTTAAGGCTGAATAATATTCCATTGTGTATATATACTACAATTTGTTTATCCATTAATTTGTCAGAGGGCATTCAGGTTGTTTCCACCTTTTGGCTATTGTGAATAATGCTGCTATGAACACAAGTTTACAAAAATATTCGTTTGGGTCTCTGCTCCAACTCTTTTATACTAAGAAGTAAATAGCTGGATCATATGATTATTTTACATTTACTTTTTTGAGGCCCTGCTATTCTGTTTTATCCTGATAGTCTTAAGACTCATTCTTAACATGCAGTTTGAAAAATATATTTTACAAGGATTATGTTATTGCACAGAACTTCAGCTGGAATTTTAAAATCTCAAAATTACTTATAAATGGGAAAACAAAGACATTTGGAAACAAATTTGATATTATAATGAAAGTAGATATTTTTAAAATATTTTTAAGCTTCTAATAATGCATGCAAAAAAGACTTGGATTTTTATTTCCAATAAATCATAGCACTATTTTCAGTTCTGTTTCATCACCTAATCATTTAGAATTAGGCAACGGAACAGTTTACAGCCTGCACACAGCACCTGCTCCCACTTCCAGAAATGTGGAATTAACCTACAGGGGTAACTTATCCTTCTGAGGTCAGTTCCTCTTCTTATCAGAATGTCTGAAAAGAGCATCTGATAAGATTCTAATCAAAATCTTGGTGACAATTCACTGCAAAGATCCCAGAGAGTCAAATATTTAAAGTCAGCCACGTACAACTGCTCAACTGTGTATTTTGGAACACTGAGCCAGGCTAACTCTTTTGCTTCAGACACTGCTATTTCTAGCTTATTCCTTCTCCTTCAAAATTAAAGCTCCTTTGTTCCATATTTCCTTGGCCCGCCTCTTCTGGCCAAAGGTCCTCTGTTAAACGGTCATTTATCTCAGCTCCCTGCCTGCTTCCTCCATATCACCTCTAGCGTTCCAATATCAGCTAGAACTTGGCATTCTTGCCATGCAAGGCACGATTTGACCCAGAAATACATAAATATCCATTTTCAATTCCACCTGCTTTTTCCCCACCTCCCACATAGCTGCAAGTGTCCGTATTCTGTTCACGCCAAAGTAGCTACTCAACCCAGAGTCTCAAGTATTCTTCATTGTCAGAACATATGCTCTGGTTTGAAGTATAGGATCATCCTTCATTTCCAAGACAACTGCAACTGGCTTATAAGTCCTGTAGCATTTTACTGCAGAATTGTGGAGACAGCTATTAGACAGTCTATTTTTTATTCTCTCCATCCATACCTGCATGGTGTGTATTCCATAAGGTAGTAGTTCTCAAACCTTTGTGTGCATCAGATTTACCGGGAGGACTTGTTCAAACACAGATTGCTGGGCCTTTCCCGCAGAGTTTCTAACTTAAAAGGTCTTGGATAGAATCCAAGAATCTGCATTTTTAATAAACTCACAGTACTTCTGGGTCCAGGGACCACATTTTGAGATCCACTAACATAGGCCTACAATGGGAGGCTTTGGGTCAGAAATACAATGATATAAAGGCTCAAGGAGTGTGAGCTTAAAATGTAGACAAACCTTGTCTTGGAAGTACAAACTGCCTCTAAGAATTCAACTTCCATTTGCTTATTTAAACTTACTTGGTGTTTTTTGTGATAGACATCAACCTTAAAAAACAGAACACTAATAAACTTACCTGTCTTAAGTTAGTCTTAGTGGATGACTATGTACATTTCCACTTCTCTTTATTTGAAAGAAATCATTTTATTCTCATCCTTATCTCATCAATAGTAAGAACTAATCTAATGATACAGGAAGCTGCTATTTATATATGGCATCAATGTTAGAAAACCCTATAACTCTTTATCACAATGACTTCTCACCAATGTGCTACATAGATAATGTATCCTAATATGTTACATGACAATTACATCTCGATAAAAAGAGACGAAACGTGAGAATAAATGGCTATTAAAAAATACCATATTCTAAAGAAATGGGAGGAAATGACAAAGGCACTCATAGTCCAAACTCCCTCCTAATACCAGAATATTCTCTACAAAAACCCTTGACAGAATAACAATGGGCACATCTTGAACACTGGTTCTGAGCCAAGCACTGCAATATGAACTTTAAATGGATTTTCTCCTTTAATGCCTCTAAAAATATAAAGTTAATGTTTTTCTTTAATGCTATTAGTATTCCCATTTTATAGATACGTAGAATAAGGCTTGAGTTAAATAAGGCTTGAGTTAAATAAGGCTTGAGTTCCTTGCCCAAGGAACCCATCTAAACTATTAAGGGAAGCACTGGAAACAATGTTCAAGTACATAGTGAACAGCAGTGCTGCTCAACGTTTTTTAATTATTGTCCTGCTAATAAGGAGCTTTTTTAGACATTTATTTTCCTAACGAATCTTCATAAAATTTTAACTTCACATATATGCTGAACACCTACTTATATGCTTTACACCTACTTATATGCTTTATGTATATCTGTGCTTTATACAAAGTAAAAGTGAGAGATTGAGATTTTTTTTTGTCCTTCAAGAACCTACTTTCATTTCTTTGAGGGGATCTGGGCCCAGTTAAGAATGCATGTCTTGTATCTGCTCTAATACAGATTCACTCACCACCTGTGGCTACTGAACACTTGGAATGTGCCTAGTTTGATGGAGATGTGCTGTAAGATTTGAAAGACTAAGAATGAAAACAAGAATATAAAATAGTTCACCAACAATATTTGTTATCGACCATATTTTGAGATCAATATATTCGGTTAAACAAACTGCAGTGTTAGAATTAATTCCACCTGTTTTTCTTTCTGCTTGTTTTAATGTGGCTACTAGACAATTTTAATTTCCTACATGGCTCACATTACATTTCTACTGGGCAGTGCAGCTCTAAACCTTTATGGAGAAATAAGTTTCCTCCTTAACAGGAAAATGTTTTTCACAAAGCAAACTTGGTCAGAGGATTCTAGTTAGAAAGTCCTAGGGTTTTTTCCATATATGCAGCTACCATCTAGTTTTAACATCTAAGTAGTACAAAATAAATGAAGTTCCTTCTCTAAGTACCAATTCTTCAAATATCCGAATAGAGTCATCACATTGCCATGCTCCAAGCTACAGTTCACAACACTGAGATACGTTATAGGCTGAATTGTGTCCCCACAAAAATGCACGTGTTGAAGTCCTAACCCTAGTAGCTCAAATTAACAATCACCTTCTTTGGAGACAGTCTGTACAGAGCTGATTACGATAAAAGATTATCCAAACGGTGGGCCCTAGTCCAATAGGACTGGTGTCCTTATAAAAAGAGGCCATTTGGTCACAGACACATACAGAGGGAAGGTGATGTGACTGCACAGGGAGAAATCAGCCCTGTACAAGCCACAGAGAGATTCTGGAGCAGATCCTTCCCTCATGGCCCTCAGGAGGAACCAACTCTGCCAACACTAAACCCCAGGGCTCCCATTTAGCCTCCAAACTGTGAGAAAATTAATTCCTGTTGTTTAAGCCACCCAGTCTGTGGTGCTTGGTTATGGTATGCATGGAAGCCCTGGAAAGCGAATACAAGCCATAATCCTAAACCTGAAGGTTAACATCAAGGACAGGCCCACAGACGCACAGCACATTCCTCAGTGCCACTGTCAGGAAGCCTGCTGGCCATCGTTGGCCACGGAACTGACTCCACAGTGATTCTGTGTTCTTAGACTATTATAAGAGAAGACGTGATTAGAGGCGTGTGCTTCTAGTCAATATTAGGGGGACAGCCAGGGAAAACAACAAGCGCTGGTCCACAGGGATTGCTCAGGATCGCATCAGGAGGCAGCAGAGGCAAAGATGTCAAATACATACATTACAGGGAAAGAGCTGTGTAAGGGAAAACGGACTCGAAGGATCACAGAAAATCAGACAGGGTGCCCATCAAATGTCAAATGTCAGCGACGCAGCCCTGACCATGAAAAAAAAAACAATAAAGGTAGTCTTAGAGGAGAGGATGTTAGATTAGGATCAGTGAAGTAGAACTTCCACGTGCATCAGCTTTGATGAGAATTTTCTTCCAAGGGCCCGTCCAATCTGAAATTTCCTCAAATAAAGGAAAGCAGAGGAGGAAAGAGGGTCCAAAAGAGAAGATGCAAAACAGTGGAAAGAAACACTATTAAGATAGTTGTTTTTTACTGACAGATGTAAAACTATCTCCTAACACAAAACAGGGAAAAGCTGGAAGCGTGTTTCTTCAAATATCTTACAGTTTACTTCAGTGAAAGTAGGGACTCAAATGAAAACCCAGATTTCCAAGCATCCAAGGTGCTCACTGCTTAGTGGGGACATCAGTTGAGTAAATGATCATTTCAGCAGGCTAGAGCTCTGGTGGGTGTAAAGTGGCATCTCACTGTGATTTCAATTTGCATTTCCCTGATGACTACCGGCTAATGATGTTGAACATCTTTTCATGTGCTCACTAACCACGTGTGGGCATATGAGTGCACGTGTACACATGCAAGGGCCCAACACTCTTTATAATCATTTAAGATTTAAGTCGGTGGTTTAAATTTCAATCAGTGATTCTGAACCAGGAGGAAATGCTGGCAATGTCTGGCGACAATTTGTTTGTTTCTTTGTAACACTGGGTTTTTGCTACTGGCATCGAATGGATAGAGGCCGGAAATGCAGCTACACATCCTAAAATATGCAGGCCGGCCCCGCAACATGGCAAAATAATTTCCTAGCCCCAAGGGTCAATAGTGCCCAGGCTGAGAAACTTTTTTTAATGACTTCCCATTGACTTTATGATAAAATCTTCGAGTGGCCTAAGCAACACCTATGCAAGCCTTGCCATCCTGCCAGCATTATCTGAGCCACAAGCTCCCTACTTGCTTATTCAGCTGTCCTTCAAGGTCGCCCACCGCTTTCCTCCATGGGATGCCCACAAGTGCTGTTCCCTCGGCCTGACACGCTCCCCCTTCCTCCTGTTTGCTTGACTAAGTCCTACTTAAAACTCAGTTCTTTCCATAAATGAAATTTCTCCAGGGACACCTTCCATATTTCTTATACTCACTTGTATTTCTGTACCTTCTTCCATAACACTTACTACAGTTATAATAAAATAATTATATGTGTGTTGTTTAACATCTGTCTACCCCAGTAGAATACTATGAGGGTAGGAACCAAATCATTTAGCATCATAAATCCACATCCCTCACAAAATGTCCAGTCTGTAAGAGGCAGCGATACACATTTAAATGATGAGTACTGAATGGGTGGGGGGAAAGATACTCAGAAGCAGCAAGGTAGACTCTGCCAAGTATCAGTGGGGGCGCTGGCACCTCACAGGCTGACAGCTGCCTTGGCAAGAGAAATTTCAAAGCAGTGGTAAAGGCAGAACAAGACACTGGAGGGCTGAGCAGTGGGTAGGGTGTAAGGAAAGGTAGATAGATGGTGGGTATAAGCTACACTTCCACAGGGGGCAGGAAGAAGAGGGAAAGGATAGTACAGAAGGAAGGAAGGAAGGATGGAGCTGAATTCTATGTGGGCATTTTTATGACTAGAAGACATATTGATAAGTTCTTAGAGGACTTTCAACAGAGGGAAAACTTTCACCATTACTGTCAAAGGAAGGGACAATTTTAAAGCCAGGATCCAGAGACACCAGGGAGCATGGGCTCCAGAGAGGAATTAGCATTTCCAGGGACAAAAGGGAAGATGAGAGAATGTAGGTGGCCCCAGCATATTAAACTAGGAGTGGAGAAGGAAGGAAGTCTTCATGAATCATTACCATAATAAAGGAAATGTTTTCACAACCATCAGTCTTTTGTTCTGTCACTACTAACACTTCTGAATGCCTTTAAGGGACATTTTCATTGCAATATCTGGGTACATTTGTGAGCATCTTTTTCAGAAAACAGAAGCCACTGGTAATGTTCAGAACATGAGGTGCAAATACATTAAGCATCATAATTTTTAACCAATATGGAGTCACAATGTGAGTATGCACTCAACCCTCAGCCACATTTAGATGGTACAGGAAATTAGTGCTGTGATGGCAGTCAGCTCTGTATTGACAATAAACATTTTGCTTCTCAAATTCACATGGAAAACCCGGATTTAAGAAGGCCATAGAGGAAGGGTTCAGATGGAATGGAAGGATTGGAGCATGGTTTTTAACCAGAGCCACAGACAGTGAGTCATGAAGGTCTCTTCAGAACATGACCCTCTCCAAGTCTGTCTCAAGACTGCATGCTCCCCTGTGTGAACTCTCTGTGAACCAGACACACATCAGATACATCCTTCATGCCACAAACATTCCCTGAGCACCTACTGAGTGCCAGGCCTATGCTCTCCCCTTGGGAAAGAAGATAAATAACAAGTCCTCCAGGAGCCCTGGTCAGCTGTAATCTAGACAAGGCATATTCACCTTCCTCTATGCACCTTCCTGCATTGTTCATCCAGATCTGGCCTCGCCTTTGACATTACCTTGAATTCCAAGCAGGTCTGCATCTTGCCTGGCGGTTGATGATTCATCCTTTACATTTCCCTTATGCCTACCAAATCCTTAATTTTTCAAGATCAATGATTTCCCTAAGAATCTATGGAATGGGCCCAGTCTTAATGGACATCCAACAAAAGACATTTGCAAGTTTTTTGGGAAGAAGAAAAAGACAGAGAAGCACATGCAATGAGTCTCACTAAAACAAAACTGCTACTTACTAGGCAATGAAAAAAGTTACCTTTGTTTTAACGCCGTTCCTGAATATCTTCCTCCATGCATGTTTCTACACTGATTGACTGATGTAAAACCATTTGTAGACTAGAGCTTACACTGGCCTCTGTGCCTCAAAGCAGCAATGAATTTTTCCTGTTTACACATTCTGCATAGTGTAGACAAAAATGGACTTTGTATCTATGCCATAAAAACAGCTGGTCTTGAAGATACTAGCAAAAAGGGTTGAGTTTGTAGGGATCTAAGCCTCATTTGTGTGAATCCTAAAAATCAGGGAGATTCTTTGGAAAAGTCAATGCATCCTTTCCATTTGTATTCATTTAGATTCCATTAAAAGTCTTTTATACTGAAGGGGATGTTTGGGCATTCCAGGGTAGGCAGGTAAGGGCGCTGTATTTCACCATAAGACCTAGTTTAAAATTTAGATTCTGGCTCTAACTAGCCTCATGTTCTTGAGCAAATCACAACCCACTAGCCTCAGTTTGCTTGTATGTACAATGGGAATCGTAACACTTGCTTTTTCCTGTTACTCAAGATGGTGACTTTGTTGACTTGATGACTAAATGGGGGGTGGATATAAATAAATAATAGTGCTTCACAAGTATAAGTGCCTGTCATTAGGACTCTCTCAATTTTGAACCCCAGAGGCAACATTATATAAAACTATTTTATTCAAATGTAATATTGAAGGAGAAAATCACAGAGGATGTCTAGATGGTTACTGCATAGTAGGACTGAGAGCCATTAAGTCTCAGAACCATAAAAAGCCATAGAAGACAGGGGTTAGTGAAGGAAACAAAAGACCCTCTGGACATTTTGACCCCAAAGGGATGCAATTACAGGTAATTATGCACTTGACAGAATCACAAGGATTGGAGAAGAAGTGGGCTTCAGGCTGGGCCACCGTGAATGACCCCAGAACACCACAGCACTGATCCTTGAAGAGAAACCATGGCCTCCATCACATTCCGAAAGGTGGGAAATCAAGGAGGAACTCCTGGCCTCAAAAACACACCAGCTTAACAGAAGACAAAAGAGTCATCTGAGATGGGAGCAGCCACCACCACCATCACCTCCTTAGGCCCATGGACTTGGGCACCAGGCCCTGGAGAACAACCACAGAACAACATGCTTGCTCCTTAAACATCTCACATATCTGTAGAAACAACCCACAGAATGCAGAAAGGTGGAATCTTTCACATTTCTGCCCCCTCCCCAATCTCACACTCGTGCATCTAATATCGGCGGAACATAAATTTTGCAGCCAGGATATTAGACACCTCATGGGAGTCTAGCAAATGAAACTTTAGATTTCCAGACTTTATTACAAAAAGTCTCACTAAGACATGGGAATGGATGCTAGGTGAGATGCAACTATATCAAAGACAGCACACCTCAGAGAGCATCATGGATAGTATCCTTCACTTTCTTTTTTTTTCATCTGTTGAACCACTTGCTGACTTGCTCTGTGGCCTTTGATCTCCATTTTGAGATCCCACGGCCTCGTCTATGAAATGAACCAAAGTAACTTTCCCTTACCTGATTCATAAACAAGTTCCAAAAAGTTTGTGTTTTTTAACAGCAAAATTATCTCTTGACCTCCTACTTATCAGTTATTTAATGATACCCACCATAACTAGTTCAAGTAAAAGAACTTTCTTTACTAACTATTCCATTTTCTCTGAACCTGCACATAAAATTTCAGTGCAATAAAAAAAACAAAAACATTAAGAAAATATTGTGGACTAAAAGAATCTTTGAAATACAAAACAGATGTAGGATGCTTTTAATTCTGTTTGAATACTAAATAATTTTTTTCATTTTTACTTAGTAGTCTGTTCCCCCAGTGACAGTAATTTCGTTTCTTGCCAGATGTATAGATTTGATCGACATCAGTTAATACCTATACCTAACCATTTTTTCAAAATACAAATTAAAAATTTCCAAAAATTGAAATTAACATGGGAAGATAATAAATTCAAATATCAGAACTTAAAGAGATCAGAGGAGAACCAGAAAGACTTAAATTGCCTAGCCCTCTTTTTAAGCTATTTAAGGTAGTTTTTCCAGAAATGGATGCCTTCCTTAGGATCGCGTGTATAACTAACTGTTCTCAGAAACATGTCTCTAGTTCCTTTCCCTACTGACCTACAGGGGCACATGGCTATGGCATAGATGGGGAAAGGGGAGCATTATAAAATCCATCTGAGCAGATGAAATTTATAACACAATCTGAAAAGGTTGCATGAACCTAGTATTAGCTCGACTAATAGGAAAACTCACATTTTCAGTTACCAAGGATTTGTTATTTAGGTGAGACCCGCAGCATTAGTCACCAATTCACAATCAATCCCATTCCTTTTCTGCTGGCACTCCTTGTTCATAACACGAAGCAATCCTGATAAAGAAATGTTTAGCTACAGGTTACAAGTTCAACATAAAAAAGCAAAATGTTCCTGTCCCATTTAAATGTCATTGAAGGTAAATATAACTTGAAGCTATTTATTGAGAGGCTAAACCTTCAAGGGAAGTATTTGAGATATGCTAATAGCCAGAGCAAATTATCCTAATGTGCCATAAGTAGGAATATCACAGTCAGGCAAGATAAGATAGAAAACCTATGAAAGGAAAGTATATTCCAGAAACAGCACTCCACTAGTCTGCTTTGCTATGCCAATAATAGCCTGTAGGCATTTCATTTCCTTGCTAAATTACTAGAGCTCTGTTTAACCGTTTCCTCCTTTGGGGCATTTGCACCTGCTTCACTTCCCAGACTTCACCTTAGGGCAAATAAGGGCCTAATCAAGTGCCATCTAAACAGAAGATAAGTCACTTTTGCTGTTACTGTTCAACGGGGTTCACTCAGCAATGATAGAAGTGCTTTAGGCTGAAGAGGGTTTCTTTTGTTTTCACTGAAAATAAAAAATAGCTTTATTAGATAAAAAACAGGCAAAACCAATCTAAGGAGTTATAAAGTAGGATAAACATTACCCTTGGGAGGGAGTGTAAGGACTGAAACAGGGTACTCAAGGACTTGTGGGGCTTGCAAGACTTTCTTGATCTGGTGTTGCTCACCTGGGAGCATTCATTTTGTGAAATCAGACCCAGCTGGGCACAAGATTTGCATGTTTTACTGTGTACATGCTACACTCTGATAAAAAGCTTAAAAGAGCTTTACCCACTTTTGAAAAGTTGTATTTTCACATTTGTATTAAAGTGATTATTGTCAATAAGAAATTCAACAAAAGCTCTATAGACATGAATAAGAGACCTATCTGGGTATATTTAACTGGCATTTTTGAGGACACCTGCCTCTTGCTGTGGAGCCCCACCTACCAACCAGAGCTGTTTCTTCCCTATTTCCCATAACCTTTTCAAAGTGAATGTTGTTCAATGCCCACCTCATAAACCCTTCCCATCTACTCCCTCATTAATCTGTTGTCTTCCCATCATATTCTTATCATTTCAGAAACTGTAACTGCAGATTCTACATAATGCAAAAGTACTAACAAAGCTTTTGCGTAGGATGCTAGGAAATGTGCAATACACTATCATGTTTCATTATTAGTATTATTACCTGATTCAGCTGTGGGGCTTTTGGGGCCATTGGCAGGGTAGGGAGGAGTTAATGGAGAGGGAGAAGGGAGTTATTTTTTCCAAATGTACAGGGCATTAATGCAAATCCAAACCTCTGCGCTTCTTCAGCTTTCTTCTCAGACAATTTAGGCAGTCTTTAACCATTTTAACACAAATGTGAAAATACAACTTTTCAAAAGTGGGTGAAGTTATTTTAAGCTTTTTATCAGAGTGTAGCATGTATATAGCAATTATGACTTTGAATGTTAGATTTGTTTGTGAGACAGGATATATGATGTAATATTGTCTTTATATATACTTATTTACATATATGAATCCTTGCTAAATTACAAGAGTTTTGTTTGACTGTTTCCTCCTTCCAGGCGTGATACCTATGCAGCTACTACGTGTGTGCGTGTACATTTTTTTTAAAGGAATTTAAGTAGAAATAAAACTTCTGAATGCTTTGTAAATTAACTTGCTTTAAAGAAAATGGGTCCTGCTTTATATGCAGATTCACTTTCGCTGAAACACCTAAATCTTAAAGGGGTAAAAAACTGATCTTTTTCAAATTATAAAATATGAAAATCAAAACACACATTAAAGGAAATGGAAGGAAGGTCTGGATCTTCCCAGTTGTAAAATAAAAAAACAGAAACTGAGCATTTTGATAAAATCCATAGCTCCCTAACTACTGGGGAGACAATAACATTTAAAAAGATAGTTTGCTTTTTTTTTTCCAGAGTTTACTGTGTGCCAAGCACTATGCATAACAACACATATACCTTTGCTCACTTCACTTTACAGCTGTTCTGAGCAGCAGGAAATATTACAATCTTCACATTACAGAAGAGGAAACTGAGGTTGAGATGTATTAAGTAACTTCCCATAGTGAGATATAAATTTGGAAGGCAAGAGTAGAGAAAAAGAACAAGCCCTTGAGAAGTCTTCCATGTTCCAGATGTTGGGAAACAAAGAAGAGTCCTGAGATATCAAGCAGGGGCAAACCAGGGGTTGGGGGCCTACTACATGGTCTTTACCCATCCTTGTTCCCTCCACATCCTGTCCAGTACAGAGTGCAGCCAAACACAGAAACAGAAATGAGATGTGAGATGGGCCAGACTCTCAATCTCCCCAGCTCCCTGAGATGGAGAAAGTAACCCCCTTCCACTGTCCATGTCACCAGAACTGTCAATAATGCCCACAGTCCTGTACAACCACCTCTGACCAGCAGAGCCTGATAATGTACAAATACAAACTAAAAGCAAGGAAAAGCTGCATCCTGTGATATCACTGGGTGTCTGGCCTGAGGGTTTCAGCCCCAGGCAAGTTCACTATGGATTCAGTGAGACCGAGAAGTGACAATGGAATGAGAAATGACAATGGAACATTCTTGAGGTAGAACAGTTTATACTGGCTTTTTTCTCATGGTGGTAGGTGGAGTACTAGGATCAGGTCTGCATCCAGCAGTCTGCAGGTCTGTAATCCTCCTTCATCTCTACCTCTGGGGCAGAGCTGTTTATATAGTGACTCAGTCAGTAATAGCTTATTGCCTATGGGTGTGGAAGCAGTAGCCTAGCAGTAGGCCAATTACATCATCAAGTAGTTTAGGGTCAGGTGAGGATCCTGGCCATAGGAACTTCCATTTTCCCCACACTGGGGAGAGAGGTAACCACAATAGGTTAGTGCTTTAGCTGCTGGCCAAGTTCTAGAGGATGAAGTTTGACCTTGATCTTCAGATTGTCCGTCCACCCATCACTAGCTGTTCCAACATTGAAATACTTCCATATGCCCCAAGAATCCCTGGGGACCCCCAGAACTCCCCATGTTTGGGTGAAAGAAAGGTTAGTGTCTGGCTGTGGTGCTACAGTGTCTTATGGACCCTGCTCCAGCTCCACACCCCACCTGTTGTCTGTTTTGTCAAGTTAATGCCTAAGTCAAAGCTTTTAACTACCACCCTAGAGCAACCACAGCCTCACCATGACATTGGAAGGTAACCAACAGCTTATGCAGGGCACTGCACTTCTGAGTGACATCTTCTAGTCCACATGGTAGTCGGGACAATGGGAGTGGTGATTAAGGCGCTTTAACCACTCAAGGAACAAGAGATAATCTCTTCACAATTCTAAATAGCCACAAACTCATCATTTTCAAATGTATCATCATGCTTTCAAATGGGCCATTGAGGGTCTGTTTTATGAGGTTGTCCATACTTCATCCAAAAGACAGAGAAGCAGGATGCTATAATATTTAAGTGAGATAAGATATTTGAAAGATTTTTGAAGCTATTTCCAGCTATTTACTTTTTATCTAAATAAGTGGACAAGCAGATGGGGACCCACCCTTGGGGCAGGGGGCAGCAAGTACCTCCCAAAGTCAGAGGCCACAACAGTCTCCTGCTCAAAGACATGAAGTCAAACTAGACAGCCTTTCAAAACTCTTCTCTCACTCCTTTTAATAGTCCCACTAGAAGCAGGCAAAAATGCTGAAAAATTTTCATGGCATGTAAGAAATTCAAAAGAATGTATGAATGTGAGTTAAGCCAGCCTGGGCATCAGAAACACTTCATAAAATAGCCCAGAAGATCCAAAATGATTGTTCATGATTATGTCATTGAGGTCTTTGTGCCTCTTATGCAGAAAAGTAACAATTGCATGAATTTCTCAAAATGCAAATACAGAGGTAAAATTTAACTCACAAACCAATGAAAACTTACACAAGCTAGTAAGAGTGTGCTCACCATCTTACCATACTTTCCAGGTTCTTTCACAAACCTTATCTCATTGGTTTCAAAGTGTGGCTCCCCAGACCAACAGCATCAGCATCACACAAGAACCACGTAGAAATGCAGATTCTTAGCCTCACTTCTGAACCTCTGAATGGCAAACAGGGTGGGACCTAGCAAGCTTCAAGTTACCAAGCCCTCCAGATATTTCTGATGAAGGCTTGAATGTAGGAGGTACTGCTTTATCCATTTGGCTACCCCCAACAAGAGATGAAACAGGCAGGAAATGGAGCATTCTTACAGTTTTGCACAAGAGGCAGCAAAAATTCAGAGAGGTTAAGTGATTAACGAAACATCACACAGCTGACTGGCAAAAGAAACTAGCAAGTAAGGCCAGACTTTCCAACTCAAGATCTAGGTCTCTTTTGTCTTCAGCACAGTCTCATTAAGATGCAATATAATTAGGCAGATCACCTAAACTCACTTGAATCTAGAAGGGCAAATGTGAACTAGGAAGAGGAGAGGGGTGGCACCTGGTGAGGACTCAGCAATGTAAGAAAGTCTGGATCCTTTTTAGTCCACAGATGATGGTGGAGACAGAAAGCCAAGGAACTTGGAGAAGAGTTCACCATATTCCAGGTAACTCGGCTCCTGAGTGCAGACTGGTTCTCCCCTATACAAAATATGAGATTCTACTGGCCCTCTCCTTACTGCGTACATCCTTCCTGTAGGGCTTCCCAGGAAAATCCCTGCCATAGTGCTCAGAGGAATTTTTTCTCACCTTTTTCCAGGTGATTTGACTATCGGCCTCTCCCTTACTCTCACAGCAACACTCATAATCTCTAAATCACTGGTGTTATTGATAATTTTTCACTTCCTCAGTCTAGCGTGTAAGGTCTATAACAGCAGGGATTTTGTTTACTTTCCTTACCAGATCCCAGGATCTAGTCCTAGGCCTGGCATTAGTAAGTGAGGAAGAAATACTTGTGACATAATGCGCGTAATAAAAATCATCTACCTGGATGTATCAAACTGTGTTTCCACAGAAGACCTTCCTTTTCAAAGTGGCACTGGATAGCTTCTTCCAAACAAGACATTCTGGAGAATTATTTAAAATCGAGTTTAAAATCTCTGTGAATAAATTCAGAGCTTATGCTAAAATACTTTTTTTTTTTTTTAATTCTGCAAAGTCTCCTTTCTCTTTCCTTCTGCCCTTGACTCTCCTCAGAAAATCCATCTAAACATTAGCTCTCTAGCCTAGGATCTCAGGATTGGCAAGACTGTTTTATTTGTTGTTGAACTGCATTTTCTTTTTTCGTTTCCTTTTGTTTTGTTTTGTTTTGTTCTCCTTTGACACAAGCGAAGCATTTAATCTGTGTCTGAACTTACTGTTTAAATTCTATTCCATTTACAAAAACATTCGGTCACTAGACAGGCACAGGAAAAAAGTGTAAAGCCCACACTAGAAGGATAAAAGGACGCATGCTTATATCCTCCCATACAGCATTTAATAATTGGTATGAACTTTCAAGGAAGCTGTGGCTCATACTCCAAATTCTGATCACACTTCCAACTGGACAAAATAGACACAGATCCACTCCGCGAAATAATTGGATTCGTTACCTGGAATATTTAAATTGTTTTCAGACACTGGAAAATGGCTTAAGAAGATTAAAGAAAAATACCCTGGAGAATAACAGGCTATAATTTTCTAGGTGGAAAATCTGTTCAGCAAGAATGCCTCATTCTCCTCTAATTCCTCCTGTTTAAGAGATGCCTTCGACAGTTGGACCTAAATTTCCCTAGATCCTGATAGCTCAGGTTTATTCCAGTGGGTTGTTCTTTTCAAACCTTTCCGATGACACCCGGGACATAAAATTGATAGGCTTAGTGTCCTCAATCTGAAGATTCCCCTATTTTAGCAAGACATTAATTTAAGTGTTTGAAGGCAATCCGGGTGGGGGTTTACTTGAAGTCCTAGAGTCCAGGGCTCGTGTGAAACACTGGAGATCCGGGCTGGGCTAAGCTGGGCGCCACCTGGCAAAAGATGTTGGCAAGTTGTGGGGGAATGTCTTCACGTGTCTATTTTAATCTGAAGACTCCTGCCCACTCAGTTCTCAAAAACTAGCCCTCCGCATTTGCCTGCAGGTCCACTGAGCCCTCCTCGACCCCTCAGTGCCCTCCTTCCGCTCTCTAGCCCTCCTCAGGTACGTCCACCCCAGCTTTCAAAGAGCCCCTCACTCCGGAGCCGGGCGCTGAAGTTTGGAATCGGCGACCACCTGTCGGCTGGGCCGCTGTATCCTCAGGCGCATGGGCTCCCGTGAAAGAGCTAAGAGGGTTAACAATCACTGGACATTTTCGGACTTCAGGGTTGTTCCTCCTTTAAACGGGGCAAAGGAGGTAACAGGGGGTGCGACTGCGGGAGGAGAGGGGCGCGTCTTGCTCACACCCCAGCGCTTTCCAGATGGTCCCAACTTCAAGCTCTCCCCACTTGCCAAACTCTCAGGACCCGCACCGGGCTAAGACTGCCCGTCGTGCTCCGCTGTCCCAAAAGACTTAAGACCCTCGAGGGGCGCTTGCCAGACTCGGCGAAGATGTCACCTCCGAAACCCCGAGACCACAGGAGCGCGCGCAAAGCCCCGGGCTTTGCTACCCGCCGCGGCAGCAGCCAACCTGTGCGCCCAGGCCGCCAGCCGCGCGCCGCGCGCCCATTGCATAACGCGCCCCTTGCCCCACCCCCACGCCGCCCGGCCCCTGGCCCCCGCCAGCGCCCCGACCCGGCCGCCCCGGGACTTACATCATCCCACTTGACGAATTTGGTGCCCTTCTTGAGGCTGTCCGACACGCACACGGGCTTGAGTTGCAAAGCGTGCACTCCGGGCTGAGCCCCGGCCATCTGGGCTCATCGGGGCTCCGGGCGGCCCGGGCGAGCGCGGCAGGGACGGGGCACCGGGCGCGGGCTCCTTTCTCTGCTCTGAAGGCTCTCGACTCTGTTCCCCCGCCGGCCTCCCCCGGCCTCCCGGCCTCCGCACCTCCTCCGGCGCGGCTCAGCAGGCGGGGCGCGAGGGGGCCAGGCGCCCGGCCATGCCCCGGGCGGGACGCGAGGTCGGGCGCCCGCGGTGGATGCGAAGCCTCGGAGGGCGAGGAGAAGCCGAGCCGGGCAGCCGAGGCTGCCAGCCGCCGCCGGATACCGCTCCTCAGCCGCCGCCGCCTCCGAGCGCACCATTCAGCACATCCTCTATACACAGAGGGAGAGAGCGAGTGACACACGCTCGGCGCCCCCCCCGCCCTGCTCCTTCCCCTCCTCCCTCCTCCTCCCGCCCCCCCTTCCCCGCCACCCTCGCTCGCTCGGTCCCTCCTTCCCCCGGCGGCTTCCAGCCCAACTTTGCGCGCTGGGTCAGGGCCGGGAAGCGGGGATGCAGCGGCACCTCCCGGCTCCTGGGCCCCACTGCAGCCG
Organism: Manis javanica; assembly: GCF_040802235.1. NCBI lineage: Eukaryota > Metazoa > Chordata > Mammalia > Pholidota > Manidae > Manis > Manis javanica. The sequence continues at coordinate 33,466,764 of NC_133160.1, read as the reverse complement.
GCGCCTCCCGCGCGCCCTCTGAGCAGGCCCCACGCCCTGCCGCGCAGGGGGGCTGGGGCAGTCCAGCCGCCGGACGTTCCTTGGGGTTTTCTGGGGAACTTGAGCTGGAGCCTGGGAGTGGGCTTGCATCCAGACTAGGTGGGGAAAGGCAGCTATCGGGCGAGATCCGAGAGGCAACCACCGCTTTCCCCTCTAGCTGGAGCTCTCCAGCGCCGGCCACAAACCAGCTTTCTGAAAAGACAATTATTATTTATTAGTAGAGAAGAGATCCGTTGAGAGCTTGGAGCGAGAGCTCTTTGGGGAAACCTCGCCGCGCCTGAGAGTTTTCAACACGCTGGTCTTGAAGCGTGGGCATGCTATTAAGTTGTGCTTTTGAGAGAGAAAGCCTATCCTGAGAGCAACGACAGTTTATTTTATTTTATAGGCCCCCCACTCCTCTCCGTGTGGGATGAAGTGTGTGTGAGAGAGAGACAGAGAAAGTGGATGTCTTACCAATACCAGTTTAGTAACAAAGGTCTAAGAATGATTGTCTCCAGTCAACCAACATTTCTCAGGTCTTCAAAAAATTAGATATGAGCTACCCCCACCAGTATGGAAAAAATTTTAAGATGGATAATACCAGTGCTTGAGAGGATGTACAGCAACTGGAACTCTCAGCCGGTGCTGGACAGTGTAAAATAATAAGTAAAGCCACTTTGGAGAACAGTTTCTTATAAAGTTAAACATTGACTTTTCTTAAAATCCAGAACTTCCACTTCTAGGTATTTGCCCAAGAGATGTGAAAACACACGTTCACAAGACTTATGCAACAGTGTTCATAGCTTTCTTTGTAATAGCCGAAAAACACCATAACGGCAATCAGCAAATGAATGAATAAACAAACAGTGATATGCCCAAATAATAGAATGCTATTTGGTAATGGAAAAGAATGGCCTTTCATCATCTTGGATGAATCATACAGGTGTTAAGCCTAGTGAAAGAAGCTAGAAGCAGTAGACTCCTTATTGCATGATACCATATGAGGAATTCTAGAATAGGCAAATCAGCCTATATTGACAGCAGTTCAGAGGTTGCCTGTGGCCAGGAATGGACAGGGACTGTCAGGGAAGGAGTACAGGGGAAATTCGGGGTGACGGGAATGTTCTATATTATGTATGTACACATTTGTTAAAACTCATACAACTGTACAGCTAAGATGAGTGCATTTTATTATAAGTAAATTACGTCTTACTAAGGCTGACTTTTCACAAGAAAAAGGAATATGAACAACGAGAGCATGAGGGAAACTCCTTTTCTTAAGTGTTTATTCTTCCTAACCTCTGCCCTCAGGCTTCCAAGGCTCAATGTTTATAAGCACAGTCAAAATATTACTAAAAATCAGATGGGATGATTTGCTATTAAATATTTCAGTGCATTCAAAAAACACATTTGATCCACCAGCTATATGCTAGGCAATATGATAATCACCACTGATAACCTGGTGACCACCACCCCTGACTCCTACTCTCTTTTGGAGACCTTGCCATATCCGTGGAAGCCATGTGCTACAAAGAATCTCTCTAAAAACTGACTTGTTTCATTTTGATCACATGACTCCAAACCAAAACCTGAGTATACTGTCAATAGACCTTCTAATAAGCAGCCTTGGCCTGCTAATTATCTTGCAAAAGGCACCAGTTATGTTCTCCCATTGCTTTCCTTTACTTAGAGGACTACAACAAAACTGGACCCTCAGGGGTCCCAGCCTTCTTAATTGTCCTTGCAACTGATCCTACCAGGGTTGTTCTTTTTTCTGTTGTGTCTCTTCTTTCCCCCTGCAATCCCTTGGTTATCTGCTAGAAAGATTATTGGTCAAATAGGTTTACCCCACCAGAGTGGCTTAGGAAAGCAAGACAGATAAGAGATGTGCCCTGTAGAAGGAGAATTTGGAGGACTTGAAATAGCTGTAACTAAATGGGAAGGTGGATCAAGCCTGATCATGGGGGCCCATTACATCATTGTTCTGTTTCATTTCCTTGCCCTTCTCTGCATCCACTATTTTGCCATGTGACCTGTAGTTTTCAACGAGACACATTATGTATTTGTCTGCCCCACTGATGTTGGCCAAAGTGACTTGCTTTGGCCAATGGAGTGGTAGAAGATGTGGAATGAGCAAAGGCTTGAAATATGCTTTGTGAGACTGGGCTCATCTCTTCAGATTCTTCTCATTGACATGAGATTAGCATATTTTAGGGAGTTACATAGGGCTGACCCAGACCCAATCTGCAAAGTGGAGACAAATCAAACCCACCCTAGATCTGCCAGAACCCAGCCAACCTGCAGACTTAAGAGCACTTGTGACTTACGACAATAAATGCTCATTGTTGAATGCCACTGAGCTGGGGTCATTTGTAACATACCATTGTTGTGGCAATAGATGGTTGAGTCATTCATCTGATATTCTTGATCCTTCCCAGCTGTTGCTGTGAATGTGAATGTAAGAAGGAGAATAAAGCTGTAGAAATCTGAACAGTGTTTGTCTTCAAGACAAATATGGGTTGTAGAAGCTTCCGCCGCCAGAACCGCCGCCAGAAAAGGGATGCAGTTTGATCCAGGAACACTGCAGGATAAATGCCTCCAGTATGTAGGGTGAGGCTTGAGGCAGGTTGGTTCAACACCCTCCTCTTTTACTATTCTCTAGGAAAGATACAAGACAGAAACATTTTTAAAGTATGGGAATTTTTGCCATGCAAAGGGACCTGTAAGAACATCCAAAACTGTGTGAGCCAAGCCTGTGATCCATCAAGTTCAGTGCTCTGTTCTGGTTGTAAAACAATAGAGAGATCTGTTATTTGTGACAGCACAAAATTGCCCTCCAGGATGTCAGCCTCAGGGAGTTGGCAAAGCTAACCTTTATTGAGTATTCAGTATAAGCCTGAGCACTAAGCCAAGCACTTCCCAGACACTCAACATAACCCTTACTATTGGGCAGCACCTTCCCACCCTCTCTCTCTTGTAAGCAAACCCTGATTTGGTTTAGGTGGCAAAAGTACTTACAGATGGTGGCTCCTCCCTCTGCCCAGAGGACAAACTGTGATTGGTCTATGGATCTAAACCAATTATAGAATCCCATTTTTCTTTATCTAGGATTGGTTTAGGTGGTGGTTAAGGGACTGAAATCTGGCCAATGAATTAAGGGAGGCAGGGCTTTAAGGAAACATTTCTTTCTCTCTTTCTCTCTCATTCTTTTTTCTTCTTCTTTTTCTTATTGTTGTGTTTTTTTTTTGTTTTGCTATGTAAAGAGGATAGCCAAGTAGAAAGATGCAAAGAGTCTGTCCTTTATGAGAGTGTTGATCCTTTGAGCCTTTTCTAAACTTCCTGATAAATGAGGTAATAAATGTTTTTATTGCTTAAGCCTTATTGTTACTCCCAGCTAATCCAGTGGGCAATATTATTTCCCCCATTTTACTAATTTTAAAACTGAATCTTGGAGATGTAAATTAACCTGCCCAAGATCACACAATTGGACCCAGGGACTGAGAGCTAGAAACTCTGACTTCAGAACTTGACTCTAGCCACCATGCTAAACAATTCTAGAACTTACAACTCAGATTTGAGCCATTTCTCCTGACTTTAAACCACATTATAATGAAGATATTCCTAATTCCTCTAGAGAAGTGATTGTGATATCTATCCATCTCCTATCAGTTCATCACTCATTTGAGGCCTGTCATCACGGGAAGGACGGGAAGGACAGGTGTTCTGATTTGAACATATTTTTCTAACGGTCAGTTCTACCAATTACTAGCTATGTGCTATTGGAAAGTCTCTTACCCCTTCTGAAATATAATAGCCTAATATGTTCATGAGAATGAAAGCTCATTGCATGCCAGGCACTGTTCTAGGTTTTTATACTTTTAATGAATTAATCCTCATATTAATACCAGGAACTGGGTTACTATTATTATCTCCATTTTATGATGGAGGAAACTGAGTCAAGGAAGAGTTAAATGCTTGTCCAAGATTTACCAGCTAATTAGTAGAAAGACCAGAATTCAAACCCAGACAGTTGGTCATTTAATTGTTTAATTAATTGGCACATTTGATTACCACGCTACACTATACTGAAGAGTTATTGTGAAGATCAAATGAAATCCTCTGTGTAAGTCTCTGTTACATTGTAGTAATCAATAGTAGTTAATGCACTTACAATTATTTTTAAATTGTACTATATTGCCTTTATGTGCCCTAGAATGACTTTTTGTGTGCAGTATTCAAAAGCAGCATCCTAATTCTGTAATCTGTGATTCAGTCAACTTTTTTTGGCCTCCATTGATTCTATGAAGTTCAGTCATAGCCATTTTCATCTCTAACCTTCTAAAACTCAAAAGCTCTTTTCCATTATGAATAAATGAGTTCTAATTACATCTAAGCATCAGGGTTCCTCTATCTTTTTTGAAGTAACAAAGAGATATGGGGGAAAACTGCCCAGAGCCAGCTTTATAAAAATCACATCTGGGTTACACTAAACAGTCTTTGGCACATAAAACCCTCTACGTGTGCTGTTCCATACCCTTTCCCTGCCTGGCTGTCTGGAATGAAGATGATCTCTTCAGTGACCTTGTCAGGCATCTGTTAAAGAAGGCAGTTCCGTTAGCCTGGGTCCATGAGTGATTGCAGGGTGAAGGTCGTCATGGTGAGTACTTGTTTACCTGCCCATTACAGTTATGTGAACAAGGAGTACACTTTTAGAAACTAGCATCATTAGCATCATCATTATATTTTACATCAGTGTAAGAGACAAGGGTCATACATCTTAGATGGTAAATAAGAACATGCATTGTGATGGAATTGTCAAGTTGTGACTCAGTGAAGTCCCTAATCAAGTAAAACACTGAGATAGACAAAAACACAGAAGAAGACAATTGAAAATTATCAGCGGCACATGGAAAGAGCTTTACTTTTCCTTTCCCAGAGGCTCTTGTTTGAACCCTTTCTTAATAGCACAGTGCATTTTCTATAAATTTTATCACACAAAAGAAAAAAGCTTTTAAACTGATTTAGTTATGTTACAGAAATGGTGGGGTTTTTTTTTTCTTCTTGAAAAATAAGAAAAATGACCTGATATTCATGGAAGCTCTATTTTATCCTTCATTTAAAGCAAAAGCTTTCATTGAAATCTGGCTGATTGCCTTAAACACCATTTTGAAAAAAATAATTTGGAAGGACAAACCCAAAAGTACTTAAAGAGAGACATGCTCAACAGAATCCAGATTTACCAGAAAACATAGGTATTAGGGAGTGAGGACCACAGAAACAATGCCTCAGGATGGATAAGAAGCCTGTGGAAAGACTTCTTCATCCCACTCTGCTTCCCTCCTGCCATCTTTGGATCATCCAACGTAGTGACTGAGACACACAAGGGTCAAGATATAATCATCTTCCAAAATGTGTCCTCCCTGTACTGTAAAAATTAACATCAGCACACTTGTAATCCTTTCACACTTCAAATATAACCACCAAGCCTTGGGTCTCTAGTGATATCTCCACAGAACTTAAAGGAAGTGTCTTTTTATTGTTGAGTGTCAGAACATTATGCATAGATTCACATTTTAAAAAAATCTTTCGGCATAATGGTTTCAGGTAATAATCCTCTTCTTAAATAAACTGAAGTTAATTCTACAATTCTGTACTTCTTATTCAAAGGTGTCGGTCACCATTTACAGATAACTGTAATAGCTACAAAATATGGAAAAACAGCTCTTCTCATTTTCCTGAGCTTTTAACAAACAAGTACATGGCTTTGTTTCAGATCAGGACTTTTCTGAGATTCGTTCATTTCACTACAGTTGCCCCACCTTACAGATATAAGAGCAAACTATTCTTATTCTTATTTAAAACATACTAAGGCAGAGGGGGAAAGTTGCTTTTCATAGAGGCTGTTACATAGGCTCACGTTGCCTACCCAGTGTCTATTCTCCCAGAGTCAATTAGCAGCAAGACTCTGTTGGTTCGGGAGTTCCCTGAGGGGAAAATTCAAAACTGTCCCCATACATGGAGGTCAAAGAGAGACCAAAGAAAGAGGCAGCCCCATCCCGATTGGTAGGTGGCAGTTTTCATAAGAAAGGGGACTTACTTCTGAGGCTTGTCCTGGTGGGTTGCAAGAAAAGTAATGTCCACACCACTGCTCAGAATCTTAAAACTTTATAAAGAGGTTTAATGGGGTTCAGTCATATACCCAGTCCAGGTGGTCTCAGCAACACCCTACTATTTCAAGGCTGCATACTTGAAATGGCTCCTTGTATGGGAATGGTGGGCAAAATGTACATTCCAAGACAGGGATGAGGAGCCTCCAATTGCCCAGACCCAACTCTTGTGTCAACCAACAGTCTTGTCCTATTGATGACCTCGGTCAACAGACTCCAAATTAATTTGGAATAGCAATTTGCTGTGTTTACTATCCCTCCTTCCTCCTCCTTGCTCCTTGGAATGCCCACCTGATGGCTGAAGTTCCGGCCTTGAGGTGAATTTCCAAACATGAGGTGACCTTGAGAATGGACACCGAGAGCTAGCTGGTAGAACAGAAAGATAAAAGTTGTTGGGTCTTCCAAACACCAGACCACCCTGGATCACCTGGGTTTAAATGAGAAAAATAAATAGATTTCTATCTTGTTTAAACCCTTATAATTGGGAGTTTTTGGCCTGTGTAGCCACAATGAACCCCAACTGAAGTAAAAACAAACACAGAACATTCTGGTGGCTTCTAGTACTATTATTTTTTTCACATCAGTTTTCCAATACCTCTCAATGCTTTATACCAGCAGGCTAGGAAATAATGTCTTTTTCTATGAATTTCTACAGGATTTTTGTTCCCAAAGAAATTGCTAGTTCTCAGTCATTTCCTCAACACAGGATCCACACAGAAATACTGGTTTTCATGGAAAAGGAGTATGCTCAAAGTATTTGTGAGGGTAAGTAATGAGGGAGTTAGCACAGTAAAGCATTTTATAAAAAATAAATCCCAATGCTACTGTAGCAGCTACATAATTAGGGGTAGATGTATGACAATCTATGATGATTTACAGAGATTGTGAGGCTTTGCTTTTTCTCACTTGAATACCATCTTTTATATTAATGTTGACATTGTGATATGCCAGGGAATGGACAGAACAGGAGTTTGGACAATTTCACTCTTCATTGAACTAAATAGCCTGACTCGAAGGAAAGAAATATATGCCCGTTAACACCAGATCTTAAAGTCTGAAGTAAATAAATAATCCCACATTACTACTGACCCAACTTTGTAATATCAAACTTAATCATATTGATGAACAATAATGTTGACCTGGGATTTTGCATTCACGAAAAGAGTACCAGGTTAGAACTTTAAGGCAGATGAAAAACTGAACAATTTGTATGGATATATGTTGGGTAAACGCAGTTATTTTATAAACATATATGCATTTTCCTGTTAAATATTACCTCCAGGGTACATATTAAATATCAGATTCCCATATAAAAACATGTACAAAGAGCAGAGAACAACTAAGCCAAGCAACAGATGGCAGTGATCATGTTACAAACTAAAAAAGAAAAATAACTTGGAAAAATGGTTTACTTAAAATTGTAGTAAAAACATTTCAAATAATCAATACAAAGATACAAAGACACTCCCTTTTCTCGACTACAGAGGGAGAAAATATGAAAATGCCCTAAAAACAAGTAGTCACTTTTTTGGGGGAGTGGCTGAAAAAGAAAAAATTGTAAACAAAGACAGTAAGAAACTCTCCAGCTCCAACAAATGATATATACTATGTTATTTGAGTTAGGTTGCCACTGTGTCTTCCAAAGGATGAAACAATGTAAGGTTTCCAACTGTCCCACATTATGCTCCTTCCTGTTACCTATTCAAATGAACTTATTAGAAATAATATAGCCTTCAGTTATATGGCTGGATAGGCACACACTGTTTAAGAAAATGTCATGTCAGAAAGTAAATACTTTAGGCATTGGGGGTCATATGATCTCTATCGCAACTTATCAATTTCATCACTGTAGCCTGAAAACAGCTTTAGAATGTAAATGAAAGAACCTACCTGTGTTCCAATAAAACTTTATTTACAAAACTGGTGGCAAGCTGCATTTGGTCCATAGGCTATAGTTTGCAAACTCTTTTTCTACAAGAAGAAATCAGTCCAATATTTCTTGCACCTTTCCCTTAAAGTAATTAAACACTTACTGCCTCTTTATTGCTCCATGGCATCTAATGTATAACTTAACTAATTCTACTAGTATACCATAAACAAGTAAACCCACATATACAGCAGATCTGAAGCAGGATATGTTCTATGTAGGAAGACAAGCAACTAACTGAACTAGGTGAATATAAGTGAATATAAAAATTTGGCTAATAACAACCGCATAGCAATAAAACAGCCTGGCAACAACAAAACCCACAATAAAAGAAATCTAAAGAAATCATCTTGCAAAACACATGTTCTCCATAAAATAATGATTGGTGTATCTAATCTACAACTATTTAAATTAACCTCTCCTGAAAATATGTAAGGAATGAAGTTATTAAAATAGCCTTTCTCATTATTTGTATTGAGTGAAATATAAAACTGTACCAAGCATATATACATCACAGCAGAGCTCCCATTAAATGGCTCAGGTATCTTCTCTGGGGTTTCACTTTAACTCTATACTTGTCCAAGGATAGCATAGTCTTTTAAAAGATGTTAATTGAGTTCTGCTGTGTGATAGATCATCTATTGACCTCTATAATTAGTTTTTTCTCTTTTATGCAAACATATGAAACCTAGTATCTAGTAAATGAAGTATCTGGTATCATTTAGCACCATGCTAGTCAGTCTGTAATCCACAGACCAGTGGCATTAGCGTCTGTTGGACCTGCTGCATCAGCGGATGCACTTTAGTCCAAAGCCCAAGGTGTGCACACCAGAATTGAGTAGTATCTATGTAATGTATTAGGACCACAGTCAAGTAAATGATTCTCTGATGTCCTAGAGTCCTGGTTCCAAATTCTTTAGAACTGATTTCTTATCAAGAATTATCTTGGCATTGAGGAGAATCCAACTATTTTAATATGAATAAAGTAATCATAATGCCTTCTAGGCATATATCTTAAGCCTCATCTCCTGTAATGTATATTCTTCACAGAATAGTTGAAGCCAATTCTGTATAGTGGAGTAGCATAGTTAAGCTTTGACAGACTGTTGAAGTGGGGGAAAAAATACATGGACTCCACACCCCGTGGGAAACATATTGATAAGCCAGTTACCCACATTAGTTATGTTTTTTGTGTGTGTGGTAGAAAAATCAGACTGAACCACATGAGAATGGTAACATTCAGTAGTCCCCCTTTGTACACAGGGGACATGTTCCAAGACACCTAATGGAAGCCCGAGAGCACAGGTAGTACTAAAGCCTATGTATGCTGTTTTCTTCCTATACATGCATACCTCTGATAAAGTTTAATGTATAAAGTAGGCAGAGTAAGAGATTACCAACAATAATAATAAAATAGAACAATTAAAGAATATACTGTAATAGATTTCATGTGAATGTGGTCTCTCAAAATATCTTATTGGACCATACTCATCTTTCTTCTTGTAATGTTGTGAGATGATAAAATGCCTATGTGATGAGATGAAGTGAAGTGAATGACCCAGGCATTGTGATGTAGCATGACTAGCTACTATTGACCTCCTGACAATATTTCAGAAGGAAGGTGAGCCATTTCTTGACCTCAGTTGACTGTGAGTAACTGAAACCATACAAAGTGAAACCGTGGATAAGGGGGAGGCCACTGTACTACTTAATTTTTATCTCAGAAAATTCATTTGCTCTAATGCCTTTCCACTTCTCATCCCTGAATGTTGAGAGAATTGATTTTATCCCCATAGTCCAATGGCCAGTGCTATTCAGAAAAAGGGCAGGACATGAGTCTAAGATGCTAATACTTGATACTTGAATTTTTAAATATTCAGATTATCTATTTATGTAATTATTTGTCTCCTTTACATATATTTAATTTTCAGTCCCTCATGTAGTCAAAGACTTGTAAATGTTGATAAGACCAGTTATCATCTTGGTCCATTTTTAGAAGCATTATTTTTTTAGTAATAAAATATATCCTATATTTGTATATCTGTTTTTTATTCCAAAGGAAGGAGCAGAAGGAGAAGGAAGGCTGGTCACTGCTTTCTTGTTGACTAGCCTTAGCCGTAAAGTTGCTTGACAAGTTTGGTTCTCAAGAATGTGAGATTAAATCTAAAGTTAAAAGAGAGACAACTGCAGTGCTCACAAACTGGAAAAATAGGCTTCACATTTAGTCGCCTGGTGATAGTGATGACACCAGTGTGTGTGTGTGTGTGTGTGTGTGTGTGTGTGTGTGTGTGTGTGTGTGTGTGTGAATGTTTTCATGTTTAAAGTCTCTCACATAACTTTACTTTGGGAAATATTTGTCTTCATTATTCAAAACACTGAACCAATACAAGCAATGCTATAGATACATTGTTTATAACATTTAGGTTTTATTTTCTTCAAATTATACACACACTTAGTTTTTCAGTGCCAAATAAATCTACAGAGCTTCTTATAAATAGAAGCAGCCTCCTGTCCCAACCCTATCCAATTTCCCTCTCTTCAGATATAAGTAGTTTCAATTATTTTACCTAATTCTTTTGGCATTTGGCTCCGTATCCTCAAATAATATATTTAGATTACTCCTAAGTAATTCACTCTGTTCACTACCCATTAATTTCTCACTATGGAAAACGAGGAATTTGCTCTTTTTCAAAATCTTTTCCCCATCTTTCTGCTGCCTTCATAATCCCCCCATGGATGTAGATTTATCTTAATTTTGGTTAGTTCTAGATTTCATATTCACATTGTTATTACTATATACATATATACCTGCAAACATATATGTATATGTACAGCACACCCATGTATATATGTAATAACAATGTGTATATATGGACATTATATATGCACATATACTATTCATAGCTGAGTCATGCAACTGTCATAATTACTTTTCATTTTCTGTACAATGTTTTATTCCCTGTGACTTGTTTTATCATTTGATTAGCTTGTTCTGTGCTTAACCACTAATTGCAGGCAGCCTGATTCCAGGAGATTTGTTGAAATCTCGTTGTGATATGTGCAAACATCTTGCGTATTCTCTCAGTCTCTTTTTCTTGAAAAAGTCTTCCTTGGGACTCCTGACCCTCTCCAATCTGGATTCTCTGTCCTCCTTGTCTCCGCACCACTGTCTTCTGTAGATTTCCCTTCATCAAACTGAGGACTCCCTTCGCCTCGTTGCTGTGTTGAAACTCTAGATTGCTTGTCTTCCTCATTTCTGCTTAATCCTCTTATTTTCAAGAACTTTGTCTTTATGTGGCTTCCTGAGTAAGTGTGCTAAGAAAGTAAATTTTTTGAGAGGCTAACTTGTGTGAAAATGCTTATATTCTGCCCTTTACAATTAATTGATATTTTGGCTGAAAGAAAAATTCTAGTTTAAAAATGATTTTCCCTCAGAATTTGGAAGGCTTTCTTTTATTGTCTTTCAGCTTCCTTGCTTTTGAGAAATCTGATTCTCTGTCTTTATCCTTTATATAGAAACACATTTTTTTTCTTCTCTCTGTCCCCAGTGTTCTGAATTTCCTAAAGTTTGGGCTTTGGTTTGGATTATTTTAAGTCATTGTGCTGGGCATTCATCAGACTCTTTTAATTTAGAAAACTGTATCTTAAAATTCTGGTCAATGTTCTAGAACTATTTTATTGATTACTTCCTCTCCTTAATTTCTCTCTCTGGAGCACTTCCTGTTTTGGATAATGGAGCTTCTAGATTGTTCCTCTAATTTTTCCCACCTTTTCTTTCCTGTCTTCATGTCTTTATTTTTGCTCTACTTCCTGTGGAATTTTCTAGCTTTACCTTCCAACTCTTCTGTTTCAGTTTTCCTCTCTGCTGTCACATTTTTAAATTGAAGAGCTCTTTTTTTTTGTTTTCTGAGTGATCATTTTTACAGCATCCTTGTGTCATTTCCAATTCTCTTCATAATGTTAAAAGACTTTATTTTTAGAGTTCCTTCTAATGGCTAGTCTGGTTCCCACCAGTTTGCTTTCTCCTGCTTGCTTTGTCTCTATTATTCATAACACACAGGCCCCACAAATATCTGGTGATCCTTGGCTACTGGTTTGTTTTAAAGAATGCAGCAAGAAAAAAGCTAATTGAATGCTTTAAGTACCTGGGCAGAGCCTAGTTCAGTGTAGCTCATATGGTATGGTAATCAGACTGGGCTATTTCCTTGGGTAACTTCCATATTAATATTTTCAATATCAATTTCTCTTATGTTGGTCATTTTTCCCAGCAAAGATTCTCTCACAGGTTATGATATCAGTATATTTTAAAGTAAGTGTGACCTTTCAGCTATCTTTATTTATGAAATGCTTACTAAATGTTTACAATATGTACATTACCTCCTGTATCATTGTAATAATCCTCTGAGATAAGCAATATTATTATCCCCAATTTCAAGTTGAGAAAATGAGGCTTAGAGAGGTGAACTACCTACCCCCTTATCAATAGCAAATAGTAATATAGGAGCCAGGATTTGAATCCAAAACTCAAGATTTCTCAACATTGGCTTAACAATGATTATTATTTAAAACTATTACAATATCCCACTTAAATAAATACATAAATTCAGTGAACAAGAGTTACAATAGATTATCAGTAATGTTGGGTAAATAAAAGTTAAAACAGAATTCTGACACCCAAAGTTAGACAAGATTTTAGTCTCAACACATAGATGTAAACTGGCACAGGGCTTTGGGTTCAAGAACAATTCAATAGGCTTAAAAGAATGAGAACTTGGAAGAAAGAAGCATTCTAATTAGAACTTTAGACAATGAACTATTGGAGTAATAGCTGTTTTCCCAAATAATTCCTACTACATACATTTTCTATATATTAGCTGACATTTTAAAGCTGACTAAAGCTAGTAAAAACATTGCAGGTTGCAGTCATTTATTTGTAAAGATTATTTTCCAACTTCATGACTACTTAGAAAGCTGTTGACTCCTCTAAATGCATTACTCCTACATTTTATAACTTTCCTACATTCTCCGAGTATAAACATGGCCAGGTAGCTGCCTCTGCTATATGTATTCTGAATTATCTAAAACCATCAATGGGTTATAGTCACTATTCTATTTTTTTGAGATACAATTAACATGTAACATTAGGTTCAGATGTGCAACATAATGGTTCAATATTTATATACACTGTGAAATGATCACCACAATAAGTCTAGTTAACATCTATCACTATACAGAGTTATAATTTTTTTCTTATGATGAGAACTTTTAAGGTCTACTCTTTTAGCAACCTTCAAATATATGCTGCAGTATCCTTAACGGTAGTCACCATGTTACCCATTATATCCCATGAATGATTTATTTTATCACTGGAAGTTCATACCTTTTGACTCTCTTCATGCATTTCACCCATCCCCAGTCACCATCTCCTTAATTATATAATTTTACATTTTCTGTAGAGTTTTAAGTAATATCTTAATTATCTGGTCTTACTTACCTACTAACATCCTTTAATTCTATTTTCTCTATGTTCAATGTTTATACAAGCAAAAAACTTTAAAAGGCTGAACAAAAGAATGTTAATATCGTTGATCTAAATTCCTCTTTAAAGCTCCATATTTAAATGGAGAAATAGTCTACAGAAGCAAGTGATTGTAACTCCCTCCCCAGCCCTTCACCACACACCATACTTTTTGGTATTTAAATACTAAAATAGATAAGTAAATATTCTATATAATTGTCCATAATTTCCAAATATGATTAAGCAAAGATAACTTTCCTCCTTCTAAAAATATAAGCAAGTTTATAAGAGTGGCTGAGAAGGGTATTACACCACCAGCTAATGCATCTTATTTGTTTGCTCAAGTAGCACAAATGAGACATTACAGATATTGTATACAGAAAGTGTATGTCAGTCAGGCTTGTACATTCATAAAATTAATTGGCATGTCTTACAGAGCCCTCTAAGTACAAATATGGTTTGCTTTATGCAGGCTGCTTATTGTAGTGGCATGCTGGTGTAGCAATGTCCAAATTTTTAAAGCATCCCAGATGTTTATAAACCTTTGGCTATTGCCCATAAGAAATTTGAATAGTGTGGTAGAATGCAAAAATGCTACCTATCCCTATCTCCATACCCTTTGTGATGTGATTTTGCAACTTCTCCCATCCAGCAGTGAAGTCTTTGCCAACTCCTCAGATGAGGGCTGGTGTTGTGACTTGGTTTACCCAGAAGAATGGGGCAGAAGGGCAGTATGCCAGTTCTGAGCCTAAGCCTCAACCACACCCAGCCACCATGAGAATAACCCCTGACTAGCCCACTAGAGGGATGTGAGAACCCAGAGAAGAAAAGCTTAGTCATTCCAGCTGAACTCATCCTAAAACAGCTTAGAGTCAACCCACCCCCATGTATGTGAGAGAGCCCAGCCAAGGTCAACAGCGTTGCCTCCCCACCCACAACTGATTGCAACTGTATGGGTGTGTCCAGCCAGTACCAGAAGACCTGTCCAGCTTTGACCCACATACTCATAAGCAGTAATAAATGTATGCTGTTTAAAACCACAGGGTTGGGAGTAGTTTATAGCACAACATTGTTTCAGCAATAGATAAATGATACGAGTGATATGAGTATGCCTTTATCTATCTATAAGCCAATATCTTACTACACTTATAATACAGACTTTTTCTTTTTTCAGAATCAGATCATTAGTATTTTTTCTCTTTGCAAATTCCGGATTTGCTTCCACTTGACCAAAGCCATTCAGGTCATGACCTTCATATGTTCTTTGCAGAAATCCTAAAAAATCCCATTTTCACAGATTAGAAATCTGATTCTAATATTAGTCAAGAATAATAAAAGTCTATTTACGTAATATGAAAACAAATTGACGTATCAAATGTTATGACTCATCCCCTACACTAACCTAAGGAGTAACTTTCATTTTTATGACACTTGATTTTTTTTAAAGTGCTTATTCTTTTAGTTCCAGAGAAGATTTGAGAGGTAATTATCCTTATCGTCCCCATTTCTCACACAGGAAATCTGAATCTTAAAATCCAATAAGTGATTTTGCTCTACTACAACTAAGACATGCTACTTCCTAATCCCCCTAAACTATTCTGCAGAACCAAAAGGCAAATGTAACTCCTTTCAAATATTTAATATTAATATAATGTTTATAACTATGTATTAGATGATTTTAGTAACTTACAATTAGGTAGCACTTCAGAGATTTCAAAACTCTGAGGATGTAGGTAGGGAAGTTAGAATCTATCCTTTGATAGATGGAAATAGCAAAGTTTAGAGAGATTAACGAGTTCACCAGGGTCATATGATGATGGAACCAGATGTGGTTCATCCAGATTTTTAGATAGCAATACCAGAAGCCTGAGTCTGACCCTTTGCTTGAAAGAGATTTATTCAGGTCATTTCCTTAATATTCTGTGTGTATACAAGTTGCACACCACTAGAGTTGAGATCATCGTGGCCAGAACAAAAAGCCATGCCAAGTACGTTAAAGGAGAGATGACTGCTGGGTGAGCTGTGTTGAGATTTTGCAAGTTAGGACTCCCTCAGACACACCACACAGAAGAAACTATTCATGAAGAAATAGACCAAACTGATTCATGGGCTTCTGTTGTGTGTGTGCTTTTTGGAGTTCATAGTCAGAACAATCTTTGAATCAGTATTTTGTTCTCTAAAAAAAGGAGGGGTACATGAACTGTCACATTCAATTAATGAAGAATATCGTTTGATACTAGCAGCATGGATAGACTGAGCCTGTACTTACTGTGCAAAGAGTATGCCAGTTGTTCTCTTGTACCCAAGACCCTCCAATTACAGCCTGCAACCCTCTGGAATCCACAACTGACAGCTGCACACAGTGTAAGTGGTGAGTGAAACCGTGGACCCCATCTGTTCATGCTTCTTGATAAAAACAAGAAACTCCTCCAAAGATTGGCAGCAGCCCTGTTAGCACATCAGGTCCTTCCAAGTACATTAGCTTCCTCAGTCTCCAGTCAAGTGCAGGCTAAGTACTCCAGTAAGTTTTTGCAAGATATTCTTGCAATATCTCATTTCCATCCCTAAACTTTATAATAGTTCCTTTATTAACCTTTTTCAATTACCCAGCTTAAGTGTATCATCTGCTTCCCCCTGGGACCCCTGACTCATACTTTCTTGGATGGCATCTCGCTAGTTCCATCAAGGTTATTGTGTTCATGTACTTAAAAACACATGTGACACATTGATTGCATTTTAGTGAGCCATCTACATGCTGTATTGAAAAGCATAAGAACTTGGTTTTCATCCCAACCATATGTGACTTAGCTTTGTGATCACAGGCAATTAAATTCTGTTTTGAAAACTCTTTTTTTTTCTTATCATCTGATATGTGCCAGGCAGTGGCTAGGACCTGGGAATACAAAAATAAATAATACAAGATATCCACCCCCATATAGCTCATAATCCTAACAGATAATATAGAGATATAAACAATGGTCTCTAATACAATCTGATAAAAGCTATGTGATAGTTTATATAGATGCTATATTTGCCTTCAATGACCTTCAATTTTCTTGTTTGATCAATGAGCACAATGATATCTATCCTGCTAATTTCATGAGATGAGAAAACAAGTGATTAGACAATATAGATGAATATTTTGAAATACTTAATATTCAACAGTAAAGTTATTGTTGGTAGAAGTATTACTATCATGTTATTATTACATTATTATGTTACTTGCTTTATTCCTTACCCTTTTAGCATTAATTTATTACAGTGTTTGTTACTTTCTGGCATTATTGCAACTTAGGTATTACTTCTCTTTGAGAAAAACATTTGCCTAGCATGAATTTCAAGAAATAAGAATAAATAAATGTCTTGAACATCTAATCTAATGAACTTTAATCTCATATTCATTAAATGGTACTTATGAAAGACTATAGAAATGAAGTCACAAAGTTAATGGAATCCTGATGATTCCATTAAGCCATAAATAACTGCCCAGATAGGAGTTTAAAAATACTGCTTCAAGTAGTTTAAAAAACAATTAATAAAATAGTTTACTGGTTGTACTCAGCTTTCTCTGAAGATAAATGGTGTTCTGTATATTGAACCTTCTAGCTGAAGCTCTCTGATCAAAAAATAAGAATCTAGTGTTTTCCTCAAAATGTACAGAGATTATGTCTGATGTACAATTTTTTCCTCCACTTTCTTATAGCAATAAAAATCTCTTTCTTCATCTTGGGGGACTTTGTCTATGTAATTTTAGATGAGGTTGCTCATCTCATCTCTTTCCGCCTTGGGAACATGAGACTCAGGTCTGAAAAACCAGAGAATCCCAATCACCTATCCTCGAGGTTTGGCTTAAGATTAGTCATATGACCCCACACGGGCCAATCAGAATCTTCACTGAAACTACTCTGTTGCATCTACTTGGAAAGACTTCTGCGTGTCACTGGGGTTAGTAAACTAATAGAATGGACATCTTCCTCATCATGAGGAAAGCCTATCCAAAAGGTCGAGGGTAAGATAGATGATTCAGCCATAAATTAAAACAGATCTACCTGTGGATTTTTCCATTATATCAGCAGAAAAGGAAGAAAAATCCTTTCTTTGCTTAAGCTAATTTGATTTAAATATCTGGAACTGAAAATCAAGCCTTAAATAGTGCATATTGATGCACTACTTAGAATGAAAATGGCTGGATGAATTAGAGATTAGGATTCACCCTTTCTCTTAAGAAAATTCGAGGAAAAAAATAACTTAGATGTATGCTAATTACTATTTTCAGGTCAAGATGAGATGACTTTACATTGTAAAACAAAAGGAAACTATGATCAAGGAATATTTTGATAAAAAATGTGATTCATGTGAATTCAAAGTAGAATTTCTGAATAAAATGTTTAATTAAGGAGCTGGAAGAAAACACATCACTTAACTTTCCAGGGTATAAAGTTACTTATTCAGTCAACAAATGCTACTTAAATATCTGCTGTGTGTCCAGTTCTGATACCATGTGCTAGGTACTTGGGATATACCAGTGGCGACAGACACAAACTCCTGTCTTTCAGAGTGACCTCTAGCTGTTGGAGTCAGAGAATAAATACAAATGCACTAAAGAAGTGAAAAATCAGTGTTAGATAACAAATAGGAGAGCATGGAAACAAACATCAGGAATACTGTGTGAGGGCAAGTTTTGGAACCTAAAGGAGACCATCAGGGCCAGCCTTACTGTTAAACTAAGATATAAGCGAAGGCTTGAGGAGAGGAGGAAGTGGGTCAAGAGAGTATCTGGAGGGAAACAGGAGGTCCAGGGAGAAAGAAAACCTTGCACAAAATCTCTATACCTTCTGGGGAGGTAGAGGTAAAGCAGAGAGACTGTGTGGTTGGATTGGAACAAGTGAGGGCAAGAGTAGTAGACGATGAAGCCCAAGAGGTACTGGGGCGGATCATATAGGATTTGATTGGCTATTGCAAGGGCTTTGTTTCACTCTCAGAGAAATGAGGAGCCACTGTAGGGTTTGAGTAAGAATGTCATAATCTGACTTATGTTAAATCTGGTTCACTCTGGCTCCTGTGCTGGGAAAACGCTGTCTATTAAAAAGGTGTGTCTTTTCTCCAAAGTTAAGTTGCTGCCTAGAATACAACAGACAAGCAATGCAGACATAACTAGTTATAAAGTTATTTTGTAATTAAGTCTATGAGTTTGCAGCTATAACCACTCAGGTTTTAAAGATACATATAATACCCTATCACCTATTGTTCATGTTCACAAAGAAGAGATCAAAATGTTATTGAATATGATAAGGTCAGAAATAGAGAAGATCTCTTGAAAGTTCTAACTTGCCATGTGTCAGTCACTGTGAGGGAATAACATTGTGTGGTATTTACATATTGAGGTATTTAGATATTTTACAGATGAGGAAAACTAGGCTTGGGAATGAGTCCATTAAAATAGCAAAAACAAGATATGAACACCACAGAAGTATTTGCACTGTGAATCAGGTAAAAACCAAACAATAATAAATTTCCCATTTCCCCCCTCTGAATCCCACCCTAAAACCAAAGATGCATAATAGTTAAACACATTCCCTTGCAGGGGTCCAAGACAAGTGCACGGCTCAGTGGAACAGTGTGGAACATAGTGGCTAGTTCCACTGTCCTGGCCAAATGTGAACCAATAATACCCTGAAATTTTGTTTCCCTTGCAGAACTTTCCTGACTAGCTATTCTCTTTGATTGAAAATGACCTCTCTTTTTCTTTTTCTGTTTATAATCCAAGCCATTCAAGATCAGAAAGATTTTTGTTTTCCTCAGGTGGTTAGCTATGCGGGACTAAAATCCACTCCCATTATCCCCTGGCCTAGCTATGTGCTCCAATGGGTTGCATCTTTAGAAAAAAAAGTCCATTTTGTTCTCACAAAGTCTTGCACCGTGAGGCCACCTATTACCAACTACACACCTGCCTTGAAAGCCTAGTTTGTTGTCCCTCTTTGTCCAATGGATTGTTCTGTAGTAACAAATCAAGAGCATCATGCTATCCCAATGTCATCCCGATCAAATCCTGGCTGCAATGCTTCAGTTGTGAAAGTCAGTTCCACTTTTATCTATATTTTTCAATGTAACCTTTTACTTTAAGGTAACTGTAAATTCATACCCACTTTTATGAAAAAATAAAGACACATCTTGTGTATGCTCTACCCAATTTCCCCCAAGATAACATCTTGGAAAGCAACAGTGCACTATCACAGTGCAATATCACAATGACATTGATACACTAAAGGTACAGAACCATCACCACAAGAATTGCTCTGAGTGTCCTTTTGTAGGCACGCCCATTTACCTCCTGACTCCAATCAATCCTTAAACTTGGCAACCACTAACCTGTTCTCCATTTCTACAATGTTGTCATTTCCAGAATGCTATAAACATGGAATCACATAGTATAAAACTTTTCAGGACTAGCTTTTTCCACTCAGCATAATACTGTGGCAATTCATCCAAGTTGTTTCATAGGTAAATAGTTGTTTATATTGTTAAGTAGTATTCCAGAGTATGGATATTTCACAGAGTGTTTAACCACCTGTTGACTATCTGGTTTGTTTCCAGCTTTGGGCTATTATGAATAAAGCTGCTGTAAACATTGTGTACAGGTTTCTGTGTGCATGTAAGTCTTTATTTCTCTGGAATAAACACCCATGGAGTACTGTATCAGAGTTATATGCTTGTCATATGTTTAGTTTTTTAAGAAAAAGCAAAACTAGTTTTAAGAAACTGCCAAACTTTTTTGTAGAGTGGCCTTACCACTTTCCATTCCATTCAGAGTGATGTGGTTCTCAACATCACTGCCAGCATTTGGTGTTATCAAATTTTGTTAATTTTAACCATTATGATAGGTATGTAGTAATATCTATTGGGGTTTTAACTTGTATTTCCCTAATGAAAAATGATGCTGAACTTCTTTTTATGTGGTTATTTGACAATAACATATCTTTTTTGATGAAATATTTGTTGGAGGATGTCATCAGTTGGACATGACCACTGAACTGGAGCAGTTGGAGGCCCTTCACCCCTTGCCCTGTTCTTGGAATGTACAATCTTCCCACTGTTTCTGTACAAGGAGCCACTTCAAGGATGCAGCCTTGAGAGAAGAATGTGTTGCTGAGACCATCTGGACTGGATATGTGACTGAACCCCATTAAGGCCTCTATATAAACTTTTAAGAATCTGGCTGGTAGGTGTGGAAATCTACTCATCTTGAGGCCACCTAAGACAAACCTCATACATAATTTCCCTTGCTTATTAAACCTACCTACCTGGCCTGGTCTGTATCTTTCTTCAGTCTCTTCTTGCCTTCTGTATACCAGGACCAGTTTCAAATTTCACCAAGGAAACTCACAAGTTTATAAACCAACAATGTTTCTTCACTTCTTTAGACGGTTCTACTTAGATGCTTATTCTTTTATTGTTAAGTTTTGAGTATTCTTTATGTATTCTACAGACTAACTGGTCCTTTGTTGGATATGTGAGGTGACCATACTGGCCTGATCTTTGACCTCCAACTTCAAAACTGTGAGCAATACATGTCTGTTGTTTATAAGCCACCAGTCTGTGATAATTTGTTATAGCCACCCAAATGGACTAAGACATGTGATTTACAAATATTTTTTTCCATTATGTAGCTTGTATCTTCATCCTGTTAGAAAGATATTTTACAGAACAAAACTTTTTAAATTTGATGAGGTCAGATTTATGAATTTTTCCTTTTTTGATTCATGCTTCTAGTGTCAAGTCTTAGAACTCTTTCCCTGACCCTAGATCCCAAAGACTTTCTCCTACAATTTCTTTGTAAAACTTTATAGACTTATTTATTTTTTTAGATTTACTTTTTTTAAATTAAATTATCATTGATACACAATCTTATGTTCATTTCAAATATACAACACAGTAGTTCAGCAGTTACCCATATTATTAAATCCTCACCCCCTCTATATGGTTACTATCTGTCAATGTAGTAAGATGTTACAGAACCATTAACTGTATTCTCTGTGCTCTACTACCATCCCCGTGACCAACCTATATTGTGACTGCAAATTATTGTGTTCCTTTATGCCCATCCCCCTCCCCTCAACTCTCCCAAACTCCTTTCCCTTGGTAACCACTAGTCCCTTCTCAGTGTCTATGAGTCTACTGCTATTTTTTTCCTTCTGTTTTGCTTTGTTTTTATACTCCACAAATAACTAAAATCATTTGGTATTTGTCTTTCTCTGCCTGGCTTATTTCACTGAGTATATATAGATTTACATTTTATATTTAATTATGTGATCAATTTTTATTCAATTTTAAGATAAAGCATGAAGTTTAGTTTGAGGTTATTATTTTCATTTTATTTTATTTTTCCTACTGCTTCAGCACCATTTGTTGAAAAGACTATTCTTCCTCCATTGAATTGCTTTTCCAAATTTGTCAAAAATCATTTGGGCATAGTTGTGTAGATCTATTTCTTGGTTCTCTATTCTGTTCCATTGATCTATGTGTCTGTTTCTCTGTCAATACCACAGTGTTGACTACTGTAGCTATATAAAAGTATAAAAATCCTTAAAATCAAACAGACCAATTCCTCCCACTTTATACTTCTAGGAAGGTTTCTTTGTGATATGATGAAAATAATTTGTAATTAGTGGTGATAACTGTACAACTTTGAGAAGATACTGAAAACCACTGGACTGTATACTTTGAACAGGTAAATTTTATGATGTGTGAATTATATCTCAATATTTTAAAAGAAATATATAGAATCCTAAGAGAAAGTAACATGCTTCTGCTGGTCAAGAAAATCCTAACTTACCAGGATTCTCCTCTGAGCTGTCCCCCTCAATCCTTCTTTCCAGTTTAGTGCACACACTCACCTGTTTCTGCTGACTACTGGCCTGAAGTTTTTTTCTACCCTAATAGAAAGTTCATGAAAGTTCTTAATGGGACTGAAATTTTTCTGTGGGTCTCTAGGTCATCACAAAGTATCTGAGTTCCTTTGGCCTACTTCACCTATGGAATTGGATTTTACCTAATCTCTGCGGAATATTTGTTTCTTGCATTTGGTAAATTTGATTGCTAACCACTTGCTTGGCCAATACACTGTATTTTTTTTCTCCACTGTTCAGCTCTATACTTGATCATACAAGGCCATCTGGTTGTACAAATTTCTTATCTTTACCTTTAGTTTCTATTTGTCCTAGGATCACTGCCTAATATCTAGCTCAACAGTCTTCATATTTCTTGACCTTGAATTCTATCAGTAAAAATTATTTTTTCCATTTACCATCACAACTTAGAACTGTCTATAAATTACTAATATGTACTGATATATTAATGCATTATGCTATTCAGATTGTCATTGCATTAAGAGCTATCACAAAACCTAGTAATATAAAACAATGGACATTTTCTTCATGTACTCTATGGGCCAGGAATTTGGACAATGGATGGTTTGTCTTTGATCCGTAATACCTGGATCTTCAACTGGAAAGTCTCAAATAGTTGGGAGTGACTCAAAATGCTAATATCTGGAATCATCTGAAGGCCTCTTTACTCATATGTCTAGTGCTGAGGCTAGGCTCAACTGGGACTTTTGAAGGATCACAGTGTCTGACAGCTTGGGCTCCCTCACAGCATGGTGGTCTCAGGGTATCTGGACTTCATACATGGTGGTTCAGGGTCACCAGGACAAGTGTTTCAGCAAACAAGATAAAGGCTGGATGTCCTTTTATGACCTAGCCTGGGAAATCACATATTTAGAAATAAAAAGGATTCACAGTATAATGATAAATTACTTGCGTCACATTTCAAAATTGATTGTGACACAATCAATCAATGAAGGGACACAAGGATCAACAGCTGTTACCTGAAATATTGTCCCATTGGTCCGGGGTTGGTCCCCTTGTCCTGGAATTCACCTGTTTGAAAAAACTGCCCAAGATAGTGGGTGACAGATGGATAATCTTGAGAGAGATTGGCATATCATCAGAGGGGAAGTTCAGGGACATCTAAGTGGAAATTCAGCATAGAGACAGATAAGGACTGGGGAACTGAAAGAATAAAGATCACAGGATAGCACTACTTAATTGTAAATATCTGCTCTTCAGTCCTGTAACACCATCAATATGTCCTATACTGGTGCCCCACGTTCATCCCTTGAGTGGACACAAGGTGAGAGACAGAACTCCTGCAGGGTGGCAAGAATAAACAAGATAGAGAATTCCACAAGAATAAGAAAGTGGAGGGGAAGGTAACCATGGGGATGTAAACCCTTTCTGGAACTTGTAGAAATCTTAAAGAGGGCAAGAAAATTTGCACAGGACTCAGGGTGGGGATTCAAGCCAATTTGTAAATCTCAAAGGACACAATGTAATATTTGATTAGAAAAGCATAAAGCTAGCAAAAGGATTGGTTGGCACTCAGGGTTTCCTCCTGCCCTTGTTGGCAAAGTTAAGGACCCTGACTCAGCTACCTGTAAAATGATATCTGGAGAATCAGTCATACCACAGATTTGGCCAACATGGAGCAGTGCTGGTTTCTAGCAACAGCCACTCTGCTTGGTTCATTCCCAACCGTCATGCAAGTTTCAACAGGAAGAACATCCTGTCTCAGAGGCAATGGACACCAAAGAATGTGCAAGATGATATACTGCAACATGGCAAGAAAATAATAGAACTTTTATTTCTATTTGTTTTGTCTGTGTTTTAAACTGTGTGAACTGTGTTAGTAAAGAAGGCCATACTTATCATTTATTAATATACTTACTCATAGTATGCATGATTATTTTTACTGATTAGCACTTGGGGATCAAAATGCAGATATCACAGATTTAGAGGATAAGGCGTTGTTTTAAGGCACCCAAAAAATCAAAGAGTTGAATCAGAATCTGTCTCTATAGTAGGCTAGTAGAGTTAAAGAATCTGCTGGGCTCTGCATAAACCATCAGTTTTCCTATATATCCCACAGCAGTTAGTTGCCTTCAGG
Source organism: Manis javanica (assembly GCF_040802235.1). Classification (NCBI taxonomy): domain Eukaryota; kingdom Metazoa; phylum Chordata; class Mammalia; order Pholidota; family Manidae; genus Manis; species Manis javanica. Next base: position 33,442,130 of record NC_133160.1, on the reverse strand, counting down.
ACTGCGATGGAATGGTGTAACTCCGGGGACAGGAAATCCTGGGACAAAAAAACCTTTGAAACTGACATCAGTCAAAGGGAGAAATAAAGTTTAAAACCCGTTTATTGCTTACAAGCAGTCGGCCCCGCAACTCTCTCTCCTGCTGCAGCAGAAGGCAGCAAATCCTCTCCCCAACCTCTCCAGTCCAGATAAGCCCTCACTTGCCCATGTAATTACCCATTGATGTGGAACTGGACTACTTCTCTCCATCCCTTGGAAACACCTGTTGATATGGATATGTGCTAAAGCCAGGTGAGAGATTCTGGAAATATTGCAATTTTACCTACAGCTGAAAAATACCAAGATCAACTACACAAATTCTTTGGGAAAAATCTGCTGAGAGAGGACAAGATTACTTATTTTATTAAACTGGCCCAAATATTACTGTAAGCCATAAATCCTGGCAGGTAAATATTGATACTTCCCTGATTTCTCTACCTTCAGTGGTTAACAAGATTCTAACTCACAGTATTGTGATTTACCGTGAAAATATAAGGAAATTATATTTATTGTCAGGTAATTTACATATGTTAATCCACTTGATTCTCATTACAACTCTGTAAAAAAAATAGCTAATAATACTCCCAGTTCACAAGAAAGGAACCAGAGACTATGCAATCTGTCTAATATCCCATAACTAGGAAAGGAAGAGCCGACATTCAGATCCAGTTTTTTTTATCCCAACGTCATGCTCTTAGACTATGGTTTTCCCATTTATTTAAAGAAGTTCTTTGATGCCCTCAGATTTTGAAAAATAATTTTTTCCCTGTGTTTTGGGAGCAAAGGAGCAAACTGCTCACAGGCCGAATATTTTTGAAATGAAAGAAGTCTCATTGAAGGAATATCAACATTCATTTAAAAGAGAAAATGAGATCACTGAAACTCTGATCACGGTATTTAATTGTTGACCCCTGGATTATTTGTGGAGCTCTCTTTGACACTCAGCAATGGAATGTTGAATTAGAGAAATCATAATTGGAAAAAGTTAATTTTCCTCTCCATCTCATTAAACCAATTTTGTGAGACAATTCAAGAGAGTAGATGGCTATGCAATTTCCATGCATCATTCGTTTGCTAAGGCACTCAGCCCTGGATACCATTTATTTTCCAATTCAGAGCTAAATACATATATGAAAAAATAACTGGATCTAGAAAAAAGAGGGTTTGATGAAAAGGGTCAGTAACCCCATTGGGGAAAGAACATATCTCCCCTGAAGATGTATGCACTTCAAAGCATGCTATTAAATGATAAGAAGGAGGAGGCAAAATGTAATTTCTCCAGAATAATTTTGCAGCCACAGAAATATTTTACACAAGTGGACACGCAATTCTTTCTAGTTTGTTCCTAAATGTACATTGCTGTAGCCTGTGATGAAATACTTAGAGTATCTAAGGAACTGTGTCTTCTGGGAGTTGCAGATAACAAACCATTACCTATAATAATCATATTTCTATTGTCTGAAAGGTGAAGAGAAAAAACATGAGGGGACCACAGATATGAATGAAAATAAACTCAGGATGGTGGGTTTGAAACAAAACTACTAATAATTTGCAAAAGAAAAGCACACAGCTCAGCTGAAAAATTTGAGGTATGAGATATTTGAAAGTAGGAATGATTTTTTTAAATAAAGAAAACTAATAGAGGTTTACATTCATTGTATATAATCATCTGATAAAATATGTGAATATTTTTAGTAAGTATTTGTAGAATTTTGTATATTTAATTCCTGTTTTAAGGATGTTAAACTGGCTAAGCATTTTTTTGAAATGTGAAGTATTAGTAAGCAAATTAGAATAAAGCCACTAATGTCAGCATGGAATTACCAAAGATGGGCAAACATTATAGTGTGGGAGGCATCTGTCTTCCAAAGCTGATTTACCATTTATCCTGAAATATCTACCTTTAAAATACAAGTCCCCTCTCCATTTCTCCACCCCTGTTGAAACCCTCAGCTTTGCATTTCTTTTCTTGATTCAATAGCCTTAAAATACCTTTCAAAATAAAGGTTATCCCTGGAGTCAGTAGAGATGGTGGTCATCCATGCTTATTTAGCACTTTGTCATTTTTAGGATCTATGGATAAGTTCTAAACTTGGCCTTGATCTGAAATTTAAAATGATTGCTTATGTTCTTCACTGCTTTACCTATACTTCCCATCCATTTTCCTGTTTCTGCATGGATGAATATTATTCCTAGTGCCACAGTGCTGCCCTCCCGCATTCTCTCTTTTCCTGTCACTTAAATTCCTCATTATTCTCTCCCTCTATAATATTTTATCCCCAAAAGGTTTCATTCATAAAAACATGGAGTGCCAATTATTAGACACCTACTCTGTACCAGCCACCATGTCAGGCTCTTTAGCTGTATGGAGGCAGATAGGATTAAGGGGAGCTACTTCAGTATTTTCTCCACTTCAAGCTTTGTAAGAAAAATCACTTTCTCAGCTGCAAATGCAGAATACTACCCGCCCGCTAGAGCAATCCAAGAGAAGTGGTTGGCATTCATTAGATAGAATCTTAGGGCTGAGAAAGACTGTAAGAATCACTTCTAAGTTCATCAGGCTTTTGTGGATTGGGAAATATATATGCTAGTTCAGTACATACATGTATATATGCATCAGAAACAAAATGATCAAGATGCCCCTTTAAAAAAATAAAACAAATGTGACCAATAGATGACTGATAAGGTCTACCTTCTTTTCTCTTCTTAACTCTGATACATAATCATCCAGGGTTTTCATTCACATATCTCCAGAAAATGAGCTAATTAGAAATGTTAACCCATTTTTTTTCATAAAACCCCTTAATAGGTCTAACTTATTGGGTTTCACAGGGATACTCACTGGAGAAAGCCCTTATTGATGTTTGCATGCATATCCGATTCTCAACTTTTGGTAACCCAAGTAAAGGGTTCTTAAATGTTCAGAAGTAAGAATTCAAGAATTTCTTCTTAAAGTTTAATATGTCTACTGTGTTAGGCTACAGATTTATTTCTTTTTGTTTAACTTTAGCTATTTGAAAATAACTCCTTGATATCTACATTTGAAGAACTTCTGTTTCTCATATAATTAGTTTGTGCGATCTAGAACTCCTTGGCTGTTTGTAAGTAAGCTAATCCTTAGAAAAAAATTACAGTTCCATTTCAAATTTTTTCTTCAATTTAATAATTTTCCTCTTACTACATTAAGATAAGTAATAAATTTGTTGAGTCCTAACTAGGTGGCAAGGACTGGAATAGGATTTATATAAATTGTAGAGACTGGTGATTAAGAACAAATGCTCTGGAATTGAAAATTTATGTTTGAATTCTGACTTCACCACTCAAGTTATTTCCTTTGTTACAATTTACTCATTTATTAAATTACAGTGAGGAAAAAACTTTGTGATTTTAGGTTATGTCCATCAAAAGGACATGATAACCCTACTACTTTATGCACTTAATAACAGAATTTGAAAATACATGAGTGTAGACCAATGGAATCCCAAGAAAAAATTGGGGGTAGAAAGGGTAAAAGCATACCAAGCTTTATTCTCACAATGGCAGGTAAAGCCCTAGAATCACATCTGGCTCTGCACCAGCAAGCCCGTCTCAGTCTCTGCTCTATTCTCCCTCATCTCAGCTCTTCTGTAGGCTCTGGTCCCCTGCTTCCAACTGCCCTTCGCAGTAGGTGGAACTCTCCTTACAGCAATACTGGCAGTAGTGGTTATTACCAACTGGTATTCAAGAATGTATCTGTGCAGTAGGCTGACATATGACCTCATCACATGTACACAATGGGTATCAGGTGAGGATCCTGGCCATGGAACTTCCATTCTCCCTACAACAGGCAAATAGATAAACAAATTATATGGTGTCCATACATGGAATAAACTCCACAATGAAAAGGAACGAATTATAAATGTACACAGTGATATGGTTACATCTCAAAATAATTATGTGAAAGATGCTAGATAATAAAGGAGTAAATTTTGTATTATTTCATTTGTGTAAGATGCTAGGAAATGCAAACTAATCTGTAGTGTTGTGCCCAAAGTCACGAATCCCAGAAGACCACGAAGAGCCAACACTGATGCAAAAGCAAAGAGCCTTTATTCCAGCTAGCTCGAGCTCAATCTCCCATCTACACTGACCATCTACACTGATGCAGCAGTGAGATGCCGGAGAGAGCGGAGTTGCAAAAAATACAAAGGTTTTATTGGCTTTAGGGGCAGTTGGTGGGGTGATGGTTGTGGCTTTATCTGATTGGCTGGAGCTAGGGGTAGTTGGTGGGGTGATGGCTGTGGCTCTGTCCGATTGGCTAGGGAGTTGGTAGGCTTCTTGCTGACTGGTGAAGGGAGAGTCTGGCTCTCGATTGGCTGTGGTAGGATCTGTGTCTTGATTGGCTGGCTGAGGGAGAATCAGTGTCCCAATTGGCTGCAGTAGGATCCGGGTCCCGATTCGCTGAGGGAGAATCCAGGTCCTGATTGGTTGTGGTAGGATCCGAGTCCTGATTGACTGTGGATCTATGCTAAGGGAGGGTCTAAAAATAAAATTAAATCCTGAGGAAAAAACTAAGTCTCTTTCAATAGTGACAGTCTTCTGAGGAAGGGGAAGTCCATGGGGATGGAGGGAGGGTGTAGAGAAGCTAAGAAATGGAGAAAGATTTCAAAAAATCATGAAGAAATTTCTGGGAGTTATGGATATGTTGACTGTCTGGATCTTAGTAGTAGTTTAACAGGAGTATCATATGTCTAGACATAAAATTGTACAGTGTAAGTCAACAAAAAACTTGTTACAGAAAACACATTAAGTACAGTACCTAAAATTTAAAGTTTTTTTGACTATAGAATGGCAAAAATACATTCCTGACCTATAGGTAGCAGTCAGTGGGGTAGGATTATTATTGTATTGTGAATCTTTCTTTATGAATCCACATCTTCTTGGGTTGAGAAGTACTACCAGTTACTTTGTGTTTCATGAAATTTTGGACACCATGTTGTAAATCTTTGTTGTAAGAAAAGCAGATAGACTTTTGGCATAGCCTCAAACTTGAGATAGGAAAGAGAAATGTAGCAATAATTCATAACTTACATTAAGGTGATGTCCCAGGTCTGATTTTGGCTCCTAAATCAAGAAAACTTACTGTTTTGTGTGCACTATTAGTAAGCATTTCAGTGGATATAAAACTCCAGATTCTTTAAGAGTGTGATATCTGATTTAAATGTGAAACTGCCAAGTGAGCTGTCTAAGGTTCGGCTCCTGAGACATTGAACCCAACTAGCCACCCAACCCTGAGACATGGATTTGAGTTCAAATATTTTATGTGGGTGACCCCTGGGATACTGATAGTTACTAGGAGTGATCTCAAGAAACACTGGTAGTGGAATAGGGAAGAGAAATCAAGTAATAAAAGTTCCATTATCCAACAAGTTACCATTGCGGGCAACTGCTGCTTAAATGTGGCTGGGAGCTCTGAGACACAGTGTACAACATGCATTAGAGTTATGCCTACAGAGCAGTAGGGGAGATAGCCTATCTAGGTTCCAACCTCTGCTCTGACATTGAACATCATCCTCCCTCCAGCACTTACAGTTTGTCCTGAGCATGGGCCAGAATGAAAGCTCACAGGCGGAGAGCAGCAGGTGTTTGTAATAAGCAGCCTTCACAAAGTAGGTAGGAGTCCCAAGGGGATAAGAGCGGGCTCTCAATAGCTTCAGTTACGTAAATCATGCAGGAATGTTGCCTCTTTTCAGTTTTCTTTGCCAGTTAAATTATATTCAGAGTCTAGTTAAGCTGACCATTCTTTCACAGCTGCAACTGAATGGCTAGCTTCAATTCACCACATTGGGTGTATGACTTCCATTTGTTAGCGAAGTAGTTGGGAAATGTTTTGGGATATGAGACACATTACAGCTGTCCCATGCTTGTGGTTAATGAAGAGAACTTCATAAAGTAATCTTTTGAGCTGAATTATTATTGCACAGATTTTCTTCTTGAAGAAGCCAAATTATTGACATGTCTGCAATTTATCACATATTTAATTTTAAAAAGTTATGTGTATTTATTATAACTGTTGATAATTCATTTTACACTATTACAGTTTCAGAGCACTATTGTGTTGCCACTGTCCATTTAAATGCTCTGAGATGACGTGTTTTACACAGGAAACTTGACTACAGACTCACTAGACCACATATGTGACCTAGATAACACACGTTTTCTATTAGTCTTAACCAATAATATAATTTTCTTATTCCACATGAGAAATAAATATTAAATATAGGTGAGCACAGAGACATAAATGTGCATCACCATCAAATAACAATTACAAGGGAAATTTCCAAACCCAACTGAAAATTAACTGTAGGAAACTGTTCAGAACATGAGAGGTGTTCAAGTGTGACTTGATCATCATTAGCAGGAATATTATTGGAGTCTCAAACATCTAATTGAGCATGGAACTGGTTGAGAAGTGGAGAATAATATCTGGCATTTTTGAAGTAGCCTGCCACAGGAGAAAAGGTCAACCCATTAACACTGAGCACCTTGGGAAGAAGAGGGAACTCTGTAAGGAGAGTTGAAATAAAGACAGATTTTTGACTATGGCAATCCTCTCTTTAAGGTTCCTAAGACCATCAGTTTTTTGAAACCACGTGTTAACCATGTCCTGCTTAAAAGTTTTGTTTTGATTTCCCTTGATGCATGTAACATAAAATCAAAGCTCCTCATCTGAAGCCCTCTCAGTGCTTTTAGTCCATTCTCTAATGACACATTGTCTTGCCAATGGATTTCAGCCCTGGGCAAGTTCACTATGGATTCAATATGATCAAAGAAATGACAGTAGAATGTTCTCGGGTCAAAGAGTTATACCCAACTTTATTTCCACGGTGTCAGATCAATCACTAAAATCTTATTCACTCAGAGCGAGTCTACATGCAGCAAGCCAGTCTCTGCCTCTGGGCCTCTACCCGCACAGCCATCCTCTGGGCCTCTCTGCCTGCACAGCCATCCAAGTCTCTGTCCTCCGTGCTGCAACCACTCAACCTCTGCTCTGCTCTCCTGCAGCCTTGCAGCCATGCCACCATGTCGCCTAGAGCACTGGGCAGGACTCTTTATATAGTCAGTAATGACACATTGCCCACATGTGTGTAGTGAGCTAGCCAGCCAGGGCCAGGTGAGAATCCTGGCCACAGGAACCTTCACTTTATCCACACACATGCTCCTTTTTTTCCGTTTTAGTAAATGTAAATCTGGGGAGAGGAAATCCCAGGGCAAAATACCTAGCTGAAACCGAAATCAGTCAAAGGGAGAAATAAAGTTTATTGCTTACAAAAAGCCATCTGGTGTCTCTCTCCTGCTAAGACAGAAGCAAGCGAATACTACCCCCAACCTCTCAGTTTCAGATTAGCCCTAACCCAGATAATTACACATTGATATGGAGATAAACTGCCTCTCTCCACTCCTTAGGAACACCTGTTGATATGGAGATGTACTAAAGCCAGGCGAGAGATTCTGGAAATACTGCAATTTTACCCACAGTAAAACTGACAAAGAATTGAGGAATTCCCCTGATTGAGAATGGCATGCCCTTTGTGTCCACTATTTGCATTTCCATAGCTGCCTTCAGAATCTAGCTCAGTTGTTTCACATCACAGTCCCTCAGACTGGCATGCTTTTTATGGTTTAACTTATTTTGAAAACTAATGCTGTACTGTCTTGAAGCCTTCCATTGATTATTGCTTTTGTCTGTATCATTTCTTTTTTACTGTTTATTTCTCATTTCCTCATGTATTTTAAACTTTTTTGAGGGAAAAGAACTTGCCATATGCTTTGAAAATACTTGCCATATGAAAATATTTGCTGTATTAGAGTTTTGAATATTGATTGTCTTTGATGTGCAGTTTAGCATTGAGTCAGTGAAAACAAGAGCAAACAAAAAATACTTTATGGTTACTTAGGTGTACCTTAAATGCACCTATATTCTTTAATACTACAAAAGAGAAAGTAAAATATTTTTAAACTTGACATCTTGCAGATCAGCTGTATTATACCTATTGGTTGTATGGTGTCCGCCTGCGCCTGGCCCCCAGTGCAGAACATAACAGCCTTGAGTCCAAGGACATGGCATGCTCAGTTCCATTTTTCCTTCCAGGGCTTAGAATAGTGTGACTGGCACATAGGCACTCAGTGAACGCTGCTGAATAAATAGAGACCATAATTAATTTTTACCAATAATAGCCAACTTCCTGGTATATATAAGTGGTATATTTTTGAAGTTTTAGAAGTGACAATCTAGAGAGGCAAGAACACATGTGTTTCTATGAGAATTTCACATAGAATTTAGGTGGTGTCTCCTATCAGTGAGGAAATCAAACACCCACTAAATGATATGGAGGCAACAGATTTTCCAACTGGAAGAAAATAAAGTTCAAACTCTATCTCCCACCCAACACTCACAAAAATTAATTTCAGATTAAAATCTAAATATATAAACAAAACCTTCACAGAAGTGAGGGATTATGTTTATGACTTTGGGAAAGTCATGAAAATGCCATAAAGAAAAAAAATAAACCATATAGTGAAAGGAAAGGAGCGACACATAGCAGCAATTCACCGGAGAGTTCCGCTTTATTAAGGAAAGGTGCTGGGTTACATAGGAAGGGGCATGAATTGATTGAGGTGTCACTTCTACGGGGCTGGTGGCTGTTGGCTAGGTGCTGGGATTGGGAGGGGGGCGAGAGGTGATTGGGCTTCAGGTGGCGCCGGCGGGAACTGAGGACCCCGAAGAGAAGCCGGAAGTTTGCCATCTTACTGGTGGGGACCCTTCATTCCCCCCTTTCTCCTCTATGGGTTTGTGGACGTTGCTTTCTCTCTGGCTGCTTCCTGCTGAACAGGGGCGGAGAAGGGAGTGAGGGCTTGAGGATTGGGAGGAAAGGGTTGATAGGACTCCCCGCAGTAAGGACAAGTAGGTGTGGACTTCTTCAGGTTTGGAAATCAATGAAGGTTCCCTGTAACTATAGGTTGAGGACCTGTTGATTCTAATGGTGCCAAGAGGATATGGGTGTCAGGAGCCAGGCGTCTGCGGCCATTGTTTCCAGGAACAGTTTCCAGTGAAGAGAGGGGTCCATCTCAGCGTGTGGTGAGGAGGTCACGTGAGGATGAGGGATCTTCTGTGGCTAGAAGCTGGTAGTTCCTGAGTAAAAGCTGGTTGAAAGCTTGATTAGAGATTTTTCCGACTTGGGATTTGATGAACTTTATTATACAGGGTAAGAAGAGACAGGCGAGAAGAATGACTATTATGGGGCCTGCAATGGGCCAGAGCCAGGTGAGGAGGGGGTTTGTTAGTATTGAAGAGAATGGGTTGGAATTGGAAGCAGAGTGGAGGCTGGAGGCAAGGTCGGTGAGTTTGGTGATGTCAGTTTCTACAATGCCGGATTCGTTGATGTAATAGCAGCACTCTTCCCAGAGGAAGACGCAGGTGCCGCCCTTCTCGGCTGTAAGCAGATATAGGGCCCGCCGGTTTTGAAGGGTGACTTTAGCTAGCAAAGTGACCTGTCTTTGGAGAGAGGCTAGAGAATTGGCAGTGGATGTCAGGGCTCCCTCAAGTTTGGCGTTGAGATCTCTAACTGCCTATAGAGAGTGACCCAAGGCTTCTCCCGAAAACCCTGCCCCAATGGCTGAGGTGATCAAAGAGATACCGACCATGATGGGAAGGAAAGCAGCTCTTTCTGTGCGCGAGGGCAAGGGAGGTTGGAGCTCAAGGAATTCTGCCATGCTGTAAAGTGTAAACTGTGGGATTAGGGTGACGAGAATGCAGGGTGTATCGGAGTTGAGAGGCACTAAGTTGAAAAGACTGCCATTACACCAAAAGAAGTGTCCCGGTTGCGTAAAAGTCTTAGAGCCGGAGGTAGGGGTTTAGATAGAGAGGCAGTGAAGTGCGCTGGAGGGGGGTGGAGTTGGGCCTACACAGTGGTGGATGGTGAGATTATCTGCGTATTCTGGTTCCCATAGGGGTATGTCTGCCAGCGGGTGGAGAGGTTGTCCTTCTGCATGGAAGGAGTAGTTGGAAATATTAAGGGGCACCTGGCCCCACTACTGCTGGCCGCCGTAGTGATGCGCACAAGAAACAATTGGCTGTGTTAAGGGTGTGGTTGAGAAAGATGGTGGTGTCCTGAATGAGCTGTAATGAAGAGTAGGAGAAATGGGAAGAGGGGCGGGGATAAGAAGATGAAGAGGCGCCGTCAAGAGTTTGGATAATGACTTTTTCGGAATGTCTGATATCTGATGCAACTTGAGAGATCTGGGAATGAGAGGGAACATACTTTTGAGAGATATGAAGGGTACCGTGGGGGTCAAGGACACCCCCCATAGTAAACTGAGGCTGTGACTCTGGCAGCTCATCGAGAGTTCCAGGGATCTGGGATTGATAAGGAGAATGAGCCGTTGGGATATTTCATGAAACGGTTGGAGGAGTAAAACTGTGGGTACTGGAAGTTACTCATGTAGTGAATTGAACAAGACCAGTAGGGACATCCCCCGTAGGTGTCTGGCTATCGCCTGCAATAGGCTTGTTTTTGGTCATAGAGGAAGCAGAGGTAGGGAGAATAAGGGTAGCTGCTAGTGAACACTTCAGTGGAGGGAGGAAAGTGGAGGTATAAAGGCTCAGAGCAGCTTTTCAGAGGGCAGTCTGGTGTGGCAATGAGGGCAGTAACTTTTGTTTGATGCTGTGTGTAAGTCTCTCTGACTTTGAATCGCCATACAAAGGAGGCTGGGGTGGCGGGGAAGACAATAGGAATGAGGAGAAAAAGCAAGAGAGCAGTAAAGGAGGAAAAAGTCATGATTTGGGTATGGATGGCAAAGGGGGTGAACGGGATTTTGGAGGAAAGAGGACAGTAAGGTCAGGAGTCTGGAGGGAGGGAGAGTCTGTAAACTTTTGTAGGTTAAGAGATCTTTTAGGTGATGTGGGGAGAGAATGGTAAGGGGCGCCCTGAATGTCAGTTTATGAGCTGCCTTCTGCAAAAGCTGTCTAGTGGCTAATGCTCGTAGGCAGGGGGCTCATCCCTGAACTGTGGGGTCTAATTGCTTGGAGAGATAAGCTCCTGGGGCAAAGGATGGGCCATAATATTGGCCTAGGACTCCTAGAGCTTGACTGGACCTCTCATGAATGTATAGTGAGAAGGGCTTCGACAAATCAGGAAGATGGAGAGCTGGGGCTTCCACAAGGGCTTGATAGAGCTTAATGAAGGAGTGTTGGGGTGAGGAGGATAATGGTTTTTTAGGGGGGGCTCTTGCTGAGGTCGTATAGGGGTCTTGCCAACAGGGAGCAGGGAGAAGTTAGGGATCTACGCTCTAAAATATTTAGCCAGGCTTAGAAAGGAAAGGATTTCTGTCTTGGTTTTGGGAATGGGCAGGTCAGAGAGGAGCCATTTTCTGTCTAAGGTAATGGACTTTCTTTGTTGAGATAGAAGGAATCTGAGGTAAGTGACAGGAGGGGAAGAGATTTGAGCTTTGACGGGGGATACTCGGTAACTTCTGGAAGCTAGAAGGTTAAGTAGGGAGGCAGTGTCAAGTTGAGACTGTTCTCACGAGAGACTGCAGAGTAGAAGATTGTCCATGTATTATAATAAGGTGGACTTGGAGTGATCATGATGAAACTGTTTGAGGTCCTGAGCTAGGACCTGTCTAAAAATATGGGGACTATCTCAGAAGCTTTGTGGCAAAACTGTCCAAGTGAGTTGTTCAGAATGTCTTGTGTATGGGTCCGTCCAGGTGAAGATGAAAAAATCTTGGGAGCAGGGGCTTAGAGGGATAGAAAAATGGGTCCTTGAGATCTAGGACTGAGAAGTGGGAAGCCGAGGCAGGGATCTGTGATAAAAGGCTGTATGGATTTGGAACTAAGGGATGGATAGGGACAATGGCTATGTTGATGAGGCGAAGGTCTTGGACAAGGCAGAAAGATCTGTTGGTTTTTCTAACAGCTAATATGGGGGTATTAAATGGGGAGTGAGTGGGTCTGAGGTAATTTTTGTTTAAGAGATCTTGAATGATGGGTTGGAGGCCTATGAGGGCTGAAGTGGTTAGGGGGTATTGGGCCTGACAGATATACTGAGAGGGGTCACATAATTTGATAGAGGCAGGGGGATATAGGGCCACGGAGGGGCTTGTAATGTCCTAAACTTAGGGATTTACAGGGTGTATGAGGGAAGAACTGGAGCTTTCATTTGGTAGAGGGGGGTTGTTGGCTATGAGGGCCATCAGAAAGGGAGTACTGGGGGCTGTGGGAGTGGATATAGTTATGGAAACGTGGAGGAGGGAAGGGATGTCCCATCTTAGTAAAGGGATGGGACACTGGGGCATAACCAGGAAGGAGTGGGAGAAAGGTATGGGATTGTCTTGGATTGTGCATAAAAGGGTGGGTGGGGGATTTAATGGGAAAATCTGTTTACCTCTTACCCTGACTATAGGAGTAATGGCAGGCATGGTAGGGCCCCGGTATTCTCGCAAGACCGAGAAGGTGGCTCTTGTGTCTAGAAGGAAGGAGATGGGGCGACCATCTACTGTTAAAGTAACCCTGGGCTCCTGTTTGGTGATGGAAATGGTCGGGCGAGAAGCCCCCAGGCCCCATCAATCTTCTTCTGCCAGCCCCACTACGGCGGGCTTAGGATGGGGGTTGTTCGTCCAGCTTCCCCTTCAGGTGGTTGGGCAATCAGACCCCCAGTGGCTCTTTTTGTGGCATCTGGGGCATGGGGTGGTAGGAGATCTGGGGGAGTGGCACGCCCTTGACCAATGTCCCTCTTTTCCACACTTGAAACAAGCTCCTGGGGGGGGCTTGTTTGTAGAGGGGCGCCCAGGTTGTGGTTTTATCAGCTGGGCCACATTTGGAAATTGGCCTGATCAGCCTTTTGTTTACGGTGTTCTTTCTCCTCTTCCCGCTTATGGAAGACTTTAAAGGCCACTGTTAGGATCTCAGTCTGTGGGGTAGCGGGGCCCTGTTCTAACTTTTTGAGTTTAGCTTTAATGTCGGGGTAGCCTTGAGCTAGGAAGTATGTCATAAGGACATGTCTTCCTTCAGGTGTTTCTGGGTCCAGGCTGGTATACTGTAATAGGGCTTGAGTGAGTCTGTCTAAGAACTCGGAGGGGGTTTCGTCTCTCTTTTGAATTATGTCTTGGAGCTTTTGAAAATTGACTACTTTACAAGCTGCCTTTTTCAGACCTGCTATTAAGCAGGAGGCAAAAATATCTCGAGAGCGGAGACTCATGGCGGTGTTATAATCTCAGTGTGGGTCTTGTTCGGGGACAGCAGTGGGGCCAGGGGGATAGGTGGGGTCAGTCCTGTGGGTTTCAGTAGCCTGCGTTTGGGCGAAGTCTCAAACTCGTCTACGCTCTTCAGGGAGGAGAGTATTGGCCAGGAGCATGAAAACGTCATGATGTGTGAGGCTGTAAGACTGGAGGGTCCATTGAAACTCCCTGATGTATGTTGTGGGATCAGTGGAAAAGGAACTTAGGCATTTCTCTAGTTGGGCTAAATTTCTTAAGGAGAAACGGACGTGAATGCGCACAATGCCTTTGGATCCTGCTACCTCCTGGAGGGGGGCGATAATTTTGGGAGGCTCTCGGGACTGAGTCTGAGGGGGACTGAAGGGTTCTGGCTCAGTCTGTGGGGGAGTGACGCGGTCTAGCCGTGCCTAGTCGAGCAGGTCCTGAAATGCAGAAGGGGGGCAAAGAAAATAAAGAAAGATAGAATCGGACCCACATGTCGCCAGCTAGCAGCTCAGCTGCTTACTTCTGCCTCTCTAGTTGGGCTTGAACTCATGACTCTGAATTAAGAGTCCCATGCTCTACTAACTGAGCTGCAGCAGGGCTCTAGTTAATTGCTTATGGAATGTGTAAACAGAATGTTCTTTGTTCTCCATTCCTGCCCGCAAGTGGGGAAAGGGCATATTTAGAAGCAGGGGCGGTGTTTCTACACATCTTCAAGGTTTCCCTATTTTCAGAGTGAGGAGTCTTGGCAAGATATGTTTTTGTGGACAGATAACTTCTAAGGACTGCACCGGTTGTTCTCTAGCTTGTGCTTTCCCATGCTGCGTTCAGACATGAGAGAAGGTGCTTTCCCATTCTCCCTACAAACATGTGAGAAGACAAAGGCGGTCCCTAACAGGGGAGAAACAGGTGATGAGAGCAAAGACGGAGGAGGCTCCTGGGACCTAGTTAAAGGGGGGCTGAAAGGCTCAGGCTTAATCTGCAGGGAATGAAGGTGGAGGAGGTGAGATGGGGGAGGAGATGGTTGGGGAGGAAGGGAGAAGGGCTGTTGTAGGAGAAGAAGGGGAAGGGAGTGAACAGGAGGCTTCTACGGGGGCAGTGGCTTGCAGGCTAGGAGAACTTGGGAGGGGGCGGGGAGAGGAGGAGGTGGAAAGCTTCGATATAGGGAATCTCCTTCCATTTTTTCAGGCGCTGGCAGTAGTTAAAAAGATCGGGAGTGATGTTAGGATCAAGAGTTCCCCCTGCGGGCCATTGGTTATTATCTAGGGGGTATGTTGGGCAATCTTGGGAGCAATATTTATGGAGAAGTTTTGGTTTTATATCAGGTGTCAGGGAGAGGGTAGCCAGATGCTTAAGCAGGCATTCAAGAGGTGAACTTTCAGGGAGGGATGAGGAGGCTCCCATGGCTAAAGGACAGAGAAAGAGACAAACAGGGGAAGACGAACAGAGATCCTCGGACTGGAAGCAGACCACAAGGAGGCAAAGGGCATCCCCGATGATCCTTGGTGGTCTGCGGACGGAGCAGAAGGAGGAGGGGGGGAAAAGGGAGTGTTCTCATCCACAAAGGAGTCACCTCATTTATGGCTGTTGGAGGGGGATGCCTGAGAGTCGGCCGCAGCTGTGAAGGCCTGAGGCGGGGATTTATAACTGTTGGAGGAGGGGCCTGAGCATCCGCCGCAGCTGTAAAGGCTTGAGGTGGGGATTTATGGCTGTCGGAGGAGGGGCCTGAGGGTCCGCTGCAGCCATGAAGGCCTGAGACGGGGAGAGTTCCCTCCTCATCCCCGAGCGTCAGGGCCTTGCCGGACGATCACGGTCAATGGCACTGCGATAGCTCAGGGAAGAGTGGCCCACTCGGGGGGAAAATTTACCTAAAGGCCAGAGAGGAGTGGTGAGTGTGAGGAGCCAGCGCCAGAAAAAGAGGACGAGGGCAAGCTGCTGCTGGTGTCGGGGGGAAGACGGGGCCCAGTTGGGGTGTCCCGTCTCCCGGGTTTCGGCACCAATGAAAGGAAAGGAGCGACACATAGCAGCAATTCACTGGAGAGTTCCGCTTTATTAGGGAAAGGTGCTGGGTTATATAGGAAGGGGCATGAATTGATTGAGGTGTCACTTCTACGGGGCTGGTGGCTGTTGGCTAGGTGCTGGGATTGGGAGGGGGGCGAGAGGTGATTGGGCTTCAGGTGGCGCCGGCGGGAACTGAGGACCCTGAAGAGAAGCCGGAAGTTTGCCATCTTACTGGTGGGGACCCTTCATATAGTATTAAGGTTAATTATAATAAAAGTATCAAATATATCATTATTTAAGTTAAAAGACAAGTAATAAAATAGAGGAACCTTTTGTAACACAAATTCGGTAGATACCCAGGATATATAAATAACTTTCCAATTCAATGAGAAAATGCTCTCACAATATATAGCTAAGAGATAGATTAAACATATTATATTAAGCAACAAAATCATTGCATTTCTTCTTTGAATTCCATAAATGTAAAGTTCTACAGGAGGAAATACAACTGATGAACAATTATATTGAAAATATGTTCAAACGCACTTGTCACCCAGGGAACTGAAAATTCACACAAATTTGATGCAATGATTTGTATCAACTTGGCAAAAATTAAAACATTTGTTAACTTCAAGTATTGGCTAGGGTGGGAGATACATTAACTTTCATGCATGACTGATAAGAATAATTTGGCACAGCCATTTTGGAGGAAAATTTGGCAGGATTCCTTAAAAATTAAAATATGTATTCCTTTTGACTGAACAGTTCTGCTTCTGGCTATGCAGGGAAAAAGCCTGACAGGTGTGCAGAAAGGCACATACGAGGGCATGGTTAAATAAAACCTGTTAAATCTTTCTTTCGGTGTAACTATACACAGCAGTTAAAAAGAAATCAGTAGTTCTATACGTTCTGACAAGGAAAGATCTCTATCTAAACATCCCTGTGTGACCTGTATAGTGATACTAACATACAAAACCATTCATATATAAAAAATCCCTATGTATTTCCAACTCTATATTTCTTTATGTTCTCTAGATAGGAAATTCATAGAGGAGGGAAGGCAAGTGGCCAACAACTACAGAAATTATGTTAAGCTACACGTGTTACTTATATTTTTATAACTGTATGAGTGCACACATTCATATCCACACACCCAGATACACACATACAAAAACATGAAAGGATACACAGTGAAGGGGCTAGGATTAGTGGCTATGTGTGATAGTGTGAATTATAGTAAGAAATATTATATTGGTCTCTGCCCTCAGTTCCTTATACAGAGCTCCTAAAACCCTTCAACGTTTCTAAGAGATAAGGACTGTAGGAGCATCTTTTGTTCTAACATTTGGTCTTTGCCCCCAGTTCCTGACGGTTCCTGAAACCCTTGTAATTTCCTGGGCAATGAGAGTGTCTTCTGTTCTAATGATTCAACTCCAGGTGGACTTCTGGATGGCTGGTGAATAAGGGCTAGTCACCAGAAAGAATAAGCCATGATTAGAAGCTTGGAATTTTCAGCTCTACTGCCCCATTCTCTAGAATGGAAAAGGGCTGAAAATGAAGTTAATGATTGAAGCCTCCAGAAAAATGCCAATAGTATGGTACTGGAACAAGAACTATGTATATGATCTTCCAGGTGGGTGAACACAGCCCCATACTGGCAAGGTGAGACACCCCAATTCCACAGGGACAAAAGTTCCTGTCCTCAGGCCCCTCCCAGACCTCACCCTATCTGACTTGTCAACCGGCTGTTCATCTGTATCCTTTATCGTATCCTTTTATAAACTGGTAATCATAAGTGTTTCCCTGAGCTGTCAGGAAAAGTTTGTAAGCTGCTCTAGCAAACTCACTGAAACCAAGGAGGGGCTCGTGGCAACCTCCGATCTGTAGCACTGTCAGACAGAAGTTGTGGGTGTCCTAGGGACCTACCTATTGCAAATGGCATCTGAAATAGGGTGAGAGCAGTCTTGCAAACCTTAACCTGTGAGATTTCCAGGTAGATAGTGTCAGAATCGAGTTACATTATAGGATACCTAGCTGGAGTTGTGGAGAATTGTTTGGTGCGGAGAAACACCTCCATACATCTGGTGACTAGAAGTGTCAGAAGGGAAGTGTTAGCTATGTGACAGTAAAGAGGCTAAGTAAATAAGGGAAAAATAGGAGGGGGGAAAAAACGAGGTGTTGCCAATACTCTATTCAAAAGTGCTTTCATTTTGTTGGCTGTTTTGAACGCAAAATTTGGCAATACAATCTATGTATTAATCCACATAATGAAAGCAATTAATTAATTTAAAAGCCATCAGGCATATAAATTAATTGGAAGTGTTACTTCGCCTAAACAAATTTTAAAATCCCTTTTGCTCATTTTCCTCCCAGGCATGCCCATGGGAGACCAGACAGACATTTCCAGAAAGAGGGAAATGTACGGGGTGCTCATCACATCAGATTTCTACCCCCTGCCCCTGCCCCGCCCAATGTTTAAGGTTCTTGATAACTCCCTGTTCATGATTCTGACTCCAGTCAGTTCCCAGGGCTAGACAGACCCAGGAATGCAGCAGCTTCTCTTCTCTGAGAGTCAAAGAGCTTAAGACCAGTGTCCACCAGCAGAGCACATCTTGCCCAATAATTAACTAGAAAATTGACCATTTTCAAAAATAGGCTTGGAGTGCCATCCTTTCAACTGAAGATCTCTTTTTAAAATCTGTGTGTAATAAAGGAGTCTTTTCAATGACAAAAATTCATTCTGTGTAATGACTTAATTCCCAATATTCGTTCCTGTTGCTTGCTGAACAAACATATAAAAATACAGTCAGTGATCACTTTTATTTTCATCCTGGAAAATTACCATATTCATTTTGAAAAACTTCTGTGTGAAATACCAAACCATGTGTTAAAGGCCCTCTTAAAACGTAGGCCAGATCTACTATTTAGCATAATGAAGATTACTGCTCTTCCTGACCAAATAAAGCTGCCCATGGTGCGGTGGCCTCAACCATTTATTTGTTTTTGTTTTTTTAAACCATTTTGCCAAGTACATTATCAATTTGGGGGGACTGATTTATACCAGTTTCCAATTCCTTAAATGTTTGAAATCAATTCCTTAAATATTGAAAAGTTAATTCTGCTTTATGACTTGATTTTGTAATGTCTCATACTTTCTAAAAGTATCAGATACATGCTTTTAATACTGTTGTGCTTCAGGCCTTTAAAATAATGCTAATGTATTCTTTCCATATTTTAAGGGTTACTCTAGTGAAGATGGGATAAAAAGTTACTTTTTGCTAATATCTTCAGAGAATTAAGCTGTTTCTACTTTTGGAATCTGGAAAGGAAATTTGTTCCTTCTCTCTTTCAATCTCTCTGTTTTACTCTACTTCTCTCTCTTTCACTTAGATCTGAGTATGCATCATGGAAATTAATTTCACGCCATGTTTCAAATTATTGAAAGTGAAATGATGTACTAATGCCCAATTGTTTCTACAGTTGTCAAGCCTAGCTCAAAGTAAAAGTCACTATTGGAAAATAAAAGGCTGGGAAGAAACTATTTAATAATCCTTTTAGTTATGAATGCAAACATCAATTGAAAGGACACTCCCTCAATTAATAACTATGTATATGGAGAATTTCCAGAAATGTAACAGAAAAGGCACAATCAATGAGGACCCAAAAAAGCAGACATCTCTGCTGAACTTGGGTCCATGGCTTTTCTCCAAAATGGCTGCTTCTTGTTGTCATTTGCAAAATTTGCCAAAGTAGAAGATACAAAACTTATATTTCATGATAAAAAAGAAATATGTGTTCCAAGGGCCTGTTGGCTATTTATAACTTTGGCAAAATCACATCATCTGAGTTACATCAAAAGAAAAAGCCAAGAGCTGACTAACCTTGGTTGTCTTTTCCAAGTATGCAATAGGCCTGCTTCTGATAAATTCCATTATGATACTTTTATTTAAAAAATTCCTGTAGGCATCAAACTATATTAACTTTTGAATCACACACAGTTTATCCATGTTTTTACTTTGAGCTCTGATAATGCACAATGAGTGTTTATATTTGTGTAAAATTAGAAGTAATATATACATGGAAAATTTCTCATTTTTTTCTACAGCTTTTCCTGCTTAAAAATTGTACAGAAGTTCAAGAACAACAGCCATGCCATATTGTCTTCCTGTCCCTGGTCCTTGGCACTGTGCCTAGCACAAGGTGGTTACTGTTGTTCATGAATGCATTAATGCTAGATATGTAGTAGTCATATGTATTCATGTATATATATTATTATGTTTCACTTTTGTTTCTAGTGCATGTTGTATGAACTGACATCTGTATATGGACATGTGGGACCACATATATAATAAGACTAATTTTGGATCCTGTATCAAGCCCTTTCAGCTCTCTGAAGGTTAAACATCTAACCTTCAGGGAACCTGGCACTTGGCTTTCTCTGCCAATCCAGTGCCTGGGGTGATAAAACATGGCCCCTAAAGAGTGTGTTTTAAATATTCCTTATTTAGGCAAATTTGTTATTCTTAGTCAGAGGAAGGTGCTGCAAGAAGAGAATCACTTGGTTGCCAGAGCTATTTGCAGATGGAGGAGATAAACCGGTCTGTATAAGGAGCCCTGGGTTTCCTGGGAGGAATCCAAACATTTCCTGCTAAGAGAGGTTCAAAATTTTAAGGATTCATAAGGCTGAACCATGTTGACAATCACTGAGAGCCTGTGGCAAGGAGGAACTGCAGGTTAAGTTGAAATTAAGTTGCAAGTCTGAAGTGAAATGGATTCCAAGGTCAGCTCCAACATCTGAGTTTAGCAACAGTTGGTGGAAGAATCTACCTGCTCTGGCCTTAGAGTTATATAAATAGCAAGACTATGGCTTCATCCAGCCAATGAAGTCACTGTGCATGACTGGAAAGGCTGCTCACTGAGAATTCTAATAGCCAGAATTTAAGTCTCTTCTCCACTGATCCTGCCAAGTCAAGAATGTTTCAGCTGTGGCTTTGATGGTAGCAGCAGAACAGGGGTCTCTCCTCACCAGGTTTCTTCCAACCAGCAAAGATCTTTCACTAATGTGAATAGCATTTCACCTGCCCATGGGACAGCCTTCTGTAGACCAACAATTAAAGGTATAGTGGCCCCTGGAAGCTCTGTTCCGCTGCAATCTTCATCTCCACCAAGACACCAAACCTGTCCCTCTCCATCTCTTGGGGGCTAAAGGCACCTGGAAATGATGTATAAGAGGATGAATGAACACCAACCCTCCCTCATGGGGTCAGTTCAACCTTGAGGAAAATCTGGCACCAGACAAGGTACCAATCCACCATCCATGGTTGCCTCAAAATTAGGAGACAGTAGCTTCTACTGGCAGCCAGCACCCCTCTAACACTGTAAGGCCAAAATGGACTTGACTGCACTCTCTTTCAATTATGAGCATTCCTAGGTTCCTGGTCTCTAATGGAGTGGACTCAAACGGAGGAAGGAAATAAAATCAACTTCAGAACTTCTGTTATTGGCAAGTAGGGAATAAAAAGTAACAATCTGGGGACACCATGAAGAATGTTATTTGTATCACAAATAATATAGAGTTATGAATTTAATAATAATATGGATTTTGAAGTTGGCCAATTTAATAAACTTCATTAAGAAAACTAAAGATGGAAACTATACTTATCATGGTGAGCATTTCATAATGCATATCTATTCATAATGTAATCACTGTTTTAAAAAGAGCTTTAAGAAAAACCATGACTATTTATAAGCAAGTATGAGATGATTTCTGTTAATGTTCTAAATTTTTCACACTTCCTTCATCTACACATTTTGGTATTCGTCTCCTGCACTGATTCTGGTTTTGGAAAGGTGATTTTTGACTAGATCAGAGCCTTGAAAAAGCACTTACGTATTTCTACTTTCATTCTTAGACCTCTGCCACTACTATAAGAACATGTTTGGATTAACCTGCGGCAGGATGAGATGCGTGGGCTGAATCTGAATTGTCCCACTGAAGTCATGCTAAATCATCCAGTCCCCAGCCAACTCCAAAGTGTACATGAGACACATGGATGAGTCTGGCCAAGATCAGCAGAAACACTAAACTGAGCCATACACCCATAAGAAATAACAAGCGGCTGTTGTTTTAAAACACTAAGATTCAGAGTGATTTGTTACACAGCCACAAGTGATACAGTAGGTGATCAGGTTACTACAATGAACTATGAAGTTATGAGTTAAAGAAAGAAAGCTGACAGTGCCAATTATTTGTTTTTAAGTCGTGCAGTGTATTTATATGTGAAGAAAGTGACTACATTAATGTTCTAGTAGCCAAAACTCATACCACCTCTCCAGTCTGACATATGTGACATGTGAAAAGACTTTGAAGCAAGATTTCTCCATAAACATGTTGACTGACAATAGTCAGAAAGGCTGTCATATGTTAATATAGGCAGTTCACTGAACATCTCTTGGTGACTCCCCTGGGCATCACTCAGGCAATAAAATAATTGGCACACACCATCATTTTTGCTTTAAATATTCTTTTTTTATTTTGTAAAATAATACCAAAAGAGCAAGGGTAACAAACAACTTTGTATCCACCACCCAAAATTTAAACAAGTTTATATTTTGTATGCATAGTTATAATTTGTTAGAAGAAATAAAATAATAAAAAGATATAACAATTAAATAATAGAATTTGGTTTCCCCTGGGACCACTTTCCTCTCTCCTTTCCCAAAGTAATGGTATTATGAATTTAGTGTATATTTGGTCAACTTTTAAAATAATAATATTAATTTATAATTATTATATGTTATTGTTTAATCCATATTTTTGAATGGCATTTTAAAATTATATTATTAATGAACTACATAAATAACATCATACTGTGTATTATGCTCTTCAACTTCTCTTTCCTTAAAATTTTTTTGAGATCTATCTAAATATTATAGTTCTAATTAATTCGTTTTAAGTGCTATATATAATTTCAAAGCACGACTATAATATCCTAATACTGATGGACATTTGTGCTGTGTCCTATTTTTCATTATTATGAAAATACCAAATTTTTTATCTTTGTTCAAATCTTCTTGAGACTATACCTAGAAATGGAATTTCTGGGTTATACTTACACACCTTTGAATATTTATGAAATGGTGCTGTATTGAGTTTCATAGCAGTTGTGACAATTTACACTTTTACCAGCAGTGCATGTGAATTCCCATTTCCAGATACCAGGTCTTACCTGACTTTATTAAACTTTTAAAGATTTTGTCAATCAAACAGATATAAAATATTATTTGTTCTTTAAGTTTCATTCCTAGAATGCTAGCAAAAATCACCATCATTTCATGTTTATTGTCAATGTAAGTTTCTGTTCTGTGAATTACCTGATCATTTCATTTTTCTATTGAATGATCTTTTTATGTTAACTTGTATGAGTCTCTTATGTACTACCCTTTCTGAATACTAAACTATACATGTTGTAATAGCTCATCCCACTCTGGCTCATGTCTATCTGTTCCTGGTATCTGTACTGGTTGTCTATTGCTGTGAAACAAAACCTCAAACTTAGCAGCTTAAAACAACCCACATTTATTGTCTTAGAGTTTCTCTGGGTCAGGAATCTAGACATGACTTAAGTGAGCCCAGTGCTTCAGAGTCTGTTACAGAGCTGCAGTCAAGGTGTCACCCAGGGCCAGGGTCCTACCGAAAGATCAACTGAGGAAGGATCGGCTTCCAGACTGAGGGATTCACTTCCTAGGTGGCATTTGGAAAAGCAACATGGCAACTGGTTGTATCAAAGCAAGTAAGCAAGCAGTCTTGGTGGCAAGACTGTAGTCAGAACCTCTCATAATCTAACCACAGAAAAGACACAACCTTAAGTTATGTTGAAGTATTCTATGGGTTAAATGCAGGTTACTCCAGAGGAAGGGATTACCCAAAGTCATGAATGCCAAGAAAAAGGGGTAACTGGGGACCATCTTAGAACCTGCCTACTGCAGTGTCTTTTTTGCACAGAAGCTTTTAAACATGATGTAACTCAATGTATCAATCTATTACTTAGGATAACAATCTTTTGTTTATGGTTTTACACTTTCCTTCATCTCTTTGTTCAAAAATCATTCTGTATTCTGAGGTAGTAAAAACAATGAGCTATGCTTTTAACTTACAGATTAATTTTTTGTCAAAACTAATCTTTAATTATTTTGTGATATTTTATGACATGAATTTTGGATGACTTTTTTCTATATAGAAAACTAAATATCTTAATACCATTCTGTCCCCAACAAATTTCAAATCCTCATTTATTTCATATATCAATATCCTTTGCATGATTTTATTTCCTTTTGTTTTGTTTTATTGGTCTATTTAACTATTGTGGACATTATCACTACAGTTTTTTTAAAAGCATTTTCATAATTATTATAGTTTTATCACAAATTTTGATAATTGGTAAGTCATCTTCAACTTTTTCAAAATGGTTTTGTTTATTTGAAACAAGTTTTAGAATGAGTATGTCAAATTCTTTGATACATTTTGTTTATATTGTTTTATTGGAACTGACGGTATTCCTTGTTATGGCTAGCATGGAGAGAATAGATATCTTTTTATGCTGAATTCTTTCACCTAGGATATGATATATCTCATCATTTAGTCAGGCCTTTCTTTGCTCCTTTTATCATTTTTTAAACAATTTTTCCCCAAAAAGGGCTTGCCACAGCTCTTTTTCAGATTTATTCATGGTACTAGTAGTTTTTGTTACCACTCTTAATTATATCTTATGTATATATACTTTTCCAATCCTCTATTTAAATAAAGTCTGGGGTTCTTTCAATTTTGGGCTACAAACATGTAAAAGAGACATTGGCTATGTACGATATCAGATCTCTTCACTCTTCAGTTTGGCCCCATTTTCTGGTGTGGAAAGACTGGTTCAACATAATTTCTCCCATTAACTTGACAGAAAGAGAACTGTTCCATGAAAATGTGAGTTCAAGGAGTATCATTTTAATTTGTTGCTAAAATTATATTAGAATTTGTCTTAGGCCCTCTCTAATGGAGATCCAGTGTCAAATTCTTGTAGCTTCATGCTGCTTCCACATCTAAGCATTCCAGGGCTGTGGATCTCAGACTTCCACTCTGTCATGGGTAGGTAGGAATCTTGGTGTTTTAAACTCTAATTTGGCTCTTGCTTCTGCTTTTCCCTGATGCAAAATGCACTCTTTTGTGAGATCTCCTCTGGTCTCTTGCTGATTCTGCTGAGCCGTGCTCTGTTGGGATTCTCTTGGCCCTGCAAAGACTTAGTTCTTCCAAGGTCAGGATCTCTTAACTTAGCTCTCCAAACTAGGTCCTTCTCTCCAAAGGCCCCATTACTGCAGATGTAATTAACTGTAGGGACACACCCCTTAGAAATTCCAAAGCATTTCCCTCTATATGTTCTAGTGAGACATAGAAAATTGACACCAGTCTCCCTTTTTGGCTCTCTGAGAGTTTATTAAATTCTCATAGAACTTCAAAGCATGATCTGATGGCCCAAGTGGACAAGCCTATCTTTAGATATGTTAAAAATTTGTCCACCTTTCCAGTGGTGGACTCATCTGGAGAATTCATATTTTTCCCCATCTCAGCTCTTGACCTCTTGCCCCCAGGGCCAAGTGTGGGATCTTTCTGCTACAGCGAGCACGTGCACACACACACACACACACAAGTTCACAAATTGAGTTTTCACTGGGTCTTCTGTCACAGTTTTATTTTTCCCCATGTTCACTGATGATAAATGATGTAAAACATTTCATAAAGAGGACCTAAAATTTGTCAAAACTAGCATGAAATTTAGAAGAAGAAATAGGACCCCGGATAAATGTGATATGAAATCATTTTTAAATACACTGATTCAATTCAATATACACATATTTTACTTAGGATATTTGCATCGATAATAATGAGCCAAATGGATTTATAAATTTTCTACATTAATCATTCCTAACAGAATTCACCAGTGTGCCTGCGAATGTTAGTCTTTCAAAAATGCCCCAGACAATAAAGTTTAGACAGTCTTTTCAGTATGACAATTTCATATTTAATGACATCCTTCCTAGGGATTTACAACATACATTAAGAGACTGCAAAGTCCTACAGTAGAAACGTGTATTTAATTTTGCTTCCCTATCACTTTGACTCTGAAACTCTTTCTCTTGCAAAATATCCTGTTGAGAGTACAGGAAAATGCAGAGCTATTGGGAATACGGATACTTTAAAAAGAAATGAAAGGATTCCTTTCACCTTTATGGACTGAATTTCTATTTTTGGTGCTATAGATAATACTCCAGCATTGGAGAAAAATAGTCAGTTTGCCTTGTTTCAGCTTAGGCAGTAGGTCTTGATGTTAGAATTAACAGTGGTATGGTTGTGCAGAATGTTTATCTTATACCATTAATCTTGTTCAGGGATCAGCAAACTATGGCCCAGAGCATGAGCCAAATCCAGCACTGCTTGAAATAAGGTTGCCAAACTGGCTTTCTTACTTAACCAAAACAGCTGGCTAATGTAACACAACTAATCCTAAATATGAATGGTCACAGTGACAAGTATTATCATGTCCAATGTGCTAGAATTGCACACTTGTATCTGTGGTAGGAGTTATCACCATTCCCACCTCTAGCCCCTCAGATCCCCTGTACCGGTTCTGTGTACCTGTGCCACTGATTTTATGTTTTGTTCTTAACAATTCATAGCTCCAACTTTCCTCAAAGGACCAACATTAGGCTATTTCATCAGGATCTTGGACAGTCAGAAGTAATTGGGTTTTCATGTTCCCTAGAGACAATCTGTAGCCAGTGACTGACTGGCACAGAAGCATAAAAGCCACTCCATTTGTTTTGAGCAGCAACAAACTCTAATGTGTGACTTTGCTCCAGAGCTCCCAGTGGATTAAGTCAAGGATGGGGCTTTACTTGAAATCATACTTTTACTTAGCTTTCTCCCCTTCCCTATTCTGTGTCTTATTGGTTTTCCTGGGTACACTCACTTAATAAGTCATTTGCATAGGTACCCTGGTCTTAGGATTGCTTCTGGAGAAGTGTCATTAACTAATAGGATTCAGTCTCAGAGCCCAGTTTTTGGCCTTCCGTCATTTGCTGATCCCATGGCTTAGCTGAGATGTACTCTTGGTCAGGGGAGAGATACGAGGATCTTAGTGACTTAGTCTTCCTGTCTCCAGGGAAAAAAGTTACCAGGAAAAGGCCTATGGAGTTCTTCCAACTTTAATGACTTCGATATTTTTCATTCTTTGATGAGTATGTAGCTACTGCTAGACAAAGTTACCTGAATTTATTAAAATTTTGATATAGCTTAATCAGGAAGTTTGGCACAACTTGACTACAGTCTGTTGCTGTTTACAGGAACTAAATCATATCATTAAAAGATTTACAGGGCATTCATGCCTTATGTTTCTTCCCAGTTATTTATCTTTCAAAGATATAGCCAAGTAAATAATGGAAGACAAAGGAGACTGGAACTAAATAAAAGTATGAGCTACTGTCCCTTTTGCTGATTAGTTAGATATTATCACAATCAATTCATTAACATGGAAAACTCCCATATGATCAGATGATATTTTGCTTTCAAGATTGACCTTGAGTAATGAAAGGTTGAAAAATAACAAAGCAGAGAGTCTCTGGAATGAAACCTCCCTTGCTTGTTTGTGTTTCCCACTAAATATATAAAATTGGCCACAGAATAAAGACACAACAAATGAAGTAAAAATACTTGTAATTTCAAAGGGTAATAACAATTTGAGAATACTACATAAATTATGAACAATCTGGTGAAATTAAGACTGGTTTCTTCTCTGTTCAAGAGTTGTAGCAGCCTATGAAGGCAGTACCTCATGTTCCCAATCTTCACTTTTTCAAATTAATAGATTTCATATCACATTTATCCGGGGTCCTATTTCTTCTTAGCTATAGCATAATGGTAAAGGGCAGTTTCTTGATCCAGACCTGCCAGCTTTGAGATTTTAGGAGAGCTTTCTTAACTTTTCTTTTTCATGTTCTATAAAATGAAACTAGTTATAGCAACTTTAAAAATTGGACCTCTGACAGATATGGCTCACTCCTGAAAGCAGTTTGTTTAATTAGGTAATGCTATGTATGAATTACTAATATTTGCAAATTGCTTCTTCACAATTTGATTTGACATAGGCATTACATTGTACAGCTAAGGAGGACACGGATCCAATTTTTTGACAGGCATACTCTCGATGTTCCAGGGACAGGAAGGAAGTCGCTGAACTTTTTATGGATCATCTTTCTACACCTTCCCTGAGGAAAGGAGTCATACTTTTAATTATCTTGATCATTTTAATAAGTGATCTGTTTCCCAGCACTTAGAAGGTCTGTTCATTGCACATTACTCTTACATGAACTTGTATTAAGGGAGCTGCAAAGTGCTGGTAATAAAGTGACTTGAAATGAATGGGAGCTTCATTTAGTAAGTAAATATAACTTGGGAATATAATTTGATGAGGTTAATTCTTGGGCTGAAATTCTATTGTCTACAAATGATGTAATCTGGAATCCACAGATTATAATTAACTCTGACCACTGAACATGCCTTCTCATATCTGCCCCTGTAAGAGCTTCTGTCTTTAATTCCATTTTCTTTCTCCTCATTTTAACAAGAGATGAAGGAATTGCTATCATTTCACAAAAAAGTAAAATAAAATAATAGTGTTACTAAGTGGAATCTGAGATCATTCTTGGAAAATCAAATTGGTGATTTTCTGGGAATCCACTGGCTGAAAGAGAAAGACTACAGAAAAACCCAAACACATGGAAAATGGCTTTTCCCCTGTGCTACTGGCTCTCTCCCGCCACCAATTCTTGAATATATCTTTTTCAGTCATCATATCCCACCTTCAGCTTGGCAACGCTGGACAACAAAAGCGAGATGAAGTGAATTGTGGTTTTTGTTTGTTTTTTTCAGACTACATCTTTCTACATTTTAAAGTGAAAGCTCTTCAGCACAGTGATGTTCATACTTGGTCTTGAAAGCAGGCCAGTAGATACAGGAGGGCCCAGACCTGAGGGCTGCAGATGGAGTACCAATGGCATCTACTCTACAATCCACACAGTCATGTCTTAAGATGTCCTAGAATAAGTACAAATGAGAAGCAAGGCAGTTCACTGAAAATTTCATCCTGGAAGACCTCTCTTACAGTGATGCCAAAACTTTTGTATATACCTTTATCACATAAAATCTATCACAACATATTTTTAATTATTTGTTTTCCTTTCAGTTCCTTCTCTGAACCTTATCTCAAGAAATCTGTCTCCTTTAAATCTGCACAGTACTTCCTGTCTGTACCAGTTACTTGGAATAATTATATCCTACTTTGTAATAGTGTTTATATAGTGATGTACTCATTTTCTGACATTTTGATACATACTTCTAATTCCCAGTACCTAGCACTTAGTGGACATTCAAAAACATTCTGCTTATCTTACTGTAAAAAAAAGAAATAGCTGGTTCCCAAAGTTTAACATATAAGAATTATTAAGTTTACTTGCCCTTAATTTTTATAAAAAAGAATCAGGGTCCTTAGAAAATAGGGAAGCCAATATAAAATGAACAATGAATGGCAGCATTATGAACTATTTTATGAAAAATAAGAGTTTTCTAAAAGGAAGACTGCACAATACATTTTTTTCAGCTATGCGTTACTTGTTTAACGCTTCTCACATAATGTATCTTCGTCTACTTGCTGAATTTTACTCATTTATGTAGCCAGTTAAAAACTGAAAATGTTGCCTTTATACTTAAATCTATTTCTTCTCAAATTTTATAGCAGTGGAAGAACATCTTTCATTCCAAGGTTATTCTCTTTAGTTACAATGTCATTTTATGTCTGCCTTGCTCCAGTTTCCACACTCTGGTAAAAAGCAAGTCTGAAGGTTTCTGTCTGCCATGATGTGGTTTAAAGAGCGTTGTCATAATCCTCAGAATAAATGGACACAGGGCTACTCCCACCACCCTACCTCCCATGCCCAGGAAGCCTGTGACTTTCTCCTTCTGGTGTAACTGGATTGCTACTGACCTGGCTTTTGCAGCCTGGAAATATTCCTGGCCTCCCAGGAACTATAAACTCCGGGACACCTTCTGGCAGCTTCAGTCAACCTAAGTGATTGTTTATACAACTAGGATTGTTTCCACTTAGTCTTAAAATCCAAAGGCATAGTCAAAAGGTATGTGCCTCAATATTTTTCAGACATTTTAAACCGCACATGCAATCAGCTTGTTTTTAAAGACCATGGAATCTCTAGTCACACGATCTGCTGTCACTCAGAGAAATACCACCATGCTGCTCATCTCCACCACACTCTTGGTGGTTTATTTTTTTTAAAGATTTGGTTGTGTCTTGCAGTATTCAGTAAAGTGAGAAGTAAATATAGAACTTCGGCAAAATGGGAAATAAACTTCGAACTTCAGTGGAGTGAGAAATAAACTTTGACCTAAAGGAGAGTGAGAGAGAAACTGCATGTCATTCCTTTAATCCAGACCATGCAAACGTTTTCATGCAAACTATACATATATAGACATGGCATGCCTATAAAGATACTTAGCGTGGTGGTAAAAATAAAAATGTATACAAACCATTTGAATCAGATGTTTTGAAAAACCAAGCCAATGCTCCAAATAAATCTTGGAGGTATGATGTATAAAACAATTCAAGATCTACTCTAAAGACTGGAGAATTCATAATGAAATGGAACAGTTTATGTATGGAATGTATGACGAACACTAAAATATGGATATAAATTCCTTTCATCTTAGAGCATACTAAAGGAAGTTTTTCACACTTAACAATTTTAGCAAGCTATTTTATTTATAATTTTATTTTATGATTTTTCCCTACTGGAACCTTTTCAGGAAAAACCAGTCAGTGTTGATAAAAATAAAAATCTATTCAGTTCTTTTTTTTCTCCCTCCTTGCATAGATAGTTTTATTTAAGATGTTCTTTCTCATGAACGCCTGCTGATATTTAGATTCTTTATATTCTCTCAGAGGAAAAACACATTTCAAGGCATCTGCAAAATTTTTAAATACAATGGAACAGAACTTCTTTATTCAAAAAATGATGCTCATTCAAGGTGAGACTATCTTCCTAAATTCTGGATTTCCTTGGCTATTTTGAAATGTCTTGCTTTATGTCAATGAAGTCTTAGTACTTCAGGCAACTTGTACATCTGTGCATCTTGAATTGTGTTAATCAGAGCAGCAAAAATAAGTAACTATAACAATGAACTTCAAAGCAAAATTTATATTACACAGAGGCCACAGTTCAAATAGGATAAAAACATGCCCAAATATTATTTTTAAATGTATTTACTAACATGTTGGTAGTAAATATTTTGATTTTTAATGCAGTTGAGGAAAGATGTATATTCACTTTCACGTCCAGGGAACTTTTCTGGGACTAAGACAACGTATTAGCCAGTTTTAATAGTGTGAACCAACATTACATAAGGTAATTTCTCACGATGAAGTGTTCTCAATGCCTTCTATTTTATGATTTAACTATGTGGGATTCCAGAAACAAATTCTAAGGGGAAATAATAGTTAAAAGCAACAGTAGGGTTCATTTAAAATATCCCTTTTATTTTTTCATGATGTCGACCACTGCGTGCAAGATCCATTCTTTCAAGATGGAAATAAAGAAGCAGAAATGAGCCAAAGACTATTAATACAATGAATACATTCAAATTGTCACAGTGACAGCAGAGCTAGTTCACTCAGAGGTTAGTTAAATAATTATTTTAAGGACTCACTGTCCTTTCTGGGAAAATGAACTGTGTAATGTCAAAAGCTCTCAGGATGTGAAAAAATCAGAACAGTCATGAACATGGATTAATATCTATTCATAAAACACTAGCTTCATTTACTGAATTATAGGAGGCACAGTAAATGTTTATTTAGCACAGTTGTGTTGAAATCACAGTACTCACTCGTCTCTATTAGGCAGATGTCACTCGGTCCACTGCAATTGCCAAGTGTAATGGAAGTGGCATATAACAATCATGAGACTGGCTGTGGTTGCCTTTGACAGGAAAGGAGGAAAAAGTAAATACATAGAGAAGAAGCTGCTGTTCGTTTTTGTGGGGTGGGAATTATTTTCTGGATAACAATTAAAAGGTTCTCGAAAAGGACTGAAATTAGGGCTTCATTATATGCACTGCTGTATCCCAATGCTTATATAACAGTGCCTACAACACAGTAAGAATTTAAAAAATATACTTTGAATGAATGAGTTACAATAATACAAAAGATTGATAAAAGAATAACTTTAAAAGACAACTTGTTTGGAAGATCTGTTTCCCAATTTTAAGAGTATTAAAAAACATGAAGGTTAATTACTATGATTTCTCTTATTTACTCCCTTACTGTGGTGCTGATGACTCCTCAGTTGGATAAGGTTGGTGGGAAGATACTAAGAAGGAGGGTCTATGTATTCATGGAAAAATCTGTGTTATGTTCTAGACTTCTATCATACATCATGCCATACTTAATCCCAATTTGTCATTTCATTGTTCAATTACAAGACAAATTTTTGTCTCCTAAATTTACCCAGAGTTCTTACTGTTTATCCTTCTACTCCCTCCTGTAATTTATTTTCCCAACACAAATGCTTCTACCCTTGATTTTCCATTCTTTTTTATTGTTGTTTCCATTACATTAACAAATGCAAAGGAATTCAATTACCAACGTCTAAAAGTCCCAAACTAAACTCATTATCTTCTCAGATTCGGTCTCCATCCAGTCCTATTAATACTTAGAATAAGAAGGTACAAGTACTAACTGAAATCCTCAATGTCATCTTAGTTCTCTTCACCCAAGAGGTCATTGAGTTCAATCAAGTTTGTTTCAAAAATATATTTCAAATTAATCACCTCTTGTGCCTTTTCTCTTTTATCACCTATGGCTGGGCTCTCAGGATAAACCAACTCCTCTCTAATAAAAGTCTTCAGGGTTTTATGCTCACAAAACCTAATGTCACCTCATCCATTGTTTTCAAGTGACCTTCCCAGAATATAGGCATGTAATTTCTCAATTCAGAGTCATTTCACAAATCCCTACAGGCTACAGAACCAAATCTAGCTTTATAGCCAAGATCATAATCTTTGCAGCCTATATCCCCCTGCTTACTTATTGCATATCTCCATTTCCAGACCTCATGATCATCTGAACATAACATGTACGATATTTTGTCAGTTTTTCTGTTGCTCTTATTTTAATGGCTTGATAGTCCTTCTTGTTCTTCTTGCCTTCAACTCCTGAAGTCCTCCTCACCCTTTCAGGTTGAGATCAGATGTTAGCTCCATCATGTTGATTTCTGTTTCTTCTAAGTAGGCATTAGTTTGGCCCTAACTCGGTCCAGAGCCCACTTGATGACTCAGCTGATACCTAACGGTAATAATTGTGAAAATAAACCTCAGATTAGTTGTGCTGAATATAACCAAATGCCTGTTATAAATCTTCAAAGAACATTAATTCACAGGCCAAAGATAAAAACATCTATCAGTGAGACATGTCAATAACCAAACCTAAAGGATATAAAAGCTGTTAAAAATGAAGCCTTTTAATGTCATTATTGTGACCCTCCTTTTGATGTTTAAGACTATATTTACCACTGAAATGAAAAGAGTGCAGCCTCTGAAATTACTTTGATTGGTGTTTGATTCCAGTGCCCTTTTGTTTCTAATGGCTCTATGAAAGTGAGTTATCTTTCCTTGTTTTCACTCGGCAGTGCCTCTGAATTTCATTTTCAAATGGAATATGTAGTAGCAAAAAAGATCATAACATTTCTTAGGCTATGTTTTCTAATCACCTAAGATAATGATAATGATAACAATACATAAAATGAATTGTGCTCTTACTCTCTGCCAGGCATCATAATGAATGTCTGTACATGTATCTTTTCATGCAATTATCTCCCACCCCGTAATGCAGGTACTATTATTATTTTCATTTGTAATTCACATAACTACTTTTGGAATGACTTATAAGCTGCTTTTTAATATATAAACATTTGATTGCCAGCAAAATACAAACAGCTAGGCTTCATTAATAATCAAGAGTATGTAACTTAAAATTACAACCGAATATTTCTGCACTGGATGGCTAAAATGAAACACACAGTACCAGTTGTCTGATGGACCAGTTGAAATTCTAAAACACTGCCAAAGGGAGAAAAATTTGGCCAATCACTTGGGAAAACTGTTTGGCAGAATCTAGTAGAGTAAAAAAGATGCATGTTTCTTAACTCAACAACTCAACTCCTAGTTAAATACCCACAGAAATGTTCACCAAAAGATACAGGCAAAGAATAGTGATAGCACTTTTTTGTAGTAACCCAAACTGAAAAATATTAATGCCCGCCAATATCAGAATGATACATAAATTGTAAGATAGTCACCCGAAGTAATTCATACACAATAATTCAAAGATAATGAACAAACTACATCTACATGCAACAATACAAATGTATCATGAAAATATAATGTTGAGCAAAAGACATCAGATATTCAAGAATTATGTACTATTTGATTCCATGTATATAGAGTTTAAGAAGAGGCAAAAAATCCATGGTGGTAGAAGTTAGAATAGGGTTACCTTTGGGAGATTAAGGAACATCTTATTTCTTGTTCTGGATGTTGTTTTCATGGATGTGTTCTGTTTGTGAAAATTCATCAAGATGCACACTTACAATTTTTGCATTTTTCAATATCCATGTTATCCTTCAGTCGGAATTTTACATATAAAAGTTAACATTTGCTGTTTTTGCTAACATTGTGGCCTAAGGCTGGAAGACAGCAGCCATCTTGTGACCATGAAGCAGCTTTATCGTAGAGTAGCCCCTCCGATGATGCACCATTGTCAGATTCATTGACTTCAGGTCAAACAAAGATGATTTGGAAATAATGGAGAGTTTATACTTCACACCAGAGGCTCCTTGCTATCTCTTTGGCCTCAACCTTGCACCTCACTCTCCTCCTTCACCCAGCTCAGTCTCAGAGTCTCCTTGTAGCTCCTCAACCATGCTGGGCATGCTCCTGCCTAATGGCTTCTGCCCTGAACTATTCCATCTACTTCAAATGCTCTCCCTCCAGAGGAATCTGCAGAACTTGCTTCCCCTTCATTCATGCCTCTGCTCAAATGTCATCTCATTGGAGAGACCTGTCCCCACCTGTACATATAAAATAACATTCTCTCCACCCCCTTACCTTACTGTATTTTCAACACTGATATTACTATCTATCCATTAAAAATTTGCCCATGGAACTGCTTCTGTCCATTCAAATATAAGCTCTGTCAGAGAAGGTGTTTTGTGCTATTTTGTTCATAGTCATAACCTCAATGTCTAAAACAGTTCCTGAAAATATGCATAGGTGTAGGACAACTATGTTTGATTGAACAGTAGAGTGTAGGACCACTATGTTTGAACAATAGTAACATATGACTTTATTAAAGCCAAAGACAATCTCCAGAAAATCCAATTTCCCTTTTTCTGCTAATTTAAAGCAGAAAAGTGCCAGTGGGCAATTGCAGCCTGGGATGTTCTTAGATTTCTCTGACCCATCCACCTTACTCTGCAGTTTAATTTGGGATCTTTCACAATCTGAATGTGAAAACGTCTTCTTCTTTCTCAAAAAATTCTCCTCTCAAAAATCAAATGCTCAACTTTCAGACACAGTTTTAAACATCCGTTTAAAACCTCAAAAGTCCCAAATTGTCTTTTCACTTCCTGTGCATGCTTTTGTGTTTTCTCTTTGATACTCTGGCCCCATGGCAATAAAGAGGTCTCCTATGTTAGGAGATAGGAAGGTCTTAGAGTCAGGGGAAGGACCTCTTACGATATCCAAATTACGTCCTAACACTCATTTAACAAATAACTATCACGTGCTCCACTTGTGCCCAGACCTGGGTGGGGGAAGGGTGTATAATAGTGAGTAAGTCAGATGTTTCCTGCTTTCAGTGGGGCTTACATTCCAGTTGAGGGAGAATCTTAGGTTGGCTTCTTTCAGAAGCAGACCCTGAAACAAGAACATGGACACAACCGGTTTACTTCAGAGATGATGTGGAGAGGGGCAGGAAAATAGGGAAGAGAAGGAAGATTATGAAAGTGTGTTAAAGAGCTGGTACTGCTACGGACAACTGGGGCTCAGTGTTGCTCAGGATTTATGATATATTTCGCAAAGTCCATCTCAGAGTCATCCCACCCAAGTTTCCATCAACCTTCAGGCAGCATCCTGAAAGCTCCAGGAAGGGAAACTTGGTGCTCTGACCTGCGCGCTTGTGCAGGCTGAGTGTGCTCCTGGGAGGGAGGATCGGGGGCTCGGGTCACAGGGCCAAGAGGGAAGCCTGGGAAAGAGGGACAACTGGAGAGAGACAACCTTCAGCTGCAAAGGGACAGACAGCACACCACTTGGAACTAAAAAGCCAACAGAAATGTAGCTAATTGCAATGACAGGGTAGCTGTGCTAAATTGGCCAAGAAATATCCTTCTGAGTGTGTGATATTAAGTTGAAATACGCAAGGTAGAGGGGCTTGGTCCTGCTGGCATCACAGGAGAGAGCGTTCTGGGACCAAGAGAAGCACAAGACAAAAACCAGGATGCCGGAATTCGTTTGGTGTGCTTAAGAAACTGAGAGATGTGTGGGGTCAGAACCAAGTAAGCAAGAGAAGGAAGGTAAGGGATGTGGTCAGAGGAATGCTGGAGCTGGGAATTCTGTGGGCCCACTTTTATTTGAAAGGTTATACATGTATTACATATGCTCACATACACACATATGTGTACATCTGTATATATGTATTTCATCACATATACACTCTAGAAGTCCAGATATATATTTATGTAATTGTTCATAGGAATTTATTTATACATACCTGTTTCATGGGAGATGAAAATAATTAAATATGTTTTAATTCCCAGTCATTGGACACAAATGATCAATGTAGACAAATAAGTGTGTATTTTGTGATCCTGGTGGAAGTATCTGTGAATAACTGTAAGTGTCCAGTCATGTATAACCAGGACGCTGCTGATGAGTATTACTAAGAAAGCAGCATTAGTGGGGAACTAGCTGGCAGAGGAAAAAGGAAAACAGAAGGTCGGCATGTACATCTAAGTGCATACTCATTTCATTTTTCAATGGAAACTCCTCAAAGGAAAGATCTGTGATACAATGAAAGGAACTGACAGTAAATAAATAATAAAAACATGTAACTTGAGACTTTAAGCCTGATGGGGAACTTTTTATCTTTTCCTATAATTTTTCTTCTTTTTAGAAATATTGGCTGTCACAAAACCAGACAAATTTAGTATTGAGTGTCTCACCCCAAAACCCATTTCTGTTTTTTGTTTTTATTTTTTGCTTTACCAAGATGCAAAGTTAGTGGGAAAGGCAAGTGTATTTATTATTTGACTTCAATTCAGTATTCATTGGCATTACAGTGGTCTGGGGAGCCTTTTCACAGAGGAGAGAAGATGGTTGCTTTGACAGTGAAATTAGAGAACCACGTGGGCACATTATGTTGAGTCGGCAGTGAAACGTTTGCGGCACACCTGTTTTATGCAAATGATACAATAGCGTGAGAAAATCAGTGAGGCAGCATTGTTCTTTATTGTCTTAAAGGCATGGGGTCATGGAGACATTGCTGATATGGGCTCATTTTTAATGGATTTAAAATTAGTGTCTTACCTATTGAAATCTTGCACGGCGTGTGAAATGACTCGCTCTGCGGTATCGCTGAGAGGAAGCTGGGTAATGGGAAGAGCAGAGACATCCATGTTCTTTCTTCACGGAGCTCTCACTGCACTTACCTGTTCACTCTCCATCGCACAGAAAGCCTGTGATTGCCTGATCAGCGGCACCACTGAGGGCCCGAGCCTTTAAAGTCTGCCCAAGAGGGTGTTCCAGCCTCCACTCTGGCTCCTGGCCCAATTTTTACAAATTACGCAGTTGGATCATCCTTTTGTCATCCCATTGCTATGAGGCCAGCTGTTACCCTTTGGAACATAATCCACTTTCTACACTCTCCATAAACATACTGTTTGAATTGCATCAAACCAGAAAAGAATACAGAGGAAAAACAGTTGAGGAGAAAGAGACCCTTGCTCCCCTCCAAAACTTGCATGTTTCATATCAGATTGCTGATTTCTAACTTTTGCTCCTAAGAAACTCAAAATGACCTGAAAATATGTAGAGAGTTGAGAAATTAAGACTCTATGACAAGACACATTTTTATCCTTTTCTGCTGTATGTATAATATTGTATGTTGAAATCAACCCAAATTTCCCTCATGGGAGAATGGATTTTAAAAATTGTGGTATTTTGTTGTAATAGAATAGCTACTGAGCAGTACAAGGAGATGAGCTACTGATAAATGCAGCAAAATTGGATGAATCTCAAATCCATTAACAGCAGGTGAAAGCTGTACACTGTATGATTCCATATATACCCCTTCCTGGAAAACTCTAAACTCCAGAGAAGAGGTGAGATCAGTACTTGCAAAAGGCTGGGAATGAGTTCAAGAGAATTGATTGATTATAAAGGCATGGCAGAGGTCATGTGAAGAAATGGAACTGTTCTATTACCTTAATGGTGGTGGTGGTTATACAACTATGATTATATAAGGTATTTTGTCAAGACTCATGGAATGGCATACCAAAAAAGGGTAAATTTATGGTATGTAAATTTTACATTAATAACCTTTATTTCAAAAACTGTTCTTGGTTGAAAACTTCACTTCCTTCTACTTTATGTTAAATAAGCAGCATACTACTCTCGTGTTTCTCCCTGCAACATGTTGTGGTGTGTGCTGTGAAGTGCTGTGGTTCAGGCTCCTGCTGTCACCTGCGGCTGTGATTGGTCAGGTAAGAGGCAGTGGAGGTCAGAGCCTTCTTCTGCAGCAACAAGGGGCAGTTTTGTTGTAGATGCGTCTGCTATGGACAAAACCTATTTAGGGTTCAATGTAATTAAAATGTTTGAAATGTGGTCCTTACTGTTTGGAGCTCTTTCAGTTTTGAAAAGCAGAAATTTGCTTCAAACTGGAGTTAGAAAAGAGAAACTGGGAAGCCAATAGGATAACTGGAGGAAACAAAGACAATTTTAATTGTGCAAATTAGAGTTGTATCTGATGTTTACAATCTTAAGAGATGTAGGAGATGACCTAGTGAAACTGGGAAGCCAAGGCTTAAAGGAATGTCTTGCTCTTCTAATGCTGCCACTTTAAAATTGTTGCCCTGCAATAAAATGCTTGTTAAAACAAAGTGTTACTTACCTTCCAGAAGCTAGTAGCCTAGACAAGGGCAAAAGAGAGTGTATTGATGAAATCATTTTTTGTCTTATGAAATAAATGTTGTAGTTGTGGAGCTAAATTATTGCCAAACAATAATAAACTGGAATGATCTCTTTAAAATATATATATATATTTTTAGAGGGCATCTCTCATATTTATTTATCAAATGGTTGTTAACAACAATAAAATTCAGTATAGGGGGGTCAACACTCAATGTACAATCATTAATCCATCTCAAGCCTAATTCTCGTCAGTCTCCAATCTTCTGAAGCATAACGAACAAGTTCTTACATGGTGAACGAATTCTTACATAGTGAATAAATTCTTACATGGTGAACAGTACAAGGGCATTCATCACAGAAATTTTCGGTTTTCATCATGCAATATGACCTATAAACAATCAGGTCAAATATGAATATTCGTTTGATTTTTGTACTTGATTTATATGTTGATCCCACATTTCTCCTATTATTATTATTATTTTTATTTTTAATAAAATGCTGAAGTGGTAGGTAGATGCAAGATAAAGGTAGAAAACATAGTTTAGTGCCGTAAGAAGGCAAATGTAGATGATCAGATGATCAGGTGTGTGCCTATGGACTAAGTATTAATCCAGGCTAGACAAGGGCAGCAAGACATCCACGGATGCAGAAGATTTCTCTCAAAGCAGGGGGGGTGAGGTTCTGAGCCTCACCTCTGTTGATCCCCAAATTCTCACCTGATGGCCCCCCTGCGACTGTGCCTGTCTTAGGTTGTTCCTCCCTTGAGGAATCTTACCCGTCTCTGGCTAACCAGTCATCTTCCGGGGCCATACAGGGAAATGTAAAGTTGGTAAGTGAGAGAGAAGCCATATTGTTTGCAAAGGTTAGCTTTTTTACTTCTTTGCAGATTTATGCCTTGTGGCTTCTATGCCCAGCACTTGTCTCGAGGTATCTTTACCACCTGGAGGAATTATGATACTCGGTAAATTCGATATGAGGCACGAATTCTATTTAAGGGTTGTAATTAGGAAGGAAGAAGAAAAGCTATAGATGTAGCATATGAAGGAAACATGGGAGGATTGATTATTTCTTTGACATATCTTCTTGTATAGTACCTTAAGTATGTATAGGTTTTAAACTACTAACTAATTTGCACACACATATTAACATAATAGGAATACGGTGACATAAACAAAGCAAATCTATAATTACCATCCATCTCCAGTGAAGCCAAGAAAACCATTTAGGCACCCTAGGCATTTGTGAAAATTTATGTATGATATCATGGATATTGTCCAACTGTACTTGAACCATCAGACAAATTAAAGCAGCCCATTTCTGGGATCTGTTCACATCCCATATGTTCTTTGAACCATAGATAGTCTATAGTCATGAGATTTTGGAGTGCTACAACTTGCACCCCTCCCAACTCCTGGTTGAGTTCCAACAGTACAGATCCGGTCAAATTCGTTGTCTCACTGTATGCACATGCCAGCCTAGACATCTCCCTCCTCATTCCTATGGCAAGTCCAGGAGACGGTGGGCTGGATGCAGCCACAACCGCAGCATCGTCCGGATCCCTGTAGAGGCTTTTTGATGATCATCCCCCAGCACAAGTCCTCCAGAGAGTGCTGATGCTGGAAGCTCCTCCTCATATCGTATCTTAGTTCATTTTCTGGGTATCCAAGCTAGGCCTTGATCTTCTGCATAGAAACAAACAGACCCTTTACCCACACTTTGACATGCCCTCTATACCACTGTGCAGAACTCATTGGAGGTCAGCACACAGTAACTGCTTTTTTTTTTTTTTTTTTTTAATTAAGAGAAAGGAATATTATCAGAAAAGAGTACCTCTATAGCTGATAATCTGACACCCTTTAAGTGATCAACATTAAGGATATTTAAAGCATGCATTGATCTTTGATTTACCAATAGTTTTATCCTGTTAAGGAGTAATCCCCCTTTTCTTTCTTTCTTTCTTTCTTTTTCTTTTTTTTTTTAATTTTTAATCTACACTTACATGAAGAATACTATGTTTACTATGCTCTCCCCTATATCAGGTCCCCCCTAACAACCACATTACGGTTACTGTCCATCAGCTTAGCAAAATGTTGTAGAGTCACTACTTGTCCTCTCTGTGTTGTGCAGCCCACCCTCCCCTTTCTCCCTCCCCCCATGCATGCTAATCTTAATACCCCCCTTCTTCTCCCCCCCACCATCCCTCCCTGCCCACCCATCCTCCCCAGTTCCTTTCCCTTTGGTACCTGTTAGTCCATTTTTGGGTTCTGTAATTCTGCTGCTGTTTTGTTCCTTCAGTTTTTCCTTTGTTCCTATACTCCTCAGATGAGTGAAATCATTTGGTATTTCTCTTTCTCCGCTTGGCTTATTTCACTGAGCATAATACTCTCCAGCTCCATCCATGTTGCTGCAAATGGTTGGATTTTTCCACTTCTTATGGCTGAGTAGTATTCCATTGTGTATATGTACCACATCTTCTTTATCCATTCATCTACCGATGGACATTTAGGTTGCTTCCAATTCTTGGCTATTGTAAAAAGTGCTGCGATAAACATAGGAGTGCATCTGTCTTTCTCAAACTTGATTGCTGCGTTCTTAGGGTAAATTCCTAGGAGTGGAATTCCTGGGTCAAATGGTAGGTCTGTTTTGAGCATTTTGATGCACCTCCATACTGCTTTCCACAATGGTTGAACTAATTTACATTCCCACCAGCAGTGTAGGAGGGTTCCCCTTTCTCCACAGCCTCGCCAACATTTGTTGTTGTTTGTCTTTTGGATGGCAGCTATCCTTACTGGTGTGAGGTGATACCTCATTGTAGTTTTAATTTGCATTTCTCTGATAATTAGCGATGTGGAGCATCTTTTCATGTGTCTCTTGGCCATCTGTATTTCTTTTTTGGAGAACTGTCTGTTCAGTTCCTCTGCCCATTTTTTAATTGGGTTATTTGTTTTTTGTTTGTTGAGGCGTGTGAGCTCTTTATATATTCTGGACATCAAGCCTTTATCGGATCTGTCATTTTCAAATATATTCTCCCATACTGTAGGGTTCCTTTTTGTTCTATTGATGGTGTCTTTTGCTGTACAGAAGCTTTTCAGCTTAATGTAGTCCCACTTGCTCATTTTTGCTGTTGTTTTCCTTGCCCGGGGAGATATGTTCAAGAAGAGATCACTCATGTTTATGTCTAAGAGGTTTTTGCCTATGTTTTTTTCCAAGAGTTTAATGGTTTCATGACTTACATTCAGGTCTTTGATCCATTTTGAGTTTATCTTTGTATATGGGGTTAGACAATGGTCCAGTTTCATTCTCCTACATGTAGCTGTCCAGTTTTGCCAGCACCATCTGTTGAAGAGACTGTCATTTTGCCATTGTATGTCCATGGCTCCTTTATCAAATATTAATTGACCATATATGTTTGGGTTAATTTCTGGGGTCTCTAATCTGTTCCACTGGTCTGTGGCTCTGTTCTTGTGCCAGTACCAAATTGTCTTGATTACTATGGCTTTGTAGTAGAGCTTGAAGTTGGGGAGTGAGATCCCCCCTACTTTATTCTTCTTTTTCAGGATTGCTTTGGCTATTCGGGGTCTTTGGTGTTTCCATATGAATTTTTGAATTATTTGTTCCAATTCATTGAAGAATGTTGCTGGTAATTTGAGAGGGATTGCATCAAATCTGTACATTGCTTTGGGCAGGATGGCCATTTTGACGATATTAATTCTTCCTAGCCATGAGCATGGGATGAGTTTCCATTTATTAGTGTCCCCTTTAATTTCTCTTAAGAGTGACTTGTAGTTTTCAGAGTATAAGTCTTTCACTTCTTTGGTTAGGTTTATTCCTAGGTATTTTATTCTTTTTGATGCAATGGTGAATGGAATTGTTTTCCTGATTTCTCTTTCTATTGATTCGTTGTTAGTGTATAGGAAAGCTACAGATTTCTGTGTGTTAATTTTGTATCCTGCAACTTTGCTGTATTCCGATATCAGTTCTAGTAGTTTTGGAGTGGAGTCTTTAGGGTTTTTTATGTACAGTATCATATCATCTGCAAATAGTGACAGTTTAACTTCTTCTTTACCAATCTGGATTCCTTGTATTTCTTTGTTTTGTCTGATTGCTGTGGCTAGGACCTCCAGTACTATGTTAAATAACAATGGGGAGAGTGGGCATCCCTGTCTGGTTCCCAATCTCAGAGGAAATGCTTTCAGCTTCTCGCTGTTCAGTATAATGCTGGCTGTGGGTTTATCATATATGGCCTTTATTATGTTGAGGTACTTGCCCTCTATTCCCATTTTGCTGAGAGTTTTTATCATGAATGGATGTTGAATTTTGTCAAATGCTTTTTCAGCATCTATGGAGATGATCATGTGGTTTTTGTCTTTCTTTTTGTTGATGTGGTGTATGATGTTGATGGATTTTCGAATGTTGTACCATCCTTGCATCCCTGGGATGAACCCCACTTGGTCATGGTGTATGATCCTTTTGATATACTGTTGAATTCTGTTTGCTAATATTTTGTTGAGTATTTTTGCATCTACATTCATCAGGGATATTGGTCTGTAATTTTCTTTTTTGGTGGGGTCTTTGCCTGGTTTTGGTATTAGGGTGATGTTGGCCTCATAGAATGAGTTTGGGAGTATTCCCTCTTCTTTTATTTTGTGGAACACTTTAAGGAGAATGGGTATTATGTCTTCTCTGTGTGTCTGATAAAATTCCGAGGTAAATCCGTCCGGCCCCGGGGTTTTGTTCTTGGGTAGTTTTTTGATTACTGTTTCAATTTCTTTGCTTGTAATTGG
Organism: Manis javanica; assembly: GCF_040802235.1. Taxonomy (NCBI): domain Eukaryota; kingdom Metazoa; phylum Chordata; class Mammalia; order Pholidota; family Manidae; genus Manis; species Manis javanica. The sequence goes on along the minus strand of NC_133160.1, from coordinate 33,398,717 downwards.
TTTGTTTAACTTTTGTGTTTCTTCCTTGGTCAGTCTTGGGAGGTTGTATTTTTCTAGGAAGTTGTCCATTTCTTCTAGGTTTTCCAGCTTGTTGGCATATAGGTTTTCATAGTAGTCTTTAATAATTCTTTGTATTTCTGTGGAGTCTGTCGTGATTTTTCCATTCTCATTTCTGATTATGTTGATTTGTGTTGACTCTCTTTTTCTCTTAATAAGTTGGGCGAGAGGCTTATCTATTTTGTTTATTTTCTCAAAGAACCAGCTCTTGGTTTCGTTGATTTTTGCTATTGTTTTATTCTTCTCAATTTTGTTTATTTCTTCTCTGATCTTTATTATGTCCCTCCTTCTGCTGACTTTAGGCCTCCTTTGTTCTTCTTTTTCCAGTTTTAATAATTGTGATGTTAGACTATTCATTTGGGATTGTTCTTCCTTCTTCAAGTGTGCCTGGATTGCTATATACTTTCCTCTTAAGACTGCTTTCGCTGCATCCCACAGAAGTTTGGGCTTAGTGTTGTTGTTGTCATTTGTTTCTATATATTCCTTGATCTCTATTTTGATTTGTTCATTGATCCATTGATTATTTAGTAGCATGTTGTTAAGCCTCCATGTGTTTGTGAGCCTTTTTGTTTTCTTTGTAGAATTTATTTCTACTTTCATACCTTTGTGGTCTGAAAAATTGGTTGGTAGAATTTCAATATTGTGGAATTTACTGAGGCTCTTTTTGTGAGCTAGTATGTGGTCTATTCTGGAGAATGTTCCATGTGCACTTGAGAAGAATGTATATCCTGTTGCTTTTGGATGTAGAGTTCTATAGATGTCTATTAGGTCCATCTGTTCTAGTGTGTTGTTCAGTGCCTGTGTGTCTTTACTTATTTTCTGCCCGGTGGATCTATCCTTTGGGGTGAGTGGTGTGTTGAAGTCTCCTACAATGAATGCATTGCAGTCTATTTCCCTCTTTAGTTCTGTTAGTATTTGCTTCACATATGCTGGTGCTCCTGTATTGGGTGCATATATATTTAGAATGGTTATATCCTCTTGTTGGACTGAGCCCTTTATCATTATGTAGTGGCCTTCTTTATCTCTTGTTACTTTCTTTCTTTTGAAGTCTATTTTGTCTGATATTAGTACTGCAACCCCTGCTTTCTTCTCACTGTTGTTTGCCTGAAATATGTTTTTCCATCCCTTGACTTTTAGTCTATGCTTATCTTTGGGTTTAAGGTGAGTTTCTTGTAAGCAGCATATAGATGGGTCTTGCTTTTTTATCCATTCTATTACTCTGTGTCTTTTGATTGGTGCATTAAGTCCATTTACATTTAGGGTGACTATTGAGAGATATGTACTTATTGCCATTGCAGGCTGTAGATTCATGGTTACCAAAGGTTCAAGGTTAGCCTCTTTAGTATCTTACTGCCTAACTTAGCTCGCTTATTGAGCTGTTATATGCACTGTCTGGAGATTCTTTTCTTCTCTCCCTTCTTATTCCTCCTCCTCCTTTCTTCATATATTGGGTGTTTTGTTCTGTGCTCTTTTTAGGAATTCACCCATCTAGAGCAGTCCCTGTAGGATGCCCTGTAGAGGTGGTTTGTGGGAGGCAAATTCCCTCAGCTTTTGCTTGTCTGGGAATTGTTTAATCCCACCATCATATTTAAATGATAGTCGTGCTGGATACAGTATCCTTGGTTCAAGGCCCTTCTGTTTCATTGCATTAAGTATATCATGCCATTCTCTTCTGGCCTGTAGGGTTTCTGTTGAGAAGTCTGATGTTAGCCTGATGGGTTTTCCTTTATAGGTGACCTTTTTCTCTCTAGCTGCCTTTAAAACTCTTTCCTTGTCCTTGATCCTTGCCATTTTAATTACTATGTGTCTTGGTGTTGTCCTCCTTGGATCCTTTCTGTTGGGGGTTCTGTATAATTCCATGGTCTGTTCGAGTATTTCCTCCCCCAGTTTGGGGAAGTTTTCAGCAATTATTTCTTCAAAGACACTTTCTATCCCTTTTCCTCTTTCTTCCTCTTCTGGTATCCCTATAATACGAATGTTTTTCCTTTTGTATTGGTCACATATTTCTCTTAGTGTTGTTTCATTCCTGGAGATCCTTTTATCTCTCTCTATGTCAGCTTCTATACGTTCCTGTTCTCTGGCTTCTATTCCTTCAATGGCCTCTTGCATCTTATCCATTCTGCTTATAAATCCTTCCAGGGATTGTTTCACTTCTGTGATCTCTTTCCTGACATCTGTGATCTCCTTCCGGACTTCATCCCACTGCTCTTGCTTTTTTCTCTGCATCTCATCCCACTGCTCTTGCATTTTTCTCTGCATCTCTGTCAGCATGTTCATGATTTTTATTTTGAATTCTTTTTCAGGAGGACTAGTTAGGTTTGTCTCCTTCTCAGGTGTTGTCTCTGTGATCTTTGTCTGCCTGTAGTTTTGCCTTTTCATGGTGATAGATATAGTTTGCAGAGCTGGTACAAGTGACCGCTGGAAGAGCTTCCCTTCTTGTTGGTTTGTAGCCTTTTCCTGGGAGAATAGCGACCTCTAGTTGCTTGTGCTGGGCAGCTGTGCGCAGACAGGGCTTCTGCTTCCTGCCCAGTTGCTTTGGGGTTTATCTCCGCTGTTGCTGTGGGCTTGGCCTGGCTGGGGCTGTTCCTCCAAAATGGTGGAGCCCTGTTGGAGGGGGAGCGGCCAGGAGGCTATTTATCTCCGTAAGGGGTCTCTGTGCTCCCTGCTGCCCAGGGGGTTAGAGTGCCCAGAGATCCCCAGATTCCCTGCCTCTGGTCTAAGTGACCTGTCCTGCCCCTTTAAGACTTCCAAAAAGCACTCTCCAAACCAAAACAACAACAGCAACAATGAGAGAGGGAACAGAAAGAAAGAAAGAAAAAAAAAAGGAAAAAACAAGTGATTTTTTTTTCTTTTTTTTTGTCCTCAGGTGCCGGTCCCAGGCACCCGCTCACTGGTCCTGCTGCCCTGTCTCCCTAGCACCAGGGTCCCTGTCCTTTCAAGGCTTCCAAAAAGCACCCACCCACCGGTCCCGCAGGGAAGGAACGCTCGATATTCTTTGTCCTCAGGCACTAGTCCCAGGCACCCGCTCACCAGTCCCGCCGCCCTGCCTCCCTAGCACCGGGGTCCCTGTCCCTTTTAGGCTTCCAAAAAGCACTCGCAGGAAAGAGAAAAAAAAAAGGGGGAAAACGCGCGATTTCCTCTGTCCTCAAGTGCCGGTTTCAGGCACCCGCCCACCGGTCCCGCAGGGAAAAACGTGGGATATTCTTTGTCCTCAGGCGCCGGTCCCAGGCACCCGCTCACCAGTCCCGCCACCCTGCCTCCCTAGCACTGGGGTCCCTGTCCCTTTAAGGCTTCCAAAAAGCGCTCGCCAAAAAGAGAAAAAAAAAGGGGAAAAACGCGCGATTTCCTCTGTCCTCAGGCACTGGTCTCAGGCACCCGCCCGCCGGTCCCGTAGGGAGAAACGCGGGATATTCTTTGTCCTCAGGCGCTGGTCCCAGGCACCTGCTCACCGGTCCCGCCACCCTGCCTCCCTAGCAATGGGGGCCCGTCCCTTTAAGGCTTCCAAAAAGCGCTCGCCAAAAAATAAAACCGCTCCGGTTTCTTTCCACCCGCCGGGAGCCGGGGGGAGGGGCGCTCGGGTCCCGCCGGGCCGGGGCTTGTATCTTACCCCCTTCGCAAGGTGCTGGGTTCTTGCAGGTGTGGATGTGGTCTGGATGTTGTCCTGTGTCCTGTGGTCTCTATTTTAGGAAGATTTTTCTTTGTTATATTTTCATAGCTCTATGTGTTTTTGGGAGGAGATTTCCACTGCTCTACTCACGCCGCCATCCTGGCTCCGCCCCCACTTTAAAATATTTTAAGTGGATAATATATCCTTGCAAAAACAGGAATGTATTCTTGTAAAAATCCCAGTAAGCATATGCTGCAGATATAATTATGATAGCCACAAATCAGATGTGTATAAACATAAATCTCTATTTTACCACTGCGCATATTTTCTTGATCTCTGGTGATACATTTTTATTCATTTTGGAAAATGTAATGTAGTCACTTGTGGGGAATTGCTGGATTGAAGAGTGTAAGGGTTTAAAATTTTAATTATACAGCCAAACTACCCTCCAACATTTTAACAGTCCTTGTTAAAATGCCAATTCACATTCTCACTGCAGTGAATGAGAATATCCCTTCCCCACATCTTTGCCAAGCTAGATGCTTTGAGTTTCTTTGTTTATGGTAATCCTAGTGCTGGTTGAGTTGAATTCTATTTTAGTGATTATCGATGAGTTTGAGTATCTTTTCTTTGTTTAATTGTCCTTTCGTATTTGTCTTCTGCAAATTAATTGCATTGATTTGTAGAAACTCTTTTGGTGTTCTGGATATTAATTGTGATAAGATGTTTTCAAAAAGAATGCATTTGAACCTAAAACAATCCAACAAACAATCTCATCCACAAGAAGCTGAGAAGATGAGCAGGGATTTATAAAGAATTTCTTAAATCTTGAAAGCCTCTGCCCAGTGCGAGTTCCAACCCCACCCCAGCCCTTGCCCCCCTGCAAGCTGAAATGCTTCTCCCTTTCCTCTACACTCAGTGAGCAAAGTTCTCCATGGGGTTGCAGCTGGGGGAAAGTGGATTCCTGTTTGCTTCTTGTTCAAGATATCTAGAAGGTGACAGACAGATAAACTCATGAGAAAGAATGTAAAGGGCAACATAAGGGAGGTAACTCTTTTCCCACTCACAGGGGTCCAGGAATGTGGTGGTCTTCCTCAACTCTCCTAAACTGCCTAAAAGGATATGGGAATATTAATAGCACTAACTATTCTGAGGAGTGCTTCACCACTTGCTGGAGGCATGAACCAAATGAACATGAATGCTCTGGGTGGAACTGAGGGGGATCATCTGGTCTCCAAAGACCTCACTAAATTCCCCACGAGAGTTCCCTTTACACATCAGCCAGGTCCAGAGCATAAGTCAGTTGGGAAAGAGGCAATCCCCAGCTAAGCAGGACCGTTCCTGTGCTGTCTCTTTCTGTCCCCTTCCTTCTCCTCACTCTTGACCACCAAGCAAGGTCTAAACACACAGCTAGCAAGAGTGTGAGGGGAGAAGAGATAAAGAACGAACGGAAACTAACCACATCCCCTTCCCTGAAGACCGGGGGCCCACAAAATGCAGCACAGGGTGAGAGAGGAGGAGGAGGAATCTTATCTTAGAAAGAAGCTTCAAGTGTTGATTAATATCTCAGACTGAAATAAGAGCATGTTTTTAACTTAATATGAACAAAGCACAGAAAAGTCATGGGGCCTATTAAAGCTTCTTTTATGAAATAGTTTGTAGGGTGTCATTTGGAAGACAAAAGTAAAATTATATTTTGTTATATCCCAAACATCATGCATTGGTTAAAACATGTTGCAGATATTTTTTCCCAGTCTTGGCTTTCTTTATGTTAGAATATGTTTATAGATGTTCTCAACTCTAAGTCATCAAATTCATCTATCATTAGAAGGGTCTTCTTACCCTAAGTTTATAAATGTATTTTTTTTAAATTCACATTCCATATTTTAGTTTCTTACAACGGGTTTTCAGATACATGTGGAAATCATTTTGTGAATATTCTTGTAGTGTCAACCCTCCCTGGAAAGTTGCCCTCATCTGGGAGAGATGCCTTGCTCAAGGTCACACCTCCTTCCTGGGGGCAGCCCACATCCAGTGACTGACCCATGTGGGACTGACACACCAGCAACCTGACCCCAGGGCTCACAGCTCGACAGGGACATCCTAGCTGCAGAGCTCCCCCTATGGTTGGCTGAGGCCACTGACACTAATTGCTGCCCAATTTCTCCTGTCCGTTGCTTCCCTTCACATCCCCTCAGGTACTGATCCATAAGCAACTCCTCAAAACTACCTGCCAACAGGTCTCAAAAACTCTTTCCAGGGGAGCCTAGTTTGCAACAGATTTGACCTTACTGAATTTATTTTTCTTCCAATTGCCTAATGCATAATCTCACTCCCTTCCACTGAACAATTAATCCTTTTGATATAAAGTGTCCCCTTTGCCATAACCTGAATTTCCCATTGAACAAAGACCTGTTTTATGGCCTTACAGTCTGACTCTTCTATTTATATTTTCTAAAAGTATCACCACACTATTTTAATTCTGTAGATTTAGAATAAATTCAGTTATCAGACCAGGCAATTGACTCATTATTATGATTACGTTTTATGAAAAGTATATTGGCTGTTCTTCTATTTACATATTTATTTGTTTTTCCACTTCCAGATGAAATTTAAATATATTTTCTCAAGTTTATATAAAAATTCATATAAAAAATTCCAGTGTGGAATTTACTTATTATTGCATTGAATTTAAGGACTAATGTGTGAAGAGCTGAAATATTTACAGTATTGAATTTTCTCATATCAGACTTTTAAATATTTCTCTGTATAGTCATGCATTATTTTCCTCTCTGTGTAGGTTTGTTTCTAGACATCTTAGAGTATTTATTACTACTTTTGAATGGTATCTGAGATCTGTAGGTTAATCCTACATCTGACCTTGTTAAATTCTTGTGTTTTAGTTCTAATAATATTTTGATTTTCATTCTTAGATTTTCTCAGCAGATGATGTCATCTGTAAATAATGCCAGTTTTAGCCTTTCCTTTCTAATCAATGTATTTAATTTCTTTTTGTTAGTACATTGGTTATGACCACCAATGCATCTACCATGATAGCAGCTACCCATGTGTTGTTTAAGAGTTTAATATGCATGCCTCTTATATATATCACCAATAAGTATGATTTTTGCTGAAAGTTTTGGTAGGTAAGTTTATTAAAACAGTACCAAAGATATGGAAGCAACCAAAATGTCCATCAATAGATTAATGGATAAAGAAGATGTGGTACATATACACAATGGTATATTATTCAGCCACAAAAAAGAAAGAAATCATGCCATTTGTGACAACATGGATGAGTGAGAAGGTATTATGCTAAGTAAAATTAGCTAGGCAGAGAAAAACAAATACTATACGATTTCATTTTTATGTGGAATCTAGAAACAAAACAAAACAAAATGAAGAAAACAGCAGTGGACTCATAGACAGTGGGAAGTGACTGGTGGTTACCATCGGGGAGGGGCCGAGACGGATGAGTGGAAAAGGTGGGGGGGATAAAGGGGCACAAAAATTCTCAATCATAATACAAGTTAGGCACGGGGATGTTAGTACAGTATGGAGAATATAGCCAATGATTCTGTAATAGCTTTCTATGATGCAGATATTAACTACACTAATTGGGGTGAGGATTTAATAATATGGGTAACTGTTGAACCACTGTTGTATACTTGAAACCAATATAAGATTGTATATTATACAGAGAAGACAAGTAGTGATTCTATAGCATCTTACTATGCTGATGGACAGTGACTGTAATGGGGTATGTGGTGGGGACTTTATAAATGCGGGCAATCTAGTAACCACAATGTTGCTCATGTAATTGTATATTAATGATACCAAAATAAATAAATAAATAAAAACAAAGAATTAGAATAGCATAGGACTTAACAATAAACTAGAGGCTTGAAGACAATGAAGCACTTGTTTTAAATTTTTAGGAGGGAAAATTATTTCCAACCCAGCATTCTAAATCTAGCCATACCCTTACAAAAAAAAAAAGATTGTATGTATGTCAAGTATATTTCAATTAAAAAAACACCAAATGACCTTTGAGTTAATTAGCAAAACAATGTCAACAGGAAAATCTACATATAAAAGATTATAGAAAAAACATTTTATGTCAGTTGAGATATAGCTAAAGTGTAATTAGAGGAAAACATGCAGTCTGAAATGTCGTTGTTATCAAAAGAGAAAGATTTTTCAGGAAAAAATCCCATGACTCTAGAATGCTTACCACATGCTAGATAACATTGTATGTTATTTATGTATCTATCAAATTATTTAATTATCTCAAAAATCTTTACGGGTAGATATTATTAGCCCTATTATTTAGATGAGGAAACTAAGGCACAGAGAGGTTACTCAGCTTGACAAGTGTAACACAGCTAGCAACTGGTAGCACCAGGTTTCAAAGCCAGAGAAGTCTGGTCCCAATGTACACTCTAAACCACTATGTTAAAAATCATCTTAAGAAGTTGAAAGAGCACAGACATAAATGAAAATGCAAAAGGAAAGGGGATGAATAAAGATATAAAGTGAAATTTTTAAAATAGAAATTTAAAGAAAGTAGCAGAATGAATAAGCAAATCCTAGACCTAAAATATGACTTAGTGGGTAGAGGGGAAAGTTTGAAAATATTCACTGATAACATGGAAAAGAAGCTGTGTAAGTGAAGAGATGAAACAAATGAAAAGAAATGGTTATATACAGCACTGTGATATACAACTTGAAATTTTAGAGAATAATGGCATGTTTCCTTACAAAAATGAAAATTCCCAAAATTGACTCCAAATTGTAAAAATCAAACATGAAGAGGTCAATTGCCTAAGAACAAGTTGAAAACATAATTAGCCTTTTAAAAACATAAGAAAGGCACTAAAACCAAATAAATGCTGTTTTTCAGAATAGATCATTTTAATGTTAACTCCTTAGTAAAGGAAAAAACTTGGAAAGCTTCCTCTCTTCATTATATGAAGTCAACATATCAAAATAATACACTGTGAAAAAAAAGTGGGAAAAACTAGGGTAGGTTTCAGGCATACTCGAATAATGCAAATACATGACCAAAAATTCCATTTATTATATTAAGTCAATAAATTAAAAAGAAAGCAAAAATATATTGCATAGATATTAAAAAGGGATTTGAGAAAATTCAGTAGTCACTGACAATAAAAATCTAAGTAAAATAGGGAGAAAAAGAAACTAATATTTTTGCCTTCAAAAACTAAAGGTCACATCCTGATTAATGAAGCACTAAATCCATCCCACTAAAATAAGCAATTAGATGAGGTGCCTGCTATGGTCATTAATTACCATTACTTTGGAAATTGTAGTGAATTTTTAAAAATCAAGAAAGTAAAATCTTATTTTTAAAATATGTACTAATATCTTCTTACCTAAAAAGCAAGAGATCCTGTTAAAAATTAACAGAATTACTAAAGAAATCAGATAATTAATTAGAAGGTAAGTTTATGATAACAGAAATGGTAAACTAGAAAAAAGAAGGTAGGAAAATATACATATTAGGGGCAAAATCTACAAAATACTTGTGAGTAATTTTGAAAAGAAGGGTAAAGGACTAATGTGAAGAAAATTATAAAAATTTTATCGAAAGATAGAAAATAAGTTCATGTGAAAGAGTAAGTATTAAAACCAGGCAGAGAACTATGAAAAAGAAGACTGATTTAGAACTTGATTTCTCAAGTACTAAGACCTACTCCAAAGCCACTATAATCAAACTAATATATAGAATAGAATAGACTGGAAATCTTCCAAACATATCTCTGTATATGTAGAAATTCAGTATATGACCAAAGATGGTATTGAAAATAATGTGGGAAACATGATGCTTTTAAAAAATCATCATGGATGTTGATTTATATCTGAAAATGACAGATTCACCCTAACCTTATATCATGTAGCTTAATCAATTCAGTTGGATTAAATACAGAAATATTAAAAGAAAAGAGGAAACAATATGCATTATAGAAAGAAGTTTAGGAAACAATTTGAAAATAAAAGGAGTTATGGAAACATTTCAAATGAAGATAGGAAAGCTAAGAAACTGTATGAGAAAAATAAACATATTTGACTTAACACAAATTTAAAATGTATGTAGTTATACATTTTATGTTATGTTATGTTATACTACATAACATTCGAAGAGCTCTTAAGAAAAAAATTGATAGTAAAATAGATTGGGGATATGAAATGGTGATCTATGGAAAAGCAAATACAGATAAATAACAAACACGGGGAAAAAATGCTCAGTTTCCCCAGTAGTTAAAGAATAGAAATATGTTTTATTTCTTTATAACTCTTTATAACTTTACAATTCTCAGACTGGAAGAAAACGAGTGTGGTTGCACCTGCTACCAGCAGAGAAAGATGAGAGAAAGATGAGAAACGATCTTTTCCCTTGGCTGATGTGCATGTGTCCTGTTTAGGGCCTTTTGCAATGTGCTTGGCCAATATTTACTCAAATTCAAAATACCCATATTCATAGTTCCTGAAATCCTACTTTTGAAAATCTATCCCACTGAAATAAAGAGTCTGGTACATAGATTGTATATACAAATGTGATGACAGCGGCATTGTTTGAAATGCAAAAAGGTTGAACACAAAAATTTTATCAGTGGGTTAGCTGACAAACTGAAGGACATCAATGCCCTCAAACATTATACATAACCATTAAATAATGATCTAGATCTCTACAGTGGACTTGGAGCCATAGCCACGCTCTCTTGTAGAGTGAGGAAAGCAAAATGAATAGAATCGTATGCAATATTATCACAGTTGTATAAACAATGCTGAACTTTCTAATGCATTTGTGTATAATTAGGACAGTTGGAGAAAATGAGTGTTTCAGTTGGGTCCTTGGGGAAGCAGCTGTTGAGATGGGTTGAAGGGTACAAGAGGACAGCAACTGTGAAAGATAAAAGGGAGAGGAGGTAGAGTAGGATACAGTGAGCCATGGACTATGATTCAGCTAGGTCAAAATCTTGCTCAACCCAATAGGAAGCTCTAGAACAAAAATTCCCAATGGAAGAGTCCACGTTGGGCACAAATGGCCAGTCATGGGTTGGGGTCTACCCCAAGAAAAGTGTAGTATCAACTCAAAAGCTGAGGTGGACATGAAAGCCCTAACCATTGAAGGCGTTCAGCTGACTGCATTCCTTGCAGCTGAATGTGAGTTTTCTTGAAGTCAGATCCAAGCAGTGTACTTCCATGACAGCACATATGCCAGGATTTTCGTAGGGAGTGAACATGTTAGACTGGAGAGTTGGTGGGAGGGTAGAGGTAACAAAAAAGGGAAAAGATTATGGGGCTTTATCATTCCCTTACTTTTACTAATAGATGAACCACACATCCCTAAACAAAACTGAGTTTCCCTTGCTTATCAGCTTCATAGAAAATAGAATTATATTGTATGTATTCTTTTGCAAATTGCTTTTTCTCCTTCAAATATTATGTTCTTAGTGAAACTGCACAAGTACCCCCTCCTCAGTGATGCCCCTCAGCCTTTTCTTCCACTAAAGGCTGGAGCCCTCCAAGCCAGGGTGGGGGCATTGGACTAGATAGTTAATGCTGATTAAGGCAATGGGTACATTCAGCAGCAGAGGAAAATATTTGTCAAGAGTAATAATACCTTAGCTTGGATTTAAATTGAGGTCATAGGACTTCAGTTGCCCCTAGAGAACTATAGGTAAAGTCTTGACCCATGTCCTTGAGCTGTTTCCCAGGAGCTGAGACCCCACCATATGGATCCCATGCTCAACACAAGCATATAGACCCCAGAAGATTGATGATTAAGATTCTTGAATTATCTTCTGGTGACCTAATGCTCAGCCAATCAGGTGATGTCCACGAGCTAATCATGCATCTTAAAACCCCTGTGTAAGTCTCCTGAGGCTTATAAACAAGAGTTTCTCAGGTACATACATTCCTAAGGCTGGAATTGTTAGGTTGTAGGTTATGCATATGGTTATACATTAATCTGGAAAAAAGAAGCTCAATAAAAATATGCTCATAACAAGGAAAATACTGAATCTTCAAAAACACAGTAGCCATAGTAACATATACTGTAATAAGAAAAGCAACCTAGGACATCTCATTAAAACAAAACAAAATAAAATTAAGCCACCTATCCTAGTCCATTGTCTTGGAAATGTTACAGATAAACAGAAGTTATCAAAACAGATAAGAAATTATAATCTGTGAGACTTAATCTTGGCTAATTTAATTTTCCTCTGACAGAACTTCTTCCCAGTTAAAGCACCACTACTCTTTAGAGAAAGGCAAGCTGTTGAATGAGAATGAAATGTCCAAGTGACTTCCTCCCTCTTTGAGAAGCAAAAAATTACATAAAACAAACTGTTACTAACTTTGTGGACAATGTAATAAAATTCCTTAAGCATATGCAGTTTTCTTTCACTATTTTATGGGATACTGTTGTTTCCAGTTTCGGGACCAAAGTGGCCTCCCATTTTTGAAGTCGTTGAGCTGTGCTTCTTTCAGTCAGCTTAAGTAGTAATATCTGTAAATGATACGTTTTTGCTGTAGAACCAAGGTATATACTTTGCCAAAATAATGACACGTTTGCTCACTCTCCCTTGGTGTTTTTCTATTCTTCCGTTAGGAGTCTTATTTTAATTTCAGAAGAAAGATGAACGTTTCCTAAGTCTAGTTCACTTCTTAACCTGAATGAGACATTTACCGAGATTGCAACAGAGCAGATCTGAGGAGTGTTCAGGCCAACAGAGGGGTTTATTAGTGTGTCTACTCAGAGGACGGAAACCACACCAGGGCTGCTGACAGTGTTGTTGACAGAGAATTCAAGGAATTGTTAACCCAGAACTAAAGACTTTTTTTTTTAAGTTATCACTACTTAGCACCCCATGGGCTAAGGGAAAAAAGGGAAGTGTTAGACTAATTTAAATGAGAAACTTAGAGATGGGACTCTGGAGCTGCACCTCAGACATCTGTGAAGGTGGTACTGGCCATTTGGGCATGGATGAGGTGCCCAGTCCAGTGGGTGGAAGGCTGGCACCCAGACCTCTGAGACGGCGCATGGCAGCTGGTGGTGGTGTCTCTGGGCTTGGAGGAGGGGTCCCATCAACTCAGAAGAACTTAGGCACATATTAAAGTTCACTCCAAAATTCAGGAATGGATCAGAAATGGTCTGCTCTCTGGGGAGTAGAGAACAATATAGAAAAAAAGTAGCCATTGACTGAACACATGCTACATACACATCCTCACTTAATTGAGTGAGCCTGTTTTGTTACATGGTCATTAAGTGATATTGAGTGACTTTTCCAAGTAACACAGGAAGTTGCGAGCTGAGCAGATGTGGAATTCACTCTCATTTATGACTGTATGATCCCTTTCAGGTTCATCCGATTTTAGACATATGAAAAAATGATAGTTTTTTCTCCTCCCAGTGTGTTTGATTGCTATGACAGGGAAACTTTAAAAATAAGTATAGGAAAGTATGATTATTTTAGGAGATGCAGCAGAGACTGAATTCAGTATAATAATTGAGTCTGATGCTCTTGTACAACTGTCAGACTGAATAGTCGTTAATTGTGACTTTAAGGATATAGCATATATTTGAAATAATGATTATTAGCTTAATTAGAATGGAGAAGACAAGAGCCGAGTGACTACAATCATTCATTTGACAAAGTTCTTGCTGTTTGTCAGACTCTACTAAATGGGTAAACAAAGAGTTGCTGTTTCAAGTGTGAAGAAGGTTGGCGAGTCTTGGGATTAAATTTTATAAGACAGTGGGCAAAGGTGCATATGTTGCTGTTATGTTAAATTTCCTATTTACATATACTATACATATAATTTATATTAGGTATATAATATAGTTCGTTACATTTATATATTTATATATGTATTACCATTCTATATAATTTTATCTGAGCAGTAATTCTATTCGTATAATAAAGAATCATTTAAAATAAATTAAAAGCATGAATAGTAGAGCACTAAGATCCCATGACTTAAAAGAATTGGCTCCGTAGTTAGAAACTCTATCACCATCTAGTGGCACAAATCTTAAAAACCTGCTAGAACCAATCAGCAGAGCAGTTTTACAATTGCACCTGCCAGAGAGCCTCCAGCTTCATTCATTCTCAGGAATCAAAGGCCATAGAATGTGTTTTTCTCTCTTTGTTCTCGGCCAGAATGCAGAAGAGTGAGTGGTGTGGGGTGTTAATATATTAGTTATAGACTTCTTTGTTTAGACTCTAAAAGAAAGGAGTGGGAGAAATCATGCCAATGGAATGTAAAACATGTTTGTGTTATTTCGCTTGTCAAAAAGACTAAGTTATCATTTTAGGAAAATTTTAATTTTCTCCTTAGTACATGAAGGGAATTTGTTGCTTCAGAAGTAATGTTTACAATATTTTCCTTTAAATAAAATTAGGAAAATTCAATGACTTTTATTTAAATTATTTGAAGGCATAGAACTTTGTTTTCATTTTTATTTAAACTATTTGAAGTTACAGGACAATTTCTCTGCACATTATTTTCCTGACTTTGATAACAGTTAGAAGAATGATCATCAGATTCAATGAAAATCATTAACCTAAAAGGTAAAGTAAACACAAAATACTATCTTTTTTAAGGTTATTTTGACATCACACTAAGGAGACATATCAGTTAAGCTTTTGAAGGCCCATAACTCAACCTGGTGGGAAAGACCACATGCATGAGTAAATAAATGTTTCTACTAGTGTTTTCTAAGTTATGTCAAAATTATAAGTATGTGTGTTGATCATAGAATAAAAGTGATTTTAAAAAACTTTGCTGAGTATAAAAACAGGAGATATATAAAGATATAAACTTAGTTTGGCCTTGACCTTAATGTTCATCTACCATGTAGAAGCCAGACCAAAGGATATGTTAAATAAGACAGGTTGCATATCTGCAGTAGAGAAAAGCACAAAAATGTTTGGTTTGCTTCAGCTGAGTGTAGAGTTAAAATAATCATGCACCCAATTCTTGGGACACTATCATTTTTTCATACAAAGTCCCTCTCTTATTTTATCTTACTTTATCTCTAGCTACCATTCCATTTCTTATTTATTTTCTCCCCAAACTCTTTTGAGGATCCTCTATTTGCTGTTTCTACTTCTCATTCTTTGTGTCTAACTTCACATCACTTTTCTTGGTTCCATTTTTTTTTTCTAGTGAAAGGCTATCAGATTGCTTCTTATTCTTGGTATTATAAGCAATGCTTAGGTAAGAATCCTTGCATACGACCCTCATGCAGGAATTACCCTGCTTTATATTCTCAGGCACAATTTATAGGGATTTTACAGATACAATTTCATTAAAAAGTGAATTATTTCTCTTCCTAATGCTGCAATGTCCAAACTTGTACCTGGAGTGCGTGAGGCTCCCATTTCTCCATAGCCTTGCTAACACTTTATATAACATCACTATCCTTTGTTTTGCTTTTGCCAAAAAGATAGGGTCATTATTGTTGCATTCCATTAATCTAATTTCTAGAATGATGAAGTATTTTTTCATGTCCTTGAAGAGCCATTTTTGTTTCTACAAAGAATGACTTATTCATCTATTTTGCCTGTTCTTCTCTTTTTTGTCTATTTTTCTATTGGATGTCCACTATTTGTGTCCTTTCATATTATATTGATATCAGTTTCTTATAGGTATTTGACAGGGCATTTGACTGCTCCCAAATTTTGTCCATGATGCCCTGCTTTGAACAACAACTCTTAGTTATGTTGCAAGGCAAATCCATCCATATTTTTACCTTACAGTTTGGGCTTTTTTGAGTATTTCTTAAGAAGTACTTACCTGCCCCAGACTCCCTGGTGATACAATGGGAGGAAGGGATCCAACCTTACTTTCACACATTTATCCAGTTTTCCCAGCACTATACCTTCTAGTAAACAAGTTATTACTTGCCTACTGATTTGAGATGTGACTTTTATCCTATACTAAGTTTTCATACATACATGAATCCATTTTTTAAGCTTGCTACATAGTTCCAGGACCTTGTTCTTTTTTCTCTGGCTTTGTAGCACATCTTATTTCTGGTGAAAGGGCTTTTCACCTGAGACTAGTGCCCTTGCCCTTGGCAGAACACTTACCCAGAACAGAGACCCTTCTGAAACAGCAGACACATGGCTAATTGGCATGTTCTCCCTCTTAGCTCTTCTCTTTCAAAATCAACCTAATCATTTGTATGGGTCAATTCTTTCATGTAAGTTTAAGACTAACTTTTCAAGTTTCTTAAAATACCCTATGGGAATTTTGATTGGAATTTCTTCGAGGTTTTAGAGTAACTTAGGGAGGATGAACATTTGAAAAACACCAATAGAGCTTCTTTTCTAAAGCAGAGATTATCTCTTCACTCAAAATGTATACAACTCACCTGAAAACCATGGGGCATTTTTAGTGCTTCTTAGTGGTTATTTTTTAGTCAAGTATTCTATTTATTTGTGCTGATTTTGGCATTTTGTATTTTTTCCAGAAATGTATACATTTAGGAGCTGCTGGGTGATGAGATACATTTGGCCAGTCACCCCATTGTCTCCACTGACAGTAACAGTGGTCGGATAGGGCATTGGCAGGCCAACCCTGGCTCACCAGCAAATTACTGTAGAATTTCCCACTTGACCCACATACTCATGAGCAATAATACACCATTGTTGTTCATTACACACCACAAGACAACTGGAATATTTTATTTATTTCTGATATTTCTGAGATTTGAGGTTAGTTTTTCAAATCTATTGGTCTTGCTATATGTCATGGCCAATAGGTTAGGTTGAGGATTGGGGTCAGAAAGCCTTGTTAGTTTGATTCTTTTTTATATATATTTTCTGAGTAAAGTAGAGAGGAACCTGTCCTTTTACATCCAACTGATACAGAAGGAAGATAAAATTGGATTTCACCTGGATCCCAGAGTTCCTACCATAGGGAGACGTCTAGTGTAGACAGAGAGGCAGCAGACACAAAACTGAGACAGCAAAACCAGCCTCTGGGCTGTCAGTTCCTGATGACTGGGGGGATCAACACCAGAACTAGAGCCCAGAACAGAACTTAAGATCACCTTCTTCAAGGAGAAGCCCAAAAGCAGAACGTGTGGGAACTAACCAACACGTGGCCTTGCAATTGATAATAAAGAAAGGGCATGTGAGATTTCGTGATCATTTTGTCTCCTCCATCACAGTTTTTGGGGAAAAACAAAAAAGGCAATCAATGTGTGTTCCATGTCAGAGAAGGGAATCATCCACGAATTTAACAAACTCTATAACCGAAAGAACTCAAGCAATTGAGGATTGGGGATTGCGGTATTTTCCCAAACTTTCATAAACGTTATTGCAAAAAATGAAGTATTTAATTTTAATACTGTAGGTGCCCCAATGCCATATAAAGTCAAATGTGAATCACTCGTTAAAAATCTCCATTCCATGTCTCTTTTTCAATGCCTTTTCTTTTTTTTTTATTTACTGTGCTTTAGAGTGCTTTAAAGACTCTTTCCCTCTGTTCCCACTTATGTTGTTTCTCTCCTCAAGCTCATCCCTTTCCTTCATGCACATTTTCACTGCTTTTCTGTATGTTCTTTTTGTGTTTTCCCTTCAAAAGCTACACTCTGTCCCCTCTTCAGAGATTAAATGCTTTTTCTTTTAGTATAAGTATTTGGCTTTTGTAAGTTGTAGTTATTTTTTATTAATTGCATGAAAAATCCTTTTCATCCTATATTTGAAAATGAGAAGAAAGAGAAGATTTGATTAAAATAACAAAAACAAAAATGAGAATCTAAGGAAGAAATGCTCGGGAAAGGATGGGTATGTCAAAACAACACAGGCACCAACTCGAAGAGGCTCCTACAGCCAAAGCTAGGTCATATGAACAACTTAATAAATGCTTATACATTGTATTATAACCCAGAGAATAAAAGAAATATCCTTGCATTCATGCTGATAGAAAAAAAGATAGTTCAATAAATAAAGAAGTGGAGGAAAATAGAAACCTCTACCTAGAGAAGAAATCTAATTAGTAAATGTAGAAAGAATGAGGGAAGAGGAAATCACAAGGCAAACACAACAGAAATAATCATTGCAGGCAAGAACCACTGGTAAACGCTAAAGGTAGTAGGCACAAATTTGAGAAGTGGAATTTTTGCATAGTCTCAAAGCATCTTCCCCAAAAGATTAATTAATTTGCTAAGTGGAAAAAAAGTGAAGTTATGACTTTGCTATGCTGATGGACAGTGACTGTAAAGGGGTTTATAGGGGGGACCTGGTATAGAGGAGAGCCTAGTTAACATAATATTCATCATGTAAGTGTAGATTAATGATGACAAAAAAAAAAAAGCAGTTCCTGTGTGGTGACCTCCAATGAGTTCTACACAATGGTATAAAGGGCATATAAAAGTGTAGGCAAAGGGTTTGTTTGTGTTTATACAGAGGATCAAAGCCTAATTTGGCTACCCCGAAAATGAACTAAGATACGATATGAAAAAGAACTTCCAACATCAGCACTCTCTGGAACTCAGGCCAGAAGATGATCATCAAAAAACCCCAACAAAGATCCACGCACTGCTACAGGTGTAGATGCACTCATCCCACCGTTTCCTGGACTTGCCATGGGAATGAAGAAGGAGATATCTAAGCTGGCCTGTGCATACAGTAAAACAACAAATTTGACTGGATCTATACTGTTGGAACTCAACCAAGAATTAGGAGAAGTGCAAGTTGTAGCTCTCCAAAATCTTACAACTACAGACTATTTACTGTTAAAAGAACATATGGGATGTGAACAGTCCCCAGGAATGGGTTGTTTTAATTTGTCTGATTTCTCTCAGACTGTTGAAGTTCAGTTGGACAATATCCACCATGTCATAGATAAATTTTCACAAATGCCTAAGGTGCCTAACTGGTTTTCTTGGTTTCACTGGAGATGGCTGGTAATTAAAGGTATGCTTTCGTTATGTAACTGTACTCCTATTATGTTAATGTGTGTGCACAATTTAATTAGTAGTTTAAAACCTATACATGCTGAAGTTACTCTACAAGAAGATATGTCAAAGAAATAATCAATCTTCCCATGTTTTCTTCCGCCTGCTACTTCTATAGCTTTTCTTCTTCCTTCCTAATTACAACTCCTAAATAGAATTCGTGCCTCATATCGAATTTACCGTGTATCACAATTCTTCCAAGTGGTAAAGATACCTCAAGACAAATGCTGGGCATAGAAGCCACAGGGCATAAATATGCAAAGAAGTCAAAAACTAACCTTTTCAAACAATAAGGTCTCTCTCTCACTTACCAACTTTACATTTCCCTGTATGGCCCCAGAAGATGACTGGTTAGCCAGAGACAGGTAAGATTCCTCAAGGGAGGAACAACCTAAGACAGGCACAGTCGCAGGGGGGCCATCAGGTGAGAAATTGGGGATCAACAGAGGTGAGGCTTAGAACCTTTCCCCCCCTGTTCTGAGAGAAATCTGCTGCATCTGTGGATGTTTTATTGCCCTTGTCTAGCTTGGATAAACACATAGTCTACAGGCACACACCTGATCATCTACATTTGCTCTCTTACAACACTAAACTATGTTTTCTACCTTTATCTTCATCTACCTACCACTTCAGCATTTTATTAAAAATAATAATAATAAAGAGAGAAATGTGGTATCCACATATAAATCAAGTATAAAAATCAAATGAATATTCATATTTGAACTGACTGTTTATAGTTCATAATGCATGATCAAAACCAAAAGTTTCTGTGATGACTGCCCTTGTACTGTTCACCATGTAACTTATTCACTACATAAGAATTTGTTCTCCATGTAAGAACTTGTTCATTATGCTTCAGAAGATTGGAAACTGATGAAAATTAGGCTTGGGGTGGATTAATGATTATACATTGAGCATTGAGTCCCCTATACAGAATTTTATTGTTGTTAACAATCATTTGATCAATAAATAGGAGATGCCCTCACAAAAAAAAAAAAGTACACACTTCCAATTCTAAAATAAATAAGTAACCGGGATGTAATGTATAGCATAAGGAATATAGTCAAAATATTGTAACAACTTGGTGTGGTGATAGCTGGTAGCTAGAATTATCATGTATATAAATGTTGAATCACTGTGTTGTACACCTGAAACTAATGCAATACTGTGTGTCAACTACCCTTCAATAAAAAATAATTATCTAAAAAAAAAAATAGTGAAGTTATGGAGCAGAAACCTGGCAGACACCACCTTCACCAGGTGAACAAGGATAAGTCATTGACAACAAGACACATTTTCATCAAAAGCTGCCTGATAGAAGCAGAGAACATCACTTGCGTGGTGGTCTTGCCAAGACTGCAGAAGCTCAGTCTAATCACGAGTAAACATCACATCAACCCACATCAAAGAATATTCTGTCTGCCACAGCCATGATAAACAAGGAAAAATTGAAAAGCTGTTACAGATTGGAGGAACCAAGCAGACAGGACAACTAAATACAATGTAGGATCTTGAATTAGCTCTCGGAACAGAAAAACAGACATTAGTGGGTACACTTATGAACTTCAAATAAAGCAGCTTAGGTCATAATATTGTACCAATCTTCTTATCCTGGTTTTGATAATTGTAAGATATTAACATTAGGGGAATCTGGGTGAGGGGTGAATAGGAACTATCTGTATTTTTAAAATAATTTATATGTAAACTTAAAATGATTTCAAAATAAAATTTGTGCATTTATATGGATGTCTGTATGTGTATGTATTGAACATCAGTTTCTCTTTGTTAGAGTTCTATTCTATGCTGGTATTAGCTCTTATTATTTTCACTTAACCAGTAATGAAAAGGCTCCTTGGTTTTTCACGCAGTTTAAACCAAATTCGCCATTTGTACTTCGAGAAGAGAAAAAAGAAGAGCAAAAAACCACTGAGACTTTCTAAATATATATTATCCACAAATGTGTAGCGTGTGTTCTTGCCCACACCAGACAACCAAGAGGGAGGTTATCTTTAGTTTTTATGGCTACTTTGATTCTATCAGTTTTTCAGAAACTGATTTTAAAAATAATGAAAAACATTACCCATCGCTCCCTAAGTGGGACAAACTCCAGCCTTTCCTCAGAGTGACTTATTCTATGGTGGTGGCGCTATACTGTCAGTGGCTATTTTGGGAGGGGATGGGGCTAAAAAAGTGAAACCAGAGATGCAGAGAGGACTGAGGCCTCCAGGGACATGGGGAAATGTCACCTCTTTGCCCTGCCCTCGCTCCACTAGGTTCCTCTATTTGCCCCATGCTGTTAGGGCTCTGGTACCTACGGCTGCTCTGCGAATAACTCCCCTGCTCTCCAGTAGCTAAGCATCTCTCACTTAGCATCTCTCAAGGGCAATATTTCAATTAGGTGGCAGTTAGAGCCCTGTTCTTGAGTACTATTTATCTTTGTTATAAATGAGTCAAGATGTAAATACCTGTATACACCGCAGTGGTTTCAGCCTGGGGCAATTTTGCTTCCCCTCCAGCAAACATTTGACAGTGTTTAGAGTTATACTTGATTGTCAGAACTGGGGAGGTGGTGCCATTATCTATTGAATTGAGGCCAGGGATGCTGATAAACTTCCTACAATGCACAGGACAAAAAGAATGATCTGGTCCAATACATTAATAATGTTAAACACACTGAAAACACAGTTTTATAGGAACGAGTTAAGGAACTGTTTCAGAATTCTCTAGTGCCAGCCAACTAATATCACACACATAAAAAAATCATCACACTGCTAACATCCCTTTTAACACACTCGTGTTAATAATGCATTGATCCACTGACTCAGCCTTAGTTTATCATAACAATAATGATAAATGATATTTATATAGAATTTTAAATTATATTAAGATTTTCTTGTGTATTACTCTGAACCTTGGCTCAGGATGCTATCACTGTGAGGTCATTCCACGGTAGAGCCCATTAATCTTCCAGCAATATCCATATTCATGTATCTGGGGTCTTAACAACAATCTGAGCTCCCACAGAGGGCACAGGGCACTTAAGTAAGTAGATTCTCAGAACCAGCCTTCAAAAGCCCACTTGCCTCCCTAGAATAAATAGACAAACTATTAATGACTCAGGGTTATGTACCTAATCAAATTTTCAGCAGTAACCAAAAGAAAATCAAGTTAGGTTTTTGCTATGAAGTGATATAACAATGTTCACTCTTTAATTTTTCCATTTTGAGAAAAGTCAAAAAAGAATTATGACTAGGGTTAAGAACTTAGGAAGCTATTTTCTGGTTTTATTTTGTTTTTGTTTTTTTCTAAGTATAAAGTAGCTGTATTTATTAGACTGGAAGAGGAGCTTAAATTTTCTTAAAACTGTCTCAAGTTTTAATGTTCACTATTAGGCCATTTTTTTCCCCAGCTACCACTAAATGCTACTGATTTCCAAATGTATTTCTATATGGTTTGGATTGTATTCTCAATACCCTGTAACCAATCTCAAATTGAGCATCATCAAAACCCAATGAGCAGACCCCCTCTCATTCTCATAGTCCCATTTCCCATCCCTCTATGGGCTCTATAATGATAGCACAAATAGCCTCACAGTCTATGAAATCTTAATGTGCTCACCAATTCCTTCCTTTCATTCACTCCCTAAAACTGGTCAAAAAAATCTCAGTAACCCCATTCTTTATTTTTAATACCCATTTTTTTAACTGTGGTAAAATACATAAAATAAAATTTTCCAATTTAATAAGTTTAAAGTGCACAATTCAGTGACATTAATTGCACCCATAATGTTGTACAGCCATCACCATTATCTATTTCCAAAACTCTTCCATCACCCCAAACAGAAACTCTACCCATTAAACATTAACTTCCCATTCCTCCCTCCCCAGCCCCTGATAACCTTGAACCTACTTTCTGTCCCTGTAAATTTGCCTCTTTAGATATTTCATAAAATTGGAATCCTACAATATTTGTCCTTTTGTGTCTGGCTTATTTCGTTTACGTAAATAATTTTAAGGGTCATCTATGTTGTACCATGTATCAGGACCTCATTCCTTTTATGGCTGAATAATATTCCATTGTATGTATAGACCATGTTTGGCTTATTCATTTATCTGTTAATGCACAGTTGGGTTGTTTCCACTTTTCACTATTTGAATAATGTTTTTGTGAACATTCACACTTAAGTATCCATTTTAGTCACTATTTTTAAACCTTTGGGGTATACACCTATCAGTACGAATGCTGGGTCATATGATAATTCTATATTTAACTTACTGAGGAAACTCCAAACTGTTTCCCATAGCACTGCAACATTTTATATTCCCACCAGCAAACTTACAGGTGTTCCTGTTTCTTCAAAACTGCATTTGTACTTATTTCTTATTATTATTATTTCAATTGTGTATTATTTTAATACATATAACATACAATTTACCATCTTAATAATTTTTAAGTGTGCAGTTCAGTGTCATTAAGTACAGAATTCTTTTCATCTTGCAAAACTGAAACTCTGTACCCACTAAAAAATAGTCCCCTCTCCCCCTTCTCTGTAGCCCTGGAAATCACCATTCTACTTTCTGTCTCTAGGAATTACTTTATTCTAGGGTACCTCATTTAAGTGGAATCATGCAGTATTTGTCTTTCAACTAGCTTTTTTCCACTTAGCATAATGTCCTCAAGCTTTATGCATGTTGTAGCATATGTCAGAATTTCCTTCTGTTTAAGGCTGAGTAATACTGCATATGTGTATATATCATATCATATTTATCCATTTATCCAATTGATAGACACTTTGGTTGCTCCTACCTTTTGGCTATTGTGAATAATGCTGCTCTGAATATGGGTGTACAAATATCTTCTTGAAACCCTGTGTTCAGTTAATTTGTATATGCAACCAGAGTAGAATGATTGGATCACATGGTAGTTATATTTTTAATTTTTTGAGGGACTACAATACTCTTTCCACAGTGGCTACACCATTTTACATTCCTACAAATGGTGCAAACAGATTCTTATTTTTCCACATCCTTGCCAACACTTGTTATTTTCTGTTTTTTTTTTAAATAGTAGTCATTCTAAAGGATATGAGGTGGTATTTCACTGCAGTTTTTATTTGTGTTTCCCTAATAATTACTGATGTTAGACACCTTTTCTGTGCTTACTGGTCATCTGTATATCCTCACTGGACAAATACTTATTTAAGCCCATTTTTAAAATTGGGTTGTTAGTTTTTGTTGCTGTTAAGCTGTGGAGATTATTTATATATTCTGGATATTGACTCCTTATCAGATATGTGATTTGTAAATATTTTCTACCATTTCATGGGTTGCCTTTTTACTCTGTTGATTGAGTCTCGGGATTACAGAAGTTTTAAATTTTGGTATAGTCCAGTTTATCTTCTTTTTCTTTTGTTAACTATGATTTTGATGTCATAGTCAGTAAATCATTGCCAAACTAATGTCATGAAGTTGTCCCCCTGTTTTAAGAGTTTCATAGTTTTAGCTCTTATGTTTAGGTTTTTTATTCATTTTGAATTAATTTTTGTATATTGTAAGGGTCCAACTTCATTCTTTTGCATATAGATAACCAGTTTTCCCAGCACCATTTTTTAAAAAGGTAATTTTTCCCCATTGAATGGACTTGGTCTTAGTATTGCATTTTAGCTTGTCTTTTGAATCATGTCTTCTTCCCATTTTCTTACTGCTCATATGCTGACTTAAAACTGAAATATATCTGGCTGGCTTGTACTGTCTCATAGGTTAAGAAGGATATGTAAAATATATAGAGAGACACACACACACAGAAACCTACACATAGAGAGAGGGAGAAAGTGAGAGAGAGAACACGTTTCAGCAGTCTAATATGATGATATATTTCACAGAGACAAGGAAAATGTGTATATAATCAGTTATTTCAATATTATTTGAAAATATATCAGAGCATTTATGAATTGCCAGGAATTATTATTTTTAAATGATTCTAATATTTAAAAATAAATCATGGCAGACTTTTTTTTCCTTCAGAGATAATTGAGTTAATGGATAGAGAAATAACTGAAAGAATTACCTCAAAGGCCTATGGAAAAATTTAGAAGAGATTTTAATTATTAATTTGGTAGCTTATAATTTTTACAGAACACAGCAGTGATGGGGAAATGTATAGACATTGGCCATAATTATGGTGGTAAAACTGTAAAGGTTTTTTTGATACAATCAAATAATATTTCACAAAGTATTGAAT
The DNA here is from genome assembly GCF_040802235.1 of Manis javanica. Taxonomy (NCBI): domain Eukaryota; kingdom Metazoa; phylum Chordata; class Mammalia; order Pholidota; family Manidae; genus Manis; species Manis javanica. The sequence goes on along the minus strand of NC_133160.1, from coordinate 33,373,812 downwards.
TTCCATATCTCATCTGACCTGATGCAATCAAATTGAGCACAGACACCTCCAATAAAATCATTTGTAATAAAAAGTATGTAACATATAGTAGCGAGTCTATTCACACAAAGATCCTGATGGCCCAGTCACAAGGAAGTTTTAGGAAGTTAAACTCAGAATTGCAATACATAAAGTATTTGAAAGTTGATGGATCGTTTGCCAACACTTGTTTGGTGTCCACCAAAGTATCAGGCACTGTTACAAGAGTTTTACATACATTGACTAACTTAGTGTATATTAAGACATTTTACAGACCAAAAAACTGCTGTACCAAGAAATTGGAAAACTGTACCAGGGTCTCATAGGTTGCAATTGAAAGTATTAGGGTTTGAAGCCAGGAAGTCTGGCTACAGAGTGCATAATCATGACCCTTAAACTCACAGGTATCATTTCATTGTAGTACTCATTGAGAAAACATAGTGCATTCCCCAACAAGAGTGCATTTTAATGGATTTCTTTTGCTAGCAATTTCTGACTATAAAAGATTTATATAGCAGGCAGAGTTGGTTCAGGCATCCTTCTACTTCAGTTCTGCACTCTGCTACTATATCCAGCTAGTCTGGGGTGCCTTCCTTCAAGACTTGATCTAGTCTAGTTTTCAACTTCTAAAATGTTCTTTGATGATGCCTTAAGATATTTCAATATTTAGGAATATTTGAAATTTAATTTGAGAACTTCAAAGACCAAAAACCTTTTAAGACCAAGCAAATGAGTAACTAATGTTGGAATTTCAGGCACTATTACAGGTTAAGATATCTTGTTTAATGTCCTGAAATTGTATCATGTAAGTCATTGGCTGCTTTGCTTATGGAAGAAAAAAACAACCCTTTTGTCAGCACAAAATATTAGGATGAATATCAGGTCCCATACCAGGGACCTCAGTCACCTTCCATGTCATTCCAACTCTGCTCAAACTCATGTCACCTTCGGGGATGACAGTCACTTGTCCCATGAAGGCTGGAACCCTCCTCATGGCCACCACAAAGCAGCCAGGCAGGCACATCTGGAGTTCTGACTCCTCCAGCCATTTGAGCATTTCAATCAAATATCACACCATGTGGTTTGGGTCCATACGGCAGCTGAAAGGGCCAAATGATGCCACTTGGCAGTGTGGGGGATAAAATTCTATTAATGCCAACTTTGACCAGTGAGCAAGAGGAGATGTGTGAAGCCCAGCTGATATATTCCTTCAATTTCCTCCCTCTGGTGGACTGGTCTGAGGAATAGATTTTTTTTGAGCAATTTAGGATATGCCAAGCCAGGTGGGCACATAGGCTGATTACCATGGCTCTGTACCCCTTTGAGCTTCACTCCCTTCTTTCTTTTACTCCAGATTTTCATACATACATGCCTCAAATTAAGTATCATTACTTTCAACCTGACCTCAGGCTCCAGTTTCCAGGGAATCTGGACTGAAGCAGTAAGCACTGATAGCCCCATTTTACAGGTGGGGATAATATTAGTGAAACTCAGAGAAGCTGAATAATTTTGAAGTCACATAAATTGCAAGTGGCAGGCCAAATCCAGCCTGGATTCTAGGTCTGCTTCATACTATATCTGCACCTAAGACAAAAAAAGTTGTGTCTTGCTAAGGTAATAAAGTAACAAAGACAGCACTAGTATGATAATGTCCTGAAGCCTTGCCATTACTTCATAGAGCACAATAAAATACAATGGTCAAACTTAAAAATGGAAATTTAATTAATAAATTCAGAATGCATATAACATTCACTAATATATTTCAGGAGAGAAAAAAATAGACTGTTACTAGGCAGAGCTCCAAAGCTAAACACAAAGATCTGTGCTGTGCTTAGCCAACGGATTTTAATCTTGTTACACTCTCTTCCTCATTCCCAATCTTTCCTGTGCCAAATATTCCATTAACAAAATTAAATTGGCAATGTTTAAGCATAACATAGAAGCATGTTCCATGAATGCAAACAAAATAGGAATCCCAGAAATATCACGTTCCACCTGTTACAAGCTGCATGTTTCTGATTTATTACTTTTTGTATTTATACAATTAATTTTAATAGGTAATACATTCACATGGACCAAAAGGATTTCAGTTTAAAATCTCCATCTTACCCATTCTTAGCTAACCAACTTCCCCAAGACACTGTGGTATATCCTTCGGGAGGAAGGAGTTAAATTAGCTACCTGAGATCTACTCATTCCTTTCAGGGGACAGGCTCCCAATGGAAAGGCAGGGGAACTGGTCTAACTTCTCTCGTCTGGACCTCCAGATGAACAGATGTGCTGATATTTGTTAGGAAGAAGAGACATGGTTTTTAAAAGACCCTTAGTAGGCAGTCCTTGGCTAAGGATAGCCTATAATAAATGGAACCCAGATTCACTGAGGTGGGCCTCCTGGGAGAATGTCAGGTAGACTATACCTGGAATAGAGATGCTTCATAAATCAATGTTCCCACTGTGAGAGGTGATCCTCTGAACCGCACACAAAGAATACATCTCTAGATGGTGGGAGGTGGTGTGGGAGAGTCTCTATGACTTCACAGACCTCTCTTTGCTTCATCTGAGCATTTCAATTGCATAGGCCCTTGCCATTCTTAATAAAACTTGATACTGGAAAATATGGGAGTTTATGTGTTACTCAACTTTCATGCATTTACATAAAAACATACTTCTATTCTTTTTCTAACATTTTCTACATCTTTGGTAGTATATAATACATACTGTTCTGTAACTTGATTTTTTTCCCCTGTAATTTAAAAATCTAAAAAAAGCAAAGCAAAACAACAAAAGGAGAGGGAATCACTTATAATACCACCAAAATACTTTGTTGTGTGGCTTTTACATTTTCTGCAGTAAGCAAGTTTTTTGGGGAGAAATGGAATAAATTCAAGTTGTGTTGTCAGAGATGTGTGGAAATGAGAACTTTCATACATTGCTTGTGTCTCAATTTCACAAACTGAGATAGCCTCTATGAAGGACCATTGGGCCATGACTGTCAATGTGCATGACTGCACATTTCCTTTAAGTCAGCAGTTCTACTTCTAGGAAATTATTCCACAGATGTACATGCACATATGCAGTGCATTATGTGTACAAGATTATTCATTGCAACACTGTTTATGAGAGTAATTTTAGAAATAACCTAAATGCCATCAATAGAAAGCTGATTAACTTATGCAGAAACACAAGTTGTAAAAAAAAATAAGGAAGCTCTTTTATACTGATGTAGCACTATTTATAAACTATATTCATTACAGCTCCACATGGCAACTCTTTTTTATTAACTGCTAGGAAATCGCTGATATTTATATTTTAAAGGGTTTTTTGTACACTTATGTATTTTTCCAATATGATATATTACATGTGCTCATTCATAACCTATTATATTCTTTAACTTTGTTAAATAAACCACAAGAATATGAAATGTTCAAATGCTTTAATTAAACACATACATATAGAAAAGCTGACAAACCACAAGCATATAGCTCAATGAATTACCACAAAATGAGTAAACCCACCTCAAAACACCTGTGCCATCTCTATCTGTTCTCTCCCGACATGTTCATGAATTCACACTCAGTCCTGTTTGGAATAAATTCCCATTTTAACAAATACAAGTTTTGTATTTTAAAGATTGCAAAATATTTTCCATTAGCAATAAAGGGCCAATCATGACTAATTTCTGATGAGTTAATTGAAACTTATTTTACACCGATCTTATCAGTTGATCATTTACAAATTGAGCTTGTGAAGGATCTATGATGTCACATGTGTAGCTGAACCTATTCACATAAACTCACATGGTTAAAAGTGAAAATGGCTTCTAAAGAATTAAGCCCACAAACAATTTCTGAGTATCTTTTATATGGCTGACACTGGGCTGTATACTGCACCTACCAATTTTGTTTTTTAGTACGTTTTCAATAAGGACATATGTAAGTCACTGTAAAAATGATCATTTGAAAGAAATGATTAAGAAAGACATTTAAAAACTAAATGAGGCTTTAACAACCAATATATTCTGTGAAAATTAGAAATCTAGTATTTCTTTGCATAATTTTTTTCTAGTTTCATACCTTTGTGGTCTGAGAAGCTGGTTGGCATAATTTCAATATTTTTTAATTTACTGAGGCTCTTTTGTGGCCTAGAATGTGATCTATTCTGGCAAATGTTCCATGTGCACTTGAGAAGAACATCTATCCTGCTATTTTTGGGTGGAGTGTTCTGTAGATGTCTGTTAGGTCCATGTGTTCTAATGCATTGCTCAATGCCTCTGTTTCCTTACTTATTTTCTGTCTGGTTGATCTGTCTTTTGGTGTGAGTAGTATGTTGAAGTCTCCTAAAATGAATGCATTTCATTCTATTTCCTCCTTTAATTCTGTTAGTGCTTGTTTCACATCCTATTGTTGGGCTGACCCCTTTATCATTATATAATGTCCTTCTTTGTCTCTTGTTATTTTCTTTGTTTTGAAATTTTGTCTGATTTATAATTACTGCCATCCTGCTTTTTTTCTCCCTATTATTTGCATGAAATATCTTTTTCCATCCCTTCACTTTTAGTCTGTATGAAATGAGTCTCTTGTAGGCAGCATATAGATGAGTCTTGTTTTTCTATCCATTTGTAACTGTTTGTCCTTTGATTGGTACATTCAGTCCATTTACATTTAGGGTGATTATCAATAGAAATGCATGTTTTTCCATTGTAGGCTTTAGATTTGTGGTTACCAAATGATTAAGGCAGCTTCCTTATTATCTAACAGTCTGTCTTAATTCACTTATTATGCTATTTCAAACACAATCTAAAGGTTCTTTTCCCCCCACTTCTTCTTCCTCCTCTACTCTTTATATATAGGTGTCATATTCTGTACTCTTTGTGTATCCCTTGAATAACTTTGTGAGTAGTTGATTTAATTTTGCATTTGTTTAGTAATTAATTGGTCTGCTTCCTTTACTGTGGTTTTATTTTCTTTGGTGACAGCTATTTAGCCTTAGGAGCACTTCTATCTAGGACAGTCTCTTTAAAATACACTGTAGAGACCATTTGTGGGTAGTGAATTCCTTCAACTTTTGCTTATCTGAAAATTGTTTAATCCCTGCTTCAAATTTAAGTGATAATCTTGCTGGGTAGAGTATTCTTGATTTGAGACCCTTCTGTTTCATAGAATTAAATATATTGTGCCATTCTCTTCTGGCCTGTAAGGTTTCTGCTGAGAAGTCTGATGATAGCCTGATGGGCTTTCTTTTATACGTGATTTTCTTTCTCTCTCTGGCTGCTTTTAATACTCTCTCTTTGTCCTTGATCTTTGCCATTTTAATTATTATATGTCTTGGTGTTGTCTTCCTAGGTTCCTTTGTGTTGGGAGATCTCTGCAGTTCTATGACCTGAGAGACTATTTCCTTCCCCAGCTTGGGGAAATTTTCAGCAATTATTTCCTCAAAGAGACTTTCTATTACTTTTTCTCTCTCTTCTTCTGGTACCCCTATAAGGCAAATATTGTTCTGTTTGGATTGGTCACATAGCTTTTTTATTACTTTCATTCCTAGAGATCCTTTTTTCTCTGTGCCTCAGTTTCTTTGTATTCCTGTTCTCTAATTTCTATTTCATTTACATTTCTTCTACTTCATCTAATCTACTTTTAAATCCCTCCATTGTCCATTTCATTTCAAATACTGTATTTTTCAAAGTTTCTGTCTCTGTTGAAATCCTCCCTGAGATCGTGAATATTTTTCTGTAGCTCCATGAGCATGTTTAAGACTTTTATTTTGAAATATTTATCAAGAAGATTGGTGATTTCAGCTTCACTTAGCCCTCTTTGTGGTATTTTTTCCTGCAGTTTTGTTTGAACAAAATTCTTTTGCCATTTCATTTTTTTAGTGTTTCCTATGAAAGAATAACTGTGTAGGTGGCACCCTAGTGCCCAGAAGCTCTACTCTCTGGAGGGTCCTAGCACCTGCAGCAATATCTGGGGTCACAGGTAAACAGAACCAGCATCTATTGGGAAGAAAGAGCTCTTTCCTGTCTTCCTGGCTATAGCACCTACCTCCACTGCCAGGTCCAGTGGGCTGAGCATGCAGAGAGAGCCTCTGTGCTATGCCCCTGTAGTTGCTATAAGTGTGGCCACCCTCCAACTGGCCTGCCTTGATGGTAGGGGCAGCAGGTGTGCAGGACCAGTGCCTGCTGGGAGGAAGGAGTGGCAGGCTGTGAACCTCAGTGGTGGGCCTTGGGGCTGCATTGCCAGTCAGCAGGGTGGAGCATCTGAAGGTCCTGCAAGTTCCCAACCTGCTGGACTAAGTGTGCCAAGATGATTTTGTCCACCTGCCTTTTCTCCTGAGCAGCAAGTTCTGTATGATCTTTGCCCCTTTAACACCCCTTTCACTGCTGGGAAGTCTTTCAAACTGCTCACCTTTCTTTTGTCCCAGGGGCCAGTAGTGAGTACCTATTCTCTACAAGTGTCTGGAATCTCTGTCTTTCCAAGTATTCTGCCTGTCTTTGCTTTCCAACTCCTCTAATCTCCAGAGCACCATCTAATGTGAGTTCATGCTCCTGGAGCAGATCTCCAGGGCTAGGTGTTCAGTAGGCCTGGACTTCTACTCCCTCCCCACTCCATTTCTCTTCCTCAGATCTGTGAACTGGGAGCAAGGGAGGGCTTGGGTCCTGCCAGATCACAGGTTTGTTATTTTACCCTTTTCTGTGAGGTCTCTTTTCCCCCAGATGTAGGCAGTTTGTTCTGAAGTCTTCAGGTCACTCTTTCAAGATTAGTTGTATTTTTGTGTTTTATGTGGTTTTAGGAGGACGTTTCTGCCTCACTTCTCACACTGCCATCTTTTTCTCCCTCCAAAATCTAGTATTCCATAGAAAAGTGGTGGGAGTACTATTGGAAGCAAGAAAACCAAACACAGGGAATAATTTTTTTCTTAGAAAATCTTTAAAATTATAAATAAATTACCAAGCATATACATATAATTGCTCTTGTTAGCATGTGATGATTGGTCCTTATGAGTGGAGTGGTCTGTCAATGTGTAACCTAAAGCCCATGGAGCGCATGGCTTATAATGAGTTTCCAGCCTTCTCCTTGTCTGCTGAAGTGAGGTTTGAAAGGGTATCTCGCTGCGAGTCTCCTTACCCAGAATGACTCAGGAGACACGGGCCCACGCAAGAGACTTTATTATCTGAAAGAGAGAGTGGCTGCCCCAGACGGGGGTGGGGGGAGAGAGAGAGAGAGGGAGCAGCAGAGAGAGCAGCGGGACAGAGAGAGCAGAGAGCAGAGAGAGAGAGAGAGGGAGAGAGAGCAGGGGGACAGAGAGACAGAGACAGAGAGAGAGAGAGAGGGCAGCAGAGAGACAGAGAGAGAGAGAGAGGGCAGCAGTGTGGTGCCTTTTATTGTGGCAGATCCGCTTGGCCTGTTGCTTTGGAGGAGGGTTGGGATGTTTAGAGATTAGGTGGGGTAAATCCAGCAAGCCCCAGGCAAGCCCAGGCATAATTCTCACCAGCTTATGTGCTTGGGACCATGGGGCAAAAGGAGGATAAATTATATATTCTTACATTCCTCCCTTTTCTGTTTTATAAGTGGTAGAGGATTTGGGAAGGGGTGAAGGTCAGTCTTCAGTAACTGCTTCCTGCTGATTAGGGGCGATGAAGTTCATTTTTGTACTGATGGGGGGCGGTCCTCAGATGAGCCCTTGGTCTGCAGTGGTGATGGCATTTTCCAGGTTCAATAAGGATGATCGTCTTTGGAGAGGGGTTGGTTATCTTGTAATATAAGCTGGTTAAAGGTTTGGTTAGAAATTTTTGCATTTGGGCTGATTGCTATGTTTACATAGGGTGGCTGAATTAATAGCATTTTGGGGGAAATATGTGTAGGCAGAAAAGCGACCTGTAGGTCAAAGGGAATCCTTGATGGTGCAATTTTTTGGACAGTTGAAAGAGAAGAAAGGGCTGGTGTTGGGAAGATAGGCCTGGTGAGAGAGTAAGTGTTGAGACCAGGGTTAATAATCCTGAAGTATGACACATGGCCGTTGTAAGGGAGGTCTTAGGACTCCGTGCTGACAGAAACTTCTTCAGTGATGCGTGGAATGAGCAGGGCGAAATGCAGAGAGTAAGAGGTCCTGTCAGGGTGGAGGAGTAGGAACCTGTGGGAGATTTGGTGGGAGGGGAATAAGCTGAGACAAATGGCTTAAGGTCGGAGTTGTGTATCCAATGGGGAAGACTCTGGAGTGTAACTGCAGTTGGCGTGGAAGGATTACTGTGTATGGTCTTGGAATGGGCATGGTTTAGAGAAGTTTTTTCCTGTCTATGGTAATGGCCTTGTAGTGTGGGAAGAGCTGAACTCCCAGGTATGTGACCTGAGCAGCAGACAGCTGAACTTAGGAGGGTGAAACTCAATAGCTGTGTTCTGAGAGAAAGTTTAGAAGGAGAATAGATCCTGTTGTGAGGTTTGTAGGGAGGGACTGCACAGGAGAAGATCATCTACATATTGAAGGAGGGTGGAGCTCGAGAGAGAGTAAGGGATTTGAGGTCTTGTGCTAGAGCCTGTCCAAAAAGGTGGGGACTATCTCTAAAGCCTTGGGGAAGGACTTGTTAAGTGTTCTCCGAATATTAAAAATTAACTTAACATAAGGAATTTCCTGCCTTGATTTTTCTCTGGGATACTGGCATCTTGGTCTGGGAGCATATCAAAAGGCTGCCTGCTCAGCTCCTAAGGTGGGCTGAGGTATTGTCTGTTTGCTAAAGAATCCTGCCTTTTACTATGCTGTCTACAGCTGGGTCTGCATGCTAAGTTAGTTGCTCAGTTTGCAAAATTACCTCGTCAGATCTGAAGGAGGAAAGACAGCACATAGGCCTGGGCCTTTTAGTACGCTAAAGTGAATCTTACACATGGTTACAAATGATTAACATAATAAAACGTGTGCTACTCCTCTTTATCTGGGGAACATTAACTGATCTCAATGAAGAATGTTCAACTGTTTTAGTGGTGGGGGGGGATTCCTAGCATGTAGTTACTTTGCTCTGACTGCAAATATCCTGCCTGGCTTTCTCCAGAGGCTCTCACCTTATTTTAAGCCTATGGTCCCTGTCTCATTTCCCCCTCTACAGATGGAGACTCTAGCTGCTGCTAGGGAAAGGGGACAATGACTGCTCTGGCTGCTTCATGCTGAGAGGGGGCGCAGTAAAGGGTGCAGCTAGGTCTCCATCACTGGTCAGTTGAGAGGGCCTCGGAAGGTTAGCGCTTTATTCTGGGTTTCATTTCTATTACTATTTGCAGTTTGTGGCTTCTAGGCAAGATAGAACAAATTGTTATTATTTTAAGTAGCAACATCTGGAGTTGGATTTTCCATTCTGGAAGGACAAACTTGATGAGATTAAGAATGCATGGCTGAATATGAGAACTAGAAATATGAAGATTCTAATTGAGAATCATAGCCAGGTGTCATGGGGAAACTAGAATTCTGGATCGAGTTTACATCTCAATGATTAGTATTAGATTTAGTATAGATAAGACTGCATTATTGAAACAATACTTTTCTCTAAAATCACCCTCATTTTTATTAGAAGTAACCAGGTTAAGAAAATAAGTAACACTTGGCTTGATTATTTGCATAAGTGCAGCAAGAAGAGCAACTGATTACATAAGCTCTTTTAAATATGCTTTGCTGGAACTTTTCATAAGGAATTTCAGATTGAACTTTTAAGGGCTTCTTGAGGCCAGAAAGCCAAGCCAGACTTGCTATCAGGTTGTGCCTGCAGTACCTGTAGATTCGGGTGAATTCCTCTCTTCTTGAGGTTCCCAAGACATTCCTGAGTTTCCTGCACCTGCCAGGCAGTGACCTTCCTTACTCACCTGGTAAGGCTGTTGGGAACCCTGTAAGCAAGGTACCAGGCCAGTTCTTCCAAGGGGCTTTGTTGGCTTTATAAAGTCAACCTTAGTTCCTTAAAGCTGTCTGTTCATATCTGAGTTTACACACGTGTCTCTCAGGTATGATGTTCCAGTCAAAGACTTGGTAATATAACCAGTGTTTTTAATTAGTCCTCTTACAAGGAAAGCAGATTCTTATTGAACTTATGCAAATAAACATACTGCCATGAAATATGAAAATAGTCACTGAGAGTTTTTAAATTCTGGAGGGATCAGGTAGAGAGAAAGATAAAGTTTCAATTCTGCTTATAAAGGCAGTCATTTACTAAACTGTTGTCAGCTTAAGAGAAAAAGCATAAAACACTTTATCAACAACATTTGAAACAAAAAGCCACCAAATCATCTTCCTTAGTTTACTTAATCCTATGTGACTAATACCTGTTCTGATATCTAGTTTTTTACTAGTTTAGGAGTAATAAAACAGTGAGTATAGATGACAAAAGACTTACAAATGACAATGGTTAAAGATCTGATGAGAGCTTACTGTAAGACAGATGACATAAGGAAATTTGGATATTTCTGTAACATAAAACATTTAGTAACAAAGCTTAGCATCATTCTCCGTGATAGTGCCTTCCAGGTAATTAAGCAGGTAAATAAGCCAAATTAGCCAAATATTTTCTCCAATGAGAAAAAATTCCTCTAATATGTTCCAGGGGCCCTCTGGAAAATATCAGAGTTAACTAGAGGTAAAAGCACCTTTTTGAATTTGATTTTGGGAAGCTGTTAAAAGTTTTAAGGCACTTGCTTAAATAGTTACTCACATTAGACAAAACTACACTTCACTTTAAGCATTTTTCTTTGAAAGATTTAACAGATACCATCAATGACTTTAGGTAAACTCAGGCAGCTGATAACTATAAGGACATGTCTATTCAGTTCAACTTAAATTAGCATTAATGCTTAATATCTTCTATTAGAATTTTCTGGAAATTTTAGAATGCCCAATTTTTACAAGCGCTTGTCTTTAAATCAATTTTTTTTAATACCATCGGAGGTAGAAAAATATTTTTCATTTACACACTTAGAGACAAACATACAGATTGAGACGTAATGATACAGTGAGAGGACAGACAGAGCTCCTGGCATGAGCCAGGAGGGGACAAGAGAGCCCATGGTGGTGCATTGTCTAGGAGTTTTATAGGCAGTTGAGGATATTTGAGAACGTGAAAAAAGCTTAGGGGTGTGGACTTTAAGGCAAGTAGTAGGTGTTTAGGATTGCACGGGAGACAGAGAGAGGGCTTAGTTCAGAGGTAGGAGAAAGCCTGGATATATGGGATCTCTTTCCATTTGCCTGTACGTTCACAGAAGTTGTATAAGTCACGGAGAATTTTAGGATCTAAAGAGCCATTGGGGGGCCATTTAGACTGATTGCCTAAGGGATATTGTGGCCAGATCTCACTACAGTAGCGAAAAGGTTTGAGGTCTGGAGTGAGGTGGAGGGGCTTTAGATTATTGAGTAAGCACCATAGCGGTGAATCTGTGGGAACGGAGGGGCTAGATCCCATGGTGAGAACGAGACCATTCAGAAGTCGCTGAGGCATCCCTGAGCGATTGAGAAGGTCATGGAGAAGACCAGGCACAGTTAGGGGGTTGTTACCACCTCTAACTGTGGGATCAAGGTGAAAACGCCGGGGAGGCTCGGTACCTGGTACCAGGAGTTTTCGAATTGAGTAGATACGTAGATAAAGGGAGACCGGGCCTCAGTCGATGAGGATTCTCACCATGGGGAGGCAGAGAAGGGTTGACTATGGGGATCAACCGTGACTCTGAAAGTCATGGTTGGGGGTGCCCCTGTCCCAGAGGAGCCCTTGGGGGTGCCGGACACTCAACGGTCACTTCCCAGGTTCCAAAGGGACATTTAAGTCAACCATGAAGGGGAGATTCACCAAATCGAAGGCCAGTGTTGGGCGGGAAGAGGAGCGACTGGGGAAATGGATGGTGAGCCCGTGGAGGAGGATTGGGCAGTGAGGGTTCCCAAAGCAGCTCAGGTTCCCAGAAGAAGATCAAAGTCAATGGGAGAGCCTCATCCGAAGTCACGGCACCAATGAAAGGGTATCTCGCCGTGACTCAGGAGACACGGGCCCACCCAAGAGACTTTATTATCTGAAGGAGAGAGTGGCTGCCCCAGACGAGGGTGAGGAGAGAGAGAGAGGGAGCTGCAGAGAAAGCAGTGGGACAGAGAGAGCAGAGAGCAGAGAGACAGAGGGAGAGAGAGCAGGGGGACAGAGAGAGAGAGAGAGGGCAGCAGAGAGACAGACACAGAGAGAGAGAGAGAGGGCAGCAGCGTGGTGCCTTTTATTGTGGCAGATCCACTTGGCCTGTTGCTTTGGGGGAGGGTCGGGATGTTTAGAGATTAGGTGGGGTAAACCCAGGCAAGCCCAGGCATAATTCTCACCGGCTTATGTGCTTGGGACCATGGGGCAAAAGGAGGATAAATCATATATTCTTACAAGGTTGGCCTTAACTCCTCCCAGGCTTGCTTTCTCTCCCATCCTTAAGTGAATCTATAACTTTAGGAGCTCTTATTGATGGAATAAAGGAAAAGGAAACCAAGGTCTAAGAAAGGGGGATAGGTTTTTCAGGTGTGTGTGTGTGTGTGTGTGTGTGTGTGTGTGTGTGTGTGAGCAAGAGACAAGAGTAACTCTTGATATATGAGGAATTGGTGGGAGAAATCAAATTCCATTTTTATGTTTTTATTCCTCTAGGAAGCACTATGTGGCTTAAGTGTCCCTTTAATAAGACCTGAGAACTACAAATAAGGTTATTTTGACATTACTTTTGGTGTTGCTTTGTGTTCTTGATCAAAACAGGAACCACATGGTTGACAGCTGTATGTGTATCATGAATGAAAAATCTGAGCTTTAATGCATATGTTATTATGTATTAAATATGTTTAATGATATAAAGCATCTTATAAATGTATCATTAACTAATTGATTCCAATTTAGTATTTAAATTTCACACACATTTGACATATTATTTAGGATATAGTGTATATGAAACAGTATACTAAATGAATTCTTTTCCTTGGATCTTTACTGAAAGTAAGTTTTAAATTAACAAAATATACTTTATTTCACAAATTAAGATTACATAAGTGTTTAGTGGTCAATAAGTTCAGGAAGCACTGATTTAGAGTCTCATTCAATTTCTGTGGATATGTTTCTACAACAGTAATCAATTGAGAGAGCAAATTTAGCTTACTATATTTGAGTGTTCTGTTAGCATATTTAATGTGTCTATCTTGACAACCTGAAGACACTATTAAAACCAATCCTTCAGTAGTCCTCCAGACACAGACGCTTTACCATTTAGTTCTTAAACATAATCAAGAGGGGAAAAATGCAATCTTACACAACTCTTTCAGAGAATTCATTGCACAAACTAGCATCTTCTTGATATCAAAACACAAAGAAGATGGAAAAATAAAGAAAAATTCAGAATCACTCTCACTTATTAGTCTAGACGTGAAAATCCTAGACCAAATATTGGCAAAGAGAATCCAAAAATTTATTTAAAAACTACAGCACCATGGCTAAATTTCTCTTCCCTCCCCACCTCGCCTAGAATGAAAGTTGTCTGAACGTTAGGAATTCAATTCATATGATTCAACACATTAACCATTTGAAGGATAAGATAGTATGATACTTTCAAAGGTGCAGAAGAAGTGTTTGATAAAATTCAACATCCATTACTTTAAGAAATTCTTAGCAAACTAGGGATTAACAGGAGTTGCTTAATATATAGTATACATTAAACTGCCTACAAAAATCCTATGGTAAATATCATACTTCATACTGAAAGATTGAAAACTTTCTCTTTGATATAAAGACCTGGACAATAATGCTACTACCATCATTTCTAGTCAACTTTGTATTAGAGATTTTAGAGCAGTAAGGAAAAAATAAGAAATAAATGGTTTAAAAACTGAAAAACAAGACATTAAACTCATTATTCATTTAGAATACAAGTTCATGTATTAAACATTCTAAAACAAGCTTGTGTAACTTTGTAATTACCAACAGCTTAAAAATCACATATATATTATTTCCTAAAAACAATTTTAAGGGGTATAAAGGCCTAACAATTAAATGTATAACTGGGAAATATTTAGAGGATATTATAGGAAAAATGGCTTCGTGGTCTAATATTAAGAGAAATCTTTTAAATAGGACACAAAAGCACTAACAAAAAGGGAAAGTAGGTGAATACAACTCTGCTACAAATGTAAAAAATTTGTATTAATGAATATAATACAATAAAATTAGTGAAAAGCAAGCACATGTAACTAGCCAAAGACTAATTTCCAGAATATATAAAGAAGTTCTACAAGTCAATAAAAAAAATATTAGACAACCTAGTAAAAATTAGTGAGAAAAAGACCTAACTTGGACCTTAATTAAAAAGGAAAAATTGGCCAAAAATATCTGTAAAGGTTCTCAATTTTGTTAGTGATCAGGTAAATAGAAATTAAAATCTCAATGAAATATTACACACCCACCACACTGGTAGAATTAAAAAGTCTGAGAATAGCAAATTTTGGAGAAGATGTCATTCAATAGGGATTCTCATACATTAGTGAAACTATAAATTGGTATAACCATTGTGGAAGAGAATTTGGTACTATCTAAGAACACTGAAAACACATAATACCCTGGAAGTTAGTATCCCAATATTCTGCGTGGAACTTAGAGCAACTGTGCCCCCAAGTACACATGTGCCCCAAGGTCATGGCAGTGTTGTCTGCAGTAGTCCCAAACTAGAAACAATGGAAGCATTGATCTGCATTAAGTTGGATCATTCAATCATGTTTTGTTCATACAGTGCAATCATGTGCAGCAATATAAAGGAAGAGAGCAGAGCCGCACTCAACAAAATGCGTGAACTTCATAGATAGAATGTTGGACAAGTGAAGTATGATGCAGAAAAATACCTGATGGAGGTACAAAGTTGTATTCATATAAAACTCAAAACAGACAAAACTCATTCTCATGTTTAGTGGTGCATGCATACATAGCAAAACTATAAAGATAACAAGGAAGTAATTACCTCATAAATTGAGGTAGTCACTCTCAGAGAGGGTGGAGGGAGTTGTGGGTGGGGAGCTTCAGTGGTGTTGGTGACATTCCATCTCTTCACCTGGGTGCACATGCACGTGTGTAAATGTTTGGGGATAGTGAAAGATTTCTATTGACATTTTGGGTCTTTATTGTGGGAGGCTACCCTGAGCATTGCAGGATATTTAGCCACATCTCTGGTCTCTACCCATTAGATACCAGTACCATTCCCCCCTTTCAGTGGTGATGACTGAAATGTCTCCAGACATTGCCAAATATCCCCTGGGGGACAAAATCACCCTCCTCCCATTCCTTCATTGAGAGCCAGTGACATAGTAATTTTCCAATGAAAATTGCCACTAATACAAGAATGGCTCTTACTCTTTCACAAGAGTCAACACAATTTTTGCTTAAACCTGCTCCCTTTGAACATAATTACAAATGTAGGGCGTTTGTGTACCTGTCTCCAGAAGGAATGTTTTCAGTTATCCTTCCAAATCCTGAGTTTGAGGCTGCTTCTACTTCTTAGTTCCTTTATCCTATGAGAGTTTTAGGGGCCAGTAGTTGATAGAAGAGGAATTTTTCATCATTTTCAGTGATGTGATGAAAATTCTCTTTTGTATGTCATGGAATAAGATCGATGGAGAAAGTCTTATGCTTTCAAATGAAACATCTGAAAAGAAAACTAGGTTACTATTTCTGACCCATTAGTATGGAAAAAAATAAGTATTTTTAAGTGTTACTTAGACTTATTTCCATTTTTATTGGTCAAAAAAGGTAGAAATTAAAAATACTTGACAACATGGTGCATGTTTTATATTACAGATGCTTTAAAGTACATGTTGTCTTTTAAGTATGAGAAAGTGCGTATGAGAAAAAATTGATGCTGTAATTCATTAGGGCTTAAGCAGTGTCATAAATCTGTCAAGGGACACAGGGAAAATGTCATTTGGTTATGCTGAAAAGAGGATCAGGGCCACAGTCCAACCATCTGTACTAAATCAAGTCATTTAAAAACTCAAGAGTGGGTGTATGTGTGTGCAGAGCAAAAGACGCAAACAGAAACTTGGCACCAGTTAAACTTATGGTTGTGTGTGAGAATTCATCTTAAACTTATGTAAGAATTCATCTTAAACAACATGTATTCTTTGGTATGTTTAAAAAAAACTTTAAGGAAATTTAATAAAGTGTCAAAAGCATAGGATTGAATGTAGTGTAGCATTCTAAGTTCATAAATATGCAAAACCCTTACACACACCTCTATATTCATTATTTTAAAAGTATTTTACAGTTTTAAACCCATCTCTTTAGTATTTAGAATAAGAAATAAATGGCAAGCACATTATTGGTGTTTGCAGTGGGTAATGCTGGAGTCATTTTGCCCAAGATTGTAAGAGCCGATTAATGAATTTTCAGATTTGTTACAAGCTGGTAGACATCAAGTTAGTAGCTGGAAATCAGCCATGGTGGGAGTACCTGGAGCACAGAAATTGGCCAGCTCAGCAAATCAGGGCTTCCTGGACTCAGGGATGTGTGTTGTTAAACATTTACCATCATGCCACTGGAACTTGGCCTAAAATGGTGTTCCATAGAATCTGTCCTGTTACATTTATAATTTTATATGTTTATACTTTACTGGTAAACTGTACTAGTGATTTATGTGAAATATGGATTTTTGTTTTAGCTCCATTTTAGTACTGTTTTCTTTTACAGAATAGGCATGAATTGCTTTTCCAGCTTCTATCAGGAACTTACAAATTACTGCCTAGCAATTATCCTAAAGCATTTTATTAGGTAAAATGCAAGATGTTGAATTCTTGGCCTACATTATTTAATGCTTATCTGTATCTAATTTTTAGTTTCAATAATTTATATGGTGAAAATGGGAGAAGAGCTTGAAATAAATGAACAAAAATGAAACATAGGAGCATAAAATTCAGTTTATTAAGTGGTGTTTTCCATGTTCACTGAAATGTAAACAAAACAAAATAATTTTTTAAATGATTTAAATATATTGGGAAATATTTGGCTCAAATATCAAGAAATAGTTACTAAAATGAGATCTGTAAAGTGAATTCTTGTATAGACACACAAAAACGAGTGGTTTAGTTAACACATTTCATTGTCTTGGAACAGAGCAATACACTCAATGGACATCTCTGTTCCTTTCCAGTTTCCTCTCTACAATAAAAATAAATTTGAATTAATATGTTAGAGCACACAGATACAATTCCTGGGTCCTCAACTTTCAAATGCCATAAGACCACAGATATTTGTTCATAATAAACATGGTTTGGATTAAACTTTGAGGTTTTTATACTTCCGTGTTATTGTGTCATTCTCCATCTGGAATTTTCTCTGCCTGTCTTCTTGATGGGTTCTATTCCTACTTCTGTATTAGAGCAGCTGTCAAGTTCACTATCTTCTATATCACATTCTCAGGCTTCCTATGCTGAAATGTTCCAGACTGTCCAACACAGTATTGTCTGAACATGACTTAACTTTTATTATTTAATACTTTATCAATGAATGCCTTGCTCCTTAAAAACAGAATCTAGCATAAGGCCTGCACACAGTGTATGCTCCACAAAATTTGTTGAATTAAATGAAGACAACAGCTCCATATTCAAGGCCTGATGATCATTAGAGATCACCAAATACTATAAGAAACTTTGATACTTTTGACATTTTGATTCTTTGAAGTTTTATTCCCTCTTCATATATAACTTGGCATATTTGTGATACACAATTGTGGTAAATAAAATTTATGTCTCCCTCCTTTTCAGTTTCTACTTAATCCTACTTTAAGATTGATACACACATGCTAAGTTCCCAAATATCATGTAATCAGACAGTATAATCTACAAGTGATGGAGTCAAGTAGTTACAGAATTGGGGCTATTGTACTTAGAGTCCACTGAAGATTTTATTATATTGGGGTCCTAATCACAGTTGTTTGAACCCAGAGGGTAATCATAGGGAATCATCAGATAAACTGCATTACTAACCATGAAATGTACTTTCCTGATCAGCATTATGCACAAGCAACTTTACATATTCATCTGCCATTTGTATTTTTTCTTCTGTGGGCATTTATAATCTATTTTCCTGTTATGTCGTATGTCTTTTTCCTAATTATTAGTAGGACTTCTTGAATTTCAGGAATATGAAATTTTTGGGTATCATGTATATTTCAGGTCATTTGCATACTTTGGCTTTACTTAATTTAACTTTTTGTGGTGTGGTAAATTTACCAGGATCCCTAATCGCCTCAGTGCTTCATGTGTTACTTAGGAAGACTTTGCCCACCAGGAAATTGTAATAGTATTCTCCCAAAATGTTTCCAAGAGCATTTGTTATTTTGTGTTTTGTCATCAGTGGATCTGAAATTTATTTTGGTGTGTAGATTGAGGTGGAAATAAATACTCTTCTTCTTGATGAAGAGGAAATTGTCCCAACACTACTGTGCATTTGTCTAATTCCTACCATTGATTTAAAATGCCATTTGTGGACATTATTACTGTTCATCAGTATTCAGTTTCCATGGATAACCACCCTTACTATAAGCTGGGCAGTCATATGATTAGTTCTGGCTAGTGGACTATGAGCTGAACTGGTAGGTGCTACTTCTGGACTAAGGAAGCCAAGAGCTCCCCGAAGCTTTTTACTTTATTCTTTTCCTGATCATGGAGGAGACCTCATGTTGCATGGCAGAGCCATAACATTGAATCTGTCTGTATTGTAGACGCTGCCTGGTGATCAGTTTTCCTAGAAAGTCTCTTATATACGAGGTGGATTTGGGGGCAAGACAGAAAAATGAGCTTTATGTGTCATACCTCTGAGATTTTGAGATTGTTTGTTACTGCAGCCTAAGTCTACCTCATCCTGACTAATATACCACCTTTAACATATATAAATATCCACATACACATAGTTTTATTTCTTGAGCCTTTACTCTGATCCATCTATTTCCTACTTTCTACACCAGTTCCTCCATGTTTTATTGTAATTTTATTACAGATTTTTATACCTGAGAGGGCAAGATTTGCATCATTTTTCTTTTTCAAAATCCTGTTGGCTAGTCTTAGCACTCACTTATTAAGATAGTTTTTTAGAATTCTATATAAAAGACCTTGCTGGATTTTGAATCATATTGTATTATATTTATGATTAACTTGCTAAAATTGACACCACCACATGTCTACCTTTTTTCATGTGTCTTGCATATTTCTTTAATGTTTTTTGTAGTTTTTGTTGCTCTTGAATGAGATCTTTGTCTATTTCACATTTCAAAATGAATTCTTAACTGGTGTATAAAAAGGTAATTGATTTGAGTATATTTCTTCTATAGGCAGCTTTTTCTGAGCTTACTTACTTGTTTTCAACAATTAATTGATTCTTTTTCACCAAGAAGTGGCTCTGGGATTGCTATTTAATAGAGGCTGATCAAGTCTCCTTCTGGATTTGTTTCTAGTTACTAGGCTGAGAAAATCTGGTGTGTTTCCATCATTTGTGGTCCCTTCTACCATCTATTCTAGGAAGTGTCCTACTTAAATTCTCCTTATACCTCTTGTTCCTGTAAGGCATTTAGCAAATCTGTTTGTGCAATTAAATTCCTCTACTATTATTACTTTATGGACTAATTTCACAGCACTGTGCAGTTTATTTAATATTTCTGTATTGGTTTCACCATCTTCAGTAAACATTGTATATTTCTATACCGTATCATTACAGAGTTTGTGATCTGAATACAATCTCCTTCTCTTATTGATTATCTTCTTAATATCAAGTCCCAAGTTGTCAGTTTAATCAAGGTCTTTGTTTGTTACTGTGTATTAAAAGTTCCTACCATTAGAATACAAATTCTTGTCTCGCTTGATAATCTGTTTTGTTATATTCATTATTCAGTGTGTAATAAGGGTTTAGTGTACAAAAGACAGATATCTGATCCTTATACATAAATCTTAATAAATCTTACCACATCCTTTTAAGTCTTTTTGCAACAAGTTTAACAAAAATCCTGTGAAGTCCCATGTACACTTAAATGTCATGATGTCAAAGCATGTGGCTGCTCAAAGGCTTGAAAACTATCTTTTCCAATACTTTCTGCCCAAACAGGCATTTGGCAGGGCTGGTCTATGCATAAAAGGTAAAAGGGGAGACATAGTTCCCACTCTGCTTTCTGGAAGTATCATCCTCCCAATATCCCTCCTCCTCCCAGACTACTCTTAATTAGGTCATCAGTGGAAGACAGTGGATTAGTTAGAGTGGCTAGATGATGCTCCAGTGACAAACAATTACAAGTTTTCAGGGAGGCTTTTTGATAGTTGAAAGAATGTCACAATTTATTTTGCTGCTTCTTGTTAAGGAGCAAAGTTTAATTCCTCTTCCCTTTAACCTGTGCTGGCCTTTAATAACTTGTTTGACCAATTAAATATGGTAGAAGTGACATTCTCAGGCTTCTAAAGTGAGATCTTAGGCACCAGTGCAGCTTCCTTGTAGGCCTCTGGAAACTCACTCAGGAGAAAGTAAATATGACAGTGAAGACTGCCATGTTGAAGGGAAGTCCAAGGAGCCACATGGAGGGGCCAGGTATGTAGGAGAGATGCAGCACCTGTCTCCAGCCATTCTGGATATCCTCCACTAGGTGACAGATTTGTGAGTGCAAAAGACTTCAAATAACTCTAGCCTTAGCCTCCAAGTGTCTGTGAACATATGAAGGCCAAAGCAAATAGCCCAGCTGAGCCCATCAACCCCCAGAATCATGAGACATGATATTGGGAGTGGTTAGCTATGCAGCTAACCCATATAGGCTTCACATAATAAAATGTATTTCTTGCCAATGCGAAGTCCATTGAGAATCCAAGGGAGACCATCCAGGACAACGGTTTTCCATGAGACACCTCAGCAATCCAGGCTTCTCTGTAGTCTCGTAGACTGCTAGACCAGGATCTTTTCTCTAAAATATTCATAGCAGGAGAAGAGAACACTTTTATACTGGCCTGCCTAACTTCAAAGGAGGTATAGAAGCATAATCCTGTGTAGGCTGGGAAATAAGGGAACAGGATATGCATCTACCACATTCTTCCCCTCTCTTTGGCTATATCATCAGAATTCAAGAAATTCTTTTTCCTACTAGGAACCATGTATTTTGTGATGATAGCAGCCCCACAGTGTCACCTTTGAAAACTACTCTAGGGACAAAAGCTCTTTCTTGTAGTACCCTGTACCAATCTTCTTAAAATTGTTATTCTGCATTTTAAGCACTGATCTAGTTCCCTATTATTGTATAACAAATTGCTGCAAATTTAGTGGCTTAAAACAACACTTACTGTTTCAGTATCTGTGGGTTAGAGGGCCCAGGTAAGCTTTTCCCTCTGGCTCTGGGCCACTTGTAAGGTTTAGTCATCTCAAGAGTAGGGGAAGAATTTGTTCCTAGGTCACTCCCATGGTTTTTTGTTTGCAGGATTCAGTTCCTGCAGGGCTGAGATTGAGGCCTTGGTTTCTCACAAGATGTTGGCCGGGGCTGCTCTTAGTTCCTTATCACATGGAGTAGTGCACTGAGTGTCTCAGAGTGAGCAAGCAAGAGTGAAAGATGAAAGTCCCAGTTGTTTGTAACCTCATCATAGAAGTGATATCCCATTATTTTTGCCATATGTCTGCATTATAAGTAAGTCATTAGGCCCAGCCCACACTCAAAGGGAGATGGTTATACAACAGCCTGATCCCAGGAGGTGGGGATATTGGGGCCATATGGGAGACTGCCCCCCAGTATCCCTATGGCATGGGAATTCCACCATGCAGGAAACACAACATTAAAGAAGGCAAAGCCCTTAACTTTGAAGAGTTCCCAGAGGAGTTTGAAGGAGTGAGTGGAAAGGATGATAACTGTATAATTACTTCAGAATAGGAAAGAAGTGTGGTAGAGTTATATGAAGAAGAACTATTGGATGTAAGGAGAGATAGCTGCTAATTCAGCACAGCTATTGGAGGTACAATGTGAGCTACATGACAGAGGCTGAATAATGATTCACTAGGTAAGAGTATCATAAGCAGAATGAAGGAGCAAGAAGGCATACAAGCACCTTGGTTTTTTTGTTTGTTTAGAGAGTATGGATTGTTGGGAGCAAACCTGTGGGCCTTTAGGCAGACTCGGTCACAAAAGCCTTAAGACAACAGCAACGTTTGAGTTAAGTCTTTCCTGTAAAGTCAGCAACAATGAATCCATCCACGCGTTAGAAACAAGTTTTCCCCTATTACCAAGAAACACATTCAGTGAACTCCTAGGTTAAAGCTAGTGGTTAGGCTACCTCCCAACATGTGCTTTTTCTGTCCTTTGTTAATCAAGAAACACCCTCTGCCCCCGGGGAAAGCCCCTCCCTTAAAACCTCCCTCCCAAGGGCCCCCACCCCCAAAATGGCGAACTCCCCGCTTCTCTTCTGGGTCCTCCGTTCCCGCCGGCGACAACCAAGACCCAATCACCCCTCTACACCTCCCCGCCGGCGCCACCTAAGGTCCAATTATCTCCTGACCCACCCCTTACTTGCTAACCTGTATAAATTGAGCCTGCAAACAATAAACTGCCAGCTTGATTAGACATCCTGTCTTGCTGGTTATTCTTTGTGTCCCTTGCCTCCCTTGCCTCTCTCTCTCTTTTTTTTTTTTTTTTTCAATTCTCTCCTCCAGGTCCTGGACCCCCATTGATAGTCCTGCAGGTCGGGACAACGGATTAATGAGACAGTGGCTGTGGCATTGTTACAGCTGGGTGTCCCGCCCTGCTCTTCTGGGAGGTTTCTAGCCATGCAAACTGCTTCCTTGGTTGTCACTTGCTGCTGTACTGTGGAGTCAGAGAGACTCACCCATTATTCTGTTTAAACACTTTGTCATCCTAATTGGTAGGGAAGAGGTGTCAGGGAGAAGGTAATGGTGGGGGAAGAGTTTTAAAAAAAAGGAGCCAACTCTTTGTTCAACAAATGTCAACATACTATTTAATATGGACACCTGACTGTAACTGAAATAATGTGATGTGGATTACACAGTAAATTCGCGAATGGACACTCTCACAGAAATGTGACACATTAGTGAAAAACATGCAGATCTGTGGGTGTAGGGAAAGGGCATTTGGATTTTAACTCCCTCTTCAATGCTAGAGAAGGGGAAGCAGGGTGGGAAACCATTGCTGACCCAACCTCATGGCACTCTTAGAGATCTCACCAGTGTTCATCCTGTGCCTGGGCAATGAATGGGGAGTAGCTCTGTGTCACTGGAGCTTGTGGATGTGGGAATGGTGAAATGTAAAGTGGGCAAAACCGAAGCTGGATTGTGAAGGACTTTTGTGTACCATGATAAGCTAATTTGGCTTTAATCTAGGGAAAACAGAGAACCTTAAAAGCATTATAGCATGTTGTTGCCACCAAATAATAATACATAAGCTCTGTTAACCATACCTTTTGCTAGGCTTTGTATTTATCTCATTTAATCTTCACAGCCACCTTATGCAGTATTATTATCTGCATTTAAACAGAGCCTTGGCATTAAGTAGTTTTACCCTCAAGTCACACAGGTAGGAAGTGTCAGGACCAAGATACCAACCATGGTCTGATGGCAGCCGCTCCCACACTGCGATCTGTGCCAACCCCTCCACACACTTGCTCCCACACATTCTTGCGATATTCCTTTCTACTGAAGGCCAAGAAATGTGATCCTTGAACATATACTTTGTATTAGACATAGGAAGAGCTATAGCAATGAGTTTCCTTTCTGCCTCAGATATGATCTTTCTACTTTTTCATTTTGCAAATTTTCCAGCATACACAAAAGTAGAAAGAATAGCAAAAATGAACTTAGCTTCAACATTGATTGACATTGTACCACTTTTGTTTCATCCATCTGCCTTCTTTTCCCCAAATTTTATTTCTGGAATGCTTTAAAGTGAATTGTAGACATCATATCATTTCATCCATAACTATTTTACTATCCAAAACCAACAAAATGAATAGTATTTCCTTAATAGTAGATCATTATTTTTAAGAAATTTTTTTTTTACCAATCACATATATACAAAGCTGCACTGAAAGAATGATAGAATTCCTGTAAATATCATTTCTTCTTATAGGCAAAATAAAATGTTTTTAATGAGTTTATAGGATTGCTCTGTATACCTTAACAGTGACTCTTAGTAATATTTATTAGGACACTTTCCAAGTTTACAGTAGCTTGTATATTTCAGTCTCATATTTTGATGATAAGGACTGGCTCCACATAGAATTGAGCTACTACTAATTAACACCAATTCAGATAAGATCTTTGCAGGCAAAATTAATCTTTCCTGTACATACTGATTGGAGATTGATCTCATGTGCCCTACAATCCTTTTAGTTGTATAGCTGTCTTTGTTTTAAGCCCAGGACAGAAACCACACTTTTTCAGGACATATTGACCACATTAACCAGTTTTATGCTTTGCACACCTAATAAATTCTTACAAAGCACACTTTGAAAAGGCCCACCCACCCTCTAAATTGTAATTCAGTCATACATACTGAGGGTGCCTTGGTGATCTCAAGGTACAGAATGCATCTAATATGAATTTGGAAAGAGATGTAGAGATCACTTAAGGCTACTCTCATTTTAGACCTGAAAAAACTGTAGCCAAGGGAAGGTCCATTTTATTCCAACTGGCAATATTCTTATTAACTGACTCATTTTTATTTTATACTCATTTTTTAACTCGATGTATCCATGTTTTAAGTTTTTGTGAAACTGAAATTTTTGTAAAAAATACAAGTGCATAGTCTAGTTTCACTTAGTCCAGTTGACTAGTTCTACATTAGTCAGTGATACTTCAATTCACACAGGCAGAGTACTTAAATTTTCCTCTCCTTTTTATCAGGAGATGCGCACACTGCCCTCCATTTTTTCATTAAAAAGATTTGCTTTGCAGTGCGTTATCATTTTTGCTACCATTGCCTAGGGGATGAATTTTTCAATTACTGGCCATGGTTCCCTTTAGAAGCAAGCACCCACGCGCGTCAATCACCCCTCTTCACCGAAACCCGGGCACACGCTGACCAGGATCTAACTTAAGCAACGTTGGGTCATCTGTTTATTTTCAGCTGTGATGGGAGGGGTCACGCAGAAAGGGCGGCCGTTGCCAAGGCAACCGACACCCCGGGCAACGGCAAGTCGAGGCGGTTGGGGGCGTGGCCTCGGCGAGCCCAGGCCGATAAGAGGCGGTGTTGGCCCGTGTCGCGAGCCCGGCTTGTCGGCGCTGTCGGGCGGAGGCGGGGCGGCCTGGCATCTCCTCCGACTACCTGGAAAGGCCTATCAGGCGGGAGCGGTCCTGCGGGCTCACCGTTTTCCTTTCCTTACACCCTCTTGCAGGGAGGCCGCGTCCCGCTCCCTAACATGGCGGGCGGACGCTGGGGCCAGCTGCTGACTGCGCTCCTGGCCGCCCACGTCGTGGCGGCAGCGGCGGAAGCCGGCCCCGAGCAGGCAGCGCCGCCGGAGGAGCAGAGCCGGGTGCTGCCCATGACCGCCTCCAACTGGACGCTGGTGATGGAGGGCGAGTGGATGCTGAAATTGTGAGTGTGCCCGCCTGCCCCGCACGCCACCCTGCCCGCGTGGGCGCCGCCCTCCTAGACCGCGCGGGCCGCGAGCGACCCCTCACTGCCCGCTGGGACCGACCTAGGGCCGCGACCCGGCCTCCCTGCGACCTGCGGCGCCGGGCCCGACGGCTCACTCTTGCGCATGCGCGCCAGGCTCGCTGCGGTGACAGCGGCGGGTGGAGCGCATCCCCCATCCCCCGCCTCGCTCACCCGCTGCTTTGGGGAAAAGTGCTTTAGTGGTGGGGTGGGCGATTTACCAAGGGGATGAAGGGGAATGGAGAAAGTATGCAAGAAAATCGCGTGCTTTTGACACCGGTGTGCATGTAGAGGAGAAAGGGCGTCATTCAGTGACATTTATGTACAGTGCACATTTTTGTACGTATTAGGCTAAGCAAGGTATTTGTTACATGAATAATTGCAGTTTGGTGAAGGGCAGACCAATCTGTACAGTGTGTCTTAGTTTTCATTTTGAAGATCCCGAGATGTCACTGTGAAAAATAAAACAGAAAGATGGGATGACTTTGAAGTTTTAAAATAATTTTTCAAATAAATGTCGATATTATCATTTTTAGCTGTGGGTCTTTCTGAGTAGATAAAACTTAATTGTGCTAGTGTCATAAAGAAAAGAACATTAATAAATTGCCCCTTTTGAATTGTAGAATGTAAGTCATGGATAGCGCCCTTGCTTGAAGGAGAGGGGAAAATACAGTTTTGAGTTAGGTGCAGGAGGGGATTTGTTCATATCTTAAAATTAACTTATAGGAAGGAAGTGATCGTTTGAAAGAAGTCTTGACGTAGACAGTTGGCAGGTGTCTGAATAGGCTTGAGAGACCATTATGGTGGGCTTGCAGGGAAAATGACAAACGTCTAAAGACGTCATCACCCAGACCACATCTCATTAGCCTTTGGTTTCAGGCAGTATGCATACTCCATCACTACTATTTGGTAATTAATTTGACCTTGAGGACACACAGAATTGGATCTTCCCTTTATTTGTCCAATACCGAATTCTGATTCTTTGAATTTAGATTCCAAGCGAACCTGTGCAGTGGGAACCTCCATGTGAGTTCAGGGCCAAAGTTAAAAGTCACCATTGTTCAAAGAACACAATACACATTACTCCTTCAAACATGCATTTACCTTTTATTCACAAAGGAGCTATTTTAGACTTCAAAGTAAAATTCCTTAAGTATAATAATGAATCAGTGAAATTATTAAAGAGATCTATAGACATGAAGCACTTACGAAGTTACTTAATTACTTTGGATGAAGGTGAGGCAATTTTCCATTTGTAAGAGAAACTTGCAAAGTAAGTGGAACTTTAAGATTGTCATGTTTGTAATAATTGTATGAATTTTAGACTACATTCTTTTAGCTAGTACTACAGAAAATTCTTTTTTTTCAGTAGATGCTTATACAATGGAGTTTTTCTAGATATCAGTTTTCTGATTAAAACTGAGTTTATGTGTTTACTTGATGAAGGTCAA
Organism: Manis javanica; assembly: GCF_040802235.1. Classification (NCBI taxonomy): domain Eukaryota; kingdom Metazoa; phylum Chordata; class Mammalia; order Pholidota; family Manidae; genus Manis; species Manis javanica. The sequence goes on along the minus strand of NC_133160.1, from coordinate 33,346,730 downwards.
AGCAGAAAGGCCTCAACTCCTTTAGAGTTCCTTTTGGAATAGCTTTTTTTAATATTTTAAGTGAAAGAATTAACAAACTAACAAAACTAAACTACAAAGAACAGACTAGTGGTTACCATAGGAGAAGGGGGTCAGAGGATGAATGAAATAGGTAAAGGGGAAAAAAAACATTAGAAAAGAAAACTGAAGCTCAGGTAAGTGTAAGCCACATTAAGCTTTTAAATGAGCAACAGTCAGCAGTTCCTGTGTTTGGACATGTTGACAGTTCAAGTTTTACTTCTTCCTAAATGTACAGCCCTAGACATAGTCATCAGTTGCTCTAAGCTTGCCATGCATCCATTACCTGGGATATATTTGGCCTGTGATGCATGATGGGACTTGTAACCTGGAAGCAGTGTAGACTTTTGAGATCGTTTTAATAGAAGTTCTCTTTCCATTGACTACACTTCAGAATAGGTCAAGGCTATAAAGGAAAGAGGACTTAAACCATTACATCCAACTTCCTCCTGTATGCCAGAAGCTAGGTGCTCATCGTAAAGAAGAAATACTGTGTCTCTTGTCTATTCATGATATTCCCTCTCCTCCTTTTGATAAAATCTAGCACTTTCAAAATATATGATTGATTATATTCCCAGTACCATTATAAAAGTCTACCATAAATTTATAAGAATTCATTCAAACAAGCTAATAAATTATCAATATTTTTTTCTTGTGTATGTAATGTAACAGAAAAGCAAAATGTGTTAAGACTAGCTCGCATGTTAACACTTTGTTCATGTGAACTGGTCATAGTATATGGAGACAGGGGTCCATAGATGATGTATTTAACTTCTCTAAAGGAGCAGGTTAGGAGGCTTTGTGATAGTGTTAAGAAGACATTACTTTTAATGACAATTCGTTACTTGTTCAATTGCTTATATGCTACTCTGTTCGGGGAAGTTTTCTCTTCATTTCCACTTCATACCAAGTTCCTATGATGCAATTCCTAATTATATTGGTATGGATAATTTAATTTACTTTTATGGACCTGACAGTGTTTGCTCTGAAACATGAAATGCTCCTATTGTAATATTTAATTTTTTATATTTTCTTTGTCTTTCAAACAGTCAATTTTTTAGACCCTTGCAATTGAATTATCAGTTTAAAAAGTACTTCCCTGTTAAGAAGTATCAGTGAAAAACACATTTGTACCAATTCATTTCTATTATGAAAACTTTTTTTAAAATCTGAAAAATTCTCCCATGACTTACTTCTTTAATGCTCCATAAACTTATTATATATTTAGTTTTCCCCTTCTTGTTTCTTTCTTACATTGTTGTGTGATTTTTACCCCCATTTTTGCCATGTCTTTAAAACTGACTTGCTGTACATTTTTCATCTTAACCTCTGATGAATTTTATCCTTTTTCAGATTAGGAAAGACTATCTAACCTTAAAAATACCTTCTAATGTTTTCTCTTTCCCAGTTCTTTCGTTTCATACTGTCCTTCATTTGGTTGTGTTGTAACCTTTTGCTATTTCAAACTTGCCTGGCTCCCCTTATGTCAGTCCTTGAGAATACTACTTCTGTTATTTTGAAACACAAACGTATACAATGTAATATATTCTGTATACTGTTCTGGTGGCTTTTTTCCCCAAAAGAAATAGGTATCCAAGTTGTTTGATTTTGACATTACTTTTTTTTTTTTTGAGAGGACATCTCTCATATTTATTGATCAAATGGTTGTTAACAACAATAAAATTCTGTATAGGGGGGTCAATGCTCAATGCACAGTCATTAATCCATCTCAAGCCTAGTTCTCATCAGTCTCCAATCTTCTGAAGCATAACAAACAAGTTCTTACATGGTGAACAAATTCTTACATAGTGAATAAATTCTTACATGGTGAACAGTACAAGGGCATTCATCACAGAAACTTTCAGTTTTGTTCACGCATTATGAACTATAAACAATCAGGTCAAATATGAATATTTGTTTGATTTTTATACTTGATTTATATGTGGATCCCACATTTCTCCCTTTATTATTATTATTATTTTTATTTTTAATAAACTGCTGAAGTGGTAGGTAGATGCAAGATAAAGGTAGAAAACACAGTTTAGTGTTGTAAGAGAGCAATTTTAGATGATCAGGTGTGTGCCTGTAGACTATGTGCTAATCCGAGCTAGACAAGGGCAATAAAACATCCATAGATGCAGAAGCTTTCTCTCAACACAGGGGGGGGTGAGGTTCTATGACATTACTTTTAAACTGACATCTGGGAAAAGTATGTCTTTGGGTTGAATTAATTCATCTCTTTAAAGCATATAGATCTTTATAAAGCACTACCTTTTGTGACTGTTCTTGAGATGCTTATGTTTCACAATTGAAATTAGTCATCTGGTGGTACAGGAAAGTCTCATTTATTTCCTTAGGTTTTAAACTCTTTAGTATTATATTTCCAGTATCCTTCTTATACCTAAGGAAAAAGTCTTAAACATCATTGCCTTAACTTGTCCAATCAAATAGTTATAATTTCTTGCAGATTAATAACTTGTCTTGATTTGATTGAATGTTTAAGAGATAGTCATTAAATGTTATAACCTGTCAGGTTCAGGGTTGGGTCTTGGGAAAATGAAAATGAGCTACAGTCCTTGATTTCAAGGGACTGACAATTTACTGTCCACTGAAATAAATAAATAGCATATATAGCATTCATTTATTTAGCAAATATTTAATGAGTACTTCTCTGTCAACCATTCAGCTGTGGTTCTCATCAGGGCACTATTGGCATTTTGGGCTGGACAAAGTTCTTTAACATATGGGAATGGACCACCCATTGGAGAACCTTTGGCATCCCTGGCCCCTGCCCACTACATTCTAGTAGTCATGTGACATTTTTAAAAAAAGTCAATCTCCATCTTCTATGCACATTCCAAATGCCTCTGATTGAAAATGTCACTGCCCTAGGTACTGTTGTGGGTTCTAAAAACATGCAAGAAAACTCACAAATTAACATATAGAAGTATTTGATTTCTGTTTCTACAAAGGGTTATCATCCACATCATCTCCATCATCAACATCATTATCATTATCTTAAACAATGTAAACAGTTGCATTGCTTATATCTCATGTTCTCAATGCTTTTTTATTTGATTGTCCCAGCAATCTGGTGTGGAATTACCATTGTCATTCTCATTAACCATGAAAACATGAAAGGTTAAAGCTTTGGCCAAGGCCACATCCTTTGTAAGTGGTGGACAAGGCCAGAACTAGAATGTAGGCATGAGTTTTACAGTCCCCAGTGCAAGCCCGGGAGAGTCGCTAGGCAGTAAGGGAACCCGGCTGGTTTGTGCTCAGACTCATCTTGCTAGCACCCAAACCCACGTGAGGGAAGGCCTTTCCTTGAAGGATTCAAGGCCCATCCATGGTTTTATCATCTCTCTAGTTTCTGCACATGAAGAACGCTATAGCTATATACTCATTCTTGATACTCTTTACTATCAAACATGTGTTGAGCCTTCCCCTATACTCCAGCTTCCCAGGAAAATTCTCACTGTGTCTCATTTGTATTTAGCATGGCCCTTATCGCAACTTAAAATTGTCAATTAATATATGCTTTTGTGCTAGGTGGTTGTTTGATTCCTCCTCAGATGATAAATTTTTAAATAAATGAATTTTTTCTTCTTCCTATTTATTTCCAGAGCCTTATAATTTTCAAGTTACTAGGTGTTTGGTAAATACTTTTTGACTAAGGGACTGAATGAATAAGACTAATTGTTCCTTTAATCAAGAGCTTCCTCAACTGTCAGTGAAGGAAACATCTATATGTATTTCTTAAGTATTAAGGACAATCACTGTCATTCCCATCTCCCATTTGTTCATTAATGTAATAAATAGTTACCGTGGCCTCAGACCTGCTGGGCTCTGTTCTAGGTACCAGCTCTCCTCGTGGAGCGTCCACTCTGGTGAAAGTAGTGAATTCCATTTTCTTTGGCAAGTGCTATCGTTGTCATAGAGCTGTCAGTTTTTATTTTTCCTCTATATTTTATGATAACATGTCCCAAAAATGATCTTCTAAATAAATAGAAGTGATCATAAGGCTTCCAGCTTTTGGGTCAGTAAGTTTTTCCAGATATTCCAGAAAGCAGAATAACACTTAATGTAGTTAAGTTTGTTGAAATTTTGATTCAGTTTCATTTATTAAGTCATAGAAAAATGAACCTAGTGTATGTCTTTCATCTTCACTGTCAGTGAAGTGTTTTGGTCAAAATATGTTCTACATGAAAATTGATTGTGTCTGTCATTGTCCATCTTATTTCTGCAGAGATAAGAAAAGGTACTGGGAAACACTGATGAAATTTGAGCCATGGCAGAAGAAGAAAAATTGTCCATTATTAGTGAATAAAAATGTGTTTTTAATAAAATATTATTTCTAGGAAATATACTTAAGTAACTCCTTCCCCTGAAATGTTTAGTACACCTAGTGAAATCTCACACCAAATTCAGTGATGGCATGTAATCAGAGAATTAAGGGCCTTCAACTGCCTTACATATAGCAGAATCTAAATGCAATTTGTGCCTGAATACTAACATGGGTAACAGACATATGCTATTGAGTTTGTTTCCCAGAGATGGTTAAAAACATTGGACTGATATCCAAGTTGGGTGTAATTTAACTGTTTTAGCTATCTGGAATATATTCCAAATGCCTTTATGAAGCATTTTATATACTGCTACCACCTGCAAAATGTTTAAATAGAAAAATAATATAATTTCCATGATAATAAAAGTTTTAATTCATCTTGGATTCTCTGAATCAAAGGATTAATTTGAATGTAAAAGACAAATTACTCTTTTTTTTAGAGGCAGGTGAACTCTTTTCTAGTGCTTAAGAGAAGACTGACACTATGAACTAGTTTTAAATAATATAAATGAAGATCATGTTTAGTCCTTTCAGATGAATTTTATTTATCCCTGTGTGCATAAAAATTACATTTATGCATAATTATACAGACAGAGAGAAGAGAATGAAAATCATACAATTTTCCTTCTTTGTATTCATTTGACCCGTGGAGGTATTTTCCTCATAGCAGGTTCTAAATTAGTCTAAATTACTGTTCTTTAGGTACAAAAGAATACGAATAATTTAAAAACCTGAAGCAACAATGGACCAGTTCCTACACCTGACTCTTGGAGCTAACTCCACCACCAGTACGTTAGTGATAATCTTGGTGCATTCCAACACAATAAGCTTTGATTAAATTTCAGAAATAATGGTTTTAACAGTCCCACAGACGAGCTACACAGAAAATGGAATATCTTAAATTACCTCAAGGACATTTGTATATCTGAGGATCAGAATCATCAAAAACCCAATTTATATAATAGCCTGTCTAGAGATTAGGGGTTTCTTTTTAAATGATGAAATGTGCGTGATTTAATAATTGCTGATGTAGCACATGTGTTTGAGTTACATGCAAAGACAGAGGCCTAGGAAAACAAAACAAAGAGGATCTAGAGTTCATTAAATTACACTTGAAGATTCTTCCTTATTTTAGATGATTTCTTTCTTACTTCTTCTGTCTGTATGTCTCTCCCTTTTTTGATGTTGGATCTTCTTTTTCTTGTAAATTTTTATCACATAAATACCTCTCTCTGGGTTCTAGCTCTGTGTAGGTCTTAGGTGACCTTAAGTAAGTCTTTCTAAGCCTGCCTTGTCTGTTTTTGACAGTGAGGTTGTGAGGTTCAGTCGAGCTAATGCATCATAAAAGTGTCTCTGAAACAAAGCAGTTACAAATGTAATAGGTATTAATGATTGTTCTTAATTTGCGCCAGCTTCTCATGTGTCATCTCATCTCCCAATAACCATCTGAGGTATCTACTGTTATTATCCTGTTTTGCAGTTGAGAAAGCGGAAGCATGGAGTGATTATTAGCTGGGCCAAAGTTGTTGCATGGTTAGTTTGTGGTTGGTCTTTCTGAGTCCTCTGGCAGAACTCTTATCCAATATGCTGAAATACTGAAATACTGAAATGTACTTAATATGAAATATTTCCTTTTTTCCTAAAGTTTATCAACTGCTTGTTCCAGTCTCATCTGCCATATGGATATGTAGAAAATATATAGGAAAAAACTTTTCTCAGTAAAAGAATATAATTTTCTTTGAAGTTTGGTCATTTATTCAGCAGACATTTATTGGGAATTTACTGTCCCAGGAATATACCTTGCCCTGGAAATGCAGAGATAACAAGTCTTTTAAAAATGCAGTGTTCAAAGATGTCAGCAGACTGTTCTTAGAACGGGTTCTCTTGTCCATGTCGTAGGAGTTTCAGGGATTAGACAGTGAGCTGTAATGGAAAGATCAGTGACCTTTCAGAATGATCTTGGACTTGTCGATACAGGTTCTTTGTAGAGATGGCATTGAGAGGATGACCTGAGTGTGAGGCTGAGAGGCTTACTACATGGTTGCTTCTGGACCTGGCTGGAGAGAGAAATGCATGCCTTGCCTTGTGCATCCCTTTTTCTTTTGGGCTGTGCCCAATCTCAATAGTTTTCCTGAAATAAATGCATTCTTCTCCCTAGATTGACTTTTTAACCACCCCCTCCCCAACCTGGTCATAATATAAAAGATCAAAGTCTTGCCCAGTTTCAGTGTTTTTGTTGTTATTCAGCAAAGTTGGTTTGTATACATCATTGCCTTGAGTTTTGAATGGCACTTATATAAATGTTTCTGCACAGTTCAAGAGAAAAGGACTTGTAATGATGACCTGACAGCTCACAAATCTTGTTAGAGAATTGGATCAGTTTAACAATTTTTCCCCCTTTTTCTTTCCCAAGGCTTCTTTCTGTGTGTGTGTGTGTGTGTGTGTGTTATTCTTTTGGGAGGTATTTTTTCCTATCTGTCTTCTCAACATAAAATAATAGCTGCCACATTTTTTTTTTTTTTTGAGAGGGCATCTCTCATATTTATTGATCAAATGGTTGTTAACAACAATAAAATTCAGTATAGGGGGGTCAACGCTCAATGTACAATCATTAATCCATCTCAAGCCTAATTCTCGTCAGTCTCCAATCTTCTGAAGCATAACGAACAAGTTCTTACATGGTGAACAAATTCTTACATAGTGAATAAATTCTTACATGGTGAACAGTACAAGGGCATTCATCACAGAAATTTTCGGTTTTGATCATGCAATATGACCTATAAACAATCAGGTCAAATATGAATATTCGTTTGATTTTTGTACTTGATTTATATGTTGATCCCACATTTCTCCTATTGTTATTATTATTTTTATTTTTAATAAAATGCTGAAGTGGTAGGTAGATGCAAGATAAAGGTAGAAAACATAGTTTAGTGCCGTAAGAAGGCAAATGTAGATGATCAGATGATCAGGTGTGTGCCTATGGACTAAGTATTAATCCAGGCTAGACAAGGGCAGCAAGACATCCACGGATGCAGAAGATTTCTCTCAAAGCAGGGGGGGTGAGGTTCTGAGCCTCACCTCTGTTGATCCCCAAATTCTCACCTGATGGGCCCCCTGCGACTGTGCCTGTCTTAGGTTGTTCCTCCCTTGAGGAATCTTACCCGTCTCTGGCTAACCAGTCATCTTCCGGGGCCATACAGGGAAATGTAAAGTTGGTAAGTGAGAGAGAAGCCATATTGTTTGCAAAGGTTAGCTTTTTTACTTCTTTGCAGATTTATGCCTTGTGGCTTCTATGCCCAGCCCTTGTCTCGAGGTATCTTTACCACCTGGAGGAATTATGATACTCGGTAAATTCGATATGAGGCACGAATTCTATTTAAGGGTTGTAATTAGGAAGGAAGAAGAAAAGCTATAGATGTAGCATATGAAGGAAACATGGGAGGATTGATTATTTCTTTGACATATCTTCTTGTATAGTACCTTAAGTATGTATAGGTTTTAAACTACTAACTAATTTGCACACACATATTAACATAATAGGAATACAGTGACATAAACAAAGCAAATCTATAATTACCATCCATCTCCAGTGAAGCCAAGAAAACCATTTAGGCACCCTAGGCATTTGTGAAAATTTATGTATGATATCATGGATATTGTCCAACTGTACTTGAACCATCAGACAAATTAAAGCAGCCCATTTCTGGGATCTGTTCACATCCCATATGTTCTTTGAACCATAGATAGTCTATGGTCATGAGATTTTGGAGTGCTACAACTTGCACCCCTCCCAACTCCTGGTTGAGTTTCAACAGTACAGATCCGGTCAAATTCGTTGTCTCACTGTATGCACATGCCAGCCTAGACATCTCCCTCCTCATTCCTATGGCAAGTCCAGGAGACGGTGGGCTGGATGCAGCCACAACCGCAGCATCGTCCGGATCCCTGTAGAGGCTTTTTGATGATCATCCCCCAGCACAAGTCCTCCAGAGAGTGCTGATGCCGGAAGCTCCTCCTCATATCGTATCTTAGTTCATTTTCTGGGTATCCAAGCTAGGCCTTGATCTTCTGCATAGAAACAAACAGACTCTTTACCCACACGTTGACATGCCCTCTATACCACTGTGCAGAACTCATTGGAGGTCAGCACACAGTAACTGCTTTTTTTTTTTTTTTTTTTTTAATTAAGAGAAAGGAATATTATCAGAAAAGAGTACCTCTATAGCTGATAATCTGACACCCTTTAAGTGATCAACATTAAGGATATTTAAAGCATGCATTGATCTTTGATTTACCAATAGTTTTATCCTGTTAAGGAGTAATCCCCCTTTTCTTTCTTTCTTTCTTTCTTTTTTTTTTTTTTTTAATTTTTAATCTACACTTACATGAAGAATACTATGTTTACTATGCTCTCCCCTATATCAGGTCCCCCCTAACAACCACATTACGGTTACTGTCCATCAGCTTAGCAAAATGTTGTAGAGTCACTACTTGTCCTCTCTGTGTTGTGCAGCCCACCCTCCCCTTTCTCCCTCCCCCCATGCATGCTAATCTTAATACCCCCCTTCTTCTCCCCCCCACCATCCCTCCCTGCCCACCCATCCTCCCCAGTTCCTTTCCCTTTGGTACCTGTTAGTCCATTTTTGGGTTCTGTAATTCTGCTGCTGTTTTGTTCCTTCAGTTTTTCCTTTGTTCCTATACTCCTCAGATGAGTGAAATCATTTGGTATTTCTCTTTCTCCGCTTGGCTTATTTCACTGAGCATAATACTCTCCAGCTCCATCCATGTTGCTGCAAATGGTTGGATTTTTCCACTTCTTATGGCTGAGTAGTATTCCATTGTGTATATGTACCACATCTTCTTTATCCATTCATCTACCGATGGACATTTAGGTTGCTTCCAATTCTTGGCTATTGTAAATAGTGCTGCGATAAACATAGGAGTGCATCTGTCTTTCTCAAACTTGATTGCTGCGTTCTTAGGGTAAATTCCTAGGAGTGGAATTCCTGGGTCAAATGGTAGGTCTGTTTTGAGCATTTTGATGCACCTCCATACTGCTTTCCACAATGGTTGAACTAATTTACATTCCCACCAGCAGTGTAGGAGGGTTCCCCTTTCTCCACAGCCTCGCCAACATTTGTTGTTGTTTGTCTTTTGGATGGCAGCTATCCTTACTGGTGTGAGATGATACCTCATTGTAGTTTTAATTTGCATTTCTCTGATAATTAGCGATGTGGAGCATCTTTTCATGTGTCTCTTGGCCATCTGTATTTCTTTTTTGGAGAACTGTCTGTTCAGTTCCTCTGCCCATTTTTTAATTGGGTTATTTGTTTTCTGTTTGTTGAGGCGTGTGAGCTCTTTATATATTCTGGACGTCAAGCCTTTATCGGATCTGTCATTTTCAAATATATTCTCCCATACTGTAGGGTTCCTTTTTGTTCTATTGATGGTGTCTTTAGCTGTACAGAAGCTTTTCAGCTTAATGTAGTCCCACTTGCTCATTTTTGCTGTTGTTTTCCTTGCCCGGGGAGATATGTTCAAGAAGAGATCACTCATGTTTATGTCTAAGAGGTTTTTGCCTATGTTTTTTTCCAAGAGTTGAATGGTTTCATGACTTACATTGAGGTCTTTGATCCATTTTGAGTTTACCTTTGTATATGGGGTTAGACAATGGTCCAGTTTCATTCTCCTACATGTAGCTGTCCAGTTTTGCCAGCACCATCTGTTGAAGAGACTGTCATTTTGCCATTGTATGTCCATGGCTCCTTTATCAAATATTAATTGACCATATATGTTTGGGTTAATTTCTGGGGTCTCTAATCTGTTCCACTGGTCTGTGGCTCTGTTCTTGTGCCAGTACCAAATTGTCTTGATTACTATGACTTTGTAGTAGAGCTTGAAGTTGGGGAGTGAGATCCCCCCCACCTTATTCTTCTTTTTCAGGATTGCTTTGGCTATTCGGGGTCTTTGGTGTTTCCATATGAATTTTTGAATTATTTGTTCCAATTCATTGAAGAATGTTGCTGGTAATTTGAGAGGGATTGCATCAAATCTATATATTGCTTTGGGCAGGATGGCCATTTTGACGATATTAATTCTTCCTAGCCATGAGCATGGGATGAGTTTCCATTTATTAGTGTCCCCTTTAATTTCTCTTAAGAGTGACTTGTAGTTTTCAGAGTATAAGTCTTTCACTTCTTTGGTTAGGTTTATTCCTAGGTATTTTATTCTTTTTGATGCAATGGTGAATGGAATTGTTTTCCTGATTTCTCTTTCTATTGATTCGTTGTTAATGTATAGGAAAGCTACAGATTTCTGTGTGTTAATTTTGTATCCTGCAACTTTGCTGTATTCCGATATCAGTTCTAGTAGTTTTGGAGTGGAGTCTTTAGGGTTTTTTATGTACAGTATCATATCATCTGCAAATAGTGACAGTTTAACTTCTTCTTTACCAATCTGGATTCCTTGTATTTCTTTGTTTTGTCTGATTGCCGTGGCTAGGACCTCCAGTACTATGTTAAATAACAGTGGGGAGAGCGGGCATCCCTGTCTGGTTCCCGATCTCAGAGGAAATGCTTTCAGCTTCTCGCTGTTCAGTATAATGCTGGCTGTGGGTTTATCATATATGGCCTTTATTATGTTGAGGTACTTGCCCTCTATTCCCATTTTGCTGAGAGTTTTTATCATGAATGGATGTTGAATTTTGTCAAATGCTTTTTCAGCATCTATGGAGATGATCATGTGGTTTTTGTCTTTCTTTTTGTTGATGTGGTGGATGATGTTGATGGATTTTCGAATGTTGTACCATCCTTGCATCCCTGGGATGAACCCCACTTGGTCATGGTGTATGATCCTTTTGATATACTGTTGAATTCTGTTTGCTAATATTTTGTTGAGTATTTTTGCATCTACATTCATCAGGGATATTGGTCTGTAATTTTCTTTTTTGGTGGGGTCTTTGCCTGGTTTTGGTATTAGGGTGATGTTGGCTTCATAGAATGAGTTTGGGAGTATTCCCTCTTCTTCTATTTTGTGGAACACTTTAAGGAGAATGGGTATTATGTCTTCTCTGTGTGTCTGATAAAATTCCGAGGTAAATCCGTCCGGCCCCGGGGTTTTGTTCTTGGGTAGTTTTTTGATTACTGTTTCAATTTCTTTGCTTGTAATTGGTTTGTTTAACTTTTGTGTTTCTTCCTTGGTCAGTCTTGGGAGGTTGTATTTTTCTAGGAAGTTGTCCATTTCTTCTAGGTTTTCCAGCTTGTTGGCATATAGGTTTTCATAGTAGTCTTTAATAATTCTTTGTATTTCTGTGGAGTCTGTCGTGATTTTTCCATTCTCATTTCTGATTATGTTGATTTGTGTTGACTCTCTTTTTCTCTTAATGAGCTGGGCTAGAGGCTTATCTATTTTGTTTATTTTCTCAAAGAACCAGCTCTTGGTTTCGTTGATTTTTGCTATTGTTTTATTCTTCTCAATTTTGTTTATTTCTTCTCTGATCTTTATTGTGTTGCTCCTTCTGCTGACTTTAGGCCTCCTTTGTTCTTCTTTTTCCAGTTTTAATAATTGTGATGTTAGACTATTCATTTGGGATTGTTCTTCCTTCTTCAAGTGTGCCTGGATTGCTATATACTTTCCTCTTAAGACTGCTTTCGCTGCATCCCACAGAAGTTTGGGCTTAGTGTTGTTGTTGTCATTTGTTTCTATATATTCCTTGATCTCTATTTTGATTTGTTCATTGATCCATTGATTATTTAGTAGCATGTTGTTAAGCCTCCATGTGTTTGTGAGCCTTTTTGTTTTCTTTGTAGAATTTATTTCTACTTTCATACCTTTGTGGTCTGAAAAATTGGTTGGTAGAATTTCAATATTTTGGAATTTACTGAGGCTCTTTTTGTGAGCTAGTATGTGGTCTATTCTGGAGAATGTTCCATGTGCACTTGAGAAGAATGTATATCCTGTTGCTTTTGGATGTAGAGTTCTATAGATGTCTATTAGGTCCATCTGTTCTAGTGTGTTGTTCAGTGCCTGTGTGTCTTTACTTATTTTCTGCCCGGTGGATCTATCCTTTGGGGTGAGTGGTGTGTTGAAGTCTCCTACAATGAATGCATTGCAGTCTATTTCCCTCTTTAGTTCTGTTAGTATTTGCTTCACATATGCTGGTGCTCCTGTATTGGGTGCATATATATTTAGAATGGTTATATCCTCTTGTTGGACTGAGCCCTTTATCATTATGTAGTGGCCTTCTTTATCTCTTGTTACTTTCTTTCTTTTGAAGTCTACTTTGTCTGATATTAGTACTGCAACCCCTGCTTTCTTCTCACTGTTGTTTGCCTGAAATATGTTTTTCCATCCCTTGACTTTTAGTCTATGCTTATCTTTGGGTTTAAGGTGAGTTTCTTGTAAGCAGCATATAGATGGGTCTTGCTTTTTTATCCATTCTATTACTCTGTGTCTTTTGATTAGTGCATTAAGTCCATTTACATTTAGGGTGACTATTGAGAGATATGTACTTATTGCCATTTCAGGCTTTAGATTCGTGGTTACCAAAGGTTCAAGGTTAGCTTCTTTAGTATCTTACTGCCTAACTTAGCTCGCTTATTGAGCTGTTCTATACACTGTCTGGAGATTCTTTTCTTCTCTCCCTTCTTATTCCTCCTCCTCCTTTCTTCATATATTGGGTGTTTTGTTCTGTGCTCTTTTTAGGGGTGCTCCCATCTAGAGCAGTCCCCGTAGGATGCCCTGTAGAGGTGGTTTGTGGGAAGCAAATTCCCTCAGCTTTTGCTTGTCTGGGAATTGTTTAATCCCACCATCATATTTAAATGATAGTCGTGCTGGATACAGTATCCTTGGTTCAAGGCCCTTCTGTTTCATTGCATTAAGTATATCATGCCATTCTCTTCTGGCCTGTAGGGTTTCTGTTGAGAAGTCTGATGTTAGCCTGATGGGTTTTCCTTTATAGGTGACCTTTTTCTCTCTAGCTGCCTTTAAAACTCTTTCCTTGTCCTTGATCCTTGCCATTTTAATTACTATGTGTCTTGGTGTTGTCCTCCTTGGATCCTTTCTGTTGGGGGTTCTGTATAATTCCATGGTCTGTTCGAGTATTGCCTCCCCCAGTTTGGGGAAGTTTTCAGCAATTATTTCTTCAAAGACACTTTCTATCCCTTTTCCTCTTTCTTCCTCTTCTGGTATCCCTATAATACGAATCTTATTCCTTTTGTATTGGTCACATATTTCTCTTAGTGTTATTTCATTCCTGGAGATCCTTTTATCTCTCTCTATGTCAGCTTCTATACGTTCCTGTTCTCTGGCTTCTATTCCTTCAATGGCCTCTTGCATCTTATCCATTCTGCTTATAAATCCTTCCAGGGATTGTTTCACTTCTGTGATCTCTTTCCTGACATCTGTGATCTCTTTCCGGACTTCATCCCACTGCTCTTGCATTTTTCTCTGCATCTCATCCCACTGCTCTTGCATTTTTCTCTGCATCTCATCCCATTGCTCTTGCATTTTTCTCTGCATCTCTGTCAGCATGTTCATGATTTTTATTTTGAATTCTTTTTCAGGAGGACTAGTTAGGTCTGTCTCCTTCTCAGGTGTTGTCTCTGTGATCTTTGTCTGCCTGTAGTTTTGCCTTTTCATGGTGATAGATATAGTTTGCAGAGCTGGTACAAGTGACCGCTGGAAGAGCTTCCCTTCTTGTTGGTTTGTAGCCTTTTCCTGGGAGAATAACGACCTCTAGTTGCTTGTGCTGGGCAGCTGTGCGCAGACAGGGCTTCTGCTTCCTGCCCAGTTGCTTTGGGGTTTATCTCCGCTGTTGCTGTGGGCTTGGCCTGGCTGGGGCTGTTCCTCCAAAATGGTGGAGCCCCGTTGGAGTGGGAGCGGCCAGGAGGCTATTTATCTCCGTAAGGGGTCTCTGTGCTCCCTGCTGCCCAGGGGGTTAGAGTGCCCAGAGATCCCCAGATTCCCTGCCTCTGGTCTAAGTGACCTGTCCTGCCCCTTTAAGACTTCCAAAAAGCACTCTCCAAACCAAAACAACAACAGCAACAATGAGAGAGGGAACAGAAAGAAAGAAAGAAAAAAAAAAGGAAAAAACAAGCGATTTTTTTTTTTTCTTTTTTTTGTCCTCAGGTGCCGGTCCCAGGCACCCGCTCACTGGTCCTGCTGCCCTGTCTCCCTAGCACCAGGGTCCCTGTCCTTTCAAGGCTTCCAAAAAGCACCCACCCACCGGTCCCACAGGGAAGGAACGCTCAATATTCTTTGTCCTCAGGCACTAGTCCCAGGCACCCGCTCACCAGTCCCGCCGCCCTGCCTCCCTAACGCCGGGGTCCCTGTCCCTTTTAGGCTTCCAAAAAGCACTCACAGAAAAGAGAAAAAAAAAAAGGGGGAAAACGCGCGATTTCCTCTGTCCTCAGGCACCGGTCTCAGGCACCCGCCCACCGGTCCCGCAGGGAAAAACGTGGGATGTTCTTTGTCCTCAGGCACCGGTCCCAGGCACCCGCTCACCAGTCCCACCACCCTGCCTCCCTAGCACTGGGGTCCCTGTCCCTTTAAGGCTTCCAAAAAGCACTCGCCAAAAAGAGAAAAAAAAAGGGGAAAAACGCGCGATTTCCTCTGTCCTCAGGCACCCGTCTCAGGCACCCGCCCGCCGGTCCCGCAGGGAGAAACGCGGGATATTCTTTGTCCTCAGGCGCTGGTCCCAGGCACCTGCTCACCGGTCCCGCCACCCTGCCTCCCTAGCAACGGGGGCCCGTCCCTTTAAGGCTTCCAAAAAGCGCTCGCCAAAAAAAAAAACCGCTCCGGTTTCTTTCCATCCGCTGGGAGCCGGGGGGAGGGGCGCTCGGGTCCTGCCGGGCCGGGGCTTGTATCTTACCCCCTTCGCAAGGCGCTGGGTTCTTGCAGGTGTGGATGTGGTCTGGATGTTGTCCTGTGTCCTGTGGTCTCTATTTTAGGAAGATTTTTCTTTGTTATATTTTCATAGCTCTATGTGTTTTTGGGAGGAGATTTCCACTGCTCTACTCACGCCGCCATCCTGGCTCCGCCTCCATTATAGCTGCCACATTTTATAAAAACAATTCAGAAATGGAAAATAAATTGGAGGGAGTTTGACAGTTTACAGTATTGAGCCTGCCTATCCAGAACTTGTTGTACCTTTCCATTTTATCAAGCCTTAAGAAAAAAACTGTTTAATCACTATATGTCATACACCTGACACTAATATAATGTTACATGCAGTTATACTGCAAACAAACAAAAACTATTTATTATGAAACATTTCAAACCTACTCAAACTAGGAGTAGTAGTATAGTGAGCCCCCATCCTCCATCATCCAGTTCCACTAGTTATCAACATATTGCTAATCTTGGTTCACCTGTATCTCCTGCCCTCTACCCCTTGGTGGCAAGTATAGTTTACATACTATAAATATTCACCCATTGTATGTAAATGATTCAGTGATAACAGTCTTTTAAAAGTATTGTTTTTATGCCCTCAGTATTTTGACTTAAGGATCTTTCTAAAGTGTAACTTAAGCAGATGTAAGAAAATCTTTAAAATATCAGGTCTAGTTTGCTGGCTTCCTGAAATGCAGAGTGCCTGGTGATTGTTTTCCCCCTGGAGTTACCCTGTTCTATTTTGCAAGCTTTGATTAACTTGTTTATTTTCTGCTTTTTCCTTCTGGGTATTAGTAAGCTAAACAAGATGTTTCTCCAATTGTACTAATGCATTTCTGTCACATTTTTCTGTAAATGTTAATTTTCCTTTTAACTGTGTCATCTGATAGTATTTTTAAATGAATTTCCAGCATATGGTATTGTTTGTTCACAATATTTTATATTAAGCACAGCCCTACCTCCTCTAAGTCTCCATAAGGCTTATCTGATCTCTCCCTTCTAATTCATATATTATCTTCCTTTATTAGTTTCCTTGGGCTACTGCAAATTCCACAAACTTTTAGTGGCTCAAAACAACAGAAGTTTATTGTCTCACAAGTCTGGAGACTAAAAATCCCAAGTCAACATGTTGACAGGTTGGGATCCCCCAGAGGCCTTGTGAGAGCCTGCGCCTCTCCTCATTTCTGGGGCTGCCAGCAGCCTTTGGCATTCTTTGCCTGTGGCTGTGTAATGCCAGTCTCTCCCATCTTCACATGGCCTTCCTCCTGTGTCTCGGTCAAATCTCCCTCTTCTTTCTCTTACAAGAACACCAGTCACTGGATTTGGGGCCCACCCTAAGTCTGGGACAAGCTCATTCCAAGACCCTTAATTTAATTATATGTGTAAATACTCTTATTCCAAGTAAGGGCATATTCACAGATACCAGGGCTTAGGGTATGGACATATCTTTTTTAAGGAATGCTGTTCAATGCACTGTACATTGCAAACAGCAAATTTCACTGAATTCCCATTTTAACACGTGCAGATGGAATGCTGGACCACTTCAGAATTTATGGTCTATTTGTGATGCTCTTCAGGACATTCAAGGGCAAAGTGAGGCCACTTAGCCTGTTGTCAGGATGATGGCCCAGCTTTCCCATTCTTCTCTTTGCTTCCATCACATTCTTCCCTGAC
Source organism: Manis javanica (assembly GCF_040802235.1). NCBI lineage: Eukaryota > Metazoa > Chordata > Mammalia > Pholidota > Manidae > Manis > Manis javanica. Next base: position 33,329,758 of record NC_133160.1, on the reverse strand, counting down.
CATTATCCACAGAGCTGCCAGGGGATTTTTCCAAAATGTAAACTGATTGTAATTCTCTTACCTCTTAGGGGCTTACCATGAAGCTTTGAATAAAGTCCTAACTCCTTATACAACTTTTAAAAAAACTATAGGTGTCTTCACACTTAACTGTTCTTCTCTCTGCTTAGATTAGAACATTCCTTCACCCTTCTCTGGCTGTTACTCCTACAGGATCTTAGCACAGATGCTTCTTTCTCTGTGGACCCTTCTGAGATCACCCAGCCCTTGCATGTCTCCGTAACTTCTGTTCCCCACTCTCAGTCTTGGCATTTGCCTCCTCGATTGTAATTACTCCTGTGCTGGCATCTTTTCATCTCTGAATTATACAAATGACAAGGAGAAGAGGCACCACATCTGTGCTGTTCACAGTTTTAGCATCAGCTTCTAGTATGCTACTCAGTTCATGTTTATTGAATGAAAAAGTAAACATAAAAAGCAGGGTTCTCGTTGAAGGCCCTTGCATTTCTTTTTTTGGGGGAAGCTTTTACCTCTTTTTCCCCTTCACCTATTTTGTCTGTCCCCACTCCCTTTCTCTGGCAACTATCAGTTTATTCACTGTATTTATGAGTCTGTTTGTTTATTCATTTGTCTTATTTTTTTAGATTCCACATATAAGTGAAATCATATGATAATCTATTTTTCTCTCTGATTTATTTCACTTAGCACAGTACCCTCTAGGTCCATCAATGTTGTCACAAATGGCAACATTTCATTCTTTTTTATGGCTGAATAAGATTCCATCGTGTATATGTACCACATCTTCTGTATCTATTCATTTACTGATGGACATGCAGGTTGCTTCCATGTCTTGGCTACTGTAAATAATGTTGGAATAAACAGAGGTGCATATATCTTTTGAACTAGTGCTTTTGTTTTCTTTGGGTAAATTCTCAGAAGTGGAATTACTGGGCCATACTACTTTTAATTTTTTTGAGGAACCTGCATACTGTTTTCCATACTGGCTGCACCAATTTACATTCCCACCAGCAGTGTACAAGGATTCCCTTTCCTCCACACCCTCACTAACACTTTGTATTTCTTGTATTTTTGAATCTAGCCATTCTGACTGGTGATATCTCACTGGTTTTGATCTGCATTTTCCTGATGAATAGTGATATTTAAGCATCTTTTCATGTGTCTGTTGGAAGATCCCAGATATTTCTAACTCCTCATTTATTTAAGAAAGTTTTAGGGAGAACTGGTTTACCCTGTAGGTTTTACTTTCTTACTTAGAATGGTTCAGAACTGCCACGTATCTTTGGAAATGGCTCACATTCTTGGGGACTCACTAGCAGCAGATCATCTGGTCAGATCTAGCTTTGATGGATCTGAAACTGGTTTGGTTAGTTTAGGGAAACCCTTGTGAAAATTGCCCTTCAGTGGGGCACTCAAACCAGTCTTCACCCTCAATAATCAAAAGCTATTTGGAAAGTGAAAATTTTGTGTTATTTGTAAGAATAACATTGAAATAAAATATTTTGTACATTATAATAATTTGTGAAAATCTTATAAAACTTTGGCTAATTCTTTCCCAGGGAATTGATATTCATAAATTAAATTCTAGGATGACTTTGGGAATACTTGTTTTTGTGCTTCCTTTTAAGACTATTGCCTTGTGCAGGTATTTTTTTCATATGTTTATATTGATTAGCTATTCTTCTTTTATAGTTATGCCCCTTGGTGTCCATCCTGCCAGCAGACCGATTCAGAATGGGAGACGTTTGCAAAGAATGGTGACATACTTCAGATCAGTGTGGGGAAAGTAGATGTCATTCAAGAACCAGGTACTGTAAATGTTGACCATTAAATTCAAAAGTATACAGGGATTGTCAAGATGGCAGCATGAGTAGGGTGGTGGGATATCAAAACCATATATATTTTGAAAATACAGTGAATACAACTATTCCTAAGTGACTGGAAGATACAGTACATGAGCCAGGCTACATTTGCGAGAGCCCAACATATCATGGAAAAGGGTAGGATACAAAGCCGTGACCTGGTGGGACCCAAGCACTCTCCCAACCCCAGCTCACTGGCGGGAGGAAGGGAATCAGAGTGGGGAGGGAGTGGAAGCACAGGACTGCTACATAACCAGTCCTGGTGGTCTGCCCTGGGAGCACAGACACACATTGCATGGTGCACTGGATATTGGAGGAGCAGAAAAGCAAGGTCCAAGATTGAGACTGCAAAAAGATTCCCACAGCCAACTACCCTGGGACAAAAGAAAAGCGGGTGCTTTAAATGTGTTAAATGGACAAGCGTTTAACAGGTGGACATCGTCCTGGCACACTCAGCCCAGCAAGTTGGGGACTTTAAGGAACTTCAGGCATCCTAACACCCTGGGTGGCAACACAGCTCTGAAGCCCCTTGCAGACATAAGCAGCATACCGTTCCTTCCCCTCCCTGTTGGCACTGTAAGCAAACCAGCTGACCAGCCATTGCTATGGAACAGCCTGGGAGCAGCACTGCCTACAGCAACCACACAGCTTAGCACAGAGGCTTCTCCCTGTGTGTGACTAACTGGCCCAGACCCAGAGGCTGCTCCCTTTATGCAGTTGATCAGCACAGGCAGTGGAGACTGGCGCAGAGTCTGGGAGGCACAAAGGCTTTGTTCTTATGGCAGAATATGTGCTGCTCACCTGCAACCCTGCCAATTCCCTAGGCCATCCTGAAGGCCACCCTGCCCATGGCAGCTTAGAGGATTAACTCAGAGGCTGCTCCCTGCGCAAGGTTGACCAGCACAGACAGTGGAGACAGATGCAGAGTCCAGGAAGCATGAAGGGGCTTTGTTCTTGCAGCAGAACACATGCTGCTTACATGCACCCCCCTCTAGTGACCTAGGCCATCCCGATGGCCGCCCCACGTGGTGGACCGGTACAGACAGTGGAGATGGGTGCAGCATCAGGAAGGCATGAAGGGGCTCTGTTCTTGCGACAGAACACACACCACTGGCCTGCAACCCCCACCAATGCCCTAGGCCATCCTGAGGGCCACCCTGCCCATGGCAGTTTAGGGGATTAACCCAGAGGCTGTCTCCTTTGCATGGTTGACCATCACAGACAGCGGAGATGGGCGCAGAGTCCAGGAAGCATGAAGGGCCCTGTTCTCACAGCAGAACACGTGCTGCTGGCCTGCGACCCCGCCATCGCCATAGGCCATCTGGAAGGCCACCCCACCCATAGCAGCTTAGGGGGTTAACCCAGAGGCTGCTCCCAGTGTGTGGGTAACCGGTACAGACAGCAGAGATAGGCAAGGCGACCAGCAAGCAGGAAGGGACTTTGTTCCCACATCTGACACATGTGCCACTTGCCGGTGACCACTCGCATTGCCACGAAAAGACAGAAGAACCTTGTTTAGTCCCAAATCCCTCAAACACCGGAGAGAGAGCTTGGTGAGATTAAAATCACCAATCTTCTGGAAAAAGAATTCAAAATAAAAGTCATAAGCATGATGATGGAGCTACAGAGAAATATTCAAGAGCTAAGGGATGAATTTAGAAGGGAGATAACAGAAATGAAACAAATAATGGAATTTTTAAAAAATTTTTTATTAAGGTATGATTGATATACACTTTTATGAAGGTTTCACATGATAAAACAACGTGGTTACTACATTTACCCATATTATCAAGTCCCCACCCATACCCCAATGCAGTCACTGTCAATCAGTGCAGCAAGATGCCAGAGATCCACTATGTCCCTTCTCTGTGATACACAAACAATGGAATGTTTTAAGACCAGACTGGATGAGGTGGAAGAGACTGTTAATGGTGTAGAAATCAGAGAACAAGAATACAGAGAAGCTGAGAGAGATAAAAGGATCTCTAGGAATGAAAGAATATTAAGAGACCTGTGTGACCCATCCAAATGGAACAATATTCACATTATAGGAGTACCAGCAGAAAAAGAGAGAAAAAGGGATAGAAAGTGTCTTTGAAGAAATAACTGCTGAAAACTTCCCCAATCTGGAGAAGGAAATAGTCTCTCAGGTCATGGAAGTCCACAGATCTCCCAAAACAATGGACCCAAGAAGGACAACACCAAGACATATAATAATTAAAATGGCAAAGATCAAATACAAGGACAGAGTATTAAAAGCAGCCAGAGAAAGAAAAAAGATCACCTACAAGTGAAAACCCACCAGGCTATCATCAGACTTCTCAACAGAAACCTTACAGGCCAGAAGGGAATGGCATGATATATTCAATGCAATGAAATGGAAGGGTCTTGAACCAAGAATACTGTATCCAGTGAGATTATCATTTAAATTTAAAGGTGGGATTAATCAATTCCCAGATAAGCAAAAGTTGAGTGAATTTGCCTTCCAAAAACCACCTCTACAATGTATTTTAAAGGGACTGCTCTAGATGGAAGTATGCCAAGGCTAAATAGCTGTAACCAGAGAATATAAAACCACAGCAAAGAAAGTAGACCAACCAAATGCTAACTAAATGTAAAATAACATCAGCTATCCACAAAAACAGTCAAGGGAAACACAAACAGTACAGAATAAAACACATAACAGATAAAGAGTAGAGGAGGAAGAAAAAGAAGGGAGAGAAATAAAGAATCATCAGACTGTGTTTATAATAGCATAGTAAGTGAGTTAAGTTAGATGGTTAGATAGTAAAGAAGCTGCTCTTGAACCTTTGGTAACCATGAATCCAAAGCCTGCAATGGCAATAAGTACATATCTACCGATAATAACCCTAAATATAAATGGGCTGAATGCACCAATCGAAAGACACAGAATAATAGAATGGATAAAAAAGCAAGACCCATCTATATATATACTGCCTACAAGAGACTCACTTCAAACCCAAAGACATACACAGACTAAAAGTGAAGGATGGAAAAAGATACTTGATGAAAACAATAGGGAGAAAAAAGCAGGTGTTGCAGTACTTGTATCATACAAAATAGACTTCAGAACAAAGAAAGTAACAAGAGACAAAGAAGGACATTACATAATGATAAAGGGGTCAATCCAACAAGAGGATATAATCATTATAAATATCTATGCACCTAACACAGGAGCACCTACATATGTGAAACAAATACTAACAGAATTAAAGGGGCAAACAGAATGCAATGCATTCAACACACCACTCACTCCAAAGGACAGATCAAGCAGACAGAAAATAAGTAGAGACACAGAGGGACTGAACTACACATTAGAACAGATGGACCTAACAGACATCTACAGAACTCCACACCCAAAAGTAGCAGGATACACATTCTTCTCAAGTGCACACGGAACATTTTCTAGAATAGACTATATACAAGGCCACAAAAAGAGTCTCAGTAAATTCAAAATGATTGAAATTCTACCACCCAACTTCTCAGATCACAAAGGTATAAAACTAGACATAAATTGTACAAAGAAAACAAGGCTTACAAACACATGGAAGCTAAACAACATGCTCCTAAATAATCATTGGATCAATAACCAAATTAAAACAGAGATCAAGCAATATATGGAGACAAATGAAAACAACAGCACAATGCCCCAACTTCTGTGGGAAGCAGCAAAGGCAGTTTTAAGAGGGAAGTATAGCAATCCAGGACTATTTAAAGAAGGAAGAACAATCCCAAATGAATAGTCTAAATTCACAATTATTGAAACTGGAAAAAGAAGAACAAATGGGGCCAAAAGTCAGTAGAAGGACAATTGAGGAAAATAAAACAATAGAAAAAAGTAATGAAACCAAGAGCTGGTTCTTTGAGAAAATGAACAAAATAGATAAACCCCTAGCCAGTCTTATTAAGAGAAAAAGAGAGTCTACACACATAAACAGAATCAGAAATGAGAAAAGAAAAATCATGACAGACACCACAGAAATACAAAGAATTATTAGAGAATACTATGAAAATCTATATGCTAACAAACTGGATAACCTAGAAGAAATGGACAACTTTCTAGAAAATACAACCTTGCAAGACTGACCCAGGAAGAAACAGAAAATCTAAACAGACCAATTACCAGCAATGAAATTGAATTGGTAATCAAAAAACTACCCAGGAACAAAACTCCCAGACCAGATAGATTCACCGTTGAATTTTATCAGGCATTTAGAGAAGACATAATACCCATTCTTCTTAAAGATTTTCAAAAAATAGAAGAGAAGGGATTACTTCCAAACTCATTCTATGAAGCAAGCATCACTCAAATACCAAAACCAGGCAAAGACACAGAAAGAAAATTACAGACCAGTATCCCTGATGAACACAGATGCAGAAATGCTCAACAAAACATTAGCACACCAAGTTCAAAAATACATCAATAGGATCATGCACCATGATTAAGTGGATTCATCCCAGGGATACAAGGATGGTACAACATTTGAAAATCCTTCAACATCATCCACCACATCAACAAAAAGGACAAAAACCAAATGGTCATTTCCATAGATGCTGAAAAAGCATTTGACAAAATTAAACACCCATTCATGATAAAAACTCTCAACAAAATGGTAGTACAGGGCAGGTACCTCAACATAATAAAGGCCATATATGACAAACCCACAGCCAACATCATACTTAACAGTGAGAGGCTGAAAGCTTTTCCTCTAAGATTGGGAACAAGAGAAGGATGCCCACTCTCCCTGCTTTTATTCGACATAGTTCTGGAGGTCCTAGCCACAAAGCACAGAGAAATAAAAGGCATCCAGATTGGTAAGGAAGAAGTCAAACTGTCCCTGTTTGCATGTGACATGATATTATACATAAAAATCCCTAAATAATCCACTCCCAAACTACTAGAACTAATATTTGAATTGAGCAAAGTTGCAGGATACAAAATTAATACAGAGAAATCTGTTACATTCCTGTATGCTAATGATGAACTAGCAGAAACAGAAATCAGGTAAACAGTTCCATTCACAATTGCATCAAAAAGGACAAAATACCCAGGAATAAACCTTAACAAGTGAAAGACCTGTACCCTGAAAACTACAAGACACTCTTAAGATAAATTAAAGAGGACACTAATAAATGGAAATGCATCCCATACTCTTGGGTAGGAAGAATGAATATTTTCAAAATGGCCATCCTGCCTAAAGCAATCTACAGATGTAATGCAATCCCTATCAAAATGCTGACAGCATTCTTTAAAAAACTGTAATAAACAGTTCTAAAATTCATGTGGAAGCACAAAAGACCCTGAATAGCTAAAGCAATCCTGAGAAAGAAGAATAAAGCAGGAGGGATCTCACTTCTCAACTTCAAGCTCTACTACAAAGCCACAGTAATCAAGACAATTTGGTACTGGCACAAGAACAGACCCATAAACCAGTGGAACTGAAGAGAGAGTCCAGATATTAACCCAAGTATATATGTTCAATTAATATATGATAAAGGAGCCATGGATATACAATGGGGAAATGACAGCCTCTTCAGCAGCTGCTGGTGTTGGCAAAACTGGACACCTACATGTAAGAGAATGAAACTGGATTGCTGTCTAACTCCATACACAAAAGTAAACTCGAAATGGATCAAAGACTTCAATGTAAGTTATGAAACCAGAAAACTCTTAGAACAAAACATAGGCAAAAATCTCTTGAATATAAACATGAACAACTTCTTTATGAACATATCTCCCTGGGCAAGGGAAACAAATGCAAAAATGAACAAGTGGGACTATATCAAACTAAAAAGTTTCTGTACAGCAAAGGACACCATCAGTAGAACAGAAAGGCATCCTACAGTATGGAAGAATATATTCATAAATGACATATGTGATAAGGGGTTGACATCCAAAATATACAAAGAGCTCACGCACCTCAACAAACAAAAAGCAAATAATCCAGTTAAAAAATGGGCAGAGGATCTGAACAGACACTTCTCCAAAGAAGAAATTCAGATGGCCAACAGACACATGAAAAGATGCTCCACATCACTCATCATCAGAGAAATGCAAATCAAAACCACAGTGAGATATCACCTCACACCAGTAAGGATGACCACCACCCAAAAGACAAACAACAAGTGTTGGTGAGAATGTGGAAAAAGGGGAACCCTCCTGCACTGCAGGTGGGAATGTAAATTAGTTCTACCATCGTGGATAGCAGTATGGAGGTTCCTCAAAACCTAAAAATAGAAATACCATTTAACACAGGAATTCCACTCCTAGGAATTTCCCCTAAGAATGCAGCAGCCCAGTTTGAAAAAGATACACTCACCCCTATGTTTACTGCAGCACTATTTACAATAGCCAAGAAATGGAAGCAACCTAAGTGTCCATCAGTAGATGAATGGATAAAGAAGATGTGGTACATATACACAATGGAATACTATACAGCCATAAAAAGAAAACAAATTCTCCCATTTGCAACAACATGGATGGAGCTAGAGGGTATTATACTCAGTGAAATAAGCCAGGTGGAGAAAGACAAGTACTGAATGATTTCATTCATCTGTGGAGTATAGAACTAAGCAAAAACTGAAGAAATAGAGCAGCAGCAGACTCACAGAACCCAAGAATGGACTAACAGTTGCCAAAGGGAAAGGGACTACGGAGGATGGATGGGAAGGGAGGGATAAGGGGAAAAAGGGGCATTACGATTAGCACACATAATGTAAGGGGGCTGCACGGGGAAGGCAGTATAGCAGAGAGAAGACAAGTAGTGATTCTATAGCATCTTACTATGCTGACAGACAGTGACTGTAATGGGGTATTTTTAGTAGTCTGAGTCCAGTAAAATCAGATTTTAGCCTTGTTAGTGAGCATCAGACACATTTAATGATGAATTTCTTAGAAATAGAACTGGCCTATTCACAGTTAAGTCACTTGGTATGGGGACTTGATAATGGGGGGAATCTAGTAACCACAAGGTGGCTCAAGTAATTGTATATTAATGATACCTAAAAATAAAATAAAATACAGAAGTGTGTTACTTTTTAGTTTGAAGTTTTTCAAACATGTAGAACAGTTGAATAATTAAGATACTGAGTACCCCTGAACTGACCACCTAGAATCCACAGATAATATTTTGGCATATCTGGGCCTATGTGTATGTGTGTTTTCATATACATATATGTATTTATTTTCATATTTTTATTATTTTTTTGGTGAGCTATTTGAAAAAGTTGTAGACATCATGATAGTTTATCTACTTCAATATTTCAATATGTTAAGAACTCCCTAATTATTTGCCACATGTCTTTTTATAGTTTTTGAACCAGAATCTGTAAAGGCTTACCAACTGAACTTGATTGCTATTGCTATGTCTTTTTAGTCTCCCTCAATCTAGAAATAGTCCCCCAATTTTTCATGACATTGATATTCTGAAGAGAGCAGGCCAGGGATTGCTCTAGATGTTTCTTCATGGTGACATTCAACTTATTCTTACATTTTCTGCATTTCTGTAAACTTGAGGTTTAGTCTTGAGGCATGATTCAGGTTAGACATTTATAGCAACAGTGACTCGAGGCTGTGACTTTACTTATATCTTATCAGAAGACGTACATTTTCACCGTTGTGGTGTTGAATTTGAGCACTTGGCTAATAAGGTCATGACACTAAATATCTCAGTTTTAAAGAAAAGACCCAACTTTGTGATTAGCAAATAATCTGTGGGGTGATACTTTGGAGTTTTAAGATCCATGATGATCTTACTTGAATTAAGTATTTTGTTCTGGATTTCAGAATGGTGAATGTCTAATTCTGTGTTTCATCTACATTTATTAGCTGTTACGATGTAATTTTTCAAGAATGAGAGAGAAAGGAAACTTAAATTCTGAAAAGAGACATACAATTAATTTATATTTGTAGTTAAAAAATTCTGTAAAATTGAGAAGAAAAGGGGTTTTTTTATGATTCAAATCTCAAATTTGACTATTTTCAAACATTATTAGTTATTTTTTCTTGTCTACATTCAATTTCTACTTATTGTATCCCTTTATTTTCTCTTATAACTGTAAGTTAAAAAACACAGAGTAATGAATTACCAATTACTTGGACAACAGAATAATGGCATCTGTTAAGACTGTTGGGTTGACAAACCATGGAGAGAGATTTCTGTTAAAAGCCGTTAAGTCCTCAACGGTCTACCTTTTTCAGTATTTTAATCAAAGCCCCTTCTGTCCATCTGCTATTTAGGGATGGACAATTATAGTTGTTAGTTCATGATTTTGAGTAGAATGAGTTATACTGGGAATTATTTGGAGGTCAAGTCATTGCACTTACATTTTGCTGTAAACCTGTTTTCATCTTCTAGTAGTTTGAGTTCAATAAAATCAGGTTTAAGCCTTATTAGTTAGTGGGCATCAGACACATTTTATGAATGAATTTCTTAGAAATAGAGCTGGCCTATTCACAGTTAAGTCACTTGGTATATGCCTGCTGTGAATTCACAGCATGATTTGAAGAAAAGAATTAAATACTAGCTTTATGATGGATTCAAAAATCTAAAGTCTATTTGAATATAGTTCCATCTAAAATGTAGATTTATAACTATTTTTTCCATTGTGACTGGATTGCTTTTTTTGATAATGAAGAGAGAAATTCATTATGGCAAAATATTTTTAAAACAAATTTATCATTGACTCATAGTATTTATGTAAATATAAACTATATATTTGAAATACTTACCAAAGAAGAAGGAAAGTCTTTGGTCTAGGATTCTATAAGAATAGTTAAAGAAAGTCCAAGAAGGAAAAGTAGTAATTGTTTTAGGTATTAGAATAATTGTTAAAAGTAGAGGCTCTAGATTCTTTTAAATAATAAAAGCTTTAAAAACTGTTAATTCATAAATAAAAATTAGGAGACAAAATTCTATACACATGATTGAATAGCCTAGAGAATTCGCTTCAGATTATATTATTTTATCTTGATACTTGTAAATTACAAACCCAGTACCTTCAATTAATCCTTTAATAGGGGTTAGAAGTAATGTTTATTCAACAAATATTTGAGTCCCTGCCATGCACCGGCACTGTTCTGGGTCCTGATGATACAGATGAATGATACAGGTGAATAAGGAAGATGGAGACCTGGCACCCCATTGAGCTTATGTTGTAGTGAAGGCGATTAAACAGTAACAAAAGGAAAATGGAAAATAATGTCTGGTAGTGGTAAAGGCAATGAAGAAAAAGAAAGCAGGGTAAAAATGTAGACAAAGGTGGGAGCCTTTTAAATAGGATGTGCAGGGAGGGACTGTTGACTACGGGTCTTGACAAATTGAGGAAGTAAATTCCAACATGCCTTAGGGGAGGAGCTCTGCAGGCAGAACAAACACCACGGGCAGGTGGGAGTGTGCTTGGTTTATTTGAGGAATGATTTCATGGGTACTCAGGATAAATGGGATTGGAGAGGAGTGGAAAGGAAACTACTCTTAGATTTTGAGCGAGGGAATGACATTATGTGATTTATGTTTCAAAAGAATTCCTTTGGCTACTATGTGAAAAATTGCCTATAGGAGGACAGAAGTGGAAGCAAGGAGGTTAAGGGGTGACGGCAGTAAGTAGTCCAGAGCGGAGAAGACGGTGTATTGGACTAGTAGCAGTAGGGTGAGTGGCTGGATTTGTGATATACTACATTAGCTGGAATATCCAAAAGGAGTTCTGAGACATTGGTGGTTAGTATTTCATGGAAAGAGAGAAAGATGGAGAAGGCTGAGGAGGAACAGATTTGGGACAGGGCTTAAGTTCAGGAGGTTTAATAGAAATCCAATTAGAGGAGCTAGAGGTTACACTACTACACCATTAGTGTAGATGGTATTTAAAACTTGAGGAAGAACTGAGGTTACCTAGGGAGTATGTGCCAGAGAAGTGTTTTGAGGATTGCGAACCAGGGCATGCTAACATTTAGAAGAAAGGAAACAGTTACAACAGAGGAAAAGGAGGAGCTGGTGAGGTAAGAAAGAGATGGGGAAGTAGGCAGATCCTGGAAGCCAGATGAAGAGAGGGTGTTTTATGTGGTACTGACTCATTGGCAAGCTTCTGGGCCACCATGGCAAGCATGGGCACCACCATGGCCAAGAAAAAGCATTGTGTTTAAAACCACTGATGTATTACAGAAGCCAATTTAGTTTACTATATACCTCAATTAGTGTTAATTCCTATTCTTGGAAGCTATTTTAACATTTACTTTATTCTTATAAAATGTAAACTTCCTGAATGAGCATTGGGAAACCATTGAAGTGATACTATTTTTTTCCCACAGTTGAGCACTTACTAGATATTTCTATGCAGATTTATATTTGATTACAAATCTCTATTAGTATATTCTTTCTTCATGTCTGTCTTGCCGCAGGAGGCCTAATAATGGATAACTGCATTTCTTTTCTTGCAAGTAAAATTTAAAAAGAAGAGAAAGCAAGAATTTTTGAAGTGTTCGTGCATACTAGTTATGCCTATAATTATTCTATTGGTAGATCCAAAAAGATTTTTTTAAGTATTTTAAACAGCCAATAAGGTTCCAGAATAATAAAGTTAATGAGAAACACGTTGTATTTTTTCATGTGAGATGTAGGAGTTAAGGAAAGGACAGGTCTTTGATTAGGTTACATTACATTGCCTGCTTAATACTGCATAGACCAGGTGATGTTTCAGTTGAGTTGACTTTGGGAAATTAATGAGTACGTACTTGACCTTCTGTTCCATGAGCTTAGTTATCAAGGACAGGAAACAGCAGCTGTTCATAGAGCAGCCATGGGTGATGGCTATTTCACTAGAGTAGAGGTCAACCAGACCCCCACCATGGCCAAGAAAAAGCATTGTGTTTAAAACCACTGATGTATTACAGAAGCCAATTTAGTTTACTATATACCTCAATTAGTGTTAATAGTTTAATTGTATAATTATAAAAATTACTTGTATTCTCTTATATTAACAGCTTCATTTAAACCTCAAAGATAAGGCTAGTTCTACTTTTTTTTATTGCTTAACTTGTGCTTCTCTCTTTGGTGATAACTAGCATTCAGTTAAGCGTTTACTTCAGCCTCTAATTGTGTTAAGCAGTTACATACATTTTAGCTTCCTAATAACCCTAGGAAAACAAACTGTTTATATTACCCAGGGAACCAAGGCTCAAAGATGTTAAGTAACATATCAAAGGTAACATAGTTAATAAATGTCAGAACAGAAGTTAATAGCTCTCTCCATTTTCTCAATATTGAACTTAAAGAATTTCTGTTGTGTTTTTGCATACAAAAATATAGTTCCATGCCATAAGTTTTTTCTCTTACCTTTTAATTATTTTCTTTTGCTGTATGTGTTTAAGATAAGGTTGCTAATAAGAAATTAATTTTTTTTCTGCATTTTGGATTAATGCCCCTTTTATGTTGCAATATAGTCTTCGTTTTAAAGTAGAAGTTACTCTTTTCGTTTTTTTTTAGAGGGCATCTCTCATATTTATTTATCAAATGGTTGTTAACAACAGTAAAATTCTGTATAGGACTCAATGCACAATCATTAATCATTAATCAACCCCAAGCCTAATTCTCAACAGTCTCCAATCTTCTGAAGCATAATGAACAAGTTCTTACATGGTGAACAAGTTCTTACGTAGTGAGTAAGTTCTTACATGGTGAACAGTGCAAGGGCAGTCATATCACAGAAACTTTCGGTTTTGATCATGCATCATGAACTATAAACAATCAAGTCAGATATGATTATTCGTTTGATTTTTATACTTGATTTATATGTGAATCCCACATTTCTCCCTTATTATTATTATTATTATTATTTTAAATAAAATGCTGAAGTGGTAGGTAGATGCAAGATAAAGGTAGAAAACATAATTTAGTGCTGTAAGAGGGCAAATGTAGATGATCAGGTCTGTGCCTATAGACTAAGTATTAACCCAAACTAGACAAGGGCAACAAAACATCCATGGATGCAGAAGATTTCTCTCAAAACAGAGGGTTTGAGGTTCTAAGCCTCACCTCTGTTGATCCCCAATTTCTCACCTGATGGCCCCCCTGCGACTGTGCCTGTCTTAGGTTGTTCCTCCCTTGAGGAATCTTACCCGTCTCTGGCTAACCAGTCATCTTTCGGGGCCATACAGGGAAATGTAAAGTTGGTAAGTGAGAGAGAAGCAATATTCTTTGAAAAGGTTAGCTTTTTACTTCTTTGCAGATTTATGCCCTGTGGCTTCTATGCCAAGCATTTGTCTTGAGGTATCTTTACCACTTGGAAGAATTATGATACTCGGTAATTTTCGATATGAGGCACGAATTCTACTAAAGGGTTGTAATTAGGAAGGAAGAAGAAAAGCTATATAAGTAGCAGATGGAAGAAAACATGGGAAGATTGCTTATTTCTTTGACATATCTTCTTGTAGAGTAACATAAGCATGTATAGGTTTTAACAAACTACTAATTAAATTTTGTACACACATTAACAGAATAGGAATACAGCTACATAACAAAAGCAGACCTACAATTACCAGCCATCTCCAGTGAAACCAAGAAAACCAGTTAGGCACCCTAGGCATTTGTGAAAACTTATCAGTGATATGATGGATATTGTCTAACTGAATTTGAATAGTTTGAGAAAAATCAGACAAATTAAAACAACACATTCCTGGGAACTGTTCACATCCCATATGTTCTTTTAACAGCAGATAGTCTATAGTCGCACGATTTTGGAGCACTGCAACTTGCACTAGTAGAAGTTACTCTTAAAGCAAAAATATGCAGGAGTTTCGGGAGACCTTGTGGTCAAACTTTCTCTCTTTTAGTTAAAGGTGTAAGAATGTACTAGTTTCTTCTACACTTGCTGGAGTTTGTTGCAGTGAACCGTGACACAGACCGTGAAGTGAGCTGCTGTGTGCTGTTGTAATTCTGTGTTAAGATGCACATGTAACTTGTTTTTAAGTCCTTAGTCTGTAACTCTGATTGTGCTTCTCTGTTTTAAGGTGATAATGTTGTAACTTGTCAGGCAATGGAAGTCTTCCTTGATACATTACAGCATCAGCATCAAAGGTTAGAAGGCATGCTGTGGGGCACTGACATGAGACCCCAAGCCTTCTGATTCCTGTCCGCCTCTCAGAAGTGACATTTATTTGAAAGGAATTTCCTATGGTTACAGATCTTCAAGAGTTTACTAATGTGTCACAATATAAGGACTATGTTGGCAGCTCTTAATTTTGTTGTTGTTGAATTTTCTGAATACATTCTGAGTGCCAGTATATTATTCCAGACAACAAACGGAATTCATATGTAAGTTAGATGCTGTAACCTTATGAATATTCTACATGGGTTGTCATTTGAAGAAATATTGAAAAAGAAACATAAATGAAAGCAAAATTGATAGTCTTGTAAATTCTTACAGTAGTTATGGAAAATGACCCAGTAATTCATGTCAAGAGCCATAAATTCTTATACTCTTTAATCTAGCAATTTGGGGAATGAGTGTCATGTTATACCTTCTAGCCTGAACCAGAAATATGCAGAAAAATCTCAGAGACCATCTGTCACTGTTTCTTTTTCCTTATTTTCTCTATACTCATTGATTTTCATGGGCACATTTATTTGTGAAGATGTAAGTTGTATTACCCATGATAATGTTTAATTTCCAAAGCACTTAACACTAAATTAGTTTTTGTTTGTTATGTCCTCTTAGATTATTCTAATTTTTAATCAGAGATTTAAATATAGGAAGTAATAGCTAGCATTTAGTTAGCACTTATATTTCAGACACTATATTCTATGTGCTTTGTAAATATAAAATGATTTAATACTAAAATATGATGAGACAGAAACTATGATTCCATTAAGAAAACTGAAGCCTGGAGAGTTTGAATTTAATGTTCCAGATTAAAATGAATTAAAACCAAAACTTAAGCCCTACTTCTTCTTCTTAGTTTTAATTTTAACTCCCAACAAGCTGGGCTGTGAATCTGGAAATTCCGTTTTGCATATTGTGTAAGTTAATATATTTTATGAAATATTTTTATAAAAACATGAAGGATTTTAAAGAACAAATTAAAAATATTGCCTTTACTGATACCCAGTATTTAGTAGAAATTCTATCTATTTATTCTGATAAAAAGAAAACATAAATGGAAACTTGAAGAAGTGATGGGATGTCATTTGTTTGTTCATTCCATTTTAGAAGGCCGTATAATTAAAACATAATTCTCAAACACTGTAATTCTCCTTAGATAAAATTTTAGGCTGTCATTAGAACCTATAACTAGGAAAGAAGGGAGATATGAGACTGTTTATAATAGTTATTTTAAGCCAAAGCCTTTAATAATTTTTAAGCCTTTAGAATTACCAATAGTTTTCCCTTGGTAATTTAGAGTTGAAAATATACTGTTAGGGTGAAATTCCAAGCAATGTTGAAGGTGAAAATGCCCTGTAAACAGAGATGCTTGTTAGAATCTGCAGTGGACTTCTCACATCACTTGTGTTTTTGTTGCTGCCAGTACAATGTTTTCTTTTTTAATGTATATATAATGAAAAATGTATGTAATAAATGTTTCTTTTTGTGACACTGATTTTTTTTGCCTTTGGAGTACTGTGTTTTCTTTTAACCATCACTGGAATGTTTTAAAGTCTACTTGTTTTGATATGAGAAAAAAAATCTTTCTTTGGGAAGGCGTCATATGCTGAATGTAGATTTAATTTACAAAATGAGTGATACACAAATTTCCCATGTTATTAAAAGAACCTTCAGTATTTTACAACACAGATAACCCAAAGATGTAAAATTTAAGTAACTTTATTTGAATATTTGATTTTGTCCAGATTGTTCTTCAGTGAGAAAGGTAGAAGTGATGGGAATTGTTAAAATAATGTTTCTACCATCTTTCCATGCTTTCCTTCTCTTTGTCAGAACTGGGCTAACCCTTTCTGAATTCCCACGTAAATATTATTTATTTGTGTACATTTAAAGAGCAGGGATCTGTTCTTTATTCATAGTCTCAGTCAGATTTTTGTTGCAAGCCCCTTACTTGATATCATCTATCTCTGGTTAAAGTAACTTCTTTTCCTTTGCCTCTAGACTATAAGTTCTGTGAGAATGAAACTATACATGTTTTTGCTTATCTGTGTTTCTTGAGCAGTTATCACAGTCCCTGGAACAAGAAGGAGCTTAGTAAATATTTGTTGAGTGTCATTTTATATTTACAAAGCACTTAATACAGTGTCTGAAAAATAAGTACTAACTAAATGCTAAAAAAATATTTATCTTTGTCTTCACATATACCTAGCATAGCATTTGATATGTATGTAGTTAGTGTCTAGTAATTTCCTATGACAAGTTGAAAAAATCTGCAGTCCCTTGACAGTACTTGCAAATTTTTTAAGTGTGCAAAGATTACACATGATCTTATTTCATATTCCATATTCTTTTTAAACCTATAACTAATGTAATACCTTTAATTTATTGAGTCCTGTATACTGTGTTCTAAGCACTTAACATACTGATCTAGTCTAACTTTGAAAAAATTCAGTTAGTCTTCTTATACCCATTTTACAGATGAGATAACTAAGACTCAGAGAGCTTAACATTTCTGAGATCACAAAGCTAGTAAGTGGAGAATTTGGTATTTAATCCAGTTTGCATGACTCTAAAACTTATCCTTTCATCCATCATATGATTCTAGGTGACGTACAAGCCAGACTACTCTAACGTAATACATAAAAGATAAATAAGTTGCCTGTCAGTGACTAGAAAGTGTTAGGTAAATAAAAATGAGTAAAACAAAATTTCCCTAAGTCAAAAAAATAAATAGGAAGTTTGATTCAGTTATTATAATGATTTTAATAATGTGTTTGTGAAAGTAAGCTCAAGTCTGCTTGTTCTTAGAACTTAAGTTAGGTGCTTGGGTCAGTCTGAGTCTGACTTGTAACTTTTCGTTTGTTTCTTGTAGGTTTGAGTGGCCGCTTCTTTGTCACCACTCTCCCAGCATTTTTTCAGTAAGTTAAATAATTTTCTGGTCTTTCAAAATTAGAAATTATTAGATGTGTACAAGGAATTTTAAGTTATTTTCCATAACTTAATTCAGTTTAATATTTGAAGGCAGAAAGACTGGTCTGCAAAAATGACAGCTATTAGGAGAGAGGGATGCCCAGAATGCCACAGAGAAAGGAACCTGATTCAGGTGGTGAATAACTAGGGGTGGGGGGGTCAAAGAAGATTTTCCTGATGATATTAAAGGTGGAATTATTCTTAATAGATAAGTAGAAATTGTTTAGGCAGACAAGGTGGAAAAGGCCTTTCCAAACAGAGGAGATGTCATGGAAAAGCCAGGAGAAAATGAGATACCCTCTGAGAACTGTAACTAGTTCTGTAGTTCTGTATGGCTGGCTATCCACAGAGTGCAGCTGGATCATTCTAGGTGATGAAGCTAGAGAGGCTCAGGCAGTGACGGAAAAGACAAAGGAAGGGATGGATTCTGGAAATATTTAGGAAATAAGATTTTTGGAACTTGATGACTGATGAGCTATAGGGAAGGACAAGCCTATGACGACTACCAACAGGCCATGTAAAACTTGAAAAAGCCTTTGAGGAGACATTAAAATAAGATGGATTTTGGACAATAGAGACCAGAAAGGAGAAGATAGTGTGAAGTGCCTGTGCTAATTCCAAATGGAGAAATTCAGTTGACAGTTTGATATCAGGATCTAGAGCTTAGAAGAAAGATCTAGACTGGAGATACATATTGGCAGATCCTCAGCTTCAAGGTAAGTAACAGTTGAACTATATCTAGACAGAACATATGCAATGGGAAAAGAAGTAGATCAAGAATAGAACCTAGGGTTGACCAACATTAGGACATGTGCAAAAGAAGATGGGGAGTAAGGAACTGAGAAGGGATGGTCAGAGTAGTCGGCAGAAGTCCAGGGAGCTAATGTCATGGCAGAAGCCAGGGGAGTGGAGGGAGGAAGGAGCATTCAGTAGTGGACAGGGCCAGTGACAAGATGATGGAAAAGTGGCAGAAAATGCTCTGTGGATATGGCACTTAGGAGTCGTTGGAGATCTCCTCATCACACCAAGTAGTGAATGAGTAATACAGGAGGAGAACATGGCAAGTTCAGACTCTTCTTAGGAAGCTTAGTTGGTGGCAAGAAGCAAGAGGGGGGGAAGACTGAAGGAGCATTTGAGACTAAGTGGTGTTTTATTGACTTTAAGAGGGAAGACTTGAATGACATAAATTTGAAAATGTGTGTTTAATTTTTTAAAACTTGATAACAAGTGCTGTTTTCTGTTAAAAGGAAAGTCTAAATAATTGGTAGCAAAAATGATAAAAGTAACTTGGCAGATGAAACATTGCTAAGAACTTTGCTTTTAATCACAAATTGTGCAGTGATAAAAAGAATGTTTAATGCTCTCTGTTTTGGAATTTCTCATTTGTAATAGGTTAATATTTATGCATGTTTTCTAATTTGTGCCTAACAGTATTTTTTTCTTAATTTGAGAAAAGTTAAAATTGGAGTAGAGTTCACATGTATAACCAATAATTATTTTTATTTTTATTATCTGTAGCACTTGATGTTTTAATTGATTTATTTTCATAATTTATAGTGCAAAGGATGGGGTATTCCGCCGTTACCGTGGCCCAGGAGTCTATGAAGACCTGCAGAATTATATCTTGGAGAAGAAATGGCAATCAGTTGAACCTCTGACTGGCTGGAAATCCCCAGCTTCTCTAACGTAATTTGCTATTTTTTTTTTAATGACAAGGTGTTATTAATAAAACAGGAGGTATCAAGGTAACAGCCATGGGCCTTTAAAGTCTACATTTTTCTTCATAATCACTTTTGATATGCAGGCTACATAATGATCATGCTTTATAAATTGATGTTTCTGACTTTATGACCTCCATATGTTTTAGCTAGTTACTAGTATATTGGGAATTAAGTAGCCAGATTTGGGTGGGTTACATAAAATCTCTCCCTGGCTTTTGCACTAAGCCATGCTGTTTTCTCTTTACAAAATAGGGTGTTGAACACCATGTACCACTCCTCTTCCTGATAGAGCAGTAACTCTTGAATTATAGTTCATGAAAGAATTGCTACTGTATATTATGTGGAAAATAAAACCTATGGTATCTGAGGCTGCCTAGCAGAATACTGCTGGGGATAGCTTCTGGCCATGACAGCAAACTCTAATACTTGGTTAGGGAGATGAGGCCAAATAATAACTTTTTGTACAGTTGGTTTTAATTTTGAATGAGTTATTTGTAACTAATTTTCTATTAGCATATATAAGTGTAAGGAATATTTCTTCTGAAATAGGAGCAAGGCATGCAATATTTAAGAAATAAATCATCTAGTGGTACCTGTGTGACACCCTAAAGGTGGCTCACCTCTGGCATTTCATTCTTCAAATATTTGAGTACTGATTTTATGCCAGATACTATCTGAAATGCTAGATATTCAATAGTGAACCAGGCAGACATAGTCCCTTTGCTCCCCTGTAATTTAAGAGTAAAACAGATTAAGACAACCAGGATATAGAGAATCATAGTCTGGATAAGGGCTGTTTAAAACACTCAAACAAACATTTACCAAGAAGGGAATCAATGTGGGGGCATGGACCTACATTAGATGGAGGGACCAGGAGAGATGGCTCTGAGGAGAGATACAAAGTCCAGAAGGACCTGACCAGCTAAAAAGTAGTGGGGGAATATTCCTGTGAGTGGGTATAGCGTATGCATAGGCCCCAATCTGGAAAGAGTGTAATGAGTGGGGGAACAGAAAGGTGACCAGGGTGGAGCCCAGTGAAAAGGAAGGAGAGTAGCAAAAGCCAAGTTAGAGAGACAGGCTGGTGCCACATCACACAGGGACTGTGGCCACAGGGAAGAAGCTGGATGTTGTCATTCCAGGCAATGAGAAGGTGGTTCTTCAGAGAAGGGACTGGAGAGCTCCAGAATGGGTGAGGTGAGACAGTTAGGAGGCTGTTGGGGTGTCCATCCTCAGGGTGGTGGCAGCAGTGGGATGGAGAGGATGGGTGGATTCAAACTATCTTTTGAAGACAGATATAGCAAAGGAAAAGGAGAGGAAAGATTACCAAATAAAAACTCCTGGGTTCCTGGTTTGAGTATTTGGTGGGTCTTGCTACCACTTACTGATTTGAGCAAGAGCAAATCAAGGGTTCAGTGTTGGACATTTTAAGCTTGAATGCAGATTTCTTTGTAGAACTGTCAGGTTCAATGCATGGAGATAGGTCGCCATGGAGAACACAAGTACAAAGCATGTAATAGTGTTTAAAGGCTTAGAAATGCAGAGTCAGCTAAAGGAAACTGAAATGAGTGCCAGTGAGGCCAGAAGACAAACAGTAATGTGCAGTTTCTAGAAGCGAAGAAAGTGGTGTTCGAGAAGGAGGGAGTATTCACTTGTGCCCCATGTTACCAAGAAGGAAGACTAAGTCTGAGCCATGGACACTGAGTAAGCAATATGAGGTCATCGTGGCCTGGACAAGTACTGGTGGAACAGTAGTGAGGACAGAAGCCAGATCTGAATGGCTTAAAGATTGACGAGGAAGAAGAAACAAAGTGTGGACTGCTCTTCAGAGAAGTTTGTCTGAGGATGGGGGACCGCGTGAGATCCATAGATGCTCTTTAAAAGATGAAGGGGGTTGGGTAGAGCATTTTCTGATGGGGCTGGCATGACCTAGCAGAGGGAGAAATTGCAAATGCAGGAAGAGGGATGACAGAACCAAGTCATTAACCAGACGAGGGGGATGGGATCCAAGTTACACGTGGAGGGTTGGAATGTGGTTGGGCAGATAGCCTTTCTCTGTTATAAGGAAGTATATAGGAAAGTACGTAGAGAGATTAATCAGATATCAACCACCTAGACTCAGATTTGGTGGTGGGACAATAAGAGATCAGATGATGGCCTCTGATTCCTCAGTGACACACAAGGACTGTCCGTTAGCTGAGAGGGCAGGGGAGGGGAGGATCTGTAAGGTTTGAAGAGAGGAAAAGACCGTGAGCTATCATCATCATCTCAGCTAGTGCCTGGACAGTTGCAGTATTGAGTGTTTGCTGGGGTTTGTGACTGGGGAGAGAGACATGTCATGTGATTTCTCCCCAGAAACATGAAGCTGCTCAGGGTTGGGGTTTTTGCCAGGTATGTACAATGGTGGGAGAAAGGGCCAGGGGATTTGAATGTATTTACAGCAGTGATTGAAATGATGGCACTCGAATCTAAACTCTATAGGAAAAGAAGTGAATCTGGGAGAGAGAACAGTGTATTTCAGAAAGTAGAGGGTAAGATAACTTTATGGCCCAAGTTTTGTTTAGTTTTTTCATCATATGTATCACCAGTGGTTCTGTCTTTTTTTTTTTCTAAGGATGTCTGGAATGGCTGGTCTTTTTAGCATCTCTGGCAAGATATGGGTGAGTAATCTTAAATATACCCCCTGCGATTGTCTTGTCAGAGGGTTTTTTAAGAGTAAGAATGTGGCTTCTAAACAATGGGAAGATAAACACTTATAAAAACTTTTATAATTTCACTTTTGTTCTTAAGCCATACAACTATGATGTGGGGTCCCTGTGGAAGTGTGCCTTTGTATAGAAGGACATAAATTGAATAAGGATATGTAACTACTGTGTTAGTCATGTTGTCTTAGATTGGTGATGAATTCCTTTATCAAAGCTGAAAGGGCTTATGTGGTTTTACTTAATCTTATTTTCCCATTGTCATATGTCTCCACAAAATCAAGATTATCTAAGCCTGAAAGTGATTATGTTAGGGATCAGCAAACTGCAGCTTGTGGACTGGCCTCCAGTTTTTGTAAATAAAGATTTACTGGAACACAGCCGTTCATTCATTACCTATTTTCTATGTCTGCTTTCATGATACAACGGTAGACTTGAGTAGTTGTGACAGAGACCATAGGCCCACGAGTCCAAAATATTTACTATCTGACCCTATAGGGAAAAGTTTGTGCTACCTGCTATTTGCAATTGTACAATGCCACTGTGTCATTTCAGTGAGATGGAACCGTTATTAGATTAAAATGTTGAACTATGAACTTGAATGTGTCCTATAACCCTTTCCTCTCCTTTATGCTTACGGTGGGCTAAATCCTGCCAGATTTAACAAAATTATGGTAGAATTAAATATGTATTCTAAAAGTATTTCAAAAAATCTTTAGGAGTGAGTCCTCCCTATACTTGTCTTTTCTAAGCTATGAGTATAGGTCATGGTGCATCACTTGAATTTAATATTCAAGGAGCTCATGAAAACTCCTTTTCTGTTTCTCATACACATTGATATATGTTGAGGAAAATATAAGAAAAACCTTTTGTGTCCCCGTCTCTCAGTTGTATTATATTTTCTGCCTTGTGAGAAAGATTACCTATTTCAGGAATTTTTTTTTTTCAAACAGGAGCTGAATTGGTGACGTGGATTCAATCTTTTTTGGTTAATATTTTTTTCTTATTTTTCTGGCATTTTAAGAATCACATTAAACAATAATTATCATGTTCCCTCTTTCCAGATAGTTTTAGTTTCATATAGTTTCCTTCTGCTATTTTCTAAACATTAGTGAGAAATTTATTCAAGGGCTGAGAATTATGAATTGCAAACTGGGAACTGAGAGTAAGAGATTCTGTCTTTTGCAGTATGTTGACACTGAAGTTTGACAGAGTCATGTAACCTGATAGCCATCTAAGAGCCTTGTAGCCTTAAAATGTCTAATTCAACAGGATAATTCTAATGGATGGGTGTCAGGAATATTGAGAGCAAGATCTTAAGCACAGAACATAATAAGTGCATATCCAGAGATGAATTTGTTCTGTGGGTTAAGAAGAGCTTACATGGAACATTGTCACGGCCTTCACAGATTGTTAAAGACAAGTTTACTTTCAAAGATGATATCAGGGAAGAGAAATAATTGCTCTGACCTCATAATCACTGGCATTTAGTTCTTAGATAAACAGCAGCTTAGATAAGGAGTTACAGCTTTTCATTATATTATGCAAATGATTACAATGTATGGTGTTTGGAGCACATCAAGGTCGGGAGTGGGTATTTTATCTTTTTCGCCCAGTGCCTAGCCATAAATAGCACAGATGCACTGGATTACAGAGAGAGGGCCATTTGGAGAATAGAATATGACCCATCTCTGAATAACCAATTAAGATGTTCTTGCTAACTGAGAAGTAAGAGTGTATATAATATTTATATGTATATTTAGGATGTCATTCCAGATTTTAAAAAGGGAACAAAAAACTTTTATAAGGTAAACTATAAAATTTGACATGATTACTTTTTATATTCTATAAGGTCATTTTTGTCTAATGTTAACACCATATATTTTTCTTTTTTGTTTTTTTTTTATTAAGGTATTATTGATACATTCTTATGAAGGTTTCACATGAAAAACAATGTGGTTACTACATTCACCCATATTATTGAGTCCTCCCCATGCCCCATTGCAGTCACTGTCCATCAGTGTAGTAAGGTGCCACAGAGTCACTATTTGCCTTCTCTAACACCATATATTTTTCTTTTTGGTTAACATTTGCCTGGAATACTTTTTACCCACTTTCAACATTTTTGTTGTTAGATTTTAAGTGAGTCTTGTAAAAAGGATATAACAAGAAGTAATTTTTTGAACTGATAAGCTTAGTCTGTATTTATTGGGGTCACTAATATATTTGTCCTGTTTATAGATCATGTATGGAGAAGGGGAATGAGTGTACATGATTAAAGAACATAAATGGTGGGTTTGTAGAGTATTTTGATCTCCTCGTGCTTGTGTGTACAAACTTATAATAGAGGTCTGGTTTTACCTTTCATATCAGCATCTAGCTTCCCCATGCCTCTTGACATTTGTGGTATCTTTTATTCTTAGAAACAAGTTCCCAGCCTTTCATAAAATCTCTGGGAATAGCTTTTACCACCTGTGTTTCTAGAAGTATGATCTCTGCCTTTGGTGGGACCCAATCCTTGGCTACCTGTTGGGTCTTGTTCCCATATCAACCTCTAGCTACAGTCTTGGCATGCTGCGCTTACAGAACCCCTCACTGAGCCAGTCCTCTGTCTGAGCTTGCTACCCAGCCTGCTTGGTTAACCTATCTAGCCAACTCTTCTCCCCTGCCCAGGATCTTCCCATCAGTGTTGAACGTATAATTGTAGGGAACATAATCTGTTTTTAACTCATGTTTAGACAATATAAAACTAGAGTACAACCATATTAATAATGAACAGAAGCAGCATTGCCCAATGTAGGAGAAGGAACGTGGTTAGAACTAACAGAGTATAAAGTCTCCAAGAAATAAGATCAAAACAGGAAGAAGGACTGACACAAGGTGCTAATGCCAGTGGGGCAAGCTTGTTGATGCCCACCCCCAATTTCTTTTATTCTGCAGAGATTTTATAGGTACGTGAGCAGATAGGAGTTAGTTTTTCCTGAGCAACTGTCTCCCCTAGATGGGTAGCTAGTTAGATATAAACACTTCCATAGGGAAAATTGCATGTTATTAAGCAAGGGAAAAGATAATGAAAGAACTTATGTACTGTTATGTTTATATGGAAGTTTTATATGTATATAGGAAAGTACGTAGATTAATCAGTTATCAACAGTGGCTATCTCTGATGTTGAAGCTATGGCTGACTTTTTAAAAAGTCTCTTGTCTTTCTCTGTATTTCTAACTTTTCTGTAATGAAAAAGAGAAAACAAAAGCAAGAGCAACATCTAGAAGATCAGAGACTACTGAACTAGTGATTCCTTAAAGTCCTTGAGTTTCTACCTCAAGGATTGAAGCCGGCCTTCTGGGTCCGGAATTCTAGAGACAGAAGCTGGTCCTCAGGATGTCAGGATTGCTTGGCGAGTTGACACCCACACAGCCGAGTTCCTGTGAGCTCAGGTCTGCAATTTGTTCAGTCTGCATTTGGCTTTCTTAACAGCTTTGTGCCCACCAGCCACGTGTTCTTGTTTGAATAAACTTTTGGGTTGAGGAGGTCCCTTGAGTAGTCTTATAAGTTGGAAAACTGTGTGCTTCCTGATGCCACCTGGAATCCTAGGGATCCTTGATAGCTAATTTGTGCCACAAAGTAAGAGAAGCGTAGACAGTCTTAAGCATTCTACCACCAAAATTCCAATTGTCTTTCTAATCCAGTCATGATGGTATCCACCTCTAGGTATTTTAATTTTTAAACTCACAGAAGTCATTGCCACTTTAGCTATAATACTTATCCTCATGTAGTCTGCACAGTCTGCCTACTTCACAAGTGTCCCTGAAGCCTAGAAGATGTATAACTACAGGAGTTTCTCAAAGAGTAGGTATCTTCTAGATACAGAATTGATACTTACTTTCAACTTATAGTAACAGTATGAAATTTCTTAAAAATTACATTCAATTTTAGAAAGTGACTCCGTGTCATGAAAAATGTTAATAATTTAAAGGATAGCACAAGGTGAAGGTAATGCCAGGAAAACTATATGCAGAAGATGGAACTTGTGAAGCACTGCTGTCAGAACTGGTGCCACAGCCAGGGTTAGGAGTCCTTGGGATAAGATTTTATCTGGCTCATGTATGGAGAGACTTCCTTTTGTCTGTTTTCTTGTCTCTTCCCAATTGGCTGGAGTGATGCAGGGAGACAAGGGAAGTTATTGTTCTCCACCTTGTGTGTATGTCTGAACCCCTTTGTTTTCCCTGCTGTACACTGTAGTTACTAGGACACTGTGAATGCTTAGCATAGAACCTGGCACCTACTATATACTTGAAACTGTTTTCTGTTAGTTATATTCATTAATCATTTTTGCCATCATTATTTCACTTTTCCCCTCTATTAGGCAAGAAGGAATACTTTTGATTCATTTCGTTTTTTACCAAGGCTGATAGCAGGATTAAATAGGGTTCTGTGGCAGTTGTAGAGTGTGCAGTTTTGCTAACTAGGTTTAGCATTTGAATGCTTTTAAATATTTTTTTTTGATTTGGTGAATTTGTGCTGCCTGCTGAGCTAATATGTAACTTACCTTTCCTTAGTTTTGTGAAAGGATGTGCTATTATGCAAGGATGCAGCATGTGGCAAATTTTGGGTACAGAAAGGTGTGCTACATCCTTGGGAGAACAATCTGTATGATGGAGATTTAATGCTTTATAATTATCTCACTATGAGGAAAAGGCCATGAGTGTTTAGACTAGAGAATAACAAAAGTGTATTTTAAAACTCCAAAACATCCCTCTGTTTTAAATACTGATATTTCTTCTTTTACTACTTTAGTTTTTGTTTTTCCTTGTAAACATATCTAGAAAAATATTACAGTGAGATGGTGTACAGTCACAGGTACCTCTTGTAATGCCTACATTGTAAGAGGCTACAAGTTTGTGTCATGTTGCAGATGTGGAGAGGCTAAAACATGGAAGGGTAAATTAGCCCTTTGCCATCATGGAGAAGTCTTCTGAGCTGCTCCCATGCAAAGATAGTTTTAGGATCTGATCTGTATCTGAAAAGGATATAGGACTTGTCCCAACACTCTTCAGAGTATGTCCTGTGCTGTAGATGGGATCTAAATCCAAAAAGATCTCTGTCCTATGGGGCCAGCACAGTTCTGAATGAGACTGTCCAGCACTGGGCTGTGTTTAATGCAGTAGTTCAGATGCAACAAAGAGTGCTGGCCTCCTGGGGAGGGGAGGCTCTACCTCTGATCCATGGACGCCTTGTCCAGGCTTCGTTTCCTTAAATCCATCTGACCACTGGTTGGAATATTCTTCTCATTTATTCTGCTTTAATGGTGCCTTCATTTAGTCCTCTCACTCAAATCTGTGTATACGAAAAAATAGCTCTGTCTTGGTCATCTGTCACAACTGTGTAACAGTATAAGTAGGCCCATCAGGCAACATTTTTGTGTATTTTAATGAAACAGAGCAGGATGTTTCCTTGTAATGTGTGAATAAAATATTGACGAGGATCAGTATTTCCCATGAGTGAAAACTATTACTTTCCCTGGCATTTAAAGAAACAGAAACACAGAAGTCTACATCAGTTTTAATCAAGTTATTAGTTGGGAACATATACACTGAAACTTCAAGTACCTAGTACCATGAACCCTAATATTCTTAAGGTGTTCTAAAACCACTGTGAACTCAGATAAAGTTAACAGGTATAGATTTATGTCTGTAGTTGTGATAGAACAACTTGGTTAATGAGGCTTTATAATAATTATCTAAAAGGCCACAAGATGGCAGGGTTTCTCTAAGAAGCTGAAATAAATCCTTTAAAGAGTAAGCTGATACAAGAAAATTGAAGTGGAGCTTATTAAAATAAAAGGATGTTTTGAATGTGCTAAATGTGTGACTCAGAATACACTGATTTCAGAGGCAAATAAGTACTGAATTCTAAAAAATAACTTACAAAGTTTCTTAAGGGCTACATTAATCTTTTATTTTACAGAAAGGATATAAGGTACTGTCTGGAAGGACTTGTAACTGTGTGTTATTCATTCTAACTATATGAGTAATCTAAATGGACATATATTATTTATAAAGCAAGTTCCAGGTTCCAGAATACATACATCCATGGGTCAGCACAAAGGCAGACTGGCTTCCGTATCTTCTAATTATTTGGCACCTTTTAGACTTTAATCCCGATGATGTCAATGAATCATCAAGAAAAGCATAAACCACGTTCAACACATAGAATTTTCTAAAGTAAGGACCTGTACAATATATTTTAGAACTTCAGTTGAAAATAGTTTGAATGAAACAGCCTTTTGATATCCCATATACCTCTTTTGCTTGCTGGGTTGCAGAATGCTAGATTTTTCTTAGTAACAATTGCCCAGGCTAAAGACAGAATGATGCCCAATGGCATCAGTAGAGAACAGATAGATGACAGTATTCAAATTAAGAGTTGTTTGCATTTCCTATGTATAGTTGAAAGATCTGCTAGTATCTTTTCCTCATTTAACAAATATTTTTTAAATACTTTGATTACATGTGTCAGTGTTTAAAATACTTGCTGAGTCTTTAGATCTCTTCTGCTGAAAAAGAAATTGGAGATCTCAGATTATGCTAGATCAGGTAACAAGCTTTTTGTTTATCATTCAGAGAATTAAGCCAGAATGAAATATATTATTCAATTGTATTGATATTTATAAACCAAGAAACCAGTAGAGATACTTGAGTAATTTAGATTTTCAGAAACATTAAAATAGCAAGTTAGACTTACTTTCAGAAACCTCATCAGTTCTGGGCAAGTCATTTAGTCGTTATCTTTGCCTGCTGGTGGCATTAGCTTGGAGTCATTTCATGGTGTCAGTAATTGTTTGGATTATAATGAATGGCTATTTTTGAAGCTGTAAGGGCCTTAAACAGATGATCACTAAACCATCATGAGGAAGCATAGCTCCTGCAAGTTCACAGCTAAGGGGGCTTTCACTCCAGACTAGCAGGGGTATAGCTGTAATTCCTGTATGATTTAGCATGTAACTAATTTCTATGTAAGATTTTATCTCTTCACTCATTTTTTTAGTGTTTGGTATCAAACAGCGCCCAGGGAATAGTAAGTATGAAGGGATGTGTAGTCAAAGACTGATGAAATCTCATATGCTCATAATGAATTAACTGGAGGAACTTTCTTTTGTCTACTATTACATTTTAGTTTTATGATGATTTAGGGAATTTTAAGTGGGCATAGAGCAATGAGAATCTGGCTAGAGAAAGGAATAATGGAGAGATTTTAAATGGTTGATGTTCATAACTAATAATTTAGTTCTACTTAAAAATTGATGAAGGCCTGAGAAGTTAAATTTTTATGGATGCCATGTTGCAAGTAAAAATTGAGGTATATGGAATTATTAGGGAAATACGACCAAAAAAAAAAATCTATCATGATGGAGAGGATATTATGCTAAGTGAAATAAGGCAGGCATGAAAGACAAATACCATATGATTTTACTTAATATGTTAAATCTAAAAACAAAATAAAATGAACAAAACAGCAGTAGACTCATAGACACTGAGAAGTGACTGATGGTTACCATGGGGGAGAGGTTGGGGTGGGTGGGTCAGGAAGGTAGGGGGTTAAAGAGCACATAATAGAAATTGGTTACCAGGATGGAAGTGCAGCATGGAGAATATAGCCAATGATTCTGTCATATCTTTCTATGTTGACAGATAGTAACTGTACTAGTGGGGGTGAGGATTTAATAATGTGTGTAACTGTTGAATCACTGTGTTGTATACTTGAAACCAATATAATACTATATATCAACTATACTTCAATAAAAATATATACTTTAAAAAATGGAAAAATACTAGAAAAACAATTCTGTCAGAGTTCTTCTGTAGTATGAACAAAGAAATATAACTCTTACTAGTAGATATGACTTTTTACTCTCAGATTCTTAATATTATAAAATTTGATGAGTTTTTTTAGAATCATAGATGCAAAAACCACTGAATGGCCTTTGTGGCAGCTCATATATGTAGAAATAATTTTCAGACTTGAGTTATAGCTAGAGAGGGAGATTTGAACATTTGTTTGGTCCTCATTGTAAGTTAATATTTCACCTCCATTTTTTCTTCTGATTACAGCATCTTCACAACTATTTCACAGTGACCCTTGGAATTCCTGCTTGGTGTTCCTATGTCTTTTTCGTCATAGCCACCTTGATTTTTGGCCTTTTCATGGGTCTGGTAAGCGATAATGCCAATCTTTTTTCCTGTCTTTAAAGTCAAATGGATCTCATACAAAATTACTATGCAGCCAAGAAAGAAAAAGCACAAAAAACAAGCATAATTTTTTATGTGAAACCTAAGCAGTTAAAAAATTTTTATACTGCTTTCAGCTGTAATTTGAGATATAATATAAAATTCATTAAATTATTAACTCCTGATTCTGTCCCTTAAATATTCTAAAGATGTGTTCTGCCTAGAATATAGAGAACTTACTTGAATTGCTAGTTTCCAAGACAATGTAGTTTCTAGTGTGATTTCACACATTGCCTGCTGGATTAGAGCATTGTGGTGATAAGGCCAAAGCGTTAGCTTTGGGAAACAAGATGATTTTTTCTTTCTCATGTCCTCCCTTTGAATCTCAAATCCTGACCAGCTGCTTATACATACACTGTGGCTTCCCAAAGGTGGATTTTGTAAGTTAATGTAGATAAAAAAACACAGCCATTTTTATGGAAAAAAGTAAGTTGCAAAACACATCACTGTATCTTCTTTGGGTTTGAAAATCAATTATCTAGGAGGTATCTGCTTTTTCCCCCTAGGTGTTTTGGTAAGAGTTTGAATAAAAATATGTTTATTTGCTTAACAACATAAACAACTATATGTGTTATGGCATTTTTTATTCCTTGACATCATTTTTTAATCTTTTTACTTACACTTGATCAATTTGATAGAGCTTTAAACTCTTAAGAAGTTCTTAAAAGCCATTATACTCTATAGTAATCACATAGCTCCTAAATACTGTATGATAGGAATAATTGATAAACACTAAAAATTTACATAGAAAGGACAGACTTTTAGGTGAGATTATCTTAGTTTATCCTTATATTTTATAATGAATTTTGGCTCTTCAGCAAAGTCTTTTTAAAAATAAGTTTACAATGTTAGCAATAGCCTTTATAGCAATTATAACTTGGTAACAAATTTGTACTCCAAAGAGCCAAAGACACCTGATTTTATTTTGCCATGAACATGCTTGCTTCATATTATAGTTTATATTTGAGATTTGACTGTTGGTGTTAACTTTACAGATGGGAGTAGAACTTAGATATGTCATTCATTGGGTGCTGGGTGTGTCTCATTCTGTCGCGTTACTCTTACTGCTAATTAACATGTCTCTGATGCTCTGGCCTACAAGGATTTAGCTTTTATTTTAAATTTGACTGTATATAAACATACTTCTCCCATCTACTGTCTAGTGTTGGATTTTTCTAGCAGTGTATTCTGGAGTCACATGAATGTAAGGTTCTTGGAGGGGGAACAGTATGAGATCCTAGGCAATCATGAGGTGTAGTTACAGAGAATGCAGGTTGAGTGTGAGCCTCCTGGAAAATGGTTGAAAACTCTTCTCAGCATGAAAACTTTTAGAATTTTATCTTTGAGATGAACTTTAACTCTAAGAA
Source organism: Manis javanica (assembly GCF_040802235.1). Classification (NCBI taxonomy): domain Eukaryota; kingdom Metazoa; phylum Chordata; class Mammalia; order Pholidota; family Manidae; genus Manis; species Manis javanica. The sequence continues at coordinate 33,297,722 of NC_133160.1, read as the reverse complement.
AACAGTTCATTTGGAACCTTAGATTCAAATAATCAGTACAGGAAGGTTATTATAGGTTTAGCCTAAAGAAAGAAGAGAGTTGATTCTTGACTGTTCAAGTTGATTAATTGATGTACAATGTTGTTCCTTTATATAAAATGGGGAAGATAACTTTTTTTAACAAAATAATAATTTCAAAGCAATAATAAGCTCATAAATTTTTGGTTGATACATTTCCATAAAATAGAAAATTTTTGGAATTTTTTTCTCCAAGTGCCTTTTCTACAACTGTAGTATGTGTTGGAAGAAATACATAGCACTTGGAATTTTTGCCTTCAGGGAGGCCTCCAGGTGTGCAGTTTGGTGCCCTGTGGTACCTTTGCCATTAACTGGGGGTTGAAAGCAGAGCCCAGACATGCAGTCACGCGAACCTGACCTTGGAGGTTCTCTGCCTTTATGAGTCTTCACGGAGTTTAAGTTAGGCAGTGCTCAGAAGGGGCAGGATGTTTTCCATAGAGCAGTGGTTTCCTGATCAAGTCATCATTTCCCATAAGCCTGACTACCAAGTTTCCTATTTTTTCCCAATTTTAGAAGATGGGAAGTCAAAACAAGGCTGCTAGTTTGATTTTTGTTTATTTTCTTGGTTGAGCCTAGTGATGGTTGAAGTATTTTACTAAATGTGATTTTTCACATGTAAACAAAGGGCTCAGTTTTAGATATCCAGTATATATTTTGCATCTTAAACCAATATGGGAAAGATCCCTGTAACTCCAGGGTGAAAATCCTGGGCAAATACCTTTGAAACTGAAATCACTCAAAGGGAGAAATAAAAGTTTATTTCTTACAAGCAGTCGTCCACTTCTGCTCCCCAGGGTCTCTCACAAACAGGCTGCAGAAGAGCCCCTGACCCAACCTCTCTGGTCCAGATAAGCCCTCACTCGCCCTGGTAATTACCTATTCATATGGAGATGGACTAGTCCTCTCCACCCGCTAGAAACACCTATTGTACAGAGATACATTAAAGCCCAGGTGAGAGATTCTGGAAATATTACAGTTTTACCCACAATCCCTAAGTGCGTAGCCTGTATGTGAAATCACTCTGGTAGCAGTATTTTCTACCAACAGCGACTCTGCTCTGAAGGATGGAAGACAGCAAAGCTCTCGACAAGCAGGAAAGCAATGAAAACACAGGCAGTGATCTCGCACCTCTTGTCTGTTCTCCATTGCGGTTGGTAACAATAGACACTAAGTTTTGCTGTTATTTTCTGCACGCTGCTGACCGGTGCTTAACACAGAGCCTCCTACAGAGGAGGGCCTCCAGCATAAGGAGGAGTAGATGTCACTGTCTATGAAATACGGCAAATCCATGTGCTCTCCTCACTTAGATGCTTGACTATCTTGTACCCACCTGGGTAAAAGCTGAAGCCTGAAGATGCACTCCTGGAAAGGAAGATAGAAAGGAGGGCACCAGTTCTCCTACAGACCTTGTTTTTAAACAGTGCCATTCTTAGTAGCTGAGAAAGTGGCCCATTCCAGGGAAATGGTTCTCTAGACCAGAAAATAGATTTTGAACCGAGAATGAGAGGGTTTTCCTCCCAGTTTCTGAAAAAGAAGACTATGTAATAGAATTGTGTACTATTAGACATAAAACAGACCTTGGTGATAGGCTTGTCCAAACCCATCCTTTCAAGAGGGTACAAGTGAGTGAGCAGTTAAGTGACTTGTCCAGGGTCACACAGCAATTGAGGAACAAGCTTGAGGCTAGTGTTCCACAAGCCTGTTCTATACCTTCTCTACCTGGCCCTCTAGATCCTTGATGTCCTAAAACATCGCCTGTGTTTTCATTGCTTTTCTGCTTGCCAAGAGCTTTTCTGTCTTCCATCCTTCAGAGCAGTCGCTGATGGCAAAAAATGCTCCTGCCAGAGTGATTTCACATACAGGATCTTCCCCATATTGGTTTAAAATGCAAAATATATTCTTGATTTCTAAAACTGAGCCTTTTATTTACATGTGAAAAATAACATTTACTAAAATATTTCAACCATTACTAGGTATGGTTGACTTCCTCCCAGCCTTCATCATAAATGCCAGTATTTCTCGTTACTGGCAGGTGTTTCTTCTTTCCCTTGCAATATGTCAGGACCAAATTTTTCCCTTCCATTAAGAAAAGCAAAAAAAAGTCACAAAATATTGTATCTGTGAATAGATAAAAAGCACGTGACTATCACCTTTAAAATGTAAGTTTTCAGCCTCTAGCTTTTCAGATAGGATTATCTACCACTTTGTTGTTCAATTAATTCAATGGCTTGTAAATTGTCCCTCCCTGACCCACAGAGCTTCCCGGATCCCCTTGCCCCTCTTGAGCCAGACAGTTGATGCTACCCATTCTCCTCCTACTGTGCCCAGGGTCTGAAATGCCACCACCTTCAAGTGGTCACCCTTGATCCTTCCCAATCCCAAAACTGCCTGTAATCTCTGTATTTCTGAAGTATGGAGCAAAGTGCTTTACTTATTTTTTCTTAGGAAACTCATGTTCCATATTGCTTTAGAATTAAGCTGCAATTTGTTTCTCCTTTTCATCCTTTGCCATAGAGATTATCATGATACCTTGAACCTAAAGAACCAAATATTGAGTAAAGTAATAAATAAATAAATATACATAGGGTAATAATCCTGAACACAAAGTAGGTACTCATGTAATGTTGATAAAATCAAATCAAAAGGATTATGCCTTTGGTTCTTTAAAAATTTAGAGCACCTTTAAAACACTAATGTATTCCTGTTTTAAAATCTGGGCAATTATTCAAAGTGAAACAAAGTTGGGAGTGACTTAGATACAAAAAAAATTTACAGCCCTTCGCAATGGGCCACCTCTTCTTATGCTGGATCACTGTGTTGTGTGGTGCTCTGGGAGAAGGCAGAAAGTGCCTCTCCAGCTCATTGCGGCCCAGCTGCCTCTGCTGGTCATCTTCATCGCCGTGGGATGAACCTGCTCCTAGGGAACTGGCAGTTCTTCAAGGGAAAGGCATGCTTACAGTAAGGAGAAAGTGGCTCATAGTACAACCAAGGTTGGAGGGGAAGCCAAGCCAATCAGTCACTGTCCAAAATGGCATCTAGTTCATACCGTGGTGACTTTTCTCACAGTGTACCTGTAGAAATTTCTTATGGTCCTCTTATTACTCTAGACTTGGAAATGTTCTTCAGCTCAGTTGGTGGCTACCTGTTGGTGAGAGCAGTCCCTTGTTAAACTAGTTTTGTTCGTCCTGAAGAAGGTCTTTGCTGATGACTGACAGCTTGGCTGATAGCATCTATTTTCATATGCCTGCTGGATTGATCTGTTTTTAGTGGGCTCTCTGTAGACATTTGACCTTGTGACCCCTGTTCTAAATTAATAGTATTTTCCTACATTATGTCATTTGAAAAGTAGGTAATTCTTAATTATACCCTCATCTTTTTTGTGTACTTTTGACCAACTGCTGACTAGTTGGCTTTGAATATCTGGGTATAGAGGCAAGGCCTAACTTTGGAGTTCTTTGGAAATAAATGTTTTGTCTACTCACTGTAAAATCACTTTTTTCCCTCCAGGTCTTGGTGGTAATATCAGAATGTTTCTCTGTGCCCCTTCCAAGGCATTTATCTGAAGGTTCTGGTAAGTATGATAAACTCACACAATAGAGTGTTTTTGGAATTCCGTGGTGTGCCCTTTTGTGCTCCTACAGACAGTGGCTTTCCCCGATTTGCTATCTGATCAAACTATCACCACCACCAGATGACTTAAAATACATGCTCCAGACAAACTTAAACACAAATTCTGGTTTTCCTCTCTTCGATTAAGGAACGTTTCATTTTGGCAGTGGCTTTTTCCCATACAGTGTATGCCTTTCATTATCAGTTGACACCTTTTCTTTCAATCACACCGAAACGAGAAGGGAGGGAAGGGAATCTCTTCCCAGTAACTGTCCTAAGTTCTTTAACTGCTCCACACTTTTTCTGGGACCAAATAGCCCTGGGTTTACATGGTTTTACTGCTATTTCTGAGACTTTGCAAGATTTTTATGAGAGTTTGTAATGTTCAATTTTATGTGGGAGTTTAAATAAACATATTTTTTTTTAGTTCTTGAAGTTTTCAAGGCTTTGAGATTTCCATAGATAATTAGAAAATGTATTTTGTTCCTTAGAATTCTTAAAGTAACAAAAACCCAGTTTAAAGGAACCCAGGAGGAAAAAAAAGAGAATTTATTAGCTCATATAACTGAAAAGGCCAGGGATGTTCTGGCTTCAATCACAGCCCAAGGGATGTTAAGTTTCTGTGTGGCTGATTCAATGACTGTCAGTAGCCCCAACTCATATTTTATCAGGGTAGTGGCCCCTGTAGAAGAGAGAAAGCTTTTCTTTCAGACCTTGACCAAAAATTCCTGGGTAGTGCTCTGCTTGGCCTGGCTGAAGTCACATCTATGAACCAATCACCATGGCCAGTGGATGGGTCACTGAGTTTTCTGAAAGGGACAAAATACAAAGCATTATAGGACCTTCATCTTCCTGACCCCTGTACTCTGCCAAAGCCAGCACGGTCAGTGAAACCTCTATAGAGAGGGATGGAGGAGCCTGATGGGGCCAGGACACTGACCAGAGAGCTGCCCTGTGTGGCAACAGTTTCAAAGTAAAGGAAACCGCCCTGTGCCTGGATGCACTTAAATGACCAATATTTATTCAGAGGACATTCCCCTCTCTCTCCTGCACAGAGCAGAATCAGAGGTCGGAGGAAGCACAGAGGGCCGAACAGTTGCAGGATGCAGAGGAGGAAAAAGATGATTCAAATGAAGAAGAAAACAAAGACAGCCTCATAGATGATGACGAAGAGAAGGAAGACGTTGGTGATGAGGACGAAGTAGAGGAGGAAGAGGAGGAGGACAGCCTGGCTGTTGGTGTGGATGAGGAGAGGAATGACACGCAGGAGGACGTGGGACCTGATGAGACCGAAGAGGCTGCCCCTGAGCAGCCCCCGTCTGCTGGCACAGAGGTGGCCGGAGACACGCTGAGGCAGCGCAAGAGTCCGAGTGCTGATAGGGATCATCAGCCTAATGAGAGCATTTCATAGAGTACGGCTCTGGTGTGCAGATTAGACTAAATCCTTGTATTTTCCTGAATGAGCAAGCTTCTCTTATAAAACAGTTGCTAGTAGTGTAGTCTCATGGCATTAAGCTTCATGTATATTGAGAATCTTTCAGGCATGACAATCAGGGTACAGAAAAACAAACATGGGCACAAGGGATGGGCACAAGTTCATTTAGTTGGGGCCAGAGGGCTTTGACCAAAGGAAGCAACCCCAGGCCCTCATTAGTACCTTTCACGGAAAGGACTGCAGCCTCCATGAAATGAAAGCAAGCAGCCTGAGAGCTTCCCCAAAGTGTAGCAGAAGTCTTGCTTCCTCTTCTTGGATTAAGTATTTATTTTGGTCAAATTGTAAGAAACATCAGGTGCATAGTACAGGGACACATTTTAGAGAGAGAGATTGAGAGAACCTTGGAAATGATTACAGAAAAGGGCTTAGAAGTCATCCCAGCTCTCTGAATTTCCTTGATCATGCTTTATTTATTACCTGTAACATTCACAGAGTTCCCCCCAGGGACCTGCAGGCTCCCCGCTGTCTTCACAGTCCATCCTCAGTGAGAGGACTCACACAGCAGCCAGGTGACACCAGCTGTGCTTCTCTGACCTAAGGGTTTAGGAAATCAAGAACCATATCCCATGAAGCTGTGACTGCCAAGCATCTCAAGTAAAATGTAACATTTGGAGGTTCAAAAGGAAGTAGGTATTTTACAGGAGAAATTTTGTTGTTTTTTTTTTGGCCAAAATGTAGTGACTTTTTTTTTTTAAGTTGCTTTCTCAATATTCTTTTTGAAGCCAAAAGTCCCCTAAGTCTTGCCAGTACAAGGTAGTCTTGTGAAGAAAACTTGAAACTGTTATTTTATATCCGGTCTCAAAGGGTTACCTGGCTCTTGAACCACTTTAATAATAACTGAAAAACCATTTCTGGTTTTCCTTCAGTGATGTGCTTTTGGTGAAAGAATTAGTGAAGTGAGTATCTGGAAATGAAAGATTTGGTTTCGTTTCCTTCTTCCTTAATCTTATAAAGATTTTTATCCCTGTAAATCTCTCAATACTCAATCTACTAAATGTACCTTGGGGGCTCAATTTCTTTAAAAAAATACATCCGTCCACTTCTGCCTTACCTGATTTATGTCTTAGAATAAATTCATAAAATTAGATTCCAAGCTTATGAAAGATGGCTAAAGTTGATCCTATACCCCTTGGGTCCAGACAGAATAACAAGTTAGTATAGGTTTATGAAATTCAAAGAATTTCTGTCATCTTTAAGAAGAAATATGCAGTATACTCCTATCTGGCTGTTTAGATAACCCTTGCATTGTATTAACTTTGAACATGGCTCACTGGAGGAGGGGCAGGTTCTGAAACTACCCTGGCCTGGTTGAATGAGCCTGTTGCAAGCCTTATACAAAGGGAGTTTTTATTCTGATAGAATCCAATTTTTAGAAGTGGTTATTTTTCATCTTTCAACTCAGTTGCCTGACAATCTCATCCCCCACTACACTGAGGTTCTTCATTAAGAGTCACCAATGCTTTCTCTTTCTATAACACAACCTGGAGTTTGAGGCCAGGAGCAGAACCAATAGTTTGGGGAAATCTTAACTTTTGCTCATTTTCTGCCACTCCCGCATGTAGGTCTTGACACATCCTCATTGAAAGCGCCATGGTTTTGAAGGCAGTGACTCCATCTCCCTGATGCTAGGAAGCTTTTCTGGGTCATTCCTGAGTTGGGTCTGCCTCCCGTCACCGGATTTCTTTCTCATATAATCAGCTGTAACAGAGTCTTCAAAGTTCATTAAGTTTAAGTTCACAGGTATGGAATAAGAAAGATTTCAGAATTTGGGTATTCTGTATAATGCCCCTGCTGTATTAAAATATTCATATATTCTTGTAAAGTTGAGTGGTTGACTAGAGAGGAAAGAATGAAGAAATAAATTCTATTTTGGCTTTTTATAAATGTAAGGCCAATTTCCAGTGGGACCCCAAATAGTACCTAATTATGTAATAAGAAAAATATATTTTCTTTCTCAGCAATACTTAAAAAAAAAATTGGAAGAAGAGGGGAAAGCAGTTTGGAGAAGAGGACCCATTAAAAATGGAAGTGTCTGACTGTGGGAACCATTTTTCTGCTTTTCCCTTTTTTTAATATCCTGGCAAAAGATGGGATTTTTACTAAATGGCCTGACAAATACTCATCCAATTTAATTTCTTTCCACTTGAGATTTTGTTTGTTTTCACTACTTACTGAATTTAAACTAAATGAAAAAAGTCAACCTGAAATAATTAATACATTACTGTTAACAAATAAACATTTCAGTAAGACCTTATGGATTTTTCCTGTTTAGAATATATTTGATCCAGAAGTCAAGTGCATGGAAACTTGATTTTAATTTTAAAAATTAAAAATAACCATGTTTCCCTATATTGCAATATCAATTATTTAGTTACAAAATAGTATTTGATACAAGTCAAAATCAGGTCAATTAAAAGCATGGATTTTAGGATGGGGGCAGGGCTTTGTGTGTGAATAGGGGAAGCAGAGTGACTTTTCATTGATTAGAAGGAAAGTTTGGAACCTCTTTCTTTGTTTCTTTTATTATTCATCTCTTGCCAGAACTACTAAACCACCCTGACTTGCTTAGATCTCAGAGCGAAGCAGCACTGAGGCAACCGCACTTCTTCCCTTTGAGAAGTGCACATTGCCTGGGGTGAGAAGCAGGGTCCTGCAGTTCCCAGGCCACGCCACAGTGCTTACGGCCTTACAACCTCGCCTCTTCTGTGGATGATCCCTGTTAGGCACAGGCCTTTCTAACTACGAAACCCAAATAATGACTGTAATCTGAAGTAAACAACCTTTGGCCTGGGGTTGCCTTGTGACAGTAGAAAAAGCCAAATTTTGACTTTTCTATGGCCCAAACCCTTGTTGATAGCTATCGTGTTACTACCTGATGTGGGCGTATATAAACCTGCAGAGCCCGCGTCCTGTACCACCTTTGAGGTAGATGATAAAAATGTCTTCTAAGGCAAATAACTTCACATGTGACTTAATTACCATGTCCTTCAAGAGTAGAGTCTGTATGCTGCTTTGTAGTATGGGAAACATTAAAGACTCTTAAAAAAAAATTGAAATGGTAAGGTACACCTGAGATTCCAGCATAAAACCTTAATTTAGCATGAAGTGAGAGAAGGGAGAAATTGGTGCTTTTGCTAATATGCATCAATAGTTCATTTATGTCCTCAGTATTGAAGTGTTATTTCTTCTGGTATTACAAATGTGTGGTTGACCCATCCTGTCAAATAAACATTTTGGAAAGTATTCATGTAAAACTTTTGTGCCAACAGAAAAGTTCCTTCTTGTTTAGTATCTCTTTACCTCAGTCCTACATGTTTTGTCCTTAAAACATTATAGCTTCTTTTGAAAAACCAAACATGGACTCATCAAACCTGAAGAGCCCTGTTGGGGAGCTTTTTGAGCAGCTTTTCCAAACCAGGAGGTTTGGTTGAAAGCCCTTTGGTAGTTTCAGACCAGGGCATGGCCCTCACATGGCCATGTGAATAGTTTCATGTGAACTGTGACAGTGTATATGTGTGACTCATATACCTTTAACATGTTTCTGATGTAGTTTAATCCTATTTGGTTTAAATAGCTTCTTGGTGCAAATGCAATTTTTCTACTACAAATACTGTCTATTTGTATTGCAAAACATTATAAATTTGTTATTTATATTCTTTGTAATAATTTTAATTATATAGCCAGGTGGTACTTAATTATTTTTCTCTTCACCTATGTATTCTTTGCTTCCTCAAATAGCATCTCTAGCAACTAGAATGAGTCTCAAGTGGTACATTGCCTGATTATAAATCATCTTTTCACAAAATTGTACATAATCCTTGATCTTAACATGTTTTGGTTTCATTGTAAATATCTGTTTGCATCAAAACATGATGATACTGATAAGTAAAAACAAAATAATATATTGCTTTTCATTAAGCACTTTTATAAAAGCCATTTGCCTCAGCAGTGAAAAGTGTTATTTTGTTAAAAAATAATTTTCATGTGTCCATCCTCCGTCCAGTCTGATCATTTTCCCTCTTTTTTTCCTCTCCTCTTTGACTTAATCCAAACTTTGTGCCTTTTAGCTGCTCTGTAAAGTACCCAAGACGAAGGACAAATCCAGAGTTTCAAGGCTTCCCTTTGTGTTGCCTGTAGAAACTCACTGCACTCACTTCTCAGGTCTCCCTCTGTCCTGAGGCCTGGACGTGGCCAGGGCTGGAGCAGACGGCAAGGGATCCTGCTTTCCTTCAAGACACTGGCCTGCCTCGTCTCCTAGGGCATTTGGAAGACCCATCTACACCGAACCTTGCCTATCACTGTAGCAGTGCAAAAGCACAAGGGAGGTGAGAACTCTTACTCAGGGGCTGAAATAATGGCTATTGGATTTTTCACTTTTGAAAGATGGTAGAGGGATGAGTAGTGAGAAGAAAACAATTGAGCTTACATACCACCAAGTTATTCCCTCAGAAAAACTGGTTCAGAATGCTTGTTTGTATAGAAAAAAATAATCCATTATGCAGTATCTCAGCCTAAATGAACTTGGCCATCCATCCTCAATGGGAACAAACCTGCAGCTTTTGAAGCCCGCATCACTGAATTGGCAAAACACAGCCCCCCACCAGAGTCTCAAAGGCTCTTGGGAACATAGTCCACAGTAATAGGAATTCCTTCCTAGGACATGTGAACTTCTTGAGACTGATAACTATGTCAGGCTAGTCTGGGCTGCGTTAACAGTCCAAAATCTCCAAGGCTTTATTAAGACTGAGAATTTTACTACTGTTTCACTTCTTTCAGGTTAGGTGTCACAGACAGGAGGGGCTCTGTTTCATGCAGGTTTTTCTGGGACCCAGGTCAAGGTTGGCTTTGCTCTCTGACACATGGCTTCTGAGGTGACTGGTCATGTGCATCCCAGTCAGAGAGGAAAGAGCATGAAGGAACACCGGGGGGAGACTTTAAAGTCAGGCTGTGGAGAGGCACACATGCATCACTTCTGTTCGTTTTCCTAGGAGAGGACTTGGTCCCAGTGTCACCCACCTGCAAGGGAGACTGGAATATATCATTTTGCCGTGTGCTAAGAACAAAGGGAGATTTGAGAACTCATGTCTCTGCCTTGGTGACTTAATCTTAATCCACCTTTGTAACCCCAGTGCCTCCTGTAGAGTAAGTGCCCAAGAAATGGTGGTGGCAGGAATGCCCGGGTGGCAGGAGAGGGAAGAGTATGGCTGGGCCCAGTGCTGGTTGTCCTTCTGAACTTCGCTATTATTTTCAAACCATGAGTGGTGTGCTGTCATAGATCTTAGGTTTTATTTGGGAAGATGGATGTTAACAAGTAGGACAAGAATTACAAATGGAAACATTTGAGATGCCTTGAGAGCTTATGAAAAGGGAAGTTGATCTACACTGAGAGTTTAGATGTGACCAGGAGAGCAGGATTAGGGTTGCTCAGGCAGAGATGGAATCGGGACCCCTTTGATGTATCCAAACAACCTGGAAGCTGCGCATACGGAGAAGTAGGACTAATATTTATGTCAATGGGAGGTACTTTGCCAAGCTGTCAGGGAAGGTTGGGACCTTATTTTCCTTTTTTATGATGGCGTGATAGTGGAACAGTTTCTTACTGATCGTTATATGAGTTTTTACTCCCATTTCAGTATCTTGCCTATTTAATCAATAATTTATGAATTCCATAAATATCTCTATACCTGATTCTGGCTAATATACATCTGATGGATCATGTTAACCTAAAAATTACACTTTGGAAAATGTGTGCTATCAGAATTCTTTGTGTTCTGCTGCTGAGGCATATAATTCCTAAAATTATTTATTATAATTAGTTACTTTGGTAGAAACCATAGGATAGACCCAGAAGCATGTTTGTCTCCCAAAGGGACAGTGTGCTAAGTTCACAAGACTACAGAGCTGCCACTCTATGGGATTGTCCTTCACACTTTAGCTCTTTGTGCAATACATTCTAAACGTGAACCTCAATCTAATAAATAGCATTAGAAACCTGCAGGGTTGACCATTGATCTTTAAAGTAGTTAAATTTTTTGACTAATAGCAATATTGTACAGAGTGTTCTATGACTTTTCATATCCTTGACTGCTCCACAGATGGGAAACAGCAAAGCCATCTGATTATACTGTCGTATCAAGACATCTGACCCCCTTCACAGCCTTTATTTTACTGACACTGGACAAGTAAGAATATATCCTCACAAAGCAAATTGTCCTATTAAATGCCACAAAATAGGGTGATTTTTTTTCTCTTCTTTGCTTTTGAATACAGATGAGTAGTACTGGCATAGCAGAAAGATAAGACCCCCTCCCTGTGGGTACAGCTCTGTCCTAGTGATGGGTTAAAGTAGTGGCTTCAAGGAAGAGTTAAGCCCATGACTGTTCTTGAGCAAGAAGAACTGCCGCATTGTTCGTATGCAAAGTGTTGATTTAGAGGTAAACCCAAGTCAGGAGAGATCTTAATGTATGGTGTTCTAAAAGGGTTAAGGTGTTGGCTTTTAACAGGCCTGTGGTGTGACTCTCCAAGGAGGAGTTTAGTCTAGCATTTCCAAAACTTATTTGACAAAGAATTATTGTGCAATGGAAAGTTTGAAAACCCTCCCACTACAAAAACTACAAATGTTGGCTACGATACAACTGATACCTTCTTAAAGACATAGCTGACTGCAAAAGAAAGAAAAATTTACAGGGACCCAAACCATGATGTAAACAAACATGACCTGGCATTGGGACTGCCCCAGTTGGGGGGAGAACTGCTGCCTTAGGTAACCAGGGAGTGTGTGCTTTATTGGCCTCATAGGTATAGGGTACAAGGTCTTAACTATAGTTAGATGGGAAGTTGGAACTGAAATTCCCAGCAACAGACTCAGTTAAACAAAAAATCTGCTCACTGGCACATGGATACTATAGGAAGGCTTATCTTTCTTGATCTGGTGTATGTTTTTAAAAACAATAGATTTTCCTAAGAAATCTTAAACACAGGCCTGACCTTTACAAAGCTGAAGTTTGAATTTACACTAGCTTCACTGTCTCAAAAGGTCCCAAATCAAGAAATTTTCATAGGGCAAATGGAGAAGGGAGGGCATACTAGCAGAAGCAAGCATAAAATGAAGTGCTCTTGAAAAGCACCCTCAACCTGATGTAAAGTTGCCCATAGAAAAAGTCCCACCTAAGGAGAACTCACAATATACAATTACAAATTACACATGGAAGCTATTTATCAGACAACAGAATAAGGTTTGCCCTAATTTTAGGATAATAATAATATCAAATTAATTGTTGAACTTTAAAAAAACAGTGAAGGAACAAAAAATTATTAACAAAAAATAAGGTTTTTTTACCCTCAAAATCATGTGTTTTAGGTCTGCATGTATTAGTAGTTCCATATTTTTTATTGGTGTGTAGTATTTTAGTGTATGCTTATACAACACATTGTTTATCCATTCTTGTGTTAAAAGACCCGTAAACTCTTCTGGTTCTCATCTGGCCTTTTGAATCTCCTGATTATGAGACATTTCTAGGACTGCATTACTAATAATCTTTGGTAGAAATATTGGAATAAATGTTAGAAATGTGTTCCTCAGGATGTTCCAAGATTTGATTTTTTCTGCCACCAGAAGGCAATGTCAATCACCCTTGCAGGGAGCAGATGCTTGAAGAAACGGGTGCTGGAGCAGGTCTTTCTGGGGTTGAATCCCAGGCCCACCAGCGGTGAGAACTTGAGCAAGTTGCCTACCTTTTACAGTGGGGATTTGAAGGGACTTCCACACCCATGAATGAAGTTATAGACAAATTTGAATTGAGTTGAGTGAATTCTCTTGCCTTTTTACTTGCTATGAGATAGGATTCCATGATCTAAGTAAATCCTGGGGCTCATATAGTCCTGTCTTTGTGAATTATTGTATTCAAAACCTCATAATCTAGCAATCAAAAGTAAACATTGATTTCCTTATATACTTTTCATTCTCTGCATCTTTCAGTCCCCAGAACAATCCCTTCCCTAAGCCAGCACTGTCTCTCCTTTTATTCTTTAGTATATCTTTGAAAAAATTTCTATGGTATCCCCAAAATGTGAACATTAATTGCTCTTTTTCCCCCTCCATTATCCTCTTACCTACTACCTCTGCATTTGCACCCTTTCTGGAGAAACATCCTTTTTCCAAGGATCCTTCTGCAACAGGTACCCCTTCTTGGCTTATAAGTTTCTTTCACTGCCCAATTAGGCCACAGAGCCACAGGAAAGTAGTAAATACCAAAATGACACTGCCAGAGTTCTTGAGAAGGAGGGAGGCCATGAATGCCCACATGTCAAAAGAAAGGGTGCCTGTGTCCCTATTACACTTTCCATCTCTGTCCCCCAACTTCCCTAGTTTGTTCTGGGCAGATCAAATCCCTGTTAGGTATCTCTGACAGGAGGAACTGGCAGGATCACTGCCTCTGCCAAAATACATCATTGACCTTTCCACAAACATTGGAGTCGGAGAATGAGAATCCTCCATTCCATGGCCAATGTGTCAGATTTAGTACTGAATTCCTCCCCATCCCCAACATCCCCTACCCCCAAGAATCTCCCCTTCTCTCCTCAGTCTCCAGGCCTCATGTATCAAAAGATGAGTGAGTCATCTGATAAACACCCTCAAGGCGAAGGCTACTCTATCTCCTCTTCTCTACAGCAGAAGTGAAATGGGCAAATCCAGCCCTCCAGTTTTGACCAGGCAGGCCAAGGATGATTCCTTCACAGACTCACGCATGCTTGGTTCTTTCCAATGTCCTCTCATCATAGGAAACTTATTTGTATGGGAAGCAACGTGGTGTCCAGTGTGCAAGAAGAGCTGTCTCTCTGGCTCCCAGATTGGAATTTGGATCCTATTCCTGCTCACCTGAGAAGACTTACGATGGTGTAACCTTGCTATAACTTCCAGTTCTTTGAATCTGTTTAAGGTGTCTGGTATGAGTCCCATGAGGTGATCCTGAAAACCATTACAATCCATTCTTCATCCTCAGCCTGGGTCTGCTTCTCCAGTAGCGAGAATTCATGAGGCTTTGCTTTGGGATTAAAACCCAGAAAACCATGGTTCACTCACCTACTTGCTTCAACCATTAGATTGGCCAAGCCTCATTCCATCACTCCTGGTAGACAGTTCAGCTTAGGAATTCTTCTAGCTGCTTAATTCCTGTGGGCACATCCTTTCAAAACCATCCCAAACATTCATGACAGCTTTTCTAGCTTTGATTTCATAAGTCACCCCTGATGTAGAATGTTAGATGTTAGTATCTCTTTATTTTTGTGTCAGTGCATCTTTACCATTTTGGTGGAATGGTCAAATCAGTGTGTTTTATTTGGCCCTTCACACAAATTTCTCAAGTTTCTGGGAGCTATTATTCTGTTCCAATGATTTCAAAGTCCACTTGAAATTGATGTCCACACAGCAGCCAGATCACCAACAGTGAAGCCGGGTACCGGCTTTTCATGGCTCCAGCAGGATTGATATAGGTCTTCTTTGTTAAGAGAGGAATACAATTTCTTAAGAAGTTAGATGGCGATTGAAGCTGTCTTAAAACTAATGTCCAATTTGCAATTTCACAAGGAAAGTTTTAAAGGCAACCTCAATTGATTTCATTATATTTGCTTCATAAATCTGAATTCCAAATTGGAATTGTTCTTCCTTCTCCTCTCCAATTACAATGTTCATTTCAGCAAATCTTCAGCCACATTGCTCTGGCTTTCTGCAGTTGTGTCAAGAGCCCACTCTTCAGTTTCCACCTCTTTATTTCTGTTCCAAGACTCTGGCCTTCATTACCAGAATGCACTAGTGACTCAGGAGATAGTTTAATTCAAGGTGCAGTTGGCTGTCACATCACGAATCCTAGGACTTGGAGATTTCACTCTCAAAATATAAGTCATCTAAATTCAGTGACTGCATGGTTCAGTCTTTTCATCCTACACAACTCAGCCCAGGAACCAGAAACATTAATAATTAATTCTTTCTCTGGAAAAACAGTAAGGAGAGTCCAGTTCATTCTGTAGGCTTCCCTGTCTCTATTTTCTACTGCCTCACACATGGGCACCCGAGGCTGCGCTTCATCTTCATGCCTTCTCTCATTCCCACTCTCTTCCCCACAAACTTACTCCGGGGCTCCCTTTGCATAAGCTCCTGCTTTTTTCCTCCTTCCCTTTTCTTTCCACGTCTCTCTTTTTTTCTCCTTTCACAAACCCTTTTCTGCTACAAATCTGTTTTATCTTATATTTTCCCTTGTCCTCTGTCTCTGCCTGATTGCTCTGAATTGGTATTATAAGGTCTGGGGGAAGGAGGATGAAAGAAGAAATGAGATACAGCTGGGCTACTCCTCACTGGGAGAATTATCAAATGCTAATAAATTAATGTATGGTCCCTGTTTCATTACAGTGGAAGAATAGTAAACTAAGCTGATACAATTTGTTGCCTCAATGGACCATGTTTTTGTCCACCTCCCTCTCCCCTCTCCCCTTTATCTCTCTGAGTCTCACACTTTGAGTCTTCAGTCTAAAACTGCAAATAAAACTATTGCTCTTCCTTTATTCCTTCCCCAACATTTACTTATACCATGTTTCACATTTGAGTGAAAGATGTTATAATGAGTTCACAAGTTGGTCATACTAATTCCATTCAGTCCTTTCTGTTAGCCCACAGGTAAATCAGCCTTGAGGGTGTAGAAAAAGAACATCTCACATCTACTGCTCCAGCATAGGAAGAATATTCTCCTGCTTCTCTCCTTCCCTTCAGGTTATCATCATTAAGTTCCTCACAAAGAATGTGCAATGGCCAATGTTTGTTTGTTTTTCTCTATGTAATTTGATTTTATACATAAAAATCTCTCCAGAGGACTACATTCCTCTCAGCAATATACCATTGTCAACTCAGGAAACAATCTCTCCATCAAAGAAAATATTATTGATGACTTTTCTTTTAGCAAAATAGCTAATACCAAAATGAAATTAAACAGTTTATTATAAAAGTTTGCAAAAAATGTGGGCTGATTTTTTTCAGAGCAACACTTCTCTAATTTAGGTGAATCCAACGAATGCTGCTTGATGTCACTCAGTGAAAAGGGAGATGAGGATTTCTTGTAAAAGGTTCTAAAACACAGTACTGCATCCTTTGAAAAAAGGGAAAAACTTAGATGGAAGACTGAGATATGTTTCAGTTTACAGTAATAGTGTTGAAATCATCATTTGTGAAGCCTTCTCAAACCCAATTTCTGAACCAGCTCTGCATTCCCTGATACAAACGTAACTGTAAGATTTACAGATGTATTGCATATGTGACTAACAATTAAAAAAATCCTCAAAATTGTGCTCCTAAATTACCTTTAGATTTGAAAATAGTATCTTTGTAGTGATGAAAATTAATACTTTGAGCTTTTTTGATATATAATACAACTGGAAGTTACTATTTTACTATTTTCTTGGATGTTTAATACTTATTGCGGTTTTGTGAAAATTCTTTGTGTAACTCAAGAGGTTTTAATTAAATGGCTGTGCATCCCATGTGTTCTATAAAAGCAGCCTGTAAAGTGGAATGAGAACTATCTTTAGAATCAGAACCTTTAGGTTCTAGTTTGATTCACCTACAACTTGGATGATACTATGCAAATCATTTAATCCTTCTGGGAGAGAAGCCAATCTACCCAGCTTACTGTTGTATTAACATGACTTCATTATTTTTACTGTCTTCATCAGTTGAACTTTACTATTCCTGGAAACTTGCACAGGAAGCTAAAAGTTACAAGGAACTTTATAATATGTTATTTCCAGAAACTTTCTGAAAGGCCCATCAGACTCTTCAATAGAAGGCATCAAAAGACAGTTTTCAAGTCTTTTTTTTGGCTTATTGTTTACTGATCCTAACCTAACTGTGCCCTGCTTCTTAACAAGTCCTCACCAAGTCTGCCCTCACTCATGGGAAAACAAGTATCTAAAAGGAGACTTCCAAATTTTAATCAGTACCCAATTTTGCCCTGCCCCCCTCTGATACATTACTAAGAATGTGTTAGGTAGCACTTGGCCTTATTGTAGTAAGCAATAAACTCAGTTTTGTCCTAGCAACAGGTTGTCTTAGTGATATTCTAGGGTGCCATCTTTGGACACACATCTCAGTGTTTTTGATTTATTAAATGATATTGTTGGACTATATCAGTGATCTCAACTGTGGCTTTGTATTAGAATAACTTGATTGTAAATGTTACACACACTAGAACACTACCTTAGATAAATTCTTTTAGAACCTTTGCACCAAGGAGTTCCATGGGGATGTAACTTGTGCAGTCATATAGGACTGACTAACATACATGCTTACAAGGGCCTACATCTTGGTTTAAATGCTGTGTTGTTGCTGTTTTGAAATTCTTAATAATTTATGAATAAGGGGTCCTGCAAATTATACAGTTGGTCCTGCCTTTAGGAGATAAAGCATGAGCATTTTAAACCTCGTCAAGTGATTTTAATATGAGGACTTGTCTTTGGACTAAAAAAACAGTAATAATAATAATACAGCTGCATTTACTGAGTGATTGTATAAAGTGTTTTACATGTACTGTCTCCTTAATCTAAGAGGTTAGATTTGAATCCAGGAAGTCTTAGTTTACAGTTTATGTTCACAGTCATGACTTTATTGCTCTATAAGGAATTGATTCATTAAGAAAATATCTATAAATACATCTCACTCAGTTTCCTACTGCTGCTATAAAAATTACTACAAAGTTCATGGCTTAAAACAACACAGATTTATTCTATTATAGTTCTGGAGGTCAGAAGTGTAAAATGTGTCTCAGGGGGCTAAAATCAAGGTGTCAGCAGGGCTGTTTCCTCTGGAGGCTCCAGGAGAAAGTCTGCTTCCTTGCCTCTTCCAGCTTCTCTTAGGCTGCCAGCATTCTTGGGTTCCTGGCCATGTTACTCAGATCTCTACTTTTGTCATCACATTGTTACCAGCTGAGATGCTGTTTGGCCCAGGATCGTGTTGTCTTGGAGGTGCCGAAGAATGAAGCCAACAGACGAGTATGGAGCAACCAGCAAAGCTTTCGATGAAGAGTGAGAAGAAAAAGGCTCCTGCTAATCAGGAGGGGCTCCAAGGAGGAGGCCACTAGGGCTACAATGCTTAAGGGTTTCTAAGCCCTAAAAGAAGGAAGTTCATGTTTGACCAGGGCTTGTTGCTAGGAGCTGGCCAGGGATTGTTGCTAGGGTTGAGCATGGTGTATTGGCATTCTGTACCAGTTCTTTCAGGATGAGGCTTCTTGTTGACCAGGGCCCCACTTGGCCAGCTGACTACAATGCCTGGCGTAAGCTTCCCACCTGGCCAGTCTCTACCAAAGCAACATGTCCTGTTCTACCTACCCCACTGGCTACCTCCTGCCTCAACATTACCACCTTCTCCCCTATTGACCTTGTTACTTCTCTCTTCTAAAAACCCTTATGATTATATTTAGGGCTTACCCAGATAAAACAGAATAATCTCCTCATTTTGAGATCCTTAATTTAACCACACCTGTAAAGACCCCTTGCTGTTCAAGGTAACTTTTTCAGATTGCAGGGATTAGAAGGTGGGCATCTTGAAAGGGACCCTGGGGGCAATTATGCAGCCTTCCAAGCATCCTACAGGACACATTCAGTTCTGGATAGTGGAGATTCAACTGTAAGATAGAGGTGAGCCTATGAGGAGTTTACATTCTAGTAGAGGGCTCAATATTAATAAATAAGTAAATAAATTAACTTCATATTTTCATAAGTGTTATAAAGAAAATAAAGCAGGATAAGGGGCAGGGTTAGGGAAGGAGAATGCAGTTTAAATAGGACTATGAAAGAAGGCCTTTCTGAAAAGGTGCCTTTTGAACAGTTTATTGAATAAGAAGGATAAGCTATAGAAAAATCTAGAAGATGAGTGTTTCTTGGAGAAGAAAGCAATTATAAAGGCTCTGGATCTAGAATGATTTTGATATATTCAAGCAAACATAAAGGGAGAATAGTTGGAGATGGGGCGTATAGCATGCATGTGGTGGGAGGGCAGGCCTGTATAAATAACACTGAGAAGGCCACCTGGTAAGGACAATGGATTTTATTCCAAGTATGATGAAAAGTCACTAGAGGATTGAAAGCAGAAGAGTAATATGATTTGACTTAAGTTTTTAAGTTTGTCTTCTGGTCATCAGTTCAAGTGAGAGGATGGTGGCACAGACCACAGTGATTGAAATACAGGTGTTGATTAATAATGGGAATTGAGATGTAATTTAATGTAAAGCCAATAGGGCTTGCTACTGGATTGAAAGTGGAGGGTGAAAGGGTAAGAGAAGAATTAGTAATGTTTCCTAGATTTTTGGCCTGAACGTCTGAGTGAATAATGCATGAAAATTGGAATTACTGGATTAACTACTGCAATGGACTGAAGGTCTGTGCCCCGCTCCCTAAACTCAGATGTTGAAACCCTAACTCTCAGTATGAATCTCTTTGGCATTAGGGCTTGTAAGGCAGGGATAAGTTTAGGTAGTCATAAGGGCAGGGCCCTGATGTGACAGGTCTGGTACCCCGAGATAAGGAAGAGACACCGAAGCTCGCTCTTTCTGCCCTCCACCTCCCCACCCCGCCCAGCCACTGCCATGTGGGGGACACAGTGAAGAGTGGCCATTTGCGAGCCAGGAATAGAACACTGCCCAGGAACCAAACAGAGCAGCCAGCACCTTGATCTTGGAATCCCCTACCTCCAGAACTGTGACCCAGATTTCTGCTTAAGCCACCAATCTGTGATATTTTGTTAAAGCAGCCCAAGCCAACTGCTCCCAACCATTAACAGTGAAGACAATTCCATCTCTGGTTCCAGAGTGCTTCTGACTGGCGTATTTGTTAGAAACAAATCTAAAGATAGGAAGAATACCTCTTGTGTTCATGATCTTGTAGAGGTATTCAAAGACCCTATTTCAGTAATGGCTTGTGTTTGTGAAGGATAGTCATTTTATAAGACTTTTTGAAGTAAGCCAATTGCAGGCCATCTGGTAAGAAGTGCCTCATTTGAGGAAAACTGACACCTAAAAATCTAGATATATGAAGACATTAAGAGGAGATGCTCATTCAGAACTATTTACTGCTCATCTCCTTTAGGTAGTAATTAATTGTGGCATATTTGAACAAGGTTTTTAAAATTGCAGACCAAGCTCAGTACTTCAGAAGTTCAGCTACTGCATAAAACCAAGATTCCCCAGAAGCTGCACCTCAAATAGCGCGGCAGACAAGAACCGGGTCTTCGATGTTCTGCCTCCCTTTGCCAAGGGAGTGCTGTTAAGGGCCAGAAATGATTTGTCAGTAAGTTGCATTTTGAACAGTAACTTAACATTAGATGATTTTAAGGAATTTTTGTTAAATTTTAGGTATGATAGTGGTATTGAAGCTTTTTTTTTTTTTTAAGGGCCTTTATCTTTTAGAGATACTGGAATTTGCTTCAAAATAATCCCACAGGGAGCTGTGGGGAGAAGATAGAAGAAGGTAACTTGAGCATGAGTTGGCAATTTGGAAAGCTGGGTAGTGGTTAAATGGAGGGAAGGTGTTTATAACGTTCTCTCTACTTTTGAATCTGTTTGAAACGTTCCATAATGGAAAGTAACAAGATAGCTGTCCTACTGCTGATGCAGTTTGGAAAAGTACTCAGGTCTCAATAGTCTCAGCTCAGTGCACTGTCCTCTCTGCCAGCCTTTCCCAAACTTGTATTATCTTCTTAAAAATATATATACACATGTAAAAAGATAAGGGGGTACAATGATCCTAGATGTAAAAACGAATATGTGTTAAAGTTTTTATTTAACTCATGATCAGTGTGAAAACCAGACAGAAAGGATTGAAAACAGATTTCTAGATCAGCAGCATTAAGATGAATATGCAAATGGAAGCAATATTGGTGTTTCTACAAGAAGAGAGGGAAGTCTATTGATCTATAGGACAGGACTGAATTTACTTGTCTGAAGACACGAATTATTTTGCATCTCCTTCAGATGCTACAACTTACAAAATTGCAAAATAGCTCAAACACAATGAGGTACTAAAATCAGATAAACCTGGAAGAGTATCATCTAAACAATCATAGTTTTACACTGAAGCACAAATTTTTTCCTACATACATTTCTGTCAAGAAATATTAGTGATCCATGGAATCTACTTTGGGAAATGACTTTAGAAGCTGCTGCCTTTCTGTCAATGTGGGAAATGAAAAAAGGCACATACAAAATAGATTATGTGTCTCATTAGTTGAACTCCAGGTACTGTTCATTTTATATATATCCAAACATTTTGAGGATTTACATATCCTCCATGGACAAGAATTATTTAGTGTTATCAAATGTTGATTTTTGGAGCAGTAGATAGTGACTCCAGACTGGACGAATAGTAAAAATACTATTACTAAAAATAGTAAATATTTCTGCTGAGAAATATTGGTCAAAAATTAATAACCTTCCCATATGACCATAGTTATATATCCATCATTTTCTATTTCCTGTGTTTTTTGAGCTTAGCTGTCTGTTGAGAAATTGTTTCCTGCACATTGAAAATGATGCCATCTCCTTTCTGGAAAATGTTGATGTCTATCAATACTGAAATCTCATTAACAGACACTTTCCTGCTACTGATGGATGAAGGGGCAGAATAATTTGTATGATCCATATCCACATGATTTCCCAAAAATTCTATTAAGATAAAAGGGCTGAGAATTATGGAACTGGCCTGGTTCCCAATGTTGTCTAACTGAACTGAAGAGATTAATGTGGACACTAAGAGGAGGAAAACGTAGATGTGGATGTGCTGAGGACTTGCAAGAAAACACCAGAGGCGAATTCATCATTATTGTTTTCAGAAGTGACATAAGAGCTCATAGGGGATAATTTTCGAAAGCGACTTGTGGAGAATGTTAAGATGTGTTTTTTCAGTTGTCATTCTGCTGCAAATTCACCATATTCTTTTCAACAATTCCTGTGTGTGTGTGTGTGTGTGTGTGTGTGTGTGTGTGTGTGTGGTTTTTCTCTCTCTTAGGGGCAATAGGATTCTTAAACACACATGTATTTAACTTTCAACTGAAAGCAAGGCTCAGAAAAGAAATGAGCCACAAGCTTCAGCATTATACCATTATCTCATTCTAGCTCGGAAGGAAAGCGAGCACAAAAAAACTGATTTATCTTTTCACTCAAGGGGCTGTCCATCGCTGGGACTTTACAGATATAACTGAACACCAAAAAGTTGTTTGCTTTCATTTTCTATAATGAGCTGACTTGTACTCAGGTGCTACACAGGAGTTGCAAGCATCCTTTGTTTTCCTGATTATAATGAGCTATTGGCTTGAGGTACATTTATAGTAACCTACAGAACATTCTGTTGTTGTTTATTGTTGAGGAGAGAGCTCACCAAGCAAAGGTCTCGTTCAGTCAATTCAAAGAGTCTTCCTTTGCACTTGATAGCTGTGGGATGGGTTCATCAAGAAACAAGGGCCTTACTGAGGACAACATCACATTAGTGCCACCCTGCCTCAGCTGTGAGGGTTTCCTGGGGTGCTGGGTCAGGTCGGCATCTATGTCTTTTACCTGTCTTTTACAGAGCAGGCAATTTCTTCTGTTGGGATTTCTGAAGCCTAGTGACATGATGTTTTATCTGTTTTCAGTCTAAGAAACGATGTGGCCTTCCAGTTTGGGGGCATATCGCTTTTTTAAAAAAGTGGTTAATAAGGGCACTGGAGAGGAGTCAATCATTCTACTCTTGTGACATTAGAAGCTACAGTTGGTCACTATGAATAGTCTCATCCTTTTTTGTCCTGCCCTCATTGATAGTGTTGGATTATATGGGAAAATTGCAGTTTATAAAGAGTCCAAACAGAATCTTCAGATCAAGATTTTTCTTTTCAATGTTCAATGTCAGAATCACAGAACACACACACACATACACACATATACCCATGTTCATCCCAATAAATTTGTAGAAAAGAAAAACAAGAACCAACATTTTAAGAGTATTTCTGGGATTGTACTTAGACTAATTTCAATGACTTCTAATATCTCTAGTTCTATAGATACTATATGAAGCTACATTTAATTATTTGCTAACTGTAATTCACAACTAATTGCAAAGATATAAGGCAAACTGCAATTCACGTATTTGTATCTATACAAAATATTGTGCGTAAATATACAGTGTATGTGTGTGTATATAATATATTATGTATCATATTATTACCTTACTGCATCCTTCCTGGGCATTCTGATGAACTGAGGTCTAGGTTGTTGAGAAGCTGTATGTGGATGCTAGCAAAGACAACCCCAACATAAAGAACATAAATAAGAAAAAGGGTTATATTCTAGAATGTGAAGAAAGTCAGGAGGCAGGGGGTTTGCAGTTGGCATGGCATCTCTGTGGGCCTCAGGACTGCCCGGCCTCCTTGTCTATTTCTGCCCTGCCACCTTCAGCTTGGACTCTATCCAGTAATAAGACTTCATGATGGTAATAAGTTATAACTTATAAGTTAAACATTTTCTTCTTCCTATGCTATCCTTTGTGGATAGGAAGCTACCTGTGCTTGCCACCAAAGATTATTTCCAGCAGTATTAAGTATCATATTGAGTCAAAGTAGCAACATATAAAAAAAACCTTTTTACAATTCTTCCAAAAACCTGAGTCATTATTTATTTATTTTTAAATATCTCACTCTTACCACTATCAGCAGAACGAGAGAGGAGGGACAGAAATTTATTTAATCTGCTCCTTTTCCCAAATTCATTTGCTTTTAGTACATTTGCATAATTCCCACACACATTTCTCACAAAAGTAATTCTTTTATTTTAGCATTTCCAAAAGATGTTGGCTCCAACAATTTTCCACTTTTCAAATATGCTAACAGGAGTTTTTCACTTGACATATACATGGAAATGTGACTTTCACCCTTATTGATTGGAAATCGTTTAAAAGGGAACATGCAGTTTATTTTCATCTTTAACATTCGCAAGGGTCTCAAATAGTTGAACATACAGAGGATGAGTATATACATCTATCTCTTTTTCAACCTCTAAGACCAAGTGCCTGCAGGATCGGACCCAAATCCAGGATGGGCCTGTGAGTGCAGCAATTTCCTTTCAGCATCCCCTTCTAGGCAGAGCTATCCTTCTTGTATGAATTCAAATTACCTTCTTGAAGAAACTGTGTCGTGTTTTAAATATTCAGAGTTTTTATTCCTTCTGTTACAAGACTATATCTAAATAAAACTGCACTGTTTAAGAATTCTGATGCTTAATCTCTAAAGTCAAAGAGGCTGCCATCTCAGGATAGTCAGTCTGCTTTGCTCAAGAGTTCCAGGTTTGGCTGTGTTTAAAGAGGAGCGCCTCTGAAGATTGCTGGCTTACCTTTCTGTACACTGCTTATAGAAAGCATAATTTTGTGCACTTACTATCCATTTTCTTTCATTGTTAACCTTGGGGAATATCTTTATATAAGAAATAGTGTGGCATTCAGTTGGTTTTGTTATTGAAAAGATAAGTTTTAGGTTCTAATGATTATTATGTAAAATATGACATTCTGCCTTAAAGCATATTATTAATGAGTGATGAAGATCTATTCAATAAATGATGGTGAGACAATTGGTTAGCTATTTGAAAAAATGAATTAATTCCTTCCTTAGGATGTACACACATGCATGCACATATTAATATATGTCACTCCATGGGGAAAATATTTTCACAGCTTGGGGCAAAATACCTTTGAAACCAAAATCAGTCAAAGGTAGAAATAAAGTGGGAGAAGCCCATTTATTGCCTACAATCAGTTCTCCACTTCTGTTCACCCATGTCTCTCACAACCTGGCTGCAAAAAGGGGCCCCACCCAACCTCTTGGGTCTAGGTATGCCCTCACTCCCCCTTGTAATTACCCATTGATATAGAGATGGACTACTTCTCTCTTCCCCTTGGATTGATAAGGAGATGTACTAAGGCCAGGCGAGAAATTCTGGAAATATTGCAGTTTTACGCACAGTGTATCAATAAGGTAAAACTGGGATACAATATATGACTTAGAACAATGAAGGTGTACTTTGTGATTACTGAAAGTAATCACTTCCCCTAACAATTCATTGGCCAGAACAAGTTACACATCCCAGAACTAGTAGAACCCATCCACAAGGGAATCAGAGCATGCACCACTGTCATGTACCCTGAAGGGAGTAACTGGATATATTTGTTGAACTAAATATCTGGCTCAGTTTGCCTCCTGAAGGAAAATAAACTCATTCCCTCACCAAGGGAAAGGAACCAAAATCCCATTTAATAATGGCATTCAGCTCAGACTCCAGGATATCTACTGTATGGTGTGGGGAAGTTTTGACATCAGAGGTGATGCATGGGAAATTGGGCTGGAATGTGGTTTCCCTTTTTATGGAAATCTATGAACTTAAAAAAAAAACAATCCAAAAACCCTTTTGTGAGTAAAATTGTAATATTTCCAGAATCTCTCGTCTGGCTTAGTACATCTGCATATCAATAGGTGTTTCCAAGGGGTGGAGAAGAGTACCATCTACATATCAATAGGTAATTACGAGGGAGAGAAGGGTTTATCTGGACTGGAGAGGTTGGGTGGAGCTCTTTTCTTCTGCCTGGTCCAGAAAGAGACGGCATGACTGCCTGTAAGAAATAAACAGTTTTCTTAAACTTTATTTCTCCCTTTCACTGATTTCGGTCTCAAAGGTATTTTGCCCCAGGATTTTCCCCAGGAGTTATATCTGGTGGTAGTTGGTAGGACCTCTGAACCCAAAATCTGTCTAAGTGGGTGTGAACTCTTGGGCGGGCTGCCTCTAGAGATGATGGGGAGGCCCCCAATGGCTGTAGCAGTAAAGGGTGCAGCTTTACTCAGGAATCCCCTATATGTGGGACTTCCAATTGGGGAGCCCCTAGTGGGAAATTGGTCTAGGGTAAAGCACTTCCTAGAGGGGTGGGGCCTTCTCAGAACTGGGGAAGGGTGGAGACTCCAGAGGCTGCAGAATTAGTCCTCTGTCAGAGAAGACTACTCAGAGGCCCTGAATGGCTGTGTGGCAGCTGGCATTGTAGGGTCTCTTTTTGTAGAGGGAGTGAAAAACATTACTGAGGAGAGAGAGAGGGTTTTCTAGGAGAGAGAGAGACTTCGGCAGGAGAGAGACACACTTCAGCATCGCTTGGAGGAGCTGGGTGATGATCTATGGGATGTCCTTAAGAAAGAGAGAGAGTTATTGAAAGGCTGGGTCTCACTCCAGGAAAATTCCTTAGCAGCAGCGAAGGGGAGACAACAGGAGAGTCAGCTTTGCAGAAAGTCATAGGGGAGGAGGAGGAAAAAGCAGTGCCTTCAGCTCCGGAAATGGTGGAAGAGGTGGAGATGGTGGGGGAAGTGTTGGGAGAGGATGAGGGGGTAGGGCCGAGGGCCGATTTGTTGCCGAGTCCACCGCCTGAGGCACCAGCCTCTCTGGTATTAAAGGCCTGAACTGTTGTAATTAAAAAAGTAAAAATACAACAACAGTGAATTCCTGAGGTGGAGTAGTGGCCCCCTTCCCAGGGTGTGGAGCACTCCATGCTCTACCCCTATACCCAGGATGAGCTGGTGGACATGAGTGTCCAGTATCAGAGAAGCCATCAGAACCTCCGCCTAGATGGCATTTGCGTCTCTAGGATATGGGGGTGGAAAATATTGTTATGTCGGGTTCTGAAATGAGTAGACTGGCTTCCCTGATGACTCACCCTTCCCTACTGCAGCGGTTACAAAGTGCCCATCACACCTCAGGGAATTGGGTGCTTCTGGATTGGCTGAAGCAGCCATCAGGGCAGTTTGGCCTAATCAGGGTGATTTGCCATACTTCTCCACCAGCTGGAAAATGTATGCAGAGCTCCAGCAGGTATTGCGGGAATTGGACATGAAAAAATTTCATTTATAATATGGATGCCCAGGGTCCCCATGAGTTGTTCACCATAGGAATGAGAAATATGGTGCTGCATACAGCTCCCAAATCTCTTTTTTGGGTCCCTAGGGACTATTTTTGCCCCCCCATGTAGGGCAACCCATAAGTGAAGCCACTTGTACTTTAGCAGATCTGGGGGAGGTTGAAACAATAAGAGCATGGAAGGAAGTTCAGGTTACGACTGAAAGGAGAGGTGCAAAGTGCCCTGTGATGGTCTCAAGGACCCAGAGAATTAGCAAGTCATTGGTCCCCTGTGAATGTACAGCGTGTCCTGGCACTGGTGGACACTGGAGCCGAATATTCTTTGAATTATGGCAATCCTGAGCGGTTTCCTGGGACCGCTGCTGTAATAGATAGCTATGGGGGTAAGGCAATTAGAGTGAAGAAAGCCCAAATCCCATTGGGATAGGCTGCTTGTCCCCAAAGGAGTATACCATGTACATTTCTCCCAGCCCTGAATATATTTTGGGGGTAGATATCTTTCAGGATCTGTGGTTACAGACCACTGCAGGTGAGTTTAGACTGAGGGTACATGCTAAGCACCCACCTGTAGCTCTGCCTGTACCTAGGGGAGTGACAAATACTAAGCAGTATATATTGCCTAGAGGGCACAAGGAAATTGGAGAAACTCTACAGGAGTCAGAAAAGATGGACATCATAAAGCCCACTCGTAGTCCTTTTAATTCTGCAGTGTGGCCAGTGAAAAAGCCAGACAGCTCCTGGTGTATGACTGTGGACTATAGGGAATTGCATAAGTCACACCCTCTTTGCATGCTGCTGTCCCCTCTATAGCAGCCCTTATGGACACCCTCAGTTGTGAACTAGGGATGTATCATTATGTTGTGGACCTTGCTAATGCTTTCTTCTCTATTGACATAGTACAGGAAAGTCAGGAACAGTTTGCCTTCAAGGCCGGCAGTGGACATTCACTGTCCTTCCACAGGGATACCTCCACAGTCCCACCATCTGTCATGGACTTGTAGCCCAGGACTTGGCCACATGGAGGAAATCGCAAACAGTGCAGATTCTGCTCACATCTGATTCTCTTTCAGATTTAGAAGGGGCAGTTCCTAGACTGCTGCAACATCTACAGGAGAAACGATGGGCTGTGAACAGCACCAAGGTTCAGGGACCTGGTTTGTCTGTAAAGTTCTTGGGGGTTGTCTGGATAATAATTTTACAACTAAAATTATTCCTGAAGCAGTCATAGACAAGGTCCAGGCTTTCCCTACCCCTACTACTGTGGCAGTATTACAAGAGTTTTGGGGTCTTCTGGGCTACTGGAGAATGTTTATCCTGCAGTTGGCACAAATCCTGTAGCCCTTACAACCGATTGGTATGAAAGGGCATCAGATGGGACTGGGATGAGACATATGCAGCTGCTTTTACTGCTGCCAAGTGGTCAGTCAAGGCTGTACAGGCCTTGAGTGTAATGGACTCACCAAAGCCCTGTGACCTAGATGCTCATGTAACTGAAGATGGTTATGGACAGGGTCTACTGTGTACCATGCCTGGTGGCTATGGAGTCCATCACTGGAACAGCTCCAGCGAAGGTAATAACCACCTATCCCATTGAGAGGTGGGTGCGAGACTGGACCCAAAGGCCCCAGAATGTCACGGCACAGACACTTACACTGGCCAAATGGGGTGCATATTTACAGCAGTATAGCACCCTCTCTACTAGCCCCTTAAATGGAGAACTCCACCACTTAGTAGGGTCAGTGACACATACCAGTAGAAAGCAGGAAGAACTTGCTTTTGAGCCATTGGTAGTCAAGAGCCCTTATCAAGAGGGAAAGCCCCTATACCTGAGGATGCTTGGTATACAGACAGCTCCAGTCATGGGCAGCCCCCTAAGTGGAGGCTGTGGCTTTCCATCTTAATTCTGAGACCATATGGATGGAGGATGGAGAGGGGAAGAGCAGCCAATGAGCTGAGTTGCAGGCAGTATGGCTCATGATCACCCAGGAGCCCTCCCCTATAGTTGTCTGCACTGACAGCTGGGCCACCTATCGGGGCTTGACCTTGTGGCTACCGATATGGTATCATGCCAGCTGGATGGTTGATCACTGGCCCCTTTGGGGGCAAGAGTTGTGGCAAGACCTATGAGCCTCTGGTCAGAGTAAGACTGTTACCGTATATATAATGTGACTGGCCATTTGCCTTTGGCATCTCCAGGGAATGACGAAGCAGACACATTGGCCCAAGTGCATTGTCTAGAAGGAAACCTGCCTCTGATGTAGCCCAGTGGTTACATCAGCATTTGTTGCACATAGGGAAAAAGACAATGTGGGCTGTAGTCCATCAGTGTGGCTTGTCATTGACCTTTGAAGAAATCAGCAGAGCCCGGAAGGAGTGCCTTGTGTGCTCTAAGAGGGACTTACACTAAGTCCCGCAGCAACATGGGACAATAATAAAGGGACCAATGCCCCTTGTCAGGTGGCAGATAGACTTTATTGGGCCTTTGACCATATCAGAAGGATATTGGTATTCCACAACTTGTGTGGATACAGCTACTGACCTGTTGTTTGCTTTTCCTGCATGTTGTGCAGATCAGCAAACCACTAAGAGGGGCCTAGAGTGTCTCTGCAGTCTATGGCTGGTTGCAGGTGGTTGAGAGCAATAAAGGCACCCATTTTACTGGGCATGCAGTACAAGTATGGGTGTAGCAATTAGGAATAAAGTGGAAGTTTCATGTACCATATAACCCTACTGGGGCAGGAATGATAGAGAGGTACAATGGTTTGTTGAAATCTGGCCTGAAGTCAAACACCAACAGTCTACAGGGCTAGTCAGTTCACTTATGGACAGTGCTACAGCGTTTGAGTGAGGAGCCCCAAAAAGGAGCCTTGAGCCCTGTGGATATGCTGACACACCTCACTGCCTCTCCTATACAACTGTATATGTAAACCAAAGAGGAATTATTGAAGCCCAGATATGGCCAATAGAGCAACATACTGCTGCCAGCCCCAGCTGCACTCAACCCTGGAGACACTGTTGAATGGATGTGGCCTGGGACATTTTGACACATGGACCAGTGATGGCTTGCCCTTCTGGTACCTTGAAGAAAAGGCCTGGAAGCTGGCCTTGTGTGTATTCCTGGAGTAACAGCAGAGTGGCCCCCAAAGATCACGGTAGTGTACCCAAAATGTCCAGGAGGTAAGAGCATCTTACAAGGAAATTTTGTTTTATCTTTATGTCCAGTGCATGTACCTCCCATAACCCTATATATTGACCCATCTGTAACTCCCACAGGGAGAGTGGTGAAAGTCTAGTATACTAGACTAAGATGAGATCCCATTCCTGCCACTGTCCTATCATAAGACCACTCTCTTGCATGTATCCTACCTGATGGATAATATTTGCCTATGCTGGTGTCAAACATGTATCTTATCACCCTTAAGGTTATTTTCTTCTTCTGCAGTCCATGTGTCCTGTATGCACACCCTGGCTGCAGCTGCCATGTGATGATTGCTCTGAACTCCCTACGTGTTCAGCTACTGACTGCCTGTGGAATGGGTGAGCCATGGACTTAATCTGCCTAGGACTTTGAATCTAGCTGAAGCCTCCAGCTTGAGGATTATCATGATTTTATTGCTATTGCTATTTTATGTTATTAGCCTGATTACAGTGCTCCAGTTTTCTCACACAGGAGCTGTTGCAGAAGATGGAAATGTGTAGACTGTGAGGTGAGATTTCTGGAGACATGGACTGTGGGTATTTCCAGAATCTCTCACCTGGCTTTAGTGCATGCATCTGCATATCAATAGGTATTTCCAAGGGGTGGAGAAAAGTACAGTAGGTAAGTACAATGGTGTGTGTCTTGCCATTGGGTTTCATTCCTGGGTAAGTTCACTATGGATTCAACATGACCAAAGAAATGACAGTAGAATGTTCTTGGGGGTGAAAGGGTTACACCCAACTTTATTTCCACAGTGGCACATCAATCACTAGAATCCCATCCACTCAGAGCGAGTCTGCATGCAGCAAGCCAGCCTCTGCCTCTGAGCCTCTCTACCCCCTGCAGTTGTCTCAATCTCTGTCCTTGGTGCTGCCACCACTCCAGTCTCATCTCTCCTGCAGCCTTGGAGGTGAGCCACCGTGTCTCCCAGGGCACTGGGCAGAGCTCTTTTTATAGAGTCAATAATGACATATTGCCCACATGTGTGTAGTAAGCTAGCCAACCAGGGCTAGGTTGAGAATCCTGTCCATAGGAGCCTTCACTTTATTCACAGCGTGTGAGGGTTTATCTGACTGGAGAGGTTGGGTGGAGCTCTCTTCTGCTGCAGCCTGGTCAAGAGAGAGACAGGATGACTGCTTGTAAGAAATAAACTGGTTTCTTAAACTTTATTTCTCCCTTTGACTGATTTCAGTCTCAAAGGTATTTTGCCCTGGGATTTTCCCCTGGAGTTACACCTTTCCTGTCCATTATAGAGGCATTACTCCACTCAAATTGTGGATCAGCAGCATCAATATTTGAAATGTAAATTTTCAGACCTCTGCAGACCTACTAAATCAGAAATGCTGGAGGTTAGCCTAGGAATCTGTGCTTAATCCCCCAGTGATTCTGATAAAAGGTTGCTAAGCACTGTCTTGTTAGGCAGGACAGAGTTGCCATAAAGGGGAAGAAGGAATGAGAGTCTTCAGGAGGCATTTGTCTGTAGTAATTCTAATGTCCTATCTTAGTTTTTAATAAGACAAATTTTGATTCTTAATAGCTACGAACCATCCATATGATTTCAATTGTTTATTTGGACAATGCACACACACAAAAATGTATATTTACATCCCTCAAATAAAATTGGACATTTTAAACAAAATGATGTGGGTGAAAAATGTTGCATTACTTTCTGTTTACAATTTGTAAAATGGCAAAAACACATGCAGAGGTTTTGAAAAGTGTGCTGAGGGTCTGTAGAGATGTGTGGCTTCTTAGTGCATACAGAGTGATTGTTTACAACCTTTTAAATTGTTTGAGCTTCAAGAAGTGATATGTTAAGCATTTTACATCCTGACATGATAGTTTAGAACTTACATGTAGATGTTTTACATTCTTTATTTTGGTTCTATTTTTAGGAAATTGATTGAGGATTGAGTATCATTGGCATTTAATGTATTATAATTTCCTCCCATTAAATAATAGGAAGTAGGCTTCTAATTTGCAGTTTAATGTAGAATTTTGAATTTTAACGAAGGGATTCCTGAGAGCTAATAGGAAGATGCTGGTATTTTGCTCCTTTGCTGTTCTTTTTCTCTTTTGTTTAACCTCATTGTGTATTTAGGTTGGTTTTAAAATGTGGCCAAAATCTTCGACACTCATTTCATTAAAAATTGGAGTCTTATATTCTTCCCTTTGAATCTAGGTGAACTTGATACTGCTTTGACCAAAAACAGAGCATGTGATACTATGTGGTTTCTGAAGCTGGATTATAAAACATTGTAGCTTATGCATTGTTTGCTAGAACATTCACTCTTGGAGTGCTTAGCCGTCTTGTAAGAAGCCCATCACCTGAGGCTATAATGATGTGAAGAAGTCTTAGTGACATGGAGAAGCTTCAGGTGGTAGGTATTCTGGTTGGCTGTCCCAACTGACCAAACCTTTTGAGACATCCCAGCCAGGGTGCCGGAAATGTGAGTGATTAGCCTCTGATGATTCTAGCCCCTGTCCATTCATGTCATACCATCTGAGGCCACACATCAAGGGAGTGAAGCTGTCCTCGCTTGCTCTGTCCAAATTCCTGATGTACAGAATCCATGAGCATAACAAAAACGGATCTGGCTTTATGTCACTAGATTTGGGATGGTTTGCTATATAGCACTGGATAACGAACAGCAGACCTCAGGTACAGCAGCTACCTGTTTTTATTCTTTTCCACAAGCCATTTATCCAGTCAAGAAGATTACTGAGTGTCATTTTCTTATACGGGTCTTGCTCTGAGATGGCTTACTTTGTTCAGTTGTGTTAACAAGGAGTGTGAGTTCCATGCCCCAGATTTGAGCCTACATTGAACTGAGTTTGAAATGGCCTTTATCACTCAAATATCTTTTAAAGTTTACATTTTATTGACAGGATTTGGGAAACAGTAGCTGCTCCAAGCCTTTTAAACCTCCACATTTCTGGGTTCTCTCTTTGGAGAATCTCTTGGATACCTCATTGGGGAATCTTTTTTCCTGTGCATAAGCCAGCCAACTCTTTGTGAGCTTATTTAGTTTTCTTGTAATAATTCACCCAATACAGACAATAGTAGCCAATTCATAGTACATACTTCACGTTCCAACTCCTTCCCTTGGGGGCACGTGTCCATTAAGTACATGATGCACCTTCTGTTACTGCAAATGACATAAATAAAAAGGGTTTTGCCCCTGCATGACATGAATTTTCATCCTCCCTGCCTTCAACAGTTTTCCTACCACTCACTCCCTAACCAAATACCCAATATATATATTTTTTTACTCCCTCTCTCATACTATTTTTTAAAGTTAGTCAGGGTGGGTTGGATTATACTTCAATAACAAGCTTCAAAATTTCATGTCTTAAAATGAAAAGTTTATTCTTGCTTACACTACAAAGCCATTTTGATCTGGTAGGGAGCACTTTCCATGATGCCCATATGTGGGAGCTCAGGCTGAGGGGGCAGCCATTCTGGAACATTGTTAGTTGCCGAGGCAAAGCAAAGATAGCACCAAAGGGTTTCAGCTGGCAATTAAATTCTCTGTCCTAGAAATGACGTACTATACTTCCCCCCATGATTCTTTGCCCAGAGCAGGGCCCATGGCCCAAACGTACCACAAGCAAATCAGGGCGTGCAATCCTAAGACAGGCCTATTTACTGAAGGCCTATGACAGAAAGGCCTGTCTGCTGAAGAGCAGTAATGACGACCACAGTGCACAAAGGCCAGTGCCAGATGGAAGAAAATATGGGAGAACGCATTTGTGACTTCAGGGTGGTTTTCTCCACAAGACAAAAAAGTCCAAACCAATAAAATTATTGATAAACTTGACTCCATCCTAAAATCTAAATTTCCATAAAGTGGAAGACCAATAATTGAGGAAAAATCATGAACTTCAGCTTTTTGAAAATACTGTGGATTGGGTTTACTGGGAACAGGTCTCATAGAACACCTATGGATGTGAGAAAAATATTAAAAGCATATTTCTCAATGTGTTGCTGAAATGGCAAGAAAGGAATGGATAGTCTCGAAAAATCAAATAAGCAAACACAGGAGGAAAACAAAAACAAAAACTCGCCAACAAAAGTTGGTAAATGACACTGAAGCTGAGGTTTGCCCGAAGCACATGTACTAAGCTCTGTCCACTGAGAGTTTTTGTGTTTGTAGCTCTGCAGCTGAGGAGAGAAAGCCATGAGGACACCTGTATAAAAATGGGAACCACTGCCTCAGTGGAAGGGTAGTGGTGGGAAAAAAAAACCCCATCTCTTCCTGCAAGGGAAGACCCAAAGGGAAATGTCCTGTTTCCACAGACTACATCTGGGATAGTAGGAAAAAACAAAACTGAGTAATTCCTATGTGTAGTGAGTAGTCAAATGATTTCTTGCCCACGTCTTACCATTTGCATGATCTAAAATATGTCAATTCAATCATCCTGCTGAAAATAACTTAGTTATTTTAAATATAACATGTATTTCTAAAGGCTCAAAGAGTTAATGAAAATATACACTCTGAACCCAGTTTTGGAGCTTTATGTTAATAGCCTCATGGACTTTGGGGAACTGAAGACAAACTGTATTGCTCTAAGGTGGATACTCAAAAGGATGTCAACCAATAGTGGAGAAGCCCAGGTAAAGTCTTTGCACCCCTCATCTCCATCTTCAGACCACCCCCAGGTGACTGCTTGCAAAGTCCTGCCCTGTTGCCCTACATGAAAGAGGGAAGATTTCCAGAAGTCTGTAACATTCACATACCCTTTCATCCCAGCTCAAAGCCAGGACCTCAGAGAGTAACCTGCTTAGTGGGTGAACCAGAAATTAATATCCTACCTAGAGGCAACTTGCCTTTCTAGAATTTGGCTCTAATTAGAATAAGGAGGGAAAAATAAAGGAGGGATAATTATAAGAAAATGAGGAGGCATAAGAAGAGGAAGGGGAAGAAGAAATACAGAGGAAACTAAGTCAAAGATGAAGGCACAAAGAAAGGAAGAGAGGGAGGGAGGGAGATAGGGAGGAAGGAATGAAGGAAGAAAATGGAGAGTATCTAAAACCACGTGCTGTCAGTCATACAGCTTTGAGGCTGATGTTGCACTTTTCATGTGGGAAAAAAGCCAAGAATTTAGTAAAAATGTGCTGATACATATATATATATGTATATGTGTATATATATATACACATATATATACCCACAAAGGATCTGTGTCCAGAGTATATAAAGGAATTCTGCCAATCAGTAACAACAAATCTAAGAGAGAGAGAAAAAAAAGACATGAGTAAGCATTTCACAAACTGGAAAAATAAAAGGCCAATGAATAAACTTATAAAAGATGATCAAATCCATTAGTCATCAGGGAACCGCAAAGCTAAACTGCCATGAAATCGTTTTTACCCTTGGAGGGGACTTCTCTGGCTGCCCTGGGTACCCTGGTGTCTATAGGTGTAAACACGGCCTCCTCTGGAGCCTAGAATGGTGGAGATGACTGATTTCACTAACCCTACCCCTCACTGAAACTGAGAAGCCTCTGGGAAGGGTTAAAAAAAGAAACAAGACTTTCCCCAGGCAGTAGTTTTAATCACCTCTCAAGACAAGTGAGAGAGACGGAGGAGAGGATGTGGAGTTCTCCGGCGCATGCTCACATATTCCTCAGCGCTGGAGGCAGAAGAGTTAGTTACCGGCGGTTTGGAAAATACCAAGGGTAGTGGAGATGGTGAGGCATTACTCAGCTGACCATTTTATTGGGATATTAGGACGGATTGGAAGTGAATTGAGATTTTATGAAGTCCAGTGTTAAAACATTACAAGGTCCCCATTCTTTTGGCCGGGTGCAGGAGAGCAACCCAATCCTCCTGAGGCCAGGGCATGGGCATTTGCAAGCCGGTCTCCCAGACCGGGAGGGGCCGGGGCGAGTGGGCTCCCTGCAGCTTGAAGACTCCGAACTTGTTCTGTCCTGTTAACGCCCTCAGCCCCTCACTTCACAGAGGCCTGGAGAGGAGTTTTACAGAACACTATTGTCTCTGAAAGAATGTGAGGTATTTAAACAATGTAATTAACACAAATTAATCCAGACACTGTTCTGAACTCCAACCACTTCTTTCAGTTCTTGCCACCACAGTAATTAAGCAACGCGAGTTTATCCACTTAGATGGTATTGCAAATCAGCTTGTTGGCCACAATAGTACAGAGGAGAGTGGAACTTTTTAAAATTCAAGACTCTTTTTAAAAAAAAATCCTCCTTTACTCTCCATCTTGCCAAGAGCAGTGGTTCTCAAGTACTACTGTACACTAGAATCATGTCAGGCTTCTTACAGCACAAATGGCTGAAGAGTTTCTAATTCAGCAAGACTGGGCTGGTGCCTGAGAATGTGCATTTCTAACAGGTTCCCTGGTGTGGAGAAAGGGAAGGTTCCTATGGCCAGGATGCTCACCTGGCCCTGATAGGTTGCTCACAGTGTGCGCAATACCTTGTTATTGACTCTATATAAAGATCTCCACCCATTGCTCTGGGCTGCACGGGGGCAGGGCTGCACAGCTGCAGGAGAGCAGAGACTGCAGCGGTGGCAGCGCTGAGGACAGAGGCTGAGACAGCTGCAGGGGCAGAGAGGCCCAGAGGCAGAGACCGGCTTGCTGCATGCAGACTGGCTCCGAGTGGACGGGATTCTAGTGATTGACCTGCCACCGTGGGAATAAAGTTGGGTATAAACCCTTTCACCCCAAGAATGTTCCACTGTCATTTCTTTGGTCACATTGAATCCACAGTGAAACCCATTGGCAAGACGCCTGGTCAGGCTGTTGCTGGTCCAGAGCCACGCTTTAAGAAGCACTTGCCTTTATCTTTACTTTCACCAGGGCTTGACCTGCTGAAAGTTCATTCTAGAATATTAAATTTCCTCTGCATCAAAATTACATTAGTTGCAAGGTGCTATCAGTTTTACTAATTGTTGAAGTTGCAAATAAGTGAATATGTTAAGTAAAAGGTTGTGGGGAAAATGGACGTTCAGGTGACCCTAAAGTACTTGATGATGTAAGTGGCCTACTGCTAAGACTACTGCTTCCACAACCGTAGGCAAAAGCTGTTATTGACTGAGTCACTATACAAAGAGCTCTGCCCATTGCCCTGCAGAAGGCAGGCAGAGGAGGGTTACAGACCTAGAAACTGCTGGATGCAGACATGATCCTAGTGCTGGGCCTACAGTGAGAATGAGAATAAAGCCAGTATAAACCCTTTTACCTCAAGAATGTTCCATTATCATTTCTTGGTCTCACCAAATCCATAATGAACTTTCTGGGGGCTGAAACCCTCAGGCAAGAAAAAGGTCAGGCTTTAATCTGCAAATTTTGAATCAGTTGTTAGCAGCAGTTAAGATTCCTTAGATCAACTTTCACAGTGATTTTTGTTAACTATGAAATCTATGTTTTTTTTTTAGGACTCCCTTATTATATTAACAGATTCTCACATTCTAAAAGCAATTTTACATGTCATGTTACCTATCACCATATTGATGCAAAAAGTAAACATTTTGTGAACTTTTGGAATAAAACTAATTCAATGCTGATCTACCAACATAAAGCTTTTTTATCAAATTAAGGAGCAGGGAAGTGAGACTGGAAGGGAAGGCAGCTAATACAGGGTGGGTTATCAGCCCAGCTAATGCTGCAGGCAACTGGAGCCCGTGGTGTGGAATATACATCCAGGAGCCCACCAGCAGAGGAGTCAGGGAGCTGGGGTATTGTTGGGGGGAGGTTGGCGTTCCTATGGCCAGGATCCTCACTGAACTTAAACCACTTGATGTAACTGGCCTGTTGCTAGGTTACTGCTTCCACACCCTAGGTAATAAGCTATTCTTGCGCTATATAGAGTTGGCCCAGTGCTCTGGGTGGAGGCAGAGATGCTAGTGCCCGACCTACCGCTGGGAGAACAAGCCGGGTGATAAACCCTGTCACCCCAACAACGTTCTTCTGTCATTTCTTTGGTCACATTGAAACCATAGTGAACTTGCCTGGAGCTGAAACCCATTGGCAAGAAGGTATTTAAAACCAATTCTCTCAAGTCCTTGCTTGAGGGTTGTTCTCTGGGACAATGATTCCATAGCACTTTAGTGCACCATGTGGGTGGAGAAGCAAGCTCCAAGCTCAAGAAAACAGTCTACAGATGCCTTCGGATGTAGGCAGTTGGAACTCAGCTGCTGAACAGCTGGTGAGTAGCTTTAGGTGAAGGCTCCTAGACTGAGACCCAGGTCTGACTGATGTCAAAACCATTGTTTTCTCAATCATGTCTTATTAATACACATCTTCCCCAGGTATTCCATGATGCAGTGAAATTTTAGATTGAGACCACAAGGTCTTTTGGAATGACGTCTGCCTACATCCTTTCCAGTGCCAGATAAGATTTTTAAAAGAATTAGCTGTTAATTTGGCCTTCATGTTCCTTGTTAAAGCTGAAGGTTTATAATCAGCCGAATTTCATATTGGGTAGACACCTGTATTTATGGGATACCCATTCATTTCATGAGCTCTTTGTCACATGATATGTGCATGATCCAAATGTGGAAGAAAAATGAGTGGGCAGCCCACTCTGGGTACCAAGCAAAGAGCAAAGGTACATACTGTGTGGAAGCAACAGCCTTAGAATGGAGCCAGGAACGATTCCATGCAAATACTACTCTTAAGTTGTTCATTTTTGACTCATTTATCTGCCTTTTTTAATGTGACAGATAACTAATCCCCTCTTAATGCCTCATCAACCCTAACTTCTTGTGACTTAGAGGTAGCTCTTCTTTGGCAGACGGCTGCAAATGAAATTTCAAAGTCTAAGCATATGTTTGCTCACTTAATGTGTCAGAGAACTAAATCTGATCCTTGGGGAAGTCTGTTAATAATTGACAAATAATGGAATTGTCAGGATGTAGAAGGCAGTGCAGGGAAAAAAAAAAAAGAGACCTGGGGTGGTGATCACCTGTGAGGATGTTCCCCCAGCTAGTTTGTATCAATGATTATGAACAACACGCTAAATCAGTACTTCCGAAGTCTATTTATGACTATTACAGGTCTGGGGCAAATGATCAGGAAACCTTGGCTGATAATGTTGCAGCATTTTCCAGGTAAGAAAATTTAACTTTTTACATCATGTTTTAAAATTACATGAAGGCATTCTACCAGAATAAGATCTCCTAGTTCGAATGTTGATGATGTGAAATTATTTGCCTAGATACAATCTAGGGAGGGGGAGAACTCTCAGGCTGTGAGTAATCTTGGGCTTTTAATTTAAATTGTTTAAAAATCATCCAAGCCTGGGAATCTTGAACAGTTGGCTGGAAAAAACCAACCCTAATTTTCCTCACTGGGAATTATGTGGATAATTAATCTCACTACATATAAAAATAGCGATACATTCTGATAAGTAGTGATAGTGGGAAAAGAATCCATTTTCTGAGTCTGATACTGAGGGTCTGTGTTTACTGTGTGGAAACAGGATTAAATACAAGATAGCCTTCTTATCTGGTCAAATCAGACCGAATCGTTGCCTCCTATGTTTCCATCCTGTTGGCTTTCCTCACTCACTTTGATTACTGTTGTCTAAACCTTCACTTCAGATTTTTCATTTGTCTATCTGGCGTTAATCTGTCAACTTTGCTGTTTCATCTGTCCTCCAAAGTGCTTCATCTCTTTCCCCAAATTAATTTTCCCTTGACTTTCATATTTCAAAGCACAAGATGGTGGGTGTCATGGTTTATGTTTTCTGTTTGTAATAAAAACAAGAAACAAAATAACTTTGAAGGAGTTTTTTTCTCTCCGCAGTTACAAAAAATAGTTTATTTGCTGGGGTAGGGGTGGAGAGCCCTCAATACATCATACTCTTCCAGGCTTACCCATGTTACATGATAGCCTTTAGTAAAGCTGATGAGGGTTGTGAATGCTCACTGATGGTGATATGTTAAAAAAAAAAAAAGCAGAAATTATCCATGGGAAAGAATCTGCCTTTTTGATTTCTTCTTTAGTCTAGAGTAACATCTCTCAAAATCACTTTTCTGTATATAAACTGGAAAAAATGAAATCATTCTAACCAAGGTGGTCCCTGGCATGTGGCACCAATTCATCCTTAGGAGCCTGAGACTGGGGCAAAGGGTGGGGCCTCTCCAAGCCCCTAAAAGCCTTGACTTTGTCTCAGATCTTCCCTGGAACTTAAATTAACTCAAAAAATGCTGGAAGAGCCATGGAAAGGAAAAAGCTGGCTGAGAGTGGAGGAGCTTAAAATTCTGAATGCCTTTTCCATTATTATTTAACCTTTTGAGCCCCTTCAAAGTTTTCTGCTCTTGTAAGATGCCCCTTCTTGGACCCATAGCAACTGTTCACTAGGTAATGTGGTTTGCCTATTAGTACTCTCCTGAAAACAATACTTTAGCCCAAACTGGTTATTTCAACTAAGGAAATGTCAGGCCCTTGACAAGCTGATGGAGTGGGTGTCTCTGCATTCCTCAGGTCACATGCTCAGGTGACCACCCATTCCACTTATATATAGCCTTCCTCATCTACCCTCTAGCCCCCTTCTCTGAACACTAGTTCATTAACTGAAACTTAATTAGAAATCTCTGTGGGCTGAACTCTGTCCTATATGCTGAGGACAGAGCAGTGAGCCAGACACAATTCCTGTCCACAGGAGCTCACATTCCAGTGGATGCACACTGATCTTTGGCATCCATAATGCTGGTGGTTTGAACTGATGCAAAATGATTCCACAACAATTGGCCCAGTGAAGGCCTCAAAGAGGAAGTAAAGGGGTACAGCAAAACAGACAGACCACCTACCTCTGAACCCTAGAAATTCTATACACTTTGCAAGATGTAAAAGCCTGTGGTGACTTCCAGATTGTGAGCTGGGTGAGTGACTCATGGCTTGTGTGAATGACACAGGACTCCACTGAGCATTCCCTGGCTATCAACGTGCTGAGTAACTTTGGGACAGAACACAGATCATGAGAATGAGTTTGCAATGTCGCCTTTCTCTTCTGTTCAGATTTAAAAGGGAAAATCTATGGATTAGTCAACTTTCTCTGGAGGATGGCTGAAACTCTTTTACTATCAACCACTTGAGGAGTTTTTATTGCAGCAAACATTAGGGGGCATTGCCTATGTGAGATTTTCATTCCTCTTCCGCTGTGTAACTTTCTAGGTGAACCTTCATTCCTTACCCTGTATCATCGAGCTGGTCACATGAAACTAAGAATGCATTTTCTTCCAGGGTTGTGGTGGCTCTGTATGGATGGAATGAAGGAGATCAATCTGAAATCTCTCATTCTTTTCCAAATAAAGACTGCAGAATGACCAAACCTCAGATAACCTGCTATGACACAATGCCAGTGCATTTTAAAAGACATTTATGAAATGTGTATACCTTCCCCTCCTATAAGTGCAATAAAGGGTCATTCACAGTGACAGCTTTTATCTCAGCATTCAACTCTGACCACCACATTTTGGAGTTCTGGGGGCATGGCTTACTTACATGACCCAGCAGTTGCTTGGAGACATTTCTGGATAAGACTTGGAACTCTATTATGGTTGTGACTGAAAAATAAAATATAAAATAAAATAAATGAAAATTAAAAATAAAATGCAAAAGACAAATGAAGTTAAACAAATGGGACCACACCAAAGAACATTGTTTCCTGTTGTAAACACCACAAAATAGAGCAAATGTCAGTTTGCTACAGTTTGCATGGTCTGACCTGATTGGAGTTGATTAAAAAACAAACGCAGTAGTTTGTGTCTCTTACACATTAACTCAGTGCATCCTTCTCAAACACAGCCTGTATGTGTTCTGTGGCTTCTTGTGAAATTATCATTGTTGGAAAGTAATTCTACCATTTGGGTGTTTAGAAGTCCTGATGATATTAGGAAATGAAGCTCTTCTTTTTCCTGTTGCATCACTTACACTGAAAATTGCATGGTTTTCTTTTCAATAACAGATGGTAAAAGTGCTATCATTCTCTCGTTTCCATATTTGAGAAGCAATATAAACTCATTGATGGCATTTTCTATATTTTCATGGGCGTAAATGTCACAGGATCATTCAGCTAGTGTGCCCAATAGGTGGAAGCTGCTTTTTACTCTTATGTTATGAAAAGCAGCTAATTGTCTCTTGCTTTTGAAGATTCACATGGGAAGAGGTTTCATATCCCAGCTCTGTTTTCTCCTCCCCTTCTCCCTCCCTCCTCCCCCACCTATCTGTATTGGACCCCAAAGCTGTGCTTGTTTATCCAGACAAATATTGACAAACCTACACACACACACACACACACACACACACACACACACACACACACACACACACACACACATGCCATTTCAGGCTGTTCATGGGCCTTTTGAAGCCTACCTACACACCAAGACAATCAAAAACTGGTTTGACTGTTTAAATATGCTTAATTATCATGCTATGCCTTTTTCAGACTTCAATGCCTGCCAGCCTCTTCCTTTTACTAGGGTGATTCAGAGGCTGATAGTAACCTAGTTAAATGTTTTAAAGTCGCACAATATTATAATGAACGGTAAAAAATAAGATTACAAAAGTTGTGGTATATTTTATGTACATATATGCATGTATTTTATGTGTTTTAAGTGCTTAGAATAAAAAACAAGTGTGGGGAAATTGGAATGCAATATGATCATCTTACAGAACTTATACAACACTCATTTACTGTGCTCAATTGGTGGGATTCAGATTCAGTCACCGCACACAGCTTTAAAGTTGTGTGATAACTGTCTTCTTTTAATGGAGTACCCTGTCTTAGGGAGTGTGGATGTCACTTGGCTTTTTGATTAATTAAATTTGAGGCCCTTGTTGAAATGTGAAGTGTGCGTTATGAGCCCTGTGAAAGGACTCCCACCTTTCCCCACTTCCTTTGCTCAGGCATCTTATTTTCCATTCTTTGAAAAAGGTTTCTTATTCATTGGTTCAATTGTTTTGGCAACCCTCACATGCTTTTTCCAAAGCGGAGGTCCCATTAAAGCACAGTCCAAGGTTATATATAGTCAGCTATTATTTTACGCAAGATTTGGGAAGATCACTCAGATTGGGGGTGGGGTCAGGTGGGGAAAGCTATTGAAACGACTTGATAAGATTGCGGTAATTACCCTTTGGAAAATATCAAAACGTGGAGGACTTTTTGAGAAAATCCATTTCCCACTCTATTGATCTTACCTAATTTTGCCTGAGAATTGCATTTTGTGCACTGGCTGACAAGTCTGTAACGTCATCCTCAGAACAGAAAATGTGTAAGGGGAAGCAAAGCACACCGTTATTAAAGGAACTGCGCCACCATGTGGACAAGCCTAAAGCTACGATTGCGCCTAGCCTATGTGTAAATGGGGATTGGAGATTTGAAAATGTCCTTGAAAATGTCCTTTCTGCCACACACACACACACACACACACACACACACACACACACACACACACACACACACACACACACACACACACACACACACACACAATGCCCCGCAGCTCACACACACACACACACACACACACACACACACACACAATGCCCCGCAGCTCTGTGTGCTCTTCATAAAAGCTTTCATTGTTTCCTCAGCTCTATGTAAATATTAATGCCTTCCAAGGCCAGCATGGGAGCGACTGCTATTAAAATCTTTTTCCCTCATTCTAATAATACACTTAGAGATAATTGGTAATAAAAACTCTCTTCAAGGCTTCTGCCTCTCCCCCTGCAAAATGGAGATCAAAGAACCACGCTGTGAGGGTCAGTCGAGAAGAAAAGACTTCCAGCGATAGATCATGTGGTGTGACAGAAAATAATGACAATTATGATGTTCAAAGGAACTGCAGAGAAATCGCACAGTAAAACTTCTTTATTATGCTTTCCAGGGGCTGGCTGTTTTCACTTTATTATGTAGGGAAGGATTGGATTACAGACCCTTAACTGTTCCACGAAGCAACATGAAGGCAGAATTTCTCCTTCCGCTGCAGGAAGTAGGCTTCAATTAAGGCTTTGGACGTTCAATTTATTATGGTGACTCCATTCTCAAATCACACTTCGCTGTATTAACTAAACATCTCGATCTCTCTGGAAGCAGTGTTAAGTTCAGCTCGTGAAAGGGGAGTGCTGGTTAGGTGTGTGTGTGCCTACACACTATTGTCTTTGGGTTCATTAGAAATAGGGCTTTATTTTCTTTAGTTTTAATCAGTTACTACTGAGGAGTAGAAAAACCCTGAACAAATAGGAGATATAAATTTTGCTGAGAGGAAAGAGAACTAGGTCTCCTGTAAATTTTACAGGACATTTTTTTGTTCTTGGTTTGCTGGTAGTTTTCATTATG
Source organism: Manis javanica (assembly GCF_040802235.1). Lineage (NCBI taxonomy): Eukaryota > Metazoa > Chordata > Mammalia > Pholidota > Manidae > Manis > Manis javanica. The sequence goes on along the minus strand of NC_133160.1, from coordinate 33,253,096 downwards.
ACCTGAAAGAATTGAAAAAAATGTCATTTGAGATAATATTCAGGAATCAAAAAAATTTTAAGCGAAAACTCCAGTCTCTGCCAAACAACATGTTTGAGGAAAATGCTCTATTAAATTTAAAAAAATATTATCTTTCCTCATCATCACACTTCAATAGATATAGAATTCAGCTTAAGGATTTTAAGGAAACGACATTATAATTTTAAAAGTAATTTTCTGAAGCTACTGTCTGTAATATATATTTAAAAAAGACAAAGTAGACAGATCTCAAACTATAGTCTAATCTTCGTGCCTTTGTATTCCACCTTCAAAATGGCTTGGAGGAAGTGAAATGAAAGCTATGGTCACATAAAAATATTGGAGTGAATGTTTATAGTGATTTTATTTATAATTGCTGCAAATTGGAAACATTCCAAGTATCTCTTAGTTGGGAAAGGATAAACAAACTGTGGTACCTCCACACAATGGAATACTATTCATCAATCAAAAGGAACAAACTATTCATGCAAACAGCAATGTGGATGAATCTCAAATGCATTATGCTAAGTGAAAGAAGCCAGACTGAAAAGGTTACATGCTATATGATTCCATTTATATGATATTCTTACAAAGAGAAATGAATACGACAAAAAAAATATATCAGCAGTTGTTAGGGGATTGTTGAGGGAAAAGTTTCACTACAAAAGGAAACAGGGAAATTTTTCAGGGTGCTTAAACTGTCCTAGATGTTGATGGGGCAGTTCACAACTGTATGCATTTGTTAAAGCACACAAGACTGTACATTCAAATGGGGGAATTCTACTATGTGTTGCTTATACCTTACTGAGAAAATGGCTTACGAAATTCATTAGTATCTTATGGTTAACTTCCCATCTTAGCAAACATTAAATTTGTCTCTTTTCCTTACCTTTGTCAAGTAATTTGCTGGATGGAAAAACTATGAGATGTTTTTCTCTTTTTAACATAATCTCAAAGCTTTGGTCATGCTTTTAGAATAGTAAAACCTTTCTTTTTAAAATTCTAGATGGAAGCTATATCCACGGATGCTCAGGAATGTTGCTGGAATAGACCTGTCATCTTCAGTTTTGGGGCAGAGAATCAGCATGCCAATATGTGCTGGGGCTACCGCCATGCAGTGCATGGCTCATGTGGATGGGGAGCTCGCAACTGCTCGAGGTAGGCAGAAAGTGCCCCGGAAGGGACAGAAGAGGGCTAACATTTGGTGACTCCTTACTCTGTATTCATCAAGCAAGCACTTCCCTGTATGTTTTTACACTCCCCCAAATTAAGCTCATTGATTGCCCCCCAAGTGCCTGTTCTTGTACATACTGCTCCTTTGCTTTTTGGCTGGCTGACTTTTTGTGGGCAAGGTACTCTTTGTGCCTGAGTTTGATCAGCTGTAAAACAGAATAAGAATTGCATCTACCTTCTTGGGTTACTGTGAAGAATCAATGAGTTCACACACAGAAAGTGCATAGCACTGCCTGGCACCGAGTAGTGGCTCAATAACATTTGGTTCTATTGTGAGTAGTAAGACCAACATCTCAGAAAATGGAGGTTTGAGAAATTGACTCACCCAGGGTCATACAGCCTAGGTAGTTGCAGAGATGGAATTCAACCTTGTGGCTACTGTATTTCAAAACCCTTCCTGTTCCCCAGACCCATGTGCTTCTCACAGTGGAGGCCAGTGCAACGACTTGGTATTCTGTTTTCTGCCATTGTTTTGATCCATGATTCTTTTCTACAAATAGGTTATATCCCCAGTAGGACATTTCTAACTACCCAATAGGATATGTTCTAACTGAGTGAGCAATGAGAAATTCAAATACGATGTAAAGAAATTCCTTACTACGGCTAATTTATCAACTCCCAGTCCCCTAGGAACTATGAACATTGGAAAGGGTATGCCCAGGGATAAATCTCCCCATATTCTGCTTCAGAAACTCATATAAACACTGGGAATGAATTCTATCTGACTTTCTTTGATTGGTAAGCAGGGTAGGAAATTCAGGCCCTTCCACAGAATTCTGCCAGAGATCAGCATGACATAGGAGGTTGTGCTGGACAGACAGACATAGGTTAGAGCCTGGGGCTTCCCTGGTACTAGGACCACACACAGAGAAGTGTGTGGACCCAGCCATTTGTCTAAAGTAATTCTGAAATATGGGTAGAGAAAGGGCTGGAATAAAAGAAACCTTCCCAAGTGTGCCATAGACAACAAACATTAAAACAAAAACAAACAAATCAACACAAAAACCGGAAATCTCCGTGCTCTCAAATTTCTATAAAATTGAAAACAAATGACAGACTAAAAAAAAAATTAAAAAATTATGAGATTGCAAAGGGTTAGTGTCCTTTGTATGTAAAGAGCCCTCATATTTGAATAATAAAATAATATATAACACCAAAAAGAGCAGAACATTTAAGTGGAAAAAGACATAGATAAAATAACAAAAAGGCAATTGTGGGAAATTTACAAATGGAGACATAAAAATGTCAAATATATGAAAAGTATTCAATTTCACTTAGTATCAAATAAATGTAAATTATAGCTATATCCTTTATTTTCTGAATATCAAATTATTAGTTTAAGATTATACAGTGTGATGAGGTTGGAAGGAAAATGTGCATTTTCAAATGCTGAGAGGAAGAGTGTAAAGTGAAATACCTTTCTAGAAAATAATTTGGGATGGTGTATCAAAGCTTTAAAAATGTGAATTCCACCTAATGCTGTAGCATCTGTTCTATGAATTCCAAGTTGATAATTACATTTTTGAGGAATGACAATTCTGCAAGGATTTTGATGCATTTGTTATTTTTAATGAAAGAAAAGTTGACAAAAAGCACCCAAATGTCCCATAATTGGAGACTCATTGCAAAAGTTGAGCACATTAAAAATGGGATAAAATTTTAAAAAATCATGTCATAGAAAAGATGATAGTGGTATGGAAAGATGTTGCAATATATTAATTTTTAATAATCATTTGCAAACAATAGTAAGGTCCCAAAATACACTTATTTTTAAAGACAAAGATTGCAGACTACATTTAACAAGTATTTATTTATGAGTGATTATTCCTTCTTTGTATTATTCTTATTTTGGGTCCATATTTATAAAATTTCCTTTGAATTATTTTGTAAGAAGGAAACAAAAAGAAACGAACCTAAAGGAGGAGAGAAAAAGGGAGAAGGGACCGTGCAAGGAATGGAAATGAAGGAGAGGAGGTAAAAACAAAACGGGGGGTGCAATAAGCAGAGCTCACTTGGCTCAGCACCCTGAAGCCTGCAAATTATTTATGAATCTGTATGTTACTTTATTTGATGATGATGGTTGTCACTGTCCCCATTTTGTGGGCAAAGAGCCCGAGTTCCAGAGAAAGCAGGTTTTCATAGTAAGTAAATGACAGACTTTCTTTCCACCTTACCCTGATGGTTCCATGATCAGGGCCCCTTATTTTTGTGGGGATGGGGTGGAAAGAAAAATAAGAAGAAACCCTGCATAGAAACTAAGTGGATAGCGTATGTAGGATCACTTTATCCAACATTACTTCCTCCTGGTACTAACCATGAGGTATTATTAAGCGCCTGCTGGAGTATTCCTCCAGGTATATCTATAAACATTAAGAAGCAATTACCATGTTCCAGGCACATTCTAAATATATTACAGGTATGAAAGCATCCAATCCTTGGAGGACCCCAAAGAATAGTACTATTATTAAGCCCATTTTACACATGAGAAACTGAGGCACACAGCAGATGAGTAAGTTGCCCAGGATCACACTCATAAGTGACAGACAGGGATTCATACCTGTGTAGTCTTGGCTCACTACCTTGTGTTGCTTTTAATAGCCAGAAAATCCCATCAAATGTCATGAGGGGGAAGCCATTATCTGTCAATTACAGTCCCCTAAAAGTTATTAATTTATGGCTTTGGTGCATGCAAAGCAAGCCCCCAGGAAAGTGAGATACATGATAGACATCAGGATTAGGTAGAACAGATAAAGCAAAGACAGTGTGGTAACACAGAACACAGAGATAGGTTGTACACACTGCCCTGGAGAATCTAAGATCCTAGATCAGGTTTCTGTATGGAATATCAGTTTATATGCAGATTTATAGTAAAAACCTCCATCAAGGATTTCAACATTTTAAATATATTCTGCTATGTTACAGTTACCAGCTATGGATTGATAGCCTATTTAATGTTTAGATAAATCCTGAAAGACTATGGTGATCAGCTCGTAATCAGGAGTATTCCTTGATTGATGTGTTTTGGCTGTAGGGCAGATAGGTTACTTGGAAGGAAAGCATATATGCCTGGAGCAGTTGCCCTTCATACTCTGAATATCCTCCTTTGTTATTTATCATTTCTACCAGAACTTGCAACTTTTTGCCTGACCCATTTTCTCTGGCAACAGGAGCTGATGGATGGGTTGGTTGTGGGTGGGTGAGTTGGAGGGGACCCCTCAGCTAATTTATCCAGTGTTAATGGATAAATACTCCAGCTCTAGTTGCTCGGAGTAACTAAAGCACTTTCTAAATATTATCACCTAGTGTTCTTCAGTGGGATTGATCCTTCTTTGCCTTCAAAAGTTACCTGCCTATTGCACACCCTTCACTGACTGCCTTCCCATCCTTCTCTCACGTTCCTACTCCTTCCACTCGCCTTGGGATCACCCCCATTAAAAGCCTGCACTCCTATTTTTGTCTCACTGTTGGCTTCTGCAAAAATGCGAACCAGACAATGGCTAGTTGAAGATTATATATAGCCACACACAAATTTAAGTAATAGTGTAAGGACATTTCTGTTTGGTAGTGATTGCTTTTTTTTCTCAAAACTCAGAAAAATTCACATGGGAATTATGCAGCTGATATTCAATTTACCCTATAATTTCAAAACATGGAAATCCTCTCTCAAGCAAGCCTGATCCTTGAGGAGATGTTGAAATCTATGGAAGTTGTTGTGAAGGTCATTTTTTCCCACCCTCCTGATTATCTGGCTCCTAATCAAGATTTTCTGTTTCCAGAGCTGTAGCCCCCAATTAGAAGAAGTTGAGGCCAAGTTCAGAGGACAGGGGTTAGTTAGCATTGCTCTCTGCAGAAAGCATCCCCATCAGCCTGGTCAGTAAGAGTAGGGGAAGGCCATTCAGATCAGGGAATGGTCTGGCTTGAAAAATTTAGAATGGATGTCCAGAAAGTTCTGAAAGTTGCCACAATACCACAGTCTCACATTCCCAGTTGGCTCTCCAGATGTCCTCAGAGTCCTGCTTCAAGGGTCTTTTGGCCTTTCTTCTCACCATCCCCAGGACCAATGGGCCCAAGAACAGAGGTCTACCTTTGGAACAGCTGGGTGGTTTCAGAGCGACCAACGGAAATACTCTTTCTCCATTTTCAAGATGACAATAAAATACAGGGAGTCAGTTATATTTGAGTTTCAGAAAAACAGCAAATCACTTATAACTGATTGTCTATGTTTATTTGCTGTATCTGGTAAGCCTAGTTGAATAAAAGCTCTTACCTCTAGGGGTTCTTGTGAGGATCACATGAGACAAATGCTAGGAAAAATTTCCCAAAATGGGGTACACATTTTATTGGTCCCTCAGAGTCCAAAGTCCCCCAGATCTTTCCCTTCCACATAAAAAACTGACTTTCAAAAAAGTACATCTGTCTACATTTTAGTGGGAATAAAAGCCTCTTTTTACTTTGCTAAAGATATTTTTGTTTTAAGTTTAATGCAGTCAAAGAAAATGGCTTTATGCAGTAAAAAAGAAATGGCTTTAAAGGTCAGACTGGTAACACAAATCTCCAAAGAGGGATGACGTTAAGAAAACAACAATCCAAGCTTGGTGGTGGAGACTGAGCGAACCTGAGATTGCAGGTTCCATTTTAAGGGGGCAGCCACCTCTTAGGCCAGCTAGCTGTTGCCCCAAAGGAATGAGGATGTGGTGGTGCCAAAACTTCAAAAACTGAAGAGAAGCCAAAAACCTTGATTTTTATGTGTAATCTCCTGGTTTTTATATCTTGGCAAATAAATCAGAATTCTTTAAAACACTGTTTGGGGCAACAATGTGTGGGCCAAAGTAAATACTTTTTGTGGGCTCCTACTGTCCCCTGGGGTGTCAGGCTGGGACATCTGATTTATGTGAAAATTCACCACTGACTAGTTTCATTTCTGTGGCAGGTCATTTGCACTCTCTAGGAGGATTACGTTTCCTCATTGATAAAGTGAGCTGCTTAACCAAGAGGAGTGGTTGGCTTACCCAGTTCTGAGGAGGTAGGGATTGTTCCTAGGGAGCTTAGGAAGGTTTGGTACATTACTGTGCACACAGCTACTTGTGTCACATGTTGGGATTCAAAAGGACAGTTCTTTAAAGAAGGAGTTCTGCTGCTAAGACAGAAACAAGGAAAAAACCTCCACAATGAGAAAACTCGAAAAACAAAATCAGAAAATTCCCATCAGGGATAGATGATCTTTGCGATTTTTTTTTCAGTATATGAAAAAGTGGTTTGTCCCCATTTATAATTTTTTCAAATAGAAAAAGAGACCATTCAAAGAAGAGAACTGCCTGTCCTTAAATTTCTGAAATCCCACCTCTTTCCTCTACCTTCTATCTTTCATGCCAGCCCTGGAGAATATAGTCGTGTGAAGGTTTATGTGCATTTGATTTTCATTTCTCATAACTGCATTCTTGGAATAGATGAGAGCAAGCAGATATGTGTTTATTTCTGAGTCTTGCTGAAGACATAAATATATGCTCAATAAGTGCTACATAAATGTAAAAGGTGATACTTCAAACTCTTGCGAAAAATTATTATTTATTTATTGAACAATGAATTTGTGCCAGGCAATTTGCAGTCGTTAACTTGTCTATCTCTTACTACCATCTTCAAATGTGTGAGTCCAAAGCCCTAACGTGGTTTCTCTAAATCCCATGGCTACGGAAACTGAGGCTTAGAGAGGTTAAATACCATGCTCCAGATTAATAATCACTTATGCAATGCTGTCTATACCATCCTGGTCAGTAACTGACATTCCCAAATGTTACTAACTGCAGCCAGCCCCTAAAACAAGCTCTATGTTACAGTCTTGGAATAGTAACTGCAAACTTTCTATGTTTTTATGGTTTTATCCTTTTAGTTTTGAAAGGATAGAATAAGCCACAGAATATGAAACTCATTAGGAAACGTGAGCCTTGTGCAAAACTTAGGAGCATAAATAATGCTTTAGGTGGAAAATTTTAACAATTTTTTTGAATGTTAAACAACAAATATTAGAACTCCTAAAACTCTTTCAAGATGGAAGGAAAATAACAGGGCAACACCGAGTGGAGAGCAGTTTGCTGTACATTGTGTTATGAATTAGAGATTTATTGCAGTAGAGGGCTCAGCCAACATTTTAATAACTGATACTGTTATAATATTTGAACAGTCATACAAATACCTCTACCTATAATGCCACATCCATTTGAAACTATTAGATTTTTAAGTTTTATCTTTAATATAAGTTGCAAGGATGAACACAAAATCATTTCTGCAAATATTTAACATGATGAAGGAAATAGCAATAATAAATAAATACTAGTAGCATATAAGAGAGGTGGTCTCATTAGGTTAAATTCCCATCTTGCAATATAAGTAGAGCATCTCTGACTTCTCAAAGAGCCAATTAATAAAATGCTTAATATTCCACTTAGGCTTTTAGAAGATTATCGTGAAAGCTCTCTGGTTTTATGCACAATGGCTGTAATAAAATTTTATTTCATCCTCCGTGGAGCTACATTAGCTCTTTTGCTCCATTTAAACATGGGAAATGAAAAGGAAAAAAAAAGATTAAATATTCATTTATCCTTTTGCCTCTGACTTGTTATGTGGACAAGCACCACATGAGGGAGTGCTGGGACCTCAAATGGAGAGAAATTAAAACCCACTTAATGCGTTCCAGGAATGCTCAGCATATTAGCAAATTCTTATTAAACTGTCAAAAAAAATTTTTTTTAAACAAATTCCTGCCCCTGGATGCAATTAGAGGCTACCACACAGGATTTGATGGGTCATAAAACCATTAAATCTAAACACTTTCTTTTAGAGCCTAAAAGGCTAGAACATTCCAAAGTGAAGTTTCGGGACTCAGCTATGATTTGACCACCTATTAAGGTGCAGGTGGAACAGATTGTGGAGTAACACAAAGAGCCATACAGACCCCAAAGAACTGAATTAGGGTGTAGGTGAGAGCTTTAGCTGTTGAATTTTCTGGATTTTCCGAGATTAAGTGATCAACCTTAATATTGAGTGAAAGACCATTCAGCAAGAAAAATTGTCATTTCCTTTGCTCCAGACTCAAACGATGTATTTTTGAAAGCTTTATTGACATATATTTATGTGTTGTACTAGGTGACCGAGTAGATATACATTTCAGCTTACCTGTGAGGAAAATATCCCCATTATTCTCAATTTTACCGAAATCCAGGAAAAGCACCAGATTTACTCTAAATGAAACTTTTTACTCTTTCTGAAGTGAGTGGCTTTTTTTTGCACCAGGTGCTTGGACTTGGTATCCCTATCTTAATCCTCACAGTAGGCCTGTGAGATGATTTTCTTTTATCATTTTCCTCATTCAGCAGCGGGAAAGGATGCCCTTGACCGAGGTCTATGCTAATCAATGGTTAAGATGGGGTTTGAACCAAGACATGTTTCACTTCAGAGTCTCACCTACTTGTTTGTCTTCTTCCATTATTTTATTCATTATTACTGAGAAGAAACAAAATTAGGCAGATAAATGAGAAAGGACAGTTCACTAAAACTTTCTCCAAATTATGTCTTTTCAGCATTTGGAAGGAAAAAGCTCTTTGCATTCTGTAGTTAAAAAAAAATCAATTCACAACTTTTCTCACCTTTATTTTCAACATATGTACTCAGCTCAATTTTGTTTCAGATTTTTTTTCCAACAATTAAAAGTGGATGGACTTACTCTTTCTACACACACTCATACACATTACATGTATGTGCATACACACATAAACACATACATATACACACAACACACACACAATATACATATAAAAAGATTATGGACCTCTATATGCATAGTACATATAAAAGAGCATAACTCATATATAAAAATTTTCAGAACATGATAGATTCAGCATTGAAATCATTTTGCAATGAGACAAACTTCATTAATCAAATACAGCTTTTAAGAAATTAGACTCTAGCTATATCAGAGACCAACATCAGATTGATAGGATTTCTAGTATTTTGCACCAAAATTTAAGCTGTTGGGCAGCTTTTCTGAGAGTAGGAGATTGCTCCTTCTCAAATTATTAGTGTGCCTAATGACATTAAAGTGCGACAGTAGAAAATCAGAGGCTCACATGCCTATCCCCACACCATGGTTGTTAAGCTGAGGGAGGTTGATTGAAGTCTTCACATGCGAACTTGATACTCCTTGAAACTGTCATTCAATGGCATCTCACTGTGCTGTGATTTCCTTGTGATATGCCAGTTACATCAGGACCTGACTGCTCAATAAAGTGACAGACTAATACCCTGGGAATCATTACAGTAAAGCTAATGTTACAGTCTATTGCAGAGTTCTGTCCCAGAGACCAGAGGTGAAATTGAAGCAAGGAAGGGAGAGCTAAGATGTCATTGCAACTAACTGTGCCATGAAAATATTTCCATACAGTAAAAAAGAGTTCTGGAGGTATAGTGACAGTGTGATCACTCAAGATTATATGCTCCAAATTCAGACAACAGACCATCACTGGAGCACTAGAAAGATGAAATCTGGTTCCCTGTCCTCTCTTGGCAGTGTTTAAATTGGTTATATCCCCTAGAATCGTTAAGATTTGTTTGGCCACTTCTAAGTATTTCACACATAATTGTAGTGGAGGTTTTGTTCTTCTCTTAGATTACTGATTTCAGAACATTATTCTTCTGAGTGATCACAATAGTAATTTTAGACAGTCAGACAATAATGTTGTTTGTGTCTTTAACGAATGAGTATAGTGATGGGGTTTCCGCGTGAAGAAAGGCTGACATGCTCAGGGAATGTTGGGGTGGACGTATATGCAGGCACTTCAGCATGTCACCCTAAGTTCAGAATCACACCATGGCTCGGTACTTTGTCATCGCATATTTTCCGCATTACAGAATGGCTTCCTGTGCAGGGGACAGAATGCGTTTTCTCAACAGAATTTTCAGTGCAGCTGTTTTGGTGACTAAGTTTTGCAGAAGCTCTTTAATCAAATGTACCTAAAATAAATGTTAGGCCCTTTCATCATGTTATCCCTTTTCCTTTAGACACGTAATTTTGGAAACTTAACTCACCTTTCCCATAAAGGAGAGCCATTTTCAAAGAAATAATTTGTACCCAAAGGAGCACATTGCTTAATTGTTCAGCCCTAATCTGGGTATATGATTTGTCCCACATGAATCAGTGTCCAAATAATAGACATTTACTCCCACTGATAACTAATAGTTTGTATTTTCCTCTGTGGCTGTTGCTGTGTAATGGCTTTGAATGAACACCATTCTCAGACGTGTGATAATTCCCTTCCTTGTCAAGCCCAGCATGATGAACTTTAGTTTTATTTGACGATTCGGCATGTTATTTGTTATGTGTACGATGGTTCGACCTGACATTAAACATGCAGAAGCTATTTCATAATTGATAAGCTGTACCTTCTTAGCTTTAAGTAACCTCTTTCTCTTCTTATCTTTTACCATTTAATTAATTAATTAATTTATGATTTTTTTTCCCTTTGAATCTGAAATCTAGGAAGCTGGGCAAATCCTGGATATGCAAGGCTATGAAATAGATCTAACAATGTTTAAGTGTGCTGAGGGGCTATTACTGTAATGCAGTTTCATTCCCTGACTTTAAAACTAGTAAGAGATGAATGCATAAGAAAATGTGTAGTGTCCCTCTCCAGAAGGACACCAAGGGAGGGGAAAGACAGATTCATTATGAGCAATTGGCAAGCCATAAGCGAGCCGCTATGTACTCTACCACCATGTTTCTCCCTCCCATTTTCTATACATTCCTACCTTTCCTTAGGCCATCAGACATATCTACTTAACTTGGGTGAGTCCTTGCGAAAGAAAATATCCACCTTATTGTTCTCAAAGTATAGTCATTGCCACTCAGGACAGGTTAGAAATGCAGAATCTCAGGCCCTACCCCAGACCTACTGAATCAGAATCTAAATTTTATCAACATCCCCACATGATTCCTATGCACATCACAGCTTGTGAAACACCGGACAGAGCCGGAATAAAAGCTCCTGGTGGTTCTCGGCCAAAGACATAGTTTAAATCCTCAAAGATGAAAGAGTGTTAGATATGGCACGAATATCATTCCCATCTGATGACCCTCTAAGATCTGAGAGCTGATACCAGGATGCTTCCTGAAATAAGCAGGAAGAAGCGGATTCTAAAGGAATGAGAGAGACGTATACAATTAAACAACTGGGACCAGCAGATTTAGTGTCCCCTAAAATTTAAGTCCATGATAGGTTTCCTCTCTTCTGTCCTCCACATCTAGATTGCCTGGATCAGATATAAACGTTTCCATTAAGGCTTGATATAAAGTGAAACCCTACCAAAATCTAGAAGTACAATTGTATTTCTTAGCCGTGGGAAGGATTCTGCCAGTACAGGCTGTTTTACAAAGCTATTTACCTGTTCTAGCCCAATTAAAACACAGTACATTGGAGTTTAGGATTTGCATCAACCCCAGAGGTGGTGGCATTCCTATCTAATATGAGTTGATGTAAAGGTCAGTAGGTGATTATAGGTTCCATATTGTAGAAAATTGTGTTAATGCTGACTGAATTGTTACCTGGGAGGCAGAACTATGCCCAGTCCTCTGCCAGTTTATTGCAGACCCTTGTAGTGTATTCCCACCCTAGGGCAAGTGATTTAACCAGTAAGAAAATTTACTATGGGTAGGTGTGAGGATAATTTATTTTGTTAAAACAGAATGCAGTATTTTCTATTAGCCCATAGCTCATTTTGGGGTGGAATGGAGGGGTTATAGGTGATAGTGAAGTATTATATTAAGCTCATTTATTTCCATATTATTATACATACATTTGCATGACAAAAGACTAGAGAAACAAATATGTAGTAAGGATTTTAAAAGTTTTCTTCTGCAAATTTCTTCTTTAAAATTAGATCTACTCTGCAGTTCCTACCATGGACTTCTTTACCTGTAGACAGATCAGGGGGAGGGGAGGGGGTGGGGAAGGCATGTTCCTATTACACATCTTGGATTATTTGCTATTGTCTTCTTGTGTTTCCAAAAGGAGGTACATCCTGGGAATGTAGGAATTAACTCCTTTAATATCCTCTCCCTGTATCAGTCCTAGTACAGAATTCCTTGGCCTAAAGAAGATTCCTCTCTCTCTTAAGAGCTTTCTTGCTTAAGGTGGTGAGCATTTAACACTCCATTTTCAAAGAAGAATGGGTATTTTGTGTATTTACATCATTGCAGAGGAAAGCAGGGTGTCAAGAAGATTATGAATAGTGATAAGAAATCCAGGTCCTTGGTAAAATTTTGAACACTTAAAAAGCTATCTAGGACTTTCTCTCCCACTCCCCCATCCCCGCCAATAGTATTAAGCATTCTCTTACTTAACCCTTTACAATTGCATGGCTTCAGAGTTTATACAGAAAATGTTCACAAACAGCTCGTTGGACTATCCAGTAACTGAGTGGACAGGGCAACAGCCATGGTTGAAGATATTTTGCAAATGAAATGTGCATCCTGGATGGCAAGGTGGGGACTGTAGACCAAGACATCTGACTCTCAGTGCATTTATCCTGCTGTCTTTCTGTAAGGCAGATGTTATTACCTAGGTCATTTATAGGCTTTATCTTTCATGTTTCAATACCCAAGTCCTGTTAGGGTTTTTTTTAGTGATTCATGTGTGTGTGTCTCTCATAAGCGTTTTTCCTATAGCAAGGGCATAATGTATTAGTGTTTCCTCTAAATAAAGGAGAGAAAGAAAGAAATATAAACAAAGTCTGAATATATCTACAGCATGAAAGTCTAGGTGAGTATCCTTGAAGATGTATTTTAGGGGTAAAAATGGAGTGAGTGGAAGCAAAGAAACAGAATCCTGGGATGTCTTATGGAATCGTGTTTACCTGCTACTGTACCTTCCTGGATATGTTGTCTCTTGGATATGCTGCTACTATGAAGGCTAAAACTTTTAGATATGGATCAACAAGAGGGACCTTGGTCATGGGCAAGAACCAAGTCTTGCCTTTTTAGTAGTATCACCTCAGGGTTTTTGCCAGAAGTTGCAAAAATACAACACATATTGGAGTCTTGTTATTGTACCACAAGTTAGGAACAGGGCTCCTTGCAAGCTGATTCCTGTCCTTTGTAGAATGAAATCTGACAGTTGCTGCTTTTGGGAGCAGAAGGTTGGAGTTTCATTGTGGAAAATGAATAGGGAGAGAAAGTGGATTCCAAAATACATTTGTGCTTTCAAGTGCTAGACTAGGATAACTCTAATTAGAATCTCTGAATGAAGTCTGACTATGCCAGGGTATTTATAAAATGTAAAAGCTTGTAATTTTTGTCCCCTAAAGAGTGATGCGAGCTACAAGTGTGTAGCTTTATCTCTCAGGCAAAGATGATATGAGATATTGAGCAACACATACAGCGAAGGACTTTGGCCAGTTAGAAGAGATACTCAGATGCTGGTCTCTAGTCTCTGCATGCCCCCAGCTTAGCCAAGCCTGACTTTAAATTGTCAGACTCTATGTGTGTGTGGAGGTGTCCAGGGGTTCTTCGGAGAGAGAAGGGAGTGATGGCATTTTGAAGGGACTCAGGAAGGGGAGCATCATTTACTTCAGAGCCATGGTTATTTACCAATTGGGATGGAAGAATCTCTCAATATTTTAGCAAGCAGAATTTTCATACTGGTGTGTACCAATTTAACCAAAAATATGTCCTCAGTAGGACCAGGCTAATTTGTGATTGTCTGAGTGGTTCTTGCAAAAGCTCAGGCTCCCTTATCTCATTCTAACATAATACTGTTGAAACAATAGATATAACTCAACAATAATGTTCCTTTATCACAGCAAATAATCACAGGTGAATAGGATCACAGTGGTCAGTAATATATGTTCAAAGAGCGTGGAGCTGCCTATGTTTTGCTCCTGTCTCCCCTGGGAATAATATCTTAGCCTCAACTCATAAAATGTCAATATAGACTCTGAAAGTCCCTGCATTCAGGAGACTCTTGGAATAAATTCATTAAAATACCAAATATTTATTGATGCCTACAACTGGATAAAATGGTAACTTAGAATTTGGGAGGCCCTAATCCAAAAATTCAGCCTCATGGGATTTAATCATTAGAAAATAAACATTGTGTACCAATAACATCAGAAGCCATTAGTATTAGAACTGGCAGACTCCAGATATAGGTGGCATGGACTGACCTTGCTTGTCTCTGGGCATACCTACTTAAGGGAAAGGGGTAAAATGTTTGTGAAGGCTGACACGTCAGTGAGGTTGATAGTTTAGGTGAGGTATATGTTATTGGTGCATCAGTTTGTAGCATTTTAACAAACTGTGTGGAGTGTCTGTAGGTGTTTCTTATGAATTCAAGATCTTTTTAAGGATTACCCACTGGTTGCAAGTTTCTAGGTCTTCCTAGAGTTGTTGGCATGGTGACATTCTTCAGGGACATGGCAGAACTGCTCCCTTGGGTGTCATGGCCTGACGGACTAGGGGGAATGTGCTTATCTATGCTTGATACCAGTGGAGTCCTTGGGGCATCTGGGAGTTCTAGAAATATCATTGCCCTGGGGGAGTGGTCAGACATGCTGCATTCTCATCTCACTCAGCTGCTCCCTCTGTGTGGCCTTAGTTAGGTCACAGCCTCTTCAGGACATATTTTCTTTATAGTAAATTGATAGTTAGGGGATTCTGACGCAAGCAATCAATGTCCCTTGCCTTCCTTCCAAATAGTGATGGATGACCTGGAGCTATTTTCCATACTTAAAAATTTTAATGAAAATCAGACAGTGGTTCAGATGTTCATGTGTTATTACTTTTAAAATGTGGTTTGTTGGACAATACTTTGCAGAATTTCTTTCATTAGTTTTAGGTTCGTATATCAATAATCACATTTGTACAAATATGGGATCATGTTACACATGTCATTTTGTAGACTTGTTTTCAATGTATCTTGCAAACAGTTTTATGTCTGTTAGTATTATTCTTTTATAACTGTGATAGAACAGAATAAATACACATATTTATGTTTTTATATTGAGGAAGGGGAGGGGGAGGTGATTTAAGGAATTGGCTCATGAAGTCATGGAGACTGGCAAGTACAGAATCGGCAGGGTAAGCTGGCAGGTTGGAGACCCAGGGAAGAGTAGATGTTGCTGTTTGAGTCTGAACGCAGCCTGCTGAAGGAATCCCTTCCTCAGGGAAGCTGAGTCTTTTTCTTTAAGGCCTTCAACTGATTAGATGAGACCCATTCACATTATGGAAAGTCACCTTCTTTACTCAGAATCTACTAATTAAAATGCTAATCTTCCCTAAGATATATCTTCACAGCAACATCCAGGCATCTGAATAACATCTGGGGACCATCACCTAGGTAATTTGACACATAAAATTAATAATCCCAAAAATATTACTGCAGTTTATCCAGTCCCCTAAGGTTGGAGATTCAGGTTGTTCCCAAGTTTTTCATCCTTACACAGAGTACATCTTTGGCTGTTTGACTCATTTTTGTCTTCAAGATTAATTCACAAAAGTTGGGAAGGAATGCATATTTCTAACTTTTAAAGATTTAGCTTCTTATTACCAAAATGCCCTTGCACTAAATGGATGTCTTTACCACTTGAACTAAAACCAGGAGGATTTGGAGTAATGAATATTCCAGGCTTGCCTTGATTTTTCTCTTTTCTCCCTCAGCCTGCAGATCCCTGGGAACAGGCATGATGCTGAGTACCTGGGCCACCTCCTCAATTGAAGAAGTGGCAGAGGCTGCTCCTGAAGCACTCCGCTGGCTGCAGCTGTACATCTACAAGGACCGTGAGGTCACCAAGCAGCTAGTGCGTCGGGCTGAGCGAATGGGCTACAAGGCCATATTCCTGACAGCGGACACCCCCTACCTTGGCCACCGCTTCGATGATGTGCGTAACAGATTCAAGCTGCCTCCTCATCTCAGGTAACCATGGGTCTCCGATTACCTGGGCTCAAAGTTGCTTTTCTAGTCCTCTTTGCTCTTGTCACATACCAGCCCCAACAGTTTTTCTCCAGTTTCCAAGTGGGTGCCCTGGGGAATTAGGTCTTCACAAATGTTGGTCCCAAAGTATGTTTGATGGGGATCTGTCTAGGGATGATAAAGCCTGGGATACTATCTAGAGATAGTATCACTGCCAGATAGCCACGTGGCCTCCAGCAAATCACACCCCTTTTGTGGGTGTCATGTTCTCAAGCTATGAGACAGAGAGAATTGTTGATACACTTGTAGAAGTCAGAGAAATTGATGCACCAAGTGCATTAGCACCATGGATAGTATTAACTGCCATATAGATAGAAGATACTGTTGGTTATTATTATACCAATACCCATTTTCTTTGTTGAAATCAAAGAGCCACCTTTAAATTTTATTTTTAATTGTGTTTGGAACAACTGTAGCTAGGAAGATTGAAGAAATCTGAAAGAATGGAGACTAAAACCCCACGTGTTTGATTCCCTCATCTGCTGCTTCCTTCAGCAATGTTCCTCTTTCAGTGTGGTTCCTCCATGGATCAAGACTCATTAATTCATTCACTGATTCACTGACACACTCAGCTCAATCCAAACAATATATCTAGAGATCTAAAAGTGACCTATGATGGTTTATCAGGTCATTCAGCCTGTCCATTACCAGGGAATTGTCCTTTTCCCCATAACACTTTCAGATTTGAATCCACTTCTGTCAAAGCTAGGAACTCCTGGAGTTGACCAAGGAAGACCCCAATCTCCCAGAGCTACTGGCCTCTTTTCCCCTTTGTGTTTTCCTTCTCCTGGTTCCCACCAAAATCTGCTCTTAGGTTTTTCATACCAGTGTGTGACTGAGAGCCTTCAGGGCTTAAACTGCTTGAACAGGCATCAGAATCTTAGTTTAAATGGAAGACATTTTGATAGTGTGATTTCAGAGCATTCATCAGAGTATGTGAATGGTGAGGGATGCCTTCCTTGGACCCCAGACCTCATTTCACATGTGCCATTGCTTATTCTGTCCGTATATAGAGTTAACCTTTCCACAAGATCCAAAATCTAAAAGATTCAAATCAAACCAGCATGCCACAGAAGGACAGGAGGATTGTTGGAAGTCAGGAATTACATATATATTATAGGGTGGGATGTATGCCACCCACCGCAGAAGTCCACATACAGTCTCGTAAAAGTGTCACAAAACTGTCGTATTGCTCTGCTGTGCACATACCCATTTGAGTATCAACTTTTGAGCATAAATCTTAATGTTGAACCATTAAATTAGCTGTGTGATGATATCCTTGATACTTCCAGACAGGTTTAGGGTATTATTTCTGTATGTGGTACCTTCAGTGGCCCAATGACAAGAAGACAAATGCTCTCCCTGACAGAGCTGTCCATAAGCCTCTATCCCAGACACGGTTACCCAAACACCTTGTATGAGCAAAAACAAAAACAAAAGTCCCTGACATATTTCTCCTTCTTGCCAAGCTGATCTGAAAATAGATGGCTTCCAATTTCCTTAATATGAAATCTGTGTTCTTATTATTTCTCTATTTTGGTTTTCTTATTTTTTAGACTTGCTAAAATAGTTTCCCACTCTTTAGGCTTCTGATAGGAAACCCTCCTCACACTTCCTTTTGGCCATTTGGAAAGGAGCTTGCTATTCCTTTTCCTCCTCCTTAATACTACAACTACCCACAATCATAATAAATAATACAGGACGGGGGTTGCAGCTTAGGAAGTGCTTCCTTGCTCTGGATGACAACGTGTTTCGCCTTAGGTGCGGAGATGACACAGTTCGGGCGGGTACCGCTTGCTCCCCTGGTGCCGGCGCTACTCAGGAGCCGGAAGGGCAATTTGCTTTTTCCCCCTTTTGCTCCCGGGCTCCTGCCCAGGTGACGCGAAGGACCACGAGACAAAGGCCCTTTTCAGCTGCCGATGTTCCCAGCAGTGGCCACAGCTCCCCAGCGTGTCACATCTCCCGTCTGACAAATAATGAGCAACACATCCAGGTGATGGGGGAACACAGGACACACCCTGCAGCCGGGCCGCGGCCCCCAGAGCGCACGCACGCTGGCCCTGCCTGTCGCTGTGACTCCGGGACGGGCCAGTGCCCTCCGTCAGCTCCAAAGCAGCCCACGGGCAGCAGTCGCAGGCAGGGCACACGAACGGGAGGCCCAGGCTTCCGCTCCGGGCCGCGTACAACCAAATACGCATCTGTTACCGCCTGATATGAAATCAGGTTTTTTTCCGCAGCTGACCTGACTCATAGAAGGTGAAGCGGGGATTTTCAGAAGTGAGGTTTGGCAGGCGAGGGAGGCAGGAAATCCAGAGGAGAATGAGTCTGTAAGGCAGCGGCTCCTTCCTGCCCTGGCTGCTTCCTCTGCCTGGGTGGGGGGCAGGGTCCCGGCCCCTGGCACCTGTGACCAGCCAGAGTTCAGGAGTTTGGTAGTCTCTGCTCAGTCTATACACAAAACACGTGTGTGTGTGTGAGTTGTAATGGCACAGAGGTTCCAGAAACTGAGCAGGAGTAAGGAGAATTCTCATCTGCTCTGAGAAGCAGTAAGGAATGAAGCTAGTTTGCCAGAGTATTTGTGAGGCTTTGAGACAGGGGTCTTTTTCTTTCTCTGAACCCTATGGAGATGGTTCATTTGCTCTGTGTGAAGATTTCTCTCTCAGTGCAGCACCAGGGCAGTTGAAAGAGAGGAAAAGAAACTTCCCGTCACTGACTAAAATCAAGTTTAATCACGATATCTACTCTTTTAGTGATTTGCTGCCTTGAAACATGGGCTCATAATAGCCAGGGCAGATCACACACAAAAAGATCAGACTGCCATTATCTTCCCAGGTCTCTCATTGAAAAAACTAGTCTGCGAGGCCCCCTTATGAGCAGGTCCCCTTTACTTCTCTGACCCCATCATCTGCACCCGTCTCTTCATTCACTCCTCCCAGCTGCCCCGGCTTCCCTAATTTCAACATGCCAGGCACGCTTCCACCTGAGAGCCTCAGAATTGACTCTTTCCCCTGCCTATAACATTCTTTCCCCAAATCAATGTAGAACTAATTTCTTCACTTCTTTTATGTTTTGACATCAAGGAGGGATCTACACGTCTTTATGTTGGGCCACCAGAATAAAAATTGACAGTAGAGATCAGAATAGGAACACAGTATGTGTGGAGAGCCTTGGGTTGGGGCAGGGGCAAGAGAGAGATATTTGTGAAGTACATGGCCCAATAGCCTGTAAATTTCTTGGTTATGAAAACATTCACAGTATAACCATATTAAATAGAATAATGACCTCCCCAAAATGTCCACATTCTAATCCCTTGAACCTGTGAATATGTTACTTCACATGGCAAAAGGGATTTCACAGATTGGATTAAGCTAAGAACCTTGAGATGGAAGATTATCCTGGCTGATCCCAGTAACTTTAATGTCATTAAAAGGGTCCCTATAGGAGAGAAATAGGAGTGTCAGGCTTAGAGAAGATGTGATGGTAGAAATTGGAAGGATATCTTCAGGAGTCAAGGAATGGAGGGAGTCTCTAAAAGCTGGAAAAGGCAAGGGAATGGATTTCCCCCGAGAGCTTCTGGAAGGAACACAGCCCTATTGACAGTGAGTTTAGTCTAGTGAGATACATTCTGGACTTGTGACCTCTAGAACTTCAGTATGATAAATTTCTGTTAGTTTAAAGCCTTTAAGTTTGTGGTCATTTGTTATAGAAGCAACAGGAAACAAATGAAATAATATTGCTCTGCTCATTTCCTTTCAAGGTAGCTTCTCGGTGAGGCCAAGACTGACGACCATATTTACACTTTCAAGTTAAGCCTCTACCAGCTCCCATCCCTTTTATTCTGCTCACTGTTTTCTTTATTTTGTATGGTACTTATGTGCTAACATGCTGCATAATTTACCTCTTGATCACACTTTTTGTTTATTTTCTGTTTCCCCTAGCTAGAATGTCAACCCTAGGTAGCAATGTATTTTTGATTCTTTTACTTACTGGTATATCCTGAACATCTAAAACACTGGCACATGGTAGGTACTCAATAAGTAATGTTGAATCAATCAATAAAAATTTACTAGATCAGATGAAATTTACGCAGTTAAACATGACTAGTAAATTGAATAATGGTGTGAGCTCAAACTTAAAATCTGTGCACTGAATATTCATTCTAATTGTGGAAGAAATTAGCAGGGCTATGTTTTCCTAACCACAGAATTAAAGGCTTGTGGCCCATGCACCAATTCCTATATGTATTATGAATCTATTCCTCTCATATTTTGTTGATATCATGTGCCCTACTGGTTATTTTATGTTTTGTTTTCCACTATGGAGATATATAACTTTATCTTTAATATCACATTATCCGTACTTATAACAAATAATATATATTTCTCATGATGTTTGTTTCTCATGATGTTTGTTACTATTAGTGTTTCTATTGGTTGTTTAATAATGTTTAACTTTCTTTAGTAATTGTTGCTATTCTCATAATATTAACTTTCTAAAAGCTAAAAAAATTTCTATATTAGATTTAAAAATATATTCAAGGCACAGTGAGTCTCTTACAAAGAAGAAATTTTATACCTTGCCTTTGGGTCATAAAACAGATTGGAAGTCAGAGAATTAAGTCCTAGGTAATCATGTTATTATTTTGATGTTGCTCTTTTCCTTCCTTATGAAATGGAATAGTTCGGTTATCAGAAGCCACTTCAAGTGTTTTTTCTGTATATGTCATAATTCGAATAAAAATAGCATTCATGGAGGTTTCCTTCGGAGCCATTGGTAAAACACTCCATTGTGGATCTCTGTCAAGATATCTGAAAACTTTTTCTTGGCTTCTGGCTTTGAACAACGTTTTAGAGTAACAACAAGGCTTCATTGTGCACTGAAATTTCTGTAAGGCAACATTCATTCAAGTGTTGATCTGCATTTCACCTTCCAAGAATAACAACAGTTATTTATATAATTTTATCCATGTTTCTGTTTTTTCCTATCCATTTCACCCTTTCACCCCACCCCTGCTGAAACACTGTAGCTTGTTTGGGATGGGGGTGGGGTGCTATGCAGGGTATATACAAGTACAGATGTTTTTCTTTTTTTTCCCCCTGGTCTTGCTGTGGAATAGACAGACCGGACCTTTTTCTTATTAACAATATTATTTAAAAGTTTGCAATTTAATATCACTTAATATCATTTCTAAGTAATGGAATAGGCCTCCATAATGTGGATGTGTTTATTGACCAGAGGGTAAGCTTAATTCAAATTAGGATGACCACAGAAGACTAAACTCGATGATAAAATGCACAACCCTAGAAATGCTTAATTATTTCAGCTAAAATCTGGACCACAGCTCAATAAATAGATGGGTATCAGTATGTCTCTCATGAAATTGGAATTTTCTGTGATCTTTAATGACCACCTGAGTCAATGAAACTGTGGGACTAACTGTTCAATCCTTATTGAGAACACATTGCCAATGGCTTGAATAAAGCTGCATGGAATGTAAATATTCATACCCTTATGATAATATGTGCCAGCTATTTTAATAGCTATTTTAGCAATTAAAAAGTCTTATGTTTCTTTTAAAAAATAATTTTAAAATAGAGTGCCTATGTACTTCTAGGTTTATATAAAAATCATTATAGTCATGGTTCCAAGATCTTTTCTATGTTCAGTGGGAGAGCTAGTGGAAAGGGAGACAGAGCTGTGACCCAGCTAGAGATCAATATACAGCTGTGCTTTTATCCAGAGAGGAGATTGCCTTGCAGGGTAATTTATAAAGTGCAGAAGAACAAGGTGAATCCAGATCATTGTCATCACTCAGACTTTCAGAGAAATGAAGTTTGTACTTGGCTTTGGGTCTGTAAGCAGCTAAGTCACATGGCTGGTGCTGTTGTATATTCAGATGGCCAGAGGTGCAGCTAGTGACCAGAGGTGCAGGCAGAAAAGACTGTCCCTAATTTGGGCAACTGCCAAAATCTAGTCAGGATATCAGGATATTAGACCAAGAGAAAAGACTTTGGGTGCAGAGTGAGCCAGTAGAGGTCTTACAGATTCGCTAGAGAAATGCTGGTCTAAGCTTGGTTAACAAAATTAGACACAGAGGAAGGCAACATTTCAGAGGAGCTGTGTCTGTTCCCCTAGGAGCACACAGTGAGCCAGTGGTTTTAGTGCAAGTAGTTCCTTTGGAAGACCAAGGGAAACGAGTGGGAGGCGATGCAAGGGAGGCAAGGTGTGAACAGTGGGCATGTTATCAACAGGTACAGCTGGGGACAACTGAAGCTTAATCCTGATGGTACATTCTGGAAGATCATATAGAACATATCTCAGAGTTAATCTGCCTAGGGTTGAGGGAGCTGGGGTATTTATACACCACCATCTGTGACACTTCAAGTCTGCCATGCTGGTGGTGGTTCAGGCTCTCCTAAAGAGAGAGAGAGATTCATTATGAGGGATTGTTTCACATAATTATGGAGGCTGAGAAGTCCCACAGCCTGCTGTGTACAAGTTGGAGACCCTGGTAGGTCCAGTCCAAACCAGAAGGCTTGAGACCCAGGGGATCTAATGATGTGAATCAGTCTGAGTTTGAAGGCCTAATAACTGGGGAACCCATAATGTAAATCCTGCTCCAGATCTGAAGGCTTGATAACCAGTAGCTCCAATGTCCAAAGGCAGCAGATGATGGACATCCCAGCTCAAACAGAGAGAACAAATTTGTACTTCATCCACCTTTTTATTTGATTTGGAACCTAAACAAATTTGACAATACCATCCATAATGATGAGGGCTATCACCTTAACTCAGTCTACTGTTGTGAATGCTAATCTCATCTAGAAATATCCTCTGAGACACACCTAGAAATAATGTTTTACCAGCTTTCTAAGCATCCCTTATCCAATCATCTCGATATATAAAATTAGACATCACACTACAGGCAAAGAGAAAATAACTAAATAGAGGAGGAAAAGACAGAGTGGACAACTCATCTTTTGGGAAATGCTTGCCTCTTCTCCCCATGCCCACCCCAACCCCAACCACAATAGTAGGGTAGCAAACAGGTCTACAGTGGCAAAAGGCAGAAGGTATTAACACATATTACTACTGCTCCACTCCCCTCTAGAATTTTCCAAGAGGATATTGGAAGGTTTCCTGAAGTCAAATGCAACTGCCAGGATTCAACTGAGACCTGATTTCCTTGAAACTGATTTACTGACATAAACACAGCCTAAGATGTAAAATAAACTTTAAATGATCAATTAAGTCCACTAGATTGTCACATTTAGCCTAGAATTCTACATCAAAACACGGAAAATATGCACGCAGCCAAGTGGTTGAAGAATGATAGTTGAGGAATGAACATCTAATTGATATGAAAAGGGTAACTTTCCTTTTTTCATTGAATGAACCATTGTAAAGGTACCTCTAACTTTAGGAAGTTTTTCACTTTATGTATGTCTTTATTTCAGAATGAAAAATTTTGAAACCAGTAATTTAGCATTTTCTCCTAAGAAAAATTATGGAGATACCAGTGGACTTGCTGCATATGTGGCCAAAGAAATAGACCCATCGATCAGCTGGGAGGACGTCAAGTGGCTGAGGGGACTGACATCACTACCAATTGTAGCAAAAGGCATTTTGAGAGGTTTGTTTATATCTCCACTTGAGTTCACACTGATTTTATGATCCTTTGTGGCTAGATCATGATATTTTTAAGGGAAAATTAACATGGAACTCTAAGGAGACATTCTGTCTCTCAATTCTCCCTTTTGATGGTAGGGAGTAAGTATTTTTTCATTCTTGGGTAATATACTGAAGAAGAGCTGGGCTTTCATGAGGTAAGAAATTACCTTTTTAAAAAGTATTGGGATGCTGTTGGTCTTATTTTGGAGCTGTCACTGAATCATGGAGCTTGGCAAGATCTAGGTAGAAGTTTTGAGGTTTCGAGCTGCAGCCTTCAGCCCAAGAACCCCCAACAGTGATATTAAGACAGCCAGACCCATTTTAAGAGGCTTTTCTATTTTTCTCCTGTTCCTTGCAAGTACCAATGACAAGACTGAATTTTCAGTGTGGTGAATCCCACATCACCTCCCTGTAAAGAATGGTTGACTAGAACATTAAAATCCTCAAATGAGGTGGATATTAAGGAACTTAACGACTTCCTAGCTCTCAACATGTAGTCAGATCCCACAGGAAGATACCAATGTCTATAATAATTTGGAGTGTAAATGTGTTCACCCACAAAAATGTTTTCTTGCCTTTGAAAACATTTTTTTCAAGCTGGTTTTATAGATAACTGCCAAAAACATTATTTTAAATGGGAATGTTTAAGTAAGTGCATCTGGGGTGAGAGATTCTATTAACTCATCTCACTGTTAACAATGACTTAGAATAAAAACTTTTTCATAAATTTTACTTGAATATGTGTGAGTCACCTGGTCCCTACCTATAAAACTATAGATATGCCCCTGGCCTTATCTACTTAATCTTAAGTACACAGAAATGATGTGAATAAAAGTAACAGAATGGGCCCAGCAAAGCTTTAAAGTAGTGGAGATATGTTTGTTTAAGTCCAGATCTATCTTAATCTGTGCTTTTAAAAAATATTGTTACACTCTATCCTGTTGATCATTGTCCTAATTCAAAATTTCTGTGGATTATACTTTAGTGAGTATATCCTGGCATTACAGAAGCCTTTAAGCAAGTTGAAATTTCACTTACCTTGCTCACACCTACATGGTTATTCATGATTGTTAGTGCTACTTTCTGTGTATTTCACAGGTAGGTACTAAAGAACGTGAACCTGAAGGTTCTGACTCACTCATTCATTCATCTGTTCTCTTGTTTGCTCACTCAGTCGTTCACTTTGTAATCATTTATTTTATTTACCATGTGCTTAAATTTGAAAAAATAACGATAGGAATTTGACATCTTTGGCTAAAAAGGAGAGCCTGTTCTTAGAGGAGACAGACATACAAACAAGAATTTGGGTGCAATAAGATGTTACAGGCGCTGAGATAAGAGTCTATGCAATGTATAGATGGGACTTAAAATCAGGCATGGGCCCTTATGAGTGCATTAGGAAGGCTTCACTTACAGAATGAAAGATGATGCTTGAGTTTTGCTATGATATCGGCTCAAGAGACTCTTTTCAGACTGAAAATGTGGCAGAATAAAGCATTTATGAGTAACAATTTATAAAGTATATAAGTCATAGTAGAGAAGTAGACTATAAGATGTTTGAGAATCATTAAGGATCTTGATCAGGGAAACAACCTCATGAGATTAGCATTTAAAAAAAATCATGCATTTTATAATAGGCCTAATGGATGGAGGTGGCAAAATGGTGGTCAGGGAGGACATTTAAGAAACACTTGTTGCCTAGGCAAGGCATGATTGTGAGTAGCTGAGGGAACTTAGCAGGTGTACTTGAATTAGACAATTAATATAGTTTCAAGTATTTAAACTACTCTCATCCCAGAGGTGGCCCCAGGCAACTGGCTTCAATCACCAAGGAAGAATCAAATGGTAGTATAGTCCCATATTTGTCTAAGTTAAATAGGGAACAAATATAAGAATGAGGTTATTTAATAACTCAACCGACTTTTCAATGGAGATTCCCAATATATATCATCTTCCACGACTTTGTCCTCTGGATATGATAAAAATCTATTTAATTAGAGTTTGCCATCATGTGTCAAGTTGAAAAATACTTTGGTTTCTGAAACTTCATTCTGTGGCCATCTTACCTAGAACCACCACCATTGCCTCTCTTTTCTTCTCATCCATATCGGTCATGTGACTTGTTTCTACAGATTTTCATAATGTTTTGCACATAGCAGATAGCCCAAATGTTTATTGAATAAAACCCTCAGTGAAAACTATACACGTCTATATAGTTGGAGAGAACTCAAAAGCAAGAGAAAGAGAGATGGGGCATCTGGCATTTGAAATGAAGTAACTTATTTATCCATGTGCAGTTTACACTGTCCAGTTTTTTTGGTAACTATTTGTTCCATTTATTTAACCAACAAGAATCATTCTATGACAACAGCCATCATGTAGCGCATATGCTCAGTCTGGAGATGGAGGAGGGGCAAGGGCCAGGGCAAGTTCTGGGAAATCTAGTTGTCACTCTTTCACAGATCTTCAGGAACATGAACTCCTGAGAAACTGGAAAGACCTCAATGAAACATGCCCCCCTTACCACCATTTTAAGAATTGTATTTTAATGAATGCAAATTGGAATGCAAGATGCAATATTTTACTGTAGAGTTAAATGCTGCCCTTGGAAAACTTCAACACCAACCCCAAACAAATATTTGAGGCCCGATTTGGTCTTCACCAGAACTCATGCTAACAAATGACTTTTTGAGCAAAAGCACAGTGCTTTTTAGAGATTTTTTAAATTTAAAAAATTTTTAAATTAGGCTGTCTCACATCCAGTGGCTTTTTATTTCTCAGAAATTGTTCTCTAACTAACTCTTTTCCTATATATATATATATGTTTTCCAAAATATCTCAAAGAATATTCACTCAATGTTTCAGACTGTGTTCAAAACTGCTGCCAGATATCTAGGATTTAGTTACTAAAGTCCTGTAAGATAGCACTGTCTTAGGTCAAGGGCTCCAAGGGCTTGAGAATAAATCTTGAGTACTTATATTTCACTTTGGTATTTTAGATTAAATATGTATTAATAAGGTAGCAAACAGTGCTATTCCTTATTGACAGTTGTATTTATCATTTAATATATTAACTGGCAAATTAACCATTTTGGAATACCATAGTAGTAAATACTTAATGCTTAATGAAAATTAATTCATAATTCATGAACATTTTGCTAAGTCAGAACATTTTGACCCCTCTATTAAAGCAGCATTTCTCTCCAACATGTAAAACTTCAGACAAGGTTTCATAATCAGCTAGTGAAGAGGGCTCATATCTGGCTATGAATTATTCTTACTCTTGGCTTCCCTAGATATTCATGATCCTATCTTCGAGCAAACCATTCTGCCATTTCCCCCTACATTCCCAGCACTGCCTGGAAGCACATGGAAAACCACTTGAAATGATAGAAGATAACAAACTGTTACTTAAGTAGCACTGACTTCAAGTGAAAGGCTTTTATAAAGGTAATCTTCACTAGGATGAACATTTAATGTTATAAACAAAATTCAAACGGACTTGCAGAAAGCACCCAGCAAACGAATTTTCCTACACCTGCTCATCTTACTTTATACTCCCCACACCATCAGTGGAAAACAATAATAATAGTTAATGTTTATCTGAGTGCTCAGTGTGCGTCAGGCACCTTCTAAACCTCAATCAATTAATTTAACCCACAAGCCAATCTTACATGGATTATTATCCCCAGTTTATGGTTTAGGACACTGATGCTCAGAGAAGCTAACTCTCCACTTACATTGGAAGCAAGCAGCAGATAGGAGATTCAAATCCAGAAGGTCTGACCAATAAGCATAAGCAGTTAATCACTTTTTAATACTGTATAGGATCAGTTTATTGATAATATTCAATTTCTCAAAACACACATTGGAACTACATATATATGTATTTTGACTTTGGATGTTAGGTTTCATACATACATATAACCAGAGCAAACCTTAACAATGTCAAATGCATTTTACATTGCATTAAGGCTGTATCTAAAGGGAACCATTTTTCCAAGCACAGTTTAAAATGACAATGTATTGGCCTTATGGTTCAAAATGACAGACTGAGTACCTCTTACATATCCTCTTATCAAACCTGAGACACCACTGAAATTAAGGTACAGAAATACAAAAATACATAAGACGTATGACAGTAAAGCAAAGGAAGATGAGGGGCACAAAGAGCAGAGATTCTTCAAAAAATTTATGAGAGAAACAAAATGTATGAGAGCATATTGACAGGAAAAAATATAAAGAAAACTGCCCCTCAAGACAGGCTCAAGGGGAACCCTAGAGGAGACAGGGGCAAATTATATAATGGAATGTCTGAGAAGCCACAGCTGCCAGTCTGCAAGTGTGACAGAGATGGGGGATGAGAAGTGGAGGCTGAAAGCAAGGGGATTAATTGTAGTTCTGTTTGTGCAGCTATTACACCAGCCAGGAATCCGGTCTCCCTTCCTCACCTCTTGTGCAACATGGGTAACTTGGCGAAGTAGTTTGGTCTGTCCAAAGAAGTGAATAGATGGCTGGACAATTTATGGGTGGATAACATTTACAATATGATACAATGTTGTCCTCATTCTGACACTGAGGAACAAACAATCCAATAAACCGTTACTTAACATTCCTTGTTTAGTCCCACATGGAGCTCCAAGAAAGAATTTCTACTCCAAGCAAACACTTGGAAGGAAGGAAATTCATCTGCCCTGGGAGCTATAACAGTCTTTCTTCCTTAAATATAAGTGGAAAATTGAGCATCATGGGGCATATCAGAAACAACAAAATGTAAAAGACCAAAATTAATCCAGGGAAGAGAAGGGGAAAGAGATAAAACAGGAAAAAGAACCTTATGCACTCCAAATGATAGACCCAGAGAAGTTGAAAATATACCTAAATAAGAAGAGTCTGCCATAAAAAGTAAATCAAAATATAAAAAAGAGCTCCCAAAGATCAAAAACATGATTTCTGGAATTAAAAACGAAATATTGTTTGAACAATAGAGTAAATGACATTCTCAAATGTAAAGCTACAACAAGCAAAAAGAAAAACAATATGATTAAATGAAAGAGAGTCTGGCAGTCCCTTTAAAATGTCCAATATCCAGCTGACAGAGGCTTCAGGGGGGAAAATAAAAGAAAGAGGCAGAGAGGAAATTATTAGGCAGAGACACAGTCTGAATGCTGGAGTCATAAGCCATTACACTGAAAATACAAATCATAGCTTATTACATCCCTTATGTAATTTCAGAAAAATAATGTGTATAAAGAGAGGAAAACATAGCACAATTTACTTATGAAAGAATGGGAGTCAGTTGGCATCAATCTTGTCAACAACAATGGGTACTAGAAGGCAATGGAGTAATGTCTTTAAGGTTGTAAGGTGAAGGATTTTTCAACCTAGAATATTACATCTAAGCCACTTATCAGACACAGAAGAAGTCATTTAAGTGTCCTGTAAATTTACCTCCCATGGAGCCTTTTTAATGAAGTTACAAAGGAATGTACTACGAACAAATGAGAATATAAACCAAATGAAGTCATAAATTAAACTATGATAAAGTCAACCCTAGAGAGAATAGGAGAAATCTTATAAGATGAAGGTCAGTATTGAGAGTAACCAGGGCAGTGTAGAATGAGAAGTTAGAGGATTCATGAGGAGTGTCTCCAGAGGGAAAATGAATGATTTGAATTCTTCAGATGGAATAATTGAAAGGTTTGAAGAACTTGAGAATACTCTAAAGTCTCACAATAAATCGAGAACAAAGAAAAGAAAAGAAAGACAATTAGATAATCAGGGGGAGAAAGCTGTATCATAAAACACATATGGTCCAAATATGAAGCAAGATTAAACTGTAAAATGTGAATCAATCAATGGGCTGGGTAAAAGTCATCTTTCAATCTTGATACTATCTAGGGCCTTTTTCCTCCAAGTGACTCAGAAGTTTCCATTGAGATCCCACACAGGATAGAATGCATGCTGGATTAAAACAGGTGGCCAAAAATAGCATCATAGAAACATTATGTTTTATATCTTAATATGAAATAGATATGGAACATCAGTCATATATTGAGTCTATAACAAAATGCAACACAGGCTTACAGGTGAATAGATAACATACAAAGTAGGTTGTTGATAAGTACTGGCAATTCATATATCAGAACACCTTTCATACTATTTCATTGCATTTTAGGGCTTGTCATAGAGTTCCTTAAAGATGAATGTGAACAACAACATCATGACATGATGGCCTGGTCAACTTTTGTGTGCCATAACAAAATACCACAGATTGGGTGGCTTAAACAGCAGAAGTGTATTTTCTCACATTTTTGGAGGCTGAAAATCCAAGATTCTAGCATAGTTAGTTTCTGGTGCAGGCTCTTCCCTTGGGTTGTAGAGGCTGCCTTTCCACTGTGTATTCACATGACCTCTCTGTGTGAGTATGGAGAGAGAAAGGGAGCATATATATTCTCTGGTATCTTCTGATAAGGGCACTAACACCACCACGAGGGTCTCACCCTCAGGACCTCATCTAATCCTAAGTACTTCCCAAAGATCCCGTCTCCAAATACGCTCACATGGCCAGTTACGGCTTCAACATGTGGATCTTGGGGAGGATGCAAACATTCAGTCCATGAAACATGGGTTTAACATTTTCATATAACTTTAGAAGAAAAATAATAACATGATATTTAAAAATGGGTATATTTTTAAACTAGTATTTCAAGAAACACAGTTTGGAAATGTTTTACCACAAAATTTTTGAGCAATCAGAATTACAAATTGTCTGGTGAATCGTTTTTCATTATTCTTAGTCACCCCAGCCTTTGCTCACCATTGCTGAATTTATAAATATGCCATGTTTCCTATCCATCTGCTTAAGTGTCCAAAATCTGCCTTTTCCTACAACTTTGAACCAATTATTTTTGAGTGTTAAATTTGAGAATCAGTATTACTTTCATGATTCGGTTAGCAAATGGTTTGCTATTTGGAGCATGCTGAAAATAATAGGTTAAATATAAACTATAAAAAGCTGGTTGAAAATTAACTTATGAGAACTTTAATCTATTTTCAAAGTATATTTCCAGAACTCAATATATTTTGTAACGTAATTTGAAACATGATTGAGGCATATAATTTTAATACTACATTTTTTATATATTTCAATGGGTGAAATAAATTTAATTATAAAACAATGTAAATTGGTTACTGAAATTGTAACTTTGTATTAAAGAATGTTTTTGAAATAGACTTGTTCATTACCTGTTACACTTACAGGGTTTGCTACTTATACATGCTCTTATGCTATCCCAACTGTAGAGGAGTAATTTTGGTAAATGCTAAATGGTATGTATGATCTCATTAATAATAATAATAATAATAAAAATACTAAGCAGGAGTACTTCCTTATGAGAATAAATAAATTTTAACTGCATGTCAATTTGCAGTCTATTGGTAATTTTATTTTGTAATTAGTCATAAGCACTAATTTTCTTTGGCAGAAACAAACCATCATTACTATCCTAGATATAACCCATGGGTGTATTTCTATGCTAAAGGTTCTGAGCAAGGTACATATATGTGTGAGGTCAGGCTTCTATTGACTGGAATGCTCTAACTCTAAACTCAAGCCTTCTGTTAAGTAGCCTTTTCTATATGATGGTTGTCCTGCTTTTTCTAGGTGATGATGCCAGGGAGGCAGTTAAACATGGTCTGGATGGGATTTTGGTGTCGAATCATGGGGCTCGACAACTCGATGGAGTGCCAGCCACTGTGAGTTCCAGCAAATGCTGGGATTTTTCTTTGGAGTTCCCATTTCCATCAGTTTTGACTATCTCTGTGTCTGCCTCTTCTCCGTGTATATTTTTGTGTGAACAGTGAAGGTAAAAATATGTGTGAATATATGAGATCTTGGATTTTAAGTTTAGTGGCATATAACTACCTAAGCCAGATCCTTTATTAGTTCAACACATTTATTTATAAACTTGTAAGAGTCCCTGTTAAATAATGTCATTTGTGGGTAGGTATTATTCTTCTGTTCAATACGTATACTGTAAATTGGAGTAAGAAAGAAGTGTTTATGCCATGAGAGCCCAAAGAAGAGTTGCTAACAGACAGTTGTAGTTACAAAAGGCTTAGTTGGAGTTTGAGATCATTGGTACAATTGTCACAAGAAGCCAAAATGAGGGAAAGAGGAATTCCTGTGGATGTGGGGATTAAGGAGCTTCAGAGAGCAGGTGGGTGGGTGGGGAAAGGAGATGGACATCCTGTGGCCTGGATGAGGGGAGGTCCACTGCACATACACTACCCTGCTTGAGTTGTAAACTATCTTGGCTGCACATTAGAATTACCTGAGGAACTTTAAAGAGTCCTAACGCTTAGGCTGTACCCTAGATCAATTCATCAGACTCCCTGGGAGAAGCCGGCATAGGCACCAGTGTTTCTAAAGCTACCCTGAAGATTCCAATGTGCATCTATGATTTTTGTACACTATGCACACACTGTTAAACAAATCAGAATCCAGAACCTAGATATAAAAGTAAACTAAGTTGGCTGGAAAGGTATGGGACTGAATAAAACCTGTAATGGATAGCAGTTAGCCCCAAGAGGTCCATGAGCCACAAAGACCAACAGAGGCACTGGGGTAGATTTTAAGATCAGGAATTGGGGGCCCAGAAATGAATCAAAAGTCATGGAGATAGACACATATCCCAGAGAAGGTTTCATGGATCCATGATTCAGAATGGTGGCCAAGAGCTGTAGGTGGGGTTAAAAAGTAGTTTCCTTACATGCTGCCCACCGTGGGGACCTAACCTTGGCTAAAAATTAAGTTCATGTCAAGGTCTTTACTTTCAAGGTAATCATGGGGCCTAGATGAGGCAATGGTGTTGCAGCTGCCTTTCACCTCTGCTCCATCCCTGTGTGGACCTTCTGTTTTTAGAGGTGTGGCCTAAATGTGTACCAGGAAGAGCTGGATGTGTTTGGGAAATCAATTTGGTTTGCAGTGTCTGGTGGTGGTAGGGGAGTCCTGGGGAATGTGTCTGCTCAGACAGGTAATGGGGGGGTTTCTTGAATATTTTAAGTAATTGGATATGCAATAAAAAAAGCCTTGATTTAGTAGCAGTGAAATAGGAATTTGGCATAACAGGAGGCAGGAAGACTAATTAAGTGGTCTGGATAATTAAGATGGACAGAGAAAGAAAGAGGGGTCTGAACTACAACAGAGCATAGGGAATCGATTTCCACTCCAAACCAATATTCTAGAATCCAACTTATTATAGGCAAATTATGCTAGCATCACGTAACAAAACTTGAAAAATGTATTTACAAAATAATATAGATGGATTTTCCATACCACCATCTCTGAACTGAATCATCATTATGCATTTCATCCCATTTATCAGAATGATTCAGTCATGGTAAGTGGATGGCTTTAATCAGGATGACCAGTGAATTTATTCAAGCAACTGGAAGTAGAGCAGAACAAATAATTTAGTCAAGCAGGAGTGGATTGTTGTTTCATGGGAATAGCAGGTTAACTTACCTGAATCCACAGACCAAGTGTGTGGGTCTTAGAGCAGACTAAATGATGGTAGGGCGCTGTTTGGCATCCATATTTGTACCCACAGCTTTTCCTTAAGGCACTAGTGGTGGGAATGAACCTCATCTGTGCACACTGAGGAACTAATGACAGAGTCAAGAATTTCAATGACAAAACTGGAGGTTTTCAAGCCTTCCCAATTCAGCTTTACATATAGAGACCCATTTTTGTAATTAATACTGAATGTTGCCAGCAAGTAAATAGAGGTGGAGAATGAAGGCCTGCTCTGGGCATGAGGGAGAAGCTGGTCCCATCCCAAGGCCTCTGTGCAGATTTATATGTCTCTTGTGCATGGAGACATAGACCTAGTGTGCAGGTCAAATTAAGTTTGTTTTCTAAAAATAAAATCTAAATCTACTGAAATCAAATCTAACTAGGTTTTAAGGGAAAAATATCTAAATGCTGTGGTTTATTTCCCTCTGGCTGAGGGGATATGGAAACTTATCTAAAAAGGCTTTTTGAGCTGTGGTCTCAGAGACTGGTTTTAAAAAAATAATGACCCTCCCCTTTGCATGCTGTGTGCGAGAGAGGAGATGCTTGCTTGAGTGTTGCCTCGTACTTTAGAGCAAATTTAAGACCAATGATCATGACAGAAATGTGAGAAAGGCTTTGGTTTATGGTGAAGATGTTTTTCCCTTAGTGTGTGGGTTTTGAGGTGAGTGGTAGAAAGTTAAAAATTAAGTTCATGTCAAGGTCTTTACTTTCAAGGTAATCATGGGGCCAAGATTGGTCTTGAAGTTGTTCAAGAACAGTATGACAGAATGCAATCAATTTCCCAAATCCATAGTACTGGACTATCTCAAATTGAGGTCTAAAGACAAATTCCCTGGAGTCTTTGAACTCTAGAAGCATCTACAAGCATTTCTTCCTCCACTTTTTCTTTTTTGTTTTGATGCTAGCTGGGCCCAATCAACCTTAAGTTTAAAAATATATGACATTCTTTCCCAGTGAAAATTCTCACCTGCAAAACTCATAAAATAAGTATTTGTGTTGTTAAGTCAGGTGTTTCCAAAACTGAGTCCTTTGCCATGTTCTGTGAGATCTAAGAGATTTTATTGTTCCTTTGAAAAGAGATCCATGCAATTCTACCTTTGAGAAACACCTGATGTATCAGTTAGCTTTTGCTATGTAACAACCACTCTGAAACATACTGGCCAAAATTCAATAGCCATTTATTCATGTTGAATTTTGGGTGTTGGTAATTTGGGCTGAGATCAGCCAGAAGGCATTTTTTTTCTCTTGGCTGGGCTCAATTGTAGGTGTCTGCAGTCAGCTGCTGGGTCTACTAGGACAGGCTGGTAAGATGGCCTCAGCAGGGACAGCTCTGCATTATTTCACATCTAGGGCCTTAGACAGGCTAGTTCTCATAAGGTGACAGGTTTCCTAGAACTAAATGCAAGAATGCAAGGCCTCTTAAGATCTAGGCTTAGAATAACCACACTGTTGTTCTCACATTCTGTTGGTGATGGCCAGTAACAAGGCTAGTTTGGGTTCAAGGGATGGGAAAATAGACTCTTCCAGCCCATTTCTCCCACATGATAGGAAGAGCTGAAATGTCACATTCAAAGAAATAGAGATAGGAAGGGAAATAATTGTAGCCATTTTGCAATTGCAAACACACAGCCAAGCCTGTGTGGACCAGTGATTTTCTAAGCCTGCCCAGTAGAACCACCACAACAGGGCTTCCTGGTGAAGTGTGATAGGTGGGCTAGGGTAGAGGGTCAAAGGAGGATTTATGGGCAGGGTCCTGGACTCTGTCTTCTTTGATTTTAACTAAAGCAGCTCTGGCTTTATCTGCTTTTCTTTATGTTCAGGTGCTTTGGTTTGAAACATTTGAAGGGTTCTATGCTTAGTATGTCAGAAATCAGTAGTACAGCAATGGATGCTATGGGAAGATAGAAAGGCAAGAGCTCCCTGTGAGTAGAAGTTTTGTGGGACAAGGAGCATCCTGGAAAGAGTGTGGCTTGAGCAAGAACAGGAAAGAGGAGTCTCTTTGTGAGTAGGATCCTTGTAGGATATTTTTTTCTGATCCCTTGAACTGCCTGATGCAGTGTCTAGAATACACCAGGTCCTCAGTAAAGTTTGATTAGTCAATGAATGGATGGATGAGTGAGCAGCAGTACACTGGTATCTTACCGTCTTTGCCTGTAGATGAACCCCGCTGGAGTAAGCCCACAATTAACTGAAGAACCACTAAGCAAAGAACAGCTAAAATGAATGGTCTCTTAGATATGTAGCAAACTGAAAAGAGGAAACATAAAAGTCATGAAATAGTAAATTTGTTTAGTATGTTTATTTTTTAAATCTCCTCTGATCAGAATTATTCTCCAAAATATATAGCCAGTAAAACTGCTGCTTCAAAAGGAAAAAGGGGGAAGGTAGAAATGTTCAGTAACAGACAGAAAATATCATCATCCACAGACACATGAAACACCAATATGGTCTCTGTTTTACAACCCAGGATTCACATTTTAAGTATCCTTATTAGTTTCCTTTTAGGCCAGGCTGGTCACTGGAAACAACCTAAACAGACTTGATTTGCGTGACTTCGAAAATGTGTGTTGAACCCAAGCTAGCTAATATTTTTCTTTGGTTCTGGTTTCAAATGGGGAAATATGCTTAATTATAGCTTGCATCATCGCGTGGAGATTGTAACATTTATATGTTGATGTAACTTGCCTGACTGTAAAAAGAGGACTATGTATAGGTAAAGGGACATATGTAAATGGATCCAAGGCATGTTTGGCAAGGCAGAAAAGCCAAAAGGGAAAGGGGAAAATCACATTACCTGCCAAACATTTCAAGGCCGCGTGCCAAATGTTGCCTTCACTTCCTCCAAATCTGTAGCCGGGTTTGGTCTTCAGCCTTTTTACATAAAACTCTCTTTAAGTTTAGGCTCTAAAATTTTAAGGGAGAAGCAGGAAAGCCTTTGAGGGATTTGAGCACAATTATTTCTTAAAAATAAAAACTGTACTCAGGGGTATAGTAGCTCCTTCAGCATGCATTTTAAAAGGGGGTTGGACTTAATTTTGTATTTAAATATTTTGAGATGATTTTTGCATGCACAGGGTAATTTCTACAGATTTTGACCTACAGATCATGGTGGGAATGGTTTCCATTCCCAAGTGCAAAGATTTACATCAAGGTAGCCAACTATATCAGCTATTAGTTATTAATGGTATTGGCTATTAGCTAACTGTATTAGCTATTGCCACATGATGCTGTAAAACAAAAGTTTCCAAACTCAGTTATTGAAACCAACAAGCATTTTGTCCCATAAAGCTTTGTGTCAACTTGGACTTGGTACTGGTTAGGTGGCTGCGCTCCAGGTTTCGTGTCCAGCTGGGTTAGCTTTGCTTCCTGAGTGTTTATCCTGGGGCCCTAGCTAACAGGGAAGCACTGCCCAGAGGATGCGCCTCTCATGGGAAATGGCACAGGTGCAAGAGGAAGTTGAAATGCGTGAGGTCGTTTAAGGTCTATGCCTGGTTTTAAGCACTCTGCCACCTCTATCCATGTTTTTGGTCAAAGTAGGGTTGCAAAGGCCAAGGTCAATGTCAAGGAGTGGGCAAGCACCCTCTTTCAGTGGGAAACTCTGCAAAGTTGCCTTGGAAATGGAGTGGCTTCAGAGCACTGCGAAGGACCTGGAACAACAACCCCACCTACTAGATCAACCTCTATGAGAATCTTACATTCTCTTGTGCTGATATAAACCCATCACCATTTGCCAGTCCAGATGTGGACCTGCTAGATACATATAGTCATATTCCTTTAAAAGCAAGAGAAATATTTCCATGGAGAGTTCTCAAATGTATGGCTGAATACAAAGTATGTTGGACAGGGATATGAGAGATGTTTTTCACTACTAGCTGTGTTTGCATTTTTATACACTGCTGCTTCCACTATCGAGTGAGCATGGACTTTCAGTGAGTAAATAATGTTCAGAATAATTTATATGGCAAGATACTTCATTTATGTATCTTTTAAAAGATAGCTATAGAAGTGCATCAAGTGTTTTTAAATTACGTTTAATTTTTTTTAATGAGGATTTTTGAATTTGACTATCAGGAAGTAAAAAAGAAACAGACTTTGAAAGAAAGATAAACCATTCAATTCCAAATTCAGGTAGTGTTTTAGTTACTAACATTTGCACCACTTTTGCCTTCAGGAGAGAAGTCTTTTACTGTTGATTCTATACCTACTTAGCTTCTTTCACTCAAAACCCTTGTTAGTGGGATGATCAGTGGAGACTGAGTTGGGTAACAATGCACCATGCATCTGTCACAGTCGTGACCTCTTCTCGCCACAGATCGATGCTCTACCAGAAGTCATGGAGGCTGTGGAAGGGAAGGTGGAGGTCTTCCTGGATGGGGGTGTGCGGAAAGGCACCGACGTTCTGAAAGCTCTGGCCCTGGGAGCCAAAGCAGTGTTTGTGGGGAGGCCAGTCATCTGGGGCTTGGCTTCGCAGGTAATTGGAGGACAAAGAACTAAATGTATAACACAGGATGATTTGACAGTGAAATAAATATGTGAATCAAGTCAGACTGACTTACCCCAGAGATCTGTATCTTTTACTTGCTTAGGGAGAGAAAGGTGTTCAGGATGTCCTTGAGATACTGAAGGAAGAATTCCGGTTGGCAATGGGTCTGAGTGGTAAGACTTGTCATCTCATTGATAACTTTTTTTCTCCTACTGGTCGCTAAGCCAGGCTCCCTGGGAGGAGAAGGGAACTTGAGGGGAAGAGGATGGAATCATTCGGGCTGTAATTAAATTTGAGGTGGGCTCCCTATTTACAACTCTGGTGCAGAGCACTCTCTGAACTGAGGAACTCTACAGTGTGCATGATCTGTAGTAGTCACACAGACTCCGTCCTTGACCAATCTTACCAGGGACATTTTGGTGAGTGTCAGTACCAAAGGGTGAATGCTATGTTTTACTCTTCATCTTATAACACATGAACAATAAAATGAATCGGCTAGTTAGCATCTCTATTTGGATGTCTAAGTGACATCTCAAACTCTACCTGTCCAAAACTGAACTGCTAACTTTTCCTATTAAACCTGCTCTGTCCACAGAAAAGGCTGGGTGGGGTGAAGGGGAAGTTCGCAAGGATGTCAGGCAGTCAGAATGATCTTGTTAAACATTAATTTGGATCATGCCACTCTTCTAATTGAAACTCACCAATGGCTCTTGGTTACTCAGAGTAAACGCCAAAGTCCTTACAATGGTCTACAAGGCCTTATGTGATTTGACCTCTGTCACCTCTCTGACCTCAACTCCTACTACTGTCACCTTTGCTTAATTCACCCTGCCCACATTTGCCTTCCCTGACTATGTCAAACGTGTTTCAGCATTGGGGCCTTTGCACTGGTGATTCCATCTGTCCGGGTGCTCTTTCCCCAAATACCTACAAGGCTAACTCCCTTACCTCCTTCCAGTCTTCACTTAATCGTACTTTCTCAAAGGAAATGGCCATCCATCCTCTCTCCTCCCACTCATCTTCCAGTGTTCTTTCCCTGTTATTATTTCATCCTTTTTCCATAGCAGCTATCACCTTCTATAGATCATCTATCATATAATTTACTGCTTAAATTACACACATTCTGTATTACCTGTTTCCTCTCTAGGGTGTGAGCAT
Source organism: Manis javanica (assembly GCF_040802235.1). Classification (NCBI taxonomy): domain Eukaryota; kingdom Metazoa; phylum Chordata; class Mammalia; order Pholidota; family Manidae; genus Manis; species Manis javanica. The sequence goes on along the minus strand of NC_133160.1, from coordinate 33,213,942 downwards.
GAGGCAGGAAGCATTACCTGTTCTCTTCACTGCAGTCCTCCCCAGTAGTTAGAATGCCTGGCACATAAACCATATTTGCTGAAGGAATGAATAAATAAATAATGCACCATTATTACTAGTGACTGTTTTGAATTTGACTCAGAATGGACCTCTAGATGCCAAGAATGTCCTTGAGTTAATTATCAACTTCCCCACTTCTGAAGGTAATGGGGGTTTCCATTTCTTTGTTCTGTATCACCCAGATTGTCCCTGCAGATAGATTTCCCGGGATCAATGCTGAATGTGTGTGGATGCAGCCTCAGTGAGAAGAATGCCTTCTGTGAATCCTTGCTACACATTTTAATTCACTACAGACATATCCTAAAAGAGAGCTTTCAGCCACTGACTCTCTATTAAATGTGGCAGAAAGAATATACTCTTTGTGTTAATAAAAATATGTGCCAGTCATCTTGTGTTAAGGACTGTTTAGGTAATAAAAATGGTCTCATGCCACATAAGATTTGGCAAGCCTACCTTGAATCATAAACCTTACATTTGTCAAGTTTTACATTCCTTGGGAAAACGATTACCTGCCTGATTATTATTGCATTCATTTCATATTAAATGTGTGCATTATTTTTTCAGGGTGCCAGAATGTGAAAGTCATCGACAAGACATTGGTGAGGAAAAATCCTTTGGCTGTTTCCAAGATCTGACAGTGCACAATATTTTCCCATCTGTATTATTTTTTTTTAGGCATGTATTACTTGACAAAGAGACACTGTGCAGAGGGTGACCACAGTCTGTAATTCCCCAGTTCGATACAAAGGGTGTCGTTCTTCTCCAACAAAATAGAATCCCTTTTAGTTCATTGCTTTTGACTTTTCAATGGGTGTCCTAGGAACCTTTTAGAAAGAAATGGACTTGCATCCTGGAAATATATTAACTGTTAAAAACAAAACATTGAAAATGTGTTTAGACAACGTCACCCCCTGGCAGGCTAAAGTGCTGAAACACAAAAGATATCCTTGGGTAAAATTGGAGGTAGCTAAGGCTGAGGTGAAAAGATAGTGACCTCACTGTTTATTGACCTGCATTGTGTTTGCACATCTTTAAAACAGTGTTCCAAAATTGTAAGCTCAGGTTCAAAAGGTTGGATGTGCCTGGAGAAATAGCCTGTTTGGATTTGCAACCCTGAGGAGGTGGCATTTGATAGAAGGGATGCATTGGTGGTAATTTGTCATTTTCTTGATACGTTTTCACACTGTGAGCTATGCTACTTCACTGAATATAGATTTCCATTCATGTCTTTAGTGTCTGAATATATATGATATTTTACAATATATTGCATTTTTATTGGAAAGAAAGCATTTCTTGAAAAGAATATATCTGGTCCATTTATAATAACATGGAACTCAACCATTTTAATCTCTGAACCCTAATTGCTTCCCTTTTCTCCTAATTCATAACCTTACTATTTCTCTTAGATGTTCTCGTTCCTGTTCTGTATTCTTTTGCCTCTTTCCCATTTCCCATTATATACAGGGTCCCCTACATCATTTGTGAGGATCATGCCAAATGAAATGTGGGCCCCTTGTTCAGAAGGCAGGAGAAAGGCCTTTTCCTTTCTTCTACAGTGTTTCTCTTATAGTATCTTTTATTTGCTACTTAATACCATATTTTCTTAGGTATGAGGATACTCCCATGGCAAGTATAGACCTGCACAGGTGCCTGAACCCTGCCTGTGCTCTGCCCTGACTCTTGTGCGCCTGTGTCCTGGATGCTGCCAAGGGTGGATGGCAATGCTGTTACTGGGCAGGTGGCTGAGCCAGCAGCCAAGGACCCATTCAGGGGAGGTAGGAAGATGGAGGGAGATGGGGCAATGTGTGACTCTAGGCTCCAAGCCTCCACAACATGTTCCACTGTCCCACTGGCCTTTACTTACAAAACATGAACTCAAAGATAAAATCATTAAGAATTTCAAACAACAACCATGGAGCGTTCAACCCAAGGGTGAGGCTCCATTCTGATCATGGAGGCCTGTGCTACTGCACTGGTAGCATGTCCACAAGGCCCTGGGCACATGACTTTCAGGTTTGTCTCCAAACCAGGCATTGGGTAGCCAAAGGAATTTTGAAATTGATTTTTTTCACCATCTCCCTGGTTGTTCCACCACTATGAGGTACTGAATGAAGCAATTGAGAGAATTACTTCCTTTAAATATGATTGCTATATTTTGTTTTACTCTTTTATTTCTATGTTTTATTATTCTCAAATCCATCTCTCTCTCCTTCCTTTAGATGCTAGGGTGTTCTTAAATACTATGATGGACACCAACATAGATCTTTCTTTCTGAAATTAGGTATCTAAACTGATTTTAAAAAGAATTACTTAATCTTGTAAGAAGGAATAGTTGTCCCTCAGTTTTTTCTGCAAATGCAAAGAGGGAATGTTACTGTCATATCATGTGATTGTTGTATAGTTTTCCAATTTATATCAATCAATTAATAGATATATAATAAACACTTCTTTGAGGCCCTGATTCAGAAATGCCTTTGTTGTTGTCAAAGACTGTCCACTTTGGCTGTACCATACTGTGTGGTTGGGTGGTGCCTTGCGAAAAAGTTGATAACTTTTCCAGCAAACGGAGATCCACACCTAGTGTTTTAAGTTTTATGTAAATTATGTAGGAATGGGGATCACTGGTCGTAATCTGTGCATTTCTGGACACTTTTATAACACCTAGAGCTATGCTATCTCTTGAAAGTAGATTTCCATTTTTTCTTTAGAATTGTGATATAGCTGAATGCTTTATGATATATATTGATTCCAAAACAAAGATATAAAGTTGTTTTTACTTTTTTTGGAGAATGTTTCCAGTCCCATTGTAACAGTCCTAAAACCAGAACTGTCTAAAGGCTAAGATAGCTTTGCCTTCAGAAGGCTAAGGAATGGGGCATATTGGTTGCACATCTGTTTCTGGGATTTTCTTACTTGAACCTGACAGTTCTTTGAGGCAGCCAGTTGACTTCTGTTCGGAGTTCCTTGAAATATGTTGGGAGAAGGGGTAATAGGAAATGGATAGGTTAATATAGGCCAGGTCAGCTTTTCTTGTATGTTATTTAATGTATCGAATGCTCCAGAGTAGTGCTTCTCAAGCTGTAGAGTACATCATAATCTCCTGGAAGGCTTGTTAAACACATTGCTGGGCCTTGTGCCCACAGATTCTGAGTAAGCAGGTTTCTGGCGGGGCCTGGAAATCTGCTTTTCTAACATACTTCCAGGTGAGGCTGATATGGCTCATCTGGGCATCATACTTTGAGGACCACCATTCTAGTCTAGAGCAAGAAGCAGCACTTCAGATTTGCCAAGTGGATCCTGTAATGAGCCAGTTGTTGGGTGTGGATCATGCCCCACCTGAAAAAGCCAACTTCTCCTTCGCCAGTTGGGTCTTTTGTTGCATTTTATTTCTTACTGAGATATAAAGTTCTTACAGTGAGGTGTGTAAAGAGCTCAAACCTAAGTGCATAGACAGATACACTTTATGTATAAACCCATGTGACCACTACCACCCAGACTGAGATATAGAGCATGTCCCTCATCCCCAGAAGTACTCCCTCTACCAGAAGAAAATTAATGCTAACTCCCATCACCACTGATTAGTTTTGGCTGTTCTTGAATTTCATACAAATGGCACTGTGCAGAAACTTTGAGTTTTGATTTCTTTTGCATAATGTATGTGAAATCCATTCGTGTTTTGAGTATATAAGTAGTTTGTTCTGTTTATTACTCTGTAGTAATCCAATGTACGAATGTACCACAATTTATCAGTACATTCTCTTACTGTTATATGTTTTGGTTGTTTGCAGTTTTTCTGCTGGAAGCTGATTCCAACTGGTTTTTGTAAAAATTTCAAATTCAGTGTTAATTTTTGATTTTTTGAGAAAAGCTAAACATGCATCTCTATTGCTCTGTAAAGATTGTAAATGTTGGCAAATACCGTTTTGAAGATGGAGCAGATCATGTTAAGAATGGCTGTGGCACCTGAATCACAGGTTCTCATCACCTGTAATATCTTGTCCTCACAGATGTTTCCTTCATGGCTAAATCAGTCTTAGGCCCCTACACAGGATCATGCCTGAGACATCTAACACTGGTGGGTGCCTGCCAGCAGAATTTGTCAGAATCTCTTTTGTTTAAACTTGCTTATATTCTGCTACCTGAAGAGTGTGGGTGGGTGTACAATAAACTTCCTTCTTTCTACCAGGGTTGGAGAACCAAGGTTCCCAGGCCTGTAGGAGTGAATCAGACAGTATTGAGGCTTTTTGGCATGAAGTTTGCAAACTGTATCTGTGTCATTGCTGTGTTACTCATTCATTTATTTATCTTGCCAAAATACTAGCGTTTATGAAACAGCTTTAGAGAGCTGTGGTAGATTAGTATAGCATGAACGGATGTTGTGGCTTGTTCTCAAATGGGGAGAAGACTTTTCGTTGTAAAATTCATAATTTATTTACTGTCTGATGGATTGTATTGCATATCAGTTGCATAGCAACAAAATAAAGTTTGTTTGTTTAGGTAAATCTGAAGGTTTCTTATAAAGGTAGAGGATGCATTCTGAATTTATATTTGCTTCATTGTACACTCTGTCACATGCCAATTATAAAATGACATCAGGATGAGAGTTTATTTTAGATAAAATAAATGTTAGCCCAAAGGATAGAAGGCTATTATTTATGTTTATGTAATGGAAAATATTATCTACTTTAAAAGATGCAATTTCCTGTCCTTATCCAAATCTAACTTGAGCAGCAGATACCTTCTTTCCTCCCTCATGTGGTTTCCTACAGTTGGCTGAGCAAAATAAGAAATGCTTTGTTTTATCCGGTTACCTATTTGTTTCTCTACTGTTAGTTTTCTGAATATCATTTTAGATAATGAGCATAGGTTCAACTGAAATTTCTCCAGGTTTTCCTCTGAAAACCATGAGTTCTGTTACCCTAAATGAAGCCAAAATAAGGGCTGGAATTCAAGTGAGCAATAAATTTTATTTTGTTTGTTGATTTGATTCAGCATCATTAGGGAAAACTTTCTGGCTACCTGTATTCTCTGGTTAGATCATCTGTATTTAAAACTGATTTGTTTTCCATGACAAACTCCTTAGCCTGTTTCTAACAGTGCGGTCTTCTTATTGATGGAGTTGTTCATGGTAATATGATTCACATTATTTGTTAGAGCTTCATTACTGTCCTTGCTGAATTCAAGTCCAGACCCACCTGCCTGAAAGCACTGGATTCATGATCCTGAAGATCTGAGTGACTAGTATAGTGAAAGAAACATTATCTAAGTTGAGGACTCTCAGATTGTCAGCTGTGGAAAGAGGACCCGGCATGGTGGAACATGTGAGAATGTGTTGTGAATTATAAATTGACATTCAAGGTCCTAATAATAATTACTGTCAGGAGAGATAATATAGCAAATACCAAAATGCATTTGTTTTTACATTACTTATTTCCAAAAATAAAAATTGTATTTTACCACATAGCGACAATTATTATTTATATTAGGTGAATACCATTTCAGATATTTCTGTATATGTTGTGTACATATAATAAACAACAGCTGGATAGATAGAAATGGCTTTACTAAAATAGGACTACACAATAGATGTTACATTTAACTAAATATTCTATTTTGTTCTAACTTGAATTTAGTAGAAGAAAAAGTGAAATTGAAGGAATTATTTAAAATTAAGGCAAATGCTTCTTTCAAAAAGAGGGTAAAAGTGCCTGCTCATGGTATTTTTTTTTTTTAGAGGGCATCTCTCATATTTATTGATCAAATGGTTGTTAACAACAATAAAATTCTGTATAGGGGGGTCAATGCTCAATGCACAATCATTAATCCATCTTAAGCCTAATTCTCATCAGTCTCCAATCTTCTGAAGCATAACGAACAAGTTCTTACATGGTGACTGAATTCTTACATAGTGAATAAATTCTTACATGGTGAACAGTACAAGGGCATTCATCACAGAAACTTTCGGTTTTGATAACATTATGAACTATAAACAATCAGGTCAAATATGAATATTCATTTGATTTTTATACTTGATTTATATGTGGATCCCACATTTCTCCCTTTATTATTATTATTATTTTTATTTTTAATAAAATGCTGAAGTGGTAGGTAGATGCAAGATAAAGGTAGAAAACAGTTTAGTGCTGTAAGAGGGCAAATGTAGATGATCAGGTGTGTGCCTGTGGACTAAGTATTAATCCAAGCTAGACAAGGGCAGCAAAACATCCACGGATGCAGAAGATTTCTCTTAAAACAGGGGGGGTGAGGTTCTGAGCCTCACCTTTGTTGATCCCCAATTTCTCACCTGATGGCCCCCCTGCGACTGTGCCTGTCTTAGGTTGTTCCTCCCTTGAGGAATCTTACCCGTCTCTGGCTAACCAGTTGTCTTCTGGGGCCATACAGGGAAATGTAAAGTTGGTAAGTGAGAGAGAAGCCATATTGTTTGAAAAGGTTAGCTTTTTACTTCTTTGCAGATTTATGCCCTGTGGCTTCTATGCCCAGCACTTGTCTCGAGGTGTCTTTACCACCTGGAGGAATTATGATGCTCGGTAAATTCAATATGAGGCACGAATTCTATTTAAGGGTTGTAATTAGGAAGGAAGAAGAAAAGCTATAGAGGTAGCATATGGAAGAAAACATGGGAGGATTGATTATTTCTTTGACATATCTTCTTGTAGAGTACCTTAAGCATGTATTGGTTTTAAACTACTAACTAACTTGCGCACACATATTAACATAATAGGAATATGGTGACATAAACTAAGCAAATCTATAATTACCAGCCATCTCCAGTGAAGCCAAGAAACCCAGTTAGGCACCCTAGGCATTTGTGAAAATTTGTCTATGATATGATGGATATTGTCCAACTGTACTTGAACAGTCTGAGAGAAATCAGACAAATTAAAGCAACCCATTTCTGGGATCTGTTCACATGCCATATGTTCTTTTAACCGTAGATAGTCTATAGTCATAAGATTTTGGAGTGCTACAATTTGCACCCCTGCTCATGGTATTTTTAAAGTTATGAAACACTTAAGAAGTTGTAGTAATTTTCAATTTATGTGTTTCAATTTTAGACAGTTATCAGTTGACCCATTGCTATAAAAAATGAAGAAATTAGCCTCTTACACCTACCCTCCCTTCCTTTTTTACTCCCCTTCTCTCCCAACTTTCTTAATATATTATTATTTTTATATCATCAAGGTATAAAACATCCTCCTCTGTAACTACAACTTCTGGAATTGTTTAATATTAGCTTCCATTGACATAGGTTGAGTACTTATCATAATCTTCATAGTTTCTCCAATCCTAGCCCTCAACTTCAATTCACCTCTTCTGGTTCCCTGGATTTTATTGGTAAATTGTATTTTCAAGAGTATAGTTATATTCCTGGAGTTTGTGCATGTTAAAAAATCTGCACATGCTTTTATATTTGGCAGCTAAGATGAGTATATTATTTTGGGGTCACACTTTCTTTATGCAGACATTTTGGATTGCCATCTGGTATTGAATTTGATGTGGAGAAATGAGAGACTGGCCTGCTTTCCTCCTCTTGTTGTAAAGTCATCCCACCCCCGAAAAAATCTGGTATCTGAAAAACTATTTCCTTATCTGTGAATTTCAATAACTTCAGTTGAAGTAATGCTACATATCATGACTCATAATTTTAAAACAGAACTATACCTAGCACATTCTGTTTTTAACTTACAAGTGAAAAAAAAACTTAACTAATATCAATTGTTAACATATATTTTTATGAATTGCCCTCTACTTTTCTGTTAGCCTTACCAACAATGTTATAACAATGGTAATATCAATGGTTATGATAAATTTCTGAACATATATTCCATTAAAACAAAGTTTTTAAGACTCTTATTATCCAGTTGAGCCCTTTCCCAGGAAAATTCCTTGATGATGAAAATGTTTTGTATCTGTGCTGTCCAATGTGGTAGCCATTGGTTACATATGGCAATTGGACAATTGAAATGTGCCTACTATTGAATGCTTTATTTAATTTTAATGGATTTATATTTAAGTAGTCACATGTGGCCTTTTTGTACCATATTGGACAGCACAGATTGGATGTTCAGAGCAACTGAAGACACTGAAGAAACTACCTAATAGACTCAAGACCAGTCTTGCTACATGGTTACCCTGGACAAGTCACATAAAATCTTTTCAATGTAGCTTTCCAATTTAAAGCATAAAATTGTATAGTAGCTCTTACCTGTATGGTAGGCACATCGACTGTAATAATAAATCTAATAATGTTTAAAATGATGTTGAAGGAGAATACTATATTGGTCTAAAGAAGTTTTGTTTTATTATTAATATTTTCAGTTATGCTTTACTGAGAAGATCCCAAGAATTTTGTTTAAACTGTTGAGTTCATTTCCCAGCCTAAACTACCAAGTGAACACATACTGAGAAATAATATTGAATGTTAATTTTCACCCTTTAGGTAGAGTACCAATATCATTAATCAATGGGATGTAATAATGAATAGTGATGCCCTTTTAAACAGTAGGAAATAATATATATGTAAGCTATTATAAAAATAATAGTTACAAGAATATATGGCATGTAGTATAATGGCTGACATATTGGATATCTCAAAAAGGTTGAGTAAAGTTTGTTAGACAGTGCAATATGTCCTGTAGACAAAATCCTTTATCCTAAAGAACCAATTGGCACCAACAAGGAGTCTTTCTCTAAGGAACTTTGGCACCTCCTTGGTCCAGGACCACAAATTTATTTGCCGTATGAATAAGTAGCATTGCCCAAGTCAAGAACACACTTTGGGCTCTGATATTCCTTGACGGTTGATACAGTGTTATCTGGTTTTAATATTGATGAGCAAACCTCTCAGAGGTTTTGAAAATTTCTGAATAATAGTAGACTATAGCTTTGCCCAAGTCAAGAATATATTTTTGGTTTGACTATTAGTTGACATTATAACCACACCATCTAGTTTAAATATCAGTGAGCAATATTGCTCCAATTTTTTGAGTATTTCTGACTAATAGTAATTTATCATAATGTGAGCATCCCTATTTTAAGTAGTAACTTCTTAATGCACTAAAAAATGCAGTCAGGAGGAACTCTTTAAAGAAGTATTCAATAATCCCACTGAATAAAGTTAAAATTCAGTTTCCAACATTCTCAAGCACATATATATGTTTTGTGCATGTGTGTGTGTGTGTGTATGAAACACTCCCAACTGTGCGTGTGTATGTATATATATATATTATATGCATATATAGGAAAAATTACAACCACGTGAGAAACCAACAGAATTATTTGAAGATTCAGGCATTAGTAAACTGTTAATCTACCAAGAAAAGAAAAAACACAGATGTAATTTAGGCAACTATCAGACACTCATGATTATGGCAGGGCAGCATATATGAAAGCCAGAATCTTTAAATTTGAAAATGCAGTCATTGGATCAACTGGTGGTTTTGCCTACACAACAGCATAAAAAAAAATACACAACAGCACCAAATCAACCAAATGCTTAGTTGCCATGTAAACACAATCTAAATGAAATCTTTAGATTTCCCCCCAAGCCCTATTTTAGCTAAACGTTTCTTGGCTAATCTCATTCTGGGTCTGTTAAGAATTTATCCAGAATGGTTTCATTGGCTCTCAGTGCTTTTGCCATCTCTTGTCCATCCTTTATTGGGCAGGCACATGATGGAGAAAATGATGTAGGTGCAAGCAAATAAACATAGAAAGAAAGGTCTTTGGAAGGCAAGACACTCTGCACAGTTGTTGGCCCTTTCTCAAGAAGGGAGTGGTTAAAAGGGGCTAATGCCCAAACTGCCTCCCATCTGAGATGCCTCCTCCCAGGAGTTCAGGAATGAGAATCTCTTCTCTACTAAAAGTCCTCTCCATTAACACTCCTAATTCTAAAGTTCTTCAAAGGCATCAGAAAAGCAAAAAGAAGCAACATGGACCTTTTAAAGTTAATTAAAAATGATAAATGATAGACTAATTAAAATTATTTAGTCTCCAATAATTTTCCTCCAATATTTTTTACTCACCTGATAGAGGAGAACCTGATAGAGGAGAATGAGAGAAGATCGAGCTACAATGACAAAATAAGACTCATGTCCTGCAAGAATCCAACTGCTCACATCAATTTCAGTTTATTTAGTGCTGACGCTTCTGAGTTTTTAAATCTCATCAGAAGTGATGCATAAATCCAGTATTCTTAGTAGTCCAATCTAATGTAAGAGCCATCATGATTTCCTTTTCTAGATACATTTATATTTTTGCTTCCATCAAATTTAGGATTAAGAATGAAACTGACTAAGAACAACAAATGCTGGTGAGGATGTGGAGAAAGGGGATCCCTCCTACACTGCTGGTGGGAGTGTAAGCTAGTTCAACCATTGTGGAAAGCAATATGGAGGTTCCTCAAAAAACTAAAAATAGAAATACCATTTGACCCAGGAATCCCACTCCTTAGAATTTACCCAAAGAATACAACTTCTCAGATTCAAAAAGACATATGCACCCCTATGTTTATTGCAGCACTTTTTACTATAGCCAAAATATGGAAGCAACCTAAGTGTCCATCAGTAGGTGATGGATAAAGAAGATGTGGTTCATATACACAATGGAATACTATTTGGCCATAAGAAAGAAACAAATCCTACCATTTGCAACAACATGGATGGAGCTAGAGGACATTATGCTCAGTGAAATAAGCCAGGCGAAGAAAGACAAATGTCAAATGATTTCCCTCATTTGTGGATTATAACAATGAAGCAAAACTGAAGGAAGAAAATGGCAGCAGACTCAGAGACTCCAAGAATGAACTAGTGGTTACCAAAGGGGAGGGGTGTGGGAGGGAGGGAGAAAGGGATTGAGGGGTATTATGTTTAGTACACATGGTGTGGGGGATCACGGGGTGGACAGTGTAGCACAGAGAAGGCATGTAGTGAATCTGTGGCATCTTGCTGCGCTAATGGACAGTGACTGCATTGGTGTATGGGTGGGGACTTGATAATATAGGTAAATGTAGTAACCACATAGTTTTTACATGTGAAACCTTCATAACAGTGTATATCAATCATACCTTAATAAAAAATTAAAAAAAAATAAAACTTCAAAAAAAAGAATGAAACTGAAAAATATCAGATGCTGTTAGAAAATGCTCATAATCAGACTTGCCTGGGCTATCTAAGCATTTCAGTAAAATGAATGATTACATTTGTCACTGGCTAGCACCTGGTAACACATCAGTAACTAAAACAATACAGGATTAAAAAAACACTTTTAACCAATTCCATGTGGAAGGTGTGAATGAGTAGATGGTTGGAATTTTGCAGACATAACCTTTAATATCTTACAGGATGCCTAGATGCCATCAGATACCTCTAAGCATCGAGGTCTGCCGTGATGCCTGTTGGAGTAAAGCTGCCATCCAGATCCCTGGGCTCCTGACAGAGACCTCTTTCTGTATGGCACACTGTTTGCTGTAGTGCTCTTTGGTGCTTTGAATATTTATCTCAGCAAGGGCAGAATTCTGTTATCAGTAATGGTAACACTTATTAATTCCTTAATAAGTTAACAGAAATGTAGTGTCAGGAACAATAGAGTCCGCCTCAGCTGTTCTCTGGCTGCTCTGCTGCCTTGCTTCGTGTTATGGCCACACTGAGAGCATTCAGGGGACACTACGCAATGGTGAAGGTGCTGGCCACCAGGCCATGCAGGTTACCCCAGCCTGGGCTGACATGTGGTGGTCTTTACTTTCTTACTCGCTGTTAACTGTTTATATGGGTAAACTTACACTATGGTGTACTAAGAACAAATACCAATAAGGAAAATTTCTGAGGAAATAGTGCTGGAAGCTGGATTGTCATGTCTACCTTGTTTTATGTTGTACTACCACCTCCCATGAACAACTAGTTATTCAATAAATATTTGTTAAATTAATTGCTAAACATTTGTCAGGGATTACAGAATTTTTTTTTTAGAACCAACTGTAATGTTCTATGTTTGGCATCAAATTTAGCAAATATTTAACACATTCCATTAGAAAACTTTAATAACAATATTTAATGGAAAATTCTAAGAACTCTGATTTTATACATGAGCATTTTACAATCATAATTGCTATTGTGAAATTGTGTTTGATTTTCAAAACAGAAATAAAAATAGGACATTACTATAATACTAAGAAGTAAAATTTTCCCAAGGGTAGATTTCATTATTTAAAAATTTCTTTGATTATGATTTCATAGCATGTAACTACCAAATTGAGATTGATAATATGATAAATTGTCACAAATTCAAAGACTTTTAGAGTTGCTTAGAATATGTCACATCCTGTTTGGTCACAAGTATTCTATGGACAAGTCCTATGATCTGCTCTCTGAATAATGGGTCTGTGGCCACGTAAGCTGGGTAATGTGTATGTGCCATGTTGCAATTGTGCAATAGTTAGTCCCTAAAGAGCGGTCAGTAGTTGATTACTGTTCAGTCCTTCTAAGAAAATTAACTTTTATTTAAGCATCTTGAACAATGTCCCATTAAGATTTTATACCTAACAACCCTTTTTTGGAGAGAAAAAATGCACAACTTGAATGAGGACAAGTAAAAGGAGGGGTTCTTAGAATCTCGCTGTATCACAGAGTGTTGGACCACCAAGCCGCAGGAAGAATGTGAATGCAGCTGGACCTTGGGAAACTTGAGTTCAGGGCTTTGAAAGCAATAAGGACTCATTTTGCTTTTTTCCCCTTGAATCTCCCAGAATGTTGGTTTTATTGCTTTCTCACTGCAGACCAGACTTAGTGGGTCTCCTGGAGCTCCCTAGATTCATATCTCCTAGCTCTGCCACCAAGAATTCATGCTCTTGTTCCAGCTGCAGTCCAAGATTATTCAAGAGCAGAACTCTAATTGGATCACTTATGCAGCCCTCAACCAACCGAAGATGGTCAGGGAGAAAAGGTACAATGTGAATACAGGGCTACTGTGTATCATATAGTGTGGAGAAGAGGGAAGAGGAGGATACTGCTGTTTCCAGAGTGAGGAACTTTTATTGGGAACCAAATAATAGGTGTTCCCCATAGAAACAGCAAATGCTTTTTTAGTATAAGTATATCCCATTCAATATTTGGGACATACTTATCATAAAAAAGTATTTGTTCATCTGATATTCAAATTTAACTTGGTACTCTATATTTTGTGTGTATATGTGCGTGCTAAATTTGTGGGTCTCCTTACAAATTAACAATGTTTTCCAGCCATATTTTCATAAGAAAGGGAACTTAGGAAACATTTCTTTAACCTTAATCTTATAACACTTGAAGGGTACAGAGTCACTTGGCAACTGGGAAATTTGATGCTGGTCAGAGAATTGCCTGAAATCCTACTGTGAATAGGGTCTTACTTTGCTTGACCATGCAAAGACCAGGACATACTGTTGGCGTAAGACCACAAAATGTTACCTGTTACTCCAAAGCTAGTATGTGTATTCTTGCAAATTTAACTTCATGATTGCCTTATTGTTGAAGTGCACAACTTAATCATACAAATTTAAAATTTAGTCTTGTTGTTTGATAAGGCACATCTGCCTATAATGTATCTCAAGTCTTAAAGAAATCTACTTACCTTGTTAAACCAGGTATTTTCCATAAATACCTCAAGCATGTCTACAATTCATAAAGAACCCAAGTTCTGTGGAATGCAGTATGAGATATGTTAAAAACCCAGTCCTTTCATCTTTAGTTTAGGAAACTGATGCAAAAGAATCATGTTTTACCCAAGGTCAGTCAAATAACAGTATCAGAGTGGAGAGAACTAATGAAGTCTTAATAGCAAAATAATTCAATGCTGAATGGCCAGAAATTTTTAGAAAATATATTTCATGCAAATCATGGTTGGAATATTCTTCGTCAGTCTAAATAGCATCTGCAGACTTTAGGTAATTAGTACCAAAAAAGTGTATGAACTTTGAAGTGGTACAATTTTATTGTTCACTTAGCAATGCTGAAGGAATACAGAAAGCAAGAGAGGTACAGTAGTGCTTCAGAATCACAAAGCAGTAAGAGGAATTCACCACAGAGCAATTGGAAATCGCCTGGTATGATGGAGCCCTGAAGCCAAAAGCAGCATGTTGAAGTTGCCAGTTTATCAAAGTGCTCTTTTCTATCATCCATGGACACTGACCCCAGGGAAACAGTCTGAGCCCCCTGCATACATTGTTAATGTCTAGATCCTGTTATCAGGAGCTGAGCATACTTTAGTATAGAGAACCAAAAATTGGATAGTCAGTATCCACTGAGTCTCTAAGAAGCAAGGGAAATCAACTAATCTTCTATTTTTCCTGAGATAGCACTGGCTCTACATACAGGCAGAGGCATAGCTGCTTATATGATATGCTTTAGAAATCATTAAAGTCATCAAGGGGAAGATAGAAGGAAGATGACATCTCTCAAAGCGACCTCAGAAGGATGCAGGATGAGTAAGTTATGTCAACATTAGTTTGGCATAGCAGCCAAATAAAGTGGCATTAAATCACCTAATAGGAAAGCAACTCTTTATCCAGGGAACAAAAGTGGAGACTGAAGACAAAAGTAGAGAGAATCAGCTAGAAGACTGTGTGTGTAGGGTGATCATATGCTCCAGTTTGCTACAACAGTCCCAGTTTTTAGACCCATTCCCAGTATAAATGTCCCACTTACACCTAAACTCTCCCAATTTGGATAACATTTACATGGGCCACTATGATGGAACAGTATGAACTACACTTACGATATGCCTCAACTGATCTGAAGTTTCCTTATACTGTTGAAAATTCTGGCTGTGTACTTGAACAGATGAGGTATTGGCAGGGAAAATGTTTCTAAAGAAGCAAGAAGGATCAAGAAAGGCTAGAATTTAGGAAGTGATCTTTAATATGCAAATAGTCCCTTAAAACCAAAGAAAAACAAGCAAATAAACAAAAATCTTTGCTTGCTTGTGCCCAAGATCAAAACACAAAATCACTTGTACATAAGATTTTTACAGGCTACTGTTGAGCCAGATTGCTTTCTTCCCTGGTAACCTGAGAGAAATGAATATTTAATTGAAATTATTTTTGCCCTTGTGATTTGAGGTTCTTCAAAAAGAAGAGTTTCATAGAAAAGGATCAACATCTAATTCTCCTCTCTGCCAATTCCAGGTCAAATGCTCAGTATTGGGAAAGGATGAGAGGAAGAGAAAATGTTTTCCTGCCTGCTCTAACTCCTCTGGCCTCCCAAATGTCTGTGCACATGTGATAATCCATCATTCCTGCCCACTGTTTAGTTTTTCCTGCAGAAGGTCATTGCCTTTGACTACCGCCAATAGCTCTTCATCAGGTCTTATTCTGGGGAGGACCGGAGCAAGGGAGAACACAGCTGAGCCCTTGCCTCTGGCGCCCATGCTAGTCCTGGCAAAGGGAGATTCCAGGATGAAGACAGAGGTGGGAATCCAGCCTGAGTGTCTGCTCCAGTTGGATTTCTCGCCAGACTGGGATCTGGCCCTTACATGAATACCTGAGATCCTCCTCTTCATCTCTATGATTTGGTGGTTTAGAGAATTATTTCCACTGTAAGATGGCTGAAACCAGCAAAATACAGAACAGTGATTATAGGGGATTTGGCTCTGCCATTGTTATTTAAAGTTCAGAAATACAGAACATTCCCAGGAAGATTCTTCAAGTATGGCAGTTGAAATAACACTTGTTAAAAAGGATCCTCATGTCCCAGAATTACCCAGCTAACTCATACAGGTAGGTAGCATTTCATAAGAGACAAGAACACACCAGATGTTGGGTTTTGAATAAAACACACTGTAAGCAAGGTCAAAAAGAGAATATTGTACATTGACAACGCTGACCCTATATGTATAAAGACATGTTTTATTTATGTTTATTAACTGCTAGAGATTGATTCATCAATTGCTGTTTGCTACCACACAGTCTCTTGTGTCCATTTACAACTTGCTTTCTATTTAGGTTTTATTTGAATGAGAGGCTCAGGGAGATTTAAAAAAAAAATCCAGATCCTACAGTGATGATTTGTGGGAAATCTGGATTACAGGAAGACCAACTCTATTCCAGGCCCTATGACAGCACAATTTCCATGTTTTTATGTCTCAGCCTTGAGGACCAATTTGAAATTGTCTTACTCAAAAGTATTTCCAAAATCTCCAATACCTGCCCAGGTGACTAACAAAGCAGCAGAAACAGATGAAAGCTGTGGTTTTCCCGTTGTTTTTCACACAATAACTGCCTCAGGTAGCTGTCTGTTATTTAATATAAAAAGGAAACCTGCAGCCATCATAACCATTGATATATGCTGCCCATATTTTGAGCCACTAACCCGTTTGCCTATTATGTCAAGGCATCTGAAAGTTTAAAGCTAGGCAACGGAATGTTTTTCTTTTTCTTCTTCTATAATCCCAGGGTAAATATTCAGCAGACAGCATTTCTGCTTTGAGCATTAAAGAAAAAAAAAAAAAAAGACTGAATTTGAAAAGCCTGCTAGTACACTTCGGGGATTTCGGAAAGTGTTGTTTGGCTGGGAGCTGAGTGGAGAAGCTGCCCTGCTGTAGATGGCCTAGGAGGGAAGCCGCATGGCCTCATTCATAACTTCACAGCTACTGCAAATATCAGCTGATGAATATTTATGTTATCCCCGGCTTAGACCCGAAAGACAAACAGGGGAAAAAAAAACGAAAGTTAGGAAAAGGTCGTCTGAACTCTGTGGGATTTTTTTTACCAACACTTTCCATGCGCGAGCAGGAGCTCTGAATGAAGTCATTCTGTTCAGGGGCCCTGCACAGGAAAACAGTCTGTTCATTAGCGCCCCGCACTTTGTTTGAACTTTGTACATTCATGGGGTCCTGAAAAGGAAGCCCTTTTCCTTCAATCAAACACACAGGATGTAGAACTACCTTATTATTAGTTTTTTTTTGGGGGGGACAAATTATTACAAATCACTCCTCATTGTACAGTAACATCAATGATTCAAAGAGAGCAAGTCAGTGAAGTAGAGCATTAAATTTTTTTTTAAAAAAGGACAGTTCCAGGCTAGACTAATATTTTATTGAGTTACAGTTTCAGAAAAAAAAATCTGTAAGTATATATAAATAATATAATTACTGATATCATAGTAGAGGAAATTGTTTTCTTAAAACGTGCTGGAGAGTTTAGTTTTATTTCTGGAAAGATACCCCTTGAGCCCCATGGTATTAGCAATAGGCAATTCTTGATCAGTTGGGGGTTTATTATTTAAATATCACATCTCTCCTTTTAACTGTTTCTTTGCCTATCAGAGCCACCTTTATCATCTGCTGTCATTTCTACCATCTTTTTACCACTTCCAAATTGATCCAAGACTGGAAACAAGACAAAGAAACTCACAAAGATAAGAGATTTTTTCCACCTGCTGGTATCTCTATTACTAGTTTTAGTTCAGGAGAGGAAGCCCAAATAATTGGCTAAAATGAACTTTGTGATCACCTTGTGGATTTCAGTGACAGACACATAGTGTGATTTTCTAACACTCTGGAAAGGCAGGAGTCTTCAGTGGGGATAAGTGTTTCACTGAGATAAGAACGAGATGCAAGTGATTTATGAAGAAAGTCCTTCCAGGGAACATGGAACGTGAGAGGAGGGAAACAAGATACAGAGCGAAGATACCAAGCAGGGGAAATTCCAGCCTCAGCTGGCCCCTGCAATGAGCTCTGGAGCATAATTGTGCCTGAAATTTTGTCCTAACATGAGGCCAGGCAACTGGGCTTTCATACACCTGTGCTAGTCAGATTTCAGCTGAGGATTGCCCACTAGTGGTATTGGGAGTGCATTGGGTGACCAACCATCTCAGTTGACCTGGGACTGTCCTGCTTTAGCACTGAAAATCCCTCACCTAGGGAAACCCTTCAGCTTCAAACAAAGTGGGCTGGTTGGTCACTCTTGAAAGAAGTAAATTACCAAGCACTTCTGGCTCTCTGGACAGCAAAGTGGACCCAGTGGTCCAAGGTCAGCCTTCTGAGGGAGTCACAGGTGCAGGCCTCATGCAGAGAGGCCTCCAAAGCTTGTGAATGGTCACACAGACGTGGCATAGGGAATTCAAGGGCCTCTGGATGAAGTCCAGCTGTGTTCCCTGCAGCAGTCACTTCCTACAACCAGATCTCTAAGTGACCGCTAGGTATCGGTAGAGATTGTTTTAGATGTGGGATTGAGGGTGGGAATTTCAGGGAAGGTATTTATTTCATCCTCCACATAAAGTTCTTAGTTGTAGTGTGACTTAAGGGCTATGGCATGTAGGTTCAGCGCAAATCAAAACTTAAAAGCAGATTTATGAAGAAAGTATTAACACTTGGATGAAATTGGGTAGCAACCTATAAGTTAGAAATTAACAGAGTGGACATGAACAAAATATCTGTAGATACTATATGAGTTGGGTGTATTAAGTGATCTCCCTTCAGCAGGGTCTCAGCACGCTACTTTCCATGATGGTATAATGTCTAATTCTGAAGGGGCCTTGCATATATGTGCCAAAGACATGGGGTGAATATTCTCTAGCCCTGCCCAAGTTTGATGAAATACTGTATTTCTTTTGACTTAACTTCTAGGAGTTACTGATAACTGCTCAAAGTAAATAATGAGTAATCTGCAAAACTCACTTTTTCTTGAGTTCCTTTCTTGGGTTATAAACATAAAGGTTAATCTTTTCTTGTATTCCTCTCTTGGTTTATAAAAATAAAAGAGTAAAAGAACTCAATTTGCTAACTTGAGCAGGTATGCATGGCAAACAGTGTGAGTGTTTGTAACTTCATGTGTGTGCAGTGACATCTGCTTCACCTTTCACATTTGGTTCTTCTGTTGTTTTTCTCAGCTTTTCAAGACCCTTGTGGAGCCGGTCACCCCAGAGGATTTATTAGAGGAGTGTTTTCTTCTACCTGAAGCAATACATTATCCACATGAACGAATGCCTCAGACAGTCCACCTCATATCATTGCTTAGGAGAAACAGGAACTTGAAGGAATGGTTTCCAGCTAAATGGTATAAATGGATCTTGCAGAATATTATAGGGGCATGAAAAGAGGAGAAAGCTTTCCACTATTGCTTAGTTTGTTGAGAAAACAATCCGGGTGCTAGGTTTTTTTTGGTAATTCTTAAACTCTTTCTAAATGCCAGCCAGAGTTTAAAGGATCAAGCCATCCCCTCAAAAAGGTGATCTTAACCTATATTGTTAAGTTACCATAATTAATTATCAGAATGTTCCTTGCATAATAAAGGGAGAATAAGATCTTAAAAAAGGAGAAGGGGAAAACATAAGAGCAGTAAACAAAGAATATTATCCAGGAAAAAAATAAGGAGATGCTATTTCTGAATTATTTACTAAGAGTATTTTGAAAGAGCAAAGACTGGTGGTTGAGGATGGACAAATTCAATAAAACTGAGAACTATGACCAAGTTTTTGAAACTATAGAAAGGTGAATTTATGGCATGCTAAAGGAATAATATTTATTGAAACTCTATCTGAAGAAATGGTACAGATAAAAAATATGGCTAGGTTTGTGACATATTAGCCTTCATTTTATTATAGGTTTTGAGGTTTGAGGGGGACCTGACCTAAGCATTTAAGCTATTGGTTAAGTAATTTTATGTGTATCTTCAGACCTTCTATGACTGATGAGAGCAATTACTCAAGTTCATAATACAAATGAGGATTCTGGGTCAGGGCACATCGTGGGAACTATATGAAGATTGTTGAATAAATGAATGTTTTTTCTGTGAATGAACTTTTTATGCAAAGGAAAAGCAAAATTAAATGTGCAAAATATTTTTGTTGCAGGAAACTCATAAAATAAGAGATTACTATCAATTTCTAAAATAACATCTATCAGAAATCATTCTGGTCAGACTCTCCCCAAGTGCATTTGAATCAGTAGTTTCCTCATTTTTTTTCTAGTTTTATTCAGAATGAGAAAGACTAGTGGAGACTGTTTAATGCACTTTGCTTTTTGCTCAACTGACAACATTCTATGGGAGCAGTTGTCTAGAATAAATCACTCTAATGTCAAAATATTTCTACCAATTAAAGACAAATTAATTGTGCTATTTGGGGATAGAATTTTCTCTGAATTAAATTTGTTTATTCTGTTTCCACTTCGTATCAATTGGATAACTTCAATTAGATGCCTAAAAATCAGAGATTTAAAATTTTTTACACTTGTACTGAATCTTCATTCTGAGCATTTCTTTTCATATGGAAAAACTTTAATTACATTATTATATAAAGTCACAGACTTCTAAGCCTTTAGAGTTTTGTTCATATTTTCTTCCCCAGTCAAACTGGTTAATGGGTGGTTAAAAGGCATTAAAATGTTAGTGTCCAGACCCTCATAACTCTTTTTTTCCTTCCTAAGCACCCTTCCCTGATTTGGAGCCCAGCTTTGAACCACCCTCCTCTCTTGTACTCCTGGACTCTCCCATCATGCTCTGAGCCTCCCGTACTGTCGTTTCCAACTTTTTTGTTTTTAGCAGTGTGGCTTACATAACAGCCATACAAGAAGTAACTGTTCAGTAAATGAATTTTATATAGTCCAAGAATCATATAAATAGATGAAATTTCTAAAGAGAAGCAGTAAACGAATCACTGATGAAGTGAATGTCAGTGTGGCAAAATGAGGGTTTTAAGGGTTTTTCCATCCCTCCTCTTCCTCTGGCTGACCCTTACTCCTGGCATCATTATTCCAATACAATGTATTCTGTAGGTGGCAACTTTGGAAGGTTTCTATTTGTGGCTAAGAAGTCACCTCGGTTGTGAGAAGAATTGTTTGGCTCCAGGAAGGCAGGTCAGAGTGTAATTTGGAGTTTGAAAAGAAAGGGACAGCATTCAGAACTGTGTATTCAGTTATTCGTACAATGTAAACTGCCAGAAAGAATTTCTGAAGGCATATCACGCAGATAAACATTTGGGTTGAAAGTGTACTCAGAGATTGCACTAAATGCCAGTATAATCCACTCTCTGTAATGATTTTTTCATTAAAATGTAGATAATGTAACTGTTTATATTACACTAAAAACTTACCAATTCAGATTCCATTATTTTAAAATGTGGGATATTTTAGACAGGAGCCAGGGTTAGTTTTTATTTAGCAAGTGCTTTCTTTTTAAGAATAAATGGATTTGTTTAAAAAATAGTGTACGAGTGTAGAAAATACTTTTAGTTTCAACCTAAATCATATATTGGACCATAGGTTAATTACTTTTTACATTTTTGTATTAAGGTGTGATTTGCATATCCTAAAATCCACTTTCTATTTTATAGATCTGAGAGTTTTGACAAATGCATTTAGTTATATTTCCCACCTCAGTCAAGGTATAGAAGAGTTTACTAGTGCCCCAAAATTCCCCTATGCTTTTCTGTAGTCACCTCCTCCCACCCCAGCCACCCCACTCATGTATTTTCTGTTCCAATAGGTTTTACTTTTCTAGAATATCATGAAATGGAATAATGTAGTATGTAGCCCTTTGATAATGGTTTATGTTACCAAACGTAATGCACTTGGGATTCATTCATGTTGTTAGATGAATTATTAGTTCATTTTTCTTTCCAAGGCTATTCCATGTTGTGAACAATTCTGTAGGATTTTTCTTCTAGTATTTATTTTTTTTAAAATGTCATGCTTTTAAAGCAGTTTCAAGTTTATGGCAAAACTGAGAAGAAAGTACTGAGCTATTCCATAAACCCCTTGCCCCACACATAGATAGTCTCCCACATTATCAACATTCAACCAGAGTGGCACATTTATTATAATTGATGAACCTACTTTGACATATTGTCACCCATAGTCTATAGTCTATATTATGGTTCACTCTTGATATTGTACATTCTATGTGTTTTGATAAATATATAATGACATGTGTCTATCATTAATATCATAAAGAGTATTTTCACTTCCCTAAAAATCTGTGCTCCATCTATTCATCTTCCTCACCCAATCCCTGGCAAACACTGATATTTTTACTGTTTGCACAGTTTTTTCCTTTTCCACAATGTCATGTAGTTGGAATCATACAGTCTGTAGCCAATTCACATTGGCTTCTTTCACTTTAGGATGTGCAATGAAAGCTCTTCCGTGTCTTTTCATGGCTTCACAGCTCATTTCTTTTTAGTGCAGAGTAATATTCCAGTGTCTGGATGTACCACAACTTATTTATTTAGTCACCTACTGAAGGACAATTTGTCTGTTTTCAAGTTTTGGAACTTATGAATAAAGTTGTTATAAACATGCATGTACAAATTTTTGAGTAGACATAAGTTTTCAGCTCCTTTGGCTAAATATCAAGGAGCACAACTGATGGAGTGTGAGATAAGAATATATATATTTTTAGTTTTGTAAGAAACTGCCAAGCTATCTTCCAAAGTGGCCATACCATTTTGCTTTCCCACCACCAGTGAATGAGAGTTCCTGTTTCTCCACACCCTTGCCAGTATTTGATGATGTCAGTGTTCTCAATTTTGTCACTGCAATAGGTATGTTGTGGTATATCATTGTTTTAATTTGCATTTCCTTGATGACATGCTGTGAACCATCTTCTTCATATGCCTTTGTTGTATTTATGTCTTCTTTTTGTGAAGTGTCTGTTAAGGTGTTGGGCCCACTTTTTAACCAGGTTGTTCCTTTTCTTCTCCTCCTCCACTTTCCTCTTCCCTGTCCCCCCTCGCCTCCTTCTCCATTTTGGATAATAGTCTTTTATCAGATGTGTCTTCTACAAATAATTTTTCCCTGTTTGACTTGTATTCTCATTCTCTGGGCACTGACTTTTTTTTTTTTTTTACTTTTTTAGAAGCTCAAAAATATATTTAAAGTAATGTTCATAGTATTTTAGACAACAATTTTTGGTATTTCATAGCAGAGAGTACATTTAGTGCATTTTTGTAATTTTTCAGAAAATCTGAAAAAATTTCAGAAAGTTTCTACTGAGTTATTACTAGAAATACAAAGCCAAACATTTCTGTACCCATCAAACTATTCCTTTTCTCATCTCCTCATAGTCCCTTGGGGAAAATATGTAATAAAGATGAGGGCCTCTTGAGTCAGTAACTGAGACTTACTAGGAGTCCGAAAACTCTGGGCACTGACTTTTGTAGAGCCAAAGTTTACAATTTTAGCGAAGTCCATCTTATTAACAACTTCTTTCACAGAGTGTGACTTTGGTATTTTTCTAAAAAAGTCATCTCTATTTCCAAAGTCACCTAGACTTTCTCATATATTATCTTATAGGAGTTTTATAGTCTCGCTTTTTATATTTAGGTCTGTGATTCATTATGACTTAATTTTTGTGAAGGGTATAAGGTCTGCATCTAGATTCATTTTTTAAAATGTGGGTGTCCAGTTGTTTCAGCACCATTTGTTGAAGAGATTGTCTTTGCTCCAGGGTGTTGTCTTTGCTCCCTTGTCAAAGATCAGTTGATTCTGCATGTGAGTCGTTTCTGGTATCACTATTCTGCTCCACTGATATATTTGTCTACTCTTTCACCAATGCCACATTGTCTTGATTATTGCTGCTTTATAGTAAGTCTTCAGGTCTGGTTATATCCTACAGCTTTGTTCTTCTTCAATATTACTTTGGCTATTTTGGGTCTTTTCCCTTTCCATGTAAACTTTAGAATCACTTTGTCAGTATCCACACAATTAACTTGCTGAAGTTTTGATTGGGATTGCCTTGAATCTGTAGATCAAGTTTGGAAGAATTGACATTTTGACAATGTTGGATTTTCCTACCCATGAATATGGACTGTCTCCCATTATTCAGTTCTTGTTCGGCTTTACTTATCAGAGTTTTGTAATTGTCCTCATATGGACTTGAACATATTTTATTGGATTTATACCTAAGAATTTCATTTTTGGGGTATTAATGCAAATGGTGTTGTGTTTTTAATCTCAAGTTCTGTTTTTCATCGCTGGTATAGAGGAAAGTAATTGACCTTTGTGTATTAACCTTGCTATAATTGCTTATTTGTTTTAAGGTTTTTTTTTTTTGGTTGTTGATTCTTCCAAAGTTTCTGCACACATTATCATGTCATCTGTGTGCAATGATAATCTTGTTTATTTCTCCCCAATCTGTATGCCTTTTATTTCCTTTCCTTGTCTCGCTGTTTTAGTTGAAACTTCCAGTATGGTGTTGAAAAGGAGTGGTGAGAAAAGACATCCTTGTCTTGTTCCTGATCTTAGTGGGAAATCTTTGCATTTCTCATGATTAAGTATGATGTTAACTATAGGTTTTGTAGGTTTTCTTTATCAGTTTGAGGATGTGCCCCTCTATTCCTAATTTATGAGAGTTTTTTTTATCATTAAAGACTGTTGCATTTTATCACATGTTTTTTCTGCCTCTATTGATATAATGGCATAATTTTTCATTTTTATTCTATTGTGACGGATTACATTAATTGATTTTTTAAATGTTGAACCAGGCTTGCAGTCCTGGGTAGAGACCACTTTGTTGTGGTGCATAATTCTTTTTATACATTGTTAGATTTGTTTGTCAATGTTTTATTGAGAGTTTTTCCATCTATTCTCATGAAAGACATTGGTGTATAGTTTCCTTTTTTTGTAATGTCTTTGTCTGGTTTTAGCAATAGGATAATGCTGGCCTCACGGAATGAGTTAGGAAGTATTCCCTCTGCATGTATCTTTTGAAAGAGATTATAAAGCATTGGCATAACTTCTTTCCTAAGTGTTTGGTAGGATTCACTAGTGAGCCCATTTGGGTCTGATGCTTCCTGTTTTGGAATGTTATTAATTATTGATTCAATTTCTTTAATAGATATAAGCCTATCAAGATTGTCAATTTCTTCTTGTATGAGTTTTGGCAAATTGTGCTTTTCAAGAAATTGGCCCATTTCACTTAAGTTATCAAATTTGTGGTTATAGAGGTGTTTATGATATTCTTTTATTGCCCTTTTAATTTCCATAGGATCTATATAGAAGTCCTGGTTCATTGTGAATTCCTTCACTTTCATTGTTGAGTAACATTCTGTTATATCACTGTTTATCCATTTACCTAAGTAACATTTGTGTTTGCTCCAACTTTTGGTGAATATAAATGTGCTGCAAATATTCTTACACAGCTTTTTTTAACATAAATTTTTATTTCACTTGGATAAATACCTGAATGTAGGATTGCTGTGTCATATAGCAAGTGTTTATTTAGCTGTATAAAGAAATTGCCAAACTGTTTTCCAAAAGGGCTGTGCCATATTTATTCCCATTGGCAAAATAAAAGATTTCCTATCACTGTGTCCTTTGGTATTTTCAGTTATTTAAAAATTTCAGACATTCTTCTAACTATGTAATGGTATCTCATTGTGATTTTAATTTTCCTTTTGAGCATTGATACTGAACATTTTTGTCTATTCAAGTGTTTTGATCATTTAAGTTCAATGGTTTCTTACTACTTTTCTTTTGATTCAGTATTTATTCTGGGTACAAGTTCTTTATCAGATATGTGATTTGTAAATGTTAATCCTAGTCTCTGGTTTGCTTTTCATTCTTTAAACAGTATCTGCCAAAGAGTAGAAATTTTTACTTTTTGATAGTGTTCATTTAATATTTTTTTCTTTAATTATTGTGCTTTTTGTGTCATATCTGAGATTTCTTTGCCCAGTCATAAAGATTTTCTTCTATGTTTTATTCTGGAAATCTTATAGTTTTATGATTTTTATTTGATTAATGATCCATATTTTAGTTAATTTTTATATAAGATACAAGCTACAGGTTGAGGTTGTGTATGTTTTGTATAATTATTCCAGCAAAATTTGTTGAAAAGATTATTGTTTCTTTATTGAATTGCTTTTGCACCTTTATAGAAAATAATACACTCAATATGTGGGTCTATTTCTGGCTTCTTTATTCTGTTCCTTTGATCTATAATGTCTATTCATTCTCCAGTACCGCAGCAGGCTAATTATTTTTTAAACCTTGAAAATGTGGAAGTGATTTTTCTTCTAATTAGATGACTTGAGAGTCTTCTGTACCCTTAGTGAATTCAACTAAATTTTCTGAGCTCAGTTTCTTTCTGTGGAATGAGGAATTGGATTAGTGGAAATGTAAAGTCTGTTTTTTTTTCCTTCCCTTTCTTTTCTTTTCCTTTTCCCGTCCGCTTCCCCTCTAGCCTTCCCTTCTTCCCACGCTCGCTCTCTTCTGCTGTTAATTCTGTCTCTCTCCCCCTCTCTCTGCCCCTCGGTCTGTCTACATTCATTCCCTATTTGGCCAGTAGATGGCGTTGTGCTGCAGCACATACATACGTTAGCTTCTTAAAACTTTTAAATATCATATTACGTCGTCTGTTAATCCTATGCCTTCTGCCTATACTTTGAGAAATGATTGTTATATAGTTAATAGAACAATGCTGTTCACACCCCTTTCCTCTTTGAGAAGTGAAACCCCAGGCATGGATCAGTCCTTTAAACTGGGTATACTTTGTTCACTGGAAAAGTTGTCAAGAGATAAAAGCTTTTGATTAAAAAGGAAACATTTAAAAGCAGTAGTGGGCAGTGGCACCGAAAAACCACAATATGGCTCAACCTTATGTGACATCGGAGTTGGTGTTTGTGTATCCAAGAGCAAAAATATGGATGGCCGCTAAGAACATAGGATAGGAAGCCCCTTTGCTCAAAATAAAATCCCAAGGTTAATTTGTTTGTGAATCACAGAGCCAGCTGGCTGTCCTGGCCCTGCTATGACTTTTGTGGTGGCAGCTGTTTCTACCAAGATTTGATGGGTGGGAGCGAGGGCAGAGCCGGCGGTTGCAAGATGGGATGGGAGTGGGAGATGGATTGAAAGAATGGACTATGGTTTCTTTAAAAAGGAAATCCATGGGTTTCAGATATTCTCAATTGAACTTATATTTCCTCTAGCTGTACATAATGCTTTTATTTCCTGGGCAAGAAGAGGTGGGTGTATGTGGTCAGTTGTTGTTTCATGTCCCCTTGGGGTATGATTTAATGGTGGGTGTTTAATTTTCCAATCATTTAGCAAAATGTGAAGGTTTCCAGAAAAGGCACTATATTTGCTTTCAAATAACCCAGGCTGTATTCCTCTGGCCCCAGAACCATTAGGAGCACTGGACTCTAGTATGTTTCCTATAGCCTGGTTTTCTGAAGGCCAAATAAAAAGCCCTTCTTGAGGTTGATGGCATCATCCTGGGATTTCCATGTATAAACAGTAATAACATTCACTTTATAGTTCTTCATGGTTTCACAGAGCACTTTTACAAACATATGTAATTATCCATTTCCTTAGAAAATGGAGATTTGAATTAGGGCATTGGAGGTCCAAGCCAGAGAAGGTTGGTGAGGATGGATTCTCTATCTTCATTTAGATCCCCACTTGGATGTTTCAAATCCCACACTGAGCTTCTGATATCCACTCCCAATCTGCTCTGTTTTCTATCTTCTCTGTCTCAGTTATGGCAGTGTCACACTTTCAGATCTCAGCTCCCAAACTTTGGAGTTGTCCCTGACTCTGCTCTTTCTTACTTTATACACCTGATTTACAAGCAAAATCCATGGGCTCTCCCTTTAAAATATATTCAGATCTAACCACTTCTTGCCCCTCCCTTGTTATACCCTGGTCTGACCCACTGTGGTCTTGTGCATGAATTCGGACAATAGTTTTCTAACAGGTTTAGCTGTTTCAAGCTGGTCCCCACTTCAATCTAATCTAAGCAAAGAAGCCATAGTGAGCTGTTGAAAGGTAAGTCAGACCTTGTCACTCCTTTGCGCAGACCCGCTAGTGGCTTTCTATCTCGCACTGAGGAAGGATGAACACTTCACAGTACCCTGCACAGCCCTATGTGATGTCGCCCCTCCTCACCTTGGGACCCTGTTTTGTGTCACTTCTCACCACTCAGGGCCCTCTGTTCTTGTGCAGACCTACCAGGAAGGCCTCTACCTTCAGATCTATCCACTTTCCCTTACCTTGAACGCTCCCTGCCCAGATACCATTCTCTTCATTTCATTCAGATCTTTAACTTACCTTCTTACTTACAATATTACTTT
Organism: Manis javanica; assembly: GCF_040802235.1. NCBI lineage: Eukaryota > Metazoa > Chordata > Mammalia > Pholidota > Manidae > Manis > Manis javanica. Next base: position 33,185,824 of record NC_133160.1, on the reverse strand, counting down.
CTTACTGTGACCTTCCCTGGAGCTCTATTTAAACTAGAACTCCTCTTTAACCACTTCCTATTCCTTTCCTGATTAAATTTTTCTGTTCAGTGCTTATTACAAATATATATAACCTGTACTTATTTATCCTGCTTGTCATCCCCCATAACTTCCTAGAGTATAACTTCCATGAGGACAGAGATCCTTGTCCATTTTATTCCTTACAGTACCCCAAAGCCTAGAATAGTGCTCCACATATAGGAGGCACTCAGTTGCTGTGATTGAATGAATGAATGATTATCCCTAACTCACTTGCATGATGTAAGACCCCAGCAGAGCACCAAAGAAAAGTATTGCAGCTCAACTAGATTCTGGGGATTGGGAGATTTCCTGGCAAGAAGGATTGAAGCCTGGGACGCAGTGCCCCACAATGACTGTATGAATACTGCAGTTTTGTGGTCTTAGCCATGCAGGTTGTGATTCAGTAGGACTGAGAACCCATATTTCTATTATTTCTATGTGTTTCCCAAGTGATTTTAATTCTTGAGCAGATTTGGAAACTCATTGGCCTAGACAACAGTTTCCTGTTAATTCAGCAAATATTTATTAAGCATATTCTGTATGAAGCATATTTTGTAGAAATTATGCTAAGGAGTGGCCCCAGCCTGACACCTGGTAGAAGAGACAGATGTGTAAATTTATACTTGTAATGCAGTATAATTGATGCTTTCCTGAGGCATCTATTAATTGCAGGGGTTGTATAAGGTGAAAGAAAGGACGTATCTGGATAGGTTAGGGAAGAATTACCAGGGGAAGTGATCCTAAGGAAGAGGTGACAAGGCATGTGTAGGACAGAGGAAACTGTGGGCAGGACAACATCGTGGCTTCTGAGTTCAAGACAATTGCTAGGTTCCTGATACCTGGTTAAGATATCTCAGAGTCCAAAGTCATGCCATGTACCAGTTAGAGGGCAAAGTTCGGCAACCTTCCATTTTCCCAAAAATCACCTGCATTTCTTTTCACAGTCCTCTCTTTCAGATGCCTAGGATTCTAATCATCATATTTATGGCTCATTTATCTATTTTTGCTTATAAAAGGATATAATAACATCTTTCTTAACAGGGAGTAACTAATGATTTTTGGTATACTCTTCTCTGGGATGTTCGTATTTATTTCAACAGAAATGAAGCAGCCTTTGATAATGAATCAGGCAGACATTAGTGACAAGTCACCAGGGAGATATTCTTTTATGCTTGAACCTCCAATTTTCCTCAGATGGCATTACGTGGGGAAGGCCCTAGGTCAGTGCTGGACTTGGTCTGTGGTGGGTCTCTGTCAATTCATCTCATCTCAGTAACTGGGTAATGGTAACCACTTCCATCTCTCCCATCTTTGATATAGGCCTTGGGCCAATGCCTTAATTTTTCTATGCTATGATTACCCCAATTTGTAATATCTTATTTGTACAGAGTATTATGTTTCCCCATTTTTATATTAGTCAATGTAATCAGTGTTAGCTGCTGTACAAAGAAGCCCCAGATCTCAGTATAGAATAAAGTTTTATTTTTTACCCATATCATGGTTTAAGATGAGTCCCAAAGAAGTCATTTGGACAGGGGGCCTCAGCTCCATGCTGAGGAGTGTCCTTGAATGAATCATTCAAGGACCCAAGTTTTTTCAGGTTTCAGAATTGCTTTGACACCTTCTAGATAGCAAGTAAGTAGAAGACAGAGTGCAATAGGCACTTAACTTTAAGATGCCTTAAATCACGTGTTGGCACACTTTTTCTGCAAAGGGCCCGATAATACATATTTTAGGCTCTGTGGGCCACATACTCCCTGTTACAACTATTGAATTCTGCCATTCCAGTGTAAAAGCAGACAGCATGTAAATGAACCTAGGTGGCTATTTTCCAAGAAAATGTTACAAAGACTTGTGGTGAGCCAAATTTGGTCAGTAGGCTATAGTCTGCTGACCCTTGCATTAGACCGAAAGGGATGTCTGCCATTCATATTCCATTGGCAAGAACCAGTCATACGTCCTCACCCAAATACAGGATGTCAGGGGAATGCAGTTTGGCAAGCATTGAGCTAGTCTCTGACCTACCATGTATCAGGGGAAGAGGCTTCACTGATTTTTTTGAGACAGTAGACATACTCCAGTCCAGTCTGAACTTGATCAAGGTCAAGAGACAGACCTGTGAACACATCTGTCTGAAGTTACAGAGCACAGGGAGCATTCAGGAAGAGTTCCAGGGGCCCTGGGTTGTTAGAATTCTAAGTTTCTCTCCCCAAGTATGCCTTACGTTACACGTGTGCTTAGAGTGTCAGTAACTCCTGCTAATTTCCGCCATTTCTTTCACAATATTATGGATTGTGGGGTGCTAACTATGGTTTATCATTACCCAAAACACAAAGTGCATTTCCCAGTTCCAAATAACTGACTCACATTCTTACCCGAGTAGCATCTATGTCAGCTGTGGGGTGAGAAACTCTAGGCAAAGAAGCAGCAGTCCCCAAGGGTCGTCTGCCTTCATGGACAAGGTGAGCCAGCTCACTGGCAGATAAGCTAGAGACATTTTAGAATTATTACTGTTGGATGTCTTTGAAAAGTGAGCAGGAGGAATCAGAATCATACCTGGCATTGGAGGCCATCCTGGATTAGAATATTAAACTTAAATGTAAGAAAACTAAAAATAAGTTGCGGTCATTATCTGATAAGACATCCTGCCTCTTCCTATTCCTGGCATCTTTTCTTCTCCTATTTATTTATTTAGTGAAAGGGAAAGGGCTCAGGACAGCCAGAAATGGATACATAGGAAAGGGGATGGACCAAAGGGAACAGATGTTTTTCTAGTTCTATAAAATATAAGGTTGAAACATGCCTTTCAAAGCCAGAGATATGCACGGATTACCACCCTGTATGGGTTATGAGTGCTTGGGGATTTCTTGTGCATTTAATATTTTTTGAAGTTTAATATCTCAGCAGTGAAAGGAAACAGAAGCAGCTAATTCTGGATCTAAGAGATCTTTCCTGACCCCTTGGTACCTGGGCACAATAGGGTGAGTTCAGGACTGAGAAAGGTCTTAGCTCTCTGTTTCCTGTCTTTTGTTAATTTTAATCTGACACTTAAACATACTTCAATGTGGACTTTTGTGTGGGAATGCCTTTGATTTTTTTTTCCACTCCCAAGGAATGCCAGCTAAGAGAGGGAGAAAAATCGAATGAAATTCTAATCATAGTATGAGTATCTTAAAAAGTGATGTGGTGCTTTTTTTTTTTTTTAACAGTAGAGCTAGGCCAGTAACATTGCAATGAATGCCCTCTCTTAGTGGGCGTCTGAGTCTTAGAAAGAGGGTGTGTGCCCAGTCGTTCGAAGTGTGCACATCTTTGGGAGAAACCCACATTGCACAGATGATGAGCCGTGTGACTCCTGGGGCCATCATCTGTCTGTGGATGGAGGTGGAAGCTGGGGACTTGCATTTGGGAAAGTGAGAGGTGTTTCCACTCTAGGGAATGGTGTGGGCAGCCCTACGGATTGCACACATCTTGCCTAGTGTGTCGGTTTGGGGGTGGCGTAGGGCAGGGCTCTTTGAGTGGCCCAGGCAAATAAATGCTTTATAGGCTTAGTAAACCCTTCCCTTGAGCTAGATGGCCCAGTTACCTGGTCAGTCATCAGTGATCGCCAGTTGACTATGACTAATGAGCCATTAGATTTGGAGTCTTTTTCTTAATGTGGTCTGCTCAGCTGCCTTTATGGGGAAAAGCTCCTATTTCCACTTAAATGAGTGGGACCATGTCCGGTGGGGGATGATACATAAGTTTTAGTTACAGAGAATGATGGAAAAGCAAATATCAGGCAAGGGTGAGTAATAGTGATTTTAAAAGTTAAGCAACACAGTTAACATTGTGCCCTTATGACCACATGTTTAATAGAGTGTGATACATACTTGTGATGAAGAAACCTATAAACTCAGAACTACTGTATGGAAAATAGATTGGCTACAATACATCAGTTACATTTTAACACATGTATGTGCATATGTTTCTGTATTACATGTGTGTATATATTAGGCAACCATTGGCTTTAAAAGGCTCTATTGTATTATTCTGTTGGTGTTTTCAGTTAGTATTATGATTTTAACAGATAGATTCATTTCACTTTCAAATTGCCTTACAACTATTATGTTAGGCTGTTTAACAGAAAACATTCTTTATATTCTATTAATACACATTTAACCTATGCTATTTGGTAGTTTATGCACAGACACATTAAATGAAGAGATTCTATTATAATATTAAGGTATAATTTTCAAGAAGATAAAATCATTACTCATACAAATAGAAAATGAATGTATGTCAAAGATTTTATTCAACTCCTTAATAAATGAGAGAACCAAAAAAGATGTTAAAACAAGTCCAAATGAGAACTTGACCTAGTGGAATTTATGTAATTCATTTGTACTGTGATTGACATGAGTCATTCACATTGCTACTCCTTTTCTACAAATGAACACTGATGCAATAGAATTATAAAATAGCCAAAAGTAACCTTTAAAAAATCATTTCCAAGTCTTGGATAAATTTTCCTGACAAGAGTTTTCATTGCTTCACTTATTAATTAAGTATTTTTGAAGGTCTCTTATGAGCATGTCTTAGAGACTGGCACACAGGTGAGCATGCGATATCTATTCTTTAGGAGCTTGATATTTAGGTGGAGGAAAAGGATGTACTCAGATAACTGCAGGTCATTTGATAGATGCCAGTGGAGTCTTAATACGTCATTCTCTTATGGAAGGGTATTCATGGTCCTACTGAAAAAATATTGTTTGGGCAGAGTCCACTGGTTGAAATTCTCATCAGCAAAAAACAAAACAAAACAAAAAAAAAACCAAGGAAAAAAAGAGAGGTGATGGCTGAGGGCTGGAAAGTAGGCTTTCCGTTCCATCTAGAGGGAACAGAAGATGGAAAGATTCATGGGTGTGAAAAAAGCAGACATATTTATGGAAACTGCAGGTATCAACAAAAAAATAGGGTGCTGGGGAAGAGTGTGGCTGGGAGGCGAGGCTCCTGGGGCCGGGAACGCAGCATTAACTGACGAACGACATTATGCCAAAGGAGGAAGAGGACTAGTCATGAGCTTTAAGCAGGAGATGGCTAATAATTTCAGTGTTTCAGCTCACACTCAGAAATAATGTAAATCCTTATCAGGAAAATCAGTTAAAATGCTGTTACAGTAGATGGGGTGGGGTAGGGAGAAAAGAATTCTGACTTCAACTTCCACCGCCCACCCCAAAAAAACACATTCTGACACTTGGATTGGCCAAATTGTTCGTTTTCTGAGAAGGGGGCTTCCCTTATTTTCTGTCCTTTCTTTTGCCCCTAATCCTTTCCCTTTCTCTGTCCTCTCCTCCTTTCTTCCTGTATCCCTCCTTCCACATTCTCCTTCCTCCCTTCTTTCTCTCTTTCTCTGTGACCCTGTTTTCCTGCAGTTTGATGCTCTAGGAAACACCTGCTGCTTTTCGAAAGCATTGTGATCCCTCAGGTAGGATCAGAGTGATCCTTGGAGGTGCTCTGATATTCAAGACATTTCTGTACAAATACTGACACATTTCTATTCTCTGCTTCTTATTTCAAAGTCAGTGGCTAAAGCACCATGACATCATTCAAAGCATGGTGAAATATGACTGCTGTTGTCCGCTTTATAATTGTGACATGCCAGTCCAGTTTTCCTGATCCTTCTCAGGACTAGAAACCCTTTGCTCCCATTGACAAGGCATTTATAGGTCACCTCCCAGGAAGGGTTGTTTCCGCAGGTGGCTAATTTGGTCCATTTGTCTTGACTTGTGCTGATTTCCTCTCTAGGGGCTTGAGATGTTTCTGACACTATTAATATTTTTTAAAGTAGTTCTGGGGAAAGATGGAGGAGGGAGCTAGAAGAGTATGCTTATGTAACACCCAACATTCTAAATTTACCACTGTTCATCAGAATTCCCAGCTCAGTCAGTCAGTGATTTTATCCAAGTGTCTGAATAAATTTAACCTGATTAAGAGAATTCACATGAAAGGGTGAAATGATCAGTCACCAACCATCTAAGCTTGATGTTCTTTTGAATATAGGATATTATTAACCAGAAAGAATCTGAAATTGAATAAATTTGGGATATTAAGTAAAAGCAGAGAATTTAAAACAGCTTAACAGGAACATGTTTGATGAGTTAGTATCTACTGCACCTAAAAATAAAATCATTATTCACCCTATGACAAGATAAGAACAGTTCTGGACTGGTCTAAAAAAACAGACTTCATGGTTCTGATCACTATGAAATAGTTTGCATGTCATGCCTATTCTAGGCTCAGTTTGCAGGCCCCTGAAATGATGGGGCTCAAATAGAGTAGAGATAAAGGTGGGCTGTGAGAAATCAGAAAGCTATTATAATATCATTCCTTTCCAAATGTGACAGTAAAAGAAAAGAAAGAGAAGAAAGAAACCTAGTGGAATAAAGTATGCAAGTCACACATGCTCATGTTGTAAAAACGAACATACCAGACCCAGCTAGAGCAAATGGTAAAAACACACCATTCAATTGTACAGTGTGTAATAAAGTAATCATGGAAGTTCCCCTCTGCTTCTGGACCCACAGTCCCATCCATTTCTCAGAGATAATTAGTGTTAATTTCTCGTGTATCTTTCCAGCAGTGTTCTTAGGGCATTGCATTAGTTAAGGTTCTTTTGGTTTCAGGCCACAGAAATAAACTCTGGCTAACTTAAGCCACAAAAAGGAATTTACTGGAAGAAAATTGGGGTATTTTGTGGAACTGAAGCATGATTAAATCCCTAGGTCTTTGGAAAGGATAGGCTAAAGGAAATTTATGAGACATCCAAACACCATATGACAGATGGTTGCTCTTAATGGGACTTGGCTACAAAGATTCCCAACTTTGGGTACTTCTGTTTCAAGTTTGAAATACGATTGGCCAAGCAAGATTGGGCCAGTAGGCTGTAGGGTGGCTGGATGTGTTGAGGAGGTGGGGCAGGGGATGGGCAAATCTCAGAATGTAGGAAGCTGGGGAAATTTTCTGCACAGGTTAAATGGTAACTTGCAAGACAGCAACCCCATAAAATATCTATGGCACATAAACATGTTAACATTTACTCACATGTTTCAAAGAACAAACCCACGTGGGATATATTTGATTCTAGACAAATATCTTCCCTATTTTAATTATCTATGAAGTCAGGGATGCATTTTATAATTGATGTTATTGTGGCATTAATGATTAGTTTTATACAGACCATTTTGTTTTCTCTGTAGCATATATAATAGTGAAAGCTCTCTAGTTTGGCATTCCACTAACTTCTGCACAACTGGAAAAAATACTACTTGTTTTCAAGCCAACTGTCACTTATAAGTATATTATAATTGCATACTTGGCACTGTTTTTAGAAAGCTCTACATTTAAAACTGGGTGCCTGAAATTACCTTCATAGGAAATCCTCTTCACCATTACAATTAAATTAAAATTTATTTAAACACTATAGAGCTTATTTTAGGAGCAAAGTACAAAGCTAGGTGCTGTAGGTTAGAATAAAATGTGACTCTATTTTTGCTTTCAGATAATTACAAATCGACACTTTGTATTTGAACTTCGAGCCTCCAGAACTGTGAAAGAATAAATCTCTGTTATTTCAAAGCACCATGTTTATGGCGATTTGTTACAGCAGCCCTAGGAAATGAACATATCCTGAAAGGGGTGGTACAGTGTTTTAAAAATACAAAGTATAATGAGGTGTATCAGATCTTTTTTGAAATTTGGTTTTGACCTGTAGAAGGGGCATTATGAGTCTGAAACTAGATCTTTAGCAGTTTAACTTACCAAATACAGCCTGGATTTTCGTTAAATCTGTAGCTGGTAGGACCTCTTTTAGAGTGATGCAGAGGAAATGTATTTACCTGCTTACCTGAAATAACCAAAAACTCAGGCAAAATATATGAAAAAATGTGTTGGTAGGACATTAGCCATTAGTGATACCTGAGACAGAGACCAAGTGTGCCAAGCGCCCTGCCTGTCCAATGGCTTACTTCCCTGAGAGAGTCTCCAGGTTGTGATTCACAGAGGGGAGACCCAGGAAGAACGTGGTAGATGCTCTGAGTAGAGGAGACAGAGGTGAAAGTCTGTGGAGACCAAGGTGTTAAAAGGTGAGAGCACCAGAAGAGAAAGCAATGGGTGCATGAGAACCATGTACATGGATGCACATAACTCTCATGCATTAATTTTCATCAAATGCTGTACAATCTGCTTTAATGTACAGTTCTTCACAGTAATTAACCAAAGTTTAGAATTTCCATTTGGAAGTGGATTTGGCATGCACTATGTATTTTTTCATCTCATTTCTCTTTAGAAGCATGTATGTATAAACCATCACTGTGATGGATAAGAACCATTCCTCCATGCAAACTCATTGTTTCTCAGGCCCTACATATTAAAGAGGACTCTGGCCCCTTCAGTTCTGCCCTCTGAGGAGGGTCTGACCCACCCTGCTGGCATTTGTGACAGAGGACTAGCACAGGATGGTAGAGGAACAGGACCCGGGTGCAGAGAGGAGGGAAAGGATTAGCAAAAGGCAATCAATTGCCATTATAATGTGACGAAGTGGTGAAGGGAAAGAAGGGGTAAATGTCTGGAGGACACGTGGTTTAGAGGGCAATATGCTCTTGCTATTTTGCAGAAAGTGCCTTGGGAATGGCTTCTGTGCTTTAATCAGGGGATAAGAGCTGAAAACAAAATTTTTTTTCCTTAAATTATTACAGGAGATTCTCCACTTCAAGGAGTTTTTAAAATCCAAATAATTTAGGTTATTTTGTGAGTTCTATTTTTGCATGAACTATGTCTATCTGACCATTTTCTGAGCCTGTATGCAGAGAGATGCAGAGAATAAGTGGTGTATCATAGGACTTCAGAAAACATTTAGTCTTCACTGCTTACTTGGGACTACATTATACTTCCCATATTACGGGACTTGAGAAAACACTTAATCTTGCTTCAGGTGACCCATCTCAGAAACAGAATTATGACAAGCATTCAGAGTCTCAGAGGCTTCCCATCCATTTCTTTCTTCTGTAAGTCACATTTCTTCAGATTGGTCTTTCCTCTGAGTAAAGGACATTTCCTTGCAGGGTCTTGCACTTCATACCAAACCTTCTTTATTACATTCTTTGCTCCATGGTTAATTGCTTCCATCCCAGATAAGGTCTGCAATGGTCAAACACCAAGCCCGAGTTTGGCTGAGTAGCTCTAAGGTGGAACTGTCTGCAGGAAGATTGGCATTCAAATGTTCAGATTGCACATGGACAGAAAGACGGTAGGACGCATCCTGTGTGAACCAGCTGAAAGGGAGAAATGAACTTACTTAATTCGAGTGGTTATGAGGTACCCTCTTCTCCTCTATGAAAAGTCGTTTTCAACTAGGTATGGAGACTATTTTCCAAGATCCTTTACATATACAGGTGGGGCAGTATTACAGTATTTATATTAATAGTTCAATGTTATCTCTCAAAACTAATATGCTGCAAATATTGAACTGGAGAGCAGCTGTATAGCTGCTTATATCAGAAATAAACAAAGAACTAGTGTCTGTGAAAAGAAAGAGCTCAATTCATAATAAAACTGCATATATTTCTAATATAGGAAATATAGCTGCTTTGCAAAGTTCTCTCTAGGACAGTGAGCGATGTTATTTTACACACTCAGCATTCACCAATTTTAACTTTCCAAACAGAACCTGTTTCAAATATTTTAGAGATTTTTTTTGTGTGTGCATGTTCTATTTTTACTTTTAAATTGAATGGCTGAAGACTGCCTTCCTTCTGGAGGTCAAGCACTTGATTGACAGCTGAGCCCTGGTCTGAGCAGTCAGAAGGCGTCAGGCAATGGCATAGACAGGAAGGAATGGGAGCATAGTGCAGAAAACAGGCCTGGGAGTCTTGCCATATGTCAGAAGTGGCATCCGAGGAGGCCGAAGATGAGGTGGATGAGAGCCAGAGAGAGAAAGGACGGTGGTAGGTTGTGACCAAGACAGAGGGAGTCGGGAGAGGGGACTATGGATTGTTGGCACTGCATGGGGCAAGACGAGGTTTTTATGTTAGGGTCTGCATACAGAAAACCTGCCAAGGCTCAGTCCTAAACTTAAGTTAGCAAGTTGATTGAAGGAAAAACTATGAAGGAGGTAAGGTTGTTTCCAACCTTCTGCCATTACTTTTCAACACCCTGTAGCTCTTTTGGCAGATTCTCTCCATCCAGGTGTTCAGACTCCTGCCTCCTCCCCCTGAACTACCGCATACGGGGTCACCCACATTGTGGTAATCACTGGAGAACCTTCCTATTCCGAACTTTTCTTTCCAGTTTTTCTGCCTTCCCTCATGCCCTTTCTACTTATGCCCTTGACCCCTAACTAATCTCTGCTGGAGCTAATTCGACAGCTGATTGGAGCCAGGGTGTCAATGACTGATACCATCTCAGCCTTCCCTCCCTCTCTGATCACATGTATATTCTTCCTAACACAGAAAGAGGAAACCCCCCCAAGCAGGAAAGAAGCCTTTCCTTGATTCCTTCAGATTACAGCTGATTGCTTTGACATGAGTACGGGCCAACCCTGAGAATGTGAGCTTAGCTGTTAGAGTAGCTGTGGTGTAGGAGAAATAAAGGGAAGGACGGAGGCTGGAGCTTGATAAAGAAGTCCTGTGGGGTTGGGGTGGGGACTCAGTTAAAGAGTGTCTAGAGGCCAGCTTTGGGGGATAAATGCAAAACATGTGAAGGGTCTGGTGAATGGCTGAGGTAATTCCATAGTGCCATTTCTTTTTCTAAGCCCGGCTTGAGCTCATGGATTTCTCCAGGATGGTTTCTTCTTTCTCCTGCTCTGTGAGTGTAGCCCAGCCTTCCGTTCTGCTAATGTTCATTGGTTCTGTTCCTGAGTCTGGGAATGGAAAAGGTTGCTTAGGTGTCAGCCAAGTCACTCCCCTCTGTTTGGGGGAGAGGGAGCTGCCAGCCGACTCCCTGCTTCCTGCCAGCTTAAGGAGTTTATGACTCAGATTCAAGCAAAACAGAGCTGATGTAAAAAGACAGGGAGGGAACCTCAGCTCAGATGAAGGCCCCTGTGCCAAACTACATCACTGAAACATTCAGCCCAGGAGAGCCCATCACACCAGAAGGCAGTGTGATTTTGTGTTCATGTTTTGCTTGAAACACACACACACACACACACACACACACACACACACACACACACACACACACACACATTTCCTTTCAGCGTGACACACACACACACACACACACATTTCCTTTCGCTCACGCTGATGCAGACACATTTCTCCCTGAGTTGGAATTCTGAGGCTGTTGTACTTCTCCCAGAACAACCTACCCTGGGAAGCTGGAATGATTATTGAGCATCTCTCAGGTTCTGCAATAGCAGAAAGGTCCTCACCAGATGTTCTGATTCAGCCAGTGTGTCCAGCTGTCCTTTATTGCCATGTGCCACACTAATTCCTGTTCCTCAGACAAGGGTGTTTTGGGGGAACACTACAGACATTTCTTGGGAATACCACTGAAACCCAGACTCATGCGTTTCAAAGTGTGCTGTGGTTCTGTTAGCTCCTGGATGTTGCTGTGGTGGCTGAGTTGAGACCAGTGGCTGAGTTGAGTTGGCATGACCGAGTTGACATGCCAGTCATTTTGTAGGTAAACTCTGTCCCTGAAGAAAGGTGCTGGATGAATTAGAGGGCCCTCCAGTTTTTCTTTTCCTTCTTCTGTCCATTACTCATGGATAGACCCACATCCCTCCCTGAGTCCCAGTTGTCCTGTGAATAAACATTAGTCATTTCCTTCCAAGTGTCTTACCTCCATGTGCCAAAGAGGAATGTGTGATGTCTTTGAAGTCAAAAGTACCAAACTAGATACTTTTGTGTTAAATACAATTTACAGTGTGACTCCTTCATGAATGATTGTATATAGTATGCACAATCTCCCTGATATTCAAAATTATCTATGTCACTACTTTTCAAGAAACCCTAAGAGCTCTCATAGTCAACTGTTTACGACAAGGTCTCTTCATGATCTTTGGAGGTCTTCCTGATCCAAATACAGATTAAGTTTCTAGTCTTTTCTCACCTGGCCTTACTACTCCTCCTTAAACTGGCTGGTCTGGTCTACTTAGTTCCCCAACCCCTTTTAATCACTTTCTCTCTGAAATTCCATCTTCTAGCATCTGTTTGATCTCCACCATTCTTAAAACTCAGATGCACATCAGTTCGTTACCTTTATTGGAAGAGAAGAAGGAGGATTACAATGAAGAGGACAGACAGAAAGAGTAAATGTATGGAAGTATGAGGGGAAAAAAGCCCAGTTGAGATGTACAGTGTTCCTTGAGAAAGTCTACTAATAGCCTAAGCAATTATAGCTCCCCCTGCCCAACATTTTGAGAAGCTCAGAGAATGGGATTTATCAGTGCATTAAGAGCTAACAATCCCACTCAGAAAAAAACGTATTACCTCCTTTCTGGGGTGGGTCCAAATTTTCCCTGCCTAATAGTGATAGATACATGGGAAGTCCGATTCGAATCAGAAGATAGTTTAGTGGCATGGATACAGTGAAAGTGGGATTAGTTGACAGAAAGTAACCATTTAGCCTGATAGTTATCTCTCTCCTATTTCTGAGGACCTTTCTTAAGGGGTGCTTGTAGATCCTAGAGATAAGTTCTCAAGGTTGTACCTCTAAACTTCTAAGACTGACCAATGCTGTTTCTTTGACAGAGTTTTCTTTTTTAAGTATGCTAACACCTCCATCTGGTTACTACCCAGGTTTAGTTGGAGGGCTATGATTCTTCTTTAAGAGGACTCTGCATCTCTCTGCTTTGATCATCACTTACGGGCTTCACTGTTTAATTAGATTCCCAGTTAAAGGACGTACCACTACCCACTTTCCCCATAGTTTGTTCTCAATGGAGCTCTAATACTAATCAGTTTTATGTAGCATCATCTCTAGAAGCTTCTCAGTGAATATTTGCTGGCTAATAATTAGCCTGCACTTTTGTAGGCTGTTGTATATTCCTTTGTCTGGGATGGACAGCCAGGAACGTAATTAGTGACTCAAAGTTTGTGGCTGACATTTTCCATAAAGGTTTAGTATTTGGCTCAATTTTTTCTTTCACTATTAAAATATAATTGGACTAATAATTTATATTAATATTTATCAAAGTCACTTCAGAGATAGGTAAAGAAATCATTTCTCATTTTATAGATAAACTGACTAATGCTTGGTTAAATTGATTGTCTTATCCATAAATTCAAACAATTGGTCAGTGACAAAGCATGACAGGAACCCACATCTTTGAAATTCTAGGCAAGTGGAAATTGCCCCATTAAACCACAATTTAGTTATGGAGTCTGGTTGGGGACTTGATCTTTATATTTCACTATGGTCTCCCAGGAGCCACTGGAACAACAGCCCCAGAGTTAGGCAATTTCATTATTGCTGCCAAACATTTATGTCCAAAGTTCTTTATGTTCATTATGAAAGTTAGTAATGAATAAACATTGCTATGGTTACCATGGAGTTAGACTTAAATTTCAACATATGCTGTTTGAAGGGATGGCTTCAGCCACTTCAGATGTAATTTCCAAGGTAAAGATTGTGGTGAGGGTGACTCCTGTGTAGTAGTCAGCTATTGTAAATATTGGGCTTCCAAGTTGCAGTGTCGTCTCACACATTTATTCATTCTGGGCTGGCTAGGCAGAGCTCGGAAATATCGTATGATCCAGCTGGCTGCACCATGCAGGCAAAGAAGCAGGGTTTTTTCCTTCTATAATGATTCAATATACATAGAACTACTTCTTTAGCAATTTGGAGGATAAATTTTCCCTTTGAGCCTAAATGTGAATTGATAAAAGAATATTAATTGGAAACAGTTTAGAGTAATGCTAATGACATAACACAGCTTCAAGAACAATAGAATATGTTTGATACTGAGTCATATATGGTTGGTGCCTTTACACAGTTAAAAAGGTTTTGGATTTAAGTAGAATATTTTTTAAGTTTGACTTAGTTGTAGTGAGTAGCTAGGATTACAAGGACACATCCTGTGTCCTTTGAGTTGTTTTCGGTATTTTATTCTTTCTTTTTATGGACTTTTTCTCTATAATTACAAATGACAAAAGAATGCCATAATCTTATTCGCTGTCTTGTTATTAATACAGGGAAATGACTATTTGAAGTATAAGAATTTACCCTAAGAATACAGCAGCCCAGTTTGAAAAAGACAGATGCACCCCTATGTTTATCGCACATAACTGGCATTATTTTATAGATGGGAAAGAAAATCTGTGAATTGGCTTTATTACTGAATATAACACGTTGGAATGGCCAAAGGTCCATAATGTCACAAGCTGCTTAAAAGAAATAGTAGAACAATGAGGACAATTCCTATAAGTGACTATAGCTGATCAGAAAACATAAGTTTTTTTCTTTCAAAGTTAAGAGGTACTTTGTTTCAAATGAGCATATATTTTTTTCCTGTGTCCTAAAGACCTGAATAATAGATTGACTAATGGGATAAAGTAATGAAACACAGCTCAGTGTACTCCCCGCTAACATGTAACCACAATAGCATTGGGCATGAGTCATGTCGGTAGTGTAAGTATTATGTCCTGTGTGTTTTATGGTAACGATTCTAAGAGAGCACATATTTGTGCAATATTTAGTCTGGGTGGTAAAGTGGATTTACTTATATTTTGTGGGATATTTTTTCGTTCTCAAAGAGTGAAGAGAAAGGACTTGGAGTTGGTATGGCTAATTGTTGCATGAATACAGCAAGGCTTGTTAGAAACAGAACAAATTTTATTAGGATACAAGTTTGTTCTTCTCAGTCCTTCTTTCACAAAATGATCTACAATCTTTTAACATAAAGATGTTCAGAGAGCTTTTTTACCATAAAAAAACAGATGAAATTGAAAGTATAAAAATAATAGAATTCTCTGAATATTATAGACTACATCAATAAAAAAAAAGAGGAGCAGGATAAAACTATTTTAGTCCTACAGACAAGCATGAGATCAAAGGGGAGATATGGAAGGCGGTAAAGAGGTACCAAATGAATAAGTTACAGGGATGAAAAATACAGTATAGGATATATATTCAATAATATTGTAATATCTTTGCATGGTGACAGATGGTAACTACACTTTTCATGGTGAGCATTTTGTAATGCATATAGTTGTTGAATCACTATATTGTACACTTGAAACCAATATGCTTTTATGTCAGCCATGCTTCAATTTAAAAAGAAGGAAACAAAAAAAGAAAGTGGCCTGTAGTCATTATTTTTATTTTTCTGTAATATCTATACCCAGTGTGACCTATGGAGTGGCAATATATACCTCTCTTGGGAGCTCGTTAGAAATGCAGAATTGCAACCCCACTGTAGGTTCAGAATTGAATTTTAACAAGACAGGTAATTTATATAAATGTGCTAAAGTTTTTTTTTGTTATCATTAATCTACAATTATATGAGGAACATTATATTTACTAGACTCTCCCCATCACCAAGTTCCCCCCACATAGTTCATTGCAGTCACTGTCCATCAGTGTAGTAAGATGCTGTGGAATTATTACCTTTCCTCTCTGTGTTGTACAGCCTTCCCCATGCCCCGTGCCACCACATGCATGCTAATCATAATGTCCCCTTTCTTTCCCCCCCACTTATCCCTCCCTTGCCACCCATCCTCCCTGGTCCCTTTCCCTTTAGTAACTGTTATTCCATTCTTGGGTTCTGTGAGTCTGTGGCTGTTTTTCTCCTTCAGTTTTTTCTTTGTTCTTATACTCCACAGAAGAGTGAAATCATTTGATACTTGCCTTTCTCTGCCTGGATTATTTCACTGAGTATAATACCCTCTAGCTCCATCCATGTTGTTGCAAATAGTAGGATTTGTTTTCTTCTTATGGATGAATAATATTCCACTGTGTATATGTACCACATCTTCTTTATCCATTCATCTACTGATGGACACTGAGGTTGATTCCAATTCTTGGCTACTGTAAATAGTGCTTTGATAAACACAGGGGTGCATCTGTCTTTTTCAAACTGGGCTGCTGTATTCTTAGGGTAAATTCCTAGGAGTGGAATTCCTGGGTCAAATGGTATTTCTATTTTGAGCATTTTGAGGATCTTCCATACTGCTTTTCACAATGGTTGAACTAACTTACATTCCCACCAGCAGTGTAGGAGGGTTCCCCTTTCTCCATAACCTCACCAGCATTTGTTGTTCTTTGTCTTTTGGATGGTGGCAATCCTTACTGGTGTAAGGTGATATCTCATTGTGGTTTTAATTTGCATTTCTCTGGTGACCAGTGATGTGGAGCATCTTTTCATGTGTCTGTTGGCCATCTGAATTTCTTCTTTGGAGAACTGTCTGTTCAGTTCCTCTGGCCATTTTTTGATTGGATTATTTGCTTTTTGTTTTTTGAGGTGCACGAGCTCTTTATATATTTTGGATGTCAATCCTTTATTGGATCTGTCATTTATGAATATATTCTCCCATACTGTAGGATGCCTTTTTGTTCTATTGGTGGTGTCCTTTGCTGTACAGAAGCTTTTCAGTTTGATGTAGTCCCAGTTGTTCATTTTGCTTTTGTTTCCCTTGCCTGGGAAGATATGTTCATGAAGAAGTCACTCATATTTATGTCCAAGAGATTTTTGCCTATGTTTTTTCTAAGAGTTTTATGGTTTCATGGCTTACATTCAGGTCTTTGATCCATTTTGAATTTACTTTTTTAAATTGGGATTAGATAATGATCCAGTTTCATTCTCTTACATGTAGCTGTCCAGTTTTGCCAACAGCAGCTGTTGAAGAGGCTGTCATTTCCCCATTGTATGCTCTTGGCTCCTTTAGTATATATTAATAGACAGTATATGTTTGGGTTAATATCTGGAGTCTCTATTCTGTTCCACTGGTCTGTGGGTCTGTTCTTGTGCCAGTACCAAATTGTCTTGATTACTGTGGCTTTGTAGTAGAGCTTGAAGTTGGCAAGCAAGATTCCCCCCTGACTTTTTTGTTCCTTCTCAGGATTTCTTTGGCTATTGTATTTATTTTTGTATTCTGATTCTTTTGTGGTTCTATATGAATTTTAAAACTATTTGTTCCAGTTCATTGAAGAATGTTGTTGGTATGTTGATAGGCATTGCATTGAATCTGTAGATTACTTTAGGCAGGATGGCCATTTTGACAATATTAATTCTTCCTAGCCAAGAGCATGGAATGAGTTTCCATTTGTTAGTGTCCTTTTTAATTTCTCTTAAGAGTCTCTTGTAGTTTTCAAGGTGCAGGTTTTTCACTGCCTTGGTTAGGTTTATTCCTCAGTATTTTATTGTTTTTGATGCAACTGTGAATGGAATTGTTTTCCTGGTATCTCTTTCTGTTAGTTCATCATTAGTGTATAGGAAAGCAACAGGTTTCTTCATATTAATTTTGTATCCTGCAACTTTGCTGAATTCCGGTATTAGTTCTAGTAGTTTTGGAGTGGAGTCTTTAGGGTTTTTTATGTACAATATCATGTCATCTGCAAATAGTGATAGTTTGACTTCTTCTTTACCAATCTGGATGCCTTGTATTTCTTTATTTTGTCTGATTGCCGTGGCTAGGACCTCCAGTACTGTGTTGAATAGCAGTGGGGAGAGTGGGCATCCCTGTCTTGTTCCTGATCTTCGAGGAAAAGTTTTCAGCTTCTCACTGCTAAGTATGATGTTGGCTGTGGGTTTGTTGTCCATGGCCTTTATTATGTGGAGGTACTTGCCTTCTATGCCCATTTTGTTGAGAATTTTTATCATGAATGGATGTTGAATTTTGTCTAATGCTTTTTCAGCGTCTATGGCAATGATCATGTGGTTTTGTCCTTTGTTTTGTTGATGTGGTGGATGATGTTGATGGATTTTCGATTGTTTTACCATCCCAGCATCCCTGAGTTGAATTCCACTTGATCATAGTGTATGATCCTCTTGATGTATTTTTGAATTCGGTTTGCTAATATTTTGTTGAGTATTTTTGCATCTACGTTCATCAGGGATATTGGTCTGTAATTTTCTTTTTTGGTGGGGCGTTTGCCTGGTTTTGGTATTAGAGTGATGCTGGCTTCACAGAATGAGTTTGGAAGTATTCCCTTCTCTTCTATTTTTTGGAAAACTTTAAGGAGAATAGGTATTATATCTTCTCTATATGTCTGATAAAATTTAGTGGTGAATTCTTCTGGTCCAGGGGTTTTGTTCTTGGGTAGTTTTTGATTACCAATTCAATTTCTTTGCTGGTAATTGGTCTGTTTAGATATTCTGTTTCTTCTTTGGTCAGTCTTGGAAGGTTGTATTTTTCTAGGAAGTTGTCCATTTCTTCTAGGTTTTCCAGCTTCTTAGTATATAGATTTTCATAGTATTCTCTCATAATTTTTTGTATTTCTGTGGTGTCTGTTGGGATTTTTCCTTTCTCATTTTTGATTCTGTTGATGTGTGTAGATTCTCTTTTTCTCTTAATAAGTCTGGCTTGGGGTTTATCTATTTTGCTTAATTTTTCGAAGAACCAGCTCTTGGTTTCATTGATTTTTTCTATTGTTTCATTCTTCTCAATTTTATTTATTTCTTCTCTGATCTTTATTATGTCCCTCCTTCTGCTGACTTTGGGCTTCATTTGTTCTTCTTTTTCCAGTTTCAATAATTGTGACTTTAGACTATTCATTTGAGATTGTTCTTTCTTCTTTAAATAGGCCTGGATTGCTATATACTTTCCTCTTAGAACTGCCTTCACTACATTCCACAGAAGTTGGGGCTTTATGCTGTTGTTATCATTTGTCTCCATAAAGTGCTTGATCTCTGTTTTAATTTGGTCATTGATCCATTGATTATTTAGGAGCATGTTGTTAAGCCTCCATGTGTTTGTGAGCCTTTTTCTTTGTACAATTTATTTCTGGTTTTATGTCTTTGTAATCTGAGAAGTTGGTTGGTAGAATTTCAATCTTTTTGAATTTACTGAGGTTCTTTTGTGGCCTAGCATGTGGTCTGTTCTGGAAAATGTTCCATGTGATTTTATTTTCTCAGACAGTATGAGAAGAATGTATATCATGCTGCTTTTGGGTGGAGAGTTCTGAAGATGTCTGTTAAGTCCATCTGTTCTCATGTGTTGTTCAGTGCTTCTGTGTCTTTACTTATTTTCTGCCTGGTTGTTATGTCCTTTGGAGTGAGCGATGTGTTGAAGTTTCCTAGAACGAATGCATTGCATTCTATTTCCTCCTTTAATTCTGTTAGTATTTGTTTCACATATGCTGGTGCTCCTGTATTGGGTGCATATATATTTATAATGGTTATATCCTCTTGTTGGACTGACCCCTTTATCATTATGTAATGTCCTTCTTTATCTCTTGTTACTTTCTTTGTTTTGAAGCCTATTTTGTCTGATACTAGTACTGCAACACCTGCTTTTTTCTCCCTATTGTTTGTATGAATTATCTTTTTCCATCCCCTGACTTTTAGTCTGTGTATGTCTTTGGGTTTGAGGTGAGTCTCTTGTAAGCAGCATATAGATGGGTCTTGCTTTTTCATCCATTCTGTTACTCTGTGTCTTTTGATTGGTGCATTCAGTCCATTTATATTTAGGGTGATTATTAAAAGATATGTACTTATTGCCATTGCAGGCTTCAGATTCACGGTTACCAAAGGTTCAAGGTTAGCTTCTTTACTATTTAGCCATCTAACTTAACTCTCTTATTAAGCTATTATAAACACAGTCTGATTATTCTTTATTTCTCTCCCTTCTTATTACTCCTCCTCCATTCTTTATATGTTAGGTGTTTTATTCTGTACTCTTTTGTGTTTCTTTTGACTGCTTTTGTGAGTAGTTGATTTTATTTTTTGCCTTTATTTAGTATTTTGTTGGTCAAAGCAGACCACCAAAGAAAGCACTTTGGTGTGATTTTATTTTCTCTGTTTACATCTATTTAGCCTTAGGAGTGCTTCCATCTAGAGAAGTCCCTTTAAAATATTCTCTAGAGGTGGTTTGTGGGAGACAAATTTCCTCAACTTGTGTTTGTCTGGGAATTGTTTAATCCCTCCCTCATATTTGAATTATAATCATGCTGGATACAGTATTCTTGGTTCAAGGCCCTTCTGTTTCATTGCATTAAATATATCATGCCATTCTCTTCTGGCCTGTAAGGTTTCTGTTAAGAAGTCTGATGATAGCCTGATGGGTTTTCCTTTGTAGATGACCTTTTCTCTCTCTCTGGCTGCCTTTAATACTCTGTCCTTGTCTTTGATGTTTGTCATTTTAATTATTATATGTCTTGGTGTTGTCCTCCTTGGGTCCCTTCTGTTGGGAGTTCTGTGTAGTTTTGTGGTCTGATCGATTATTTTCTCCCCCAGTTTAGGGAAGTTTTCAGCAATTATTTCTTCAAATACACTTTCTATCCCTTTTTCTCTCTCTTCTTCTTCTTCTGGTACCCCTATAATGTGGATATTTTTCCTTTTGGATTGGTCACCCAGTTCTCTTAATATTCTTTCATTCCTGGAGATCCTTTTATCTCTCTCTGTGTCAGCTCCTCTGTGTTCCTGTTCTCTGATTTCTATCCATTAATGGCTCTTGCACCTCATCCAGTCTGCTCTTAAGTCCTTCCAGAGATTGTTATATTTCTGTATTCTGCCTCCCAACTTGATCCTTTAGCTCTTGCATATTTCTCTGCTGGCCCATCAACATGGTTATGACCTTTATTTTGAATTCTTTTTCAGGAACATTGGTTAAATCTATCTCCCCAGGCCCTCTCTCAGGTGTTGTCTGGGTAATTCTGGACTGGACCAAATTTTTCTCCCTTTTCATGGTGATAGAGGTAGCTGTAGGCAGGTAGCGTGTGTGTCAGCTGGGAGAACAAAGTCCTTTCCTGTTTGCTGGTCACCTTGCCCTTCTCCGCTGCCTGTGTCAGTTACCCACACTCATGAAGCAGCCTCTGGATTAATCCCCTAAGCTGCCATGGGTGGGGTCGCCCTCAGAGTAGCCCAGAGCCCTGCAGGGAGTGGCACACACAGCAGGTGTTCTCTCCTGCAAAAGCGGCACCCCTTCGCACCTTGCCCGGGTTTCTTCTGCCTGCGCCGGGCAGCTGCACGCTGGCGGCGGCCTTTGTATCTGGCCTGGGTGGCTGTGCACTGTGAGCAGATTCTGGGCAGCTGGTGGGGGCATGGCCTCTCCCTGGCTGCTCTGCTGCTGCCACAGGCATGCGCAGCCTCTCCTGGGCTGCTCCACGGCTGCCTCAGCCATGAACAGCTGCTCTCCAGCTACTGGGCCACTGTGTCATGGGCTGTATCAGCCAGGGGAATGACTGGCAGGCTGCTTATCACCATGAGGGGCTTCAGGGCTGTGTTGCCACCCAGGTGGCTGGGGTGCCTGAAGTTCCTCAGGATTCCCAGCCTGCTGGGCTGAGTGTGCTAGGACGCTTCTGTCCAGCTGTTAGGCCCCTGTTTCTGTAAGACTTTTAAAAAGCACTCACTTTTCTTTTGTCCCAGGGGAGCTGGTTGTGGGGACCCACTCGCAGATTTTGCTTTTCTGTTTCTCTATTATCCAGTACACCATGCAGTGTGAGTCTGCACTCCCAGTGTGGATTACTAGAGCTGGTTGTTTAGCAGTCCTGGGATTTCACTGCCTCCCCGCTCTGACTCCTCTCCTCCCACCGGTGAGCTGGGGTGAGAGGAGCACTCAGGTCCCACTGGGCCATGGCTTGTATCTTACCGTCTTCGTGAGTTCTCACAGATGTAGATGTAGCCTGGCTGTTGTACTGTATCCAATGGTCTCTTTTTTAGGAATAGTTGTATTTGTTGTATTTTCAAAAATATGTATGGTTTTGGGAGGAGATTTCCACTGCCCTGCTCATGCCACCATCTTGGCTCCTATTCATTGTGCTAAATTTTGAGAATTGCTTATATATAGAGTTTTTTCTTCTGTAAGTGCCTTTGGAGGTTAGCATGCAGAGTTTGACTGTTTGATGATGTGCTAAAGTGAGACATCTCTCTCCTTCCTCCTGGAGGAGAGACAGAGGGTCTAAAAGCATCAGGTAGAACTGTTAAGCACCAGTTCAAATGGCTAAAATAGGAGTCTCTCTACCAGTATGGCGGCTCTTCTATGTCACATCCTAAAGGGATGTGCCTTTACACAATCATGCTGAGGTTATTTATTTTATTTATTCTCACAAGGAATGGAGTCAAACTCATATTCATAGGGAGAAGTTGTTTTCTAATTTTCCCTTAGATAAGTTGTGCATATGTCTCAGGTAATTAGTGAGGAAATTAACTGCAGCCTCCACAGCCAAGAGCTGAAGTGGATTCACACATTCCACTTTCTCTCCTGGTCTTGGGAATACAGCCAATTCCTGCCTTTTAGGGGTCTGTAAGGTTTAAGGGAGCTAAGTAGGGGTTTAATGGAGCTAAGTAGACACCGAAAGGGACTAAGAAATTCTCCAAATTCTGTAGGAAATGATGAGTTTTCTCAGTAATAGCATTTAGAAACAAGGAGCCAGAGTTTAAAAGATAAGGGTTGTGAGATCAGGATGGAGAGATTAAGGAAGGACAGATGTCATTCAGAAGTGGTTTCCTCCATTTAGTAATCAACTTTTGCTGCACATTAGAATCATCTGGGAAGCTTTTAAAATTTTGCCTCTTGGACTGCACCTAGGCCAATAACATTAGAACTCTGGTATCAGGTTTTGTTTTTGTTTTTAAAGACTTCCAATCATTCTATTTTGTGACTAAAGGCTCAGAAGCATTGAAGTCTAAGTTTGGAGAGTTTCCTCCCCTTCCATGGAAAATATGTTTTGCATGGGGAAGGCCAGTAAACAAGAAGAGTTCCAGCAACTTGATCTTTTGAGGAAAGCTCAAGGGGTGAATGAGACATCACATTTCTTGAGACCACTAGGCAAAACATGCTCAGGCACCAGAGAAGTGTGACTGCATTCCTCTTGGTTATGTTCTCTCTTCCTGGTTCTTGGTCCCTATAATTTAGCTGGAAACAGTGCTAAGTGTGGCAGTCAGCCTCTGAGATGGTCCCCCAGTGATCTTTGTCTCCTAATATTCATGCTGTGGTGCAGCCCTCTCCCACATTGAATTACTCAGGACTGGCCTGTGTGACCAACTGAATATGGTACAAGTGATGGGAGAGACATCCAAGGCTAGATTATAAAAGGTATTACCACTTTTGCTTCAACAGCTCGGATCTTTGGTTCCAGAAACCAGCTGCCATGCTGTGAGGACAGTAGTGACCTGGATGAACCAACTGGCAGGTACTTGAGTGGGTCCCTTAGAAATGGATCATCCAGTGCGTTGGAATCTCCAGGTGACTGCTTTCCAGAAAGGTACTGGCCCTGCCAGCTGCCACCTTATTTCTTTTGTTTATCTTACTGGGTGGCTACATGCTAGAGTGTATACTCAGGATGACTTCCAAGTAATGTATGCCAACATAAGCTATTTATACTTTGTCATCTGAAAACTAAGTTGTTGTTGTTGTTTATTTATGATGGTGGTGATGGTGGTGATGATGATATTATGTTTGGATCAAACTAATCTATTAAGTTCACCTAGTCTCCTGTATGTTTTTTGGTATTTAATCCAAGCAGACATGCAAAATTAGGGAACCAGGAATGAATTAATAGAAATTCCTACACCTTTTCTGTTCTCTACCTCATCTAACATTTTCAAATATATTATATGTGAAAATTGTGGGTAGACTAAAATTTGCAACCTGAACTTTATTTAAAATACATATAAAATAGTCCTACCTTATACCATCTAACCATATTTTTTTTATTAAGGTATTATTGATATACACTTTTATGAAGGTTTCACATGAAAAAACAGTATGGTTACTACATTCACCCATATTATCAAGTCTCCACCCATACCCCAATGCAGTCACTGTCCATCAGTGTAGTAAGATGCCACAGATTCACTATTTGCCTTCTCTGTGCTACACTGTCTTCTCCATAACCCCTACACCATGTGTACTAAACATAATACCCCTCCATCCCCTTCTCCCTCCCTCCCTCCCCACCCACCTTCCCCTACCCCTCCCCTTTGGTAACCACTAATCCCTTCTTGGAGTCTGTGAGTCTGCTGCTGTTTCGTTCCTTCAGCTTTGCTTTGTTGTTATACTCTACAAATGAGGGAAATCATTTGGTACTGGTCTTTCTCTGCCTGGCTTATTTCACTGAGCATAATATTCTCCAGCTCCATCCAGATTGCTGCAAATGGTAGATTTGTTTCTCTCTTATGGCCGAATAGTATTCCACTGTGTATATGAACCACATCTTCTTTATCCATTCATCTGCTGATGGACACTTAAGTTGCTTCCATATCTTGGCTATTGTAAATAGTGCTGTGATAAACATAGGAGTGCATATGTCTTTTTGAATCTGTGAAGTTGTATTCTTTGGGTAAATTCCAGGGAGTGGGATTTCCAGGTCAAATGGTATTTCTATTTTCAGTTTTCTGAGGAACCTCCATATTGCTTTCCACAATGGTTGAACTAGCTTACATTCCCACCAGCAGTGTAGGAGGGTTCCCCTTTCTCTGCATCCTCACCAGCATTTGTTGTTCTTAGTCTTTTTGATACTGGCCATCCTTACTGGTGTGAGGTGATATCTCGTTGTGGTTTTAATTTACATTTCCCTGAAGATTAGTGACATGAAGCATCTTTTCATGTGCCTGTTGGCCATCTGAATTTCTTCTTTGGAGAATTGTCTCCGCCCATTTTTTAATTGGGTTATTTGTTTTTTGGTTGTTGAGGCATGTGAGTTCTTTATGTATTTTGGATGTTAACCTCTTGTTAGATATGTCATTTACAAGTATATTCTCCCATACTGTAGGATGCCTTTTTGTTCTGTTGATGGTGTCCTTTGCTGTACAGAAGCTTTTTAGTTTGATGTAGTCCCATGAGTTCATTTTTACTTTTGTTTCCCTTGCTTGAGGAGATGCGTTCAGGAAGAAGTTGCTCATGTTTATATTCAGGAGATTTTTGCCTATGTTGTCTTCTAAGAGTTTTATGTTTTCATGACTTACATTCAGGTCTGATCCATTTCGAGTTTACTTTTGTGTATGGGGTTAAACAATAATCCAGTTTCATTCTCTTGCATGTAGCTGTCCAGTTTTGCCAACACCAGCTGTTGACGAAGCTGTCATGTCCCCATTGTATGTTCATGGCTCCTTTATCATCTATTAATTGACCATATATGGTTGGGACCATCTAACCATATTTTAATAGAAAAAGTGATGAGAACTTATTGTGAAAATAATCAATGTGGACGACATGTTCTTTGATAAAGTAAGGACATTTTCGTCACATAGGTGTCTATGAATATTGTCTTTTAATTTATCTACTTTCTTATTTTGAATATTTGTTTATACCAACTACCAAACTTTTTATTGCTTATTACAAAAATAAAATGTGATGTATTTTTGAAAAAGACACATTGATAATTAAAAGAAGGAACAAAAACTCACCCCAAATCCTACCATCTATACCACTCTCAATTATGTTTATACACACACAGATACATATGCACACATTTTTATAAAAATAAATTCATATTATATATACTTCCTTGAAATTGTTTTTCATTTTATGGTAAAAACTAATTGTCACACTTTTATGTCATTCAATGTCTGATAGTTATTTTATACAACAGTGAGTGGGATATTTATGATTATCAAGTTTTTTGAGAGTATTTGATATACATTTGTGTACATTTTTACATTTCAATTCCAATATGCTAATTCCAGAAGCATGCGTACTTCAACAAATCACAAGACAAAATGGGGGAAATAAGAGATGTAAAAGTCAGATATACACAAATGTTCCATTTCAATCTATGTCAACCTGCTGGTATGTCTGGGGCAACTCAGTCTTTCCCAAAGTGCTGAAGGAGAGAGAACATGACTTTGTTTTGAAAAGAGGGGAAAATGCTTAACATACAAAGTCAGCAAAGTGTTACTCCACCAAGCTCTTGAGGTCGCTCTGAATGACTATTCCAACTGCAGAGATCCAAGGAAGCATTCTTCCATGTGGGTGGAAACGTCAAACTCTTTGTTCTGCCTTTGTCTGTCTTACTTCCCAACCTCCCTCCCAGGGTTTCTGGCGTCACCTCCAAAATAAACAGCTTGCACTGGAATACTGCTTCTGGGGGAACCTACTGAAAATACCTAGTTTTGAAAGAATATCTGGTGTAAGAATGAGAACAAAGTTGGTATTTCTTGGAAATCCATTAAGGGAGAGAGAAAAAAACTGAGCTGCTATTTTGTATCAGTTTTCTTCAATAAGAAAAAGGTTTTTCCACCCAGAGGAGTAGATTGAATACTGCAATACTAAGTGAGTAATTTAGTGAATTTAAAACTGAAGGCCTTAATGGCTTAATGGGTTATTCCTTCAGTGGGCATATTATGTGGGGGTGGGGGCGGGCAGTGGCAGGGGGCCACTAATTTAGGCACTGTGGACACAGTATTGAGAAAGGTAAATGAGATCTGCACTTAGGAGCGAGGAGTAGACAGAGAACTGTAAATAAAGTGACAATAAATGAACAATGTAACATCATAGAGTGATGTTATAAAGAAAATAAAACAAGAATGGAATGGTTCATGAACAAACATTCATTTATTAATCAGTTCATTCATTTAATAAAACTTAGCTGCTAGTGTAAGATAGCTACAGTCTAATTTTCAAGAGCTATTAGAAAATAAGATTTCTGAAGTAGGAACATTATATCTTGGCCTTAAAAATGGTGACAAAGACTTATTATGGGCATTATTGCCTTTTCTACCTTAGTTCAACACAGTATTCTAGAATGGACTACCATACACATAGTTCATAACCTTGGAAGATACTATAATAAGTTCCAGGAGCCAGCATACATTTATTCAAGATAAATCATGCTAAATTCATGTGATTTCCCTTGTTACAATCTCTAGAGAGCAGAAAATTCCATGGATAAAATGCATTTTGATTATTTCAATTACATCACCACCTCTGACAATATCTTTTGCAAGAACATCATGGGTAGGAAGTACACTGAATGACAGAGCTATTGCTACTGAGTGCCTTTTGCCTGCTATGTGTTGGTAAATAGTTCTGTAGTTTGCCAGCAGAGCTTGACTAGGCTATACTTTTAGCCCCGTTGGTTCAATATTTCTATATATAACTTTGACAGAGGTTAGAAGTGAGGATGCGTAGGTGGGATGCATAGCTAAAACTTACAGGTGACAAACTCAAGAATGAAGGTGATGTCAGTTGACACATTGGTCTAAAAACCAATGAAATGAAATGAAGCAGAAACAAACTGCAAGTTCTGTTTAGGTTCAGAAAGTTTCATGTTCAATTGCATAAGAGTGAGCTGGCTTGGTCACAGTACAGATGGAAAAATTCTGGGACAAAAATTTGATGACAACAATATTATAAGCCAATAGTGTGATGTGGCTGTTTGAAAAATAAACTAATGCATTTGTAAGTTGCATTAATGAATTAGTGTGTCTAGTACAACAGAGGCAATAGAAAAAAAAGTTTCACCAAATTCTGTTCTAGTGAGCTGACATAGAATAATGTGCCAAACTTCTTGCTCTGTATTTTAAGACAGACTTCTCCAGTTGAGGTCTGTTCAGAAGAAGGCACACGGAATTCTGAAAATCATATCTTTTGAGGCAAGTCTGAAAGAATGGGGAATCATTTTCCTGTAAGAGAAAAGACCAACAAGATATTGGCAGAGTGCTTTTGTCTACATGGCAAGCTTTCATGTTGAAGAAAACAGATTTGTTTTATGCTGAACTAGAGGTTAATCCCAAATTTTACTTTGAAGTTAGAGAGATGACACTTTTGGTCTAACACAAGGAACACAATAGTTATCCAAAAAATGGCTAACATATGAGGGAAGATCCCCTTTACTGGAATCATTTCACCCAAAAGCTCCATCCCAGAGTGGAGATTTGGGATCAGATTGTGTACCAGTTCTTGATCACTGCATAATGAATGATCCAACACTTAGAGGGTTAAAACAATGATTTTATTTTGCTCATCTTTTTTGTGCATCTGGAATTCAGAAGTGCTTGCTTGCCTGGCAGTTCTCACTTGAGGTTTCTCCTGAGGTTGCATTACAGCCCGACTAGGACGCTATGAAGGCTTATCGGGTTAGATGGCCAAGGTGGCTCACCCACCTGGCTGGCAGGTTTTGCTGGCAGTTGGCTGAGAGCTCAGCTGGGGCTGCCAACTGAAGCCTGTTTAGGTGTCTTCTTTATGTGTTCTTGAACTCTTCACACTGGTCGCTTTGAGCTAGTTGGGCTTCTTACGTGGCAGCTCAGGGGTATACAAGCATGTGTCCCAGGATGTGAGGCAGAGGCTGCATTGACTTGAAATCAAGAAACCTCACTTTCCTGCATGGCAGTATTTTGCAAGTGAGTCAGAAGCCGGTGTAGATGTGTGAGGCAGGGCATAGGTCCCATTTTTGTTGGAAGGACTGTACAAAATTTGTGGACATTTAAAAAAACTGCCACTGGTGACCTGTTAAGTAACTTTCAACCTGAAGTCTCTGGTTTTATGAACCTTATTGGCTATATGGTAAAAATTTAAGGGAAATATGGGATTTTGATATTTTCTTAAAAAAAATTGGTGTTGATAGCTTGGCTATCTTGAAATTATTCATTGGTGTTATCAAAAGATTTTTAGTTTGATTATATATATGTATACAAACATATACAAACACACACACATGCACATAGAGAGTGGAAGTCATGAGGTACACAATTAAAATGATGAATTTTGCCAAGTAATTTATTGGATACTATGAATAAAAATATGAAATTAAGACTCTAAAACAATATAAGAAAATAGGAGAGTTCAGCTAGGTTAGGCCAGTGGAGAGACAATGATAAGGGATGTGAAACTGACAAGTTCACACAATTTGAGGCTTCCACACTTGTCTTGCTGGGTATAAATAGCTACAGGAAATGAAATTTTGAATTTAACCACTGTGTTTGGTGATGCAAAAACTTGCAGTGGTGTGCTTTATAGGTATACAGTTACTCTACATCTGCCACAATAACTAGATTTTAGCCTTCTCCTAATGGCATCTGACCCCTGACCTGAACCTGGCTTTGTCTTGGTATCCTGATTAGGTGCTGATGAATCTACACATCTTCACATTGCTGAGATCTACCTATTGCAAATTTCCTTTCTGAGATTTTAGCAAAGGGGCTTTGCTTCTTGTAATCTTTTGTTTTTCTGGGGGTTGTTTACTTGAGGAAAAGCATTTATTTTCACAGAGTAACATCTAAGATAGAGCTAATCATAACCTCTTGATATTCCCCACATTCTTTTTCTCTTTTCTTATGATGGAAGAAAATAGAAATAGAAAATGAAGACTTGCCTTTTCCTGTTATTATTTTCCCCAGGGATTCAAACTTTCATTATCTTCTTTCATACTGATTAGTGTCTTCTGGGAAATATTTGCAGAGTCCCTGGCTGTTGCTTTCCTGTTGTAAGACTAAGTAAACACCTGCTTTGTACATCCCAAAGAGGAATCAGACAGTACTTTCAAGGAAGATTGCATTTGAAAAATATCATCTCTCACTCTAGTAAATACTCTGCATTTTGACTTTGATTTAATTTCAAATCCATTATTCAGACCAAAATAGGAGACCTCTGTGTGAAAAAAAGCACCAGCTACAGCTTCCATTAAAAAACAAAAGCAAATTCTTTTTCATCACAAACTACCAGCTCCAACAGAAATGCCTTTTGGTGTCCAAGAGGCTGTGAAGAGTCACTAGAGCCAGAATGGCAGATGTCAGTGGTCTCATGGATGGAGATTATTAATGTTTATTTGGATAAGTGAAAATGCTGGGTTCCAAAGATTATAATCCTTGGAATTAGAAACTCCTATTTTATTCTTTAACTTCTTTTTCCTTTAAGGAACAAAAACAAACTCATATACAGCAAAACTACAAGAAAATCCTGCAAGTAGTACAAGTCTGCTCCCTCAGCAGTGTGCCTCTCAGGGGAGTGCTTCCACCCCAGGCTAATTTTAAGCCTTTTCGGGCCTTTCAGGTACAGCCTCGTTTGGGGTATAACTCATTTATGTCAGAGGTACCAGCCCATCCAGGGATAAGCTCTGAGTTCAGGCCAACATTTGGCCAGTGTCTGCAAAGTCCAGTAAAATAGATTATTTCTTTTTCTGGAAGCTAAAGCAGAGATGAAATATGGTTAGATATCTTGTGCCAAGTATTCCCTGGAAGTAGCAGAGAATTGAGTGCTGTAAAATGTCCAGTGACAGGGTAAGAAAGTAAAATGAGGCAGCCTGTTTTTCAGTGATATGTATGTTCTTATAATGGTGTCAGTGGTACCTAAACTGTATTATTCTTGATGCATTACTGGCAGTTAGGCCATTCTGTCACCAAGAAATGTCCAAACAGTGGTCATTGCTGCCCGGTAAGTGGGGGGTGCTTGACTAGACTCCAGAATTGCTACCTGAAGAATATTTGGTTACTTTGAACAGGGTACTGGTTTGCCATTTCATGGCCCCAGGGAAGCTGGATACGGACCCAGAACCTGAGTGGTGGGGCTGCTTGTGGCAGGAGATAATTGAAAAGATGACAACAAATGTTAAACCTTCTCCAACTCAGAACAGTGACTGAACTAGTGGTAATATAAACACAGTTTTCAGAATGTTCAAAGGAACTGAGAAAACAGCAAAAGCAACATGGAAATTTTTATGTTCTTGACAGGAGATTAACAGGGAGTGTACTCATGTTTACCAATGGAAAAAGAAAATAGATATTTATTTTCAACAGTGGCAAATACAGTCCTGACAAGGAAGAAAAGAAAAAAATTCTGCTGAAAAAGTGAACATTTCTGCAGAAAAGTAGCACAAGAATAAAATCCACATAATAAGAAAGAAAATAATAATAATAATAAAAAGAAACAATGATCCTAGATTAAAAAGAATTGATTATATATATATATATATGAATTTTTATATGCATATACTAGATATAGGATACTTTAAAAATAGATGTTATTTTATACTATACCTTATGCACATCTTTTTCACTTAATTATATTTTTCTAAGTCCATCATAAAGATGCAAAGAATCTACTGCTTTTTGAACAAGATCCTACTGTTGAATGTTTAGATTTTCTCCCATTAAAAAAAATTAGTAAACACTACTGTGATGAACAAACTTATAGATCAGCTTTATGTGACTACATAGTTTTTCTTCTTGGAAAAGATTTCTCAGAATGTAAAGCCGTCAGTGATTCTCTCCATTGCTATTAATATAAAGAGGTTTTGGTTTGTTTTACTTGGGCTACCATTTCCCTGTCTCTCAGCTCCAGCCACACTGGACATATGATTGGTGTGTTCTTGAAGTATTTCAGCTTTCTGCTGTGAAAGTGCATTCCCTGGGCCCCTTTATGGGTGGTTGAGGCTGTGTGGCTGATTTTGATGTTTTGGTATTTTACCCTTACAATGGTGATTGGTAACTAAAGCTCCAGATAGTGGCTGCTTTATTAGACTGGGTTTCTGAGTGAGAACAAGGAACAGAGTTTAGTAGAGCAAAGTCACTGCACAATAGCTATGAAATGTGAGTGAGAAATAGATTGCTGTTTTACCCCCTGAAACTATAGGGTTCTTTGTTACTGTTGCATAGCAGAGCATATACTGACTTATACACTGACCTAATATTCTGTCTTCCCTTTCCTTCCTTATGTTATTTGTATATGTTATTATATTTGCCAGGTACTTCCTTTCCTTACTAAACATTTACTTTCTCAGTGTTTTATAGCTAGATGCATCCTAGGATATTTTGCTAGGTTTGGAGACTGCTCAATTTACCCTTATTATAGGTACTTCTAGCTCCATATAAATCTTTTTCAGTGCTTGTCACAATTGCAATTTTATATTGTTTACTTTATTAATATGCTTACTTTTTATAACATCTACCTGTCTTGTAGATCATAACCACTGCAAGAGGTAGATAATTTACACTGTTTGGGGGACATAATAAGTACTTGATAATTTATTTGTTTAATGAATGGATAAATGCCAAAGCACATTCCTAAACTTTACCATTGTCTAGCCACACTGACCTCCTGAAAAATCTCATATCACATTGCACAAAAGTGACCATTCTCCCTAACTTTTATAAGCAGCTTCCTAATTGCAGAGGCAAAAATGTCTCATTGCTCATGGTTGTAATTTTAATTTCCTATAGGAGGATAAAATACTTTCATTGGCTCATTGGCCATTTATATTTCTAGGCCTACTCATATTCTTTGCTCAGTTTGAGCTACGATTCTATCACTTATAATTGTGAATCATGCAAAATAATGGGTATTTTCAACTTGGTTCTGCCTTGTAGACACTAATTGCTTTCTTTCACTCTTGATTTCTGTCCCTCTCTCCTTTGTCTGGAACGTTCTAGGAGTGTCAAGTTCACTGAACTTGAGAATATTAAAACTCCTGAGTAGGTAGTAACCCTATAAAATTTTGATACTTACTCTACTAATTTTCCTTCTGTGGAGTGTCCTCAGGAATCTCTTAAGGAGGCCCACAGGACTGATAGGACAGTATTTGGACATTCTAGAGTCTATAACTGTGAAACCATCAGTAAGTCACCAGTTCTTTGGAATCCTGATACATCTTTCCTAGGTATGGATTTCACCTGTGAAACCAACCAACTTAACTCAGTAATATATGCAGAAACCCAAGCCATAGGAATAATAGCCCAATCCCTGCTGTAATATGGCAGCATGGCAGTCCAAGGATTAATTTTAACCTGATAGTTTTCTTTCCTTTAGATGCAGACAAAATGTGAATAAAAGTTCATTCAAAATAAACAAGTGTCTCCATCCTCTGTGGCCCTACTCCTTCGCATATTGCCCTCTTCCTCCAAGGGAGCGCTCTATATAATTTATGAAAAGATTAGTGTTCTATCAAACTTCTATATCTCCAGCCTTGTGATAGAAATATTAACTTGAATTTGCAGCAAAAGTTAATTTCATATGCATTGTTTCCTCGTGGAAAAATGCTAATTGCTTTTCCTTTGGTTCCAAAATATATACACGCACTTCCCTAATTTGATCCTAACATCTGCCTGAAAATCCCGGTGGAACAATCTTTGCAATGCTGACTTTCATTGTAGTCTTGCTCTCTGGAAAAAAGGAAGCATTTTCTTCTGTATTTCTTTTGACTTGTGATCTTTTCCCTCCAGAGTTTAGTTTTGTTCAGTTGATTGCTCTGTTTCAGTGATGTAAACTGCGTTTCCAGATTTAGACTGCACAGTCTGTTATAGAGGTATGTTGAAGGAATTAATAAATATCTCCTATATACTGTGCATTATTTCAGAAACTAAATATACCTGGGGAGAGCAATGACACCAGTATCCATCAGACTCATTTAGCTGTCTCGATGTGTGAGTCTGCCTGCCCCGTCACAATCGTAATATCCTTTGTTTCATGCTGGGCTAGTCCACAATATATTACTGTTCTATGTACCACACACATGTGCCGCAGATGGTCACTTTTAATTTCAGAGCTCGAATGTAATAAATTCAGCACATTAATATTTGGGTAAGATTAAGTGCTGGGAGGCTACCACGGAAAACCCATCGATCAAGTTCATCTCCACCCAGGCAGCTATGATTCCATTGCTACAAAATAAACCTTTGTGGTGCCTTTTCAGCCTCACAGTTCTTTCTCTTTCTTTGTGAGTAAAATGTAAATCTAACACACACACTAACATTTGCTTACATGCTGTGCAAAACAACTCAAAGGTTTTGCTATTGGGTTAAAACAGACCTTTCAGGGAGACCTTCTGCTAGCAGTATTAAGTCAGAACAGGTCCTGGGTTTCCTTTTTGCCCTCAGTCTGACTCTGCATTTATTTTATTCATTTTATTTTTTATTGATTCAGTGGAAGGCGGTCAGATCATTGGCAATTCCAGTGGGATCACTGTGTTGATAGCAGGATGTGAGAGGCTTGGTGGGAAATCTCATTTCTGTACTCAAGCCAGGAAAGAAGACACATCGTCAGGTAGAGAGGTGATAAGAGGATACCAGATAGAGTTGGACAATACCAAATAAACTATCATAGAGACTCCCATCCATCCTTTTCTTGCCATCCAGCCATTTTTTTCTTTATTGTTCTCTGTTCACAACTTGTATTTACAAGTTTATCCATTTCAATAACATCTTTGCCAATAGCCCATCTACTTATTCTTTTATACCATACTTATCTAGTAATATCTCAGTGCTTACTGGCCTCATGTATTTACCTTCTCTGTGCTTGCACTTGAAAAGATAAACATCGAAAGATATGTTGTGCTGTTTATGAGTTACACATTTCTGGTCATGAGTCTCAATAGTTCTTCCATATGCTCAGCCATGTTGTTATATTGTGTGGTCAGCTCACTCATTCTCCGTGACCATTGCCGACCTTAATTTTTCTCCATTGTCCAACTTCTCCTCTCCTTCAGTCTCAGACGGTATCACCACCTGTTTGGGTCTCATCTCTCCATCCAACTTTTTTATCTCATCTTTTCCAGCCATCTCATTAACATTAGCTATTTAACCCTTTTTCCTGTGAATATTGTAGCCCCTCTCCCTTATCTAGATTGTTTCTAAACAGATATGTAAATTTATCCACTCTGTTCTATTTCATTGACGTATTTGTTTATTTTTTCATCAATACTTCACTTAGTGTCAGCATCATTATAAGTAGCCTTGCTCTTTGGTGGGCAATATAGATGGGGGGAAAATCCATGTGATGTTTATAAAAGACCCACCTAAGATAAATAGGCGGAAAGGTTGAAATGAAAGGGGACAAAAGATTGATCATGCACATACAGTTAAAAGAAAATGATATCATTATGCAAGTATCAAATATAATAGACTTTCATTTAAAGAGGGTCAACTCACAAGAAAATTAAACTAATTCTAAATGTATAAGGCAGAATGTGTACATCTTTTCCTATTGGTGCAATTTTCAGAGTAAGGAATTCGTATTAGATAGTTATCTAAGTAGTATGTGGCGTCTTCTGTTTCATTTTGTATCCTTTTTGAGTACCATTCTGTACTCATGAAATTTTACATATTCAAAGTGTTTGAATTATAGACAGGATTGTTTTTGTTGCTCAGATGATCTCAAATTTGGCCTCTTTAAACATCTGATCCTTTTACACACAATAAAATATAACTTGTTTGGGTGCCCAAATCAGTTACCACTTTTTATACTTTGTATTTTTCCAGCTTAAAACCTTTTTGCTTCCTTTCTTTTGAGTTGGTTTTTTGTTTGTTTTTCAAGAAAGCTCACCTAAGCCACTAGCCAGGGTTTCATTGTGGGTCAGTCCTGCAGGCATGCAAATGCCCCTGTGACTGACCTCAGCTTCTTGGACTCTAGCTTCCTAGAGGTCAAAATGACAAAGAGTGGCCCAAAGCCTTGGGCATACAAAAACACTCCTATCAAGCAGGATGTTCTAAGGCTCAGAGATTATCTCTTAGAGTCCTGCCAAGGGCCTGTCCTGAAGACACATTTCTTCAGAATGTGCAAATTTGAACAACCCAGGCCTGCTGAATTTCTTGCATGTAAGCTGTGGGAAATAAATAAAAGTTCCGTGAGGATTTTCACCGTGTTCTTGTTCATGAGTATTACAATAATGCCTTATCCCAGAATTGTTAATTAATATACTTCTAAAATTCACCCCTCTTTAAAATATGCCTGTAAGTGAAAATGCTACCTCCCTGCTTTCCTAATTAGGAATCTCCTCCTCCAGGATGAATCTTCTCTCTGGCTTTCCTTGCATTACACATTTCAGTAACATTATCATTACCAGTTTATGGACAAAAATATTGATATTATTATTATTATTAATAAAAACAAGTGCTAATGTTCTTGACCTCATCAATTTAAGCTCTGCCTCTACTCTACCATCACCCCAATTCTAGTCAAAATCTCTCCCTGCTGAATCTAGGGGAGTGAAATGTTGGAGTGGAACTGTCCCCTGGGGAGACCTCAGTGAGTTCAAGACACCTTTGGTTCCACACAGAGATGGGGAGAGAATGTTTGCTCTGTAGTTTGTGTCACATCTGATCCACCTGAGCACCAAAGCATCTCTACTTCATGCCTTAATCTTTCCCAGTCCTTGGGGCAAGAGGCTTTTCTATTCTGCCTGTAGCCTCTCTCTCCACAGGAGTCAGATTAATATCCGTGGTGCAGGACTGTGGCAAGGACGTCCCCACACAGTCATCCAGGAACCTTTCCTTCCTGTAGATGCCTTCAGCTCATGAAGCCAGATGCCTGGAAGCACATCTGATCACCTGATGTGCAGGCACAGGTTACAGTGAAATTGGAAGGCTGGTTCCAGTCATATCTGATTTGTGTCAATCTAGGGAAAATCTTGGGAATCTCATTCTCCTCTTGCAAAAAGAAGTTGACCAAGGTCAGTGGAGGTTTTCAGGATGACCAGTGCACTTTTGAAGTGGTGGTTCCCAGATGTGTTGCTTTAAAAAAAAATCAGCCAATTAAAATAAACTTGGAAGAATCTAATAGAATTTCCATATTTTGTATTTCTCCAAGAAAGAAGATTATAAAGTTCAAAACAGAGCATTACAAAGTACAGTTTTCATCTTCTGTTCATTCATTGCTTCTTATAGAACTCAAGTATCTGCCCAAAAGAGTAAACAGAGCAGATTCTAGAAATTTGAAAATATATATTTAAATGAAATAAATTTCAATTCTTAAAAAATGTCCTTCATTTTGTCTCAGGGTGGTGAAACTTCCAGTCCATGTGGAAACCAGAACATGATTGCCTTCTTAGAGGCAGTAATTGTTTGGGGGACTCTTGTCTTCTTAGGGCCTAACTCAGTGCCTGGCACATAGTAGGTACTAAATTACTGGACAAAATCAACATATGGGTGAATGAAGCAATGTATGGATGGAATGATAAGCAAGGATTTGCTGTTATTTTGCCAATTTTTTGAAATTCTCAAACTTCTTTTACAATTATAGTGAGTTGAATTGTGGCTCCCAAAAGATATGTCTACCCAGAGCCTCTGAATATGACTTTACTTGGAATAAGGATGTTTGCACATATAATTAAGGTAAGAGTCTTGAGATCAGATCAGCCTAGGTGAGGATGGGCCCTAAATCCAAAGATCAGTATCAGACTGAAAAGGAGATGACACACAGAGTCACAGGGGGAAGCAGGTGAAGGAGAGGTAGAGATCGCGATAGTGAATCCACGGACAAGGAACACCAAGGATTGCAGGCAACCACCAGAAGCTACGAGGGAAGTATGCGAATGGATTCTACCTCGGAGCCTCCAGAAGGAACTCATGCTCCTGCTAACTTGATTTTGGACTCCTGGTCTCCAGAACCATAAGGGAATCAATTTATGTTGTTTTAAACCACTGCATACTTGGCAGTTTGTTACAGCTGCCCTAAAATTGCATATAATAATCTACATATAAACTTGTAGCCACCTTTATGTTTTCAAGAAAATTGTTGTGGAATATTTCCATGGAAATGATAATGTACTTTTTAAATATGAATTACCTTTACTCATCACGTTTTTAAAAATTCCTTAAATTAAACCTTTAATATTCTTTATACACAGTGTATGACGTGTTACCATTTAGATTGGAAAGAGTCTGTTTACTCACAAAAGTAAAATTATAAAATTACCAAAGAAAAAAATGATGTTAAAATGATAAAAGAAAAATGTGTATTTATAGACAAGTCAAAAGTGACATGTTATATCATCATTTGTTAGAGGATATTCATTAGCTATATTTTGAAACTTAGTTATATGTTTCATATCATCAAAAATGCAGACTGCTTTTGTGATCTGATATTTAGAATATTATGATATTGGGTTGGCAATCAGCTGGTCTATTTTTCTAAAAGATGTGTTTATTTCTAAGTTATAGGAGACTTGGCATTCTATTGTCAAACAGGAAGCACGTCTGGGATTTCTTCATTCATGTTAAATGAAAACACAAATTGCATATAATCCCCTGCTGTATTTTATTTTTTGAACCACTGGTTTTCTGAGATCAGAAGATATTCTGATTTGATTTGCAGAAATATTAATCAGAAGAATTCAATGTGCTGATTTAGTGCTGATCATGTTGAGAAAAGTTTATATAATTACTATAATTTGTGTGGTCTCCCAATTATAATACATGTTTCTTTGTTCTTCAGACAAAGCAATCATTGTTTATAGTACAAATTAAACATATGTTAAGAACTGCAGGAAATCAGATTATTTTTCAGAAAATATTTGCTCCTTCCTATCCCCTACCTGTGATGTTTTCCCTACCACATTGATGTTCAGCTTAGTTTTATCATGTGTCTCAGTTTCCTAGTGTGTATTTTAAAAATAATATTTTATAACTATAATTTTCCTTATAAAGTCAAATAAAAATAGTTATTTTTAAAATAAGAATAATAGGATTGTAATACGCACATAATTGATTATTGGTTCTTGGGGTTGGCAGTTATAGGATTTGTGTTATAAAATGTTTTGGGATTCAATTTACTTATATTTTTAGTATTGAATGAATAGTATCAGGAAAATTTTAGTCATTTGGAACAATAATTGCAATTGTTAATTTCTTTTTTAAGCCCTGTTTTACAGAATTGGGATTATCTTTAAATTAGAAGCCCTAAAGTGAATTATTAGGACACTGTTTTGTTATAAATTAAGGACAATATATCACAATTGTTAATATTCTTTATTAGAATTATAAAAGAGAATAAGGAGCCAAACTCATCATATTAGTGGTAATACGTAATTATGAAAAAATGATAGGCTGTTATATGTGAGCTTACTACTGAACATCTGCCCTGGCAGAAGCCTCCTCTGAGTGACACGTCTAAGCCTTGACTAGTGTACACACAGTGGAAGACCACATCAGCATTGCCCGGAACCTAATCAGAAACGCAGATTCCCAGGCCCTACCTGGAGACCACAGAATGAGAACTCCTGGGCGTGGAGCCCAGCCATCAGTGCTTTAACAAGCCACCTGTGTGATTCTGATGCAGTTTAAGTTTGAGAGTTGTTGGCTCAGATGCCCACACACTTGGACAGTGTATCTACATAGATATATGTAGGTCAGAAGTAACATACATTTATAAACATTTCAAATATCTGAGAGAGAGGGCAGGAGGAGATGCATTTAAATTTCTGCATTAGAGAAGAAATTAACTTGAATACAAATTATTTTTCCAATATACATCCATTTTATAGTATGTAATTAAATAATTGTGTTGGTTTTTTAAAAATTATTGCTTTAAAAATAGCTCAGTATATTTCAAACAGAAGTCTGGAACAAAATTTTTGGAAATCCTGAGGTAAAAACCCATTTTTCACCATTTGGTTGGGGGAAGGGCAAGAAAAGAGACAGGTAAGATGCAAAGGGCTCCATCAGCTGCAGAGGGGCAACCCCGAGCAAGAATGTGGATAGACAGGGAGTTTCCAGGTAGGGGCAGCAAAAGGAATTGCACATTTGGGAATTACAAATTTATTGACATGATCATGTGGTTTTGTACTGCAATGGGCAAA
The DNA here is from genome assembly GCF_040802235.1 of Manis javanica. Classification (NCBI taxonomy): domain Eukaryota; kingdom Metazoa; phylum Chordata; class Mammalia; order Pholidota; family Manidae; genus Manis; species Manis javanica. The sequence continues at coordinate 33,146,185 of NC_133160.1, read as the reverse complement.
GCTAACTTCTCCTCTTTTGATTTCTTAACCACTTTGTTGAGATTTAATTCACATACCATAAAATTCACCCATTCAAATGTGCAATTCAGTGTTTTTTAATATAGTCACAGAATTGTACAACCATGTGGATAAAATGAAGATTCCTGTGGCCAGGATTCTCACCTGGTCTTGGTTGGCTAGCTCACTACACATGTGTGGGCAATATGCTGTTATTGACTCTATTATATAAAGAGCCCTGCCCAGTGCTCTGGGCAACATGGTGGCATGGCTGCAAGGCTGCAGGAGGGCAGAGCATAGCCTGCAGTGGTGGCAGCACTGAGAACAGAGGCCCAGAGAACAGGGGTGCGGGCTGAGAGGCCCAGAGGCAGAGATCGGCTTGCTGCATGCAGAATCGCTCTGAGTGAACAGGATTTTATTGACTGACCTGCCACCTGGAAATAAAGTTGGGTATAACTCTTTCACCCCAAGAATGTTTTACTGTCATTTCTTTGGTCACACTGAATCCACAGTGAACTTGCCCAGGGATGAAACCCATTGGCAAGACAAACCATTTCCACCATCTAGGTTTAGAACAATTTCACCATCCTACAAGGAAAACCCAGTGCCCATTCCTAGTTACTACTCATGCTTTTGTGCACCTGCCATCCCCACCCCTAGGGAAATGCGAATCTAAGTTTCTATAGATTTGCCCATTGTGAACTCTGTATAAAAGTGGAATCATGCAATGTATGTCTTCTGCATTCTTCTGTGTTTGGCTTCTTTCACTTTGCATGTTTTTACTACTCACCCACAATATAGACAGTTATCAGTACCTCATGACTTTCTATTGCCAAATAATATGCCATTGTATGGATTTAACCGATTTCATTGATCCATTCATCAGTTGAAGGACATTTGGGATGTTTCTATTTTTTGGCTATTATGAATAAAGTTTGCTGAAAATAATGTGAAAACATTTTTGTGTGGACATCTGTTTTCATTTCTTTGCTGGATCTTATGGCAACTCTGTTTCATCCATTGAGAAACTGCCAGACTCTATTCAAATAACACTGACTGCCTCGTTTTGCATTCTCACCACCAATGTAGGAGGGTTCCGATTTCTCTACTTCCTGACAACACCTATCATTTTATGCTATTTTGATTATAGCCATTTTTGGGGGTGCGAAGTAGAATCTTATTGTGGTTTTGATTTGCATTTTCCTAATGACTAATGATGTTTTCATGTGTTTTTGGCCATTTGTATGTCTTCAGGAGAAGTATCCATTCACATCCTCCTTTTTTTTTTTTTATTGAGTTCTAATAGTTATTCTATAACCTGGTAACAAGCCCCTTATCGGTTATATGATTTTCATTGATGACATATAATTTACTACACTTTTACTCCTCATCACTGGTGGATTTAGGGCCCCAGGTTGATGGCTCAACCGGCGAGGGAAAGCTGGATCCGAGAGGCCCGGAAAGCCTAATGTCTCAGGGCAGGTGTGTGGGAGCAAACTGCACATGCGCGTAGTACGCGTCTCAGCATTTGGGCTACACCTGAGATAGGTCCCTCCGTCCTTGGCACGTAGGGGTTGACCGGGCCGCAGACTCTGGAGGACACAATGCACAACCAAGGTCCCGCCCGCTCCAGGACGGGAACTCTTTAGCCTTGCCATCCTGAGCGGTGGAGAGGATGGATGACTGACGCCTGGGGGAGCCGACGCCCACAGAGGCCTGTGTATCTTCCCTGCACTGGGCCACAGAGGGCTGGCTCAAGCCACCTTCCAGATTCTGCCTCGGGAGTGCAGAGTGCAGTGGGGGAACTGATGGCTCCAGGAGGATGACCTGCTAGGCAGGCGCAGCCCCTACCCACACAGGCTTGGTGGTCCTGAATGCCTGAGGGCAGGTGTGCGGGGAGCAAACTGCGCATGCGCCTGCCACTCTGTCTTGGAGTCCTGGATTCTTGCGCTGTGTCTGGGTCTGGATGGATAAAACTGGACCCAGGTGGACCCTTAGGGGACACACTCTGTAGCCCAGGGTCCATACTGCTCCAGAACAGGATTGCTAATTTTCCTGAAACAGAATCTGATTCTCATGGAATCTGAGAAGCCATTCAGACCAGGGATACACGGATGAGCGACATCTAGGAAACAAGATTGGCAGACAGGCCCTAAGTTACTGGAGGACCTTAGGGAGTCTGACGGTAACCACCCTTCAAACATTCTCATCAATGGCACAGTTGCAGAACCTGCCAGCCCCAAGGGCATGACCTATCCAACAGGCTAGGAGGGACTGAGGTCAGGTGCATTAGGGCGGACTGCGCATGTGCCGCCGTGTGACTCCCATCCAAGCTCCCAGGACTGGTCCAAATACGGATAGACTAAGCCACAGGCTGGGACTTCAGGGGACGCACAGCGTTTGGCATGGTGTGAGGTAGGCAATCATTTCATTATTTTGCACATGGCTATCCTATGGTCTCAGCACCCTTTTTTGAAAAACTGTTCTTTTCCCCTTTGAATTTTCTTAGTACCCCTATCAAAAGTCAATTGACCACAAATGTAAAGGCCTATTTTTGGACTCAAAACTATTCTATTGATTAATATGTCATCTTATGCCAGTACCATGCTGTCCTTTTCCTCCCATGCTGTCTTGATTACTGTTGCTTTGTAGTAAGTTTTAGAGTTGAGAAGTGTGTGTTCCTCCCTTTTTCAAGATTGTTTTGTCCATGCTGGGTTCCTAGCATTTCCATATGAATTTTAGGATCTGTTTTTAAATATCTGCAAAAAGGCCATCTGAGATTTTGATAGGTTTGCACAGAATCTGTAGTTCCACTTTATTTTCTTATATGATGGTAAATGCCTTCAATATGCCAAGGAATCTCAAATAGCTATACTTAATCCAGACATAGGTTAGAAATTCTGGACTTGTCTATCTGACTGCCTGCTTCCTTGTCTCTGAGGTATCTCAAACTTATCATCACATTCAAAGTAACTCTTGGCTTTTCTCCCCATCACCTGGACTTCCCCTAGCCTTCTCTTCCTAGTTAATGGTATTCCTGTTTGTCTAGTGGATTATGCTGTATATCAGGTCAGATGTTTTTGGCTGTAGGTGAGTTAGACATAAGTTTTATTTTCTGTTTAAAAAGTCTGGGCTATGCAGGCCTGCTTTCTCCAAAGTTTGGCCCTTGTCGTCATACTCCAAATAGACTGCTAAAATTATGATTTCACATCCGAGTTCCAGACAGTAGGGGTTAGGAAGAGAAGAGAAGAGTACGGTCATGAAGTCTTTCTTTTAAGGAAACATCTCGAAGGCTCCACCACTTCCACTCATATTTTATTGCCCATGTTTATCAATATAATAATAACTATACATAGCTGAAAGTGACATTCAGAAAAATATTAATCTTATCTGTGACTCGTGGCACACCAAATAAATGTAGTGTTCTGTTGTTAAGAAGGAAGGGGGGAGATAGGTGTTGAGAAAAGAAATTGGCAAAAAATCATCCTGTAAATGTCATTTTCCTTTTCTTTCCTTTCTCACCTTCATCAAGAAGTCCTGTTCAGTTTACATTTCAATAGTATGTTAAATCGGTTCACTTTCTGTCTTCAATGCCTTTTTATTTAAGCTATCCCCATAAGTTGCCAGCAGTAGATTGGTTATCTCTCTGCTGTTACTCTTTGTCCCTATAGTCTCCAAACATCTGTCAAGAGTAACATTTTGCAAAATGAAGACCTGATAACATTGTTTTCTAGTTTAAAACTCCTCTATAGTTCTTTTTGCCCTTGCTATCCTTATGGCAAAAGGTAGACTTACCTATGGGACTGTGCGTGGATTGGCCATTACCTGGATCTTCAGCTTTGACTCAACACCATGTACTCTTCACTTTCTCTGATTTGGCCACACGGACCTTTTCAGTCCCTCACACACACTGTTGCCTCTGTTGGAAAGCATTTTCCTCCAGTTGCTTAGGTAATACCCTTCATCTTTTCTGCTCTCCCTTAGGAGGTTTAATTCCCCTTTTATAAGCGCCCACAGCTTCTCTCTTGTGAATTAGGTAGCACTGTGGTAATTTCACTGCTGTATGATGATTGCTCTTCATCTGCTCCCCAGTAAGTACATGTGGGCAGACAGGATGTCTTTATTTTCTCATCACTGTGTTCTTAGCATAGCATTTGATATTTGATACAGTCAATAATCTTGGTTAAATGAATAAAAGAATGAGTTAAGATATCATGGGGAAGAGTGAATCAAGTTTTTGGAGTTTCACAAAGCAAAATTAGGACTGACATTGAATTTTTGGAAAGTAACATTTTGGAGAAGAGCATTATTATATGTAGAACTTGTGGGCAACTTATCTTGTGAATGTGTCCTCACATTCGTTCATCAAACACTGGCTGAGGATCCAGTGTGTGCCCTATGACCCAGTGCTTGCCCTGCCACTTGCCCTTTGTATGAACGTGGCCAGTTACTGAGTCTCAGTTTCCTCATTTCCTCAAGTAACAGTAATTGATTTCCAGGACGTCTCAACCAGTCTGCTGACAATCTACACTTGTAATTTTTATTTCATGGTCCTCCTCATCTGTTCATTAACTCACCAGTAATTAGAGATTTGCTTCTGAGGTTAATCTATCTATGAATTAGAAAATTATACATTAGTAAATGCTTTCTTCAGGGGGAGTATATACTGTCATTCTAATAAGCTGTAACAGGTGTTTGGTAGGAGTCAGTACTGAGCACACTGAAGTTGTTTCCTGCCCTTATGGAAGTCACAGTCTGGTAGAGAGGGAGGAAGATGTAAAGTAATAATAAAAAAAATTAAATGCTAAATTGGAATAGAAAGTGTGAGGAAAAAATTAAGGACTATGAAACAGCATGTGTGGGACTTACTTATCTTGCAAGTTGGTGTCAAGCTTTTTAGAGAAATAAAGAGTATGGGGATCATTATAATTAGGAAATGCTAATATACAATAAATGCTCCTTCACTGGAGACATGCTGGGGATTGTCCATCTATAATCATTTTGCCAAATATTTCCTGAGCTAAACAAGATGGGAAGACTGTCCAGAAGCATGCAGGAGGTAAGGGACTAATTTCGATGTGGGTATGGGACAGTGTCTCTGAGAAAGTGATATTTAAGCAAAGACTTGAAGGGTGAGTAAGGAGTTGCACTGGCAAGGAGTTGAAAGAAAAACATTCCAGGGAGGAATACTAAGCCCCAAAGGTGGATGAGAGCTTGTTGTGACTTTCCAGAACATCTGGGAGGCTGGCATGGGCTGAGACTGCTGGGAACGCTTACCATATCTCACCTCAATGTGTAAGTCCCTAATCTCCAATGTTGCTCTTGAATAAGACCTGAAGGATTTGATACAGTTCCTCTCCAAAGAACACTGGCCTCCCCCGACCCCTGTCACCCTTTGCCTAGGAAGAGTGTATTTCCCTTATTGTAATTAAACCTACATTTGAATTTTTAATCACTTCCTCACCGTTTTGCTTGCAGTCAGTTAAGTGCTCAGAGTCAGGATCAAATAAATGGATATTAGGGCTATTAGCTATTTTGGATTAACATTTGAGATGAAATGGGACTGCTAATTTACAAGTTTTAATGTTATTTGTAGCATTTTGTTTTTGAGATAATATTTTACTTTCAATCCTGTTACATTCTATTTTGTGATAATAGGTATCACTAGATACTGTTAAGTATCTTCTGAAGTACTGTTAAGCCTAATTACATACTTTCTGTTCAGGAGAAGGAACATACACATGGAAGAATAAGCAATAAAATTATGGCAAATATGTCAAAATGAAGAAACTATCTCCTGCACAGCAAGATGAAGTCAGTCATGATCTTCATGTCAGAGGCAGGTCTTTATTTCCACTGAATGACAGATGAGGAGGGCCACAAAATAAAAGTAAAAATAAGTAAAGAAGATGTGGAGATTTTCATTTTCTTTAGTTTTGTTTTGCTCACAGTAATACCAGCAAAAGGGCCTGAAAGTATCCTGAGATATCAGGAAATCAGTCACTGTCAGGTCAGGTCACTTATGGTCCTTTGGCTGCCAGAAGCCATCTGATTATAGTATTGTGTGCCAATTAATATACTTAGTGTTGTGTGTAAATTGATACATTCCTTCAGACAAAGAAAGGGAAAGAAACATGAAGACTCATATCCAAAGTCCTGACGTAACAGAGTGTTCAAATGGTAAAGTGTTTCCAAGGAGTTTGTGTACACCATGCCTCACACTTTGAGAATTCCCTCTAGATGATTTGTAAGCACATGTAGTATTCACATGCAGCATTGGAAAGATCAACATCCATGAGCTTATATTCACCATCTGGACAATGCTAGGCACTTGTCACAATGCTGGCGCCAAATGTGATTCCTGGGAGGCTCATATTCCCAGTACATCACTGAGTTTTTCCAGTCTCCGTGGGTCAATGTCTGCTTCACTGAGTCAGAGAACTGGATGATTAATGAATGCTGGTCACTGGTGAATCCTGGTCAACTAATGAATCCATCCCTCTCAGAACAAAGTGGAACCACATCTACCCAGGTAGCTGAAGACCAATAAGAGCCATGCCTATTCTGAGAGCTCTCTGGAGAATATTTCACAAGCTCAGCCATTTATTCTGTGTCAAGTGACTGACCCTTGTTAAGGAATTCTGCTTGTGTCTAAGCTCTGAAGTCTGAGGCCAAGCCTCCTTTCACTGTTTTGCTCCAGTAGAAACGAGAAAAAGTTACAGTATCATCATGGAGATTGGTTCCCTTTCACCTTTGTCCCTTCTGGTTTACAAAATAATCTCAGGTTCATTTGCTTTCTCTGATTGACATGTGTCAATCTGATCTTTTTTCAGGGATGTTGAATATTCTTATATTTTTATAAAACAAAGTTTCACAGCTGGGAAAGAGTTTAACCAGAGGCCAACAATCACATGAGAAAGTATGTTTCTAGACTCAGAGGCTAATGTTCTTTCTTCTCTGACTCAATAAACTCCCCCTTTTGTCTTTAGAATAACACCTAGCAAAACTTAGACAAGAGGGTTCATAGTATAGGTATTTGGAGGAAGATGGTAGTTGTGAGGAGAAGAGTCAGTTGTTTTATTATTTTAAAGCCTTGAGAATGAGAATTAAAACCTTGGTGAGTTTCCATCCCTCTTGAGGCAAGCGTGTTCTGCACTGACGATCATTCTCGCAAGCAGAGTGTGAACATGGTTGGGTTTGTGGTAATTCCTGGTCTTGATTCAGGGTTTTTGGGGATATAAACACTAGTCATTACGGCCACCCACTGCTGGTTCCAGCACAACACTGTGAGAGTCATAAAGTTTGCTGGCTTCAACTTATGCTCTGTGACTCTATCCTATGGCCCTGGCCCAAGACTGTTCCTCAACTCTTTCAACAACCACTCTGTATCTTTAATTATAATAACAACAGAGCCAACACTTACTGGGTACTTTCTAGTGTACTACACATTTTGCTAAGAAAGAATATAAATACAATGTAGATAATGTAAGGTAAATATAATTGTAAATATGTGAGTAGCATAAAATATGTGCATGTACGTATGTACTTGTGTATATGTGTATTTAGTGATTATATATGCATATAGACAAATACAGATATAAACATATGTAAATACTGTCTGCATTGACATGTACAAACCTATATGCATAGAATAAGGTCTGGAGGGAAATGTAATAAAATATAAACTGATAAAGGTTTGTGAGATAATAGATATTTTTGTTTCCTTCATAATTTTCTGCATTTTCAAAATGTCTTAGCTGAGTATCTATGGATTTAATTATTAAAAAGAATAGGAAAAATGTGGGAGAAAATATTGTAGATTCCAAGTATGCAAAATCTTACAAGGTTTTAAAGGCTTTATGCACATTATCTCATGCATTGTCTTATTGGGGTCACCAGACCCTAGTAAAATAGTGAGATAAAATTGTGTTGTGGAAGTCCTCTTCCTAGGAAATCTCCATGAATGTGTCTTTGAGTTATGGAAGAGACCATCTTCAATTAGAGATGATCCAGGCACCCCTAGTAAGTGAACTTGTAGGCAGCTCTCCATAGCTTTCAGAAAGTGTAATTAGAAGTGAATTTCAAGTCCTTCCTTGTCCACAAACTCACAAGGCAAAGTGAGTTAGCTGTATTCACACAGTCTAGGGTGGAGGAAAGAACATCTAATAAGCAATGAGAATATGGACATATGCTTTATATTTATGTTTATATTTGCACTTATATTTATTACAAATTACAAATATTATAAATATTACATATATAAATTAGAAAATATAAATTCTATAAATTATATATTAAAGTCACCCTCTTGATCATTCAGACTTTTTAGATTCTCGTTTTCTTGCATGTAATATGAGCAGGTTGGACTAGCCTTTGAGGACTTCCTCCGATCTCAGTGTCTGGCATTCTGAGTCATTATGAATTCCACCACTAAACTCTTAGAACACTCAAAGGAATGAAAAAACTATATATAAAGGGTAAATGGAACCATCTCTCTAGGCACCAAGAACAACTCAGGAGCAAAGAGACCCAAGAGTAGCTCCATTTACAGTAAGGAAAAAACTTTTCCATTTCCACTGAAAACCACCCTTAGTGTTTTTATTGTTGTTTGCAGTGGGGTTTTTTTCCACTGCAGTTAAAAACACCTAAATGGGAAGGACCTGTGTGGCTGTTTTCTGGTCATCTTGAAGGGGTGAATGGAAATTTTTATAAGACATAGCTCTGCAGAGTAGAGGAACCAAGAAGGTAAGTTGGTTGGAGGAACACCCAGAGTTGAGAGGTTAATGATCCAAATCCAAATTCTTAGAATCTGAGGACAAATGGAAAGCACTTTATGTGGAGATAGTCTGGGAAAGGTATATTATATTCTTTCCCAGAGCATAAACCCATCTATAGGCAAGCCATCAGCTCTCTTTAAGCCACATGTTTCCTATAAGCCTGAGACTCAAACATCCAATTATCCATTTGGCATTTCTAACTTGGATGTCTCATAGGCATCTCAAACTTAATATGGCCAAAACAGAGCCCTTAATTTCCCTCTCAAGCCTGGCCTTCCTCAGACTTTTCCATCTCTGTAAATGGCACTACCATCAACCCAGTTAACAAAGCCAGAAACCTAAGAGTCATCCCTTCCCTTCATCTCCCACATCTAGTTCATCAGCAAGTACTATCAATTCTCTTTCCAAAATATACCTCATCCCCATCTACTTTTCTCCATCCTGAGAACTCCCACTCTATTGAGATCACCATCATGTTTTACCCAGAGTTCTGCAATAGTCTCCAGATTGGTTTCTTCATTTCCACTCTTGTCCTTACAATTTATTGTCCACATTGCAGCCAGAAGGACCTTTAAAAAAAACTTACGTCACTTGTCTACTTAAATCCACTGTTAGAATAAAACTGTGCTCCTATTCACAAACTATAAGTGGTCTGCATGATCTCAATTATTCCCCTCTGCATCTCCGACCATTTTTCTCTCCTTTGAAATATCCAGGAGGACTAACTTCTTTTTAACCTACTTATTAAAGCTACAAGGCCTTTGTGTACTTTTCCTCCACCTGAAATATATTTTTTTCATGAATCAGATTTCATGTGGTTTGCTTCTGTGACTTCTCAGCTTAAACTTCACTCCATCAGAATGCCCTCACCATGGCCATTCTATTGAAAATCAGACCTTTGCCTCCTTCTGTGCCATGACACTCTGTTAATTTTTCTTGCAGCATTAATATCAGTCAGTTCTTTTCTATTGATTGATTGATTGATTGAGTTGTGAATAGTGAGCCTTGTCCACTCGATTCTGAGCTCTCAGAACAGGACATTTGCCTGCTTTGTTGGGTCCACAGCCCCTATACCCAGTGCCTTGTCCCAATAGGCACTCGATAAGTCTTTGTCAAATTCATGGATAGATATTTTGGGCTTGGACCTCAACCAGTGGGAGATCCAAACATGTTTTTGACTATGGCAGGATAGAGAGTAATGTCATGCAGAGTGACTACTTTAAAGATCATTCTTAATTGGATTTATCACTTCTCAAGTGTTTAGCTGAAGAAAAAAAAAAGTCATTAGTTTACTTTTAGACCTCTGTCTGTGTAGTATCTGCTGATTGAAATGAGTTCCAGATCAGCAGTGGTAGCTAATATTTTGCCAGCATTTTCTCAGAGGAATTATTGGCCCATCATTCTGCTCCTGAAAAGCCTGTGTCCAATAGGAATCCTCCAGCATTCCCAAAAGTATGTGTGACGTCAGCAGCCAGTGACCCTCCAACCCTCAATTTTTTCTCGGGTTTGTTTCTCAGGTTTGTTTCAACTCTGAAGTTTTCTAATTACAGGAGACAGATTTCTTTCCTCTCAATCCACAAGTAGGAGGCACTTAACATGGTGTTTCCAAACCTTACTGCGCTTGTGTACTCCGGTAATGTTTGCCGTATAAATCTACTACATGCACCGACTGACATCTTTCTTTAAATTGATTTCATTTTGTTTTGGTTACAGTGTGACTGCCATATCTGCAAACACAGAACCAGTGGTCATAATTAGAATTTAATTTTTTTAAATTAAAAAATGTGTTTAAAAATTAAGTATGATAATGATTTGTGTACCTTCAATAATAATTTTATTCTTAACAGCTGGTATAGTAGAAAAACATGATTTAAATCCCATATTAAAACATGGATTAAAAACCTAGCTCTTGCAAATGCAAGTTGGAGGAATCGAAACATATTTTTGAGCCTTAGTTTCTTGAGCAGAAAAATATGGATAGGTAGGTAGGTAGGTTCAGAATATGGGCTGACTGGAAGGAAAGGAGAATTCAGAGTTAATTATTCCTTTCTTGTGCTTTGAGTCCTTTATCTTGCCTGGACAGGGAAACTAATAGCCAAAAAAAGAAAAAAAGAATGAAAGAAGGAAGGGAGGGAGGGAGAAGGGAGGGAAGTAGAAGGAATCCTGTCCTGCCTAGGGGGAAATATGTTGAAGCATTCACCAAAACACCGAGAGATGCATCTAAAACTCTTGATGTGCAGAAGCAACAATTGTGACCTTAAAAAGTTGCATTGTCACTGTGGCCATTTATAAGAGCTTATTAAAGTTAATACTTAGTGTGGTTGCACCTGTTATATTTAGCAACAAGAGATATTTACAAAAATAGATAAAGAGTAGACATGACAGTTTTTTCATTACTCTTTCAATTTTGACTGAATTTTTTTTTCCTGCCTTACGTTTATGGCACAAAAAAGCCTGGCTTCTAAGGCTTTCTTTTACTCAGATACTTAACTTCGTTACTCAGTTAGCATCCTTAGCTCCAAAATGTGTTATGAGAATTGAGCTAACTTGAGCCTGGCCAGTGGTTCAAAGCTAATTTTGCATATCCTACATAAAGCATCTGATGATTTTTTAGCACACTTGACTAATTTCCTTCCCATTCACTGTTTGCAGTTTACCTAATATTAGGCTTTATTGAGTATGTATAGTTATCTCTGCCAGTAGTCTCTGGAGTCTGTAAGATATAAGAACTTTTCCAACATATCTTGTATAATTTCAAATCTAGAGAAGTCATTAAACTTCTGGATCCACGAGGCATAGATGATTTTCTCATGAGAGTTATTTTTCCCATGCTTGTAAATAAGTACCTCCTCCAAGATAGACAACCAAGGATTCCTTTCTGCACTTATTCATTCTTTTCTCATTCTTCACAGTAAGCTGCACACTAATCTCAACCTAATTACCAAATCTTGGCCATGTTAGTCTGGTAAACTACACTCATCAAAGTCAACTAAATTTGAAAACCCTTCTAAATGACCCCTAGAAGAAAACAGCTCCTGGCAATTAAAGAAGAATAATTTGTAATAATCATATATTGACTAAGATTGGTCATAATATTTACAAATAACCATAGAAACACATGACTAACAGGATCTACTCAGTTGCTTCAAACTTCCTTCCAGCACCAGGGGAGTCACATAATACTTATAATCTGAATGCTAGGTGATGACAAATACTACTTTCATGAAGATAGAGAAATTAGACCTACTGGAGGGATTCCTTAACGGGGTGATTTTTCAAGCAACATAGCCACATTCAAGCAGTGTCCTGATGACTGATGATTGATGAAAACTCAGTCCAGCTATGCCCACTTAGTTGAGAAAAGAGATTTCAGAAATAGCAGAAACATGTAAAATAGAATTTCTTTATATTCCATTCTGTAAGATAATGTAGGCAACCTTCACACTAGGAATGAAATCCATTCATTTGGGTCAAAATGAATGCAGTCTCGACTCAGACTAAACCAAGGTGTCACGTGGGTGTCATGTCACCAAACATCTGGGGAGCCAGGTGTTGGGGAACTGAGAAAGTTATTTCTGCCTAATGAAGTTTTGCCTATGAAGTTATGTTGGGGAAATGCATTGTCCCACATCATGTAACCAATGGTGATTTCAGGAGGCTGGAAGTAAGGATTGTCTGGCACTGGGATGTAATGAATGCAAGCTGGCTTTCCATGATCATAAGCAATAAACCTATTTTGTCTATTTTGATGCCCTGACAAGGTCTCTTCTGTCCCAACCTCCATTGATTCACTCAATTTCCATCAAACATCAAATATCATGGTTCTAATATAAGTATCTACAATATGGCAGTGAATATAGGTAGGATGGTCCTGACTTGAATATGAGAATGGCTCTTATATGTTAGTTGTCTCAAATAATTGGCCTCAATGACAAAAAAACACTTTAAGCCTTTGTTGGTAAAGTGCTAAGGATTTATTTGGCTTCAGTATAAATGTTAGCTTGGAAATACCTACTCATGAAAAAAAGTGGCCAAATTAGAATCCTTTATTTTCTTATATTAATCTTTTACAACAATGTAATTATATTAGAGGTTTATAAAATTGTTTAACTTAAGACAAATTCTCTATATTTCAGGCCACATTCAATTAAAATTGAAACACTATATATGTTCCTCAAGGGTAGGGATCCTGAATTTGAATTTGTTTGGCTTTCAGTATTACACAGGGAAGGCACTGGATAAATATTAAATAAAATTTAACAAAACAGGTGTTTACTCTTGCTTTTAGGATGACTTCCCTTACTCTTTGTTTTTTCATTTGCCACACTTAAAGATTATAACTTGGAGACTAAATTGGTATTGCTCTTTGTTTTAGTATCCTTCAAAGACTTGGATAATAGATACAAGGTTATTTTATGTATGTGTGCATTTGTGTTTGTATATGTGTGTGTGTATGTGTGCTTATAGTCATGTTTTATGAAATGCTTGAGACTAAGTTGTAGACATGGTTTTCCCTTACCGCTAATCATTTCAGTATATTTCCTAAAAACTAGGATGTTCTCTGATAATAACACAGTAAAATCATCACAATCTGGGAAATCAACATGTGCACAATATCATCTAATCTACAGATCTCTTCCGATCTTGCCAGTTGCTCCCCAGTGCTATTTTTCTGGCCTAGGATCCAATAGAAGATTCTGCACTGTCATGTCTCTCTGGTGATAGTTCATCTGGAATTATTTCAGGTCCTGCCTGATCTTCCATGAACCCTACATCCCTGGAGAATATAAGACAGCCACCTTGCAATGTATTCTCAATTCAGACGTGCTCTTTCCCATAATGAGAGGCTGTGCACACCTGCTATTTGTGCTAAGTCTCTCTCGGTATATCATATCAGGAGAATGGGTTTTGAAATTAGAAACCACAAACAGCAGGCAGTGTGACCTGGGGAAAATTATATGATTTCTCTGAACTTCAGTTACTTCATCTTTCAATAGGAATATTAATATGAACCTCACACTGTTGCTAGGAAATTATATAATATGATAAATTACTTAGTATACTGTCTGGCATATATTAGCAGTTCAACAAATGTTAGTCGTTAATGTATCTGTCTTTGAAGATGGACATAAATAGGCCTTCTGAGATTATGATAATTGACGTTCAGGTTCCCTAGTATCTCACAAAGAAAGCAGAATTCTTGTGATATGTTACTAGTCTTGGCAAAATATCTAGGAGGAGCAATAGGTGGCTGCAGTTGCTATTTCATGTGAGGTTTAGGAGTGACTAAATCATGCAGGTCAGCAGACTAACCCTGTCCGTGATAACTCATGGAAACTTGGGCTCCAAGCCATAGTTCAGCCATACCCTTAATGTAAAGTTCGTTTCCCGCCCAGCATCAGTAAGCCCAATGTGGATGAAAGGAAAATGGGAGGATTTGCGGGTGTCTGACTGAGGAACCGGCTGAAAGACAAGATATACACATCCAACCACATCCAATGGAACTTGATTTTTTTTTTTGAGAGGGCATCTCTCATATTTATTGATCAAATGGTTGTTAACAACAATAAAATTCTGTATCGGGGAGTCAATGCTCAATGCACAATCATTAATCCACCCCAAGCCTAATTTTCGTCAGTCTCCAATCTTCTGAAGCATAATGAACAAATTCTTACATAGTGAATAAGGAACTTTATTTTTATAAGGGATAAATTGTGTCCTGAACAAGGAGGAGGTCATTTTAGTGTAAACTTTGTGGGCTTTTTGCTGTTGTTTTTTAAGTAAATGTTAATTTTTAGAGCAGTTGTAGATTCATAGCAAAATTGAGCAGAAAGTACAGAGATTTCCCATGTAACTCCTGCCCCTGTATATGCATAGCTTCCCACAATTATCAAAATCCTCCCCAGTAGTTGTAATGTTCGCTACGTTGATGAACCTCATTGATACATCATTATCCCCCAAGGTGTGTAGTTAACACTAGGGCTCACTCTTAGTGTTATGCATTCCATGGGTTTTGACAAACATATAAGGATGTGGACCCACCATTATAGTATCATACAAAGTAGTTTCACAGCCTGAAAACCCTCTGTGCTCTATTAATCCCTCCTTCCCCACAACCCCTGGAAGCACTGATCCTTTTACTGTCTCCATAGTTTTAAGTCTCTCAGAATCATACAGTATTTAGTCTTTTGAAATTGGCTTCTTGCATATAGTGATATGAATTTAGGTTTCCTCCATGTTTTTTGCATGGTATGATAGCTCATCTTTTTTAAAGCACTACATAATATTTTCTTGTCTTTGTGGACCACAGTTTATCCATTCACCTATTGAAGGATATTTTGTTTGCTCTTATGTTTTGGAAATTATGACTAAAGCTGCTATAAAAAAACCAAGTGCAAATTTTTGTGTAGATACAGGTTTTCAGCTCATTTGAGTAAATACCAAGGAGTGTGATTGCTGAATTGTATGTTAATAGCATGTTTATTTAGTTTTCTAAGAAACTGCCAAATTGTCTTATAAAGTGGCTGAACGGTTTTTACTCCCACCAGCAGTGAACGAGAGTTCCTGTTTCTCCACATCCTCCTCAGCATTTGGTTTTGTCAGCTTTGGATTTGATCTGTTCTAATACGTCTCTGGTCTATTTAAAAAACGATGTTAGTTTTATTGAGTTTTAAGAATTCTTTGTACAGTTTAGATAAGAGTCCTTTACCAGATATGTCTTTTGCAAATATTTTACTTTAGTCTGTGGCGTATCTTTCCATCCTCCTGACAGTGTCTTTTACAAAGTAGAAACTTTTCATTGTAATGAAGTCCAGCTCATCAATTCTTTCTTTCATGAATTGTGCCTTTGGGGTTGTACAGAAAAAGTTATTGCCATGCCTTGAGGACATTTGGTTTTCTGCTATGTTATCTTCTAGGAGATTTATAGTTTTGTATTTTGCATTGAAGCCTATGATCCATTTTGAGTTACTTTTGTGAAGGGTTAAGGTCTGTGTCTAGACTTACTATTTCTCTTTTTGTAGGTGGGTATCCAGTGTTGTAACCATTTGTTGCAAAGACTGATTTTTGAGTTGTGTTGCCTTTATTCCTTTGTTAAAGATTTAGTTGACTATATTTATGTCGATATATTTGTGGGCTCTCTATTCTGCTCTTTTGATCTATTTCCCTATTCTTTCACCAACACCACTCTGTTTTGATTACTATAGCTCTGTAATAATTCTTGAAGTTGAGTAGTTTCAGTGCTCTGACTTTGTTCTTCTCCTTCAATATTATGTTGGCTCTTCTAGGCCTCTTAACACTTCATATAAACTTAAGGTTCAGTTCATCAATATCCACAGAAGAACTTGGTGGGATTTTGATGGGATTGTATTGAATTTAAGTTGGGAAGAACTGACATCTTGACAAGTCGCATCTTCCTATTCATGAACATGGAATGTATCTCTGTTTATTTAGTTCTCTGATTTCTTTCCTCAAAGTTTTATAGTTTTCCTCATAAAGATATGAATAATTTTAGATTTCTACCTAAATCTACAGTTTTTGGGAGGTGCTAATATAAATGGTATTTATATATTTTATTTCAAATTCTACTTGTTCATTGCTGGCATATAGGAAAGTGACTGACTTTTATGTTAACTTTGTACCTTGCTGTAGAATCTTGCAATCTTAACTGTAATCACTTCCAGGAATATTTTTTTCTTATGGTCGATTCTTTTAGATTTTCTACATAAACAATCATATTATCTATGAGCAAAATGTTTTATTTTTTCTTTTCTAGTCAATATACCTTTCTTTTCCTTATTTCATGAGCTAGAACTCAGTATGATGTTGAGAAAGAGTGGTGAAAAGGGACATCCTTGACTTATTCCTGATCTTAGTAGAAAAGCTTCTTGTTTCTCACTGTCAAATACTGTGTTGTATGTTTTTGGTATTTGTCCTTTATCAAGTTAAGGAAGTTCCTTTCTATTCCTAGTTTGCTGATTTTTTTTTTATCATGCATGGATGCTGGGTTTGTCAATTGCTTTTTCTGAGTCTATTAATATGATCATTTGATTTTTCTGCTTCAGCCAAAAAAACTTGTATTTTCTTTGCTGTTATCCACTTTTAAAAAGGCTTGCAATTAGTAAAGAACTTTCCATATTAAGAAATAGTCTTTAAAAATGCCTTTTTTTGATACCACCCAATTTCTCTTCTTCTATTTTTAGGAACATTTCTTGAAATCATTGTCTATGGATATCAGCTCTTCTTTGTCTCTGATTCTATCTTGAATCTTTTGAAATAACTTTTGTCTAGGAAACTAGTAACCTCCACCTTATCAAATCTTGTGCTCATTTTTCTTGTATCTCCTTCATCTCTTAGCAGCACTTGACCACTCCCTCTTCTCTGATTCATTCTTGCTGTCTGTAAATAAGTAGCAGATCTTGCCATGGCAAAACTTTGAGCTCAATGACAGTAGTTTTAAATTGTCCTTATTTCTACAATGTTGAATGTTGCCTGGCATGCACATGCTCAATGTGCATTTACTGAATGAATGAATTTTCCAGAATATTGTTGCAGACATTTTGTATAATCTGTTTACTGCATGTTATTTCACATAGTAAATCATTGCCATGACTTTTTTGGGAAAGTCTGAGGTCACTAAGAGCTTACCCAGGAGATGGAAGGAAAGCTGACATTCACTGGGTGTCTGGCACTATTCAAGGTACTTCACATGAATTAGGCCATTTAATTCTTACCCATGAAAGACTTATAGTTAAAGCTGAAGAAAGAGGTTCAGAGGTTTAGAAATGTTAATAAGATCATGTAGTCAGTATAGGGCAGAGCACATATTTGAATATATGTTTGAATGATTTCTCTACTAAATACTTTCTAATAGGAAAATGAACAAGGGCCTAAATTTTTTGGCAACCTGTTTAGGGTCATTCTTTCAGGATGAAGGTCAGGAAACTTTCACTGTGAAGGGCCAGTAGGTTGTCATTAGACCTTCAAGCCTTCAGAACTGTGAGAAATAGATACCTGTTGTTTATAAGCTACTCTCTTTATGATATTATGTATTATATTATAGACGCCCAAACTAAGACACAATATTAAGGTATTTACTAAGGTATTTACTAAGGTATTTATATTCATGAACATAGGATGTCTTTCCATTTTTAGTGTCACCAGTTTTTGTAATTAGAAAATTAAGTGTAGATAAATGATATGTAGAATTGGGTTTGTTCAGGACTCTGTAGCATTGTATGATTTTGGTTATGTGGTTGGCCTTTTTCAGCCTCAGTTTTGAAATCAATACAAAATGCTATAAGGCTTACTCTTTAGTTTACACTTGCAAGTCTGGAGGCTGAAGATAGGCCTCTTAATAAGTTTTAACCCTAAAGTGTTTCTTTTATTGATGGGTATGAAAAGAGTGGAGGGAAGAGGTTTTTCTATGTTTCCTGTCTACTACTCTGTACTTATATTTAAGGAGAAGTGGAGTTTTGGCTACGATTGTATATTGAGAAAGCAGTAATTTTTTTTTATACTGTCTCAAATTTGTATTTCAGTAGATACTAAATGTGAACAAGACATAGGGAGTCAAAACCCATACTTAAAGCATCTCAAATATTTCAACTATGACTATTACTGCTACTAAAACTACAGTTACTAGAAAAGTCTTACTGAAAACCCATTATATCCTAGGTGCCAGGCTGAATTTTAAATGCATTAACCTTTCGTATCCTCACAGCATCCATACTGAACATGTATCATTATTATTATAATTTCTATTTTAAAGATGACAAAATTGAGTCACTGAGAAATTAAGTGACTTGCCCAAATTTAGACAGCATTAACATCCTGAACTAAGATTCAAACCAAACTATATGGAGTGTTCTGAAACTTGTGTGTATATTTCACTCAAGAGTATGCCATGATCAACTGGTGGAGTTGAGACATTCTTGCAAGTTGTAACACAGCTTTTTAGGGGCTGTTGAAAGGAGTAACACCTCTTTTCACTTTTACTCTTGTAGTTTCACCTTTTTGAACTTCTCTCCTCTTTAAACATCTATGCCAATTCATTTGCTAATGCCTAACATATTATTTTTCTTGCTTCTGGGGTATCCTTCATTTTCTCCCAGCCACAATTATATCTGTGTCTTTGACCTGCAGGCCTGAGATTTGAGGGGGTCTATGAGATCACCTCTCTAAACCTCCTTGTTTTTCCCATTAGGAAACTGAAACCCTAATAACAAGGACTTGAAAGAAACAATGAACCCATTAGGAAACTGAAACCCCATGGTGTTAAGTCATAGAACTAAAGATTGGTTTCGAGGGCTAGAATCCCTAACAGAATCTTCCTTCTATTGTACCTTATGTCTTCCTTAAATGAGACAATGTGATGTTTGATCACGTATTGTCTTCTCTTGTTTTATGCATGTGGGGCCTTCTTTACTCCAAGTAGACCACTGTGTTGGGGACCTCCTCACGTGTGTCTTAGTGCCTCATTATTATTAGACAGTAGGCTGTCAACATATGCTTGTGGAATTAAATCTGTGTCCAACAGGTCATCACAATTCCAGAGAGAATGGGTTTCAGTATACAAGATAGTTTCTTGTATGCTAATATGGATTCTCCCAAACAAGCCTAGGAGATACTGACTCAGCGTTGTATATAGGCAATGGTCTGCTTTCATGACTAATTCACTGTTTACTCCTGTGCACTAGTATACAGAGACTTATTCACAGGTAGATTTCAAACCTCAGACAGTGAATCATTATTTTTGCTAGGGTTTAATATGCATACAGTTAGGACAACACCTGTTACATGACATCTGTAGTTGAGTGAATTGTATAATAGGATTAAAAGAAGAATGGCAATCTCTGTAAGAGGTAAGTGGCATATCATAGAGTCAAGCTATTAATGGCTGTTTTTTTTGGTGGAATATACTGGAATGTTGTCTTGTATTAATAGTGGCTTTTATAGACTTAGATAGCATGGCTGTCCTGCAACTGTGATTAGTTTACATTTATTGCTGGCTTGTCTGTGTGACTTGGTTTTTTAATACCTTTAAACAGGTTGTCCTAAGATTCAATATTTGAAGAGATTTAGTTAACAAAAGGATAGTACCGTTTCTGTAGCTATTGGTTTATCAGAGAAGGGTTGTAAAAAATATAAACAGAAATTTCTTTAACTCAGCCTTGATTAGAATGCCAGATATAACTGCCGGAAAGCCATCGACCTAGATCAGTTCTTTAATAAGAAGGTCTGAAATAATGGAAGTCAAAATTTGAGATTTCTATTACATTGTATTGGAGAAGTAAGTAAAGGTTACTAATTAGGCATTTTTTTGGTACTGTAACATTGAAGTTAGATCCACTAATTATATATCTTATCAAACTCTAGACTCGAGTTTCTGTTAATTTGCTAAAGAGAGCAAAAACAATTTCTTAATATTGAGAATTTTTTAGAATAGTTTGAAGGGTGATTAACTTCTGAAATTGAAACTAAGGTATGTTTAAGCCAGTCATATTTGTCAGAATATTGGTTGTAAAATTTATGTTTATGCCTTTAAAGTTGCAAACTCCATATGGGCTATAGATTTTCTACTCCAAGCTTGGTCATAACTAGGTACCTAGGACCACACGATCTATTTCATTTGTTCTTCAAATTAGAACCATATCTAAAGGCATATGTTCTCTGTGAGAGTCAATTTTATAAGTAAAACTTGTGACTCCAGTTATTGATTTGAAATCAGGGTACAATTACAATTTGTTATGACAATAGTGTTAAAAATTAATCTGATTTGATCTAGAGGTAATAGTCTCTTTGAGAAGGAAGTTATAAGGTGTTACTGAAGTCAGGTGGGCTGGCTCCAGCACTTGCTGTCAACTGTGATGTCATGTGGATTTTCAGAGTAAGCACATGTGAGAAAGGCAAAGAAAAGGAATGAGGAGTGGACAAATCTATGGACCAAGGCTATTTTGGCAGGATAAAGGCAAAAACTTAGCTGTCAGATAATTTGTGAATGGTTCTAGCACAATTTGACTGGTGTGCTTCATAACCAGGACTTGAATGGAACAATGAACCCATTATACTTAGATTTAAAAAACTATCTCATATATTCCCAACTTAATGGCAGATACATTCCTGTATGAGTGATCTCATTTAAAAACTGAAGATAATGATGATCAGGATCTTTTCCATATAGTTTTCAAGACCAGGAAGTTGCTAGGAAACATTTCATTTGATGAGCTGAGAAAACTGCACAGCTGAATGTCAAACTGGAAGCAGAATTTCATTAAGATCCTTATGAGATTATGTGTGTGTGTGTGTGTGTGTGTATGCCTGTGTTTGTGTGAGAGATCACAATGAACAGATAATGTCTGTTATTCAGAGGTCATTCATGATATATATTAGACTAGAGATAAATATTAAATTTTACTAATTGGTGAACATATTTAAAAGTGGGTTTTTTAAAAGTTTTTTATGTGGTAGCTTATATTATTTGGTCACAGTTATTCATTCTCTTCTGTCTTTGCATATTTCAGAGTGGTTGGAGAACACTGGACCATCAAATTTAGGGCTAGGTCCTGTGACTTGAGTTTTCCAGTGAAATGTGTGCAAATATGACAGCTCCCAAGAATTTAAGAAATGTTTGTGTTTCTGTTTCCCAAGTAGGAGTGTATCGGTTCTAAATCTTACCTGCATTTAGAGCAGAGCTATTTCAACTGATGTACTGATCCATGAGCAAGAAACACATGTTTGCTGTTGCAAATTGCTGAGATTTTGGAATTGTTTATTACTGCAGCAAGTGTTCAGTAATACAGCTAGTACCCTGGTGATTAAATCTGTATATTTTCAAAAATTTCTGATCCATAATAAAATTTGTAATTAAGATTATTCTTTGCACAAGAGTATTTTTTAGTTCTCTTTGCACCAACAAATAATCTTAGATGTTTATATGATTGAATAGAAGCAGAGTTGTTCTGTTTAGCTTTTACAAGGGAGGGTCATACACATTAAATATATTCAGCAATACAAAGATTGGAAACATGTAGTAACATACAGTTGTTGATTCAGAATGAATTTTCTAAAATAAGAAAAAGATAATATGAATATATGGATTAAAAAGTAAAACAAATTGGGTTGCAAGTGACAGAAATCCAACCAAACTATTTAGACCATGGGAAGAAATATTTGTAGATTACTGGGTCTCACATATCTTTTAGAAGAGTGAAGAGACAAATGGTTGTCCTGAACAATTAGAACCAGGAACTCACATTGCACCAGAATACTCTTTCCCAGACTTTTTGCCTCTGCTTTCCTCACTGCATCTTAACTTCCTTTTCTCCTACTGTGAACCCCCTGTTTAGCAGATACAGCTTTGGGGAGCCTCTCAAGTCATGTATTAAAACTTTGCAACCAGAAGAGACTTTTTCTCATCTCTGTTTGCAGATAGAAAATTCCCAGTTAAGAACTCTTGATTGTATCACCCGATGTCACATGCTCAACTTCAGACTAATCAACTTTGCCTTACAGGTAGTGAATTACAGGGCAAAGGCTCTAGTAGAACTCTATGACTGAAAAATATGGAGAAAATATTTCCTAAGGGTGTTATTCCTAGAAGAAAGTAAGAAGCATCCTGGCTTCCTGATAGGAAGCAGCCTATCAATGCTTATTCAGAAGTCCTTGACTTGGTTGTAGATAGATGCTTCTCAAAATAATGGTTAGTGGACATTCTTCAACAGAATCATTGGAAACCTTGTTAAAAGGGATTGATTCCTTGATTCCATCCTACATGGGCAAATTCATAATCTCTATGACCAGGACCAAGAATCTGCACAATAAATTAGTTCTTCTGATAATTATGGAGCCCTGTTAAGTTCAGAACCACCAGTTTAAATTTCCCCCTGCAGAATTGTGAGATGAAAAGGAAAACAATTTAAATAAGAGAAGTTCAACTATCTGTTGATGAAGACAGGAGGGTATGCAATGGTGCTTCCATATTTTCTGGTACCTTGGTTGCAGTATTTTTACTAAAGTGGATCTAATTATGTTTTCTCTCTTAAAATCTCCCTTTTCTCACTGCTGAGGGTGCATTTATTGACCTTGACTTCTCTGTCCTACCCTAGCTGTCTTTTTTTAATCTATTCTTTCTTTTATTCCCACTGATGTGGTTTCCCTTCAGTCTTCAGTTACTTCCCCTTTTCCACCTGAGTTATTAGAATACAATCCAAAAATCTGTATCTGAAACCTTTGGGCCCAGATATAATTCAGAATTTTGTTTTGTATTTTATAAATATGACCTGTGTGTCCTATATTAGTGGAGTTGGACTCAGTTCTCCATTCAAACACATTAGTATGTCCACAGTGAAACTAAGTGAGTAAACATTATAAAAACCTCCTGTCAGTTTAGGTCAATTTTTGCCATGAATCAGTTGCCAAAATCTCGGTGATTTTGGAATTGCACGTAAGACATTTTTTCATAAGTAACCTTATTTCTTGTCTATTTTGCAAAGGTATTTTATACTTAATTGTCTTCAGTTGGCAAAAATTATTTGCTAGGCACTCCAGAAGATGCAAAGAAGAGAAAAACAAAATGCTGGCCCTCACAGATGCTTATTTCTCTTAGTGAAAGTAGACAAGAAGAAAAACACCGTAAGAGATTAATGAGGGAAGGGTGCAGAGGGTCGAGGTTGTTATTCTGCAGGCTGAGTGAAAATCCACCAAGCATCAGGGTTTGATTTGGAGAGTTGTCATGGTATGAAAGGATTGCTGACTGCTTCCTTCTCAGTGTCTCAGTTGTTTCAATGTCCTTCACAAATTTAGGGGCAGGCTGTTGAGGTGGTTCCTTTAAAAAAATCCTAACACTTCTTATATGGATGATGGTAGGTTTTTCTCACAAATTCTCTTAAGTCCCTGTATCATTTATCTGTTTTCTTATCGTTTCCTATGTTAGTTGCAATTATTGTCTATTGTAGAACAAACAACAGAATTTTAGTGTCATATAAAATTTGAGTTTATTGCTCACATATCTGGAATCACCTGGGAGTTGGCTGGATGGCTTCACTGACCTGTGCTGGGCTTCCATGTCTGGGGTTGCTTAGAGGTCTGCTGATCTGGACTGCTTTAGCTGTAGCAGCAGGAGCCAATTGGCTGTGTTTTATATGCCTCCATCTTCCAACAAGCTGTCTCAGCAGTTCCTCATGGCAATGGCAGAGGCATAATAGAGTAAGCCCTTTTCAAGCCTCTGTTTATGTAACACCTGCTAACATCCTCTGGGCCTAAGGAAGTCACATGGCTGAGCCAAACTCAAGGGACAGAGACAGACACCCCATCTCCCCAAGTGAAGGCCCAGCAAGGCTACATGGCAAAGGGTATGGGTACAAAAAAGGGTGAAGAACTGATGTAATTCTTGCAATCATCAGTACTTCTCTTTTCTAGACTTACTGTTTTAACCTTTATGAAACAGTATAATTTTCTTTTCTTTTTTTTAACAATTTACCCCATGAAACCTCTGTTCTGGTACTCTTGAGTCATATTCTATTTCTGTATCTACTCTATGATTTTCTGTAATGTTCCCTGTGCTTAAGATGTTCTTTTCCCTCCCTCCATTAATCCTTTAATGTCTAACTCAAATGTCATGAAGCTTTCCCTCTGTCTGATACATATTTGCATGCAATGTCCATGCTAAACAACAAGTAAAAGGTAGCACCAATGTGTGTTTCATCTCAGTATAACAAATATGCTTTGGACAAATAGAATCTTGAAAATAGCATGGCTAATGCCAATAATAAAAGGCCTTGCCATGAGAAGAAAGATAGTAAAAATGTGAAATAGATGAAATAGGTTTTTTTCATTTGCTTTATGAGTTAAAAAAAATTAAAGAAAATCAGCAAATCAAAAGAAAACAAATTTTAATCTTTAGTTAGGGCTTGGTCCTAACCCCTATAAGGGGTGGGTATAAAAGTGGGAATGTCATATCTTTTGTAATCACTACAACTTGTATTCAAAGCCTCATCTTTTCACTTTATTCTTCATGTAAATGTAGGCAGGTTATGAACTTTCGAAGTGTCTTGCTTGAGGGTTTCAGTCCTGGGCAAGTTCACTGTGGATTCAGTGAGACCAAGAAATGACAATGGAATTTTCTTGGGATAAAAGGGTTTATACCTGGCTTTATTCTCCTAGTGATAGGTCGAGCACTAAGAACATACCTGCATCTAGCCGTCTGCAGGTCTGTAATCCACCTCCATCTCTGCCTCTGCCCACAGCACTGGGCAGAGCTGTTTATACAGTGACTCAGTCAATAATAGCTTATTGCCTATGGGTGTGGAAGCAGTAGCCTACTAGTAGGCCAGTTACAACATCAAGTAGTTTAGGGTTAGGTGAGGATCCTGGCCATAGAAACTTCAGTTTTCCCCACACTAAGGATTTCATTTTCCTTATCCTTTCATAATGTATTGCAAATATTAAGGAGGCCTGTAAGTTACGTAAGTGCCACATCCTAGGCCTTCAGAAATGCTAATTTACAATTGATTTTCTTCAAAGGAAGAAAACAAAATAATACAAAACAACTTACAGTCTAATCCTTGAGACATTTTGTATCATCAATATTACTCATTTTTGATTTAGTTTCCTAGTCTATCGTTCCTGCAGTGACAGATCACCGGTGCGCCTTGTGGCACACACACAGGGCAGGTGAGGCCCACTGACGTCTGAATTGTGTAGATGCTGGTCAGCTCGTATGATATCCTCTAGCTGCTGTGGCCGCCTCACAGCCCAGGTGGTCACAAAACAGCATCTGTACACCCTGTGCAAAGATCTGTGTGACATCTGGAGATGTGCTTATACTCGGTGTCCCAATCTAATCCAAGACCTGGTGGAGAAAACCATGTGTCTGTACTATTGTCTGCATAGAGTTCAGCACTTGGGCCAAATAATTTGTCAGATTCAGGAGCAAGAAAGAAGAAAAATAATGGTGGCTCCAAAGTGACCCTAAACCCACCTTACACCTTGTTCTGACATTGCTCAGCTCCCTAGAGCCTTGCTGCTAGTCTGTTAGAGACTCACAACAACTCTCTAATGGCTCTCTGAACGTGATTTATGTGCAGTAGAGGAATATCACAGTACAATTCTGTGGTCAAAGAGAAGCAAATCACGCGTTCAGCTTGGTACTTTGGGTTTTGGTTTGTAAATTATGTAAAGAAGCTCCCAACAGTGTGCTTGCCCCTCGAATATTAAACACTGGCCATCAGCCACATCCTGTGGGGCTGAGATCTTGCTTTTGATTTGAAAAGCAGCCTCATGGTTGGGTTTCCACTTAAGTGATGTTCAGCTGCCTTTGAATTGCCTGAAGTTGAGTGAAAATGTGTTTTACTAGGTGTTTTCCAAGCAAGATTGCTCAGCAATCTGCCAGAAGAGTTGGGAACTGGTTTGTTAATACATGTAATCATGACTGGGGTCACCAATCTCCAAAAACAAATAATAAAGATAGAAAGATACAGTAAATCAAGAATAAACCATTTCTCTGTATTTTTATCAGGACATGTTAAAACTCTATCCAAGACATGAGAGAAGCAAAGACATATTAATTTAATTAAACCATCCCAAATAATGGAAGCAAGTACTTATTCTAGGAGAACTCTCATTTTTTGAAAAAATAAAAATAACAAAGAGTACCTTCTTGCCTGGGCTCATGAATAACACAGTTTGATAAAGAGGAAGAAATTGATAGGCAACTTGACTTTCAGGTCTCTTGCATAAGAGATTCATTCCGCTAATTAGGGATGTTGTCATGATGGACACTTGTCAGTGTGAGGGACAAGAAGCAGGATTGGGCAGAGGGAAAAAGCAGCTCCAATGAGCAGGCTAAGGCGAGGAAGGCCCTTTAGTGCTGACCCAGTTGGGGTGAGGAGGTAGCATCTCTGTATTCCCTTTGTGATAGTCTTTGGATGTAGGTTGCTGAGGAAGAAGGCACAGTCTTGGACAAGGCAGTTTCTTCAATGGAGGCAGTGCCCAGAATGGGATGGCAGTAGAGGCCGTCTTCTTGAAGCACTCCTAGCAAATGGAGGGATCCGTCCTTTATCCATGAAGGGGGATTTAGATATCACAGGGTCCATCACACTATGCCACTGCTTAATTTTTTCTTACAACTTAATTTTCTAATCTAGAGTGTTACTTCTACTGACTCCTGTCTCAAAGCATCAATGATCAAACGTGCCAGATTCATAAACACATTTTCTTTTTCTTCCTACAAACTGATAGTGATTCAAGCTTATTACTTTATATTACCTTAGTGTTCATGTACTCATTGAATTCAGCAAATATGCAAGGAACTGGGAACACTTTGGTGAACAAAACAACATACCCATTCCCATGGAACCTACAAAGTCATTCATGACTAATCCACCCAAGTGCAGTTATTATTCTTGGCCTCCCTAAGGGTTGCCACTGGTCAGTACAATTTAGTAGTAAGCCAATGATCACTCAAAATATATCCCTAAGTATCCTGACTTTTTATCTTCCACCTTTGTTAAAGAGATCTGTATGTGAGAGCCTACCTTCAAAGTTCAGGGAATTTATAAGACAACTTTAGGTTTCACTTCCTGCTTGTGTAAGATGTCAAGGTCAGCCAGAGGTGAATGACTGAGGTCTTGTACTTTCTCAGATTTTTTCTGGGCACACACAGAGCCCTGTGCATGCAAGAGGCGTTTTAGATCCCCAAGAACATGTCAAAGCTTTTCAAAGTTCCCTCTGGTCTTATAAATCTCCAGGACGGGCTTTTAAATCATTGTCTAGGATCTAGCTTTCTCTAACTCAAATCATAGCCTTAGGATCTGAAATGTTGCTGGAAGATTACAATTGTTTATACCTATCCCCTGGGGAGAGGGCTTTTCTTTTTCTCCTGAGCTGACCTCTGAGTCAAATCAAATAGCCACACAAACTTGGAAATGGAGATTTTCTAGGGAGTTTGGATGAAATATTGACTTTGCTCTGAGTGTGAGGCTTTTCACACAGCTGCAGAAGATGCCCGTCTTCTTCAGTGGTGAGGCTGTTAGCTTTTTATGGCTACAGCGTCCCTGAGTTGGTGAGGAGAGCACCGTTAGAATAGCCTGAAGTTCAATACCGTGCAATTCACTGTCTTACTGAGATGGCAGTCATTTCTCTTGGACAAGCAATTCTCAGTTTGTCCAGTGGTTCTGGCTAATTTCAAGATTTCTGAAATTACTGGTGTCGTTTTGCCAGTATTTTCATTATTTTCTTAGGAGAACAGGTTCATGGGTATGAACCCCAACATTTCATAAGCCTATCTGTTTCTGGGTTCTGAAGCTTCATGATGATGTGTATTAGTGTGGCCTTTTTATTTAATTATCTTTTATTGCTGGACTTTTCTGGTTAAGAAATGCCTGTCTTTTGCCTTTGGTTATATT
Source organism: Manis javanica (assembly GCF_040802235.1). Classification (NCBI taxonomy): domain Eukaryota; kingdom Metazoa; phylum Chordata; class Mammalia; order Pholidota; family Manidae; genus Manis; species Manis javanica. The sequence goes on along the minus strand of NC_133160.1, from coordinate 33,118,008 downwards.
TCTCATACAATTTAAAAAATAATTTCTTCCCCTCTCTTTTCCCTTTTTTTCTCCATCTGAAAGGTCTACTTCACATATTAATTTCCAAACCTTCTATTATTTCTCTCACATTTTTTCCTCTTATTCTTTTTTCTGTTTTCTGAGATATTTCCTTGATATTATTTTTTCACTCTAGTTTTGAATTTTGAATTTTGATCATATTTTAATTTCTAAAAACTGTTTATTCTTCATTATTTAAAAACATCAGACTGTTCTTGTTTTGTGAATATAATAATTTCTTATTTTCCACTGTTGCAAATCAATTTGCATTTATTATGTTTTGCTTGATGTTTTCTAGAGGTGTTTTTGTTTGTTTCTGCTCTTTTTCATTTCTCTCTTTTATGTTGGGACCACATACCACATCTGGTGGTCCTTGGTTGTGTATTTACTATTAAGAATGAGGCACTAAAACTTATTGGCAGTTGTATGTGCTTTGGTGGGACTTTTGGGTGGGATTTACTTTAGGATGATTATTTAGGTTGTGAGCAGAACATTTAATTGGGAGACATATATACCAGTGTATATATATGTAGAGAGAGAGAAACAAAAAAATATATATGTTTTTAATGGGGGTCACTCAGTTCCTTCAAAGAAGAAACCTTACACCACTTGGGTGGGATCTGGAGGTCTGGTCTCCAGCATTCCATATGTAGACTTTCAGTTAATAACCTTTTATTTCTCAACTCCGTATCTTGTCTCTTCTGTCTACTTTCACCATTGTATTTGGAGCCTCTAAGTGCCATGTCTTTGAATAGTTTTTTTTTTGGAAAAATAATCCATCCTATTTTCCCTGCCTCCTTTATAGTGACCTTAGGCTGCCTTTTTCTGCATCTGTTAACTTAGTTACTATCTTTCATCTGCTTTTTGCCTTCCAAACTTGTTGAAATCATTTGTCTCCAGATGAAGACTCTCTCCTCATTCTTTTTGTCCTTGATTTATAACATTTTATATCTTACTCTTATTTTAGTGAGATTTTAAAAGAAGTCCCATGAAAAAGAGGAGGAAATAAATACAGTTTAAATGGACGTTTTCTACACTTGACTTTATAAGGAAGTCTTGTGGGCTATTTTCCATATTGGACTCATCACTAACAATTAATAAGTTCCAGTATCTAAGCAGCTTTTGAATTTGGAAATGAGGAATATTTAACAAAAAGTAGCTTATCATGTTAATGCAATTTTAAAATTAAAGTTGTCATTTAAGTTATACCATATAAAGTGCACAGATCATGAGCTCAGTGAATGTTGACATATGTATGAATCCACTTCACCACCCAGAGTAAGATGTAGAATATTTCAGCATTGCAGAAGGGTTTTCACACCCCTTTCTGTCAGTACTCCCTTCAAAGGCAGCTACTCTTCTGAATTCTATGGCTCTAAATCAGTTTTGCTTGTTCCTGAACGGTCATATAAATGGTACCCTCCACTATGAACTCTTTTACGTTGGCTTCTTTGACTCAGCATTGCATTTAGAGATTCATTATGTTGCTAAGTGGCACACTGATTAATTTTTTTATTGCTGTATTGAACTTCACTGTATAAAGATGCCTTCATTTTTTTTATCATTTTATTGTTATAGAATTCTTTTGTATGTGAACATGTGTATGTGTATTGTTTTCAGTTTTTTTCTATTACAAATAAAGCTGATACGCATATCCATCTATAAGTCCTTTAAAATTTATTTCATAGGGACATATGTGCACACATAGCCAGTCAGCAAAATCGAAACCCTAACGAGGGAGAGATGGGTTTGACAACAGTGATAACCAAGACATATGATTGTCACATGAAGAAATTAGTGTGATATGCTTTACCTGATGTTGGGGGTTTTCCAAAAATTAGAAGAAAGCTATTTTCTACAGAATGAGAAAAACATTATGAATTAAATAAATGTTTTTAACTTTTGCCTTTTTGCTCATCAAGGTGCAGTTCAACAGTTTTCTTTCTGTATGCTGGGCTGCTCAAATTTTCAAATGAACTGGGTGAAACAAACCAGATACTTCATGAAATTGATTATAATCTGTGCAATTTACAAGGGTTACAATCTCACCTAAGTACCACATAAGTGGTTTGTTTAAACATCTCAGTTATATTTTATGAGTTGGATTTCTTCTGTAATTAGGAGGGAAATGAAGCCATTAAGACTTGCTCTTTGGCACTGTCACCAGTATTTCCATTAGTTTGTCAAATTAAAGATTATATAATGCCATTAAAACCAGCTGTTTGTATTAAACCAGTTTATCTAAAATGTAAGCAAGTGAGCTTTATTTCTTCTGCCTCAAACTGTCAGATCAACATATTCATGTAAGAAATGGGTTCTCAAGGTGTGGTCCTCATACTAAAAGCACCAGCTTTAGCACTATGTGGACACTTTTTGGAAATGCAAATTCTTGGGCTCCACTCCACACTTACTGAATAAAAAACTCTGGGATTGAAGCCCAATAATCTGTGTTTTAACTTGCTCTTCAAATGATTGTGATAAACATTGAAGTTTAAGAACTACTAGTTTAAGATATTGGTTTTTAATCCTGGCTAAGGATTCGAATCGCCAATGGGATTTCAGAAATGCTACACCTAGAATGCCTGTTTAAATGGTCTGAGGTGGTGTGGACTTTGGGATTTGTTGTTTAATTCCCTGAGGCAGTTTTAAAGTGTGGCCAAATTTGAGAATCATTTGTTTAATTTGATCAAAAGAAATAGGATCCTCGGTTTGCTAGTTACTGGTCACTGGATGGAACTGGAGTTGGAAGCGATCACTTGCATTTTGAGATAAGCCTCTGATACTCTTCCTGTCTTCATCTCAGTCCAATTAAGAAAATTAAGGGCCTCCAGAAGGCAAGCAGATTGTTGAGTGTTAGAAGTGACTCCCTTGTTCCAGTTCAGTAGAAAACCCTTTAGTGAAGAAAGTGCAAGTAGCTCAACCAGTGTTGTGTATGAGAAAAATATTGTAAAATGAGCTTCTTGGCTAAATGGAGAACTTCAGTCAGCAAGGGGAATCAGTTCGGGATCCTTCCTAGGTTTAGAGGGTCTGCAGGGAGTACTGCTCTGGTTTGTATTTTGACATCTTGTTCTTCACAGTGAATTAAAGCTGCAGGCCCCTGTTATTCCTCATTTAAACCAAGGCTTAACCAATAATAACTTATGTTTCCCCTTGTGTTAGAATGTTTTGCCTTCTCATAAACTCTTAGCCATAAGAGATGCTATTAATTTGTGGGGCATGGTGGTGGGGAGCCATAGATACATAGATACCCTGTAAATCAAGATGTAGAAGAAGGCCTATTCTCAGTTAATGGGTTGATACTAAAGGCACACAATGCTGAAAGTTTACACATTGGTGAAACCTCCAAGTACAAGCCATCTGAAGGAAGGGAAATTTGCTAAATAAGAATATACCCATCCTTACTGTGATATTATCTCTTATTAAGATGAAAAGGAGGGGTTGAAACCAAGAAATGGTTATGCACAGGTGTGATGGAAGGAATGTTTCTGTAGTTTACCTGAGCTTTATCCAGAAATGTGTTCTACTGAGATAATCTTGGGACATCCTTATCATTTCCAGGAAGCCGTGAGCAATACATCCTACAAAGATTTTTGCGAGCCAAGGAGTCTGACATCTCTAGGACAACAGCAATACAATTTCCCAAGACTCTAAAGGCAAAGCTGGTTCTCCTCGCTCTCCCGTAGCGCCCTCCACCCCCAGGGGTCATGGCATCTCTGCGAAGGTTCTGCTAAGGTTTGGAGTGATGTGGGCTGATCAGGTCAATAGAATGCCATTGCCCTGCTCTTGGCAGGGTATCCTCAGTTTTCTGTGAACGTTGGAGAGCTAGTTTGGATCTTGACCAAACTGACCAGTGGCAAATGTCTTGAGACTTTTCTAGGCTGGGTATTGGTTAATATTAATATTACCATCTAAGGAAGCAAAACAGCTCTCTTCATCAGTTCTCTCTATGGGGACTTACTGGGTATAGGTTTTTCTTTAGCCAAAGATTCTCATAGGCATTTGGTGAATGTTTATAGGCTATGAAAACATGAAAATGGTGATGAGATTATTTACATAAACAGATATTGCCTGACTATGACTCTGCCATTCCAGAGGTCTGATTTCTTATTCTTGACTTGTTGAGTGGAAGTAGTGTAGAAGTAGAAATTGTGCTAATATTCTAATACTCTTTCAAATGTGGGATGATCACGAACCAGAAAAATTTCACCATAATCTTAGTGAAACACAACTACCTCCTTATAGAACTCCAGCTTTCATTACACTCCTTGTCCAGGCTTTCCAGAGATTCTCTCTCTTGGGTATTACAAGTCTCTCACACTGAAGATGATCTGACTCAGTATACAAGTTGATACGGTTCGGATCAAGCCAGACATGTTTGCATTAGCATCTAAAAAATGTTAATTCCAAAATGACCTCAGATTGTAAATATTTGTAGGGTTTCCTGGAAATGAGCAAATTCAGAAAAAGATATTCTAGGTGGCTGAGCTGAAATGCTAAATTTTAGGCTGCTTTTTGTGATGAAATGAGCCGAGGAGGCCTGGATTTCTCGTGTGTGAGTTCCAGCAGGAAGGTGGTTGACCCAGGCCTTATTTTGAATTCCATTGGGTAGTTTCACTGATATATGAAAAGTATCTGAGACAGAAAACTCAACCATTTTTTCTGTCCAGCTTCCCAGACCTACTGACACTAATGTTGTAAGACTCTGGATGCAATTTATTTTAAATGAGGAAAGTCCTGATACTTTAACATATAGTTCTCATTCTTTCCAGACATTGTCAGCATAGAAAAACATGGATCCTTGGGAATGCTTGTTTCTTTCTTCTTACCAGCAGCCGGGTGGTCCAGCCCAGACCATTTGTTAAACATTATTGGAGGCGATTGAGTAAGAATAAACACTTTTTGGCAGGAACAGGAATCAGGTAGTAGGAGCTGCTATATCCTGTGGGTGAAAATATAAATCTATAATCTGCCTTTAAAGTAGCCTATTTGTGATGACCCCCTGAAGAGACAAGGTTCTTCTTTCAGATGATGAGGCATTATTTCTTAAAAAATAACACCTCTTCTCTGCTTTTATTTATTAATATTTTTTGCCCCCAATTTTTGTCCTTTGAGGCAAGTGAGTCACGTGCTCCTGGGTGGTGTACTTCTTCTACTTATTGACACAGCAGAACATGGGGTCCTGGGCCCCTTGGTTAGAAGTTCTGGTTTCTAGTCCTTGCTCTGGGACAAACCATAAATGTCTTTCTGTCTCATGTCTCCTCCGTGAAATGAAGGCGGTTCTTGATTCTGCTTAATCTTTCAGGACTGTGATGCAGATGAAGGTGACACCTTGAAGATCTGGTAGTGGCTCTTTGAAGAAAGTTTCTATGTAAACATTGGATGATAAGAATGACAAAAACATCAGGTGTCTGAGGTGGGCAAAAATGATTTAGGATGAAACCACAACTAATAGCTATTTCTTAAATGCTGTTTCCTGCTCTATGTTTATCTTTGGTGACTCTAATCCAGCTGAATTCTACACATGTGCAGCATGTCTCTGCAGTGAACCCTGGAAATCAGGAGTGGGGGCCAGAGGGAGTAGGAGAAGTACAGAGCATTGGGCTGGCTTTTTAATCCTCTTGTGGGGGCTGGGCAGTAGCAAATTTACAATCACGGCCTTTGCCGTTCTCTAATGAGAACTAACAAAGGTATCCTGCCCATATTAGAGTCTGCTTATATTGTTGTGCTTATTATAGCATTATAATTATCCATGGATATGCTTTTATTCCCTTCTTGACTGTCAATTCCTAGAGTGTGAATGTGTCCTATTCACCATAGTAATTTCAGCACCTCACCAAATATCTATCACATACTAGGTGCTCAAGAAGGGTTTGACAAATGAAAAATAATGCTGGCTTCCATTTAAGAGCCCAAACTTTTTATTAGGTCCATTTTTAAACAATTTCACATGTGATAGCAGCTGCAACCCCCATCATAGCCATAGACACCATTGACATTAGGCAGTACAGATATAAAAGAAACATTACTGGAAAAATGTAAGAAGTCATAAGCTGTGTACAGTCCTCAGGGTCTCTGAACCCACCACTCAGGCATGACCAGTGGTCTATAGAGAGGAACCCTGTCCCCAAAGTATATCTCTGACTGGCATCAGCATCACTTGAAAACTTGTTGTAAAGACAAATTATTGGGCCACAGTCAGACCTAGAGACTTGGAAGCTTAGGGCCCAGAAATCTGTGTTTTATCAAATCCTCTAAGTGGTTCAATGCACACTGAAGTTTAAAAATGATAATTCTACATAATTGTTGTGAGAATGAGGACTGGGGGAGAATCTGCAGTATCTGTGAGATTGTGAAGTAACAGAAGCTCCCTCCTCAGGGAAGTGGCCTTCTTAGAAGAGGGGAGGCTGGGGCTGATGGCTCGTATCAGCCTGTTCTTCTATAGAGAAACTCAGAGCTGCCCAACCAGCTCCCTGGTAAGCTAGACAAAAAAGGGAGAAGGCAGGAGTCTTCACAGCCATCCAGATTTGCCCCTCACCAGGTGTGTACTTCTGTTCTCATTCTTCAGACGTGGTGCATGAAGCACAGACGGAGTTTGCCCCTTGCTCAAGGCACCCAGTTGAGGGGTGGTGAAGCCTTGGCTCAAACTCATACAGTCTCACTTTCCATCCATTCTTCTCAGGCTTGATGTGTATCAGATTCACTCAGGGGCCTTGATAAATGCAGGAGGCCAGGCCCTGGCTCTACTTCAAGGAGCCTGGGCTTCTGTGTTCCCTGTCAGTTCTTCAGATGATTCTGATACACTCCAAATTTTAGGAAGCACATTTAGGGCATTTGTGCTCAATCCTCACTAGAGAGTCTTGAAGAAACAAAAGGGCTTAGGCTCCACCCCTAACCAATTACATCAGACACTCTGCCCAGGCCCTGGTATTGGCATTTTCCATAGCTCCCAGGTGGTCTGAGGTATATAGCAGGGTTGATGACCACTAACCAGCAGAATGTAGCTGCCTCCTAGTGAAGGCACTGTGTCCAAACCACTGGTGCAATGCCTGGCAAGTAGCTGCACTTGGTGACTGTTTGCTGGTCTGGAATTTTCATATGGTCTTATACTTCCCAGACAGCTGTGCTCCTCCAGAGTGGATCTAGACAAACATTTGAAATTCTCAGTGTTTTTTCTCAGAAACTGCTCATCTACTCTTCCTTTTGGTCCTTTCCTGCTTCCTGGAGTATTCTGCACTCACAAATTTCCCATCACTCCCTGATCTTTGAGGCTTCCTTACTACAGCCAGAAATCCCTGCCAGAGTCCCAGATTACTCAGGTCTTTCCTAAATACTCCTCTCTCCTCATATTAAGTTACTTTCAGTGGAGGCATAGTGTAAATCTTTATAGGTTCCTCTCATGTTCTTAGACCACCTGCATCATACACACCCTGTTAAAATGCAGATTCCTGGCTGCTCCACGATCCTGGTTAATTGAAATATTTATAGTCAAAGCTCAGAGATCTGTCTTTTAATAAGGTTTTTAAGTGATCCTTTTACACACTTAGGTTTGAGATTGCCCTTTCAGCCTAGAAACAATGTCATGGACAGTAGACTTCCATAGACATCAGCTTAATTGACTAGAACAAGTAGCTAATTATGTGTCTAATGAAGTCACATCTCCTGACTGATTGTGGCAAGTGTGTAACTTTTCCAGTAGTCTTTCACACTTAGCAAAAGCTGCCTAAGACCACCTACCTTGATTTCTTACTACCAGGGACCATGGCAGCTGCCCTGTCAGAAAGGTCTCCCAATAGAGTTCTGTGATCACACTTATTTATAACTAATCCCCGATTTATACCACAGCAGGCTCTATTGTTCTCCCAACCCCGCCCACCAAAGGGTACTCAAGGACATAGCAGGTGTCTTACTTTTCCTGGCAGCTGTGTATGCTCCACCTGTAGCCCAGAGATTCAGCTCTTGCATTTATAAATGTTTATAGAATTTTCTTGTTTCCAGTTTCTGGGATAGCATAATAAGGAGGCTTTGCCCTGTGTTTGGAATTGATGGTTTTCAAAGACTCAATTTCCAAATCAAATATCTAAATTGGCATCCAATTCCTAATTACCCATTGATTCTCGAAATATCCTTGAACTCCACCAAGCAGAAACGGGAAATGATCTAAAACAGGCCATCGGCCTACTGGATGGATGCTATTTGTAGGAGTGGTTTTAAACTTTGACTTGGGTTTTAAAGATCTGTTACTTGGAAGAGGCTGTGTACTTGGCAGTATTTTCCTTTGATGGAAAAATAATTGTAGAGTATTAGTGTTTTTTCAAGAGAGTTTATTTCACCAAATCTTTCATGCTAACATTTTTATTCTCGAATTTACACAGAGTTTTCTACAGTTAAACATCATTGGAAGATCAATAGCCCATTTTAAGCCTCTTGAATAATTGACTGGCTCTAGGATTTTTAAACATTCAACCTTATTGTGCATCAGAATCAACTGGGAACATCCTAAAAAATACTACATCTCAGGTCTGAGCTTCAAATCAAATTAGTCTTTGTTGAAAACTAGTCACCTGTATGAAAAAAAAAAATCTTCCCAGGTGAGTCAAGGGATAGCCATGGTAGAAAATACTGGCCTGGAAATGAAATTTTAAAAACGAATCAGTCTAATGGCCAGAATAATGCACATTTTAGTTTATTAATTTTATAATTTTTTGGGGGGAGAAAATCCCCACCTTCTTTACTTTTTATCCATTGTCTTAGTTTTCTGTGTAAATATAAATGGAATTATCTTAAATTATTTTTGGAACAAGATGGTCATAAATATTTGGATTTTTATAACAAAAGCTAAATGATGCATGCAAGAATTCTGATTTATAATGGAATTAAGAGGGTGAACACAAACTAAAGTGTATATAAACAAGGGCAACAGAAGTTGAAGAATTCTTATATTGCAAAGATGTACTGAAAGCTTTAGGTGATAGATACTGGGTTTTGGCCGTTGAAGGTTTAAATATTTTTTAGGGTTATTTGGTTGCAAGCAACAGAATTCATTTCTGCTAACTTAAGCAAAATGAAGTTTATTAAAGGGACTTGGAGGAGGGTACAGGACCGAAAGGAAAGACGAAAGAAGAAATGGAAGAAAAATCAGAATCAGCAGGCATTCTGTGATTTCAGTCAGAGTAGCTATACAGCAGTTTTGTTGGGGGTCTAAGGTTGAAATAAAAGCACTCCAATTATCCTTTTGTCAATCATTTATTATTCAGTTCAATGTACAGAGTCCCAGGCCAGAAAGTTCACTTTGTCTTGCTTATGTAATGTGCCCACAAGCTTGGGAGGGAAGGCCAGGCACTTTGACTTATTGCCTCTCCAGGACTGGACTTACTGAGGGGAAATAACCCCCCAGAATGTGTTACCAAAAGAAGGTGAAAAAGATGCTCTGCAGCAACCTCCCCACCTAAAAAAATTCTTCTCAAAGCTCTCATTAAGTAATTTTAACTAGAAGGGAAATGCAGATATACAAGATGTCAAGTTTATGAGCCATGTAAAGGATACTTACTATGTGCCAATTTCACTTTTTTTCCTACAAAATGCTGGAGAAATAAATACTGTTGTTCTAGTTTTTACAGATAATGTGAAAATTAAGGCATGGTGCCATTTAGTTGGCTGGCAAAGGTCACAAAGGTGACTAATGTCAATGCTGGGATGCACACTGCAAACTGTTAGGCTCTATCATCACACAGTTCAAGCCTCCTAATACCTGAGAAGTTTAAGAATGTTAATATGAGAAAGAACCAGCAAAATACTATAGGTGTCAAAGGAGGGAAAGTTGCTGTCTTTGGGGGAACTGGGAAGATCTTGAGGTGGGGTTGGGACATGTGGAAACACAGTAATCCAGGGGAAGGCTGTAGTAAAATGTGAGAAATGAAGATGTGTAGAGGTCATTCAAATGAAACTGTGCTGGAAATGTTGGTCTGTAGGTTAGGGGGGTATCTTGGGTTTGGATTTTATTTGCCTAGTAATGGAAAACAGTAACGTTTTTGATGAGGGCAAAGCAAGGGAGGCACAAGGAGATCTGTGTTTAAGGAAAGTAGTCTGTGGCTGTGTGCATTATCGGTGGAATGGGTAGGGGCTTTGACAGAGAAGGAGCAGAACATGAGATTGAGCAGACGAAAGATGAAGCTAAGGGAGGCCTGTGCTAGAAGCCAGCCGTGGGAGTGGAGTAGCCCTGATGCGTCTCAGATGCTGATTGGAGGTCAGGGGTGGTGATAAGAGGGAGGGAGGTGTCAGAGGAGCCAGAGGCAGGCTGATGGCCATGCAGTAGCAGGGGCACGACAGGAAGAGGAGCAGGCTAGGAGGAGGATGGGGATGTTCAAAGGCCTTTGCGAGTGGGGGATTGGTGTTTGGAAGAATGATGTGGCCTAGACATAGAGGCAGGACGTTATCTTTATGGAAGTGATGCTTGAACATATGACAGGAATCAGAGGAAATGAGCTCTTGAAGTTGCAGGGTTGTAAAATGATAAAAGTGTACTGTTGCAGCTTTGAAATTGTCTCTAAAATTCATCTGATCCAACCCTAATTATGTTCAAGTCAGACCTAATTTAGAGCTATTTTTTAAAATGCAAAAGCTGTAGTTTTTAGTCAACAAATCAATATTATTTTTTTGTATCAAGACTGAAAAACTTCAGACAACTTGGATTCATCCCTCTCCTTAGCTGAACCTGTCATTCCTTCATTTCGTGGGACTCTTCTGTGTGGCTGGGGAGGATGGGTGCAGATGCAGACATTCTGAGAAACTGTCTTTGTGGCCAGCAGGGAGTCAGGCTGGGAGATACTCAAGGGCTTTATATTAGTGAATCGCCTCATTTTACACCTGTAAAAAAAGCATGGTTTTCTGTTCCTTGCCTCTGAAGACACAGGCGATGGTGGAGCTGTCGTCAGGAATCTAGGGAGGGTGGGTGAGATCTCAGGAGGCTTGTAGGCTTCTAAGGAAGGAAGGGAGGGCCCCGCACCGCTTCTTACCTTTTTCCTCCTTGGTGTTGGGGCTTCTTGTCCTTGGTGCTGAATAGAAAATGTATTAATCTAGATGGTCAGTGTTTAATTTTGAGAAAGTTAAAACATGAATCTCAGATAAATACAGAACTGTCAGTTGTTCACTTAGATAACTCATTAATTGGGGTGAGAAGGATGGCAATGCTGGTTCAAAGAGCCTTTGAGGAACAATGATATATATCTATATATATATAGTCCAGCAGGAAAACATAGTAAAACCAGATTTTACGTTTGAAGTTAGAATCAAAGCTCCTTAAAGCCTTACTGGGCAATAATATCCTAACCTTCTGGGTGGCTATTCTACAAGGAAGAAAAATTTACAACTCGCTAAGGATTAACATCTACCAGGTTAACTTGTAAACTGGGTCCTTATCAAGTGCAAATAGCAAATCAGGCAACAGTCTTTATTTGGTAGAGCATAGGTGGGCACATTACTGTGGGCCAAAATCCACTGACAAAGTGTTTTTATAAGTAATGCATAAATTTTTTTTGGAACAGACTATGCCTATTTCTTAAAGTGTGGTCTAAGGCTATTGTGTGCTACAGTAGAAGAGTTGAATAATTGCAAAATCATATTTAGTCCCCAAAACCTAAAACATGTTCTGTCTGGCCCTTTAAAGAAAGAGTTTGCTGACCCCTGGCCTAGAAAATGAAATAATTCTTGGTTGGACTGTTAAACAATGACCATGAACATGCAACTGTCCTTTTGCCTGTTTCACATTTTGGTAATTTCTCTCAGCAAGAGAAAGGAATGGAAATCTTGACAGTGGAAATCTCGTAGTGTGAGAATGGGGAGCATGCTGAGACCAGATTGATTTGTATGCTGTTGGGAAAGGTCAGGAGTTATCTCATGACTCCCTGTCATGATCCAGTTTCAGATATATCAGTTTCTTTATATATACTCTTTTTGTGTTCACACACACACACACACACACACACACACACACACACACACACACACGCACACACACACGCACACACAGCGAGAGCGAGCACAAGCAAATTTTCTATATCTCTGCCTTGGGCCCCTGGCCTGAGTATCTAATGCTGAGAGCTAAGAGGGTGGATATTATTTCCTTGCTCAGTAGCCACAGAAAACAGGCTGGCTAAGGTGCCACTCTGGAGGCCAGGGACCTGCATACAGACAGAGGCTTATTGTGCGGACATTTGTATTTAGTTTGGGTCCAGATTGTCTTGTGTTTTCAGCTCCTCAAGCACTCATCACCTCCCTTTCAGGAGCAGCTGTGGAGATGAACCACAAGTTCTTCCCACAGAAACAAGGAATTCAGGCTCCAAGTCCATTTGCTTAAGAGGTAAAAAAGCTGCCCAGTTCTGTGAGGGACTGCTGAGACCAGTGAGCCCCCCTCATCCCCCAAATCTCCATTGTACTGCAAGAAATACATTTCTTTTTTCTCAGAGAAATAGGGAACGTGCTCTACAACAAAATGAAATTACTACTTACATTCTTCTGGGGCAGAACATGATTGCCTTTCCTAGAATTTAACAGGAAAAAAATTACTGAGAACATGATTCTCTTTCTCAGTTTGAAGTTTTGAAGTTTGATGCTTCAAGCACCAGCAGTACCATAGTTTCCACTATTCATTGTGTGTTTCATTTATGTTCTTCCATGTGTACCTAAAATAATGCTGAAGAGGTTCATGACCATGTTGGATGAATGGATAAAGATTATGTGGTCCACACATACAACAGAATAATAACCTTATAAAGGAAGGAAGGAGCCATAAAGCACAACATGGGGGAACCCTTGAAGACTTTGTGCTTAGTGAAATAGATCAATTATAGAAAGATGGATACTACATGATTCCATTTATGTGAGGCGTCTAAAACAGTCAAACTCAAAGAGGGAGAAAGTAGAATGGTGGTTTCCTGGGGTCGGGGCAGGGGGAAAAGGAAAGTTACTGTTCAGTGGTTTAGAATTTTAGTCATGCAAGATGAACAAGTTCTAGAGATTGCTGTACAACGATGTGTATAGAGTGAACAATACTGTATTTTAAACTTAAAATACTGTTAAATGATGCATTTCATGTTATGTGTTTTTTAACAAAATAAAATATAGTGCTGTTTATATAAACATGTATTCAATTCCTTTTCAAATCATAAAATATGTTATTGTGCAATCAAGGAAACATATATGAGCCTCTGTCTCGAAGGTATGGAGACCATGTGCCATTGCTAGGATGTTTAAAGATACTCTAGGGTTTCCAATATGTACCCTACTGGAAACTTTCGTGGTAATAGTGGCATTTATATTCCTTGTTTGAGTTCGTACCAAGTGTCCACTTGTTGAGTGAGACTGGAAAATTAAGCATTGGCTCCTATCATGGTATTTCAATGGAGGATTTCAAAGTTTACATAGAGGCTTAGCTGAAAAGGTCATCATGCTGATGGATACCTACGCTCAAATCCAGGTGGGCAGAGCTATACTGGAAATAATACCGACATTCTAGAAGATCCAGTTTTCTGTAAGTTACAACTCCAGTTATCTCCAGACTACTGATGTTAGACTCTTATTAGAGGGACCATGGAAGTTGTCACTAAATTTTCAGATATAAACTTGAAGGATATTTAAAGTTTAATGAGATATTAATTAAAACCTAGAATGGTTGTATCAAGATCCCAAGATAGTATGACAGCAGTGTTGGATTCCACCAAGTTTAAAATTCTTTATACCAGGCAGAAGAAGTTAATAACTTTTAAGGGCTAAAGAAATGGCAAAATCTAAACCAGAGATCTACCCAGTTTGGAGTTGCACACTTCATATATTATAAATCCAGTGATGCCTTAGACTAAGGCTGCTCCCTCTTGTAATCATAGGTTAATTGACATAGCGACTATAAATAGAGTTTAGAGTGTCCATTTATGTCTGCAGTAGGAATCCAGTTAAACCTTTGGATGTCTAAGTGTGTCTAATAAAATAGGTGATGCAGTTAGTCCATTTTATTGATTGATTATTTCAGACTGTAGCTTTCTGTTTCTCATGTTGCTATCTCAGTTCTTTGGGGTTACATGCTGTTACTGCAACTCTACTGTGGTTTCACTGTCACAGTTTCTAATGGCATTTATTTGTGGGTATACAGAGAGAAAATGAACTTTATGCTTTTCTTAAGTGAATGGCTAGCTTAACTCTTCTTTACTGAAATATACAAAGCTATCAGAATTTGAAGTTCAAGAAGAATTTGAATAGAAGTTCTGCACTAGAGGACACCAAGAGAATAGAGTTTAAAAAAGTCTTTAAATATCTAAAGTAGTTACAGTACAGGCAGCCCTTGATTTATTAACAGTCACACTCAAACTTTTTCTGTTTTTAAGCAACTGTATCATATTGCAATAAACTGTACCATATTACAATAGGCCAGTATCCAACCCAAACCCTTCATTAACTGGAGACAATCTCATCAGGATTGTCTATTAACCTCCCTTATTGGATTTTTCCTTGGAGTTTGGCATCAGGAAAGGAAGTTATACCTCAGATACTATCTTACTAAAGCAGATGTTGGATAGTGAGTTGAAAAATCATTTGCAACAGAGACTTATGCAGTCACAGGATGCATACATAGTTGGAATCATATAGTATGTAGCCTTTCCAGGTTGACATCTTTCACTGGGTAATGTGCAGTAAAGGTACTTCTATTTCTTTTAATGGTTTGATAGTTCATTTCTTTTTAGTGCTGAATAATATTCTATTGCCTGGATGAACCACAGCTTGAAAAGTATCTTGGTTGCTTCCAAGTTTTGGCAATTATGAATAAACATGCTATAACATCCCTTAACAGGTTTGTCTGTGGACATAAGTTGTCAAGTCCTTTGGGTAAATACCAAGGAGCATAACTGCTAGGTAGTATCATAAAGAGTATTTTAGATTTCTACAAAATTGCCAAACTGTCTTTCAAAGTGTACCACTTTGCATTCACGCAAGCAATAAAGAAGAGTACCTGTGCTCCATATCCTCATCAGCACTTGGTATTGTCAGTGTTTTGAATTTTACCCATTTAAAAAATGAAGTTGTTTTCTTATTATTGAATTTTAATATTTTTTACATTTTAAATACTAGTCCTTTATTAGATAAGGCTTTTGCAAATATTTTTTCCCAGTCTTCTTGTCTTGTCATTCTCTTAACAGTGTCTTTCACAAAGTAGAAATTTTGAATTTTAATGTAGTTCAGCTTATCAATTCTTTCTTCGATGAATCATGTTTTTGGTTTTATAAAAAGTCATTGCTAACCCTAGGTTTCTCCTATGTTATCTCCTAGGAGTTTTATCATTTTGCATTTTACCTGTAGGACTGTGATCCATTTTGAATTAGTTTGTATGGCGGTTGTAAGGTCTGTGTTTTGATTCGTTTCTTTTTTTTTTCATTTGATGTCTGGCTTTTCTGTTGAAATATTGTCTATTTCATTGTTTTGCTTTTGTTTCTTTGTGAAAGATCAGTTGACTATATTTGTGTGGGTATGTTTCTAGACTCCCTATTTGGCTTTCACCAACATCCTCTATCTTGATTATTGTAGCTTTATTGTTTTGAAGTTGGATAGTTTCATTCCTCCAACTTTGTCCTTCATTAATATCGTGTTGCCTACGCTGGGTCTTTTGCCTCTCCATAAAAACTTTAGAATTAGTTTGTCAATATCCACAAAAAACTTCCTGGGATTTTGATTTGAATTATACCAAATCTTAGATCAAGTTGAGAAAAACTGATATCTTGTCAATATTGAGTGTGCTTATCCACGATCATGGAATGTCTCTCTATTTAGCTCTTTGATTTCATTTATCAGAGTTTTAAAATTTTTTCCTCATATAAATCTCATACATATTTTGTTAGGTTTGTACCTAAAAATTTTATTTTTGGGGGGTAATAATGTAAATATTACTGCTTTTAATTGCAAATTTTACTTTTTCATTGCTGATACAGGGAAGTAATTGACTTTTGTGTATTAACTTTGAATCCTGCAGTCTTGCTATAATTGATTATTAATTCCAGGAAATTTTTTTGTCAGTTCTTTTAGATTTTCTGCATAGACAATCATGTCATCTGTGAACAATGATGGTTGTGTTTATTCCTTCCCAATCTGTATACCTTTTATTTCCTGATCTTGTCTTATTACATTAGCTAGAACTTTCAGTATGATGCTGAATATAGGAGAGAAAGGGGGCATCCTTGTTATACTTAATCTTAGTAGGAAAGCTTCAAGTTTCTTACCACTAAGTATGATGTTAGCTGTATGTTTTTGTAGATATTGTTTATTAAATTTAGGAAGTTCTACTGTACTTCTCATTTACTGATAATTTTTATCATGAATAAGTATTAGATTTTGTCAAATGCTTTTTATGCATCTATTGATATAATTATGTTATTTTTCTTTTCTTAGTTTATTGATGTGATGGATTACATTGATTGATTTTCAAATGTTGAATCAACCTTGCATACCTGGGATGTCCTACTTGGTTTTATAATTCTTTTTATACAGTGTCATATTCAGTTTGCCAATATGTTGAGAATTTTTGCATCTTTGTTAATGGGAAATGTTTGTAGATTCCTTATACTATCTTTGCTAGATTTTTTTTGTTTGGCTAATGCTGGCCTCATAGTAGTCCCTTTTCTTATACTCTCTGGAAAAGATTGTAGAGAGTTGGTATAATTTCTTCCTTATATGTTTAATAGAATTCACCAGTTAATCCAACTGTGCCTGGTACATTCTGTTTTAGGAAGTTTTTAATTATTGATTCAATTTCTTTAGTAGGTATAAATCTGCTCAGATTGTCTACTTCTTCTGTGAGTTTTGGCAGATTATGTTTCAAGAAATAGATCATTTCATCTAGGTTATCAAATCTGTGGGCATAGAGTTGCTTAAAATATTCCCTTATGCTCCTTTAAATGTCCATGGGATCTGTAGTGATGTCCCTTCTTTCATTTCTAATATTAGTAATTTGTGTCCTCTTTTTTTCTTAGCCTGGTGAGAGGCTAACAAATTTTATTAACCGTTTCAAATAATTAGTTTTTTTGTTTTGCTGATTTTTCTCTACTGATTTCGTGTTTCCATTTTCATAATTTCTGCTCTAATTCTTATAATTTCTTTTCTATTTACTTTGGATTTAAATTACTCTTCTTTTTCTAGTTTCTTAAGGTGGAAATTAGATTATTGATTATAAGTCTTTCTTTTTATATAGACATTAGTGTTCTAAATTTTTCTCTAAGTATTGCTTTTATTGCATCCCACAAATTATGATATTTTTTTATTTTCACTTTGTTCAAAATACTTTTTAATTTTACTTGAGAGTACTTCTCTGACCTATATGTTACTTAGTAGTGTATGTTTAAATCCCATGCATTTTGGGAATTTCTAGTTATCTTTCTATCATTTATTTCTAATTTAATTTTACTATAGTTACTGTACAGTGAGTCAGTCTGAGAGAAGATATTTTATAACTTATTTTGAAGTTTTTAAGATGTGTTTTATGGCCCATAATGTGATATCTCTTGGTGAATGATCTATGTGGGCTTGAAAAAAATTGTGCATGCTACTATTGTTGGAGGAAATTGTCTATAGATGTCAATTACATACAGTTGATTGAAGGTGTTGTCGGTTCAACTATGTTCTTATTTACTTTCTGCCTGCTGGATCTGTCCATTTCTGGTAGAGGGGTATTGAGTCTCCAACCATGATTTTAGATTCATCTATATCTCCGTATCTGTATTCATTTTTTCCTCACATAGTTTGATACTTTGTTGTTAGGTACATACATGTTAAGTTATCCCTGATAACTTTCCTTGCTCTGAAATCAGCTCTGCCTGAAATTAATATAGGTACTCCTATTTTCTTTTGATTAGTGCTAGCATGGTATTTTTTTTCCTATCCATTTGCTTTTCATCTATATGTGTCTTAATATTTAAAGTAGGTTTCTTGTGACAACATGTAATTGAGTTTTGTTATTTTATCTACTCAGACAATTTTTGTCTTTTAATTAGTATATTTATACCCATTGATGTTAAAAGTGATTATTGATATAGTTGGATTAATATCTATTATATTCAGTACAGTTTTCTATTTGTTGCCTTTGCTTTTTGTTCCTATTTGTGTCTTTAACACTTTTTCTGTCTTTTGTGGCTTAATAAAACATTTTATATGCTTCTATTTTATATGCTTCATGGCATATTGGTTATACTTACTTTTTTACTTTTTTATATGGTTACCCTAAAGTTTGCAGTATGCATTTACAATTAAGTCAATCCCACTTTCAAATAACAATATACCATTACAGGGGTAGTGTTAATCCTTTCTAATAACAAAATAATCTAATTCTTCCATCCCATTGATGCCAGGGTTCTTGTTTGCAGAGTCGGAGAATGAACTTCACAAGTTAGGAGAGCAAGTGAGAAGCTTTTATTTAGAAATAAAGAGAGAGGACAGAGCCCCTGGCTCATGCCAGGAGGGGGACAAGAGTCCTGATGTGGTGCATTGTCTAGGGGTTTTATAGGCATTTGAGAAACAAAGGGCTAGGGATGTACACCTGCTAAGTGGTCCCAAAATGTTTATCTTTGAAGAGACATTAAGTTTCTTATTAGTCTTCCTGGTTATTTACAAGATATTTACTGCTCTGATTTCCTCCCAGGATAGCAGCTTCCTAGTCTAGGAGCATTTCACTCAAGACTGCCTGTTTTGCTTCCAAGGTGGGCTGAATTATTGTCTGCTTGTTAAAGAGTATGTTAAGGAACTTACTTTTTAACTGATCCGGTTTTAAAATGCAATCTTTTCTTTAAGATGGAATCCTTCCTGTTTTACTATGTTGTTTTGGGCTTGCTTGTTAAATTGCCCAGTTTACAAATCACTTGATTAGGGCTAGATGAAGAAAAGCACCACCTGGGTAAAGTCATAAATATAAACTGGGGCCCTCAGCAGGTCAAAGCAAATGTCACAATTGATTATCTTGCTTTGTTTTCTCCAGAGGCCCTCACCCTACTCTGTCTAAACCCGTGGTCCCTGTCTCACCATGACCTGTATTATTGTTGCCATTCATTTCATTTGTATATGCATATGTAAACACACACACACACACACACACACACACACACACATATATATATATATATATATATTTTAAATTTATCTTTATGTGGTATAAACATGAGCCTATGTAATTGAATACATTTTTGGTATTATTTTGAACCAACTGTTATGTGTTACATCAATTTAGAATAAGAAAGGTGAATTTTTAATTTAACCTTCACATAATCCTTCTTCAGTGCTTTCCTTATTTTATGTAGACTTGAATTTGTGTCCTGTTATTTTACTTCTCTAAAGAACTTCCTTTCACATTTTTTACAAGGCTGGTATACTGGCAACAAATTCCTTCAATATTTGTTTGAGAATGTTTTATTTTTACTTCATTTATGAAGGATAATTTCAAAGGATACAGAATTCTAACTACTCTTTTCTCTTCTAATACTTTAAATATTTCACTCCTATTTCAGCCCTTTCTTGCTTGCATGGTTTCTGACAAGAAGTGGATATATTTCTTGTCTTTGTTCTTCTGTAGTTAAGGTGTTTTTTTCCTAATTCTTTCAGGATTTTTTTCTTCATCTTTTATTTTCTGTTTGAAAATGATATGCCTTTGTGTACTTTGGTGTTTTGTTTTTGTTTTTTGGCATTTATTCTACTTGGTGTCCTCTGAATTTCTTCAGTCTGTGGTTTGTTATTTGACATTAATTTGGGGAAGATCTCATCCACTATCGTTACAAATATGTCTTCTGTTCTCTTTCTTTCCCTTCTGGTATTCCTGTTCTGCCTATGTTAAACTAAACCTTTTGTAGGTGTCCCACTGTCCTTGGTTATTCTGTTCTGTTTTTTTCAATCTTTATTTTCTCTTTTTTCTTTCTTTCTTTCTTTTTCTTTTTTTGCTTTTTGTTTTTTGAGAATTTTATTGATATATTCTCTAGCTCAGAGATTGTTTCAGCAGCTGTGTCCTATCTACTAAATAAGCCCATTGGAGGCATTTTTCATTTCTGTTACCGTGTTATCTCTAGTCTTTCTTCTTGGTTCTTTCTTGGCTACATTGCCCATCTTCTCTTGCATGCTGTCTACTTTATCCATATGGGCCCTTAGCATATGAATCATGGTAGTTTTAAATTCCTGCCCTGATAATTCCAATATCCCTGCTCTGCTTGGTTCTGATGCTTGCTTTGCCTCTTCCAAATGTATTTCATACTTTGGTTGTATCTTATACTTTTTTTCTGATAGCCAGACATGATATACAGGGGGTAAAAGGAATTCCTGTAAATAGGTCTTCAGTGTTGTAGTGAGGTATGGGGTAAGGGTAAGCATTCTATAGTTCTATGATTAGGTCTTGGTCCTAGGATTAAGTCAAATCTTTTAGTAAACCTATGCCTCTGGACTATGGACTTTAGGGAGCCTGTGCCTCTGGACCATGGACTCCTAATGTATGGACTACATTTTTCAGTTTTTTCTGTTCCTTAGATGGGATAAGTTGGCTAGAGTGAGTTGGAGTTGGGTGTTTCCCTTCCCCCAGGTTAGTTAGACTCTGATAATACCCTAGCCAACTTAGGCTCTAGTTAGCTGGTTTCCCCTGAGGGCAGCCTTTGTTAGGAAGAACAGAGCGCTCTGGTGTATTTTAAGATGGTTCCTTTATTCCTTCCCCTGCTGCAAGCAGGAAGGGATTTTTCACTGATATTTACTGTGGGAAACTGGTGAGGCTCCTGGAAGTAAATTTCACAATATTGTGTGACACCCTCCTCTACCCCCAACATGTCAGGCTGTCTGGAGTTTTTAACTCTTAGATTTGTCTACAACCAGGCTCCAGCAATTTGTCAATTACAATTCAGTTTTCCTATTCCTCCACTGCATCCCGAGGTAGTTCCTTCACATGAGGCTGTGGTCTGGTCAGCTGTGATTCACAGCACTCACCTCTTAAGGACCTTACTGATTTTTCAGTCTGTTCATCTTTTTACTTGATAGGAGGCAGTGGCAACTTTCAGGCTCCTTACATGCAAAACTAGAACCTGGAAGTGTCAATGGTGAATTTAAAAAACTTTTTCTTTTGAAATAATTAGAGACATGTAGAAGTTACAAAAATATTAAAATCCTGTCCATCATTTGCTGAGGTTAGTGACATTTCATCAGTGAATTTTTAATAGTTAAGGAAACAATGAGTTAAGGAAAAAAATAACAGAAGTCTTATATAAAATTCCAGAGAATAGAAGAGTCACCACATCCCACCTTTCTTCATGAAGCCAGAAAATTCTCATGATACTAATACCTGATAAGGGAAATGCACAATAGGGGAAACTATGGGCCAATTACTCTGATTAAAAAAATCCTAAACAAAATATTTAAAGAAAAATATATCCAGTGATTTATGGAAATGAAACATATCATGACCAAATTGGGTTCCTATTGATACACAAGGGTGGTTTAAGATTTTAAAATCAATGAATGTAAACTCACCGTATGATCATATGATGAGAAAACATGCATGATAAATTCAAATCCATATAAAAGATTAAACCAGGAATGAAAGGGAACTTCCTTAATCTGATAAGGCATATCTTAAAAAACCAATGGCAGATATGCCATGGTGACATGTTGAAAGCTTTCCCTCTGAGATCAGGAACAGTGGAAAATCTTATACTTTATATTCTAATAGTGCAATCTCAAGAAGAAAGTCTATTTTGGGGCAGTTGAGCACTTTGCCTTTATGGAAGATGCAAAAATCAATGGGCAGTATTTAAAAGTAGGCCTGCCAACAGCAGTTTCTTATGAAGAAATCCATTGTCTTTCATAGGAAAGGGTTTGACCCGAAAATGCAATGACCTAATCCAACTATTTTAAATGGCTTAATTGTACGTTTTGTTCTATTTGGATTGGATGGTAACTATGAAATTAAAGATGATGCATTTTGTTAATGTTGAAATCTGGCTGAACTGTGATTAATGAGATGCCTCATATTCTAGTCACATTGATTGCCTTAATCATTGTCCATCTCTTTTTTCATACATTAATTACAACATAAATTTGTGTATTTTTCAGTAGACTGCCATTTTCTACACAAGGGAATAAATTTAGATTAGTTGTTGAGAAAATTGACTTTGGGAACCTTCTGAGACTTACCATCCATCTTCATGGATTTGTATCATTGAGTACAAGTGATTAAAAAGCCTAATTTTCTATTCCACCTTAAGGTAAACCTAGAAAAAAATTTGCAAACACAAGGGCAATGGTGAATTTTCCCACATTTTATGGCTATTCTCATTCCCCCTTGTCTGTCTACTTAATTTTGTAATAATATAATTTTGGTATTAGGCATTTTAGAGGTCAACAATCAACTTATTTTCCCAATGCTTTGCAAATAGACTCCTTTGAATGCAGTGCACTATTTTAGGAGGTGAATAGCTAGTTGCTGGGGAATTCTTCCTTTTATTTCTCAGGAGATTCAAATATAGTCTTCATAGGTAGAGTTCTATGTGTAATTCACTGATTATTCAGACTCCTTTTTTGCCTTGTCACATTGTCACATTCTTCTACTCACCATTCTCAGCACTATTTTGATTCTTCATGTTTTATTTTGTTTTCTTGTTTACTTGTTCTAGTAGTCCTCATGTCTAATAAGACAGAGGCCTTAGCATTGTTCCTTTACCATCTCAGATGAGCAGAAGTAATTGAAGACCCTCTCAGGTAGTAAGGCATATGGTACACATGCCAGAGAACACTGCTGCCTTAAGATCATGTGAGATTTATCTTCTCTGGATACTGACAGTGGACCCCAGGACTTCATATGTCACTTCTGAAAATTTTCATATGTAAAATCATATGAAAAGTGACCTTTCCCCTCATACAGAGCCTTACATAATAACAAGTCAGTGCAATAACATATCATTAACAAGAGTTTCACTTCCATGTAGACAGGGACAGTTGTCTCTCTCTTAGCTCTGTGTTGAGGAAATCTAGTTCCAACTTTGACATATAGCTAGAAATTGATACATTTTCATGGAATGGATAAGGAAATGGATTTGTGCGGGCTTTCTCTAAAACATATTCACACCCACACCCAGGAGTGTTGTTCACCAATAATTGATATGCCAGGGATGGTGACTGTCAAATAAGCCAACTTCTATCAGTTTTCCTCTACTTTTTCATCCTCCATTAAGCCTCAGTAAGGCTTCTGGTTGGAGTGGTTACTAAGTCACCCAGAGGCTATGCAGGAAGCTGGCTTCCTAATTACCCATTGACATTACACCTCCTCCCTCTGGGTCTAGGTTGTCTCTTGGCCCTTCCAGTTGTTGCCCAATCCAGGTGCTGGGCAGTGACAAATAATAATTGCTTAGTGATGGTTGTTATGACCTGGTTTCTAAACATTCTGCTCCTGGAAGACCTACAACTTTTCAGTTTTCAGATGATTCCTGCAAATCACTAATTTGATATTCAAAATAGGACTTTATATCAGATCATTGATCATAATGACAATAAAACAAGAAAACAAGAATTATGTGCACTGTTCCCTGTAAAAGGAAAGGGAAAAGGGAGAAATGCTAATTTTTATTTTATAAACATTTTCTAAGAAATATGATGTAATTGCCATGCTAAGAGATTAACATCCCTTTATAAAACAGAGTTGCAATGAATATAATGATTTCTGCTATTCAAACTACAGAAGAATTATATACGAGTTTTAATTGTTAATAACAAAATTTGAACCAAATTCTAGCAGACTATATGTCTTTCCCAGATACCTCTGCTTTTATATTTCATACCAATGGCAAATTTGCCATGAAATTTAAAAGTTTAAAGAAGCCAACTTACAGGAATCCCCCCCACCACCAGGTTTCACAAATACTAATTTGGGTGTTCTAAAAGCATACTAGAGGAAATATTTAAAGGTGATGCACTTTAAAAGACATTTCTTTCACAAAACTGCAACAAGTCCATATATATGGACCATATATAAGAATGTGTGTATATATATATAAAATGTATATATTTACATATATGCATGTAATATCTAATATGTATAAATGCATATATATATGTGTGTGTGTTTGTGGACATTTTACAGTTTTTTGAAAAGAAGATACACATTTTTAGCTGGTTTCTATTATAGAATTGACTAACGGATCCCATGTTCAAAATACAAGTTATAATTGCCAAAAGATTACCTTCATTACTTCTGCAAGTCTTTCTTAATCATTCTCTCTTGGTTATTCTTTTTCTGTTTATTCTCTAATGCCAAACTCTTCAAGCACTGCCTAGCACAGTGCACAGCTCTATGTTATATTGAATCCATTGCTATAGAGATTCAATTAACTTGTCCTTACCTTTTCCACTGTCTTGCAAGTTTTCGTTGCCCATTTCATTGCCTGAATATGTAAGAGAAGCAGAAAAAGACATGAGCAGATCACTGGAGAATCAATAAATCCTAAATAATATTTTCCCAACTTGACTAAACAATTTGGGTCCAAGACAAATGTTGGTTTTAGCAGAAGCATATTATGCATAGAATTGGGAGTTAGGGAAGTCAAGAACTGGCAAAGAAGTCAACTACAATAGGGATATCAATAGGGTTTTGTTTTATATGTCAACTCCTATTAATTAATAGTAGCTGCTTGGAGTGCTATGTTGAGCAGGATTCTGAGCCAAATTAGACTTGAGAGGAAACAGTGCTCTGAAACACTGTCAATTGATTCCACTGTGCATGGGAAGGGCAGTGAGCAGTGTTCTTGTTACAAATTTGCCATTCTTTGTTTCTAAGTCAGATCTCAGCCTTTCACTCCCTCACTGCCCTGGGGATATTTGGCTATACGTGGAGACATTTTTAGTTGTAACAACTAGGGTAAGGATTCTACTGGCATTCAATGGATAGAGACCAGGCACAAGCACAGGATAGCAGCCCACAGTCAATAATTACCTGGTCCAAAATGTCAATAATGCTTAGGTTGTGGAAACTTTTCCTGGATAATCTTTGACTATCTTTGAATAAACTCAGCAGATCTGCCACACAGAACTATACTGCCTTATGCTTTTTATTCCCTCACCTGTATTTTTATTGCTTAGCATTCTAAGTAAAACCAAAAGTTATAGTTTTAGAGGAAGCAATTGTTTTTCATAAAAAAAATACAGGTAAAGGTGATCTGAACTCTTAGCTGAACTCGAAGTAGGAGTGTTGGAACGTGATGGATATCTGTTCCACTTTTCTGATGGTCTGAAATACAAATCCTCATACTGTAGAGGTTGCCGACCTGACTTGCTTCACTTCTATCAGTCAGAGTTTCTGGTGGCAAATAACAGAACCAACTCTGACTGGGTTTAACCAGAAGTAAGATTTACTAAGGCATCTTTGATAGTTAGAGATTTTCCAAGAAGACTAGATGGTCAGAGGTAGAAGCTACATGTCCAGGAAAGACGTATTAAAAAATGTGGGAGGCACTGAAGCACAGAACCTACAGCAGGAACCCAGAAACGAACTTTCCCCACCCATGGTGCTGCCGGATGATGCCACAAGCTTCCGCAAGAGAACTGGCTTCATCATTCTTGATATTCTTTATAAATGGTGTATTATTTCTGGTGCTTCGTTTCTCACATTGCTCTTGTATAAACTGAAGTCTCATACAGGTGCCTCTGTCTGGTGAAGCCTGGTTCCATCTTTGGCCCAGCTGCAAGAGCAGTTGGAAAAGCAAATTCTTAACTCACAACGTGGCAAAGTGTTTACATGATGTTAGGTGGTCACACACATGTGAGGCATCCACTGTAGTATTGCTCCTCCATACTGTCAATAACAAAACATATAATTACATAATGTCTGTGTTGAGCATTGTCTATGTAGTGAGCTCTATCTAATTGGTTTGGAATCAGTGGAGGATCATGCTTAAAAGTCAAAGTGAGTCCAATAGAAGTATATCCTGGTCTTAGTACAGATCATTCTTGCATTACAATGGGGTTACATTCTGATAAACCTATCGTAGTTGAAAATGTCATAAGTTGAAAATGTGTTTAATCACCTAACCTATCGAACATCATAGCTTAACCTTGCCTACCTTAAACGTTCTCAGAACACTTTAGCCTGCAGCTGGGCAAAATCACCTAACACAAAGCCTACTTTATAATAAAGCATAGACTATCTGATGCAATTTATTAAATAGTGTACTGAAAGTGAAGAATAGAATTGTTGTATGAATACAGAATGATTGTTTAATTGTATTAGTCATTTACCCTGGTCATCATGTAGCTGACTAGGAGCTGCGGCTTGCTGCCCTGCCCAGCACCATGAGAAAGGATTTTACTTCCTGCCTCCAGCCCAGGAAAAGATCAAAATTCAAAATTCGCAGTAGGGTTTCTACTGAGTGTTATTACGTCTGTACCATTCTAAAGTAAAAAAATTGTAAATCAAACCATTGGGGACCATCTGTACTTTCAGCAATTAAACAAAATCAATCCACTCATTTGATAATATCCAGGGCTAGTGGAAAATGTTTATAATCTTACAGGAAGGCAATTCAGCATAGTATATAATTTAGACTGTACTTTACTCAGAAACTGCTTGTACTAGGTACTATTATTACTACCATTTCGTAGATGAGAAAATTCAGGCACAGAAAAATTAAGTAATAATTTGTCTAGGTCACACAAAATACAATTAGGAAACACCAGCATTAAAACCAGGTATTTTGCTCCAGAATCCATACATTTAATCACTTTTTATTACTTACAATTCTATATATGATGGTACTGAGGTTCTGTTGTTAAGAAATTTGTTCAGAGTTACACAGGTAGGAATTTGAACTTGGGCAGTCAGATTCCAGACATGTTTATTTCAGTTGTTAGATTTAGTAGTGGGAGAATTTTAACCCACTCTGTGAAGTCACAATTAATCTTGTAATGCAGAGTAAACAAAGGTGTATAATCATTCCTTAAAAGTTATACATTAAACCCTAGGTATAAAAAGTGTAGTTGATGCAAGATGTGAGCTTCAAGTGGAAAAGTAGATCCCCCCCACCATATGACGGTGCTCAATTTTGATTCACCTTGGCAGCAATAAATAGGGAGCATATCCTAACCAGAAACCAATAGAATATATGACTCAGCTGGGCCAAGACTGTTCTGGAAGATGTGCATAGCTGCCCTCCATGGTAGCCACTGCTTGTAGCCTGCTTTGTAGATATGCACTCCCCAAATTATGTTCTTCTGTCTCTCAACCCTTATTAATGTAAGCCTGATTTTTTTTTTTTAATGGTACAGTATTTATCAAAGGGATTCTATTGGAATTTTGGGGAGGAAAACTCTTATATATTATATGTTTTTAATGCATTGAAAATCATCCAAACATCACTTAGGAAGTAAATAAGTTGTAAATTAAAGTTGACACATTAATTTAATTAGTAATATTTAAAGACAAATCCTGCTGTGGTCTTGGATTGAATTTAGAATTTAAATGAGTGAATATATGACTAGCATTTATCACTTAGTAGAACCACCTATTTAAGTAATTTATTTTAAAAAAGTTTTTTCTGTAATGTTATCACACATTTCTGTGCCTTTGACTCATCTCCCAGGTTTTCACTGAAATCTCCTGAAGGCTTCCATTTTTATTTCAAGTTTAATTATAGATAGGCTCGATTGTCATTCAATAAGTAGCTTGACAACTACTTTCCAAAAACTTCAGCTCTTGGAAGCATGACTCTGTAAAACATTTTGGAGCAATTCCAAAATAATGGGAGTAGCCAGGATTACTTCCTTTGGCAACATTCTTGGGACAGACATAGGTGGCATGACAAATAGGAGTGATTCAGTCTGGTATTAAATACATCCCATATTAAATCAGGCCTGACCACCTTTTAAAAACAGATTTTAAAAAATCCACCAATCTGCCTGTGAGGGTTATATGATGATAATATCACTTTTAGGAAATGTGATGTAATTGTTTTTGTTTAATAAAATTAATACATTCTATGGCTTTTTAGTTCATTGTTTATGTTCTCAGAGAATATTCTTGAAAATTATCTAGTAATAGATGTGGTGAATGAAGTTTTATGGCCTTTAGCTACCATTTTACAGACAAGCTTAGAATATTGTGTACCTTGTGGCATTTTTTGTACATAGAAATTGTGTTTTCCGATTTCTGAGACAGGACTGAAATCATCTAATTAAGAAAACAAAAATCCTGAACAAACATACACCATGCTGTGTCCTATA
This sequence comes from Manis javanica, assembly GCF_040802235.1. Lineage (NCBI taxonomy): Eukaryota > Metazoa > Chordata > Mammalia > Pholidota > Manidae > Manis > Manis javanica. Next base: position 33,089,718 of record NC_133160.1, on the reverse strand, counting down.
AAAATGTTGATCTTTTTCTGGGCCTGGGGGTCTGATATTATTTGGGGGCAGCATTTTAGGATGTCTGGAGGCCACTGGCAGGCAAGATGTATTCTCATAGCAAAATTGATTTAATTCAACATGAGTCCTGAAACAAAAGGAGCATTGCTTCAGAATGACAACTGCCATTTCTAACTAACATGTTAGTTAGATGTTATCTATATCATCTACTTCAATGTTATCTGTATCATCTATATCATCTACCTCTCCCATATCATCTACTTCAATTACTTGAGAACCTTCAAAATGTGTATTCTGTGGTTATATTAGGCACAGGTTTCAGGGAGCCAGTCAGAAAGCAGGATTCTGATTACCAATAAAAGACTATTTATCCTCAGAGATTTATGTTTCCCTCTGTTGTATGCAGTACTGCTGTGTGGGTAAGCAGGAGTTTAGGAGAAAGGGAGTGGAGAAATTTTGCCTCATTCTCCCATTAAGTTTTAAGCAGAGGAAGACATGGGTATCTGAAGGCAACCAAATACCTATTTGAAGGAGACTAAAATTTCAATAACCAGATTATGCTACAAATTACAGCACCCAGCTGTTTTCTATTTGAATGGACTAAGGACCCATTAGTAAGTGATTTTAAGCTTTCTATTTTCCCATGGTGTAGTAGTAGGTGTGGTTGTGAGCTAAGAGGGAGGAAAAAAGACAAAAAAATGATAGCATTTGTTAGAGAAAAGTAAAATATCTCAACTCAGTGTATCACTGAGTGGAGTCAGTCAATACTTCTGCACAAATTGAACAAGGAAAATAAGAGAGCAGTATTTGTTTGATTTAACTTCCACTTAAGGAATTGAGGAAACATGGCAATCTCCTTCCAACTAATTCAGGAAGGTCCGAGACGTGGGGTGAGGTGGTGATTGTATCCTAAATGTGTGAGCATCGTCTCATCACGCAGGCTCTCTCCTTCCCTGTTATGTCGCCTGCCTCTCCCATCATGTCGTCAGGGACCTTGGGTCACTGTCAGTATCCTTCACACACTCAGCCTTCCCAAAGACAACACTTTCTGTCTTGGTTTTTGGCCTCTAATTTGGCTGCTCATGAAAGCTGCCCTTTGCTTGCCTTTGTGCCAGGCTCACTTTCATGGCTTTGGCCCTTTCTCTTTCTGCTTCCTGTATTTGATGTTCTTTCTCAAGTTTTCAGTCCTTTTTATGCTTAACTATTCCAACTGTCTCTGTTAGGAACTGAGGAAAGCAAATGCTCTGTATTATGATAATTTACTGAGCACTTACATGGCAGGAGCTTGGGTGTCATGTCATTTCCCACTTTATTCCATTGAAAAGTCTTTTCTTCCCCTGGGGATGTTTTTTGCCCTCATCTTGGACCTTCTTGACCCTTACTTATATTTCAGGTCTCTGTTGACTGGCAGTCTCTTGTGAGGTCTTCCCACACTCCCCCATGGCCTCGTGAATTGCTTATTCCTAGCTTACATCATGTTGTAGTCGGCATTTGTTTGTGTGGTTAATTTAAGCTTCATGTACCACTGCCCCCGGGTTCTCCCCCCGCCCCCCGTTACCCTCACACCAGTCTTCTCCCTCCCCACCAACCTTTCCGCATTTGCCCAAAGTCACTGACAATGTGATAGGGGCAGGTGATACAGTAAGGAAAGCGGTTCCCCAAGGCAATACTGATAAGGTTTGGGGGATTTATAAGTGATGGGAACCCATGGAAAATGGCAGAATCGTAGCTGTCAGGTAAGCTCCAGTGACTGACTTGAGTCGTTGCAAGGTTCGCCACAGTAGAGCCTGTGCACTGCTCAGTCATGGTCCTTAAGGGAGGGCTAAAAGGAATACGCAAGGCTGGACAGTAAGCCGTTCAGTAGTAATTAGTGAGACTGACAGATGGCCTGAGGGGCTTGAGTGAATATGCTGCTCTCTGTACCATTGCTGAGCCCTTCGCTGATGTTGGGATGTTGGTGTGAGGGCCCGGTGGGCACTGGGAAGGACTGAGGAAAGTTTTCACCATCTGGGCCACACTGGGTGTGCTGTGAGATACAAGGAATCTGCACTCAACGTATTTGGAGTAATATTTGTCCTCACTGCACTTATGTAATGATGAGAAAGAAGACAAGAGGGATGAATGGTGGCCCTGCTTTCATTGAGGAGCCCTCAGGAATCTCACTTTTGAGTTGTATCTTGATTCAGGTTATTCTTAGCAATTACAAGGGTATTGGAAGGAAAAAGGAGGCAGGTAAATTAGTCATTGTCCATACCTGCCCCATTTCACTACTCATGACTCTCTGACTAAATGGCAAAGGGAATGCCTAGGGAACTCATCTTGAAAAGAATAATCATACTTCATATTATTTTTAACTTAGGATGTTTTTCTAGAAGAGATCTTGAAGATTCTCCAAAATAGGCCACTTTGATTTAAATGTCCTCAACATTAACAATCAACTTGCTTTTGAACTCAATGTTTTGGTGTAAGATATTTTTCTATGTTGATAATATTTATCTAGTTAATTAATGCTAACTGCTGTATAGTTTTCTATTAGGTGAGTCTACCACTTGCTATTACTTTAATCATTCATTCAGCAACTGTGTATTGAGCACCTACTTTGGTTAAGGTACCAGGTTCTGGGGATATGGGAATGAACCAAACGATGAAGGGCCATCTATCATGTAGCTTACATTCTTGCTAAGAAGGGAACAAACAGATAACCAATCAATGTATCATTATGTCAGCTGGTTTGTCCTTTAAAGAAAGTAAAGGGAATTCCCTGGGTCAGAGGATAGAGACTGATTGAATCGACTATTTTAGATAGTGGAGTCTGGAAATGGTTTTCTGCTAAGGGAGACCTGTAAGTAGAACTGGAGGAGTGTCATGGATATTTGGGAGAAGAATACATCAAGCAGAGGAAATAGTGGTTTCAAAAATAGAAGAGTAGCTTTATTGCTACATTCAAGGAATAATGAGGAAGCCTGTGTGACTGAATTCCAGAGAGAAAGAGAGATTGGAGATGAAGTCAGAAAGATAATGAAAGAATTACTTCTAGGACATTTCAAACCATAGTAAATATTTAATTCTAAGTAGGATCTGTTTCAACCAGAGGGATAACTCCATCTGATTTCAGTTATATAAGGATTATTCCGACTGCTGTGTGGAGAATACAATGGAAATTTCAGGTTTGGAAGGAGAAACCAGTGGAAATGCTATTGTACTAGTCCGGGTAGGAGATGAAGAGGGCATAAACCCAAGTGGCCGTGGTGGAAGTGACCACATATGGATTATGTTTTTCACATTATAGAGAGTCACCAAAATATGCTAATGTTTGGGATATGGAGTTGATAGAGGTAAGGAAAACTCTCCATGATACACCGATATTCAGGCTACTTCCTAGTTTTTTCCTATTTTAAACATTGTTTTTTAATTAATGGCAATATGGTTTCTATTCTCTTTCTCAGACATAAATGTATACTAATATATACAATCTGTACTAATATTTATATTATGTTATATATGTAACATATATACATGACATATATATACTGTCATATATATAACATATATATACATATACACACATACATATATACTAATACTCAAATGGATATATTTACCATGTACATATTTGAGTATTTGTAAGGGACCAATTTGGGAAGCATATAGGAAAGAAATATGAAAGGGCAGAGCTGTGTATAGAACCTGGGAAGCCACATTAGAGGAAGATGCTGGGGAATTTGTACATCATTTTGTATAACCATTGACACCTTTTAGCAGAGAGATGCTGTGTTAAGAAATCAGTTCCAGGAAGATTAATTTGAAAGTTGTAGATTGACAAGCGAGTAAGCAGAGCAGAGGGATTCAGATAAAAGGTTCTGGAAATGATCTGGGGAAAAAGGAAATGGGGGGCTTGAGTTCAAATGGTGGTAATGGATTTTTAAAGCCACATTTTGCAAAAGGGAAAGAAAAGCAATTGCTTGTGCTTCTCAAAGCCTAGCTGTTTGTAAATCAATGATAAAACCACAACTCATTCTACACTTCACAGTCAAGTCAGTCTTTAAAAATGGGAACCATATCCCATATCTTTGCTATTTTAAATCTTTTAAGAATTTCACATTATTTTAAAAATAAATAGCATCCTAATTCATCATCTTCCTCTACACGGCTATGTGTGTTCCAAACCCTGCCAGACCATCCAGCCTCATCTCCTATGTGAAGAGTCCACCAGGCTCAGGCCACACTGGCCTCTTTTCTCCAGTTCTCTCACTCTCATCCTTCAAGCCTCAGCCCAAATTAACCTCCTCTGTGGCCTCTTACCACCACCTTTTCCCCAGTGATCCTCTGCACAGGACCTTCTCTTCTTTATTAGCACTAATTAGATTTGTAATAATCTTCTTAATTTACTGAACTGGTGATTATTATATAGGGTTATGTCTCATAGGCTTCCTGGGAAGTACCCAGATTTTATTTGTCTGTATCTCCAGCACCTAGCACAGTGCCTAGATCAAATCAGGGCTCAAAAAGCAATCACCAAATTGCAGATATTACCTCAAGGATTCTGGGGCTTTTTGATCACTTGATCTATTTACCAAATCATTTCCTCTCCCTAGCAGATTTTAATAAATGGTTAATTATAGCAAATGGTTAATTAAATGCTTTCAAAAAGATCTCACATTCATTTTGTAATTAAATTCTATCTGTGTAATAAGAAATACCTCCTTTTATAATAGGAACAAGATAGGGCTTCAGGTACTCTGATACTTTTATCTTTCTGACCAGATCTCACTGAAAATACATGCAGAAAGTGGATCGATGAGACAAGTAGGGCAAAATCATGATACTTGGTTGCTTCCATTTCTTGGCTATTGTAAATAGTGCTGCAATAAACATAGGGGTGCATATGTCTTTTTGAAGCTATGATCTTGTTTTCTTTGGGTAAATTCCTAGATGTAGAGGTCCGAGCCGGGCGGAGGTCCGACTCCAGCCTTCTAAGATGGCTCTCACATCCGGTAATGGCACATCCCACGCATCCGCTCTGCAGAGTAGGAGAATCCCCCTCCCAGACCTTATAAGTAGTTCCGTGCTCGTGCACACTGCATGATTTCCGCCCTGTTGCCAATAGACTTAAAGGTCATGCATGCTCTCCCCTTTGATTGGTCTAGGAAACATATATATAGCGGTAGTTTAGTAGGAGAAAAAAGAAGCCCGTAGAAGGAGAAGCCAGCAGAACCAGAAGCCAGCAGAACCGGAAGCTAGCGAGCCAGCCTGCAGAGATGAGAGGAATGAAGCTAGAAACTAAAAGAGCTCTAACTCATACTTGCCTGCGTGCAAGCTGCAATCTTTCTGTAACACTGCCTGTGAGAAGAAATTAAAGCTGATTGAAACCGAACCAGGTCTCCTGTGATCGTGTCGACTCGACCCATGGGAAGCCGGCGCAATACCTAGAAGTGGAATTCCCAGGTCAAATGGTATTTCCATTTTTAGTTTTTTGAGGAATCTCCATACTGCTTTCCACAATGGTTGAACTAATCTACATTCCCACCAGCAGTGTAGGAGGGTTCCTCTTTCTCCACATCCTTGCCAACATTTGTTGTTTGTCTTTTGGATGGTGGCCATCTTAACTGGTGTGAGGTGATATCTCATTGTGGTTTTAATTTGCATTTCTCTGATGATTAGGGATGTGGAGTGTCTTTTCATGTGTCTGTTGGCCATCTGAATTTCTTCTTTGGAGAAGTGTCTGTTCAGCTCCTCTGCCCATTTTTTAATTGGATTATTTGCTTTTTTGTTGAGGTGTGTGAGCTCTTTGTATATTTTGGATGTCAACCCCTTATTGGATATGTCATTTATGACTATATTCTCCCAGACTGTTGGATGCCTTTTTGCTCTACTGATGTTGTCTTTTGCTGTACGAAGCTTTTTAGTTTGATACAGTCCCACTTGTTCATTTTTGCTTTTGTTTCCCTTGCCCGTGGAGATATGTTCATGAAGAAGTTGCTCATGTTTATATTCAAGAGTTTTGCCTATATTTTCTTCTAAGAGTTTTATAGTTTCATGACTTACATTCTGGTCTTTGTTCCATTTCGAGTTTACTTTTCGTGTATGGAGTTAGACAGTAATCCAGTTTCATTCTCTTACAAGTAAGTAGCTGTCCAGTTTTGCCAACACCAGCTTTTGAAGAGGCTGTCATTTCCCCATTGTATATCCATGGCTCCTTTATCATGTATTAATTGACCACATATGTTTGGGTTAATATCTGGACTTTCTATTCTGTTCCACTGGTCTGTGGGTCTGTTCTTGTACCACTACCAAATTGTCTTGATTACTGTTTCTTTGTGCTAGAGCTTGAAGTTGGGAAATGAGATCCCCCCGCTTATTCTTCCTTCAGGATTGCTTTGGCTATTCAGGGTCTTTCGTGGTTCCAAATGAATTTTAGAACTATTTGTTCCAGTTTGTTGAAGAATGCTGTTGGTATTTTGATAGGGATTGCATTCAATCTGTAGATTGCTTTAGGCAGGATGGCCATTTTTACAATATTTATTCTTCCTAACCAAGAGCATTGGATGAATTTCCATTTGTTAGTGTCCTCTTTAATTTCTCTTAAGAGTATCTTGTAGTTTTCAGGGTGTAGGTCTTTCACTTTCTTGGTTAGGTTTATTTCTAGGTATTTTATTCTTTTTGATGCAATTGAGAATGGAATTGTCTTCCTGATTTCTCTTTCTGCTAGTTCACTGTTAGTGTATAGGAATGCAACAGATTTCTGTGTATTTGTATCCTGCAACTTTGCTGAGTTCAGATATTAGTTTCAGTAGTTTTGGAGTGGAGTCTCTAGAGTTTTTTATGTACAATATCATGTCATCTGCAAACAGTAACAGTTTGACTTCTTCCTTACCAATCTGGATGCCTTTTATTTCTTTGTGCTGTCTGATTGCCGTGGCCAGGACCTCCAGAACTATGTCGAATAAAAGCAGGGAGAGTGGGCATCCTTCTCTTGTTCCCAATCTTAAAGTAAAAGCTTTCAGCTTTTCACTGTTAAGTATGATGTTGGCTGTGGGTTTGTCATATATGTCCTTTATTATGTTGAGGTACCTGCCCTCTATACCCATTTTGTTGAGAGTTTTTATCATGAATGGATGTTGAATTTTGTCAAATGCTTTTTCAGCATCAATGGAAATGATCATGTGGTTTTTGTCCTTCTTTTTATTGATGTGGTAGATGATGTTGATGGATTTTCGAATGTTGTAACATCCTTGCATCCCTGGAATGAATCCACTTGATCATGGTGTATGATCTTTTTGATGTATTTTTGAATTTGGTGTGCTAATATTTTGTTGAGTATTTTTGCATCTATTTTCATCAGGGATATTGGTCTGTAATTTTTTTGTGCTGTCTTTGCCTGGTTTTGGTATTAGAGTGATGCTGGCTTCTTAGAATGAATTTGGAAGTATTACATCCTCTTCTAGTTTTTGGAAACCTTTAGGGAGAGTGGGTATTATGTCTTGTTCAAATGTCTGATAAAATTCAGCAATGAATCTGTCCGGTCCAGAGGTTTTGTTCTTGGGTAGTTTTTTGATTACCATTTCAATTTCATTTCTGGTAATTGGTCTGTTTAGATTTTCTGTTTCTTCCTGGGTCAGCCTTGGAAGGTTGTATTTTTATAGAAAGTTGTCCATTTCTTCTAGGTTATCCAGTTTTCTAGCATATAGATTTTCTTAGTATTCTCTCATAATTCTTTGTATTTCTGTGGTGTCCATCATGATTTTTCCTTTCTCATATCTGATTATGTGTATAGATTATTTCTTTTCTCATTAAGTCTGGCTAGGGGTTTATCTATTTTGTTTATTTTCTCAAAGAAACAGCTCTTGGTTTCATTGATTTTTTTCTATTTTATTCTTCTCTATTTTATTTATTTCTTCTCTGACCTTTATTATGTCTCTCCTCCTCCTGACTTTGGGCCTCATTTGTTCTTCTTTTTCCAGTTTCAATAATTGTGACTTTAGACTATTCATTTTGGATTGTTCTTCCTTCTTTAAATAGGCCTGGATTGCTATATACTTTCCTCTTAGAACTGCCTTCGCTGTGTCCCACAGAAGTTGGGGCTTTGTGCTGTTGTTGTCATTTGTCTCCATATATTGTTTGATCTCTGTTTTAATTTGGTTGTTGTTCCATTGATTATTTAGGAGCATGTTGTTAAGCCTCCATGTGTTTGTGAGCCTTTTTGTTTTCTTTGTACAATTTATTTCTAGTTTTACACCCCTGTGATCTGAGAAGTTGTTTGGTAGGATTTCAATCTTTTTGATTTTACTGAGGCTCTTTTTGTGGCCTAGTATGTGGTCTATTCTGGAAAATGTTCCATATGCACTTGAGAAGAATTTGTATCCTGTTGCTTTTGGGTGTAGAGTTCTGTAGATGTCTTCTTGGTTCTTCTATTCTTGTGTGTTGTTCAGTGCCTCTGTGTCCTTACTTATTTTATGTCTGGTAGTTCTGTCCTTTGGAGTGAGTGGTGTGTTGAAGTCTCCTAAAATGAATGCATTGCATTCTATTTCCTCCTTTAATTCTGTTAGTATTTGTTTCACATATGTCAGTGCTCCTGTGTTGTATACATAGATATTTATAATGGTTATATCTTCTTGTTGGAGTGACCCCTTTATCATTATCTAATGTCCTCCTTTATTTCTTGTTACTTTCTTTGTTTTGAAAGTTTATTTTGTCTGACACAGTACTGCAAAACCTGCTTTTTTCTTCCTATAAGTTGCATGAAATATCTTTTTCCATCCCTTCACTTTTTGTCTGTGTATATTTGGGTTTGAGGTGAATCTCTTGTAATCAGCATATAGATGGGTCCTGCTTTTTTATCCATTCTATTCCTCAATGTCTTTTGATTTGTGCATTCAGTCCATTTATATTTAGGATAATTATCGATAGATATGTACTTACTGCCATTGCAGGCTTTGGATTCATGGTCACCAAAGGTTCAAGGGTATTTTCTTTACTGTCTAACCATCTAACTTTAACTCACTTATTATGCTATTATAAACACAGTCTGATGGTTCTTTATTTCTCTTCCTTCTTATTTTTCCTCTTCCACTCTATATGTTAGGTGTTTTTTTCTGTACTCTTTTGTGTTTCCCTTGGCTGCTTTTGTGAATAGCCAATTTTATTTTTTGCCTTTAGTTAGGATTTGGTTGGTCTGCTTTCTTTGCTGTGATTTTATTTTCTCTGGAACATCTATTTAGCCTTAGGAGTACTTCCATCTATAGCAGTCCCTTTAAAATACCCTGTAGTGGTTGTTTGTGGGAGGTAAATCCCCTCAGTTTTTGCCTATCTGGAAATTGTTAATCCCTCCTTCAAATTTAAATGATAATCTTGCTGAATACATTATTCTTGGTTCAAGGCCCTTCTGTTTCATTTCATTAAATATATCATGCCATTCTCTTCTGGCCTGTAAGGTTTCTGTTGAGAAGTCTGATGTTTGCCTGATGGGTTTCCCTTTGTAGGTGACCTTTTTTCTTTCTCTGGCTGCTTTTAATACCCTGTCCTTATCTTTGATCTTTGACGTTTTAATTATTATATGTCCTGGTGTTGTCCTCCTTGGGTCCCTTTTTTTGTAAGATCTATGAGCCTCCATTGTTTTAGAGACTATTTCCTTCCCCAGCTTGAGGAAGTTTTCAGCAATTACTTCTTCAAAGACACTTTCTATCTCTTTTTCTCTCTCTTCTTCTTCTGGTACCCCTATTATGTGAATATTGTTCTGTTTGGATAGGTCACACAGTTCTCTTAATATTCTTTCATTCCTAGGGATCCTTTTATCTCTCTCTGCCTCAGCTTCTCTGCATTCCTGTTCTATGATTTCTACTCCATTAACAGTCTCTTGTACCTCATCCAGCATGCTCTTAAGTCCTTCCATTCCTTGTCCCAGTTCTGTTCTTTCCCTCTGGACTTCATCCCTTAGCTCTTGCATATTTCTCTGCAGGTCTATCAGCGTGGTTATGCCTTTTATTTTGAATTCTTTTTCAGGAAGATTGGTTATATCTGTCTCACCAGGCCTTCTCTCTGGAATTTGAGTGATTTTGTACTGGACCAGGTTCTTCTGCCTTTTCATGGCAACAGAAGTGATCGTCTGTGAGTGGTGCATGTGTCAGCTGGGAGAACAAAGTCCCTTCCTGCTTGCTGGTCACCTTGTCCTTCTCCACTGCCTGTGCTGGTTACCCTCACACAGGGAACAGTCTCTGGGTTAATCACCTGAGCTCCCATGGATGGGGCCATCCTTAGGATAGCCTAGGTCACTGGCAGGGGTCACAGACAAGTGGTGTGTGTACTCCTGCGAGAACAGCACCCCTTTGTGCCTTCCCACTTTGCACCGGCTTTCTCTGCCTGTGCTGGGCACCTGCACACAGGGAAGCTGTGCCTGTGAGTCTGGCCCAGTTATCTGCATGCTGGGAGAAGACTCTGTGTGGTTGCTGTGGGCAGGGCTGTCCCCCAGCTGGTCTGCAGCAATGGCAGCAGGTTTGCTTGCAGTGCCAGCAGGGGGAAATGAATGGCAGGCTGCTAATTGCTGTGAGGGGTTTTGGAGCTGTGTTGCCACCCAGGGGTTTAGGGTGCCTGAAGTTCCTTAAGATTCCCAGCCTGTTGGGCTGAGTATGCTGGAACAATTTTGTCCACCTGTTAACCCCTTGTCCCTTTAAGACTTTTGAAGCACCCACTTTTCTTTTGCCCCAGGGGAGCTGACTGTGGGGACACGCTTGCAGTCTCCATCTCGGATTTTACTTTTCCATTTCTCTAATATCCAGTACACCATGCAATGTGTGTCTGTGCTCCTGGTGCAGATTACTAGGGCTGGGTATTTAGCAGTCCTGGGCTTGCACTCCCTTCCCTCCCTGATTCTTTTCCTCTCACTGTTGAGCTGGGGTTGGGGGAGTGATCTGGTCCTGCTGGGTCACAACTTTGTTTCTTACCCTTTTGGTGAGATGCTGAGTCTTCACAGATGTAGATGTAGCCTGGCTGTTGTACTGTACCTTCTGGTCTTTCTTTTAGGAATAGTTGAATTTGCTGTATTTTCAAAATATGTATGGTTTGGGGAGGAGATTTCCACCACCCTATTCACACCGCTATCATGAGAAATCTTACCCCTGATTCATCCCCACCTCATTCTTGCTTCCTATCTATTTTTAGTAATATGGCTGAAGAATTAAATAAACCAATCAACAAAAATATATTGGCTTATTAATTTGGTACCTCTATCAAGTAACAGTTTTATGTGTTCACCCTGTCTATCCATCCAACCACTCATCTATCCATCATAGGTGTTCCTAGACTCATTAATGGCATATAAATAGTGGTGTGCTGGAAGTCAGCTTGCATGCAGTAGCTGATTCTGTGAGTCTTTTCCTAATTCTACATTCAGTGACCCCAAGGTGATAGTTTGAAATTGGACATGATGAGTCTTTTTATACCACAGAGTGTAGCAAATGCTGTAACTCATCCCCCACCCCCACCTCCTACCCCGCACTGTGAACTGGTTGCTAAATATTTACCAGGACTGCACTGTCATGCCAGTAGCTCCATTTGGGGCTGGTCAAAAATAAGGGTAGTGCAAAATAACATGTTAAACCTGAGGATGATGGGAAGTTTACTAAAATAAGCTGTCAATTGAGCCTGAAATTTAAAGAATTTGTTTTGTCTGAAAAATCATAATGCTAAAATTGGAGGAAAAGAAAAAATCTATGTAACTGAACTGAAAAACAACCACATTTTCTTCTTTTGTACTATAGAAGATATTGAAATGAACAATTCTTCCTTGACTGATGATTTATAAAGACTTAACTTATACCTAAAAATATATATATATGTATATATAAAACTACTTTATTTTTCTATATTAAATTTTGATTTTTTCTAGCTTCTTGAAATGAATGCTTAGATTATTTAATGTTATAAGTTATGAGGAAAAATGTATCCCTCTGAGTATAGGTTTAGAAACTTTTCTATAAATTATTACATGTATAGCTTAATATGATCAATGTCAGGTAGTCACTTTGGAGATTTTTTTACATTCCAAATTTTGTTATGAAGTTCATTTTATTTCAGTCTGATTGGCACATGTGGCCTAAATCCTACTCTTTCAAATATAATGAGGATGATTTTTTAAACTACACTTGCATTTTTAAAATTTTTGTTCCATGAATATATATATAGTGTGTATATGTAGCTATTAAAGTAGCTCATCTTTCTAATCATTAAATTTATCTGGATTTACCATATAATTCCTGTCTTACTTATCTAGCATTGATGAACATAGACCTATGTCAAGTCATTGCAATTATATCTGTATCATTATAATTTTAATATTACTTACATTTAAGCATTTGTTTTTTTACATGTTTCAAATGTTATTTGATGCCTAAAAATTCAGGACTATTTCTTCGTCACTGTGAACTAAACTTTTATCAACAAAAAAATTTCTCTCTGTTAAACTTTAGTAGTTTTACCTGGAATTCTACTTCTCATATTCAACAATATCCTTGTTGTTTATCTGCCTATAGTTTCCTATTATAGTTTGCTCATCCCTCTGTTTAAAAATAAAGTCATTTAATTTCCTCAGTGTCTTTCATTCATATTTAAAATACATCAGTGTCTTTCATTCATATTTAAAATACATTTTAGTGTAATTTATAAATCAATAGGTGTTAAATCTAAGTTTACTGAACTTTTTCATGAATTGCATTTTTTGTGATTTTTGTGTTTACTGCTTCCTTATTGTTTCCCATATTATTTTTATTTTGATATTTTGAAATATTGCTTAAACTTTTTAACTCTTTTCTTCCTATAGTAGTTTTAAGTTGTATGTGCTGTCTTTTTTCCCTTGGGTTATTTTCACATTAAAGAGAATCCATTCTGTTAATAAGAATGTACACACTGTGTGGGGGGGCAGATGTGATCATTTTTCTCTGCCACATAAGCATTGAGTCAGGTCCTTGCATAAGGAGGATTCTGAGCAACTATTTTCTAAATGAATACATAAATCAACAGATGTTATAAATAAAACAAGTGATCTGTTAGATCTGAATAAGAGTTTAGAAAACCTTCATTTATTCCCCTCTTCCTCAGTCCTGCCACTACTCTGTTTCTATTGAAATAAAGCTCAACATTTTCAGTAATTTATTTTTAAATGGTATGTTCTTTCTCATCCCAGAATGACTTTTGACATTTGTCAAGTTTCATAACTATGTTTATAACAGTTACTCAGACACCAGCCTGGCGTTAAGTTCATTACTCACTGCCTTTTCTTTTGAACCACACATGCCCTCAAATTGAGTTAACTTCTGGGTTTTGATTCATTTCTTGGTTGGATGAAGTACTTCCTTGAGTAATTTTTTTCAAGACAGATAACTGAGTAGCATACTTCCTGAGTCATTTCATGTCTGAGAAGGTCCTTCTGTCCTCACTAATGGATGTTGACTTGGCTGAGGTTAGAACTCACCCTGAAACCCTGGACATTTTTTATTTCTTTTCAAAACAGGACATCCATCATTGTTTTCTTAACATTATGAATTTCTATGTGTTATGGCCACTTTTATGACGTATGACAAGGGTGTGGACAGTGACAGACAGACCACCCAGGACCACTGAGGGAGTCGTTCATGGTGAGCAATGTCAGGGATTCAGGACAAAACATCTTTAGACTCTTTTAATCTTTTGTAGGACAAAAATCTAAGACTAACATAGCATCTCTGGAGATAATTTGTTAAATAAATTATTGGTATCACTGCAGCTTTATTACTTACTTTCCTAATCCCACTTAACTAAATGGAACAGATTTGTGTCCAATCAAAATGAAATGAAACCACCCTCAAACATTATGCTTTTTTATAGGTCTTGGAAACATTTTTATTTGCTTTAAAGGAAATAAAAATGCATTGTTGATGTGAGATATGTTAAAGTAAATATCCTTTCACCAAGTACTTTTGAATGTTCCAAAGGCACAGTAGGAAAGGGAACCCCTGAAAGGAACTATTCTATATTTGACAAGGTAAATCAATTAAGTTGTTGATAATTTGAGCTAAGTGCTCTATAAACTCCAAGGTGACATTCTTCGGTCTGAAGTTTCTCATTGGTCCAGAATATAACCAGGTTCTAAAAATCTCAATCTGGGTTTGATTGAAAAATTTAGATTCCATTATTATTGAGCATGTCATTACTATATATGAGTTTTGTATAAAATTAGAGGTACAGTGACTATTAGAAAGGAATTAGAATTTCTAACATTGGTGTAGGCTTTCCTGAGGCCATGAAGGAGGCTTTTAACATTTATCAGTGGTACAAGATTTCTCCCATCACAATGACATTAGCTTTAACTGTTAGTTGCAGAGGATATTGAAAATAGATTGCACTTTAAAACTTGAGTGAATATAAATAAAGCAAGCTAAAGAATGTTTCCCCAGCCCCAAACACTTCCTTTGTAAGAACTTGCAACAATTCTTATTATTGCAGTGTCTCCTTTGGAAGCAATTTTTGTCATCTTGAGAAAAAAACCCTCAAAACTTCCCCACCCTTATGGGACAATGATTACCGAGGAATGGCCCACTACAGGAAACGGAGTCAGACGTGTTGGGAACTTCAGAGCAGGGCTGCACGATCAGCAGAAATTCCCCTAGCAAATAGGCACTCCGAAAACTCTGCTTTCTTACTTACAGAGTTTCTCCTCTTCCTTTTTTACAGTGGACATTCTCAGACTAGGTTATTTGTTATGTTTTCATCTTATTGCATAGTGCAAAGCCATGGCAGGGCTCATTTTCCAGACAATGTGGGATGATGTTCAAGACTCAACACATAATCAACACTAAGACTGGAGTCCTGGCCAACCGGGTGGAAATATTCACTTCGAAAAGGATATCATAAACCGGGATATGAGAATCACATTAAAGCACACACCTATAAAACACAGCCTGTGCCCCCAAAGCTGACATTTGACCTTTAGACTTGCATATGAGAAATTATTTTCTGCTGTCCAAACACCAAGTGTGTGTTTCAGAAATTGATCTGAGAAGAACTGGTGAGTTTTTTCATACAAGGGATAGAATTCCAGAAAGCTATGCTTCTCCGTGAGTCCAGTTTGATTTATTCTTATCTGTAAATCTTAGGAGCTGGAATTTAGGTAGGCTTATGGCACTGCCCTCCTTTTTCTGATGGTGCTGAAGTCAGTCATATTGAACTCTCCTCTTTACCTCCATTGTTTTCCATAATTATACTTGCTCATCCTTAAAATATATTAAGTATTGATCCATTGGAAAGGAAACCTGTTATCTCTTATTTTTATCCTATTGCTGCTTTTTATTACCATTCTAATTGAATTTTGTTACATTTTAGAATTAGACTGAGTTAAATAACAGGGGTCACTTTTTTCCTGTGGATCCTGACATCAATTGTATGATTAAGCTCTAACCAGACTTGTAGACTGTGTTGTCATATGTCACTTATGTCATTATGGGATGGTAGGAATAAGAATGGCAATGGACACTGATGCTTTGAACTTGAATTCAGGGTGCTTCTCCTTCAGATACATGGCCTGGAACAATTTGCTCTGTCTCAGTAATTCCCAGTTTTCTATTATGTAAAATGGGAACAGAAAGCCCTACTGACTGCAGAACACTTTCGAGAGCTGATGTACTTGAGACTTACCTACTCACACATGGACAGTGCCGTGTCCCTATAGAAGTGTAGAAATAAGAATATTAAAAATGGAGATATGGATCTTGCAGGAAGGTGTGCACAAGTGTCTGTGCTGACAACTGAGTGCCCTGCCCAGCTGCCTCTAGCCTCACTGCTGTAAGCACAATAGGCCAGCTTCCCACTGCCTGAGGGCTTCCTCAGTGTGCCCAACAACAGACGCTGTGGTCCCGAGGTGCTGGAAAAGTAACGTGGCCCTAGTACTCCTCAGTCAAAGATAAATGAGAAGTGGTGCCTAAAGACACTAGGTCCTCTCATTGCCCCTCGTGCAGTGCTTCTGAGGAGCATGTTCTGCTCTGCCTCCCAGTTTGCTGGCAGCCCAGTGAAGCTCCAGTTGTCTGCAGCGCTAGTTTGCCAGAGAGCATCCTTTATCAGCTGCCTTCCCTTGCATTTCACACCTATCACTTCCCACTGGAACCATTGTCTCAGAGGCTATTTCTAGGGCACCCCCAAAAAGACGAGAGATTTCCACTGTCCCTCATGGCCCTATAGGCATAACCCCCTCTGATGCCGCTCTGAGCCTTTTCTTTCAGCCCCGTGGACCTTTTTCAGTTCCCCAAATACACTCAGTCTGATCCTTTCTCAGGGCCTTTGCCCAGGTTGTTCCCCTCACCAGGCCACATGCTACCCTTTGCCACCTTTATGACAGTTCATGTCTATTAATTTTTCAGGTATCAGTTCAAAAATTCATTTTTTAGGGAAGATTAACACTCTTGCCTGAACTGGTTTCCACTTTTATATACTTCTTATCTTTTAGTTGTCATAGCATTTCTGCTGTAGTTTGTAGTCACCTACATGTGGGGCTCTTTGTGTACCCCAGAGGAATGCAGACCTCTCAGAGGCAAGGATCACTTCTGTTTTACTCACTGATTTTTCCTCAACTCCTGGCAGAGTGCTTATTGACTGCTTATTGAATGAATATTATCACCAATAGGTTGTGTGTGTGTGTAACTGTATTTATTTGTGTATTTTTAGTGTAATTTCTGCTTCCAGAAGTTTCATGTAGCAGCCTTTCCCTTGAGAACAAAAGGCTCCTGGGATTAAAATTCTCTTGTGTCTCCCATGGTAGAAGCAGGTCTCTGTATGGTCAGAACTGTTTTTAAGGTAGAGTAGATGGGAGAGGTTGTGTATAGTAGGCTAAGGGCCATGATAGCAGCTGTGATGGGCAGATGGCAGGCCAGTGAGAGGGAAGTGGCCGAGATGGCTGTCGCCGGTGAAGGCTTGTGTTTGTCAGGCAGCCTGTGGAGTGTCCTGTGGCTGTGGTCAAGCACTGGAAACCCAAATCCCCTTCATTTTGCTGACCAGCTTCACATATTTTCCTTTAGGGACTCAGTTACCCTTTATGACCCCATCCCAGCATTGCTCAGTATACACATTTTAATCCATGTGCCAGAATTCACTTGTATCAGAACTGTGTCATCTTAGAGTCTCCTTGGTCCACTGAACTCCTCCATGGCATGGCGCAGTCTGTGTGCACAGATTATGTTTAATGTAAATTGTTACTAAAAAAAAAAAAGGACACATGGTATTTGGGTGGAATATCCCAGTTCTAAAGAAATTACTTAGTCTTAAATGTGAATCAAAATGAGCAATAACAAATACATTTTAACAAATTTTAAATGTATACCAAATTCTCAGGGGAAGTGGTGTTTAGATATCCTGAGGATAGAAAACATGTTATTCCCAGCAGTTCCCCCTGCCAGGGTCCTGTGATGGCTTCTTGTGAACCATGCAAGCTAGAGACAGTGCCCTGTCCCTCACTATTTCCACATGTCACATTTCCATGGGAAAAATAATCTACTCAGCTATTAGGATAATACACTCCACCTTCACTAGCCCTTGCCCCAGAAATTTCCAGGTATCTGAAACAGAGTAATGAAATTGTTTCCTATTTTTCTATTTTGCTTGAACAATGACCTCTTTCTCGACTTGGTTTTGTCCGTGTGGGCATAATCCTTGTGCTCTGAGCAGTTGTCTCTGATCAGCTGCATCAATTAAGGGAATCCTTCCCCCAGCTTGGTCGTCAGAAGTGCTCAGGAGGTTTGCAATGAGCCCTTGGAGAAGGACTCAGTTGTACAAATGAAATTATAATAATATCAGTAGAGAGGAACCTGTTGATTTTGCTTTTCTTCTTTTCCTAGAGCAACAGGAACCTTAGGGGATCTGAACACCTGGTGAAATGGTTTGCTCAAGTTCATTTAGTGATTTATTTATTTGTTTTCATTTCTATAGGGGAATTAGCAGAGTGCTAAAGGTTTTAAAGAATTTGGATGAAAAGCCATCTGTTCCCTGGGCTTTGTTCAGTCTAAATTTAAGGACGGCTTTGGAGATTTCCTATTCCCTAATTAATTCCTCTCATGGGCTTGTGGACTTGGTGCAATTTATTTTATGAAAGATGGAAAAATATGCTCGCATCAATTAGTCTTTTGTTGTGTTGTGACTGAGATGGAAATAGCTTTTTGCCAAATGGAGCGAGGAGCTGAGAGATGCCTGTGTTTGCAGTGGCCAGGTGTCCTTTGTCATTAGGCCTGGCTTTGATGTAAGTACCGTTCTCTGGGCCGCTCAGATAATTGGTGAGAAAGCCCTCGGCCTTGCAGGAATCTGAGGAATAGTTAGCCTGAAGCACAAAGGCCGGGAAACCAAGTCATATTTTAAAGAGCATAATTGTTTTAACAATTTTTTTGTATTCCCATGTGTAGTGCATTGTTTGAAGGCTCCCTGAATACCATTTTCTAAGACAGTTTTCTGTGTGGTCAAGCACCAGGAGGCCAGCTAGAGGGCTCAATGGGGGAGAAAGGAAGGGAAGAGATGGGAAAGGAAAAGAGAGAGGGAGAAAGAAAGAGAGGAGGTGACAGGAAGAGCCTCTCCAATAGGTTGACTGTGGGTGTGGCAGTGCGACAATATTAAAGTGTAAAAATCCACCTGCCTGCTTAAATTCTGTCTGCTCTCAGATTAGAGCATCAAACCCATGTCTTGTGAGGAAATCCCCATCCAGGATGAGACACAAAAGTTTGAGGTTTTCAGCTCTGCTGGTGAGGGGTGAGTCCGATAGAAGACCATTCTGAATAGCACATTAAAAGAAGTAGTTTTAATTGAAAAATGCTGATCTAGGGGTGTTATTTATTTATTTATTTATTTATTTTGCTTTCATTAATCTACAATTACATGAAGGACATTATGTTTACTAGGCTCCCCCCTTCACCAAGTCCCCACCACATCCCCGTTCACAGTCACTGTCCATCAACATAGTAAGATGCTATAAAATCACTACTTGTCGCCAAGTTCACAGTCACTGTCCTTCAACATAGTGAGATGCTGTAAAATCACTACTTGTCTTCTCTGTGTTGCACAGCCCTCCCCGTGCCCCCCCAACACTATACATGCTAATCATAATGCCCCCTTTCTTTTCTTCCCGCTCTTATTCTCCCCTTCTCACCCGTCCTCCCTAGTCCCTTTCCCTTTGGTAACTATTAGTCCATTCTTGGGTTCTGTGCTTCTGCTGCTGTTTTGTTCCTTCAGTTTTCTTTTGTTCTTATACTCCACATATGAGTGAAATCATTTGGTACTTGTCTTTCTCCGCCTGGCTTATTTCACTGAGCATAATACCCTCTAGCTCCATCCATGTTGTTGCGAATGGTAGGATTTGTTTTTTTTATGGCTGAGTAATATTCCATTGTGTATATGTACCACATCTTCTTTATCCATTCTTCTACTGATGGGTACTTAGGTTGATTCCAATTCTTGGCTACTGTAAATAGTGCTTTGATAAACATAGGGGTGCATCTGTCTTTTTCAAACTGGGCTGCTGTATTCTTAGGGTAAATTCCTAGGAGTGGAATTCCTGGGTCAAATGGTACTTCTATTTTGAGCATTTTGAGGAACCTCCATACTGCTTTCCATAATGGTTGAACTAATTTACATTCCCACTAGAAGTGTAGGAGGGTTCCCCTTTCTCCACAACCTCACCACCATTTGTTGTTGTTTGTCTTTTGGATGGTAGCCATCTTTACTGGTGTGAGATGATATCTCATTGTGGTTTTAATTTGCATTTCTCTGATGACAAGTGATGTGGAGCAACTTTTCACGTGCCTGTTGGCCATCTGAATTTCTTCTTTGGAGAACTGTCTATTCAGCTCCTCTGCCCATTTTTTAATTGGATTATTTGCTTTTTGTTTGTTGAGGTGTGTGAGCTCTTTATATATTTTGGATGTCAACCCTTTATCGGATCTGTCATTTTCGAATATGTTCTCCCATACTGTAGGATACCTTTTTGTTCTATTGATGGTGTCCTTTGCTGTACAGAAGCTTTTCAGCTTGATATAGTCCCATTTGTTCTTTATTGCATTTGTTTCCCTTCCCCTGGGAGATATGTTCAAGAAGAGGTCACTCATATTTATGTCTAAGAGATTTTTGCCTATATTTTTTTCTAAGAGTTTTATGGTTTCATGACTTACGTTCAAGTCTTTGATCCATTTGGAGTTTACTTTTGTGTATGGGGTTAGACAGTGATCCAGTTTCATTCTCTTACATGTAGCTGTCCAGTTTTGCCAGCACCATCTGTTGAAGAGACTGTCATTTCCCCATTGTATGTCTATGGCTCCTTTATCATATATTAATTGACCATATATGTTTGGGTTAATGTTTGGAGTCTCTCTTCTGTTCCATTGGTCTGTGGCTCTGTTCTTGTGCCAGTACCAAATTGTCTTGATTACTGTGGCTTTGTAGTAGAGCTTGAAGTTGGGGAGTGAGATCCCCCTCCACTTTATACTTCCTTCTCAGGACTGCTTTGGCTATTCAGGGTCTTTGGTGTTTCCATATGAATTTTTGAACTATTTGTTCCAGTTCATTGAAGAATGCTGTTGGTAATTTGATAGGGATTGCAACGAATCTGTATATTGCTTTGGGCAGGATGGCCATTTTGACTATATTAATTCTTCCTAGCCAGGAGCATGGGATGAGTTTCCATTTGTTAGTGTCCTCTTTAATTTCTCTTAAGAGTGTCTTATAGTTTTCAGGGTATAGGTCTTTCACTTCCTTGGTTAGGTTTATTCCTAGGTATTTTATTCTTTTTGATGCTATTGTGAATGGAATTGTCTTCCTGATTTCTCTTTCTATTAGTTTATTGTTAGTGTATAGGAAAGCCACAAATTTCTGTGTGTTAATTTTGTATCCTGCAACTTTGCTGAATTCCGATATTAGCTCTAGTAGTTTTGTAGTGGAGTGTTTAGGGATTTTTATGTCATCTGCAAATAGTGACAGTTTAACTTCTTCTTTACCAATCTGTATTCCTTGTATTTCTTTGTTTTGTCTAATTGCCATGGCTAGGACCTCCAGTACTATGTTGAATAACAGTGGGGATAGTGAGCATTCCTGTCTTGTTTCCGATCTCAGAGGAAAAGCTTTCAGCTTCTCGCTGTTCAGTATGATGTTGGCTGTGGGTTTATCATATATGGCCTTTTTATGTTGAGGTACTTAGCCTCTATACCCATTTTGTTGAGAGTTTTTATCATGAATGGATGTTGAATTTTGTCAAATGCTTTTTCAGCATCTATGGAGATGATCATGTGGTTTTTGTCTTTCTTTTTGTTGATGTGGAGGATAATGTTGATGGATTTTCGATTGTTGTACCATCCCAGCATCCCTGGGATGAATCCCACTTGGTCATGGTGTACGATCCTTTTGATGTATTTTTGAATTCAGTTTGCTAATATTTTGTTGAGTATTTTTGCATCTACGTTCATCAGGGATATTGGTCTGTAGTTTTCTTTTTTGGTGAGGTCTTTGCCTGGTTTTGGTATTAGAGTGATGTTGGCTTCATAGAATGAGTTTGGGAGTATTCCCTTCTCTTCTATTTTTTGGAAAACTTTAAGGAGAATGGGTATTATGTCTTCTCTGTATGTCTGATAAAATTCCGAGGTAAATCCATCTGGCCCGGGGGTTTTGTTCTTTGGTAGTTTTTTGATTACCGTTTCAATTTCATTGCTGGTAATTGGTCTGTTTAGATTTTCTGTTTCTTTCTGGGTCAGTTCTTGGAAGGTTGTATTTTTCTAGGAAGTTGTCCATTTCTCCTAGGTTTCCCAGCTTATTAGCCTATAGGTTTTCATAGTATTCTCTAATAATTCTTTGTATTTCTGTGGGGTCCGTCGTGATTTTTCCTTTCTCATTTCTGATTCTGTTGATTTGTGTTGACTCTCTTTTCCTCTTAATAAGTCTGGCTAGAGGCTTATCTATTTTGTTTATTTTCTCGAAGAACCAGCTCTTGGTTTCATTGATTTTTGCTATTGTTTTATTCTTCTCAATTTTATTTATTTCTTCTCTGATCTTTATTATGTCCCTCCTTCTGCTGACCTTAGGCCTCATTTGTTCTTCTTTTTCCAATGTCGATAATTGTGACATTAGGCCATTCATTTGGGATTGTTCTTCCTTCTTTAAATATGCCTGGATTGCTATATACTTTCCTCTTAAGACTGCTTTTGTTGTATCCCACAGTAGTTGGGGCTTTGTGTTGTTGTTGTCATTTGTTTCCATATATTGCTGGATCTCCATTTTGTTCCATTGATTATTTAGGAGCGTGTTGTTAAGCCTCCATGTGTTTGTGAGCCTTTTTGCTTTCTTTGTACAGTTTATTTCTAGTTTTATGCCTTCGTGGTCTGAAAAGTTGGTTGGTACTATTTCAATCTTTTGGAATTTACTGTGGCTCTTTTTGTGACCTAGTATGTGGTCTATTCTGGAGAATGTTCCATGTGCACTTGAGAAGAATGTGTATCCTGTTGCTTTTGGATGTAGAGTTCTGTAGATGTCTATTAGGTCCATCTGTTCTAGTGTGTTGTTCAGTGCCTCTGTGTCCTTACTTCTTTTCTGTCTGGTGAATCTGTCCTTTAGAGTGAGTGGTGTGTTGAAGTCTCCCAGAATGAATGCATTGAATTCTATTTCCTCCTTTAATTCTGTTAGTATTTATTTCACATATGTTGGTGCTCCTGTATTGGGTGCATATATATTTATAATGGTTATATCCTCTTGTTGGACTGAGCCCTTTATCATTATGTAATGCCCTTCTTTATCTTTTGTTACTTTCTTTATTTTGAAGTCTATTTTGTCTGATACTAGTATTGCAACACCTGCTTTTTTCTCTCTGTTGTTTTCATGAAATATCTTTTTCCATCCCTTGTCTTTAAGTCTGTGCATGTCTTTGGGTTTGAGGTGAGTCTCTTGTAAGCAGCATATGAATGGGTCTTGCTTTTTTATCCATTCTATTACTCTGCGTCTTTTGATTGGTGCATTCAGTCCATTTACATTTAGGATGATTATTGAAAGGTATCTACTTATTGCCATTGCAGACTTTTTAAGTTTGTGGTTACCAAAGGTTCAAGGTTAGCTTCTTTACTATCTTTTTGTCTAACTTAACTCGCTTATTGAGCTATTATAAACACAGTCTGATGATTCTTTATTTCTCTCCCTTCTTATTCCTCCTCCTCCTTCTTCATATGTTGGGTGTTTTGTTCTGTGCTCTTTTTATGAGTGCTCCCATCTAGAGCAGTCCCTGTAAGATGCCCTGTTTGTGGGAGGCAAATTCCCTCAACTTTTGCTTGTCTGGGAATTGTTTAATCCCTCCTTCATATTTAAATGATAATCATGCTGGATACAGTAATCTTGGTTCGAGGCCCTTCTGTTTCATTGCATTAAATATATCATGCCATTCTCTTCTGGCCTGTAGGGTTTCTGTTGAGAAGTCTGATGATAGCCTGATGGGTTTTCCTTTGTAGGTGACCTTTTTTTTCTCTCTGGCTGCCTTTAATACTTTGTCCTTGTCTTTGATCTTTGCCATTTTAATTATTATGTGTCTTGGTGTTGCCCTCCTTGGATCCCTTGTCATGGGAGTTCTGTGTACCTCTGTGGTCTGAGAGGCCATTTCCTCCCCTAGTTTGGGGAAGTTTTCAGCAATTATTTCTTCAAAGACACTTTCTATCCTTTTTTCTCTCTCTTCTTCTTCTGGTACCCCTATAATGCAGATATTGTTCTGTTTTGATTGGTCACTCAGTTCTCTTAAAATTCTTTCATTCCTGGAGATCCATTTATCTCTCTCTGCATCATCTTCTGTGCATTCCTGTTCTCTGTTTTCTAGTCCATTAATGGTCTCTTGCATCTCGTCCATTCTGTTTTGAAGTCCTTCCAGCTCTTGTTTTATTTCTGTATTCTCCCTCCTTAGTTCTTGCATATTTCTCTCAAGTCCATCAGCATGGTTATGACTTTTGTTTTGAATTCTTTTTCAGGAAGACTGGTTAAATCTATCTCCCCAGGTTCCTTTTCAGGGGAAGATGTAGTAGATGTCAAAGCTGTCTGGGTTAGTCTTGTCTGGATCAAATTTTTTTGCCTTTTCATGTTGATAGGTGCAGTGGTGAGCTATTGAGTTTCTGTCAGCTGGGAGAGCTAAGGCTTTCCACTTGCTCCTGGCCTCTTTACTGGGACCACTCCATCCCTAGTGGCTTGTGTTGGGCAATTGCGTGTAGACTGGGTCTCTGTATCTTGCCCGGCTGGTATGGAGGAAGCTCCCTTGCTGTGGGCGTGGCCAGCCTCAGGCTGCTGCTCTGCTATGGCCGGGCCCCGGAGGGGTAATGGAAGGGGGGCTGTTTGGCTGTTTACCTCCATGAGGCGTCTCAGAGCTGTTTCCCAGGGGGTTAGTGTGCCCAGAGTTTCCTGGAACTTCCAGCTGCTGGACTGTGACCCAGAATGCCTCCATCCAGCTGTGGCGTCCCTGTCCCTTTAAGACTTTCAAAAAGCACTCGCTTTTCTTTGTCACAGGGGCACCGGCTTTGGGACCCACTCAAAGATCTTGCTGCCCTGTTTCCCTATTTCCAGTACCCCACCCATGCACTGTGTCTGTGCTCTGGTGCAGATAGCTGGAGCTGGGTGATTAGCAGTCCTGGGCTCCCTCTCCCTCCCCGCTCCGACTGCTCTCCTCCCTCTGGGAGCTGGGGTGACGGGCACTCGGGTCCCGCTGGGCCAGGGCTTGTATCTTACCCCTTTCACCAGGCGTTGGGTTCTCACAGGTGTGGATGTAGTCTGGCTGTTGTCCTGTGTCTTCTGGTCTCTCTTTTAGGATTAGTTGTATTTGTTGTATTTTCAAAAATATATATGTTTTTGGGAGGAGATTCCCACTGTTCTCCTCACTCCACCATCATGGCTCCACCTTAGGGATGTTATTTTTAAAATATTAAATAATGAATTTCATCCTCTGATGACTCTACTTCCAGGATGTCTGGGTACTTCTGTGCAAGACTCCTGTCTGGCCAACTCAGGGAAGAGGTTGTTTCACTAAGTAAGTTAAGCCTTGAGGTTGCGTGTCACAGATAGCGATGGAAGGGAAGTACCAGCCAGAGCAGTATAGGGTGGAAAAAATCTCGGTCCTTCTGCCTGGGCAGATTGTGGGCAGGGGAAGAGAACCAATCAACAGGGAGGCAGCTGGTCAGATCCATGTGCATTACCTGTCAACTTCCAGGCTCATATCCTGCAGGGTGTGTTTTCTCAGATCAGTTAAGGGAAGGAAAGAAGGTGAAGTTCTTCATTCCTGTTTGGGATTTTGGGAAGACATTGGTTCTCAAGATATCCCAGCAATGGACAGATGCATTTTAGCTACATCAGCAGTGGGACCTGATTGGTCTCTGTGTGTGTCTGTGTAGACAAGTATGATATGGGGCACCTGAAATTCCCCACTTGTTCCAATGTGGATGTTGCTACTGACAGCTGGTGAGAAGGGATACCATGGAGTGGGCACAGACTTCTGGAGTTGACAGTCCCAGGGTTGACTGCCTGGCTGTGACTGGGTAGGAGTCATGCCAGACACTTTGGGGAGTGGACGTGGATTGCCAACAAGAGGCCAGGAGGACCTGACTCAACAGGAAAAGACATCATCCCCTGACTAAGACTAGAGAAAGTAAAACCATAGGGTCACGATTGGTAAAAAATATCACAGCGGTGGTAAGCTAGCCAGGCAAGCAGTGGAAAGCTGGATACAGGACCCATTGCCAATAGTGGCCCATGGAGTCTGAGATAGTATCACAAGACCTCTCCCACCCATCACACACAGAGTCCCCTCCTTCATGTCACCGTGGGACATAAGAGCTGCCCTAAGGTGTGGAGGAAAGGGGGAGGAGAGGGAATGCCTGGCTGAATGGATAGGAGCCACTGTAAAGTTAAAGGGGAAGATGATGTTCCTTTGTGTCATATTTAAGTTGACATCTGTATATAAGATTCTACAAAGATCAGACCAATGTAAGAAAATGTCATATAAAATACTACATTATCTTTGCCCATCTGTATGTTATAATAAAGAAAAAATGACCCCATGACACAGATCATTCCAAATCTTACAGAAGTAAGATCAAGAAAGGAAAATTATTTGGGTAGGGTTTTTAAAACTGCAGAATGAATAATTTTGAAAACTTTCCATGAGAATTTATTTATCCCCCAGTCCCCTTAGGATGAAATTCCGGTTCTTGGGCATGCTCCTCCAGCTGTTGCAGGCTCTGTGCCCTGCTTGTCTCTCTTAACTGCATCACTTCCATCCACACTCTTCCTCTCCTGCCAGCTCCCGAGGCTCAGCACATTTTGTCCATCTTCCCCAATGCATATTGCTTCCATGTTGCATGTACTGTTCCCTCTACCTGGAACATCGTTCATTTTCTCTGGATAGAAGCCAATCTCCTTCACCCCCACCTTTACCAGCAACCCTCCTTGAGCTCCCCGGGCCCCACAAACTTCTACCCTCTTCCAGAGACCAGGGTCAGTGTTTTTCTCCTTGGGCACCTGGATCTATTTGGTGTCTCATCATGCCTATTGACCCTGTCTCAGAATAGTGTCTTTAATGCACAAAATAAAATACATAACCAAGGGACACCAGTTCTTTTGAAATATATCTTATATTAGGGAAAATAAGTTTTGATACATGTTTCTTTATTAATGTTTTCAATGACAAAATGTAGTGACTGTCAATTTAAAGTGGATAAGCATATAGGACATTTTGAGATATCTTCAGTAATTTTGATGTGACATGAAAACATCTTTGATGTCTATTCTGTGATCACAGATTCTGCTAATGCTCCTGTGGTCTGTTGCCTGTAATTGTCATTGAAGGAAAGGCTAAATTTTCAGGCAGAGTTATTGAAAATAAAGATGTAATGTTTTTCCCAATCCAAGTTCATAACTCTAAGTGATGACCCCTTAATATTTCTACCTGTTTTTTTTGACCCTGCTATCCTGTGCTAATCTTTTCCTCTGTCCTCATGGCATGCAGAGCCATCCCTTTTATAGTATATGTATCACCTTGGATTGGAACCTTTTGTTTGTCATCTAGGGCTTGTTACTAGATTTAAGCTTTATGAAGTGAGGTGTATCTGCTTGTCATTTCCCCATGCTTAGCAATGCTGACACTCAGCAGAGACTTTCCCCTATGTAACGGGCATTAAATTGAACTTTTTGGGTTAGATCGTTTTTTTAAAGGTATAAATAATCTTAGCCCTCAACTCCACAGTCTTGCATTCTTTTACAGGTTTTGGTCATTTAAATCACAGATTCTGTTGAATCTAATGAAATATCTTAGGCTACTCTTAGGGGTTCATATAAATAGTGTAAATAATATCAACTTACTGATATATTTTTAACCAACTCATTGACAATTGATAACCATCTGGATTATATCCACTAATTTATTTGGTGACATTACTTTGAAATGTTTATTTCTTGGCTCTGAAATTGCTTAAGGTGGATCCTTGGGTGAATGATTGTAATGTGAACAAGGGCCGGGCCAAGCAGTGCTCACATGCAGATCTGTGGGAGCAGCACGTTCATTGAGGAAACTCACTGTCCCAGGATCAGTTGTAGGCATATACACGTTCCCTGGTGCCCCCATTGAGCCTGGGGCACCTGTGATTGGCCGGACCTCTCATACAAGAAAGATTCTGATCCCCAGGCTGTGGAGCTTTGAAACTGCACGATTAGGCAGTGATGTGATCAGGAACTGGAATACAAGGGTAGAGTGAAAGGCAGAAACTTAGTGCTAACCTACTGCCAGTTTATATCTTATGACTGGGCGTGCAGGTAGGTACAAACTTCTGCCCTGGCATAATCAGGAAGCTGGATTCCAAGACTCATAATGTCAGCTGGATATTATGGACAAGCAGCATGGTCAGCCACATCTGGGTTCTTGGTGGGTGTAGCAGGGACCCCTCCCATGGCAAGGCAAAGGACTGGGGGAAGAGCGGTTGGGGTCCAAGTTTCGCTGTTACCCAGCATTGATTAGCTTAGCACTGACCGTAGCAGGTTTTCCACAGAGCGTGGCAGAAGGCAAATTCCTTTTGTGAGAGGCCAGGCTGCAGGAGTCAGTCTTGGACAGGTTAGCCCTTCTCTCTTGATTATTACTTATCTGTTCCTAAATTTCCTCACCTTGAAAATGAGACTCTTTTTGTAACTGTTGGGAAGAGTAAATGAAACAATGCATCGAACACTGTTGGCATAGTTCTCGGCAGATAGTAAGAATTCACATTTTATTATCATTATTATTTCTGTTTGTACAATATCACTGAGGACTTGCTTACAATATTTAATAAAATAAGACTTTCTTCAAGTACCAACTGGACTCTATTAACCTTCCTTTTCCTATCTCTAGGTACCAGCTTCCAGAGTAGTATATTTAAGTTCCATATATATTGATCTGTTCTCTATTGGTTTCCTATGTATATTCTGATTTCTTAGTAGATTGTAAAATTCGTATCTTATACTTCTGATGTGCCCCATTACTCTCTGGCTGCATACCTCAGCCTATACCAGAGAGCAGAGAAGCTCAATGAAGATCTATTAAGATATAAATCCTTTTAAAATAGATTCCTTAAAGCAAAGCCAATAAGAAATTCTGCCTTATCATTTTGGTATATCTCATTTGGATTTTAGCTCAGACAGCCACACCTAATTTGTAACAGTGACAAATATCTTTCTTATTAAATACAGAATGTAATGTTCAAGTACTCCTCCAGATAGGTGTTTAACTTGCTAAACTCTAACAGATTCACATCAGTGGTCTCTCCTTTCTTGTATCTTCCTCAAGACAGCTAGAAATTGAAAGATGTGTTCAGCACTCCTCCCATCTACCTATGTGGAAAAATGCTGTCAATTCACATCAATGGCTGTTCCAGAGGCTTATTACCCAGGATGCCACTCCCCTTACCAGAACCCCCCATCCAGGAAGTAACTACACTTCTGAGCATGGCATTTCCAGGCCACTCTGCCCCAACTTACTCATGCAGATGTGGTTCTTACAACATTCAGCCCAGTAGACTGCAAACTGGTCTCTCCTGGAGCATTGAGTCTGAAGGAATTGATTCAATTATTTGACACTTTAACAAATACTTCCCACATGCATAGCTGTTCATGTCTTCTGTCTTCTATTTTCTAAATAAAACTAGTAATTCCTTAAGAGATCTAATTATGTCACATTAGCTCAATGGCCATCAGAAAATTTGCAAATTACTTACTTTTCCTACAGCTCAAAGTCCTTGTCTCTACATATTTTACAAACACCTACCTCACTTCTCCTATCTGGAGATGAAATGAGAGCATGCATAAAGATCTCCTAGGCCAGGTATTTATAAAAAAAATCATACAGGTTCTCCCCCCAGCCCTCAGTCCTTTCCCTACAGAAATTCTATATCTCTCACCCAGTGCAAAATATACCGCTGTGATCAGAGAGAACACATTGGTCTTCTCTTAAGACTTTTATCACACTCCAGGTATTACCTTATTACTGGCTAATTAATATAGTTTGCATAAAATCCTTAAATGTTCTTATGCTTTTCTCTCTTTTTATTCGTCTCACTCTCTGTTACTTAGAGAAAGATTTAGCAAACAAAACTTAAATGAAAAAAGACATGGAGTGAGAAGGAGGGAGAAAAAGGGAGGTAGAGAAACAGCACAAGCCAACACAATATGGACATCAGGGCAAATCGAGAGTTAGAGATACAGGGGGGCATAGACAGTTAATAGGAGAGAAGGTGTCCTTAAGGTGGCCAACAGACTCAGTTTGACTGAAACTGTGTGAGGGGTTTCTCAGGACATAACACAAACTTCAGTAAACTTTCATAGATAAAATGAGAAACGTCTCCAGAAAAAGATTTGAATCTTCCCAATCCTAAGTCACAGGGAAGCAGTATTTTATGAACCTGAAGCTAAGGTTTCTTTTGAAACTGAAACCATATGTCCTCATGGGAGTAAGCCATTTGGTGGTCATTTCAAGATATGTCAATGATGGTCACAAAGGAAGAGTGTTTTACAAATATCATTTTAGAAATATCCACACTTAGAGGAAATTTTGGGAGCATTTTCTCCCATATTTTTATTGAAACACTAACCTTTTAAAGTAGAAATGTTAGGAAAACGTATACTGTTGAGGTTAGATACATTGAGTTGATGCGAAATAATTAAAATGCTTGTATGAGAACATCCTTTACCACCATTTGTCACCCACAGACACAACATTTCAGATGCAGAAGCACACTGGAAATGTCTTTTTTTTTTCCTTTGAATGCTTTTGTCTTTCTGTCCTCATCCCAGTTGGCTCACTCAGAGACATCATTTTCCTTTTTGTATTTCACTGTGTTTTTGTGTCTAAAAGAGGTGAGAATACATATGTGTAATCTATAAAAGCTGAACTCAAGAAATAGAGAGTAGATTGGTGGCTATCAGGGGCTAGAGGCAGGGCAAGTGGGGAGATGGTCGGCAAAGGGTACAAACTTCCAGTTATGAGATGAGTAAGTTCCAGGGGTATAAGGTACAGCATGGTGACTGCAGTTAATACTGT
Source organism: Manis javanica (assembly GCF_040802235.1). Classification (NCBI taxonomy): domain Eukaryota; kingdom Metazoa; phylum Chordata; class Mammalia; order Pholidota; family Manidae; genus Manis; species Manis javanica. Next base: position 33,059,165 of record NC_133160.1, on the reverse strand, counting down.
GTTGTATTCTTGAAAGTTGCTAAGAAAGCAGGTCTAAAATGTTCTCATTACACACAAAACAGGTCACTACGTGAGGTGATGAACGTGTTCACTAACGTTATTGTAGTAATCACTTCATAATACTTAAGTATATCAAATGAATACATTATACACCTTAAACTTATACAGTGTTATAGGTTAACTATATTTCAATCTACCTGAAGGATATAAAATAGAAGAGCTAAGATACTTATAAGTGTAACTTATAAGGAAGAAAAGTGCATTTCACGCAATTCCAAATGTAATAAAAACATGTTAATATCAGACATCACATTTTACTTTTAGGACAGTACAGGGTGTTCATTGTGACATTCTATGGAGCAGTGAACAGTTAAAAGCAAATGTCCATCAGATGAATAATGAATAAAGATATTGTGCTAATATATAATACAGTATTATGCAGCACTTAAATGAAATATATGTATGTACTTATATATATATATATGATATACTTACATCTTCAAGAGATCTGAAAACATTGAAGAACATAGCTGCAGAATGATAAAATACAGTATCACATCATGCATGTAAAATAAAAAATGAAAATGCTATGTATTATTTGAAGATTATTAAGCTCTGTCTTCAGGTTCATAAAATGCCGCTTCCCTATGCCTTAGGATTAGGAAGATCCAGCTTCTTCTCTGAAGACATTTCTCATTTTATCCAAAAAGTCTCATGTCCCTTGCAACCCCTCACAAAGTCTCAGGCAAACTAGGTCTGCTGGCCACCTTAAGGACACCTTCCCTCCCATCGACTGTGTCTGCCGCCTGTATCTCTTAACTCCTGCTAACAAATGCCTGTGCACTCTGGATGCGCCCTGGTGTCCATGGTGTGTTGGCTCATGTTCTTTCTCTTCCTGCCTCTCCCTCTTTCTCGCTCCACATTGTTTTTCATTTAAGTTTCGTTTTGCTAAAACCTTTCTCTAAGTAACAGGAGAGTGAGCATGGGTAATTTTCAGCTCTGTTTACTTTTTCCATAAACGTTTTGGTAATTTTTAAGAGGATTTTCAACATATGCAGTGGTATCATTAAAGGAACCATCTGGAAAGCCTAATATTAAAACACACAGGACAATCTTGAATGAGCATTAGTGCTGGAGGCTGTATCTGTCTGAACTGCTCGCATATGTGACCAGTTCCAGCTGCATTTACTTTTATTTTTTTTCAATATTGAGAAGCTGATAGGACAGGAACAATCCGGGCTCTTTAATTTCTTTAAGTCATTGGCCTTCTGACAAGCCCCATTAGACCCACCCTTGTGGTGAGGGGAGTAAGATATGGCTAGCTTCCTTTTGAAACGGATACAGAGTGTGTTTTTGGAACCTTTCTGAGGTGGTTTGGATCCCCAATTTGCAGGTATCCACAGCTTCTGGACTAATCTGACTACCAGTCTGGGAATTTCCAAAGCACCTATTAATAGGGGCCTTGGTTATGTAATGCTGTCTGTTCCAGGTGGAAGGCGAGCAGACCCTTCCTCTAATCAGCAGGTGGGGGGAGATTCTTACACTTCCCATCCAGGTAGCAGATTTGGAAGGAATCTCTTGGACAAGAGCTTCTTGAACACTAATGTACACACGGATCACAGAATCCTCTGGAAACCTTGGGGAAGAACTGATTAAGCCCGCGGTTCAGTGTTTCCAGCTGGGCCATGCTGATGCTGCTAGTCTACAAACAGCAGTCTGCCTCGAAAAACCGAGAGAAAAATCATGTGTATGCGTGACAGGCGAGCACTGTGTGCTTTCAGGACACTCGGAATTTATGAGTCTAATTTGTCTGTAGGGACCAGCATAGCCATGTCAGACACAGTAAACGTCTTCAGCTGTAATAAGCTCGCCTGAATTTATGTATTATGAAAACCCTCTGGAGATAATTTTCCTCATGACATTTATGGTTGTCTGTTAGAGTCTGGCTGTATCTCTTCTCTGTTGCTCAGTGTCATGGGGAGGTGTTACACCTGGATTCCTTCGGCTTTGTTTGTGGTCCTTACTCACCACTCCACAGAGGAACTGATGTGTGCCGAAGTGCAACACCTGAGCTTTCCAGGCTCCTACCTAGAGATGAAGGAGAGGTACAAACCTTACGTGTCCTCAAGTTACACGAAACATATGGCTGTTAGTCACGGACACTCTTGATCAAAAGGGATGAACATTTAAATAAGTGTGGGTATCACTGTAAAGAGAAATTAAGGTATAAATGAAAAAATGAAGAAGCAGAAAGAGTATATTCAAAGACAGATCTGTGGGGTTGAAGACAGTGGTCGTGTTTCCCTTTTATTTCACTTGGCCTCATGAAATGGAGGGTCATGGGGAGCTACCACCCCTGACACCAGACACTGGGGCTTCAGGCTTAGGACGTGAGTTGGACTACTTTGGGATCAGAAGCAGAAACTTCAGTTGTAAAGGTTAGCATTTACACTTAGGAATGTCACTTTATACTGTGTGGAGAGAGTGTGTTTCTAAAGAGCTGAATATAGACTGAATTTTTCCCAATTTCTTTAAAAACACATGATTGGTTTGGAAATCATTTATTTTCTCAAGAATTAAGTTTACAGTTTTTCCTGACGGTTGAGACCTGTCAAATATTACTAAATCTCTAAGAATCTCTTGATGGGAGCCTTCTCCCTCTCCTAATTCACTGTGGAGGTCAGTAGCAGGCTTTAGAATCTGAAAGTTTTTCCTTAGTATATAACTGAGGAGAAGGCTGCTTCCTAGCAAAGCTTATTGCTGCATTTCTGTGTGGTTGTTAAACAGAGGACAAATGGATACTCACCAGAGCCTTCTGTTTGCACATAAAATAAAAGGCTTGTGGTCATGAGTGCTTCTGTGCTAACCAAAATAGAAACCCAAATGGAACAGAGATCACAGGGATGGTTTAACTGTATATAGTTACATGATAAACCTATGTGAATGCTTCTTGAATATGCATTATTTTTTTATCTCCCTCACACAAAGGTGATCAATTTCATTTTTCAGTCTTTGTTACCCATGCACCAACCATTTCTCCCTTTTCCGTGACTCTGACTTTTTTAGTTGAACAACAGAAGGGTTGAATCATAAAAGAAAAGTCCAAAAAAACTTTTATTTGTTTGCAGGAAATTCTTTCCATGTGTCCCTACACCGTCCTTTGCTAATTTGGGTCATGCGCTATGCTTTAGTCATCTGCCCCCAGGCAGAGGATGGCCGGGCTCTTGTTCCCCTTGCCACAGGGAAGGCTGGAGGTCTGCAAGCGGTAACTGAAGACGGCTGCACTCGCCACATCCTACAAAAAATGGAATAGCTGCTTTAGGCTGAGAGGTTCCACTGGAATTTGAGGCTAGGATCACAAAGTAAGCCAAAAACTAAAAGGTCTCCAAGGCAGGGCATGAGTTGATTGAAGGAGAGAAGGAAAGAGACGAGAGAAGAACAAGAAGGAACCAATACCAAGTATGCAGAGGATGAGCCAAGAGAAAGCAAGAAAGCTTTATGTTTGAATAACAGAGGACCCTGGGTTCCTCTCCTGCACACGGGAGAAGGAGGAGGTGGTGCCATATTAAGGGTGGAAGGCAGGCTATCAGTGCACATTGCCGCTCCTGAAGATAAAATTGCATGTACTTTAGGTAAACAGAAAGACTGGCCTCCAAGTGTTCAGAAGTTACTTAGGTTAGTACCTAACTTAATATGACATGCTCCTTTAAAGTGTGGGGGTATTAAAGGGTTCCCCTATAGTTCTCTTACTTGGCTGGAAAACTGGAAAATGTTTCTGGATGCCACGCTTACATCTCCTCAATGATTTACCGACCTAGACCTTGTGAAATATCTATCGTTTGTGCTTCTCATATGGCAGTAATTCAGCCTACATGGTGTTCGGCATCATTTGTGCTGTTTTCTGGTATTGTTTCTCAGTTTTTGCATTTTTATTTAAATTTTGTTATACTTTAATTATTTGGGTTTTCTCTGCACCTCAAGAGAGTTGGTTTTAAATATTGGCTATGTGTTCTGTTATTTATTTTATTCATATTTTTTTATTTTGGTATCATTAATATACAATCACATGAGCAACATTGTGGTTGCTAGGTTCCCCCCATTATCAAGTCCCCACCACATACCCCATTACAGTCACTGTCCATCAGCATAGTGAGATTATGCATCTTTTGTATGCTTCTTCTTCAGAGGTGGGCTCCTTGTCCCCTTCCAGTGAATCCAGATGGCATGTGACTGCTTCCGTCTACGGAGCACAGCAGAAGTGACGTTGTACTACCAGAAACACAGGGCTGAAAAGCCACAACTCACTTCCAGTGGTGGTTCTGGAAGCCTTGTTTGTTGGTCACATTCACTCTTGGATCCCTGAGATGCCCTGTAAGAAGTATGACTGCTCTGGAACCACAGAGCTGCAGAAGTCGCATGTAGGTACTCCCCTTTACAGTCTGGGCCAGGTCTGTTCTTCAGCTGACCCAGGGCATGCAGGGATAGGAGTATCATCTAACCCAGCCTTGAGAGCCATCCTAGCTGAGAGGTTCCATACATTATAGAGCAGAAGCCAGCGATAGCTGACTCACCTGTCTGTGAGAATAACACAGTGGTTGTGATTTTCCAGCACTATCTATTTGTGTAATTTGTTACACAGCAATAAATAACGAATGCAAAAGAAGAACTCTGACAGGATATGTTTCTTGTAAGCTTGAAGGTAGTTCCAGCCAATACTAAGCATTAGTGACAGATTGGAGGGCAAGAGTAGAGGACCAACCAGGGTATTTTTCTCTGTCCCTCTGTCTGTGCATCAGGCAGTGTCTTGTGTGACAGTGTCTTTTTTATGGTCCCAGCTCCTGCCATGCAGCCCTTGAAAGGGTCTTAGGAAGTGCCTGGAGGTGCCAGCTCCAGGTCTATGGAAGCAGCCTCCTCTCTTTGGCCCTCTGATCCTAGTGGTGGTAGTGGATTTCTGCCGTTGTTAATCTCTGAGTTGCCCTATGTCCTCTGATTTGCCTTTCGGCTCTTCCTTTAAACTAGTTTCCAAAATTAAAATTCATGTGTTAAACTACCTGTTTTCTTCACTGGGCCTGGTTGATACAGGCTGTAATTCATATTTCTTAATATGCTCAGCTGAATACAGGAAATATGCAATAGATATTAGTCAACTCATTACATTCATGCCAGTCTGCAGAAAAGTCATCTTGCTTGATGAGGTAAGATTGGAGATTCCTTTGTAGCATCTGGTTGACCCTTTGTAATACTTTCCCAAAGTCTATCATCTCACAATGTTAGTTAGACCTTGTACTTGAGTGTGATTTTACAGGAGCTCCCAATGCAATTGGTCAGTTCCCTTGTGCAAAATAGGAGCAGACTGCCAGATGTTTTAATGCATCCTTTTTCATTTGGAAGAAGGTTATCTGAGCCACTGTTCTCTAACGGGTATTTCCTGCTTAACCTTTGATTTTTTTGAGGGCAGCAAATTGGAAAATGTATTGGAAGCTAATGCAAAGCAGAAGGTCCATAACTTCTCTGATTGAGTGTAGAAGTCATTTGTTTCATAGTTTCTTTACATTAAGAAAGAAAGCCTAGACCTTATAAAAAGAAAGTTTGTCCGTATTAATTATAGTTATATCTGTATCATAGAAAGTTGACTTAAGAGAAATTATGACATCCTGCAAAGCTGTGTTCCTTTTACCTTCAGCATATTAGCAAATGTATAAAGGTAGCTTGAATGACCTACTCTAACAGCCCAGAGTCAAGAGTAAATGTCCTCTTTTTCATCCTGTGTTGTTGACTTTGCTGTAGTGGGATATAGCCATGGCTCTACAAGAGCTGCTGTATCATCATGCCTGGATCACTTAATCCTTCTGGTCCATGGGATCTGTATGTACAAAATGAAAGGGTAGGGCTCACCTGTCAAATCACTCCAGTTTGGATATTTTGAGTCATTCTCCTTTAATTCCTGATTTCATGCTCCTTCCCAGCCTTCTGCTTTGTCTGATTTTTTTTTAAGCCATCATGAGATCATTGTTCCCTATTGCAGATGAAGATCTGGGAGCTGATGATATAGGATACTGAATTCCATGTAGCTTTATAATAACTGCATCTTGCCATCATTTGCACCTAACCTTGATGTTCCAATGAATGATGGAGTGGTGCAGCCACAAGAAGGAACACATCTCTATCTGTCTCAATTCAAGTTGAGATTGGGGCCCCATTTAAGGTATAGACCACAGCCTGTCCTTCTCATGGACTGACACATACAACACCGATGTTAAAGAATTTGATGTCCTTAGGAACTTTTCCATTGAAATTCACTGACAGTTTGAGAAGCTGGGTAAAAGGCAATATGAATTAGAGTTACAAGACCTGCTTATTTGTGTAGCTTAATGTATGAGATGAATTGATTTCTCCCTCTGATTCCTAAGACTAGAAAGTCAAGACTAATTCCTTCCACTGACCACCAGGCTGCCTATGAAAAAAAATCAAATGGTCTTTGGCAATCTGCCTGCCTTTCTCTGTACAGTCTTCACAGTGGCCTGTAAGGCCTTGGGTTTTGTAGAGCATTTGAAGTTAATACTGGTGAGTTTGTCAGCTTGTTATTGCTTAATTCTGATAATGAGTGTTCTATAGTAATAATTTCCAGATTTCAGATTTCAGAGACCTAAATGATGGTTTGGGCACTACTTTAGGTTTGCAGATGTATTTTCATTGAATAAGAAGTCCCAGCTTGGGAGTTAAACTAAATTAATTTAAGCCCTAATTTCTCTACCCAACTGTGGGATAAGTTATTTAAACTCTTTGACCATGATTTTGTTCTTCATTTTTTGTTAAACAATTTGTTTAACAATTTGTTTGTTAACAATTTGTTTGTTAAAAAATTTGTTCTACAATTTTTGTTAAACATTGTATAAGGAAAGATATATCATGCATCTAGCACAATATCAGCTCATGGAATACATTTAAGTATGTACAAAATAAATGGGTAGGACTCACCTGTCAAATCACTCCAGTTTGAATATTTTGAGTCATTCTCCCTAAATTCCTGATTTCATGCTCCTTCCCAGGCTTCTGCTTTGTCTAATTTTTTTTCTTCTTCTAATTCTATTCCAGAATATTAAAAGTTCTTTGTTACATATTTTCTCTGGGTTAAAACATACAGTAAGGAATATTCTCTTTAAAAATTAGAGTTATATAGTGGGGAAGAGAGGGCAATTGAATGTGATAACTAAAATGTTGGTTGGAATTTATTTTGAAAGTATAATTTTAGAAACTCTATTTTTTTATTTTGTTTTTAATTTATTTGAATAAACCATCATTAATTTTTTTTCAACAAGAGGGCCAGGTACATGATCACACATGAACTTGAAATTCCCAGAAAAGAAACATATTGGCATCTTTGAAAACTGATTTTTTTTAATCTAAAAGAATTCTTATTCCCTTGATTTTTTTTTCTTAAATGAGAATTGTTTTAGATACTCCTTCATGATGTTCTATACCAAAGGAATCATATAAGAGCAGTGACATGTCACATTAATGTTTTCATCTTTGTTTTTAGTACCTAAGCACATTTCTCTTGAGCTATTATTTGTGTAGATTATATATGTAACCCTTTCCTCCTCTGCTACCTGAAATACTTTAACACTGGTCAGCTAACACTGGCAGAGGCTATCCATATGATCCAACTAAAGGTTTCCATCAAAATACATTTTCTAATCTTGCTAATGACCTCTTGGTGGCAAACACATCTAGGAGAAGAGCCTTAGTCCCAGCTGAATTTAGGGCTCTGAGGCAAAGCTTTGAAAGACTATAAAACAAGCCTCCATATCTCGAAATAGCTTTTAGTAACCCTCCTGGGTACACAGATTAATAGATGGTGAAGCAAAAGATCATGTTGAAATGCTACATTTTGTAGCTAAGAGCTTAAAAATCTTACTATATATCAATAACTGGTCATAATTTTTTAATGATGGCTGACTTGTATTCAGATCCCATTTGCTATTTGCTAGCTGCAGTACCCTGAAAAAGTTACTGAACCTCTTTGAACCACAATTTTCAACCAGATGGAGAAGTTGAGTGGTGTGATTATCTATTTTACAAAGTAGAAAATGAGATTGCATCGTGAAATTTCTCCTACATCTGTACCTCACACTTCTGGGACACAGGTGCATCCCAGGATAATGGATAATGGTGTGGTCATCATAGTATTTGTTCACAATTCTTCCTTACCTCCCACCCTGTTTTGTGGTGGGTTCTTCCCACTCCGTTGTCTCGTGGTCACATGACTCGCTGTGATCAATGGATCCTAGGCTGCAGCGTCTGTTGTGAATGAAGGCTAAATACTAGATCTGCCTGAGTTCAAGTTAGGTGGGGTGATAACAAGGACATACCCAAATATGAGATAAAGTATTTTCATCAGTGAAGGATAAAGACTGGTATTACTTCAAGCCTACCGTTAATAATGTGCATAAATATTCTTACTGAAAGCAGAAAGTGGTGTTGCACAGTTTTGGCAGTAAGAAAATTATTTGTGGTAAAGCTTTCATGAATGCAGTGGCCAATTAACAAACCCTTACTCTGGTGTTCAGTGATTTGGGGTGAAATAACAGAAGGAATGACCACATCTTCTCTGACAGATGTGAACTGCGGCTCCCATGACTTGTGGCTCGTGAGTGGACCAGATATGTGCTCTTCAAATCAAAGTTGCCTCTAACCAGTGAAAAGTCTGGGTACTTATGTTTATGCAGTAAAAAAAAAAACCCAAAAAAACCCAAAAGATAACCATGTGAGGAGATGGATATGTTAATTAGCTTGATTATGGTGATTATTTCACAATGTGTGTGTGTGTATTAAAATATCACATTAGACACCTTAATTACATACAATTTTTATTTGCCTATTATTCCTCAATAAAGCTGAAAAAACTTTATTAAATGGATGATTACTTTGTGTTTAATTCTAAAAGTTTAGAAAATAAAGAAAACCACAGCAAAGAGTGAATCAAATATACATGCCCAGGATTAACAAATGTTAGTACTTAGTCCTGTTCATATTTTATAAATAAAAGAATTAGAGCATCGAAGCTGAATTTTCTGCTTTTCTCTCCTCTGTCCCTTTCTTAGAGGCAATCACTACAATGCATTTGGTGTAAGTCTTTACAGTCCATGCTTTTATATTTTTTTTAGATAGATCAATAATTTATTTATAAATAAAATATGGTATTTCCATTTTTTATTTTACATGCATGATATGATACTGTATGTATCATTTTGCAACTACATTCTTCAGTGTTTTGAGATCTCTTCAAGTTGATGTGTATCTAAGTACATATATTTCATTTAAGTGTTGTATAATACTGTATTATATATTAGCACAATATCTTTATTCATTACTCATCTGATGGACATTTGCTTTTAATTGTTCACTGCTCCCTAGAATGTCACAATGAAACCCTGTACTGTCCTAAAAGTAAAACATGTCTGATATTAACATGTTTTTATTACTTTTGAAATTGTGTGAAATGTACTTTTCTTCCTTATAAGTTACATTGAAAAGTATCTTAGCTCTTTTATTTTATGTCCTTCCAGCTGGATTGAAATATAGTCAACCCATAACTGTATAAGTTTAAGGTGTATAATGTATTGATTTGATATACTTAAGTAATATGAAGTGATTACTACAATAAGGTTAGAGAACATGTCCATCATCTCACGTAGTGACCTGTTTTGTGTGTGATGACAACATTTTAGATCTGCTCTCTTAGCAACTTCCAAGTATATAACACAGTATTAACCACAGTCACCATGCTATATATTACATCCCTGGAACTTATTCATCTCATAACTGGAAGTTTGTACCCTTTGGTGACCATCACCCCTTTTTCCCCTACCTCTAGCCCCTGATATTCACCAATCTACTCTCTATTTCTTGAGTTCAGCTTTTTTAGATTACACATATGTGTTCTCACCTCTTTTAGACACAAAAACACAGTGAAATACAAAAAGGACAATGATGTCTCTGAGTGAGCCAACTGGGATGAGGACAGAAAGACAAGAGCATTCAAAGGAAAAAAGACATTTCCACAGTGTGTTTTTGCATCTGAAATGTTGTGTCTGTGGGTGACAAATGGTGGTAAAGGACGTTCTCATATAAGCATTTTAATTATTTCACATCAACTCAATGTATCTAACCTCAACAGTATATGTTTTCCTAACATTTCTACTTTAAAAGGTTAGTGTTTCAATAAAAACATGGGAGAAAATGCTCCCAAAATTTCCTCAAAGTGTGGCTATTCCTAAAATGACATTTATAAAACACTTATTTCTTTGTGACCATCACTGACATATCTTGAAATGACCACCGAATGGCTTATATCTATGGGACGTCTGGCTTTAAATTTTCTTTTCTCCTATCCTTTTTCTTTAACTTGCCTTGAACATTTGACTCTACATTATTTTATTGCAAGTTTGTTGCCTAATAAAACTGAAAACATCTATTACCTGATTACATCATTTTAATAAAGTGAAAAAAGTGACATAACAATTACACAGCAAGATAGAAAATTCTCACTTTAAAATATGTACTGGGATATTTTAAGTGTATGGGTAGATTACTTTTATTTATGTCTGTAAACAAGGACAGGAAATGGTATAAATTGATAGTGTATAGAATCTTAAAGCCCACACCACCTAAGTCTTTTGGTTAAAATTGCTATGTAGTTGGTGTGGCAGAAAAAAACCCTTCATGTTTTTCTTTGATGGAAAAAAAAATCATGCTTTCTTTTCCTCAACAGTCTTCAGAAATTATTTTGCCATGATCCTTGTAAAAATAAACCTCCATTATCATCATTTCTTAATGTTTTCTTACTTTAAGGCTCATCTTGGTGTAGATTTTTTTTCCAAGGGAGAAAAGAGGACAGAAATGATTATTCTGTAAATTTTTAAAATAATAAACCTACCTGAATGTGTTTTTCTCTTTCAATTTTTAACTCTTTATTTTTTAAGCATCATGTCGTACTTAATACTTGGCAGGCACGATTTTGAGCACTTTACAAATACAGTGTCATTTAATCCCTATACTTTCTCTGTGGCATCCTTATTTCAACCATAAGCAAACTGAGGTACAGACATAGAAAATAACTTGCTCAGCATCACATAGCTAGGAAGTGGCAGAGCTGAGATTTGAACCCACACAGCCCACATTCTCCATCTCTAGACTCTGCTGGTTAATAACATACCTAAAACAGATGTGGGGATCATAATGCACACATAAGTTGAGCACCCCAGAAGTCACCTTGGCAAAGGTGTACTGGATTTGAAGAGGAAGTTGGACTTCTCACATGTAACTCCTGTAAACAAGAAAATGAAGAAATAGCGACATTTAAATTCTCTCAAGAATGATTTTGCTTGAGTCTAAGTCAGCATTTCCTAGGAATGAGGATCATTATTAGGTCTAATACAGCTTGTCTTTATTGGATGTTTGGATGTGACCACTCCCGGAGGCAGGAAGTGGATAAATATTTAATTCTGATCTTTGGCTTTTTTTAGTCTGTACGTTTTGTTGTGTTCAGGTTCCAGCCTGAATCCTCCTTTTTTTCCCCTGATACTTGCATGTACTTAGACTGTTGGAACAGAAATATTACTCTAAATATTTCACAAAATTGTTTTTCTTCTGATATATGTATATATACACATATATATCAGATATTTTATATTTATAAAAATGTATGTATTTTTCTTTTCAATAGGCCTGCACTTGGTTTTATTTTCTTTTTCTAAACTTTGCATTCCCTGAATTAAACTCCCCTGGACTCCCTAAGACTTTCTTCTTTGAGCTAATTTTTTTTCTCTTTCCCCTAAATATCTCCATTCTCCTGAAATTATATGTAAATGATTATATCTGTATGCACACATATGTATTATATACACTGTGTACATATAAATGTATTATATTCATATATAGAGAGGCAGAGAGAGATGGGGAGAGGACATGTGAATAATTTTTTGAGGGGCTCCTTTTCTCTGTTATTGTGTAGTTCCTGACAGAATAGTATGCTTCCCAAGATTCAACTGCATTTGCAATGATATCTTTACATTGTAAAATAATTGAACTGCAGTTAGTGGCTCTTGTTCTGTCTTCCTTTGTAATAATACCTGTGGCTGTACCACATCTGGCTAAAATGTATGCTGCTGGCTGGTGACTGAGTGTTTTTTGCTGTATGAAGATGGAGTTTGCCAAGGACACATCTATACCAGTTGATCAAATAAAAAGAATACTTAAACAAATGACCTAACTCTGGGAGTTGAAAAATGGGTTAGATACTTTCACCAATATTGTAAACATTTATTAATGAGATGACTGGAGGTTGTTAATTAACATTAATTTTAAGAACTCAATTCAGGGTTTTTTTTCCCCCTGAAACCTCCATACCAAACCGGGTAATTATTACATAAAACTTCTTTTAATGGTTGCATACTTTATTAAATTTGATCTAAGAAGTGTCCTGCCATTGGGTAGCAGAGAAATATGATCTGGGTGATCTCAGTTCTTCCAAATTTATTGAGATTTGCCTTTTACCCAGCATATTGTTTATATACATGAATATTCCATTTACATTTGAAAAAAGGTAAGTTCTCTTTTTGAGTGGAGTTTTTTCTAAATATCAGTTCAGTTACACTAGAAACAAATATACAAATTTGCATATTCTTATGGTTTTCTGTATAGTTTTTTTCTGATGATCATCAATGTTTGTGGGTTAGTTTATTTTCCTTTTAGTTCTGTCCACTTTGGCTTCATGTATTTGAAGCTCTGTAATTGGGTGCATGAAGTTTAGCACCTGCCTTATTTTAGATTAAGAGTAAGTTTCACATCCCATTTTATCTCTACTATTGGCTTATTTGTTATATATCTTTGCTCTATTTTTGAGTAATGGTTTTCTAGGGTATACAATACACATCCTTATTTATAGTCTACCTTCAAATAATACACCATTTCAAGTATAATGTAAGAACCCTACAAATAATATACTTCCATTTCTCCTCTCCTGTTCTTTGTGTGACTTTACATACATTTAATTTCTACATATATTGTAAACTCCACAATGGATTGTTCTTATTTTTCTTTAATCCAGGGGTCAGCAAATTTTTTTTTCCTAAGAGGCTAGATAGTAAATATTTTAGGCTACACAGACCCATAATGTCCATATCAAAACTATTGAACTCTGCTTTTGTGCTATAGATAATACATAAAGAAATGAGTGTGGCTGTGTTCCAATAAAATTTCTTTACAAAAAGAATTAGGAGCTTATTTTTAGCCTATGGCCATAGTTTATTGACCCCCTGCTTTAAACAATCATTCTCTCTTATTGGTACTAAAATAAAGAGAAAAAAACATATTTACCATTTTTGGCTCTATTTCTTTGAGTAGATTTGAGTTTCTATCTGATATAATTATCTTTCTGCCGGAAGAATTCCCTTTCATATTTTTAACAATGCAGTTCTCCTGAAAATGAACAATGCCCCTCTCCCCAATACAAACCAATGCAAACATAAATTTCCCAGCATTTATATATTGAAAAGACTTTATTTCATTTTCATTTTAAAAAATGAAAATAAAAGACACTATCAGGAGGTATAGATATTTTTGCATAGCAAAAGTTTCTTTTTTTCTTTCACTGTTTCACAGATTCCTTTGCTTTCTGGCTTGCATTGTTTCTGACAAAAAAGACTGAAAATTCTCCTCTTTGTTTCCCTACACGTAACACACCTTCCCTCCTCACCCACTCCCCATCCCTGCCGGGTTTTAAGATTTCCTCTTCATCACTGGTTTCCAGAAGTTTGGTTATGATGTTCTTTAATGTATTTTATCTTGTTTGGTTTATTGTGCTTCTTGGATTTGTGAGTTTTATAATTTTATCACATTGAGAAAATTGTCAGCCACTTTTTTTTTCCTGCCTCTCCCCTCTCGGTTTTCTTCTAGAATTCTAGTAGACTGAATAATGGCACCCCTAAAGATGTCCGTGCCCTTGTCCCTAGAACCTGGCATATGTTACCTTACATGGTAAAAGGTAACATTTTACCTCGTATTTGCAGGTTGAGGACTTTAAAATGAGAAAATGACCGTGGATTATCCAGATAGGTCCAGCAATGATAAGGATTCCTGTAGGAGGGAGAAACGAGGGTCAGAGTGAGAAGGTGTTGTGATAACTAAGTACAAGTTACAGTGACATGCTTTGAAAATAGAAGGCTGGGCACAAACTAAATAATCCAGGGGGCCTCCAAAAACTGGAAAAGGCAAGGAAATGGATTCTTCTCTAGGGTCTCCTGTAGGAATACAGCTGTACCTATACCTTAATTTTAGCCTATAAAACTTATTTATGACTTCTGACCTCTAGAGCTCTAAGAAGGTAAATTGGTGGGGTTTTTTAAGCCATTAAGTATAATTTTTTGCAGTAGTGATAGTAAACCAATATAGACTCCAATTATATGTGTATTAGACGGATGTTGTCTCATAGACCACTGAGGCTCCATTCAATTTTTTTAAGTCTTTTTTACTTTATGTTAGATGGCTTCTATAGCTGTGTTTTGAAGTTCACTTTTCTTATGCTGTGCCCAACCTTCTTTTAAACTTCTCTTTTTTTGTTGTTAATATTTTTAACAAAGTTTAAAAAAGTTTTTCTTTTTTGTTAAATTATATGTATGGTAATTTTTATCTCTAAAATTTCCATTTGGTTTGTTTTTACATCTGTTTCTGTGAGTCTGGTATTCATGTTTTCCTTGAAATCTTTGAGCTTACTTATAAAAGATCTTTTAAAACTCTTGTCTTTCAGTATCATCATCTTTAGTTCTACTACTTCTATTGAAAGATTCTTCTTCTAGTTGTGTGTTATAGTCTCTTGCTTCATTTATGTCTCATCATTTTTGAATAGACAATAGACATTGTGAATATGAAGTTTTTGAGAGTCTGGATTTTGTTGTTGTTTACCCTTAAAAATGCTGAGCTTTGTTTTGACAGGCAATTAAGTAACTTTTGAATTAATTCAATCCTTCCCATGCTTGTTTTCAGTATTTGTTAGGGCTCTACTGCGCTTTATGGTTGTGTTGCTTTAGTCTTACTACTGAAGTTAACTCTTCTAGGATCTCTGCTGAATGTTCCATGTATTCATCAAAGTCACTACTTTCCTGCTTGACTATCCTCCAGCCCTGGCTACCCTCTTGGAATTGTTCAAGTTAAATTTTCCTGAGAATTCTTTGCCCAGCTTCAGGGAATTTCACCCTATTCATGTGGGTCTTAGTATTTAGAAACAGGCTCAAAAATACCCTATACATTGATTTCTGGAAATCTTTCTAAGTATAGTTCCTTCATCCCTAGTATTTTGCCCCAAAAAACCAAGGTGCTTCCATCTCCCCAAATCTGACCTCTAGCCTCATTTCAGTCTCTATCTTCTCTTATCTTGTAGCTCTGTCTGGGCTCTCCCTTACTGGGCACAATGTGTGACGTGCCTCCATGCAAAAAAAGCTGGTGGACTGTGGGGCTCATCCAATTTGTTTTACTTTCTTTCTTAACATCCCAGTCTTGCATTGCTAGTTGTTCAGTGTATAAATTAACTCTTTCATACATATTGTCCAGTCTTCTAGTTGTTCCTATTGGGAAGACAAGTTCAGTTCCAATTACTCTAAATGGCAAGGTAGATATCTCTGTATTCTACCTAATGACTTTTATATCAGGTATTTCCCAAAAGGATTCAAATTAACCAAGATTAATCTGCAAACTGTATCATAAATAGTTAATTTCTTAATGTTTCTCTTTTCTAAGTCAATGTAAATTGTTTAAGAATGTCTATATCTGTATAATAAGATTAGAAGTTTTTGTTGTGGTAAAGAATTTCAATTTTTGGCTCAAGAGTTTTCACCAAATCCACATATAAATTTGCATCTCAAACACTGGCAAATAAAAAATGAAAATATATCATCTTTTATGCTGGTTTCAACAAGGGCTCATCCTTGGTGCAAAGAGAGTATCCTTAAAGGAGGAGGAAGAATAAGTATTTCAACAATGTTATGCTAATACATAGCCACTAAATGAAATTATAAATTTATTTTAAAATATGTGATTTTTTTCCAATGGCAGGTTAATTCTTCCCTACCCTCTTCTACCCTTCTTGTTAAGAAATAGTTTAAACGTAACATTCACATCCCACGGGTCCTTGCAAATAAGTTTCCTTTGAGACCCATATTGGCTGTGTATGAGTGTCACATATTTTTCTATTTGCTAAATGCTTTGTTGGTTAATCTGGGTCCTAATTTTCTTCATGACCTGTAAAATTATCTTTTCCAACTTCTTGGCAGCAGCAGCTTGCAGACTCTTGGTGGTATTTCATGTGGCCTACCCCTTGCCTTGGCTAAACTCAGCTCATATGTCCATCATCAGAAGTATACAAAATGTGGTCTAACCATGAAAGAGACTTCCAAAACAAAATCATAATAGAGATGCTTTAGTTTAGAATGCCAAAATATCTGTGCCATCTGTGAATACAGAATTTGCCAAGGGAAAATAGGTGGGAAATCTATGGTCTTCCTTTTGAACTTCCATATTAAAGTGAACCCAAATATTGAAATTACTTAACCACAAAATACATTTTAACAAATAATGTTAATCATAGTTATGTTGGCTTTCCATATACTATTTTCTTCTGTGATTATGGCATAAACACATTTGTGGTTTCACTTTCTACAAAGTAACAAAAAGAGATTCTTAGAACATCTTCTGAGCAAGGAATAATAGTAATAGCTCAGTATGATGATCATTTACTGTGCAAGTCCTTTATATAGTATCTTATTTAATGGTGAGAATATTAGGGGCTTAACAATATAATTAATAGCTTGTTCCCATTAGCAATGTGAATTATCAGAAATTAAAATCCTTTTAAAAACTGAAGGGTGATACAAATGAGGAACCTCCTAGTCTACTATCTTGCTAATATCACTTCCCCGTATCCATTTCATTATATGACTATGTAGCTGCAAAGTAGTTTAGGAAATAGAATACTAAACATTCCCTTACAGTTAAATGGTCAAGAAACATAATTCTGGCCAAAGAAATGTATGCGGCAATTTTTTTTAGTCACAGCAGTTCTTGGACTCTGAGAGCCACTCTCAGAGTTGCCTTTCAGAAAGGAAACCCTTCTTTTTAAAGATCCTATAGTAAAACTAAAAGTCTCTCAGGCACACAAATGAAGAAAGTCTCCAGTGATTTTTCTGGCCACCTGTCACAGTGGGTGGGATTTCACTGATACAGAAGTTTCGTTTTTCTCCCAGCACCAAGAGTTCCAGATTAGTCAAATATTAGACTTCTGTTTTTATTATTTGACTATTAGCTGAACAGAAAAGTATTCTTTTGAGAAAAACACATTATTAAATTATTAATTTTTTTCCCTGGAATCTGGATGGTAGGACATTCGGAATCTAGCAAGAGTAGAAAGTTCTTGTCACCCCTAGAGTTGAAGGGAAGGGAAATAAAAAGAGTTAACAGAGCCAGGAGGGAAGTTAAACTGTGGAGGAAGGCCTGAGAGGCAGGTGTAGAGGATACAACTCTCTTCGAAGTGCATGATGAGGTGAAAGGAGGAAAAGAAATGACAGGTGAGTGCCTCCCATTAATCAAACCCATTTGGAAGCCCAAGAGCAAGGGAGTCCAGATGGTAAGATCTGCAACCCAGCTGACACAGACTTGAGCAGGGGAGTGTAGAGAATGGATCTTAGGGGAGAGAGACATCGAGGATAACCATCACATGGGGAAAAATCTTTTAAGGAAAAGGGCACTTCTGAATCCACCACAAATATTGATATCCAACAAAGACCTATGTCTCCCAACACAGGATGATGGAGATCTTGATACTTTTGTATGTGGACTGTTTAGGACCGAGGCTCTAATTCCTTTGTGTACTTTTCAGTGTTGAATATGTGGGTGGTGGACATGGGTGTGCAATGGGCAGGCAGAAAATGGGGCTGGTCAAAAAAGTTAGTCTAACTTTCAAAACTCTTATGATAGATTGAAGAAGTTATTTGCTATTTTGGTGAGGTGGTATTGATGTCCCCTCCTCCTTCAATCTGAGCTGAATTTAACAGCTTACTGGACCAATAAAACATTGCAGAAGTTCTGTTTGGGTTTCTGAGACTCAGACATAAGAAGCCTTGAAGATTTCATCTGGGTCTCTTGGAATATTTGTTCTTGGGACACTTTCTCTCCAAAAGCAACTGGCGTACTTGAGGAGATTAAGCCACTTGTGCAGACCCATGGGTAGGTACTCTAGTCAAACTCCCCAGCTGTCAATGCCAGCCCGCACCGACTCTCAGCCACGAGGGTCAGCCTTAGACATCTAACCAGGAGAGACTTCAGGAGACTGACAGCATGTGCCATCTCACCACAGTTGCCCGGAAAGCTTCACATAACAGTTTCCAGCTGAGCCCAGTCAACACACAGAATCCTAAACGATAATAATGAATTGTAGTTTTAAAATATCTACTGTGTTTTGGTGTGTGGTTTGTTACCCAGCAACAGGTAATTGGGAAAAAAAGCCTCAAGGAAATAGTTTCGTAAGTTTAAGAAAGTGTGGGGAAAATAACCAGTGATCATTTCTACTATCGCTGACTTGGAGAAATAACTTCAGGATTCAGTTTCAAGTTAATATGTTAGCCAAAATATTTAGAAAAAAAATTCAACAGTAAGTTTATGGGTCCTCTAAAACAGAGTTATTCTTATTTTCAGGTTATTTTTTGCTAGGCTGTTTTTCTTACGAACTTGCTCATGAGATTTTTAGACAAATGCCTATCTTCTCCTGTTCTTCACCCTCTGAAGATGGACTCCATGGCGTTTAAGCATAATATGCCCTGTATAGCAAGAAACAGTCTAAAGCCTGGCAATTTGAACATGTTTACCTTGCATTCCTATTAGAAACTAATACTCCATGCCTCTCAAACCTCAGTGACCACACTAAGCACCTGGGCATCCTGTGGAAATGCAGGTTCTTATTTGTAGGTCTGGGGTTGTTTCTGAGAGTCTATCTTTCTAATATTTCCAGTTGATATTGATGTTTCTGGTCTACTTTGAGGAGCATGGGCTTAGTGGACCCTAAAACTGAAGAGAAGTAAACATTTAATTTTAAGTGAGAAGAGTTTTACTGTTGGAGAGAAAGCAGCTCACCAACAGGTAAATGATTATCATGAGTCCGATTTTATTACATTAAACTGGCCCTTACCACCAATCACTATAGCACTGTAGGTTTATATGCTCACAGGACTTGGCAGAGTCCTTAAATGTATCAATAAAACAGATCAGAAGCTGAGTCAGTTTGCTGTTAGAGACAGGAAATTAATGTTAAATTCAGAACATAGATCTATTATATTTTGACTATCTTCCTGCCTAGCATGCTTATACTCTTACATACCCTCTGTTCTTCTGCAGAGAGGTGTAAAAGACAGCATGAGATTCAATTAATGTTTATAAATTGTCCAGATGATTTGTAGAAAAGTAAAGGATTCTTTATTAGGCACAAGATACTGAGTATGGCTGACATGGTTTATGATTACAATTCAATCTTGAGGGACTGCTATCATTGATAGTCTATTTAAAATATGAAGTAACCAGAAGAAAAATGTGAATTAAACATACTGCTGTGGAATTTCATCCCAGATTGTCTTGTTTGGAATCTCTGTATATCCCTTTCCACTGCTTTGTTATAACCAAATATCCATTTGTTTTTCATCTATCAAAATGGCAAATAGATATATTTAAATTATGGTGAAGAAATTACAAGGAACTGGGCATTCTCCAATATGGCCAATGGAAGTTCATATTGGTTCAATATTTTTTGAGAAGCATTGCAACCTGTAGGAAAAAATTTTAAATATTTCTTAGTTATTTATTTCTAAGATTCTAAGGAAACTATGGTTATGGAGGCCCACTGTCTACTGAGTATGAGCCAGAGGATGAGGAAAGCCAGTATTGTAATTCAGTGTCAATCCAAAGGGCGGAGAGTCAGGGCCAATGACTATGTTCGAGTCCCAAAGACCCAAGAACCAAGAGCGCAGATGTCTAAGGGTAGGACAAGACAAATGTCTCAGCTCAAGTGTAGGGGAGAATTTCCCTTTGTGTTCTTTTCAGGCCCTCAAATAAATTGGATGATGCCCACCTCACTGGTGAGAATGATCCTCTTTACTCAGTCTACTTATTCCAAAGCAAATCTCTTCTGCGGGACCCTCACAACACACCCAGAAGTAATGTTTTACCAGCTGTCTGAGTGGGCGTCCCTTAGCTCCATCAAGTTGACACAGCATATGAAGTTTTTGCCACCAATATACTAAAATTTGTATATAAACTTTATAGAAAAATATCGTAAGTATATTCAGTATGCCCAGATATTTACAGAGATGGAATTTAAAGTGTGTGACTATTGTATTTCCTTCTTTGTCCTTTGTGTATGGTCTTAATCATTTTAAGTGAGTAGACTTTTTTAGGCAATCATATATGAAATATTTTAAAGCAGTTTTGAAACACTATTTTAACAGTAAAACATTTCTTCCATTTAATTCTCTAGTTTTTCTCTTTTCTTCCGTAGCAAATTTGCTCTGAAAGGAAAACCCAGTGTTCATAATGCCCTCTTAATTATCTCGAATAACTTCTTCCCAGATTTTGAGAATTTGATTATCCCAGCTCTTTACCTCACTTTAATTTTTTAGTTGTTTTAGCTAGTTTAGTTAGTTCTTTAGTTTTCTAAATTTGTATTATTCTTGTGTCCAGCTATCCCTCATTTAACAAAAAGTTATTTGAGCACCTACTGTGCGTCAGGTACCATTCTTGATTCTAAATCTGTTGTCACCATTTTGTTTTCTTTATTTTCCAAATGACTAATTTGTCTATCCATTTGTTCAACAAATGTTCAACACCTGCTGTGTGCCAGGCACTCCTCTAGGCCCTAGGGACACAGAAATGGGGGAACCAATGGAAAAAGCCTGTTCTCATGGAGCTCACCTCCAAATGGGTGGAGAAGACAATAAAATAAATACATGGCAGGTCAATGAAATGGAGTTGGGGAGAGGACTTGGTAGAGTTGGGGGAGGGGTAAAATTATATAACGCCTTTCTGACAAAGTGATTTAACAAAGACCTGAGGACTTGCAGGGGAAAAGGGATAGGGTAAAGGAAGAAGTCTTCAGATGCTCATGTTTTTAAGCTTTTTAAAATAATTCCTCTCAACACCAAAAGTAACAAATTTGCCAAATGAGTAGACTTTCATATTTATTATTTGAGTATTGGCTGACCAAAAAAGGATTATTTAAAAAAAGAAATCTTTAAGAAAACCCCACAACTCTCAATTCTGGTATTTTGAAGAAGACATATTTCATCATAAAGGAATCCAGAGACCTAAATTAATAGAAAGCACGCGTCTCAGACAGATATCCTTTCCCAGAGGCAACAACTGTGATCTTGACAGAACTTTAAACTCTTTGAGAGCCATAATCAGGCAGAAAGGCACTAGATTAAATGTTGGATGAATTAAGTCATTGAAAATAGGTGAAAAAAAAATTGAAAAAATAAGAGGCTCTTCATAAAGCCTCTCCTGAAATTTATGACCAAGAGATGGTAACTCATCTTTACAGCATCTCTCTTTAATAGATTATTTAGAAGAAATTGCCTTCAGTTGCTGAAAGTCCAGATGGGCTTCTGTTAAAATCCCCTACTGTGTATTCACTGCTGTAGATGGTTTCCTGTCAGAATGCTCTGTAAATTAGCAGCTGGATGTTCTAAGACTGGGTTAAGTGGCCTGTTTCAGACAGGGAGGAATTTATAGAATGAAATACAAATGCTTAAGTAATCATGAAAGTATTCCTTTTTCTGAAGCTGATTTTACATTAACACTTGGCCTGTCATCTAGCACATGATGTCTTCCCTTGTAATCAGGAGGAAATGGGTTCTTTATCTCACAAAAGCCTGGGGGAAGTTTGTAATCTTTTTCACCAAAAGAATCTTGTAATGGGATGGGGAAGGAGGTTAAGAAAACAATAGATGTGTAAGTGTTATTGGCGGGAATACATCTGTAAGCCATTCCCTGCTGAAATGTTGGAAAGATTGCAATATAAATACTGCTCCATCACATGTTTTCCTTCTGTCTAGCTCTCCTGTTGTCAGGAGTCTCGTGAGATGAAATGCACACCCCGAAACAGCATCCCCGATGAACCACAGTGGGAGGATATTACACTATCCTGTGGCCCTGCTTGCTCTCTTTTAGCCACTGGTATTTTCTTCTGCAGGTGCCAGGTTTGGTTCAGAGACAAAGCTCAAAGTTAAAACCAAATCAATTGCATACACAGGTGGTTAGACTAGAATGTGTTTGAATTAGAAAACCAGAAAAATGCTTTACATTAGAATGCTTCCAAAAAGCAGTAGGAAAGGTCTTCAGGGATGCCAACATAAACAGTCATGGGCTGCTCTGAGTGACAAGTGACCCTTCCTCTGTTCCTCCCTTGTACACATTTACTTTGCTGTTTTTCAGTTTCAGCATAAAGAGGGGGAAAAAATGGAGTAATTTGAGTACAAAAGAGGGTTAGTTATACTGCCTAGGCATGAAAATCAAAACTGGAAATGATTAGTTCCATGTTCAAAAAATATATATATATATGTATAAATACATATGGAGTTATGATATGTATACATATATATACACATTTATGATGTGCATGTGTGTGTGTGTCTGTATAAACAGTGACAAGGTCCCATGCTTGGTGCCTCTATAGGATAGTCAAGTTCGTCAAACACTGAGTTGGTGGTGACTGGGAGTGGTGTAGCCGGTGGCATACTCTGAGCCCAGGTTTTACCAAACTCCATCAGCCGCTACAAATTGGTAGCTTTGTGGGACCGTGAAGCTGGTGTTGATAGGTCTTTTAAAGAAGAAACCTGATATCTGATTCTATGCGTTGTGTGTATGCGTAATTTTCTGTGATTTTTGTTGTTTAGTTTGACTTTCAGACAGCGAGATTGAGATCTTACATCTATGAGTATATTAAAAGCTCTTTATGTCTTCCTCACAAGCCTGTGATTGATTAAGAGTTGAACCAACTGGCTAATAGTTGCAGAGAGCATGCTATGGGCTAGGTTTTCTGTTTCTTTGTAAAACTTTAGTTATCTTTCTAAAGAAAGGGAATATTTATTTCAATAGGACTAATATTTATATTAGCATTTATAATTAATTATACGTTTAAAAAACTATAGTTAAAAAATGTGTTTTTTCTTGAAATCTTCGTATCCTAGACCTCAGGATTTTTCTATTGAAGTTGCAATGAAATTGTAATGGATCTCACTATGGTAATTCAGGGTGGATATTTATCATTTTTTTGTGCTAATCTTGAAGATGATAGTAAGTATGCTGAATATTCAAAAGGACATGTTACATGAGCTACTAAAGATTTACTGGATGAGGATGATCTTGACTTCCCAGAGCAGAGACATCTTAGTTCAGAAGAGGCCACTAATCAGCTTGTGAATAGAATTGAGCACTGGAAAGACCCCCAGATAAAGGTCTCAGAATATGGCTGATCAAACACTGGGGCTGTGTTCTGGGGGCTGGGATATATTAATGGAGTTAAAAGGAGAACCATCTAGAGTTGTAGATTATGAGGACCTAAATTCCATTTCTAGTTCGGTCATTAATTCATTGGATTGGCATAATCACTCTTAATTTTAAGTAAAAGAAAGTCTGCATCACACTTTTTAGAACATCTTTAGTGCCCTGACACATTTACTTAGATCATTATCAAATTAGATATAAAAGGGATGTCATTTTGATTGAGGAATAGCCCTGGGGATTAATTACATAAGGAATTGGGCTACTTTTCTCTAACAGCATGTTTAACTGCAACATCTAACAACAGTGTAAACATTTTATTTTAACTTGAACCAGGCATTAAGCATTAACATGGATAGAATTTTTTAGTCTCTGTACAGCCTCGTGAACAAGAATCAAGGCAGCCCCTTTGTTGATTTCTCTGCCTTTACACAATGTTCCTTCTCTGTCTTACAGCACCTGAAAGTATCTTGGCAATTCTTTATTTTGTGGAATGTTTTCTGACATCCATTTAGAGGTCACCAAGAATATGTATGCAAATGGAAGAAATAATCAGCACATATGGAGAGTGGAAAGGATAACTGGCAGAAATTTAAGACTATTTTCCATTTGGAAAGATCAACTTCTGCCATTAAATAGATTTGGTCACATACTTCCGGTTGGTTCCTGCTGACTTGTCTTTGTTTATGTTCAAGAAAATATGGGAAGAGTTTCTAAATTAGCTGGAAGACCAGTGGACATAGGCCTCAGATTTCTATTATCTATAAATATTTATCAAGCACATGTCATATGTGAGGCTCTGGAAAATGCAGCTATGGTGTGAGACAAAAGCATTGCCCTTGAATCTCTGAAAGTAGATGGGGAGGTGGAAGTCACATGCGCCAAGTTCAGTAGTAAGAAGATGGCTGCAAGTACCTCGGCAGCAGTAAAGTTAGAGACTTCACACGAGGCCAGATGTGCTTCTTGGTGGAGATAAAGGCCTTTGGAGATGACTGGGGAGCTGAATGAAGTGGAGGACTGAGGCAAAGTTGACATAATGAGCAGTAGTTCTCAGACTACAGAGCTGCCTGGTGGTACCTTCTGGGTAGACACCGTATCGCCTCAGCTCCAGCCACAGGTGCTCTTTCTCCCTCCCCTGGGGTCACTTCTACACTATGGGAATCACTGAGATCCTTTGCCACTGTAAGGACAATCCCCCTCTTCATAAATATATCTGTCTGTGCAGAATCTTGCTGATATGAATATCAAAGAAATACTTCAAAAGGAATAGGAATCGCAAAAGGAGTGTCACATGAAGCCTATTTCCTTTGTGGGTAAGGAATGTGTGTGTGAATGAAAGAACCAGGGAGGGAGAGTATAATTTTGCAGTTTTGGAACCAATGCTTGACATCATTTGTCTCACTGGAACTCATTTTAACTGTAGACATGTAAATTTCAGATCTTTCCTAGAGGAGATTATCTAGTGCAAATAAGACATTCTGGGTTGAAGTACGTTCCCTTATTTATTAGGTGTTGGACCTTTGGCAAGATACTTAATTTCTCTAGGATTCATGTCAAAGAATAACTCAGAAAATTTTAATTAATTGTCTGCATGCAAATGTATTCATAAGAGAAATGGCTAATTGATGGTTGTCAATGAAAAAGGGAAAATAAAGGATGGTAAGAGAAAGAAGAGAGAGAGGAAAGAAAAAATTGCAGAGTCTGGTATCAGTAAATTTCGCCCTAACATTTTTGTTATTATCAGTATAGCGATTGTTTGGCAGCCAGCAAAGAGGCCAGTGTGGTCCTGGTGGTATCCTTGAGCAGGCTCTGTCCAAGGTTGTTGAAAGCCACCATTTCAGTTGTGTATTTATTCTCAGTACTCATGCCACATCAAAACCATCCTTGAGACTTAAGCTGTGAAGGTACTACATGATGGACCATTTTGGCCATCCTTCTGTTAGTACTTCTACCTTAGTGAGCAAAGACCTGCACCACGTATTGCATCATGATTCCCTGTTCAATTTCCCTAGCCGTCCAGTGAAGACAATAATAATACCATGTCTTTGGGTTTTTATGAGGACTAAGTGAGATACTGCATGCAAAGCTCTGAAAATGATACTTAGCTCAAAATAAGCCATCAGTAAATGCTATTCATCATCACCGTCATTGTTACCATTATTCCTACTGAAGGACTCTGATTTATAGAGCATAGAGGAATTATTTCAATTTTAAAAACCCTAGAAAAACAAACCCTAGAAAACATTCTGCTATAGTGCCCACATCTTGGCTAAGAAAACTGAAGCAGTTGCTGTAGCATCTTTTTCATGAAACCCTAAACAATTTCTGGCTTTGTCAGAACCTCTCTTGGAAAAGTCATTATTCTTGTCCTGGAAGAGTCAATGAAATTCCATTTCACTTTTCCAAATTTACGTTATTTCTCTTCTTTTCCTTTCTTTTCTCTCCTTTCCCTTCCCTTCCCTCCCCTCCTCCTCTCTGTCTTCATCCTTCCTTGACTTTCTCCCTCCCTTTCTCCTGCACTACCACCTATTTCTTTCTTTCTTTCAACTTGATTTTGAAGGTGACTATTAAAAAAGGATTCCTCTAGGACACCACTATTTATAATGAAAAGTATGGCAGATGCCTTTCTTTCCTTAGGCACAGCTTAAGGTTTCATTTACATTGCTGATTTACCCTGGGACTGTGCTTCTCATTTCTTCTGGAGAAAAGCCATACAAAGGAGCTTTTGTTTGATCTTCAGTGCTGCTTCTCTGACAGTTCTCTAACAAAGCAGAGGGAAAGTGTTCTCACTGGTTCTCTCTCTCAGTATTGTGTCTCAGGATAGAGAGCAGTGATTCAGTTCCAGAGGCGTGTAGATCAAAGCCAGAGGTGCATGTAAGACTGCATGGTTAACATGCATTGAGCCCTGCTTGTTATCAGGCAAAACACAAGGGTTACATGTGCATTAACTTGTTTAAAACTTGCATCAGCCCCATTTTACAGATCAGAAACTTTATACCTAGAGAGTTTAAATATCTTTCTAAGAAGCAAATCTATAAGTTTGTGTTTCTATGCTCTTTGATACATCACCTCTTGTAATTGCTTTTATTTTTGAAGGTACCAATGTAGTCATCAGTTGAGGAAACATTTCAAGTATGATTTAGTTGGAGAACAACATGGTCTGAACATATTTTCATTAGCTACCAATTCCATGTATTTGGAGATCTCAAGCCTCTTGTTGAAAGCTTCTAAGATAGTGAATAAAGCTAAGGAGATGAACTGATTTCTTAGGTGGAGGATTTGATCACTGGTCACTTCTTTTTCTTCTTTGTCTTCAGTAAGGATGCAGTAAAAGCTTATTCACTAAGTCATTTCTACAATGATCTCACCAGGTATGAAAAATATTCTTTCACAAACATTTAATTGTTTCTGGAATTTTTGAGCTCATTCTGGCTCTTAAAGTTAGCATTTCATTCACTTCTTCTTGGCCTATTATTGTCTTTAAAAAAATGATGCTATGGTGAGGGCACCAGTCTATCATAAAGATAATAACCTGTGTTGCCTTTGTTTTGTTGTTTCTAATTTTTTATTAGGATCAGCGTGGCTCAGTTTGCCTATGTGTTGACTGGACATAGTGTTTTACTTACTCTGTTGACTTCATAGGTGACTGTGAATATTCAGTATTCTAGCCTGTGTGCTTTGGGGCAAAGTGTAAACAGTTTCCAGTACCGTGATTTTCCTTCACTGGAAGTCCCTCTGTGGGTCTTTGGCAGTTGTGCCTATCTGAGGCCATGCTTTCTGGTTGGGACCAACAGAGACAGTGAGATTCACTTCCACCGAAGAGTATATTTATTCCATCCAAAGTTGCCCGAAGAGGCTCCACCTCAGACCCAAATTGGAAACAAATGAGTAAGATTTATGAAAACGCTAGCTTGACTGTTCTATGAAAACTAACAGGGCTATAGTTGGAACAACAGCTGCAAGCAGGAAAAGATCTTTTTTTTATCACAATTGTCAATAATGTTTTGATTTAAGAACATGGTCCACATAAATCTGGGCATTACAAGTTTAGGAGTAAGTTGACATTACTTACAGACGCACCTTACATTGCTCTCCTGTATGCTGAATGCAAGTGCTAGATCTTCATTAATCCAGATGAGCTTAACAAACGACTGATGTCTGACCTGAATTTTTGCCCTTTGATGATTGAAGGCAGACACGTCGATGTGTGTTGTTGCATAAACCACACAGGTATATGACCCTATAAATCCCAAGCAATAAAATATACTGCAAAAGAAATAGATCATGGAGTAAAGACAAGTTACAAATACATTTTTTTCGTGATTTCTACATCATGTGGCCCTGCCTAATGTTGTATGTGTTTTAGATGTAACTGGCATCATGTTTGAAAATACAACAAACAGCCTCTTGTCTTGATATAATATTCTAAATCTAAAGCATCTGATGGTCAAAAATTTTAAAGGACATTTGTATGGATTGCATTACTGCAGTTGTGTCTCAAGAAATATAAATACTCTGAGGCAATGAGGGGGCATACATTAATTTTGTAGCTCTGCAGGTGGAATAAAGCAGCTCACTCTCAAATGGACCTCTCCCAGCTCCCCTGCTCTGGATCAGTCTACTAACCTCTCACGTTCCAGATGCAGGGAGAACTTTGTTACCAGGCTGTATGCCAACACCTGAAAGTTAAGCATACAGAAAAATAATACTGTCACCACTTCTACTCTGTCTCCATTGCCAAACATAAATGATGGAAGTCCAGCAATGTGTCAGGTGCAGTGCTCCGGCGCATACTACAGTGCCTGCCAGGTGTCATAGAAGGGAGCGCGTTGAGGTCAGCTGGACTAGCTGTGTGTTTCCCTGACACTTAACTCGGGTGACCATGTTTCCCCCCCATTCAGGGTGCTCTTCGTCTTCCTACTCCTTAGTCAGAAGTGGCGGCCATCATTTGTATTTCCAGGAGGCTTACAACCTGGACATGATACACACACAAATAGCTATGACACGGGGTTTTCATGATGTTATAAGACACACAAAGAACTAGGAAAGTCAGGGAAAACAAGACGGCTTCCCCTGTGGGTAAGGGATTAGATAAAGAAGATACTTATTGAGATGACAGTGTTTTTGCTAGAATGACATAGGTTATAAAAAAAAAATGAGACAGTGTCTGGCAGGTGAATGTGGATGGGAGGACATTCCAACCTGACCAGATTCAGAAAAGTTGGGAAGGAAAGATTAGATGTTGCGTGAAAACAGGAAGTTTTACAACAAAGCTGTCATTTGGAACATTGCTACTCAAAGCATGGTCCATGAACAGCAACATCAGAGTAATTCCAGTCTCAGTAAATCAGAATCTGCATTTTAACAAGATTCCCAGGCAATTCATATATACAGAAGTTTGATAAGCACTCAGGGTGCATAAAGAGTATCCTCAAAGATAATAGCAAACAAAATATAAAATACTAAATTAGAAAGGTCCTTGTGAATTGTCTGGTTTGACATTTGGTTGAGGAAACTAGTTGGAAAGTAGTTGATCCTGATGGACTTGAACCTTTTCTCCCAAACACCAATGTAGAGCTTTTTTCACTGCACCATATTGACAGGCTTTAATACCAGACTTAAGGTTTTAATGTGCTATATTAGGAAGTGGAGAGCAGTTGAAGGCTTCTGATTAGGTCAATGGAAGAAAAGTAACTGGAATTTAGGAAGATAAATCTACTGGTAAAGTATAGAATAGACTGAAGGAGAAATAACCTAAGCTACAAAGATATTTAAATAGTCTTATAAAGGGTCATAATGAGAGTGAAAGGTAAAAAAATGAGAAAAACTTGGAAGATGACATTCTCCACCTATTTCTTCTGTGTTAAATCTGACGGAGTTATTTGCCTCTTCCTGCCTTGACTCCCTCCTTGCCTCTATCCATCACATTAAAAAACATCATGTTATATCTCAAATACCAGTTCCACCGACCCAGTTTTCCCTCAAGAATACTTAATGGCTTCCTGTGGCCAGTGACAGTCAAGCCGCCTAACATCCTTTAGATGCAATCTGCTAACCACGGCCTCCATGACATCATCTCCACGTGGAACAGTTTTGCTCTTGTTCACTATTTATCTAATTCATACCATTCATTCACTCACCCAATAATCCATTTACATCACACATATTTAATTAATCCCATTTGCACTAGGCTCCCTGCTATGATGGCCCATATGATAGACCATCTTCATAGAATTTGGATTTAGCAGTTATGGAGTTGTTGCTGTGTGTTGGCTATACAGCAAGATGTGCAAGACCAGCGAGATGTGGTGCCTGACTTGACATAGATTCATATTCTTGTGAGGTGTCCTCAAGACAGAAATAATGGACCCAGTGATGTAATGATGCTGCATGTCTATCGTTTGTGGACTTTGCTTGCATATAAAGGTTTATCATGTTGATGAGGGTGTCTCTCTCTATATTCATACCAACAAGTCCTCTTCGAAGAAGGAAAATGTTAAGATATATTTAAAACCAATGTCAATATCCATTAACTTTGGTCCTTTGGGTAAAAGAAATGCAAGATAACTTCTGTAATCATGCCAAAAAAGCTAAAAATCATATATCCCATTGGAAAGTACTGGTAAAACTTTAATTGTTATTATTTTTGGGGTAAGAATATTCATAGAAGTAGTAGATCTCACTTCAGAAGAACCTCGTTCATATTGTTTATCTGAAGTGAGAGTCTTCAAGCTCTAGGTATCAAAGAACTATAATTAACCATGTACGTTAGAGTACAGCCCATGTCACATTCCACAATTTGCAGGGCAAATGAACCAGTTTCCTCATATTGACCAAAATATTAATGATGATTTCTAAAAATTTCTCTTAGACTGTTCTGTGTGCCCATGTTTTATCTTACCTTCACAGGCACTGAGGAAATTCTTGCTAATAAGCAGCAAAACATCTTGAAAACTGATGATGTGGCTTTGTGATAATTTTCCAAAGAACAAAACTCAATTCTCTAACTTGCTAGTCTATTTAGTTAAATAGGAGGAAATCCTCTGAAGATTTATACTTAGGTGGGAGAACTTATCTCTTTACAGATGTTGAAGTTGTAGAGCAAAGCATTCATTTCTTTTTTTAGTCCTGGAGGGATCGTGTTTGACTTTTGAAATTTGAGTGAGTAAGTGCAGTGTGGATGTCTTGTTAGGGGACATTCCTGCTCCTCTGGATTTAATATAAGTCCTTGCTGGTGGGAAAGAAAAACATTATTTTTGGATGTTTTAATTTAAGTAGAGCTGGTTATCTAGGCTGAGTGTCTCTTTAAAGTTCAAGAAGTTCCATATTATGCTTTGACCTTTTGGATAGAGAATAATGAAGAAC
This sequence comes from Manis javanica, assembly GCF_040802235.1. Lineage (NCBI taxonomy): Eukaryota > Metazoa > Chordata > Mammalia > Pholidota > Manidae > Manis > Manis javanica. Next base: position 33,028,205 of record NC_133160.1, on the reverse strand, counting down.
CAGTGTACATGAGACTACACCCAATTCTGCAAATTACTTTAGAGACAGAGAAGAATGACTCCAGGACATGACCTCTGGGACTGGATGCATGTGATAAGAAATGTCCCAGTGTGGAATCCTTCAGATGATGGTCAGAAGAACAGAAAGATACTGCTTGGCAGGATCAAGGTGATAGGTCGAAGATGAGAGTGATAAATATTTTTAGAACCATTCCCTCATGTTCTTGCATTGTTTTAATACCTTAAATTTACTGAAGGACATTTGTAGTCCATGACTTCATTCAATTTCCAAAGAGACTTGATTTCCTCTTTAAATTCTTTCCCTAAGTGAAGGCCTAATTCTCCCTGAAATTATTCTCTTTTTCTTCTTTTGAATATCTAAGTTTGAAATAGCATGGCTAGATGGGTAATTTTCATATCGAGGAAGTTTCAAATCATGGTTCTCAAAGAGCATGTTCCCAAGAGTAAACATTAGAGAAAAGATAAAATAATGAGAGAGATTTTCATTTTCTAAGTAAATCATATCTTTGCAAATGAGAGAAATAAGACATAGTACTTTAATGGCGATTCTGCCATAAATTGTTTTTTCTTTAAGAGGAATCATATTAACTTCTGTCAGTTCTTTTAAATACAAAATGAAAATATCACAACAGCAGACACAAAGAAAAAACCCTGAGAGTTCTACATTTCCTTCCTTCATTTTGGGAAAGAACAGCCAAACTAAGACATATATTTACTTCTTAACTGGTTCTACAGCTTGTGTCAGGACCTAAAGAAAAGCGTTGAGCGAGGTTTTCTTTGAAACAGTCACATAGTGATACAAATAAACCTCTTTAAGGAAACAAGGAAGATTCCCGGGAGGCAGTTTATGAGATGGACTGGAACCTCTGGGATGGGAAATGGTCCAAATACCTCATGTGCGAGGGGAAGTTTACTCTTAATATGTCCACAAATTCAGTGGCTTCCAAAAACCCATCTATGGACCTGTGTCTGTAGGAAGGTGTCCAATGGAGCATGTGAAATTAGGGAGAAAGAAAGATGAAGTGGTTTTTCAAAATAACACATTTATTCCAATTAAAGAACTCTCCTTTATTCCAGTAAATCATGTTTTATGGGTTAAATGGCCATAAATTTTTTAGAATTTCTTTTTTAGAAAATTTGGCAGGAATTTGGCCAAAATTAGCATAGTATACAAATATTTTCTCTTACTGATTATCATTTCCAGTCTCCTGTCCTGCCACCCACTACCTTATTTCTGCCCTCAGGGTATCCTTCTTATTTTACCTTCTGGTTCCCTAACACCATCTTCCTCCCCTTCGTAAATACTGCTCTCTTTCTTTTTGTTCTAAGAAAAATATGAGCATTAATAGTATTAATCATTAGTTGACTGGATCAATGATTTCAAACTAAATTCTTCAGGTATGACAGTTCATTAGTTAACATGTTTTCCCAAGGTTTATCTTGAAAAACAGTAACTTAACAGAAAGGTTCAAATGTGATAAAACACATCCCTATACCTTGCACCAAGATTCACTGAGTTTTAAACTTTTTTTATATGTAACTCTGTCTCAGAGTCCATTTCCATGTTAAGCATATGGTCAGTGGACTCTGATCATACATAAATTTTGATTATATTTTCAGTCATTAAAGTTCATGATAATACTTACTATTTCAATAGATTTGGGAATAAAACACCTTCCCCACCCTGCAACTCACATGAGTTCCAGGTACTCAGAGAGGAAGGACTGGAAAAATCTCACTGAAGTATTTTATACTAAAATGTGAATGAAGTCTATAAGCACCCAAGGCAGCATTTGTACTTAATAATATGAAGTTGTTAATCCACTCAACTCTGTAACAGGGCATATGGAGTAGGTTGCTAGATGATATATTTGAGGAGCAAACTTCTGGTGATGGTTGTGTCCTCCAGTCTAAAATTATGTTCTGTTGACCTTCCCTGCCATGGAATATGCATTTTAACTACACACTGATGGTCTCTGTATCCCTAACCTATCCTTGAAAGTGGCTCTGTAGTCTGCATTTGGCAAATCAAAGATGGGGCATGGACTCTGAAAATCAGGACTGACCCAGGAAATTACTTTGTGTGTGGTTCTTGTTTCTAAATGTTCAACTGACACAGTCATCTCTTTGGGATACATTATGGTTTGGAGAGATTGGTAAGTATTTGCAACCACAAATCACTAATCTAGGTAGGGGAGGGCCCCATATGTTTCATAAAGCAAGGCATACCCACATCCCATTCCCCCCACAAGCATTTTGATTAAATGTGAATCAGAGTTTAGGCTTCCTCTTTGACATGCTGATCTGAGCCTTCAGTACAGCTGCAGACTGCAGAAGAGGTTTCACTGAAGAGTGATTCCACATATCTGATGAACCACAGGATGTCAACAAGACACACCCATTGTCCCACATTTGGCAGTCTCTAAAACAAGAATGTAGCAGCGAGTTTGTAGCAAGCTGAAGCAGTCCTAACCGCAGTAATAGACTCTTCCCAACGGGTGCGGCCATGTGGATCACATGGAAAAAGAACAGGCCCCAGGATAAATCTGTATTAAAGAAAAGCAAAATAGGACTGAACTGTCACAAAGAATAGGAAGGAGCTAAGGACCCTTTCATCTTCACCGGGTTTGAGCGGGTGCTGACTGCACAACGTTGTTCCCATTTTGAACTTTTTCCTTGAATTGAGAATCTTAAGAGTGAGGGGAGGTGGTTTAAACTCATGTTGTTCATTCCACACATCAAAATCCAAGATAGGGTGAGGTTCCTAAGTTGTAGCTTGATGAGAAGGGCCCAAATAACTTTTCATTTGGACCCAGAATAAAGAAAAAGTCATTTCCCATAACTGTAATCCATTTTAATACACAAAGGGAATAGCAATGTAATCTTCTCTTCATCTGTGGGTGTGCTGTTTGTCTCCTTGGTACACACACACACACACACACACAGTCAACCACAGATGGATACTAAGAAGTAGGTGTAAGACAGTATGACAGGTATAGATAATGTGAATACACAGGTAAACATAATGTTATTCCACATCACATGCACAGGGTAAACGGAGTAATATACATGGCAATTGGGAAAACAGTCCTTGCTACAAAAGACTGTGTAATCTGAATGTAGATGGTGAGCAAAAAGATGTGTGAGTATTCATGGTTTTGGAGAGTTTTCTGAAACACAAAAGATTTGGATTCATTTTTGTTGTTGTCCTTGTTTGTATTCTGGGTCTAATTTATTGTGTTCTGGAAGTTAGAAATTGATTAACCCATGTGACTGTTGAGTGTGCCTGATGAAAAATCCAGGCTATCTCCTCCATGTCTGTTAGTGGTCTTATCATGCTCCTTCTTAACCAGCCTAAATTTGAAGGAATTCTTTGATTTTCCCTACCGTTATCTTCCCATTCAGTTCACCAGAGGGTTATACTTCTCTTCCAAATGTTCCAGTAGTCATTCCTCTTTCCAGTTAAATCGCCATCAACCAATTCATACACAACTTCAACCCTTGAGCATAGCCTTCTGCTGGGTTTCCCTTCCTCAGTTTCGCAACCTTCAAATCTTCTACTCAGGGTTCAGATCATAATAACGGTGTTTAAACCACTGACTTTGCAAATGTCAATCTTCTACTGAGAAATTACCAGTCACCTCATATTTGGTACAACACCTAGTTCCACCTTCTGGCCTGATTTTCAAAGCCCCTTATTTGCATTATTATGCAGGCTTTGTTTCCACTGCCTTCTAATGAACAGCATGCACACCATGGTTGGTCTATGTGTTTTCAGTGACTCCTGGACACAAAATGGCCATTGCTGCCTAACAACCCTCACACTACTTTTCTTGCTACAAAATGTCATCTCCCATTGCTTTCCTAAATTGTTGCTAATTTTTAGTCTCAGATAAAACTCAGTGCTCTGTGAAGCCTACTAGACTATACCAGCCTTCATTTATGTGTTTCTGTGGTAACCTTTTCACCAGTGATAATCTTAGTCAGACACATTACATGCATGCACACACACACACACACACACACACACACACACACTGCCTTCAAAACGTTCACTATGTTTCAGATGTATTTGTCTGACTAATTAGAGAAGATTCTTTGAAAGAAGGGATCATGCTATAAAAATAAGCTTCCCCCTATATGCCCCAAAACAACTAGCATCGTGCCATATATAGCATTCAGATTTTGGTTAGTGCTATGTTGGAATGGATTAAGATCGACCATAAACAGCGTATTTGTAAAAAAGAGTATCACATTAATCAAACATTGTCAAATTTAGTTTTTTTTCTGGACAAATAGATTTTTGATCTTTGTATGCATTAATACTTACAAAAAAAATAACATTTTTCACTATATTTTGGAGTTTGTTAAGAACTTTTCTATGCAGTAGTGTCCACATCAGATAAATTTTATCATTATTTCAAAGAGAAAACTGTTTCAGAAAACATGATTTGATCTGGATCATTCTCTAAACCTAACCCTTCCCTTAGTTTTTAATGCTATAGTTAACCCTTGAACAATTCAGGGTTTAGGGGGTGCCAAGGCCCATATGCTGTCAAAAGCCAATGTATAATTTTTGATTCTCCAAAAACTTAATTAATAATAGCTTACTGTTGACCAGAAGCCTTACCAATAATGTAAAGTCGATTAAAAAACATTTTGTATATGTATCATGTAGTGTAGTTTTTACAATAAAATAAGCTAGAGAAAAGAAAATGTTTTTTAAAATTGTCACACATCTCAAAAAAAATTTCCAATATATTTAATAAAAAAAAATCTTCATGAATGTGGACCCATACAGTTCAAACTCGTGTCCTACCCTCGCCCTAATCCCAGCCCTGGCTTCCTAAACCTAACTTAATGATGGTCCTAATCCTAGTTCTAAACACACCCCTAAACCTGAATCATAGTCCTCATTCTAATCCTAGCCCTAAACCTAACCCTCAGACTCACATGGCTAATATATAATTAAAAACAAGAAAGTCTATCACAGACCAAAGAGGGAGCTGGACTGTATCTGAGTGTGTATGTTCAGTACCAGACATTTTTGAAAAGCAACCATCAATCTTCAATAAATAACTGACTTCCAAAGACAGAAAGTCAAGTGGAAGAAATTTTTCTCATGAATATACATGTTTATAACTTTTCTCAATTGACTGTGGACTTATTGACAAACGAAATTCATTTCTTCCCCTCACATTTAGGAGTCTGAGGATTAGCTGCAACTCAGCTGGGTGAGAGAAATCTGGACTCATCAAGTCCTAATTACTGTTGAAATGATTAATGAAAAACTGATTAGAAACTTAAGGACATCATAACGGGTTAAATGATCACCTCTCAAAAGATATGTACTTGTCAAAATCTGAAACCTGTGAATGCTTCCTTATTTTGAGAAAGAGTCTTGGCAGGTATCATTAGCTTTAAGATCTGGGGATGAGGTCATCCTAAATCCACTGACCTGTGTCTTCACAGGAAACACAGAGGAAAGGTAGGCAGCAGAGAAGGAGGCACTGTGACCAGAGGCAGAGGCTGGCGTGGTGCAGCTCTAAGGAATGCCTGCAGCCACCAGGAGCTGGAAAAGGCGAGAAGCAGAATCTTCACTAGAGTCTCCAGGGGGAGCACAACTCTGCTAACACCTTGATTTGGGATATTTAGCCTCCAGAATTGCAAGTAAATAAATCTCTGCTGACTTTTGAGTCAGCAAGCTTGTGATAATTTGTTTTAGCAGCCGTAGGAAATTAATAAAAGTTGACCACATGCCATGATGTGGTCAGTTCTATAAAATCAAAGAAGTAAAGATTGTAAGTTTACTGGGTGAAAGTTCCAGTAATAAACCATTAAGCAAAAAAAAAGATTAATCAGAAAGGAGGTTGCTAAGGGTGAAGCTTTTGCCTTAATGAAACTGGATCAGTGTACAAGCTTTTTACATAAAGGATGATTTATAGCTTCTCCATCTTTACCACCTACTACAAACTATACACCCACTGTTGAGGCAAAAAACAAAGTGACAGGGTTGCTGTCCTTGAGGATCTCATTGACCAGAGGAGGAATAAATGTGTAAATAGAATAGTTCTAAAAGAATAAGTAGTATGGGCAAATGAGACAAGAACTGGGGCAAAATTCATCTGCTAAAGACATGGGGGCTGAAGATGAGGGGAGGGTATTGGAGAAAAAATCAAAGTAGAAGCGGGATGTCATGGAAGTTAATTTCTCAAAAGATGGCACTAGAAATATGTAGACTTTACTTCTAAATTTATCTCTTACATAATTTATTTAAATTTCTTAAAATGACTTGACTAATTGTGTATACATTTGTCTTAGTTGTCTCTCTTTTAGTGCCAATATTTCATATATTCTTTCTTGCCATTCACAGAAATTTAAAACAATATGGTTGATGCTTTCTTCTGTGAATGATTCATCATACTGAATCCTACGGAGTGGATTAAGTAAGGGTAGTCGCAGCTCTGATTCCATTTGAGCTGCAGAATAGAGCTTATAATAGAGCTACGACTTCCACAAGTGGTTTGGGGAACTTTAATGTCTGATAAGGAAATGCTACTGGCACAGTAATTTTCCTATAACATGGCTTCAATCATATTATGTTCCTTGAATACCTGGACTCGTGTTCAAGGACCTCCTATATGACTCCTGTCCAGTTTGGTCATGTGGCCTAACATGTCTTTACTTGGACCTTTTATTAAATGTGTTTATTTTTTAATCATTTCATTTCCTTTTTACATAGATTTCTTAAGTTGTCATGAAATCTTAAGCCTCACCTTTAAGGAAATAATTTTACCTCACTTTCAAGGAAAGAATTTTGAGTCAACTCAAAGCTTTCTTCTCCATCTCTCTCAGGCTCTCTTCCTTTAGCTTACCCTATGTTGGATACAGGACTAGGTTCCAGGAATATAGAAGCTGCTAATTTTGCCTCCCAACAATGACCCACTTGTCTCTAAAGTTAATGGACACTTTTTCTGTCCTCATCAGCAGCCCTTGTGTCTCCCCTAGAAGACTAGCAAACAGTCTCCTTGATGCAGGGGTAGTCTTTTTGTTCACTTCTTTGTTCCCCCTTCTGTGTGTCTGGCACATAGTAGGCATTCAGGAAATTTGAATGAATGAATGAATGGGTTAGCACTGAGGTTTTATTAAGGTATTAGTCATAGAGAAAATTATGGCTGTTTTTCTTGAGAAAAGAATGATTTACCAGAATCTTTAGCCTTATGGGGAGGATGGAGAAATCCCTGGGCAAAAGGTAGACTCAATATTGATTGTTTTCTCTTCTTCCTTTTAAGTAAGTGCCCTGGCATGGACCATATGTGGCAAATACAACTTGAGTCACTCAAAAAGAATTGAAATTGTTGAATTTTAGAAATCATGAGTGATGTGTCTTACTATTTCTTGGAAATAAGGACTAGGAATCAGAACATCATTGCTCATGTTAGACAATGAAAGAAACAAAGTTACATTTGCCTTTTAAAAGTAATATTACATGTGCCCACTTTTGAACAGAAAGTGGTAGCTTTAGGTTACTTGTTATTGATTGTCGAGTTTGTTATACACTCTTTGTTAACTAGAATCTTCCACAGATGAATATACCAAAGCAATGAAAGCAGACAGGCTCTGTGTGAAGTGGGAGTTGAGCAGTTGAGTGGTCTCAGGTGACACTCAGCACTTTTGGTGACATTCTGTTGCCTCCAAAGAAGCCCCAAGCTTCATAACATTCAGTATAAAGACCATGTAGAAATGGCGAAGAGAGAGAGATGAAAATGTTGATTAAAGCATACAATGTTTCAGTTATACACGATGAATGTTCTGGAGATCTAATGTAGACCAATGTGATTATGCTTAATCATACTGTATTGTACACTTGAAATTTGCTAAGAGGGTATATCTTAAACATTCTCACCACACATACACATACTCACACACACACAAGGGAAAGAAAACAAGATGGTAACTGTGTAAGGTGATAAATATGTTAAATGGCTAATGGCTTTGTGGTTACTTCACAATGTATGTGTCTTAATCAAAGCATCAAGTTGTATACCCTGAAAACATACACTTTTTATATACTGGGAAGCTTGGACCAGAAACTCTGCTCCCATCACAAACAGTGCTGGGCCCTCATCGTCTGTGCCATAAAAGCATTTTGTAACTTAAAGTATTTACTTACTTCTTATGAAACACCATGTGACCCTGGGATCTTTTTCCTTGGGAGAGTGGGAAAGTGTACCAAATTCCTGAAGGGAATATACTAAAAGACATAAAGATAGGTTATAGCACAAGTTGGGTGTTCAACTAATCTTTCATCAAATGAAGGAAAAAGCAAATGGGATGAAGGAATACACTGAAAGAGATGTGTGTGTATGGGGCCATGCCAGAGGGGGCAGCTGTTGATACAGAGAGAAAGTGAGAAGTTTCTGTGCTTAAATTTGTATATTTTTACTGATTTACTGAGGGCAGTCCTGCTGCATAAAAATACTTTTTATCCAGGAGCTATTGGAAGGATCTCAGGTCATTAAAAAAGAAAAGAAAAAGAGAAACTAGAGGAAAAATTTAGTGGACACTGACGTATCTATACCACGAAGAAGTGCTCCATTTAAAAACAGAGCGGTCACAAATGAAATCCCTAGATTTTCTATTTCTTCCCTTTTGCAACACTTCTCCCCAGTAGTGCTTCTATAATCTTTATTGGTTGTTAACTTTTGTCCTGCATTTGTTTTCATAGTCTGGTTTTGACTTGGAGGAAAGTGGGGAGGAAATGATGTCTTTTCTTTAAAAATGTTCCTTACTAAACACAGGAATTGCCCCAAATTGCCTGTGAAGCCGGGCTCTCTGTGAATCCAGGCTCTATTTCTGCAAGTCAAAAGGATTCCAGGCAAGCAGGTTGGTTTAGATAAGCGTCCAGAGTTGAGGATGGTTATCTGAAGCCCTGCCTGTCATCTACCTTTCACAACAATGAAAGAATGTCTACTCTTAGATTCTAAATCAGTGAAGAAGGTTCAGTGAACATCTTAGCTTGTTTTCTTGCCCAAGTTCCTGTAATATTTCCCAGATTTTCACTTTGCCTATCCAAGTGTGTGGACATCAGTGTGTGATCAGTACTTCCCATCCTGTTTGTAGATACATTGCTCCCTACCCTCTTAACTGAGCGTTAAAATAGAGGTCAGGATGAAAAGGTGCTCTTGTCGTTTCTTATGAAGAACATTTTAATGGCCAGAGTTCCAGATGCTGACTGGCTAAACATAACAAAGAGAATTATTTGGAAGAAAGGTGAGAAATTTCTTATCATGGGATATCATTGCAAGACTCGTACATCACTCAAAAGATAACTATCAGGAAAAGCCTTCACAGGTAATAGGGTAGAGTTAGAGTGTAGTCAGAATGAATTAGCTACAAAAAGTAATACCTTCTGTAGAATTAATTCCAGGTCAGCTGTGTCCTTCTTCAAAAGTTATCACATATAACTATAACCACAAAATGGCTTTTAAGATGCAGGTGAAAGTTCTGTTTCTAGATCTTGGGAGAGTTACACAGGTATGCTCAGTTAGAGAAAATCCATCAAGTCTGATGTTTACATCTTTCTATATGTATATGTCAATAAAAGAAATAAAAATGTTACCTATTTGGAAATAAGTTGTCACTAAACACCTCAAAACAATGGCCCATTGATATTCTACTCAACACCTACTCTGCAGTTGTGTCCCTCAACCTTTTTCCCCCAAAACTGGGTTTTGGAGTATCCTCTGGGTAATGTCCACTCACAGCATTCTGGCAAGATCTGTTAGGAAAAATAGAAGGAAGATGGGTCATAAGACTGTTCGACTTCATCGTTGTTACATACTGAAGAGTCAGAGGATGATGAAAGAGACATCTCCAAATGGAATAAATATGAAAGCATTTGCATACTCTGCTTGCCGGCAGTATCTGCTTGCAGTGCTGTTAAGAACTGGTATTACTGTGTATGCCAGAAGGGTGGGAATGTCACATTATGTGTGGGCAGAATGTGGACAGCTGTACAAAAACACACTGCAAGAGCTTTTTTAGAATTATTCCTGAAGTCCTTCTTTTTCTGCGCCCTCTATGCCCTTTGAGGTAACTAGTCTGGTGGACTTCTCGTTATGGGTTACAACTAATTTCTTTCAACTGTTGTCTCTCCATGTCCTGGTAACCCAAATCCACATCTTGCTTCTCCATTGGTTTCCTTCATTCCTCTAGACTCCGGTCATCATTTCAATGCTGGTGTCAAGGCCAGTACAAGGTCTGATGGTCCAAAGTAGAAATTTCTAAGTCAAACAGTCTATAAGTGAGCTTCATCAAGGGGTCCAAGAACTCCTGCACTTCTGTGCAAATAGTATGTGTATACATACTTGTTCATTTTCTTGAAAGCAGGTCTCTAATATTTATTTCAATCTTTCAGATGTTCATGATGCCAAAAAATTTAAGGACTCAGAGACAGATTCTTATTAGCATGATTTGAATTTCTTTTTCCTTCCTTCTGAATATATCTTGTAGAATTCCCTTTATTGGAATATGTTGGTAGCAGACTTCCAGTTTTGTTATCTAAAGATGTCTTAAATGCATCTTTACTCTTGAAAGATCATTTTATACTTTGCAGATTTAGGAATAATATTCTCTCAGCACTTGGAAGATAATCCTCTGCTTCTGGCTTCCACTGTTGCCAATGTGAACTCAGCTGTTACTGTAACTCCTGTTAGTATTTTGTCTTTTCTTGCTGGATACTTTTGAAATAATTTTGTCTTTGTGTTCTGAAGTTTCACTACAATATGTTTAGGTGTGTGTTTCTTTTACATTATCCTGCTTGAGCTTTTTGGACTTCCTGAATCTGAGAATTCATCCATTATTTCTCTCATTGTGCCTTTCCCTCATTTTCTCTCTTATGTACTTCTAGATCTCCCTTTTCTCATAACTGGAGCAATCTTACCCTGATATCCTTGTCTCTTAACATATATGTTGTATTTTTTTAAATGTCTTTGCTTTTCTATATTGCATTCTAAGTGACTTCCTATTTACTAATATTCTCTGTAGCTGTATCTACTCTCCTGTTTAATTCATCCACTTTTTTTAAAGTTTTTCTATTTTTAATTTCTAGATGTTCTATTTTGTTACTTCTTTTTAATTCCATGGCCAATTTTGACTGTCCCAGGTTTCCTAATCATATTTTAAACACTTTATTTTTTAATATGTTAAGATACTCATTTTATATTTTATATCTTATAATTCCAATATATATATTCTCTTATTTGGGTCTGATTTTATAGGTTTTATTTGATTGATTTTCATTCATGGTTGTTTGTTTTTCTGCATACTTAGTGATAAAAACAAATTTGCCAGCTCATTTTTTTTTATTTAAGTATCATTGATATACAATCTTATGTTGGTTTCAAATGTACAACACAGTGGTTTCAGCAGTTACCCACATTATTAATCCTCACCTCCTCTAGTGTGGTTACCATCTATCAATGTAGAAAGATTTTACAAAATCATTAACTATATTCTCCATGCTGTACTATCAACTTATATTATGATTCTGAATTGTTTTGCCTTTTTATCCCCCTCTCCCATCCCCTAATTCCTCCCCCTTAGTAACCACTAGTTTCTTCTCAGTCTATGAACCTACTACTGTTCTGTTCCTTCTGTTTTGCTTTGTTTTTATACTCCACAAATAAGTAAAATCATATGGTATTTGTCTTTTTCCACTTGGTTAATTTCACTGAGCATAATACCCTCCAGGTCCATCCATGTTATTGCAAATGGTAGGATTTGTTTTCTTCTTATGACTGATTAATATTCCATTGTATATATGTACCACATCTTCTTTACCCATTCATCCACTGATGGACACTTAGGTTGCTTCCATTTCTTGGCTATTGTAAATGGTGCTGCGATAAACATAGGGGTGCATAAGTTTTTTTGAAAATGGGATTTTGTTTTCTTTGGATAAATTCCTAGAAGTGGGATTACTGGATCAAATCGTATTTCTGTTTTTAGTTTTTTGAGGGACCTTCATATGCTTTCCACAGCAGTTGTACCAATTTACATTTGCACCAACAGTGTAGGAGGTTCCCGTTTCTCTGTATCCTTGCCAACATTGGCTATTTCTTGTCTTTGGATAGTGGCCATTCTAACTGGTGTGAGGTGATATCTTATTGTGGTTTTGATTTGCATTTCCCTGATGGTTAGCAATGTGGAGAATCTTTTCATGTGCCTGTTGACCATTTGTATTTCTTCTTTGGAGAAATGTCTGTTCATGTCCTCCACCCATTTTTCATTCAGGTTATTTGGTTTTGGGTGTTAAGGTATATGAATTCTTTATATATTTTGGATGTTTGCCCCTTATCAAATGAGCTGTTTATGAATAAATTCTCCCATATTGTGGGATGCCTTTTTGTTCTGCTGATTGTGTCCTTTGCTCTGCAGGTTTTTAGTCTGATGGAGTCCCATTTGTTCATTTTTTATTTTGTTTCCCTTGCCTGGCATGATTTGGATTTTTATTTGCCTTCCTATAATGCCAATACATCCTTGTAAGAGACAGGGTTTTGGGGGGTTCCAAATAAGAATACCCATTTGCCTCACTTGTCCAGATCCCCTTTAGAGGCAGAAGAAACCCCTAGCTGTCATCTATCAGTTAGCACTGCCACCTTTTCCAGAGAATTGGCCTCCATTTAACTGTGAAGTTTTTCCCCCTGGATGAGAACAGCCTACATTTAATGACCACTGACACAGAGTACCAACACTGCCCCCATGCTGAAGGGAGGTGCAATTCATACTTCATAGATCTCCACGGGGTCAGGCTGAACTCAACTCCAGCTGAGAAGAAACATATCCTTGCTCTCTACCTTCTGCTGCGTTCTGCTTCTCTCATTCCCTTCTTTTGGAGAGCAGCTGACTCCCTGTCTTAAACGCTAGTTTTGTGAAATCCAGCCTAAAATAATAGCCCGGGCTCTTAAACCCTTAAGTTAATTTAATGTAGCTGATTGTCTCACAGAATTACTAATCTAATGGGGACCATTGTATAGATTGTTAACTTTGAACTAGTTCTATGAACAGAATAAAAACTTTAATCATAATACTCTTGGATATTTTCTTGGCCTATTTATTTAGAAATAGAAATAACATTTTGGACTTATGTAAGACTATTTTTCATAAGCTGTGGGTGGCAATTGCTATTATGACCTACTCTAAATGAAGATAATTTATTTGACCTTTCCAAGTTAACCAGAAATGGAATTATGATCTATCTACCTTCTGTCCATGTTTACTACTTGAGCTTCTGTCTTCCATTTTCCATTTATGCAAGTATTTCAAGCCATGTTCTTGGATGAGAATTCAACTTGCAAATTTGTAGGCCTAGCCTGTTGCTGGAAAAGCACTCAAATTTCAAAGGCAGGTGAATTATCTTGGCACCTGCATTATTTGGCTCATTTTTTAGGTAAGACAACAGGTAGTGTACACTTGATCACCTGTTGATGGGGCGTAGGTTCTTGGCTATAAGAAAATAACTGTCATTATGCATTCTTAAAATATGCCAGGCCTTGTGCATCCATTATTTCATTTAAGGATTGGAACATCAATATGGTATAATTATCTCCATGTTACAAATAAGAACCTTAGACGTTAGTATTTTCTGTGTAGTCACAGAACAAGTGACAGGCAGAATGAGGATTCAAAAATGGACATTCCTGGTGTTTAATCCTTTGTTTTTAACAAACTAGATTGTGCTCCCATAGTCTGGGTACTATGCCTCTGCCACTCATTTGATGAGGGGTAAGAAGAAGTAAATGGGTTTTGTCCAGAGGTACATGGAGGGGCCAGCACAGCAGAGCAGTATGGTGTGGAAGTCTGCAAGGCTGTCATTCCTGGAAGTTCTGTTTCATGGTTGAGCACAGAACAAGAGTGGGGATTTCTGACCAAGATAAGCAGGGGACTCCTTTAGCTTCAGGGAGTCTCTGAATTTTTTGTTTTACATTCTGCTAAGAAGTCTTAGAGTGACTCCTTTCCCAGCTTACCTCCAATGTGCCTGCCCTTACTGCCCACTTTTTTGAGTCTGAGATGCATGGCAGTTTCTTTTTCAATCCTGGCTGTCATATCATGGCTGCTACCTGTGAAGCTGGCTGTCTAATAAACTTAGGTGTTCTTCAGTCATATCACCAGCTTCTCCTCTTGGATCCCAACCATTGCTATAAGGCAGGAAAGTACTAACCACAGTTTTATTAAAAATAGATGAACAAAGCTAAACTCAACTTCTGTGTCTTGAACTATGTTTAGATTGAATTTATTTGATTTCAATTGACTAGCAATCTCCCTATTTTGGGGTAGTTTTTGATAAAATAGGTATGATTGGATGGATGTTGTTCCTCCCAATTTTTATTTATCAATGACTAGAATTTTCTGATATATATCAGATGTTTTTTTAAATTTATTTTGCTATCATTAATGTACAATTACTTGAACAACATTATGGTTACTAGACTCCCCCTATTATGAAGTCCCCACCACATACCCCATTACAGTTACTGTACATCAGTGTAGTAAGATGCTATAGAATCATTAATTGTCTTCTCTATATCAGATAAATTTGATCTTGTATTTAAAGCTTTCTTTCTATGAGAGACCATCTTAAAGGATTTGAGAGACCTGAAGGAAATATTTGCAACTTGCATATTTAACAAAGGATGATTTTCTAGAATATATAAATAACTCTCAAATCTCAACTTTAAAACAATCATGAACAGACATTTTGCTAAAGAGAATACAGAGATGGCAGATAACTACAGGAGAAGTTCAACATCATTTCCACTTGGGGAATGCAAATTGAAATCACAGTGGGATATCATTACATATATATTAGAAAGGGCAAAATAAAAAATAGTGATAATGTCAACTGCTGGTGAGGATTCAGAGAAACTGGATCACTCATATATTCCTGGCAGATATATAAAATTGTATGGCTACTCCCAAAAAGAGTATAGCAGTTGATTAAAATCTAAACATGTACTTACCATACGCTCCAGCAGTTATAATCTTGGGCATTTGTTACGTGTTCTTTCATATACAACAACAATAATAGTGTTACACACATCAGTATTATAACTCCTTTTGGGTTCCCAGACCCAATTCCAATTTGTGTGTGTGTGCGGAAGGGGTCTTCCCACACATAACACCAAGCAATTCTCCAACCAGGGTGTTAGAGAACTCAAGTCAATTCCAATGCTATCTGCCCAGAGATAGCCCCAGATTCCCAGGCTAAGGGCTCTCTCCTACAAGACTGACCTCTACCCCTCACTCCAGATGCCAGTCTGACCTACTGGCTACAGGTCGGAGGTTCCTATGACCTCCTGCTTAGTTCGATTAATTTGCTAGAGCGCCTCACAGAACTTGGGAAAATACTTAACATTTACCAGTTTATTAAAGGATACAAATTAACAACCAGATGAAGAGATATATAGGGAAAAGTCTCAAATAAAGGAACTTCTATCCTCATGGAGCGTGGGCTCTGGCTTGGTGGCACAGGGAGGTTCCTGGTTCGCCAAGCATAGAAGCTCCCTCCTTGACTGAGAAGCAGGATCCATCGCTCTTCTAGAGGTTTTGTGGGGCCTTCATTGCATAGTGATGATTGACTAAATTATTGGCCATTGTCTGATTCCACCTCCAGCCCCTGCCCTTGGATGGAGGTCCAAAAGTCTCTCATTAACATGACAAAACACCCATTTCACCTTTAACACTGCACTGTCTTCAGGAACTGTGGATGAAGAGCAAATATACTCAGGAAGTATATATTTGGTCACATGAATGACCAAAAATGTATTTCTTATGACTCATTATATCACAGCTTTTATCTCAGAGAAATTAAAATTTATGTTGACACAAGGACCTATATACAAATATTCATAACAGCCAGAAGTGGGAATAGCATATATCGTTCAATTGGTGAATGGTTGAACAGTGGCCCAGACACAGCAGGGACTACTACTCAGCAATAAAAATAAACAAACCATTGATAAACAACAGCCAGAGATGGATGCTCAGTGAATTATGCTGGATGAAAAAGCCAATCTCAGAAGGTTACATACTATGTGATTCCATTTATAGAACAATCTTGACAAAACTATAGAAATGGAGAGCAGACCAGCAGATTCCAGCTTCTAGTGGAACTACAAAAACAAGGCAGCATGCCTGGGCCTCTGAGCTGGGTAGAGGAATGAGGAAATATGATGTCTTATAAGGGAAATGTCACAAAACCAATTTAGAAGGTACAGTGGGAGCCTGCAGTATATCAACAAAAGTAATAATGGGGAAAAAGTATTTACTAAGCATTAACTTTCTAAGCGCTATTTTGAGTGTTTCACATTTATTAATCCTTTATGATAGCTTTATGATTTTGAAACTATGTTAACCCCATTTTCAAACCAGAGAACTGAGAGGCACAGAGAGACTAAGCGCTGAGATGAAGCACCTTTTTAAGGTCTCACAGTGGCGGAGCGGGAATGTGAGGCCAGGAAGTTTGGATCAGGATCCTGTGCTCATAAGCACTGTGCTATAGCCGTGTGTCCTTAAGAACCTGTACCTCACTCATTTCTCCTAGATCAAGTAACGTTTTCTTAAAATAGAATATCCTGCATTTAACCCCTGGTGTTAGCCTCAAAACATTTTTCTCCAGTCCATCTGGCCATGTGCTCCTAAGATAAGAATCTTGATATGAAATGACAGAAGCCAAAAGAGTTAAGATGAAGCAGATTAAACAAAAATCTACAGTTTGTGCCTTTAATGTGACTTTCTTCTTCTTCTAAATAGTGTGTATTATACTCGAGAACTTTGAGGATTTTTCTGCCATGTGTAGATTATCAATCTAAAATGAGCTTGTTTGAACGTTCTCTCACAACGTGGATTGAATAAAATGCAACCCAGGAAAACAGTGCCTGCACAAGAAAATGCTTTTGGCACTTAATTAGTATTAATTAGCAATAGTAGTAATTTCCATACATTATTGCATGTCACAGAACTTGTGTGTGGAATACTGGCTGCTTGCTCTCCTTGTCTGTGGAATGTGGAAACGAGAAATTACTGCTTGTGGAAAGAACACCTACTGTGATGTTTTTGGAATTTCAGCAGGCTATGAATAATAGAGGTTGAGTAAGGAAATGAGCAGCCACATGGCCCTTCTTTATAGTTTCTGTTTTTCTGAGCACGAAGGTATAGAATTTTAGTTTCCTCATTTTTATAGCCTTGTTTTGTGATTTTTAAACTGTTTACTTATAGTCACAGGCAGATGGGGGAATGCTCATAGTTGATATTTCTTGCTGAAAGGAAGAAAGGAAAGCTGTATTTTAGTGATTCCTTGAAGAAAGGCTAGTTCTCAAAAGACTTATCTGATGAACTCATATTTTGAAGATTGGTTTCAACAAGTTTTGAGAACAGAATATCAGTCAGAACCCTTTCTTGTAGTTCACGAGGCTGGTGATTTCTAATGTCCCAAGTCATAAAACAGATCCAATGGAAATGGATTCATATCCACCTCTGTCTGGCTCCAGACCTCTGAATATCAGTGTCTCTCTTCTTTATGCACAGTGGAGACCTTGTTGCATGTGAAAGAGCCCCAAAAGTGGAACTCAGATGTCTTTCTGGTCAAACCAGAGATCAGTCTGGAAAGTCCTGAGCTGAGGCTGGGCCTTGCAGTGTGATCTGCATTGATTTAGCAGCGGGCCAGGTAGTAGCTGCTTCTACTGTTGCTACATGAGCCCTGAGCCCTTCCCACCTTCATACTATACTCTCACCAGGGCATCAGAAACAGCAAAAGCCAGAGACATGGAGGTGTGGGAGGGATTAAATAAATTCTTGTCTTGAAAATACATTTTTTAAAATGTCTCTAAGTATTAATGATTCTGAGTACACAACATAGTACAAAGCCCAAAGAAAGGAACCAAGCACTTGGCTCCATTTTATGTTAATTTTTACTGCCTTAACAGTGACATAAAAATGCATCCTACTTACCTTGCTAAACTAGATTATAGATAAAATATATAAACCATCTGACACAAAGACCTGGCATATAATAGATGCTCAATAAATGTAAAAAAATGCATCCTACTGTAGTAGGTGCTGTTTGTGCCTCATCCATTTTCATTTTCCTTCCAACACCCATCTCCCAGCTGCCCTGAGAGTTTGCTGCTCATGGGTCACAGCTACCATCTCTTCTCAAAACTTCCCTGTGGCCAGTACCCAGCAATGCATGGGAAGTTACATTCCCACTGGAGAAGATGGCTGGCTGTCAATGACCAAATGATGGCACGGCACAAAAGCCCCACCCTCTTGTCTCAAGGTGTAACTAAGCCTGTGGTGCCATTCACATCCCACAGCTCCCTCCTGGATTGGGCTGAGCTAGACGTCAGCTGAACCCCCTGTCTGCACGTGTTCATCTTTCTTCTGCTTCCTCATTCCCTTACAGATTTCTCCTGAGCACACTCCCTTAGTAAATCATTCTCTCTCTCTCTCTCTCTCTTTCACACACACAACACATGCACACACATGTACAAACACACAAATGTTTCAGGCTCTGCTTCTAGGGAATATACCAAGGCAAACACTCATTGAGAGCTGTGGATAAAATGAGAGTTCCTGTGGCCAGGATTCTCACCTGGCCATGATTGACTAGCTCACTGCACACCTGTGGGCAATACATGGCTGTTGACTCTATAAAAAGAGCTCTGCCCAGTGCTCTGGGCACAACACAGTGGCAGGGCTGCAAGGCTGCAGGAGAGCAAAGCAGAGGCTTGAGTGGTGGCAGCGCTGTGAGGACAGCTGTGTGGGATGACTGTGCAGAGAGGCCCGGAGGACGGCTGTGCAGACAGAAGGGCACAGAGGATGGTTGGGCAGACAGAGGTTCCCAGCGGCAGAGACCGGCTTGCTGCATGAAGACTTGCTCTGGGTGAACAGGATTTTAGTGACTGACCTGTCACCTGGAAATAAAGTTGGGTATAACCCTTTCACCCCAAGAACGTTTTGCTGTCATTTTCTTTGGTCACACTGAATCCATAGCGAACTTGCCTGGGGCTGTAACCCATTGGCAAGACAAGAGCCATCTGGGAATCATAGTAGGAGACTGCTAAGTTTCCACATAGAGGGTGAGTTGAGCAGAGAGGAAGCAGTTGAACATTGCATACAAAGGGATAAATGAAGTTACTGTCCTTTTTTTTTTATTAAGGCTACAGAAAATCTGCCTGTAGACAAGGCCATTAAGTCACGCATTAAAAATACATCCTCCAAGTAGCTGAGGTCTCCAGATACCAAGGCAAGTATATGTTGGATCACATTCTATTCCATAGGTGTACTTTCTTGCAAATTTGCACGATTAGGATCAATTCTTTCTGGAATATGAGCTGCTCACAAACTGCCTCCTTTATTGGTAAATACTTCTGTGAAGAGGGAAGGCAGAACATGAATTAGCAATTTTGCTCTCTCGTGATGTATATTCTCATAACATGTAGGTTTTGTCGGCCTCATGGTAAAGTTTCGTGTCATTCATCCTGATAAGCACCCCATCGATTCACAAGAAAAACCACAACAGCAGGAAAAAGTTAAAAAGCATTACTCTAATTTTTGCAGTCAAGCTTGAAACTCTATGATCATGAAGTTCATCCTCAAACAGGCGAACTTCTTCCAAAAACTTAATCTGTTCTCTGGCTTTCAATTTCTCTGCACCTTTATGATCTGTTGCCGGCACAACCTTTAATTTAAGTGATTCTTCAAGTAATGTTCCCTTATTTGTTGTACAGGTGCAGTCCTAGGGTTTAATAATCTCCTTGGCACATTCACCCTTTGTCCAGCATTCCTGCCACTCTTCAGCACAGGCTGCTTTGAGCATTCTTGGTAGTTGTTTACACATCTTATTGCACCCATAGCATTGAATTCAATCCCAGAGCCAGAGCCATGCTGGATTCTTAAAAAGGTGTCTCCAAACATCGTTTCAGGGAGACAAGGCATATGCAGTTCATCAGCTTACTTCTCCACGTCTGCTGACTCGATGATGTGGGTCTCCGCGGCTCTGAGCTTCCAGGGCCTGAAGGAGAAGGGCAGGTGCGGCCCCGGCAGGGCCTGCATGGGCCTTGCGGAGTAGGCAGGCCCGGCGGCCCCAGCTGCACCACCACGTGCCTCCGCCTCCGTGGCCTCCAAGTGGTTATCGCGCCTTCCCCTGCCTGTGCCTTTGCTTTCGCTTCATGAAGTTACGCTGTACTCTGGGTAAGAAGTTACTTCTGAAGCCATTACATTCTGGATATTTAAACAAATTTATTTAATTATCTGTAATGGGAAGTTAAACGCCTATGGCAGTATATTGTAGCTGGAAACAGAAATTTAAAAATTTCAGAGCCTCAAAAATAGTCTATGAAATGAGAAGCCTTTCAGAAGTTGGATCATGGACAGTGCAGGGTAGGAAAGAAACCTAGAGATTCCTACACCCAGGTCTGTGGACTTCTAAGAATTAGGTTTTTTTCTTTTTACACATTCTCAGAGAAGAGTATTTATAATTTTCATCAGTAACTCATTTCAATGGGTAATGATTCTCACAGCTTGAAAATTCTTCATTTTATCATAATGCAATCTCTTGCCATCCAGTGTAAATTTCCTTCCTCTCTTCTGCCCTGTGTAGATTTGAGGAATTGCTGAATTGTAATTTTCCCATTTACTTTAATGAGAATTACTTTCTTTTTCTGGCAGAAATGCAGTGAGGATTCTCATTCTTCTAATTTAGGGACAGTGGGGAAAAAAATAAGCCTGCTAGAAAATGGGCAAGGGATGAATGGGCAAATCTAAGGAGAAAACCAAATGCCAATAAACGTGGAAAATACTGTTTACCTTCACTAGTACAGATATTTATAATTGGCTTGTGACTGAGATCTATAGAGCCATTTGTCTTATGAAAAATAGATACAAATATGACTTCAAAAGGTGGTGAGAATGGTAGGAAATATACATATAAGATGCCAGTAGAAGACAGCATTGCTGAGTTGAAACAGAAACTCTTCATCTCTGGTTTAGGGTAATGAAAGTTCATGTATTATTCATGTCCCAGTCCAGAGGACATGTTTCCAGTCACACAACCTCTAATGAAGTCATTTAGGAAGTTCAGTCCTTCTCATTTTATAGCTCAACTCTGTTCAAAGTCTAGGAGAACCACACGTAGCTGGAAAATGGGGAGAGATGATGGGGATGTCACACTTCTTGGTCGTGACAATTTTAAAGAAACACGTGTCTCTTCTACTCACATGTCACCAGGATTCAGGTCTTTGGCAACAACCAAGTGCAAGAAAGACTAGAAAATGCAGTGTTTTATACTCAGGAGGAAAAATAAATGGACTTTGTAAATGTATACAGTCTCTTGCTACACAATGAAGCGCTTGAGTATTTCTGGTGAGAACATACATTAATACAATCATTGTGGAGGGCAATTTTTTGTAAAATGTAATTCTGTAGATAATTCTTAATCCACACTTAAACTTTTAAATAGATAACCCAGGAAAATCTTATACACATGTTCAAAAGAACATGTACAAGGATTAAAAAAAATACTCCTTTCGATGTTTATGATTTTGATAAATAGGAAGCACCCAATGGAAACGTAAATGTGATTTATTTACACAACAGAACGTTATAATGTAGTTAAAATGAATTTTAAAAATGGAATGAATCAGGTTAGATACATTTGAAAATATGAATTTTATTAGTATATAAAATACAGGAAGTGCAAAACCATGCATGAACAATTTTAAATTATATAAAACAACAATTTCCATTGATCAAGAGTACATGCATATAATAATAGGATAAAAGGGGCAGGAATGATATGCACCAACTTCAGGAAAATAGTAAGCTCTGGGGGTGAAATGACAAGAAATGTGATTTGATTTCCTACAAAAGAAAAAAAGAACTGAAGCAAATCTGGCAAAGTATTGCTATGTGTTTAAATCTAGATTTTGTGTACACAGGTATCTGTTATATATCCCTCTGATATGTATTTGAAATGCATAAAATTCTAAAAATAAAGTGAAAAAATAATGTGAAAGATGGTCACCACTAGTCAGTCATTCTCAGATTTTAAAACTTGAAGTAGATAAATGATATAAAACTATTAGATTTCAGTACAATTTTAAAAGGAAGATCTTTTAGCAAATGAAATGGGAAAATTCCCATTTAAAGCCCAGTAATGGGCTTTAAAGCCCATTAATTACAACTTTTTGATAGTCAGATCTTTTCGGTTTTTATGGAAGCTTCATTACATAGACATGAATGTTTTTTGGTGAGTCAACTGAACCTCCACCCACTTCCTCCCCAGAGGTTTGGGGATGGGACTGAAAGTTCCAACCCTCTGTTAAATGATTGGTTTCCCTGAAAACAAGTCCCATCCTTGATACTGTCCAAAAGCCACCTCATTAACATAATAGAAGACACCTTTGTCCTTTCATCACTTGGGAAATTCCAAGGGTTTTAGGAGCTCTGTGCCAGAAACTGAATATATATTTATTATAAACCACAATATCAAAGCAGACATTTTAATTGATTTATTGATCCCCTGCTCTCCTACTCTCCCCATAATAGGTAAGTTATCAACATAAATCGTCAAGAACAGTAGTTCATGACGTTACTAAGTGGCAGTGAATCAGTCATGTCTTAAACTTCTTAATCATATCATATTACTTGTGATGTCATTTTCAGTATTTCGTGGAGGGATCCAGCTATTTACAAACTATCTAAATACAAATTAGAGGCCTGCTATTCCAGAACATAGTTTTGTAGATTAAGCTAAGAAAAGTTTATATCTTAATAATATCATGTTTTCCAAATCATGAAACAAAATATCTCACCATTAATTTAGATCTTTGATTTATTTTATCAGTGTTTTATAGTTTTCTGCATACATTCATGTACCTATTCTGTAGGTCTTTTTCCTAAGTACTTAATTTTTTTTTTTTGAGAGGGCATCTCTCATATTTATTGATCAAATGGTTGTTAACAACAGTAAAATTCAGTATAGGGGGGTCAATGCTCAATGTACAATCATTAATCCATCTCAAGCCTAATTCTCGTCAGTCTCCAATCTTCTGAAGCATAACGAACAAGTTCTTACATGGTGAACAAATTCTTACATAGTGAATAAATTCTTACATGGTGAACAGTACAAGGGCATTCATCACAGAAACTTTCGGTTTTGATCACGCATTATGACCTATAAACAATCAGGTCAAATATTAATATTCATTTGATTTTTGTACTTGATTTATATGTTGATCCCACATTTCTCCCTTTATTATTATTATTATTTTTATTTTTAATAAAATGCTGAAGTGGTAGGTAGATGCAAGATAAAGGTAGAAAACATAGTTTAGTGCTATAAGAGGGCAAATGTAGATGATCAGATGATCAGGTGTGTGCCTATGGACTAAGTATTAATCCAGGCTAGACAAGGGCAGCAAAACATCCACGGATGCAGAAGATTTCTCTCAAAGCAGGGGGGGTGAGGTTCTGAGCCTCACCTCTGTTGATCCCCAAATTCTCACCTGATGGCCCCCCTGCGACTGTGCCTGTCTTAGGTTGTTCCTCCCTTGAGGAATCTTACCCGTCTCTGGCTAACCAGTCATCTTCCGGGGCCATACAGGGAAATGTAAAGTTGGTAAGTGAGAGAGAAGCCATATTGTTTGCAAAGGTTAGCTTTTTACTTCTTTGCAGATTTATGCCCTGTGGCTTCTATGCCCAGCACTTGTCTCGAGGTATCTTTACCACCTGGAGGAATTATGATACTCGGTAAATTCGATATGAGACACGAATCTATTTAAGGGTTGTAATTAGGAAGAAAGAAGTAAAGCTATAGATGTAGCATATGGAAGGAAACATGGGAGGATTGGTTATTTCTTTGACATATCTTCTTGTAGAGTACCTTAAGCATGTATTGGTTTTAAACTACTAACTAACTTGCGCACACATATTAACATAATAGGAATACGGTGACATAAAGAAAGCAAATCTATAATTACCATCCATCTCCAGTGAAGCCAAGAAAACCATTTAGGCACCCTAGGCATTTGTGAAAATTTGTCTATGATATGATGGATATTGTCCAACTGTACTTGAACAGTCTGAGAGAAATCAGACAAATTAAAGCAGCCCATTTCTGGGATCTGTTCACATCCCATATGTTCTTTTAACCGTAGATATAGTCATAAGATTTTGGAGTGCTACAACTTGCACCCCTCCCAACTCCTGGTTGAGTTCCAACAGTACAGATCTGGTCAAATTCGTTGTCTCACTGTATGCACATGCCAGCCTAGACATCTCCCTCCTCATTCCTATGGCAAGTCCAGGAGACGATGGGCTGGATGCAGCCACAACCGCAGCATCGTCCAGATCCCTGTGGAGGCTTTTTGATGATCATCCCCCGGCACAAGTCCTCCAGAGAGTGCTGATGCCGGAAGCTCCTCCTCATATCGTATCTTAGTTCATTTTCTGGGTATCCAAGCTAGGCCTTGATCTTCTGCATAGAAACAAACAGACCCTTTGCCCACACTTTGACATGCCCTCTATACCACTGTGCAGAACTCATTGGAGGTCAGCACACCGTAACAGCTTTTTTTTTTTTTTTTATTAAGAGAAAGGAATATTATCAGAAAAGAGTACCTCCATAGCTGATCATCTGACACCCTTTAAGTGATCAACATTAAGGATATTTAAAGCATGCGTTGATCTTTGATTTACCAATAGTTTTATCCTGTTAAGGAGTAATCCCCCTTTTCTTTCTTTCTTTCTTTCTTTTTTTTTTTTTTTTAATCTACACTTACATGAAGAATACTATGTTTACTATGCTCTCCCCTATATCAGGTCCCCCCTAACAACCACATTACGGTTACTGTCCATCAGCTTAGCAAAATGTTGTAGAGTCACTACTTGTCCTCTCTGTGTTGTGCAGCCCACCCTCCCCTTTCTCTCTCCCCCCCATGCATGCTAATCTTAATACCCCCCTTCTTCTACCCCCCCTTATCCGTCCCTGCCCACCCATCCTCCCCAGTTCCTTTCCCTTTGGTACCTGTTAGTCCATTTTTGGGTTCTGTAATTCCGCTGCTGTTTTGTTCCTTCAGTTTTTCCTTTGTTCCTATACTCCTCAGATGAGTGAAATCATATGGTATTTCTCTTTCTCCGCTTGGCTTATTTCACTGAGCATAATACTCTCCAGCTCCATCCATGTTGCTGCAAATGGTTGGATTTTTCCACTTCTTATGGCTGAGTAGTATTCCATTGTGTATATGTACCACATCTTCTTTATCCATTCATCTACCGATGGACATTTAGGTTGCTTCCAATTCTTGGCTATTGTAAATAGTGCTGCGATAAACATAGGGGTGCATCTGTCTTTCTCAAACTTGATTGCTGCGTTCTTAGGGTAAATTCCTAGGAGTGGAATTCCTGGGTCAAATGGTAGGTCTGTTTTGAGCATTTTGATGAACCTCCATACTGCTTTCCACAATGGTTGAACTAATTTACATTCCCACCAGCAGTGTAGGAGGGTTCCCCTTTCTCCACAGCCTCGCCAACATTTGTTGTTGTTTGTCTTTTGGATGGCAGCTATCCTTACTGGTGTGAGGTGATACCTCATTGTAGTTTTAATTTGCATTTCTCTGATAATTAGCGATGTGGAGCATCTTTTCATGTGTCTCTTGGCCATCTGTATTTCTTTTTTAGAGAACTGTCTGTTCAGTTCCTCTGCCCATTTTTTAATTGGGTTATTTGTTTTTTGTTTGTTGAGGCATGTGAGCTCTTTATATATTCTGGACGTCAAGCCTTTATCGGATCTGTCATTTTCAAATATATTCTCCCATACTGTAGGGTTCCTTTTTGTTCTATTGATGGTGTCTTTCGCTGTACAGAAGCTTTTCAGCTTAATGTAGTCCCACTTGCTCATTTTTGCTGTTGTTTTCCTTGCCCGGGGAGATATGTTCAAGAAGAGGTCACTCATGTTTATGTCTAAGAGGTTTTTGCCTATGTTTTTTTCCAAGAGTTTAATGGTTTCATGACTTACATTCAGGTCTTTGATCCATTTTGAGTTTACCTTTGTATATGGGGTTAGACAATGGTCCAGTTTCATTCTCCTACATGTAGCTGTCCAGTTTTGCCAGGACCATCTGTTGAAGAGACTGTCATTTTGCCATTGTATGTCCATGGCTCCTTTATCAAATATTAATTGACCATATATGTTTGGGTTAATTTCTGGAGTCTCTAATCTGTTCCACTGGTCTGTGGCTCTGTTCTTGTGCCAGTACCAAATTGTCTTGATTACTATGGCTTTGTAGTAGAGATTGAGGTTGGGGAGTGAGATCCCCCCTACTTTATTCTTCTTTTTCAGGATTGCTTTGGCTTTTTGGGGTCTTTGGTGTTTCCATATGAATTTTTGAATTGTTTGTTCCAATTCATTGACGAATGTTGCTGGTAATTTTAGAGGGATTGCATCAAATCTGTATATTGTTTTGGGCAGGATGGCCATTTTGACGATATTAATTCTTCCTAGCCATGAGCATGGGATGAGTTTCCATTTGTTAGTGTCCCTTGTAATTTCTCTTAAGAGTGACTTGTAGTTTTCAGAGTATAAGTCTTTCACTTCTTTGGTTAGGTTTATTCCTAGGTATTTTATACTTTTGGATGCAATGGTGAATGGAATTGTTTTCCTGATTTCTCTTTCTATTGATTCATTGTTAGTGTATAGGAAAGCTACATATTTCTGTGTGTTAATTTTGTATCCTGCAACTTTGCTGTATTCCGATATCAGTTCTAGTAGTTTTGGAGTGGAGTCTTTAGGGTTTTTTATGTACAGTATCATATCATCTGCAAATAGTGACAGTTTAACTTCTTCTTTACCAATCTGGATTCCTTTTATTTCTTTGTTTTGTCTGATTGCCGTGGCTAGGACCTCCAGTACTATGTTAAATAACAGTGGGGAGAGTGGGCATCCCTGTCTGGTTCCCAATCTCAGAGGAAATGCTTTCAGCTTCTCGCTGTTCAGTATAATGCTGGCTGTGGGTTTATCATATATGGCCTTTATTATGTTGAGGTACTTGCCCTTTATTCCCATTTTGCTGAGAGTTTTTATCATGAATGGATGTTGAATTTTGTCAGATGCTTTTTCAGCATCTGTGGAGATGATCATGTGATTTTTGTCTGTCTTTTTGTTGATGTGGTGGATGATGTTGATGGATTTTTGAATGTTGTACCATCCTTGCATCCCTGGGATGAACCCCACTTGGTCATGGTGTATGATCCTTTTGATATACTGTTGAATTCTGTTTGCTAATATTTTATTGAGTATTTTTGCATCTACATTCATCAGGGATATTGGTCTGTAATTTTCTTTTTTGGTGGGGTCTTTGCCTGGTTTTGGTATTAGGGTGATGTTGGCTTCATAGAATGAGTTTGGGAGTATTCCCTCTTCTTCTATTTTTTGGAACACTTTAAGGAGAATGGGTATTATGTCTTCTCTGTGTGTCTGATAAAATTCCGAGGTAAATCCATCCGGCCCCGGGGTTTTGTTCTTGGGTAGTTTTTTGATTACCGTTTCAATTTCTTTGCTCGTAATTGGTTTGTTTAACTTTTGTGTTTCTTCCTTGGTCAGTCTTGGGAGGTTGTATTTTCCTAGGAAGTTGTCCATTTCTTCTAGGTTTTCCAGCTTGTTGGCATATAGGTTTTCATAGTAGTCTTTAATAATTCTTTGTATTTCTGTGGAGTCATGATTTTTCAATTCTCATTTCTGGTTATGTTGATTTGTGTTGATTCTCTTTTTCTCTTAATAAGTTTGGCTAGAGGCTTATCTATTTTGTTTATTTTCTCAAAGAACCAGCTCTTGGTTTCGTTGATTTTTGCTATTGTTTTATTCTTCTCAATTTTGTTTATTTCTTCTCTGATCTTTATTATGTCCCTCCTTCTGCTGACTTTAGGCCTCATTTGTTCTTCTTTTTCCAGTTTGATAATTGTGATGTTAGACTATTCATTTGGGATTGTTCTTCCTTCTTCAAGTGTGCCTGGACTGCTATATACTTTCCTCTTAAGACTGCTTTCGCTGTGTCCCACAGAAGTTGGGGCTTAGTGTTGTTGTTGTCATTTGTTTCTATATATTCCTTGATCTCTGTTTTGATTTGTTCATTGATCCATTGATTATTTAGTAGCATGTTGTTAAGCCTCCATGTGTTTGTGAGCCTTTTTGTTTTCTTTGTAGAATTTATTTCTACTTTTATACCTTTGTGGTCTGAAAAATTGGTTAGTAGAATTTCAATATTTTGGAGTTTACTGAGGAGCTCTTTTTGTGAGCTAGTATGTGAGCTATTCTCCAGAATAGACCACTTGAGGAGAATGTATATCCTGTTGCTTTTGGATGTAGAGTTCTATAGATGTCTATTAGGTCCATCTGTTCTAGTGTGTTGTTCAGTGACTCCGTGTCCTTACTTATTTTCTGCCCAGTGGATCTATCCTTTGGGGTGAGTGGTGTGTTGAAGTCTCCTAAAATGAATGCAGTCTATTTCCCTCTTTAGTTCTGTTAGTATTTGCTTCACATATGCTGGTGCTCCTGTATTGGGTGCATATATATTTAGAATGGTTATATCCTCTTGCTGGACTGAGCCCTTTATCATTATGTAGTATCCTTCTTTATCTCTTGTTACTTTCTTTGTTTTGAAGTCTATTTTGTCTGATATTAGTACTGCAACCCCTGCTTTCTTCTCACTGTTGTTTGCCTGAAATATGTTTTTCCATCCCTTGACTTTAAGTCTATGCTTATCTTTGGGTTTAAGGTGAGTTTCTTGTAAGCAGCATATAGATGGGTCTTGCTTTTTTATCCATTCTATTACTCTGTGTCTTTTGATTGGTGCATTCAGTCCATTTACATTTAGGGTGACTATTGAGAGGTATGCACTTATTGCCATTGCAGGCTTTAGATTCATGGTTACCAAAGGTTCAAGGTTAGCTTCTTTAGTATCTTACTGCCTAACTTAGCTCACTTATTGAGCTGTTATATACACTGTCTGGAGATTCTTTTCTTCTCTCCCTTCTTATTTCTCCTCCTCTATTCTTCATATGTTGTGTGTTTTTTTCTGTGCTCTTTTTAGGGGTGCTCCCATCTAGAGCAGTCCCTGTAGGATGCCCTGTAGAGGTGGTTTGTGGGAAGCAAATTCCCTCAGCTTTTGCTTGTCTGGGAATTGTTTAATCCCGCCATCATATTTAAATGATAGTCGTGCTGGATACAGTATCCTTGGTTCAAGGCCCTTCTGTTTCATTGCATTAAGTATATCATGCCATTCTCTTCTGGCCTGTAGGGTTTCTGTCGAGAAGTCTGATGTTAGCCTGATGGGTTTTCCTTTATAGGTGACCTTTTTCTCTCTAGCTGCCTTTAAAACTCTTTCCTTGTCCTTGATCCTTGCCATTTTAATTACTATGTGTCTTGGTGTCGTCCTCCTTGGATCCTTTCTGTTGGGGGTTCTGTGTAATTCCATGGTCTGTTCGATTATTTCCTCCCCCAGTTTGGGGAAGTTTTCAGCAATTATTTCTTCAAAGAGACTTTCTATCCCTTTTCCTCTTTCTTCTTCTTCTGGTATCCCTATAATACGAATATTATTCCTTTTGGCTTGGTCACATAGTTCTCTTAGTGTTGTTTCATTCCTGGAGATCCTTTTATCTCTCTCTATGTCAGCTTCTATACGTTCCTGTTCTCTGGCTTCTATTCCTTCAATGGCCTCTTGCATCTTATCCATTCTGCTTATAAATCCTTCCAGGGATTGTTTCACTTCTGTGATCTCCTTCCTGACATCTGTGATCTCCCTCCGGACTTCATCCCACTGCTGTTTCATTTTTCTCTGCATCTCATCCCATTGCTCTTGCATTTTTCTCTGCATCTCTGTCAGCATGTTCATGATTTTTATTTTGAATTCTTTTTCAGGAGGACTGGTTAGGTCTGTCTCCTTCTCAGATGTTGTCTCTGTGATCTTTGTCTGCCTGTAGTTTTGCCTTTTCATGGTGATAGAGAGAGTTTGCAGAGCTGGTACAAGTGACCGCTGGAAGAGCTTCCCTTCTTGTTGGTTTGTGGCCTTCCTCTCCTGGGAGAATAGCGACCTCTAGTGGCTTGTGCTGGGCAGATGTGTGCAGACAGGGCTTCTGCTTCCTGCCCGGTTGCCATGGGGTTTATCTCTGCTGTTGCTGTGGGCGTGGCCTGGCTGGGGCTGCTCTTCCAAAATGGTGGAGCCCCAATGGAGGGGGAGCGGCCGGGAGGCTATTTATCTCTGTAAGGGGCCTCTGTGCTCCCTGCTGCCCAGGGGGTTAGAGTGCCCAGAGATCCCCAGATTCCCTGCCTCTGGTCTACGTGACCTGTCTTGCCCCTTTAAGACTTCCAAAAAGCACTCTCCAAATCAAAACAACAACAGCAACCATGAGAGAGGGAACAGAAAAAATAAAAAAATAAAAAAAAGGAAAAAACACGTGACTTTTTTTGTCCTCAGGCACCGGTCCCAGGCACCCGCTCCCTGGTCCTGCTGCCCTGCCTCCCTAGCACCAGGATCCCTGTCCCTTCAAGGCTTCCAAAAAGCACCCACCCACTTGTCCTGCAGGGAAAAACATGTGATATTCTTTGTCCTCAGGCGCTGTTCCCAGGCACCCGCTCAGCAGTCCCGCCGCCCTGCCTCCCTAGCACCGGAGTCCCTGTCCCTGTAAGGCTTCCAAAAAGCACTCGCCAAAAAGAGAAAAAAAAGGGGAAAAACGCGCGATTTCCTCCGTCCTCAGGTGCCGGTCTCAGGCACCCGCCCACCGATCCCACAGAGAAAAACGCACGATATTCTTTGTCCTCAGGTGCTGGTCCCAGGCACCCGCTCAGCAGTCCCGCCGCCCTGCCTCCCTAGCACCAGGGTCCCTGTCCCTTTAAGGCTTCCAAAAAACACTCTCCAAATAGAAAAAAAAAAAAAGGGAAAAAATGCGCGATTTCCTCTGTCCTCAGGCGCCGGTCTGAGGCACCCGCCCACTGGTCCCGCAGGGAAAAATGTGGGATATTGTTTGTCCTCAGGCGCCAGTCCCAGGGACCTGCTCACTGGTCCCGCCACCCTACCTCCCTAGCAACGGGGTCCCTGTCCCTTTAAGGCTTCCAAAAAGCACTCGCCAAAAAAAAAAAACTGCTCTGGTTTCTTTCCACCCGCCAGGAGCCGGGGGAAGGAGCGCTCGGGTCCCGCCGGGCCGGGGCTTGTATCTTACCCCCTTTGCAAGGTGCTGCGTTCTTGCAGGTGTGGATGTGGTCTGGATGTTGTCCTGTGTCCTGTGGTCTCTATTTTAGGAAGATTTTTCTTTGTTATATTTTCATAGCTCCGCCCCCTCCTAAGTACTTAATTTTAAAAAATCTTTATTGAGATGCAATTCACATGTCATACAATTTCCCAATCTAAAGTTCAACTTCCATGTTTTTTACAACATTTATCGAGTTGTGCAGCCATTACAACAATCAATTTTAGATTTTTTTGACCTCAGAAAGAAACCCTGCACCCATTGCTGGTCACTCTATTTCCCCCACTCAGTCTTCAGCAACCACTAATCTACATTCTGTCCCTGTAGACTCTGTAGATTCTCTGTTCTGGATATTTGATATAAAAGGAGTTATACAACATACAGCCTTTTGTGTCTGAGTTTATTTATGTAATAATGTATTCAAAGTTCATTCATGTTTCACATATATTAATACTTCATTTCTTTTTATTGCCAGATATTCCAAATAATGGATATGCTATATTAAATATAACAGGTCTATCAGCACCATTTTTCCAATGGTATTTGCTAACTTAATATCTTTGCCACATTTTGGTAATTCTCACATTTCGAACTTTTTTGTTACTGTATTTGTGATGGTGATCTGTGATCAGTGATCTTTGAGATTACATTGTAATTGTTTTTGCACCATGAGCTGGACCCATAAAAAATGGTGAACTTAATCCATAAATGTGTGTGTTCTGACTGCTCGACCGACTGGCTATTTCTCCATCTCTGCCCCTCTCCTCATGCCTCCATATTCCCTCAGATACAACCATACTGAAAGTAAGCCATTTGATAACCCTATAGTGGTCTCTAAGTGTTGCTCTAAGTGAACGGAGGGGTCCCACATCTCTCACTTAAATCAAAAGCTGGAAATGATTAAACCCAGTGAGGAAGGCATGTCAAAAGCTATTATAAGCCAGAAGCTAGGCCTCTTGCACTTGAACAGCCATGTTGTGAAGGCAAAGGATAAGTTCTTGAATGAAATAAAAAGTGCTACTCTGGTGAACACATGAATGATGAAAAAGTGAAACAGCCTTACTGCTAATATGGAGAAAGTTTTAGTGGTCTGGATAACCCAAAGCAAGACCCTAACTTCAATTCTATGAAGGCTGTGAGGTGAGGAAGCTTTAGAAGGAAAAGTTTGAAGCTAGCAGATGTTGGTTCATGAGGCTTAAAGAGCAAACCATTCCCGTAACATAAAAATAGAAGGTGAAGCAGCAAGTGCTTATGGAGAAGCTTCTGCAAGTAATCCAGAAGATCTAGCTGAGATAATTCATGAAGGTGTCAACACTAAACAACAGATTTTCAGTGTAGATGAAAGATGAAGTAACCTTATATTGGAAGGTGCCACGAGGACATGGTTAGAGAGGAGAATTCAATACCTGGCTTCAAAGCTTCACAAGACAGGTTGACTCTCTTGTTAGGGGCTAACGCAGCTGACAATGTTTTGTGGAAGCCAGTGATCATTGACCATTCTGAAAATCCTAGGGCTCTTAAGAATTATACTAAATCCACTCTGCCTGTGCTCTAAAAAAAGAACAACAAATCATGAATGACAGCACACTTGTTTAGAACCTGGTTCATTGGATATTCTGAGCCCAGTTGAGAACTACTGCTCAGTAAAAAATATTCCTTCTTCATATTACTGTTCATTAATGCACATTGTAACTCTGGGGAGAGGAAATCCCAGGGCAAAATACTTCTAAAACTGAAATCAGTCAAAGGGAGAAATAAAGTTTAAAACCCATTTAATGCTTACAAACTGTAGTCCAGGGCTGTTTCTCTCTCCTGCTCTGGCAGAAGCAAGGAAGACCTCCCCCTAACCTCTCAGGTTCAGATAATTACTTTTCTTCACCCTTGCGGAATGCCTGTTGATATGCAGATGCACTCAAGCCAGGTGAGGTATTCTGGAAATATTATAATTTTACCTGCAACCTGGTCACCCAAGAACTCTAATGGAGATGTACAATGAAATGAATGTTGTTTTCATGCCTGTTGTATTATGAGTTACAAGAAATACATATGTCCAGGTATATTTGGTCTTCATCCATAGTTCCTGAAACCACTAAAGAGTCTTAAAGGTGAAATGGGTGTTTTGTCATGTTAATCAGAGACTTTTGGTCCTCATCCAAGGGCAGGGGCTGGAGGCTGAATCAGCCAATGGCCAATAATTTAGTCAATAATGACAATGCAGTTTAGCCTTCACAAAACCCATGAGAAGAGCTTTTTGTTTTCTCTTGGATCCTGCTTCTCTGTCAGAAAGAGCCTCTATGTTTGGGGAACCAGACATCTCCATGTGTCCCCAAGCCAGGCTCCAATCCTCACAAGGATAGAAGCTCCTTTATTTGGGACTTTGCCCTGTGTCTCTCTTCATCTGGCTATTAACTTGTATACTTTACAATATCCTTTATTAAACTGGTAAGCTTAAGTGTTTTCCTGAGGTTTGTGAGCCGCTCTAGCAAATTAATCGAACCTAAGTGAGAGGTCGTGGGAACCTCTAATCTGTAGCTGGTAGGTCAGAAGCACAGGGAACTGGCATCTGGAGTGGGGGGTGGAGGGCAGTCTTGTAGGATGGAGCCCTTAACCTGGGAATCTGGTGCTGTCTTTGGGCCAGTGGTATCAGAATTGAGTTGAGTTCTCCAACACCCTGCTGGTGTTCGAGAATTGCTTGGTGTTAGTATGTGTGGGAAGACCCCCTCCTACATACTTACACACATTGGAATCAGGTCCAGGAACCCAAATGGAGTTATACTACTACTACTTCTGTGTATATTGTTACTGTTATATATACATATAGGGAAAAAAGACACTATTGCATTTGGTGTCAGAGGAGTGGGATTTATAACTGCTAACACAACATCCATTCTGCAGCCATGGATCAAAGAGTAATTTCACTTTCAAGTCTTATTATTTAAGAAATACATTTCATAAAGCTATAGCTGCTATAGGTAGTGATTCCTCTACATGGACACTGGGCAAAGTAAGTTGAAAACCTTCTGAAAAGGATTCACCATTCTAGATGCCATTGATTCATGGTAAGAGGTCAAAACAACATAAGTAGGAGTTTGGGAGAATTTGATTCCAGCCCTCTTGGATGACTTTGAGGGGATTAGGACTTAGTGGAGGAAGTAACTGCAGATGTGGTGGAAATAGCAAGAGAACTAGAATTAGAAGTGGAGCCTACAGATATGACTGCTATCTCATGAAAAAAGTTGGAACAGATGAGATGCATCTTAGGGTTGCACAAAGAAGGTGGTTTCTTGAGATGGAGTCTGTTCCTGGTCAAGATGCTGTAAAGATTGTTGAAATGATGACAAAGGATTCAAAACATCACATAAACTTAGTTGATAAAGTGGTGGCAGATTTTGAGAGGATTTACTCCAATTTTGAAAGAAGTTCTACTGTAGGTAAAATGCTATCAAACAGCATTGCATACTACAGAGAAATCATTCATAAAAGAAAGAGTCAATCAATATGGCAGGCTTCACTGTAGTCTTACTTTAAAAAATTGCCACAACCACTTCAACTTCCATCAGCCACCACCCCAATCAGTCAGCAGGGATTCACATTGATGCAAAACCATCAGCCAGCAAAAAAATTGTAAATTGCTGAAAGCTCAGATGATGCTTAGCATTTTTTAGCAATAAAGTATTTTTAATTAAGGTATATACATTGTTTTTTAAGACAATGCTATTGCACACTTAATAGACTACAGTATAGTGTAAATATAACTTTTAAATGTACTAAGAAACCTAAAAGTTTATTTGGCTCACTTTATTACCTTATTCACTTTATTGGGGTGGTCTAGAACCCAACCCATGATATTTCTGAAATATGTCTGCATACAGGAAATCTCTGTATCTTCCTCTCAATTTTGGTGTGAACCTAAAATTGCTCTAAGAATGTTTAAGTCTTTAAAAATAAACAACCAAAAAAACTAACACACACACCCACAAACTTGTGCATGAATGATCTTGCCAGCTTTATTTGTAATAAGCAAAAAACTGAAATACCCAAATTTTGTTCAATGAATGAATGGTTAAGCAAACCCAGGCATATCGATACCAAGAAATGGAATGCTCATTAACAATGAAAGAACAGCTCTTGCTATACACACAGCTTAGAAGGATTGTCACATAATTATATTGTGTGAAAAAAGCCAATCACAAAAGTTTACACAGTGTAGGAACCAATTTATATACATTCTTAAAATAATGTAATTATAGGGATGGAAAACTCTAGGGTTCCCAGACCCATTTCCTGTGTGTGTGTGTGTGTGCATGTGTGTAAAAAGAGGTTTTCCCACACATGACACCAAGCAATTCTCATACACCAGCTAGGTGTGCAAAAATTCAACTCAGTTCTGATGCTATCTGCCCAGAGACAGCACCAGATTCCCCAGGTTAATGGTTTTGATCTACAAGATCGCCCTCTACCCAACAACTCCAGACAACATGTCACAAGCCCCAGGGTGTTACCTGTGCATCTGACCTATCAGCTACAGATTGGAGGTTCCACTTACCTTCCCCTTAGGTTCAACTAACTTGCTCACAGAACTCAGGAAAACACTTTTACCAATTTAATGAAGGACAATGTAAAGGATGCAAGGAAATAGCCAGATGAAGAGCTACACTGGGCAAGATCCCAAATAAAGGAGCTTCTGTCATCAGGGAGCTTGAGGCCTGGCTGGGTGACATGTGGAAGTGTTCTGGTTCCCCAAGTGTGGAAACTTTCTGACAGGGAAGCAGGATGCGAACAGAGAGATGCTCTTCTCCTGGGTTTTTGTGAGGGCTTCATTGCATAGTCACAACTGACTAACTCATTGGCCACTGGCTGATTCAACCTCTAGACCCACTCCCCAACCTTGGTGGGATCCAGAAGTCTCTTATTAACAGCAAAACATCCATTTCACCTTTATGGCTCTGAACCATTTTCAGGAACTATTCAGGAAGACCAGATATATCTGAGAAATATATTTTTGTCATCTGAATGGCCAAATATATATTTCTTAGTAACTCATTATCACAAAAACAGATTAGTGGTTTCTAGTACAGGTGATTTTAAAGTTGTAGCAAATGATAGAACAGTTCGGCATCTTGATTGTGATGGTACTTCCACAAACCTATACATTTAATAAAATTGCATAGAACTACATGCACACAGACAAACACACATACGAACACATGTGTTAACTGATAAAATCTAAAAAAGGTCTGTGGATTGTACTAATGTTAATTTCATGGTGCTAATATTGTACTATAGTTATAAAAGATACTAACATTAGGGAAGGGTGTGTGAAGGTGCATGGGACCTCAATGTGTGTTTGTGTGTGTGTAAAAATTCCTGTTAAGATAAAAAGCTTAAAAGTAATATATTTCTTATAACAGAGAAATATGACAAAATTTTGAAGAGAATTAATATAGACAATCTGGAACTGCTGAATAATTTGGTAACATTATAAATAGAATTTTATTTTCAATTAAGCAGCAACTCAATTTCAAAAAAATCTTAAAAATATAAAACATGCAATTTAAAAAATATTATATGAAACCACCTTGACAAAATTATTATTTTGTGGTGTCGTCATTCAGTCATGGATAGATATGTGTTGAATATATCAAACATCTTTGTTAACCACTATTTTTCCATGAAAATGATTTCTAACTAACAAATTTTATTTGCTTTAATACTACTGATTTCCTTTGGTTTTATTCTTTTCTTACTATTTTTTAAAATGATTTCTACACTACTTAATAGCTAGTTGAATTATTTCATGTATTTCTTTCTTAGTTGGTAGCTCTTCAAAATTCATTTTAAAATTCCCTCTACATACTCTGTATACTTTACATTGCCTCATATAGAAGATTTTAGTGAGGGTTATCTATAGAAGTTGAAGCCCATTTTATTTTCTCAATATCTTTAGAGTAGGGTTGAGTAAATGGGTTAGAAATCAATTTCATGATACTAAAGATGTCCCACATTGATGTTTTCATCTTTTGGGATGTTGGGCTTTCTAATGTGAATTCAAAACTCTTAAGTATTGGGAAAGATATTTTCATTTTGAATAGTCTTGATCATGAGAATGTATTTCTTATTGAGTAACTTCCATTTTCTGTTTTACTGAATGATAACAGTTAACATTTTTCATATTGACAATTACATGAGACTCTAACATACTTCTGTGCTTCATCTCATTTAATCATGCATAACCCCATGATCAAGGTGAAACTTACATATGAAGTAAATGAGACAGACAAGATAGTGAGTTATTCAATATCAGAGAGAATAAGCTGAAGAAAAATCTTTTTTTAGGTTATGATTTATTTTTATTTTTATTTTTATTAAGGTATCATTGATATACAATCTTATGAAGGCTTCACATAAGCACCACTGTGGCTATTACATTCACCCATATTATCAAGTGCTCCCACACACACCCCATTGCAGTCACTGTCCATCAGCATGGGAAGATGCTGTAAAGTTACTATTTGTCTTTTCTGTGCTATATTGCCTTCCCCGTGCCTCCCTTACATTATGTGTGCTGATCATAATACCCTTAATCCCCTTCTTCCTTCCTCCCCACCTACCCTCCCCATCTCCTCCCCCTTTAGTAACTGCTAGTCCCTTCCTGGAGTCTTTGAGTCTGCTGCTGTTTTGTTCCTTCAGTTTTGCTTCATTGTTATACTCCACAAATGAGTGAAATCTTTTGGTACTTGTCTTTCTCTGCCTGGTTTATTTCACTGAGCATAATACCCTCTAGCTCCATCCATGTTGTTGCAAATGGTAGGATTTGTTATCTTCTTATGGCTGAATAGTATTCCATTGTGTATATATACCACCTCTTTTTTATCCATTTGTCTACTGATGGACACTTAGGTTGCTTCCATATCTTGGCTATTGTAAACAGAGATGTGATAAACATAGGGGTGCATATGTCTTTTTGAATCTGGGATCTTTTTTTCTTCAGGTAAATTCCTAGGAGTGGAATTCCTAGGTTATATGGTATTTCTATTTTTAGCTTTTGAGGAACCTCCATATTGCTTTCCACAATGGTTGAACTAATTTACAAGAAGAAAAATCTTTTAAGCAACCAAAAATTTTTAGCACTTTTTATATGTGTGATACAGTCTTATGTGCTGCAGAAGAGTAGAGGCATACAAAACAAAACAACAAAAACAAAACATTGCCTTCAGGGAGCTTACATCCTCAGTAAAGAAATTGTTTTTGTTTTTGACTCATCAAAGTAATGAGTCTTTTTTCTCACTCATCCAAGTCATTTCTGTAATTAATTTGTTCTCAAAACTAATTAATGATTCTGTGTGATACTGAGTAAGAAGTATTAACCTAGTTTTACAGGAAGGCAACGAAAAATGTTCTTCTCTGGTTTAGATTTAGTAATGTTGTATTTCTTTGGGCCAAGATTTCTGATTTACCCTACATCACAGTGCCTCCTGTTCCTCAACAAGATCAGAGAATATAATACTTCATTCTTTCAAGAAAGTAAGTATTCACTGTGGCTTTGAATCCACACTTTGAACCTGTGCTCTTGTCTGCCCAAGGCTGCCCAAGGTGTGGCCCTCAGTCATTCAGCACCATGGCCAGAGCACAAAGTTATTTAAAAAAAAAAAAAAAAAAAAAAGCCTGGGAAACTACATACAGGGTCCACAGGCAAAGGACTTATTTTTGTCTATTTAATGCCAGCCTCCTAAAATGCAAAATGTGACCCACGTTATTTAAATGTAACTGTGTGACACCAGTTCCTCTGTGCCTAAACAGCTGGTAGTCTAGCAAATTGCCCTGCACTCTTTTGGTATATATAATTGTTCTTACCATTTACTTGTAAAAATGTAAGGAATGTTGTTTGGTTCATTTAAATTTTTTTTTGGACTGCTCTGCAGCAGGTTTAAGGGATTATCTTAGTCATTATTCTGATAGCTATTGACAGACCATATTTTGCAAAGTAGAATTTCTAACTAGAGAAATTCATCTTGTCTAGTTTGTGTAGATCAAAGTGATAAAGATACTTATAAGTTAGCAGATATAGAGCAAGTGCTGATTAACTAATTCAAGTATTAACTGTGTTCCTAAAATGAACTATTCATTTATCACACAACTTTGCGTCTCTTCCAGATATTATATATAATATTAAATATTGATAGTTGAAGAGTCCCTATGAGATGAATTAGATTATAATTGATATAAGTATTGATTAGTTTTAACTGCTAGCCTCTCTTCTGGAAGCAGAGCTCTTAGAGGAATCATTCTTCTCTCACTTTCTATTTGGTTTATATAGGACTCATTTTACTGTTTATTTCTGGAGTGGGCATGTGACCCACGCCTGGCCAGTCTGAGACATAATGATGGGCAGAGAAAGACATATGGTCCAAGTTGGGCCAATCCACATTAACTTCATGACTTTTGATGTATCTTTTGGGAAAGAATTTTTTATTTTCCTTCAGAAACCATGTGTGACAAGAATAATGTCATATTGGCAATTTAGAGGTCCATTTATTCTACTGCATGGGGGGAGGACTCACTTGTGAATAAAGAAAAGGAAAACATGAAAAAAGATCAGCTTGGCTGATTGAAGTTCTCATTACATCCAATTTATTCCTAGATGTTTTAGTTATTTAGGCCAGTCAGTTTCCTTTTGGGATTGAGTTTGGGAGAGGTTTCTGAATTTTGTTGTAGTGGAAAGATTCTCAGTTATTAGAAATCCATTCCATTGTTTTTTGTAGATGTAATTTATAAATTTACCTTGGTCAATTGCAAAAACATACCTGTTTGCATAAATAAGAGGACAATGGTATCTTCATGTGTATAGAGGGGCAGATGGTCTGTAAGAGTTGTGACCATCAGGCACAGAGCTGTAGTTAGATAAGCCAAGCCAAGTGAAAAACTTTATATCTAACTTGGCAATGTAAGAAATTTTTTCATTTTTTTCTCTCCTATTAGCTGGCAAACAAAAAAAGTTCCAATATAACTTGTGCTATTCTGCTTGTATATGATGTGCTTTTAATTTGACCCCATTGAACTGAACTAAACTGAATTAGGGAGGAGGAAGTGTCTTTTTAACGGAATCTTCTTTTCTGAGACATAGAATTGAACACAGTCACCTCAAAAGATGTTATAAACAGTATAAGAATAACCATTATGTCAGGATCAGAGCATTCTATCAATAATGATCCAGAAGACATCTAAGCATAGCTCTTAAGTTAGAAACCTTGAAATGCTAATAAAATGGATTTGCAAAAGAGAGTGATATTTTTCTTTATTTTTCTTATTTCACTTGATCACAGTTAGTTTTGATTTCATAATCTCTCCTAACATCTTCACTACAGATTTCTGTGTCTTTATGAAATATATATTTCACTCATCTCTGAAAAGTGGCTCATCATATATGATGAGGAAAATGGGAAGAGTCAACAACTTATCTAAAGGAGCTTGAGGTATGCCCATCATTCAATTAAGTTGCACAGTGATTTCCTGTAACAGATTTTCTTCCATTTGCTGCAAAAGAAGCGGTAGTAGTGATCGCAAATGGAATGTGCTAAATGAGCATTTTCACATTTGGTTACATTAACTCTTCACAAATCTAAATCCAGCCATCTGAAAATGCTTTGTGCTTTTGGAAAGAATTTTTTTTTAAAAGTTCAATTTTTAGTATAGGATGGTAATAATCTGTGGGTCCTCACTCATGGTGCCTTTTTCCTCATGAGCTGGGTTATTGTTTTATTATGACCTGATTCTTCTCCTTAGAAAATTCTTTGGGAAATTTTTGAGGCCTAGGATGAGAGTCTTCTAGAGGACCTACATTTGCTTCTGCCAGCTTGTCTGGTGTGGGATCAATTTAAATCAGTCATGTCTTGGAGTTGGATCTCCCAGATGGTGTAAATTTGGACTGGGAAAGCCAGGGAGCACATCTTGTGATCAGAACTCCTCAGGGATATCCTTCCTGCTCGCAAAGTCATTTTATACTTGTGGCATGGGTAGGGGTGGAGGTGATCAGGGTAGGTTTATTTCTGATGTCTTTGTGAAAGGGTATAGCTCTTTCTGTCTTTGTGAAAGGGTATAGCTCCAGATTTATGTGAACCAAGCTCCTATGAGAATCCTCACCTTTGGGCTCCCTTTTGTTTCATGGTCCCCATTAAGTATTGTAAAATAAAGTTACTTAGATATGATGTATACACTCAGGCAAACCCCCCAGAATCCCTTGGCTTTTAACTGGATCTTGAATTGGCAACTCTTTCCTAAACTATCAGCTCTATTTCATCAAGCATTTTATTTGATTTATATATGAAGATTGGTTTTAGTAATCTAGCCTAGCATAATTCTGGAAATGGAAGTAGTACAGGTAATTCTTCATTCAGTTATATATATATATGTATAATTATGACACAGAGAAAGAAAAAAGAAAATCATGTATTTTATATACATTGAAAGGTACAACTTATAAATAATGGACTGGGTGTTTAGGGGCCAAGGAGAAAAAAGAAGACTAATGAGGAAGGGTTTTTAATTTTTGGTCTCCTGTTATTTACACAGGGAGATGTTACAATACCCAGTAGTCATTGAAAGACCTTAATTGCAGCTTTATTTTATCATGCTGTAATTGTGGCTTTATTTTTACTTCCTTGAACTTACTCAGATTTTCTGTTTTATATATTTGGAACTATATTATTAGATATACAAAAATTCACTATTTATATTTTCCTAGTGAGTTCAATCATTTTTTTCATTTTGACATATCCTCTAAAATTCTAGCCGGACTTTCTTCTTAATGACTTTCTCTTCATTTTTGATATTAAGGTAGCTACACCAGCTTTTCCCATCTTTTTACTTGCAGTTTTTTCTGTTTTCCTGTTTTACATGTGTTTATTTATAAACAGCACATAGCTGTATTTAAATTTTATCCAGTATGAAAAAAGTCTTTTAATTTTGGTATTTTGTTTTAAATCTATGATCCTAAGTGCTTTCTCTTTATCCCACATGTTCCTTTGAATATTTTACCTACTTTTGTCCTCTTTTGCACTGATTATTTTTATTATTGCCTTTTCTGATATTAGCTTATTATAGAGTCTTTCACTGACTGTCAGGGTATTTGTCCCTTTTCAAAGTCTGATAATAATGGCTAATTTTACCTTTTCCAGAATAATGCAAGGACTTTAAGATCCTTACCACCCATTTATCCTTTTTCTAATATATGTAATGTTTTCACATATTTTAATTCTCTCTATATATTCTAGAAACTTTTATTAAATTTTTAATACTGTTAACATTCATTTATATTTACACAGATTTTTATCTTTTCCATTGTTCTTCATAATGTTCAATATTGTAAAACTCCCAACTGGGATAATTTTTTTTTTTGGCTGAAAAATACCATTTATTATTTCCTTTAGGGAGATATGCAGGTGACATTTCTTTCAGTTGAGTTAAAGCAAAAAATGTCTCTTACTTTTGA
The DNA here is from genome assembly GCF_040802235.1 of Manis javanica. NCBI lineage: Eukaryota > Metazoa > Chordata > Mammalia > Pholidota > Manidae > Manis > Manis javanica. Next base: position 32,985,395 of record NC_133160.1, on the reverse strand, counting down.
AGGATATTTTTTGGGTACAGAATTTTAGCATGGTAGCTATTTTCTCTCAACACTTTTTTTTTTTTTTTAAAGGTAGGAGAGCAAGGTACAGGCTTTCATTTAGAAATAAAGTGAGAGAATAGAGCTTCTGGCTCACTTCCCTATTTGTCTAATTTTCATTTTTCTATTGAGAAGTGATATTTACATCTAATTATTATTTGCAGGTAATTTGTCTTTTTTCTCTAGCTTATTTTGATATTTTCTAATTGATTTTAATTGTCAATTTTATTTTGGTGGACCTAGGTGTCTTCCTTCTAACTTATTCTGCCTAGGCTTTATTTTAAAGACTTACTGTAACTCTAGGGGAAAATCCCAGGGCAAAATACCTCTCAAACCAAAATCAGTCAAAGGGAGAAATAAAGAAGCCTGTTTATTTTTTATAAGCAGTTGTCATGTCTCCTGACTATGCTGCAGCAGAAGAGGGCTTCCCCCTAGCCTCTCTGGTCCAGATAAACCCTTGCACACCCTTGTGATTACGTATTGATGTAGATGGACCACCACTCTCCACCCCTTGAGACACCTATTGATATGCAGATGCACTAAAGCCATGCAAGAGATTCTGGAAATATTGCAATTTCACCCACACTTATGATCTTTCAGAAGTGTTATAAAATAGTCAGCCATTATTTCTCTGCATAGAGTTTCTACTCATTGTTTAATTTTCCCCACCTTAAGAATCCAACTGTATGTAATTAGCTTTTCTCATGGTATTTCGTATATCTGTATATCATATCCTTTTACTGTTGTGTGATTCCTTCTGGATTTTTTTTTTTTTACATCATACATTTCACTATTTCTGTCTTAATGTGTGTGTAACTTCCAGGGGTAGAGGGGAATGTGTCCCCACCCTGGGGCAAATAAGCCTTTGAAGCTGAAATCAGTCAAAGGGAAAAATAAAAGGGGAGAAAACTATTTATTGCTTACAAGAAGTCCTTTACTCCCATTTGCCCCTGTCTTTTGCAATGAGCTGCGAAGGTGCCAAAAAAACCTCTCTGGTCCCTGCCTGCTCTCACCTCTTCATCCTGCTTGTAATCCCCTATTGATATGGAAATGAGTTACTTCTCTCTACCCCTCAGAAACACCTATAGATATGGAGATGCACTGAGGCTGGGCAAATCTGGAAATACTGCAATTTTACGCACATCTTGTATTTTATATCCTTTAATATACTGTAGGTAAAACTGCAATATTTCTAGAATCTCTCATCTGGCTTTAGTGCATCTCCATATCAATAGGTGTTTCCAAGGGGTGGAGAATAGTCCATCTCCATATCAGTAGGTAATTACATTGGTGAGTCAGCAAGGGCTTATCTGGACCAGATAGGTTACTCTCCCTTCTGCTGCAGCCTGGTTAAGAGAGAGAAACTGGACAATTGCTTGTAAGAAATAAATAGATTTCTTAAACTTTATTTCTCTCTTTGACTGGTTTCAATTTCAAAGTATTTTGCCCAGCATTTGCCCCCTGGAGTTACATATACTAAGCATAGTAACTCTTAAAGTTTATGCCTGATAATTGCAAAATATGAAGACCCTGTAGGTCTTTTTCTTTTGTCTGTTATCTCTCTTTCATACTGGTTTATATTTTCATGTGATTAACTTTTTATTGTCAGGAGGCTGTTTATTTGTAAACTGGTTTACAAAATAATTTGAGGTCCCATATGATAGATATTACCTCATGTCACAAAAATTTTAAGTTAGGTTTTACTTTTCTTTTTGTTGATTTCCTGCTAGGTCCCTAAAGGCATTAGTCTCAAGGATTACTTTATTTATTTGTTATTAAGGTATTGATATACACTCTTATGAAAGTGTATATCATTCACATGAAAATGTATATTATGAAAGTGTATATTTTCATTTGCATGAAAAAACAATGTGGTTACTACATTTACCCATATTATCAAGTCACCACCCATAACTCAATGCAGTCACTGCCAATTAGTGTAGTAAGATGCCACAGATTCACTATTTGCCTTCTCTGTGCTACACTGTCTTCCCCGTAATCCCCCACACCATGTGTACTAAACATAATACTGCTCAATCCCCTTCTCCCTCCCTCCCCACCCAGACTCCCACTTCCTCCCCTTTGGTAACCACTAGTCCCTTCTTGAAGTCTCTGAGTCTGCTGCTATTTTGTTTCTTCCATTTTGTTTCGTTGTTATACTCCACAAATGAGGGAAATCATTTGGCATATCTCTTTCTTTGCCTGGCTTGTTTCACTGAGCATAATATCCTCTAGCTCCATCCACATTGTAGCAAATGGTAGGATTTGTTACTTTCTTATGACTGAATAGTATTCCATTATGTATATCTGTCACATCTTTATCCATTCTGATGGAAACTTAGGTTGCTTCCATATCTTGGCTATTGTAAATAGTGCTGCGATAAACAAAGGAGTGCATATGTCTTTTTGAATCTGAGAAGTTGTATTCTTTGGGTAAATTCCAAGGAGTGGAATTCCAAGGTCAAATGGCATTTCTACTTTTAGTTTTTTGAGGAACCTCCATACTGCTTATCATAATGGTTGAATTAGCTTACATTCCCACCAGCAGTGTACAAGGGTTCCCCTTTCTCCGCATACTTGCCAGCATTTGTTGTTCTTAGTCTTTTCAATGCTGGCCATCCTTACTGGTGTGAGGTGATATCTCATTGTGGTTTTAATTTGCCTTTCCCTGATGATTACTGATGTGGAGCATCTTTTCATGTGTCTATTGGCCATCTGAATTTCTTCTTTGGAGATTTGTCTCTTCATATCCTCTGCCCATTTTTTAATTGGGTTATTTGCTTTTTGGGTGTTGAGGTGTGTGAGTTCTTTATATATTTTGGATGTTAACCCCTTGTTGGGTATGTCATTTACAAATATATTCTCCCATACTGTAGGATGCCTTTCTGTTCTGTTGATGGTGTCCCTTGCCATACAGAAACTTTATAGTTTGATGTAGTCCCACTTGTTCATTTTTGCTTTTGTTTCCCTTGCTCGAGGATATACTTTCAGGAAGAAGTTACTCATGCTTATATTCAGGAGATTTTTGCCTATGTTGTCTTCTAAGAGTTTTATGGTTTCATGACTTACATTCAGGTCTTTGATCCATTTCAAATTTACTTTTGTGTATGGAGTTAAACAGCAATCCAGTTTCATTCTCTTGCATGTAGCTGTCCAACATCAGCTGTTGAAGAGTCTTTCATTTCCTCATTGAATGTCCATGGCTCCTTTATCATATATTAATTGACCATACATGTTTGGGTTTATATCTGGGCTCTCTAGTCTGTTCCATTGGTCTATAGGTCTGTCCTTGTGCCAGTACCAAATTGTCTTGATTACTGTGGCTTCATAGTAGAGCTTGAAGTTGGGGAGCATAATCCCCCCAGCTTTATTCTTCCTTCTCAGAATTGCTTTGGCTATTCAGGGTCTTTTCAGGTTCCATATGAATTTTAGAATGATTTTCTCTAGTTCATTGAAGATGAACTGTTGGTATTTGGATAGGAATTGCATTGAATCTGTAGATTGTTTTAGGCAGGGTGGCCATTTTGACAATATTAATTCTTCCTATCCATGAACACAGGATGTGTTTCCATTTATTGGTATCTTCTTTAATTTCTCTCATGAGTGTTTTGTAGTTTTCAGAGTATAGGTTTTTCACTTCCTTGGTTAGGTTTATTCCTAGGTATTTATTCTTTTTGATGCAACTGTGAATGGAATTGTTTCCCTGATTTCTCTTTCTGCCAGTTCATTGTTAGTGTATAGGAATGCCACAGATTTCTGTATATTAATTTTGTATTCTGCAACTTTGCTGAATTCAGATATTAGATCTAGTAGTTTTGGAATGGATTCTTTAGAGTTTTTTATGTACAATATCATGCCATTTGTAAACAGGGACAGTTTAAATTCTTCCTTGTCAATCTGGATAACTTTTATTTCTTTGTACTGTCTGATTGCCATGGCTAGGACCTCCAGTACTATGTTGAATAAAAGTGGGGAGAGTGGCCATCCTTGTCTTGTTCCCAATCTTAAAGGAAAAGCTTTCAGCTTCTCACTGTTAAGTATGATATTGGCTGTAGGTTCGTCATATATGGCCCTTATTATGTTGAGCTACTTGCCCTCTATACCCATTTTGTTGAGAGTTTTTATCATGAATGGATGTTGAATTTTGTCCAATGCTTTTTCTGCATCTATAGAGATGATCATGTGGTTTCTGTCCTTCTTTTTGTTGATGTGGTGGATGATGTTGATGGATTTTCTAATGTTGTAGCATCCTTGCATCCCTGGAATAAATTCTACTTGATCATGATGGATGATCTTTTTGATGTATTTTTGAATTCAGTTTGATAATATTTTGTTGAGTATTTTTGCATCTATGTTCATCAGGGATATTGGTCTGTAATTTTCTTTTTTTGTGGTGTCTTTGCCTTGTTTTGGTATTAGAGTGATGTTGGCCTCATAGAATGAGTTTGGAAGTGTTCCCTCTTCTTCTACTCTTTGAAAAACTTTAAGGAGGATGGTTATTAGGTCTTCACTAAATGTTTGATAAAATTCAGTGATGAACCATCTGTTCCTGGGGTTTTGTTCTCGGGTGGTGTTTGATTACTAATTCAATTTCATTGCCAGTAATTGGTCTGTTCAGATTTTTGTTTCTTCCTTGGTCAGCCTTGGAAGGTTGTATTTTTCTAGAAAGTTGTCTGTTTCTTCTAGGTTATCCAGTATGTTAGCATGTAATTTTTCATTGTATTCTCTAATAATTCTTTGTATTTCTGTGGTGTCCATAGTGATTTTTCCTTTCTCATTTCTGATTCTGTTTATGTGAGTAGAATCTCTTTTCTTCTTTATAAATCTGTCTAGGCATTTATCTGTTTTGTTTATTTTCTCGAAGAACCAGCTCTTGCTTTCATTGATTCTTTCTATTGTTTTATTCTTCTCAATTTTATTTATTTATGCTCTAATCTTTATTATGTCCCTCCTTCTACTGGGCCTCATTTGTTCTTCTTTTTCTAGTTTCATTAATTGTGAGTTTAGACTGATCATATGGGATTGTTCTTCTTTCCTGAGATAGGCCTGTATTGCAATAGGCTGTCCTCTTAGCATGGCCTTTGCTGCGTCCCACAGATTTTGTGTTGTTGAATTATTGTTGTCATTTGTCTCCATATATTGCTTGATCTCTGTTTTGTTTGGTCATTTATCCACTGGTTATTTAGGAACATGTTGTGAAGCCTCCATGCGTTTGTGGGATTTTTCATTTTCTTTGCATAATTTATTTCTTGTTTCATACCTTTGTGGTCTGATAAACTGGTTGGCACAATTTCAATCTTTCTGAATTTACCAAAGCTCTTTTTGTGGCTTAGTATATGATCTATTCTTGAAAATATTCCGTGTGCACTTGACAAGAATGTGTATTCTGCTACTTTTGGGTGTAGAGTTCTGTATATGTCTGTTAGGTCCATCTGTTCTAATGTGTTGTTCAGTGCCTCTATCTCCTTACTTAATTTCTGTCTGGTTGATCGGTCCTTTGGAGTGAGTGGAGTGTTGAAGTCTCCTAGAATGATTGCACTGCATTCTGTTTTCCCTTTTAATTCTGTTAATATTTGTTTCACATATGTAGGTGCTCCTGTGTTGGGCGCATGGATATTTATAATGGTTATATCTTCTTGTTGGATTGACCCTTTTATCATTATGTAATGTCCTTCTTTATCTCTTGTGACTTTCTTTGTTTTGAAGTCTACTTTGTCTGATACAAGTACTGCAACTCCTTCTTTTTTCTCTCTATTAGTTGCATGAAATATCTTTTTCCATCCCTTCACTTTTAGTCTGTGTATGTCTTTGGGTTTAAAATGAGTCTCTTGTAGGCAGCATATAGATGGGTGTTGCTTTTTTATCCATTCAGTGACTCTTTGTCTTTTGATTGGTGCATTCAGTCCATTTACATTTAGGGTGATTATTGAAATGTAGTACTTATTGCCATTGCGGCTTTTGATTCATAGTTGCCAAAGTTTCAAGGTTAACTTCCTTACTATCCAAGAGTCAAATTTAACTCACTTAACATGCTATTGCAAATACAATCTAAAGGTTCTTTTTTTCTCCTCCTTTTTCTTCCTCCTCCATTCTTTATATATTAGGTATCATATTCTGTATTCTTTGTCCTTCACTTGATTGACTCTGGGGATTGTTATTTAATTTTGCATTAGCTTAGTAATTAGCTGTTCTACTTTCTTTACTGTGGTTTTATTATGTCCGGTGATAGCTATTAAACATTAGGAACACTTCCATCTATAGCATTCTCTCCAAAATACACTGCAGAGACACTTTGTGAGAGGTAAATTCTCTCAGCTTTTGCTTATGTGGAGATTGTTTAATCCTCTTCAAATTTAAATGATAATCTTGCTGGATAAAATAATCTTGGTTTAAGGCCCTTGTGCTTCATTGCATTAAATACATCATTCCACTCCCTTCTGGCCTGTAAGGTTTCTGTTGAAAAGTCTGATAATAGCTTGAGGGGCTTTCCTTTGTATGTGATCATATTTCTCTCTCTGGCTACTTTTAATAGTCTGTCCTTATCTTTGATCTTTTCCATTTTAATTACTATATGTCTTGGTTTTGTCCTTCTTGGGTCCCTTGTGTTGGGAGATGTGTGCACCTCCATGGCCTGAGAGACTATCCCCTTCCCCAGATTGGGGGAGTTTTCAGCAATTACCTCCTCAAAGACACTTTCTATCCCTTTTTCTCTCTCTTCTTCTTCTGGTACCCCTATAATGTGAATATTGTTCCATTTGGATTGGTTACACAGTTCTCTCAATATTCTTTCATTCTTAGAGATCCTTTCTTCTCTCTGTGTGTCAGCTTCTTTGTATTCCTCTTCACTAGTTTCTATTTCATTTATCATTTTCTCCTCCACTGTATCTAATCTACTTTTAATACCTTCCAGTGTGCTCTTCAACTATTGGATCTCCAACCAGAATTCATTCCTGAGTTCTTGAATATTTTTCTGTACCTCCATGAGCATGTTAATGATTTTTATTTTGAAATCCCTTTCAGGAAGATTCATGAGGTCAATGTCATTTAAAACTTTCTCAGGAGTTATGTTCATAATTTTACTCTGAACCAGGTTCCTTTGGCACTTCATATTTGTATGTGGCACCGTCTAGTGCCCAGGACCTCTACTCTCTGGAGCTTCTCAGCCCCTGAAGCAGTGTCGGGTGTTGCAGGGGAGTGGTACTGGTGCCTGGGGGGAGGAAAAAGCTGTTTCCTGCTTCCTGGCTGCTATGCCTGCCTCCACTGCCAGAACCAGTGGGCGGAGCACAAAGGTATAAGCCTCTATGCTTTGCATTTGTAGTTGCTGTAGACAGGTCTTCTCTCTGGGTGGCCTAATGCCAGGGTAGGGTTTGCCAATTTGCGAGCCAGGTGGAGCTGGCCAGGAGAAACGCGCAATAGGCTACATATCAAGGAGGAGGTCCTTGGAGCTGTGTAGCCAGACAGAAAGCTGGAGTGCCTGAAGGTCATGAAAGCTCCCAACCTGCTAGGCAGAGAGCACCTTGACAATTTTGTCTGCCTGTCCTTTCTCCTGAGCAGTAAGCTCTGTGCCGTCCTTGGTCCTTTAGCATCCCTCTTGCTGTTAGGATGTCTCTCAGACTGCCTGCCTTTCTTTTGTCCCAGAGCAGCCAGATACGGATCTCTGCTTTCCACAAGCAGCTGGAATCTCAGTCTCTCCAGGAATTCTGCCTGTCTTAGCTTTCCAACCCCCTAATCATGAGAGTACCATGCAAGCACCATGAAATGTAGGTTTGTGCTCCCAGAGCAGATCTCCGGAGTTAAGTATTCAGCAGTCCCAGGCCTCCACACCCTCCCCACTCCATTTCTCTTCCTTCCACCCGTGAGCAGAGGTGGGGGAAGGGCTTGAGCCCTGCCGGGCTACGGCTTTGGTATGTTACTCTGTTCTGTGAGGTTTATTCTTTTTTCCAGGTGTATGCAGTTTGGCACAGTCCTCTTTCCTGTTGCTCTTTCAGGGTTAGTTGTGTTAATTATATTTTCATATTATATGCGATTTTAGGAGGAAGCCTCTATCTCACCTCTCATGCCACCATCTTTAATCCACCTCTCAAGGATTATTTTAATCAAATTGTGGAGACTAAGATGATTTGAAACAGCTACAGTAATTATGAGGAACTATTAACTCTAGACTCACAGATTCTAAACCTTTGTAGTTGGTATTGTTCAGGGCTCAATCAGGAAAGCATAGTAGTATGAATCATGGGATAAGGGAATTATGGAGGGAATCTGACCTTACACACTTTGGGGAGAAGATGAAGAATTGAAAGACTAGAAAGGGACATTTGGAATATCATAGAAGCACCAGCCATTCCATTTGATAATCCAAGCACATTCAGATAGAAAATGATAGCATGAAAAAGAAGCTTGTTGAGAATTCTATAAGAAGCTCTTGCTTTTGGTAATCTGAAGGCAAGAATTTGGTCATGGGTCCAGAATAGTTGTTCATTAGTATGAATTGTAGCAGTGAAGAAGAACTGAACATTGAATAGAGAGATGGAGGATAAGTTGGAACTTTCAATCATCTCTGTATCTCTCACTCCACTTAATCATGATAACTCTGTATCTCTCACCCCACTTAATTTTCACAGGGTGATGGTCCATGCTTCACTTCCATCTTCCAAGTCTTCCGCAAGTTCCTTTTTTGGCCAACTCCAAGTAATACCAAACAGGGAAGAATATTCTCTAATATATAGTTTCCCTGTAACCAAGTTGACAATAGAAATTCCAGCACAAGGTACCAACACACATGAGGGGTGTTCAGGATTATCTCTTTATCCTTGGAACTCAGAAATGTTACTAGTGTGTGTCTTTTGATTTTCCTATTAGTTTCTTAATGGTCCTTCTTGGCTGAAATGTTTATGTTTTCTTCACATTATGGAAATTTTTTCCTAAGATGTCTTTGTTTCATGCCTTTCATAGGAAGATCTTTTCTGAACATTTTGTGAGCAAAAACATTGTTCCTTGTTCCATAGTACCTTTAAAAGTATTAATGCATAACAAAAAGCCTTGAAATAAAAATGGAAAGGTAAGGATAGTGTCTCTCTCCAGCATAACAGACCTGCTTGCTTACTGCCCTCACAAAAGATTTGGGTTACTTAACTTCAGGGTCTTCTTGTGTAACAACCCACTGAATGAGAACACATCAAGCTGGGCCCACCAATGTCACCCTGTGGATTTGGTGGCATGTGGGGAACTGATGCAAACATCCTGATGCTCATGCTGCTTGCTATGCCATGAGTATCGAAGGATTTTATCTATTGAAGGCTTTTATCTCTGACCCAGGAGTCTTGTCTTCTGCCATTATTCATAAAACCAACAGGCTAGCTTCTTAGCTTGAAAGCTGGGTAAAATCCTGGGTTCACAGTTTTTGACACTGTCTGTTTTTTTTTCCCCTGCTGTTTTGGTTTCTTCCTGATTTCCCATTAGGTGGATATTGTATTTGGTATGCATATCCTCTAATTCTATTAATTTTTCTCTCCTGTTTGCCAGTGACTTATCTTGCTGCTCTTCATTTCATAGAACTTGACATATTCTTATAACTTGTTATCTTCTGATGTTGTCTATATTATTCAGCCTTTTGATTAAAAGCACTAATAATTTTTAAATACCCCCAAATATTCTTATTCTATTTATTCTCTCCTAGAACATTTATCCAGATTCTTATTGACTGCTCTACCAAGATGTGATACCCAAGTGGGGAGACTCCCAGGTAGAGCTTGCATTTTTAAAGGATCAGTCAGGTGTAAGAGACTGATGCCAGTCCCTCTGAACATGCAGGGAGTGAATTGAAATCAGAAATTGCTAAGAGTTCCTGAGTTGTCGAAGGCACCCTTTTTGTTTTCAAGGGTTTTTACATAGTTGTTATTTCCAATTTTATTTTAGTGAGAATTTTAGAGAAGAAAACAAAAGTGCTCACTTCACAATTCTTGACACCAAATTACTGTAAAGTTGTCTTTCTAATAAGAATAAGAAAAAGGAAGACAGAATTAGCATACTAACCAACTATTAATCTACAGAGACTTTTAGTCTATGTTTTGTTGCCAATCGCTTCAGCAGCAGACGTGAGCATGCTCTGACGAAGTGGAGAACTCACTGTGTGCTTAGCAGGGAAGGGATATACTTCAGTTTATGATCCGGATGAAACTTCAGTGGCAAGCCAGAATTATCCAAGTGGTTTCATAACCCGTCTACTGTTTTGGAATCAGCTGTACCTTACTTCTCTGCTTTTTGGTTCAGTCCAAAAAAGTTCTCTTGGTAAGAATCCTGCAAATGGATCTTTTTTTATTTTAATTTTTTTCCCTTTCTCTAATAATTCATTCAGGTTTTACTAGACCAGACAAGCAGGAGATGAGTTTTCCATAACTCTTTATTCTTGCCAGGAATTCTCTGGGCTTGGTTACATTTCTGTCTTTCGGTGCTAATTCTGTAGCTTCTGTTTTTTATTTCAACTGGATGAATTCCTTCAATGGCAGGTCTGTGAACATAGTGAGCTCATGGAGCACCCCCAGATATGACCAGGAATAGGTTTATAACTTGCTCACTGCATTGCTTCTAAAATATCCATGTTCAAGCTTCAATGTTCCCCCAGGTGTGAGGAAGCCAATCATCTGTACTTTCAGATTGTTTATTAACCCATTTTTGCTGAAATGGACCTACCATTCAGTGGACCTGCTAGGAAATCCAATATTAGAGGCTGAAATGACAGATTTTAAAGTCAGAACTCCTGGGTTTGAACACTGATTCTACTATTTATTAGCAGAGTAAGGCTGAGTCAAACATTTTACAATTTCCAAAACACTTAATGATTCAAAAATCTCTAAGTGTCCCTAACACCTATCAATAAAAATCTGAATACCTTAGTCTGATTCTCAAAGCTCTTTGATACATGGCCCCATCAGGTAATTCCTCACCTAAAAATTGTCTTCCTCTCCATATTACAAATTCCACTCAATTATGTCATCCATGACTTCTAAAATGTTACTGTTTTTCCTTACCACTCATCTCAGTACTTCTTATCCTATATTCCAGTACAAATTATACTTCCTTCATGGAGTCCTCCAAGATTACTGGACCTCATATTGATATTCCTCTTCTCTAAACTTCTGGAGTGTTTACAGTCAGTATTTCATTATGTTACTCGGACAGAATTTTCTAAACATTTTTTTTTCATTTTAATATATCTCCTTAGGTGGAAAAAAAATCTGATGTTAAGAAATACCATATTAAATATAGTAAAGTGTTGCTCAACTGTAAGATATTTTATGACAATAGTCTTAGTGTATAATTTATTTTCAAAAATAAACTAGACAAAAACATAGGCAAAAATCTCTTGGACATAAACATGAGCAACTTCTTCATGAACATATATGCACGGGCAAGGGAAACAAAAGCAAAAATGAACAAGTGGGACTATATCAAGCTGAAAAGCTTCTGTACAGCAAAGGACACCATCAATAGAACAAAAAGGTACCCTACAGTATGGGAGAATATATTCATAAATGACAGATCTGATAAAGGGTTGACATCCAAAATAAATAAAGAGCTCACACACCTCAAAAAGCAAATAATCCAATTAAAAAATGGGCAGAGGAGCTAAACAGACAGTTCTCCAAGGAAGAAATTCGGATGGCCAACAGGCACATGAAAAGATGCTCCACATCACTAGTCACCAGAGAAATGCAAATTAAAACCACAATGAGATATCATCTCATACCAGAAGGATTGCCACCATCCAAAAGACAAACAACAACAAATGTTGGCGAGATTGTGCAGAAAGGGGAACCCTCCTACACTGCTGGTGGGAATGTAAATTAGTTCAACCATTGTGGAAAGTAGTATGGAGGTTCCTCAAAAAACTCAAAATAGAAATACCATTTTACCCAGGAATTCCACTTCTAGGAATTTAACCTAAGAATTCAGCAGCCCAGTTTGGAAAAGACAGATGCACCCCTATGTTTATTGCAGCACTATTTACAATAGCCAAGAAATGGAAGCAGCCTAAGTGTTGATGATGAATGGATAAAGAAGATGTTGTACATATATACAATGGAGTATTATTCAGCCATAAGAAGAAAATAAATTCTACCATTTGCAACAACATGGATGGAGCTAGAGGGTATTATGCTCAGTGAAATAAGCCAGGCAGAGAAAGACAAGTATCAAATGATTTCACTCATCTGTGGAGTATAAGAACAAAGCAAAAACTGAAGGAACTAAACAGCAGCAGAATCATAGAACCCAAGAATGGACTAACAGTTAACAAAGGGAAAGGGACTGGGGAGGATGGGTGGGAAGGGAAGGATAAGGGCAGGGAAACAAAAAGGGGGCATTACAAATAGCATGTATAATGTGGGCGGGGGGCATGAAGAGGGCTGTACACCACAGAGAAGACAAGTAGTGATTCTACAGCATCTTATTACACTGGTGGACAGTGACTGTAATGGGGTGTGTTAGGGGAACTTGGTAAAGGGGGGAGTCTAGTAAACATAATGTCCTTCATGTAATTGTAGATTAACGATAACAAATAAAATAATAAAATAAAATATAATAAAATAAATAAAATAAAATAAAATAAAATAAAATATAAAATAAAATAAAATAAATAAAATAAAATAAAATAAAATAAATAATAAAATAAAATAAAATAAAATAAAATAAAATAAAAACTAGAGAGTCTAGTATTTCTCCTAATCATTATTAGACATTTTGATTTTAAAATGGTTTTCAGAAAATGAAACCAGCACTATCGGTCAGTGGAACAGTTCTGGTAACATGCTACTCTAGTTTAATTTGGTTATTTCCTGAATTGTAATCTCAACTTTTCACCTCAAGTGTAAATTTTGTAAGGGTTTACATATCTACCTAATGCTTAGACAGGTGGGGAATGGCCATTGTTAGATGGTATTGGGAGCATTTGAAGAACACTTGCTGCTTCTTCACCTGTCTACTTTTTCATTTTTTTCCTTCATTTTGAAATTTTCCTCTTTCAGTTTCTTTATATTCTTTAATGGGCTTTAATCTCCATTTCCTTACTTAGGCATTAGCAATCCTTTGTTCCTTATGTAACAGTTATGGGTTAGAGTTAGAGAAGAGTAGTAGAACCCTTCTGAGTGATATGGGATAAAGGCATTAATAATTAATAATTATTTGTTAAATAAAATATTATCACACAATATTGAATCTGGTGAAGAAGTCTAAGGAAAACCGTTGCCTCTGCATGTGATGATTGGCCTAAAGTTGCTATAGGTCAGGGCTAGTGGAAAAGAAAGCTGAACAGGAAGTAAGAAAGAATGAAGACAAATTGAACTAGAGGACAAGGGTTTAATCCAGAGGTTTATCCAAACCAAAGGATAAACGAGAACTGAAAGGACAAGATGAAACTCTCAAAGACAGGTGGGAATCATATCTGTCTATCAGGGCATCTGGCCTCAGCAGTGAAGAAACGGTTCCAGGTTCAGAACTCAAGACCTGAAACAGGAGACCAAGCGGCAGGTGGAGGAGTTGCTGCCTCATACCAGGAAGGTGAGCCAGCCGACGAGTGCTAGCTGTGCGGTACCTATCACATAAGCAGGCTTTACAAATTAGTGCATTTCTGTCCTCATCAATCCTGAGTTTTATAAACATCTAAAACAGGACATTCTGGGAAATGAAGTTCCTACTTAGCTAACTTGACACAGTGCAGAGCACCACTCCATGGAGTCATAAGCACTGGAATGTATATTAGAGCCCATAATCCTAATCTTCCCAAGCTACAGAAGAGGAAGTTGAGACTCAGGGAGGTTATATCTTGTTCAAGAAACATAATTAGCTACAGTCACATGGAAAGATCAATCAATCCTTCTGATTCTCAGTCCCTTCTTCTCCCCTGCTATACCTCTTGGAAACACAGTGATCTAGAATGGGTATCATGACAAATTGGATCCAAACTCCCTCTGGGGACTTCACCTAATGGGACACAATTTTTTTTTTTTTTTTTTTTTTTTTTGAGAGGGCATCTCTCATATTTATTGATCAAATGGTTGTTAACAACAATAAAATTCAGTATAGGGGGGTCAATGCTCAATGTACAATCATTAATCCATCTCAAGCCTAATTCTCGTCAGTCTCCAATCTTCTGAAGCATAACGAACAAGTTCTTACATGGTGAACGAATTCTTACAGAGTGAATAAAATTCTTACATGGTGAACAGTACAAGGGCATTCATCACAGAAACTTTCGGTTTTGATCATGCAATATGACCTATAAACCATCAGGTCAAATATGAATATTCATTTGATTTTTGTACTTGATTTATATGTTGATCCCACATTTCTCCTATTATTATTATTATTTTTATTTTTAATAAAATGCTGAAGTGGTAGGTAGATGCAAGATAAAGGTAGAAAACATAGTTTAGTGCTGTAAGAAGGCAAATGTAGATGATCAGATGATCAGGTGTGTGCCTATGGACTAAGTATTAATCCAGGCTAGACAAGGGCAGCAAGACATCCACGGATGCAGAAGATTTCTCTCAAAGCAGGGGGGGTGAGGTTCTGAGCCTCACCTCTGTTGATCCCCAAATTCTCACCTGATGGCCCCCCTGCGACTGTGCCTGTCTTAGGTTGTTCCTCCCTTGAGGAATCTTACCCGTCTCTGGCTAACCAGTCATCTTCCGGGGCCATACAGGGAAATGTAAAGTTGGTAAGTGAGAGAGAAGCCATATTGTTTGCAAAGGTTAGCTTTTAACTTCTTTGCAGATTTATGCCCTGTGGCTTCTATGCCCAGCACTTGTCTCGAGGTATCTTTACCACCTGGAGGAATTATGATACTCGGTAAATTCGATATGAGGCACGAATTCTATTTAAGGTTTGTAATTAGGAAGGAAGAAGAAAAGCTATAGATGTAGCATATGAAGGAAACTTGGGAGGATTGATTATTTCTTTGACATATCTTCTTGTATAGTACCTTAAGTATGTATAGGTTTTAAACTACTAACTAATTTGCACACACATATTAACATAATAGGAATACGATGACATAAACAAAGCAAATCTATAATTACCAGCCATCTCCAGTGAAGCCAAGAAAACCATTTAGGCACCCTAGGCATTTGTGAAAATTTATCTATGATATGATGGATATTTTCGAACTGTACTTGAACCATCAGACAAATTAAAGCAGCCCATTTCTGGGATCTGTTCACATCCCATATGTTCTTTTAACCATAGATAGTCTATAGTCATGAGATTTCGGGGTGCTACAACTTGCACCCCTCCCAACTCCTGGTAGAGTTCCAACAGTACAGATCCAGTCAAATTCGTTGTCTCACTGTATGCACATGCCAGCCTAGACATCTCCCTCCTCCTTCTTATGGCAAGTCCAGGAGACGGTGGGCTGGATGCAGCCACAACCGCAGCATCGTCCGGATCCCTGTGGAGGCTTTTTGATGATCATCCCCCGGCACGAGTCCTCCAGAGAGTGCTGATGCCGGAAGCTCCTCCTCATATCGTATCTTAGTTCATTTTCTGGGTATCCAAGCTAGGCCTTGATCTTCTGCGTAGAAACAAACAGACCCTTTGCCCACACTTTGACATGCCCTCTATACCACTGTGCAGAACTCATTGGAGGTCAGCACACAGTAACTGCTTTTTTTTTTTTTTTTTTTTTTAATTAAGAGAAAGGAATATTTCTCCGCTTGGCTTATTTCACTGAGCATAATACTCTCCAGCTCCATCCATGTTGCTGCAAATGGTTGGATTTTTCCACTTCTTATGGCTGAGTAGTATTCCATTGTGTATATGTACCACATCTTCTTTATCCATTCATCTACCGATGGACATTTAGGTTGCTTCCAATTCTTGGCTATTGTAAATAGTGCTGCGATAAACATAGGAGTGCATCTGTCTTTCTCAAACTTGATTGCTGCGTTCTTAGGGTAAATTCCTAGGAGTGGAATTCCTGGGTCAAATGGTAGGTCTGTTTTGAGCATTTTGATGCACCTCCATACTGCTTTCCACAATGGTTGAACTAATTTACATTCCCACCAGCAGTGTAGGAGGGTTCCCCTTTCTCCACAGCCTCGCCAACATTTGTTGTTGTTTGTCTTTTGGATGGCAGCTATCCTTACTGGTGTGAGGTGATACCTCATTGTAGTTTTAATTTGCATTTCTCTGATAATTAGCGATGTGGAGCATCTTTTCATGTGTCTCTTGGCCATCTGTATTTCTTTTTTGGAGAACTGTCTGTTCAGTTCCTCTGCCCATTTTTTAATTGGGTTATTTGTTTTTTGTTTGTTGAGGCGTGTGAGCTCTTTATATATTCTGGACGTCAAGCCTTTATCAGATCTGTCATTTTCAAATATATTCTCCCATACTGTAGGGTTCCTTTTTGTTCTATTGATGGTGTCTTTCGCTGTACAGAAGCTTTTCAGCTTAATGTAGTCCCACTTGCTCATTTTTGCTGTTGTTTTCCTTGCCCGGGGAGATATGTTCAAGAAGAGATCACTCATGTTTATGTCTAAGAGGTTTTTGCCTATGTTTTTTTCCAAGAGTTTAATGGTTTCGTGACTTACATTCAGGTCTTTGATCCATTTTGAGTTTACCTTTGTATATGGGGTTAGACAATGGTCCAGTTTCATTCTCCTACATGTAGCTGTCCAGTTTTGCCAGCACCATCTGTTGAAGAGACTGTCATTTTGCCATTGTATGTCCATGGCTCCTTTATCAAATATTAATTGACCATATATGTTTGGGTTAATTTCTGGGGTCTCTAATCTGTTCCACTGGTCTGTGGCTCTGTTCTTGTGCCAGTACCAAATTGTCTTGATTACTATGGCTTTGTAGTAGAGCTTGAAGTTGGGGAGTGAGATCCCCCCTACTTTATTCTTCTTTTTCAGGATTGCTTTGGCTATTCGGGGTCTTTGGTGTTTCCATATGAATTTTTGAATTATTTGTTCCAATTCATTGAAGAATGTTGCTGGTAATTTGAGAGGGATTGCATCAAATTTGTATATTGCTTTCGGCAGGATGGCCATTTTGACGATATTAATTCTTCCTAGCCATGAGCATGGGATGAGTTTCCATTTATTAGTGTCCCCTTTAATTTCTCTTAAGAGTGACTTGTAGTTTTCAGAGTATAAGTCTTTCACTTCCTTGGTTAGGTTTATTCCTAGGTATTTTATTCTTTTTGATGCAATGGTGAATGGAATTGTTTTCCTGATTTCTCTTTCTATTGATTCGTTGTTAGTGTATAGGAAAGCTACAGATTTCTGTGTGTTGATTTTGTATCCTGCAACTTTGCTGTATTCCGATATCAGTTCTAGTAGTTTTGGAGTGGAGTCTTTAGGGTTTTTTATGTACAGTATCATATCATCTGCAAATAGTGACAGTTTAACTTCTTCTTTACCAATCTGGATTCCTTGTATTTCTTTGTTTTGTCTGATTGCCGTGGCTAGGACCTCCAGTACTATGTTAAATAACAGTGGGGAGAGTGGGCATCCCTGTCTGGTTCCCGATCTCAGTGGAAATGCTTTCAGCTTCTCGCTGTTCAGTATAATGCTGGCTGTGGGTTTATCATATATGGCCTTTATTATGTTGAGGTACTTGCCCTCTATTCCCATTTTGCTGAGAGTTTTTATCATGAATGGATGTTGAATTTTGTCAAATGCTTTTTCAGCATCTATGGAGATGATCATGTGGTTTTTGTCTTTCTTTTTGTTGATGTGGTGGATGATGTTGATGGATTTTCGAATGTTGTACCATCCTTGCATCCCTGGGATGAACCCCACTTGGTCATGGTGTATGATCCTTTTGATATACTGTTGAATTCTGTTTGCTAATATTTTATTGAGTATTTTTGCATCTACATTCATCAGGGATATTGGTCTGTAATTTTCTTTTTTGGTGGGGTCTTTTCCTGGTTTTGGTATTAGGGTGATGTTGGCTTCATAGAATGAGTTTGGGAGTATTCCCTCTTCTTCTATTTTGTGGAACACTTTAAGGAGAATGGGTATTATGTCTTCTCTGTGTGTCTGATAAAATTCCGAGGTAAATCCGTCCGGCCCCGGGGTTTTGTTCTTGGGTAGTTTTTTGATTACTGTTTCAATTTCTTTGCTTGTAATTGGTTTGTTTAACTTTTGTGTTTCTTCCTTGGTCAGTCTTGGAAGGTTGTATTTTTCTAGGAAGTTGTCCATTTCTTCTAGGTTTTCCAGCTTGTTGGCATATAGGTTTTCATAGTAGTCTTTAATAATTCTTTGTATTTCTGTGGAGTCTGTCGTGATTTTTCCATTCTCATTTCTGATTATGTTGATTTGTGTTGACTCTCTTTTTCTCTTAATAAGTTGGGCTAGAGGCTTATCTATTTTGTTTATTTTCTCAAAGAACCAGCTCTTGGTTTCGTTGATTTTTGCTATTGTTTTATTCTTCTCAATTTTGTTTATTTCTTCTCTGATCTTTATTATGTCCCTCCTTCTGCTGACTTTAGGCCTCATTTGTTCTTCTTTTTCCAGTTTTAATAATTGTGATGTTAGACTATTCATTTGGGATTGTTCTTCCTTCTTCAAGTGTGCCTGGATTGCTATATACTTTCCTCTTAAGACTGCTTTCGCTGCATCCCACAGAAGTTGGGGCTTAGTGTTGTTGTTGTCATTTGTTTCTATATATTCCTTGATCTCTATTTTGATTTGTTCATTGATCCATTGATTATTTAGTAGCATGTTGTTAAGCCTCCATGTGTTTGTGAGCCTTTTTGTTTTCTTTGTAGAATTTATTTCTACTTTCATACCTTTGTGGTCTGAAAAATTGGTTGGTAGAATTTCAATATTGTGGAATTTACTGAGGCTCTTTTTGTGAGCTAGTATGTGGTCTATTCTGGAGAATGTTCCATGTGCACTTGAGAAGAATGTATATCCTGTTGCTTTTGGATGTAAAGTTCTATAGATGTCTATTAGGTCCATCTGTTCTAGTGTGTTGTTCAGTGCCTGTGTGTCTTTACTTATTTTCTGCCCGGTGGATCTATCCTTTGGGGTGAGTGGTGTGTTGAAGTCTCCTACAATGAATGCATTGCAGTCTATTTCCCTCTTTAGTTCTGTTAGTATTTGCTTCACATATGCTGGTGCTCCTGTATTGGGTGCATATATATTTAGAATGGTTATATCCTCTTGTTGGACTAAGCCCTTTATCATTATGTAGTGGCCTTCTTTATCTCTTGTTACTTTCTTTGTTTTGAAGTCTATTTTGTCTGATATTAGTACTGCAACCCCTGCTTTCTTCTCACTGTTGTTTGCCTGAAATATGTTTTTCCATCCCTTGACTTTTAGTCTATGCTTATCTTTGGGTTTAAGGTGAGTTTCTTGTAAGCAGCATATAGATGGGTCTTGCTTTTTTATCCATTCTATTACTCTATGTCTTTTGATTGGTGCATTAAGTCCATTTACATTTAGGGTGACTATTGAAAGATATGTACTTATTGCCATTGCAGGCTTTAGATTCGTGGTTACCAAAGGTTCAAGGTTAGCTTCTTTAGTATCTTACTGCCTAACTTAGCTCGCTTATTGAGCTGTTATATACACTGTCTGGAGAGTCTTTTCTTCTCTCCCTTCTTATTCCTCCTCCTCCATTCTTCATATGTTGTGTGTTTTGTTCTGTGCTCTTTTTAGGGGTGCTCCCATCTAGAGCAGTCCCTGTAGGATGCCCTGTAGAGGTGGTTTGTGGGAAGCAAATTCCCTCAGCTTTTGCTTGTCTGGGAATTGTTTGATCCCACCATCATATTTAAATGATAGTCGTGCTGGATACAGTATCCTTGGTTCAAGGCCCTTCTGTTTCATTGCATTAAGTATATCATGCCATTCTCTTCTGGCCTGTAGGGTTTCTGTTGAGAAGTCTGATGTTAGCCTGATTGGTTTTCCTTTATAGGTGACCTTTTTCTCTCTAGCTGCCTTTAAAACTCTTTCCTTGTCCTTGATCCTTGCCATTTTAATTATTATGTGTCTTGGTGTTGTCCTCCTTGGATCCTTTCTGTTGGGGGTTCTGTATAATTCCATGGTCTGTTCGATTATTTCCTCCCCCAGTTTGGGGAAGTTTTCAGCAATTATTTCTTCAAAGACACTTTCTATCCCTTTTCCTCTTTCTTCCTCTTCTGGTATCCCTATAATACGAATGTTTTTCCTTTTGTATTGGTCACATATTTCTCTTAGTGTTGTTTCATTCCTGGAGATCCTTTTATCTCTCTCTATGTCAGCTTCTATACGTTCCTGTTCTCTGGCTTCTATTCCTTCAATGGCCTCTTGCATCTTATCCATTCTGCTTATAAATCCTTCCAGGGATTGTTTCACTTCTGTGATCTCTTTCCTGACATCTGTGATCTCCTTCCGGACTTCATCCCACTGCTCTTGCATTTTTCTCTGCATCTCATCCCACTGCTCTTGCATTTTTCTCTGCATCTCATCCCATTGCTCTTGCATTTTTCTCTGCATCTCTGTCAGCATGTTCATGATTTTTATTTTGAATTCTTTTTCAGGAAGACTAGTTAGGTCTGTCTCCTTCTCAGGTGTTGTCTCTGTGATCTTTGTCTGCCTGTAGTTTTGCCTTTTCATGGTGATAGAGATAGTTTGCAGAGCTGGTACAAGTGACCGCTGGAAGAGCTTCCCTTCTTGTTGGTTTGTAGCCTTTTCCTGGGAGAATAGCGACCTCTAGTTGCTTGTGCTGGGCAGCTGTGCGCAGACAGGGCTTCTGCTTCCTGCCCAGTTGCTTTGGGGTTTATCTCCGCTGTTGCTGTGGGCTTGGCCTGGCTGGGGCTGTTCCTCCAAAATGGTGGAGCCCCGTTGGAGGGGGAGCGGCCAGGAGGCTATTTATCTCCGTAAGGGGCCTCTGTGCTCCCTGCTGCCCAGGGGGTTAGAGTGCCCAGAGATCCCCAGATTCCCTGCTTCTGGTCTAAGTGACCTGTCCTGCCCCTTTAAGATTTCCAAAAAGCACTCTCCAAACCAAAACAACAGCAGCAACAATGAGAGAGGGAACAGAAAGAAAGAGAAAAAAAAAAGGAAAAAAAGGGGAAAAACAAGCGATTTTTTTTTTTTTTTTTTTTTTTTTTTTTTTTGTCCTCAGGTGCCGGTCCCAGGCACCCGCTCACTGGTCCTGCTGCCCTGTCTCCCTAGCACCAGGGTCCCTGTCCTTTCAAGGCTTCCAAAAAGCACCCACCCACCGGTCCCGCAGGGAAGGAACGCTCAATATTCTTTGTCCTCAGGCACTGGTCCCACGCACCCGCTCACCAGTCCCGCCGCCCTGCCTCCCTAGCACCGGGGTCCCTGTCCCTTCAAGGCTTCCAAAAAGCACTCGGCAAAAAGAGAGAAAAAAAAGGGGAAAAACGCACGATTTCTTCCGTCCTCAGGTGCTGGTCTCAGGCACCCACCCACCGGTCCCACAGGGAAAAATGCGGGATATTCTTTGTCCTCAGGTGCCGGTCCCAGGCACCCGCTCACCAGTCCCGCCGCCCTGCCTCCCTAGCACCGGGGTCCCTGTCCCTTTTAGGCTTCCAAAAAGCACTCACAGAAAAGAGAAAAAAAAAAGGGGAAAAACGCGCGATTTCCTCTGTTCTCAAGTGCCGGTCTCAGGCACCCGCCCACCGGTCCCGCAGGGAAAAACGGGGGATATTCTTTGTCCTCAGGCGCCGGTCCCAGCCACCCGCTCACCAGTCCCGCCACCGTGCCTCCCTAGCACTGGGGTCCCCGTCCCTTCAAGGCTTCCAAAAAGCGCTCGCCAAAAAGAGAAAAAAAAAAAAGGGGAAAAACGCGCGACCTCCTCCGTCCTCAGGCACCGGTCTCAGGCACCCGCCCCCAGGTCTCGCAGGGAGAAACGCAGGATATTCTTTGTCCTCCGGCGCCGTTCCCAGGCACCTCCTCACCGGTCCCGCCACCCTGCCTCCCCAGCAACGGGGGCCCGTCCCTCTAAGGCTTCCAAAAAGCGCTCGCCAAAAAAAAAAAAAAAAACCGCTCCGGTTTCTCTCCACCCGCCGGGAGCCGGGGGGAGGGGCGCTCGGGTCCCGCCGGGCTGGGGCTTGTATCTTACCCCCTTCACAAGGCGCTGGGTTCTTGCAGGTGTGGATGTAGTCTGGATGTTGTCCTGTGTCCTGTGGTCTCTATTTTAGGAAGATTTTTCTTTGTTATATTTTCATAGCTCTATGTGTTTTTGGGAGGAGATTTCCACTGCTCTACTCACGCCGCCATCTTGGCTCCGCCTCCTGGGACACAATTTTATATGTGAGATGCATCCTTTCCTCTGACCATGATGTGTGTCACCCTCTTTGGCAAATATGTGAGTATTCTGAGGGGCACAGATTTATTATTTGTTAAGTGAGGATTCCTATCAAAGCTGAATTTCTAGTCTAGGATTTCTAGATCTTGGACCTCTTGACATTTGGGGCTGGGTAATAAATGCCTCATGGCAGGTGCAGTAGAGGGCAGGGACTGTTCTGCGCACTGAGGGGTGCTTGGCAGCACCCTTGGCCTCTACCTGCTAAATGCCAGTAGCACCCCTTTAGTCATGATAATCAGAAATGTCTTCAGACATTGCCCAGTATTCCTGGGGGAGGGAGGATTTGTCCCTGGTTAAGAATCACTGGTCTAGCAGCTATTTATTTAATAAACCAAAACAATTTTCTTTTCAAGCACTGGCTCTACAGTGGGAACATTGATTTTTTTTCTCCTCAAGCTATAAAAAGATTCTATTTTCTATATTCCAACTAGACCCTCTTCTTCTTCTTTGTCTGTAGTTGAAAACTGAACCTACTCTGTAGTATAGCACTATTCAAAGTAGGTAACGTGAAACCCTATGAAATTATTTTGTGCATTATCTATACTGAATTGTTTATTTAGATAGTATGCAGGAAAGTCAATGGTGGGGTTCAGAAATAGACCAGACAACATTCCAGCTTAAAAGGTTACTTCTCCCCTAGTTTACAAGGTAAAGTTTACCTCTTACAGAGCCTGCACACCTTCTCATGCATAAAGCCAGTTTGCAGCACATCAAACCGCAGTTACTCCGGCACAGCTTTGATGTAGGATCAACTGATGCCATTAATAAGACCCAAGTCATTTTCTCTATTTAGCTATAAAAACATGGCAGTTTTGTATTTTTTTGTTGTTGTTATTGGAATATACAGTTATAAAGAGATGTCACCAAGAAGACATTTGTTTTGTTTTAGCCAAAATAAGGCATGAACTCAGTGTTGCTTATCCTTATCATCCATAAACATGGACATGAAGAATAATAAGCACTGGAGATCTAAGGTTTCTTTGGTGGTCTCTTAAAACTCTCTCTGTAAAAACTCTGCTGGTGTCTTTCTTTGAATCTGACCATTTTTTATTTAGAATTCACCAATAACTTCCCATAATCCTTCAAAAAGAAACCTCAAATTCTGTGCCATGTTCTAGGAGATGATGTTGATTTGTTCAGCCTCTCTCTTGACGCTGTCTTCCATCACTCACCCTTTTGATAACTGTATTTTAGCCCAAATGATCTCTCTGTTTCTCAGGACCTGTCATCCCAGAACTCTGTCTACTCTTCATTCCACCTCAAGGATTCCTTTCTTCATCTTAGGATCTGTTCTTCCCCATCCTCAGGTCTGTGGAAAATTTAGACATCCATGTTCCCCTTTAAGAAATTCTGTTTCTTTGGTCTGAGGTGAGACCAGCAATTTGCATTTTAATAAGAACCTAAGGCAATACTGATGCAGACAGTTCACCTACACACACTGAGGAGCCCTAATTCCAAATTCTTAAAGGGTGCAATTGCAGTCCTTATGAGCAGTAGAGGAGATTTCCCCCACTGCCGTAGAAATAAGCCCTGGGGAAGACGTTGTTCTGATGACTCAGCTTTAGCTTGAGGAATAGCAAACCCCGTACAGTATCGCACCTACACAGCATTTCATATTGTACCTTTCTGACACTTCTTCTTCAGTGAGAGATGCCTAACTTTGTGTTGACCAATCTCTCATCTCTTCCTCCCAAAGCTAAGTTGTCATACTATGAAGTTTGTACAGAACTACATTTAATGCGTCTTTGAATTTAAGGAAAAGAGGTCTTCTTACCACATTAAGCATTAGCCTCTCATTTCTACTGGCTCCACTTCCACTGTTCACTTGTTACTTTGGTTATGTCATTCTTCCACGAAACCTCTTGTATCCCTCTCAGGCTAAACTAGAAACTTCCTTATTTGTTTGCTCATAGTACTTCATTCACATCTCTACTAAAATTTCACATCTCTACTAAAATTTAATTCAGTTAATTTTTTATTGAAATTAAAATTGTAGTGAGGACTTCAATATAAACTCTAACAGAGACCCCTCTTTATCCCATTTCCCTCATTTGTAAGTATTTCCTCATAGCTCAGACCTCTGCCTGACAATATATTGTGCTTTATTCATTTGTTTATAGTATTTCTCTTTACCCCTTATATTGTAAATTTCATGTGGGGAGGGACTTTGACCATTGTTTTCTGCAATATTCCCAGAATAGTGCCCAGAATATAAGACAGGCTCAACAGTTATAACATGAATAGTGGAATAATTTTAGTACCTTGTTTTATAATTTTTCTGTTTCTATGTATTCTTTCTTTAGAAGAATCTTAGATTCCATTAGCACTATCAGAATCTAGATAATTGCTGATGTGTAAAAGGTATGGACTAAATCCTTACTGAATAATTAGTTTCCTTTTTTATATATTTCATACCACATTTAAGAGACCATTTCATCTGTTATGTTTCTTTGATAAAAGGTTGAAATTTCAGTACTGAGTTGGTTGAGATGAGGCAGAGATCCCAGAGTACATTTTAATGAGTGTCTGTTGACAAAGAGATAACCAATGGGATGGTCTGGGTGAAAATAGCAGATTGATTTTTCTGTTCCAAATAATGGGACACAAAATAAAACACCTGATGACTGGCAACATAGTGGTCAAAAGCAGGCCTTAAGCATAACACCTCAACTACAGAAGGATTTAGGGTTCAAGGAAAATTTCCAAATTCAAGATTATCTTCAAACTAACAAACCAACCTAAATAAAACAAAATTAAGATTCTATAAAGAGTATATATGTGCTTGATCAGCCTTGGAGTAAAAACTTTACCTGTGATAGAGGTCCTTAGGTCTTTCGATACTGTACTGTTTCCAAGTTCATCTCTGTTAAGTCCTCCTGTATGAGAAATACCAAAACAGAAGGAAATGAGGCTGGGGCCCATGCCCAATTCAATCTGGCCTTCACTTCAAAACCAAAAGAAGTGCATACATAAAGAATCCAGGAATCTGCCCTGATTTTTCATCATGGTTGGTGTGGATGATAAAGAACTTAAGTTTGAGGAGAAATTCAAAATATGTAATGCATGAAACTGGGAGGTATTATGAAGGATCATTTAACCTCCTCCCCATTGATGGTCTTCCTATGTTGACATGGATATAAAAATCTGCAAACCATTCCCGAGCCCCCAGGGTTAAAATTCTAGTGGAGATCTCCTCATGGCAGGACCAAACCAGCTAGGTTCTCTGCAGGTAAACAATGGCCCCTCTGAGCACACCCACCTGAGAGCAGGTAGTTGACCTGGTACCCACACCAGAATGGTGACTTATCAGTGTTTGCATCTCTTCTATTCTTTTCCCATTTCAGACTCTGGATCCAAAGTCAGTAAATATATATTTTAAATTTACTCTTCCATTTACTCACTGGAAGACTGTAAGTCTTAGTTACTTAACTGATATCAACCCTGGTTTCCTGGTTTTTGAATTGCAGCTTGTTCTAAAAATCTACAAAGAATGGTGTAAAAAGAAATGTAAATGGATGACTCAAGCACATAACTGGCTTCTTTTTTTCTTTTTTATCTCCCTCATTGTGAAAACCTCTGTATCAATTGCTTGTTTAATCTCTTCTTTTTAGAGACAGGTTGTCATCCATACTGGTGAGGGTGAAAGCATGTCTGTGACTCCAAACCATTTCATTTCCTATAAGCATACATCCCACACACACGCACATACTTTTTACAAATTCAAGGTCTGTTGCCAATACCCTTTTTCACCTACTGTCCCACATAATGCAGTAGCCTTTCTGGAAATGAATTCAGCCTGGCAGAATTAAGGCACATTCAAGTGTACCTTTTTAGTTCCCAAATCCTCCCATGAAGTAAATTTCTCAATTGGTAAATTAAGATTTTCAAAGCTGTGAAAAGAAACATGAGATTTATGGTTGCCCATTTTGGTACCTGTGAAATAATTTTTTACTGCTACTGTCATCAAAATCATGAAAGGTTTTGGAGTGTGTCTGGGGTGGAAACTGTTCTTACCCTCAAAAGGAAGTACAGAGCCTACTTTGTGTAAAGTCTATTGCTTCCATTCTTACGCTTTGCTTTCTGGCAGAAAATGAGGTCGTTTGCTATTGACATCTTGGGGACTGTCTAAGTGTGGCAAATACACTGGGTTCAGTAAACAAGAATATGACTGTATCTAATCCAAGCCTCCAAGAGGAGCTGGAACCAGTACACTAGAAGAAGTAACTAACAATGGTTAAGGTTCAAGGGCATTTGTACTCAGTTCTAAGGTTTTTCTTGTTCTTCCCTTGCATTTCAATTCACTAGCAGCATGACAGGTAATTCGTATCATATGTCCACCAATAACTGTATGAATCTCTGTAATTCCCTCTGGCTGGTATTCAGTGCTAAATAATTATGTAATATATATCATGATTTCAATTTTAAGATCTCACAGAATAAACACCTGTTAAGTGAGAACTGGAAAACTAGCCTATTGAATGTCGTTTGCCTTTCTGAAACTTCTTGGTAGCTTATTAGAGCATGGAAATGAAGAAATTACGGAATTTCTTAAGTGCTCGTCCATCTAATTTGTATGTGAAAAGAGTAATTCTTGAATAATCTTTAAATAATAACAAAGTCAGGCAGGAAGACCGCTGGCAGGGTGCAGTACCCACATGATGTCAACACACTGGCAAATTCTCCTTTGCGTACACTTCATAATTCACACACTCCTTGTTGAGTAACTCTTGCCTATTGGATTCCTAACTCCAGAGATTTAAAAAAAGGAACATTTCTATTTAAAAATACCTCAATAAATTACAGATCTCTCTATTTGGTATGGAAGAAACTGTCTTGATTTGTTGAAGTCAATGAAAGCTTAGGCATTAAATATTTTATAAACACCTTACCTCTAAAACAGAAAAGCAGGTACCATTTTTGGCAAGTTTTTAGTAATGGTCTTGCTTGTGAGCTTCACTCTTTCACCAAATTAAGACTCTTCCTGCCTGTGCGGGTGACTCTACCTTGCTGAAGGTTTTACTTGGCCATCAGTCCTCTAGCACTTTGTGAGAAGATTCTTCCCTGTGATGGAAACAGTGCTTCAGGTCAATGAAAGCACCCTTTCTGGGATACTGTGGCCACACTCCTCTGTTATGTTAAGGATCAATGGAATCTGACACACTGTTTCTCAATCTCGGGAGAGTCGTATTGCCCAACAGTTGCAATGTGTAAGGGATGGCTGTGTAGAAGAAAAGAATGGAATGGCTGTTCCAAAAAACAGTGAGTCTTAGGTGACAATTCCTGATGGGCTCCTAAAAGCTGTTTCTCTCTGGTCTTGTTATTGAAAGTGAATGTGGGTCATGGAAGCAATGCCATCTCCCATTCACACAGCTCAAAGTCAAAGTTCAGTTCCTTGTTTCTCTTCCATATAAACAAGACAAATTGCTTTCTCTGACTGGTGTAGTTTCATTGAAACATTATATTCTGTTAGGTAAAGATCTTCTATTTTTCCTTCCTATTTATTCAGCAAGTGCTTCACTTCAGGCACCATCTGGTAACAAGTAGTATAAGGGGAAATAAAGTAAGTAATAAAAATGGCTTACATTTATTGAGAGCATATTATGAGCCAGGCACTTTCTAAGTTCTTTACATGTATTAACTCATTTAATATACCTATGAAGTAGGTATATTATTATGCCAATTTTGCAGATGAGAAAAGTCATTCTCAGAGGAGTTAGCCAGTGGTGGAGCCGAGAGTTGAACCCTGATAATCTAATCTTAATCCTGCTCTCTTTACCATAGAGTGATGTATACTTCTAGATATGGCAATGGTGCATGTTACAGACTGAAAGTTTTTGTCACCCCATGTTTGTGTCAGCGAATGTTTGTGATGCTTTTGGGAAGTGATTAGGTTATGAGGATGGAGCCCTCCTGAATGGGATTAGTGCCCTTATAAAAGAGACCCCAGACTCTCTCTCCTTCATCAAGTAAAGATTATGAGAAGTAAGCAGCCTGCAGTCTAGAAGAGGGTCCTCACCAGAAGGCATCCTGATCGGAGACTTCCAGTCTCCAGAATTTCTGTTTATTAACAAACCACCCAGTTTATGGTACTATTACAGAAGCCTGAATGACTAAAGCAGTGTTAATGAACAAGGCTGTGGCAACATAGGACAATTTTTGTGCACAAATTCTCAGGCAAAGTTTCAAGATGAAGTCTCTAAAAGCTATAATCAAGGATGTCTGTTTGCACATTCCTAATCAATGTCACTGTTGAATCCAGATGTGCTTAGTAATCTATCCATTAGCATATACATTTCATTCTTGCTAGGAGGAGAAACAGGTTTACATTAATGATACTGTAAATAAACAGAATCAAATTATGTGATTCAGGTTTCAAAATTTGTATAAATTCTCATTTCTTCCTAGACCCAGACATCCTTGAAAAGTTTTGTGCTCACTTGTATTAGCACGTCAGACCTTACAGTGGGACCTGCAGTCATTGAGTTGGGGAGCTTACATGCAATGGGAGTAATCGGATGCCAGGGTGCCAGGGGCCAAGTGACAGATCCAACCAAGGGAAGGTGGGTGTGGTACTGTGATGGACAGCGGAGTCAAAACAGCAGTCAGAATGCTCTGGCTTGTGCCCATTAACTAGTCTTGCTAATCATGGTGTTTCTAGAAGTGAAATAGTGAGGAAGACTAAGAAATTCTCTCATTTCTGTATAAGTAGAAATTTTTAGGTCAATGTAAAGTCTGATTTGAATCCTAAAAACAGAGTCACAGCCCCTCAATCAATCTGCCCCAGAAAGACACAATGTCTGCTGGGCCTATGGTTTTGGGAGTTAACTTATTCCTAACTTGGATATTTTACTCCCACCAAGTGACCCAAAAAGCTGCTTGTTTTGAGTGGGGCCCAGAACAGAGAATGCCCCTGTAACAGGCCCAGGCCCATGGGCCATGCAACCCAGCAGTTCCAATGGTGAGGGACATCTCAAGGGAATAAGGGTGCTGTTTGGAGCCTTCAGCAGGCCCCTGTTGATGAGTCACAGCAAAGGTCCTTAGGATGCTGGAGCAGAGCACTCCACCCTCTGCAGATAACTCTCCTTTGGAGAACCACTCTTGGCCTGCTACAGGGCCGTGAGAATGCTTAGCGTGGTCTCCAAGTCACCACATAACTTATGCTGCCTGTCATGAACTGGGTGTTATCTGATCCCCCTATGCCATAAATTGTTGTACTCTGCAGTGCTACATCATTAAATGGAGGTGGTACATATGCGATGGCACCATAGCAGCCTTAAAGTACCAGAAGTTACCTGAGGAAGTGGCCCAAACACCCATGATACCCAGTCTTCCTTCTCTCTCCCAGATACACTTACAGCCTCCTGGGAAATTCCCTAAGATCATTTGACAGAGGAAGAGAGGGCTTAGACCTGCTTTACGGATGGTTCTGTTAGATCTGCAGGCACCACCAGAAAGTAGATGGTGGCAGTGCTGCAGCCCCTCCCTGGGACACCCCTGAAGGGCGGTGGTGAAAGGAAGTCCTCCCAAGCCAGTGAAGAACAGCAGTGGGTCCATGCTCACAGAATGTACAGGTCATGTCTCCACCGTTCTGAAGCAGCTGGTTCAACAGAGTGGTGAAATGGCCTTATGAAGATGCAGTTAGAGTGCAGTCGAGTGGTGGCAATGCCTTGCTGGGCTAGATCAAGGTTCTCCAGAGGGCTGTCTATGCTCTGCCTCAACATCTAGTATGCATTGCTGTCTCTGATAGTCAGGATTCATGGTCCAGGAATCAAGGGGTGGAGATGAGGGTAGCACTCCTCATTGTTAGCCTCTAGTGACCCCCTAGTAACAACTTCCTGTTGCCATCCTCCTCTGTTGAGATAACCCTTTGGAGAGTATTCCCATGAAAAATTATCCTCATTTCTTTCCCATTTGGAGGGATCTATCCACATACCTCTTCCACAAATTCCTTGTCACCAGTTTTCCAATCATGTTCCTTTCAAATCCCTGACCATCCAGCTAACACATTGACCACAAACCATGAATTTGTATATAACCACATATCTGACCATTTCTCCTTCCAGGGAAAGGTGCACTGCTATAGTTATTCCTGCAGCGAGTCCAAGGTCATATTCCTTTGCAGGCAGATATCCACCTGTCCCAGCATTATGTTGATGAGAGTGCATCTTGATTCAGGACCCAAATCAGAGTCTGAGGCCCAAAGCTATGGGATCAAGGACTGAAGTTGTTATGTCTCTAAGGAGTTTTTTATTCACCAAGTAGGCCATATTGACAGATCCATATTCAATACAAAACTATTTATTTCAATGACTATTCTATTCACACATGCAATTGTATTGATTTTGCCTCAGAAGACCTCTGGAGAGCTTTATAGTTGTGCAACCACACCTGCAAGGTGTTTCTGTATCACACACAGTTGGTGATTAGGGAGTTAGAAAATGACAACCATATCCATAAGGAAAAGAGAAAATAACCTGTTAGTAACTATATAGGGACATGGTCATCTCTGTGGGACCACAGGCTGGGACCTCAGTGATAGAGCAGGAGACACTGGGGACGAGTTCTGGTCAAGTGTACGAGGCTATGGGGCACTAGATTTGGTCAAACCTGATTCTGGGGGTGTCAGTGAGTGTGTTTTTGAATGGGACTGATGTTTGGAGCTGTAGACTGAGGAACGCAGATTGCCTGTCTCATGTGGATAGCCTTCATCCAATCAGCTGGAAGTCTGAATAGTCTGGCACAACCACGAGTAAGATGAAATTCGTCCTGCCTGCCTATTTGAGCTGCGACATCAGTCTTTCTCTGCCTTCTGACTTGCACCGAAACAACAGCTCTTGGGTCTTTCAGACTGGATCTGTGCCACTGGCTCTCCTGGGTCTCTAGTTTGCCAGCAGCAGAGCTCAGCACCTTTCAGTCTTTGTAGTTTCATGAGCCAATTCCTTATCATAAACCTCCCCATAATTGTGTGAACCAATTCCTTACAATAAATCTCTTCCTTATCATAAAGCCATATATGTGTGTGAGGTGTGTGTGTGTGTATGGGTGCATGTATACATAGTTATATGATTATATAACTCTTCCGGGGGTTCTGTTTCTCTAGATGGGACGACCAGACCAATTTTCTAATACACTATTATTACCTTCAGTATAGAGATGAGCCTTAGGAAATTTAAGTACCTTAAGCCACACTAGAGTTAGTAAGTGTTCATGTTGGGATGCACCCAGATTTGTCTGACTCTAATGTCCATGCTCATATCCCCTGTGTTATTCTTGAGTTCTGCTTACAGACCAGTGAAGAGGATAAAGACCTAGAGGAATTCCTTTCCCATATACTTCCTGCTGATACTTCATTGCCTTGTTATTTCTGGATCTTGTGTTATATTTTAATTATTGTTGCTGTGTAATAATTATCCCCAAATCCTGTAGCATAAGATAGCAACTGCTTTATTTTGCTATTGATAGTTCATGAGTTTGGGAAAGGCTTTACTAGGCTATCTTGCATGGGATCTCTTGTGTGGCTGCAGTTAGTTGTCCCTTAGGGCTGCTGTCCCCTGGATAGGATGTCCAAGATGGCTCAGTCACATGACTGGCAGTTGACTCTGGCTGTTGGTTTGGAGCTTGGCTAGACTGTCAAGCAAAGCACCTACTTTCCATCATGGTAATATCAGAGTAGTCAGACCGTTTCATGGTGGCTGGCTTCCTCCGGAGTGAGCCGACCATAAGAACAGAGTGAAAACCACAGGGTCTTTAGCATCCTCTTACAAGC
This sequence comes from Manis javanica, assembly GCF_040802235.1. Lineage (NCBI taxonomy): Eukaryota > Metazoa > Chordata > Mammalia > Pholidota > Manidae > Manis > Manis javanica. The sequence continues at coordinate 32,953,273 of NC_133160.1, read as the reverse complement.
CATCTGGCATCATTTCCACTGTAGTCCAGTGATTACAGATGCAACACCGAAGTAAGACCAGATTCAAGGGGAGGAAACAAAGGCCCTCCTTTTGACAGAAGCATCACGAAAGAATCTGTGGGCATGTTTTAAAAATATGCATTATGATCTCAGATTCTGGGTATCTCTGGAGATGGTGTAAGGCAAGAATGTGGGCTTTGAAATGAGATCATAATTTGAGCCTTCCTCCATCACTTATTATTTTAATAACCTTGGAAAATTTATTTAAAAATCTGGTCAATGACCTCTGAAAAAGAGGGGGGTTGATATCCATTTTTTCAGCTAAAGAAAGTATGTATGCCTGGTAGTCAATTAATGTTAGAATGATGTTTTCACAATGCCTTCAGTTCACTTGCTGGTATGACAGGCATACCTCATTTCATTGTGCTTTGCTTTACTGAGCTTTGCAGGTACTGCATTTTTTATGAATTGAAGGTTTGTGGCAACCCTGTGATGAGCAAGTCTGTTGGCATCGTTTTCCATCAGCATTTGCTCACTGTATGTCTGTGTCATGTTCTGGTAACTCTTATAGTATTTTAAACTTTTTCATTTTTTTTATATTTGTTATGATGATTTGTGATCAGTGATTATGAAATTGCTGGAAGATCAGATACCAGCACTGTTTAGCAATGATGTGTTTTTTAATTGAAGTATATACATTTTTTAGACACAATGCTACTTACAATAGAGTACGGTGTAGTGGAAATGTAACTTTTACATTCACTGGGAATTGAAAAAATTTGACTCACTCAGTTTATTTTGGTGGTCTAAACTGAACCTACAGAATCTCTGAGGCATGCCTTTATCTATTTAGGCATAATTTCAAAACATATTAGGATCTAATTTATAGTTTGATCTTTTTTCTTAAGAAATTCTGGCTGTGCCACAAACACAATTTTAAACTATAAAGAAAATTAACCATGACCCAAAGAATAGGCATTGGTACATCATGGTAACATTACCTGGTATCTCTTTTTTGTGTCTTTCTCTTGTCCCTGATCCCCAGTGTCAGGCAGATATTGATAAGATAGTTAAACAAGTGCAGTCTGGGTACCTGTCCGGGCAATTGAGAATCCCTGCATGTTCTATTCTGATGAAAATTGCTTTTTCCTCTCTGAGTTTGAATGATCTGATCAAAAGTTTCATTGTACTGGGATCAAGAAGAACATATTATTTGATTTTCACAGAATTTAACTAAGTGGACAAGTCTGATATAGAGAACAACAGCATATAGAAGACAAAAGTCAGGGTCTCACATGAAATATCACAAAATCTCCCATATGGAAATGATTTAAACTTTAATTTTTCACATGGTAGGGATGAAAACATTTTTCTGCCATGGAGTTTCATAAAGCATGTCAGGGTCTCTGCTTGCACTAGCCTTTTATACATCTGTCTATTAGAGAAGTTAACCTCTCTGCTGTTTTGATGAGAGAAAGATAAAAATCCAAGTCCTGGTGATTTGATAGGAATGCTGGCTGCCTGTGTCTCTGGCTGTTTCTTCCAACCCTTCAGTGAGAAAACGTCCCTGATTCAAAGCAGATGTGGTCCCCTTGGCATGGCCTGCTGAATTCCACATTGCTTGTAGAGTTCTGGGGTTCACAAGATATGTCATGGAGCTGGCTGTTCCCCAGGGGAAGTTTTTCTGCTCTGCAACAAATATGGACAGACACCTGATGAGTGTTCGAGAGACTCTCACAACCAGGTGGATAACTGAGTAGGCAACAATAATCACACTCAGAGATGGTATGTTCTCTATTTCCCCTCCCACTTCATTGCCTCTTTTAAGTATAAGCCACACTGACTGCAGCATTGACTCTTTTTTTTCTGTCTTTCTGTTGTAACTTTAAGGGGTAGTTATCTTTGCATAATCTAAACTTCAAACTTTTGATTAGCTATTCTTTAGTTTATGACCATTAACTGTTGACAAATTTTCTCTGAATGTGCTTTGGAGTACTTTTTAAGGCAAATGGAATTCTGCCTTGTGAACTGGGTAGCAGTTTTCTTGTTTCCATGTAGGGAAGGGAAGTGGAGAGTTGTTAATGGAGCAATATATTTAAGCAAGCAAGTTTTCAGAACAACTTAGGACTTAATCACTTTCCATTAAGAATATCTAATTATAAGTAATTACCCTAAACTAATTTAATTTCATCCTTTTGAGCTTTATTAGAGCAGCAAACTTAACTGCATGCATTTTGTTAAATAGATCCTTGTACTGTGAAGACAAAAAGAAAACTTAACAAGATTGATATTACTTGCATGGTAAAGAAGGAGGTTAACAATAATTGAGCATTTTCTTCAGTATCCTCTCCCATTCCATTAGTGGTGAAATATAAGTAGGTGTTTTAAAAAATGAGTTCACAGTAAAGAATTTAAGATTAGCTCAGTATTCAATCCCTGCCCTATTTAAGAATTAATACCAGAAGTAGGCGAACAATTTGTTTTAGTATTAAGCTAAGTTTTAAATGTGTTAGAAATTAAATTATTAAGGTCAGATGCTGACAACTGACTAAAATAATAAGAACTGATATTAATTTTATTTTTCAGTATCCCAGAAATGTTTGAAAATGCAAAATGTTTTTCTCTGAAGATAAAAAATGGACTACATAGTTTGAGTGGTCAGTCTTCAAACCACATTTAACACTAAAAAAAAATCAGGTTCCTTGTTTTTTTGCATATTAATATACTTGAAACATGAAAATCTGCATGGAGAAAAATATATAAAGAAAACATAGAAATCACCAATAAACTTATCACACAGACATCATAACTATTGACATGATGAAATATGTCATTCCAGGTGTTTTTTCTGTACATATGTATGAGGCTTCTCTTTATGTAATGGTTAGTGAAGCACAGCAATACACACACAAGTGAACCAATAATAAGTGTTCTAGAGAAACCCAGAGGTTCTCACATCACCCCTCTCTACCAAGAGTAAACTTCCTCAACTTTTTGCACCATAGATAAGTTTTTCACGTTTCTGAATTTTATGTAAGTGCCAACACATATTATGAATTCTTTTATGTTGGCTTATTCTGTATAACATTATGTTTGTAAGATGTTCATATTTTTGCTTATTGTAATTTGCTTGTTCTCACCGATATGCATAATTGCATTCTATAAATGTACCACACTTGAACTTATACTAGGTACTTAAGCTTATACTAGGTTTGGTGTATATCCAGGAGCACAATTGCTGGCTGGTGTCTGGAGGCATGCATACAGTAAGTTTTTACAATAAATGCCGTTAAGGAGTTTCCCAAAATTCCACCAGATCTTTCCCTCCCTCCCTCCAGACTCAGCAGACACTCATCCTCACAGTTCACAGACGCACAGTCGCCATCGGAATGTGCTCCCACCAAAATGATTTCCACTGTAAGAAACTTACACACACACACCCGGCTTCCTTTGCTTCTCTGAAAATAAAGTCGCTGCTCCCGCACGTTCTTCCATTTCTCCACTTAAGGTCAATTCTGGCAGCTGGACTTTGGATCTCATTGTCACACCTCTTTTTTGGCCTCCCCTTTACTGACTTTCTGTTGCATCCTAATGCCTCTGGGGCATGATTCATTTTCTTCCTCTTTAATTTTCTCTCTGGTGCCCCTTTTCTTCTCCACTCTTTCCCTTCTCTCACTGTCCTGCATGCTCTGCATCTCCTCACTTGGCTTTTTTTCAATTCTCTCATTTTTCCTTTTCTCTTGTGTTTTCCTTAGGGTTTTCTAAATATGATGGTTTCCAATACTGTCTCTGTGCTTCCAGATTTATACAACCAAACCTGCCTTCTTTTTTCAGCTATAGACTCTTAGACAAATGACTATTTGTCAACTTGCACTTAATTTCTCAGAGATAATACAAAATTGGCATGTCAAAAATAGAACCTTTTTACTCCCGCCTCCACTGACACCTATTTCCCTGTACCAGTAAATGGCATACAGTTCACCTAGTGGTAAGTTAGAAGTATAAAAGGATTCCTGCCTTTTCTTTACTCATATAGTCAAATCTATCATTAAGCCCATTGTGTGATGAACCAAAATACATCCATCTACACACTTCCCTTCATCTGAATAGCCCTTTCCCGCGCAGACCACAGCCACCTCCCGATAGCTGTAGGAACCCTGAGGGCTCAGCCACAGCTGCCCCAGTGCTTGGCACAGTGCCTGACACTTAACAGACAGGCAAAAAAGGAGATCTAGTAACCAACATCTCTTGCTTGGACTTCTAAAGCTCTTCCATATTGTATCATATCGTATGATTTGAGGTTAAAAATAATTTCTTTTTAAAAGTTGTTCCCGACATCCAAAGTAGATCAAATCCCTAAGTATAGACCCTTAGAGCACCATGTATCTGCCTTTTCTAACAGTTTTCCAGATATAATTTTACATTATTTTCTATGACAAGTGACTAACTCTCTGACCACTCAAACATCAGATTCATAGGGGAAGGGACCTTCATGTTCTTGCCCTCATTCTTCCCACATAATTACATATGAATGAATGAATGAAAAATAAATTTCAAGAAGTGGTTTTCTACATTGCGTGGCATCCCAACTCTCAAGATTTTTATGCTTATTTCCAGTTTCCCCTATTTTTAACTAATTCATATTTTCTCCTCATTTAAGGATATTGCTCAATTCTTAGTTTTAGCTACCTAAGATATGCATTTCTTTTAAATGTTTGCCAATGTAAATATTGTGTGTGGTGATTATTTTCCTTTGTATGTTTTAATTATTCATGATTTTAATGTATTTTGGTTTTCAGGCTATGTGTGTTTATTTTCCTATTGGTCTTAGTCTTAGCTATTTGTAAGATCTCTCCCAATATTAGTGAGATTATTAACCTCTTACCCGCAACATGTAGGTTACATTTTTCTCAGTCTGTCACCTGCATTTGTTTATATTCTTTTGCAATTGCTAATTTAATTATTCATTAAGCAGATATTTATTAGATTCCCACTAGTTGTCTAAAACCACCCAGGAATGGGAACAAAGCAATAATCAAAACAGACAAAATGACTACCTTTCTGTAGTTTACATTGCAGTTAAGGGTAATGGTAGGTTGGCAAAAAATAAGTGATATAAAATAAGTAATATAAATACACTCTTGGGTGGTTATAAGGGTCATTCATGTATAACTAGAGCAGGAAAAGAGTTTATGAAGGGTCAGCAGGTAAGAGTTGAAATTTTAAAAAACATTACCCAAAGAAGTTTTCTTAGAGAAGGTAATCTTTGATTAAAGTCCTAAGGAAGGTAAGGAATTGAGTCCTGTAGATACCTGCAGAAACAGTCTTCAAGGTAGAAGGCACATCATGTGCAAAGCTCTTGAGGCAAAAGCACACCTGGAAAGTTTGAGGAACAGGTAAAGGGCCAGTGGACACGGAACAGATTTATAAGGTGGATGTAATAAAATAGGAGGTCTGGGGGGCAATCTGTTAGAGGGAAACCCCTCCGTTCGGACATTTGGTTGGCCACTCTAAGAACTTTAGTGTTTATTTACTTGGAATGAGATAAGAAGACTTCAGAGAGTTTTGAGCAGAGTTGAGATATGATCTGGGTACATTTCAATGATGAAACTCTGGTTGCTTTTTTGAGAACAGCCTTTATGGAGTCAAGATGCAAAGCAAGGAGGCTAGTTAGAAAATTGTAATAATTTCAGCCAGAAATGAGAGTGGATTGGACCAGTTTGTAGTGTATGACACTGATGTGTTAGCAGTGAGGGTCATGATACTGGTCAGATTATGTATGTATTTTGAAGATAAGGTCAATAATACTTATTGATGATCGCATATGGGATATGAGAGTAAGTAAGAAATTTAGGTTATTAATGGGTTTTAGTTTTGTTTAGAGTCTGAGAAACTAGATGAAGTCACCATTAGGTGAGATCACAAAGTCCATGGCAAGAGAGGTATGTGGGAAGATTAAGTGTTCTAATTTTGTACCTGCTAATTTGAGACTTCTGTTAGATATGTAGATGGCACCTTTGAGTGGGCTGTTGGATTTATAGTTCTGCTGTCCTGGAGAGATAGGAACTTGGGTGTCATATTTTTACAGATAGTATTTATTGCCATGAGACTGAAAGATGACACCAAGGGGATAATTCTAAATAGAAAAGAGAAAACATTCAATGACTGATTCACAAAGGATTCCAAATTTCAAAGGCCAGGCAGATGAAGAAATCCTAATCCTACTGATGAGACTAAGAAGGGCCTTCCACTGGGTGATGAGCACTCTCTGGAGAGGGTGGAATCTAGGAATCCAAGTTAAAAAAGTGACTCATGTATCATTAAATGATCAACTGATAGGATGCTGAAAAGTAAATAAGGATAGGTTGAAGGAAAGAAATAACATACTAAGAGAGCTTCATTTAAATGAAATGATAGAAAACCTGATTGAATGGATTCATGAAGGAGAAGAGAGAAATTGGAGACTGAGTATAGACAATTCTTTTGACGAACTTTGTTGTTAGGGGAAGAAGGGAAATGCAGAAGTGAGTTCAAAGGATACATCTTTAAAATGGTAGAAATGAGTATTTCGGGTTGATGGAAAAGATCTAGTAGAAAGGATAATTTGATTATGCTTGAAGAAAAGAGAAGCATTCGAGTAGGGCAGAAGATATGGAATCAAGTGCAAAGTAGAAGGCTTGACCTTTGTTAGATTCCCGAGAATCGTGGATAGCTTGTCCCTAGAAGTGGAAGAAAAGGCTGGGGGTGTAGGTGCAAGGGCAGGTGGGGAACAGATCTCATGAAAGTTCTATTCAGAATGCTCTTACTTTCTCTGTTCAGGATCAAGCAACTAGTGCAGATTAGTATTAAAAATTAGAGGAGAAAAAAGAAAGTATGAAATAGCCATCTACGGAACAAAGAGGGACTGGAGCTGGAAAGGATTTCAGGGTACTGTACATTCTGGTGTACACATACTTCTGGTATTGGTCTCTGTCTCTTTAATAGGCTCTAATTATGATTTTAAAAAGACAATCAGATTATGCCACTTGCATGCTAAGGAAATATTTTTTGGGTCCTTATTAACTACAGTTAAGTACAGGATAAAACTCAAACTCCTTTGCATATTGAACAATCCTATAATCTGCTTCAAACCTACCTTCCTAGACTCATTTCTGACTATTCCCGAGAATCCACATAATTCAAGTTCCAGGCAAACCTAACTTCTCAGATTTGTTCTAACACCACATACTTGTCCACAACTCTTTGCCTTTGGATAGTTCTTTTCCCTGAGTGACTTTTTTCTCTTTCCTATACCTTCATAAAATGTAGATCATGGGGGTTTATTCCCTAGGTACAGCTGATTCTTTTCTTCTCTGTGCTCCCTTAAACTTCAAGCTTAGCTTGGCACTTAAGCTTTGCCGTAGCACATCATTGCTTTATGTGTCTGTCTCCCAGCCTAGACCAGATGTTTTTATGGATACCTTAGTAATTATATTTATTCTCAACTAATTTCAATTTCTTAGAAGTCAAGAAAGTCTTAAACTTTGCCTAGACAGTGAAAAACATGCAGGAATAAACACTTGTGGGCTAATTACTGTGTGCATGTATATGCAATTGGTTATGCAAATTTTGGCTTTTATTTTATAACCTTCTCTCTTCCTCAGAACTTCACAATGTCTGTGTTTTTAATTTAACCACAAAAAATCGCCTGGAGTTGAATTTTGATGATAATGTTAGATACCAAGTTATAATTAGATGAAGAATATGTAATCCATATTGGATACAGTTCAGCATTTCTCTCAGATTGGAATGTTAAATGGAAAATCAAGTAAAGAGACTGGCCTAAACTTGTGGAATATTAAGCTTCAAAGATGTCATTTTAATTGTAATTTAGATCATTCCTGGTTTGAGTTCCTGTATTTATTTTTGTGATCCTAGTTTAGCTTACTCTTGCTTCATACTGAGCATTAAAAATAATTCAAGATAAAATAACCAAATACCTTATTTTGAGAACCAAAGAGGTATAGCAGGAACACACAATAAATTCACTCCTTCCAATATTATTTTCTCAGAAGTGAAGTGAATTTTTCTTTTCACTCACTACTTGGGTAAAATAAAAAGGTTCCTTGAAAGATGTACGAACTTTGGTGCTTTGCTACTGAAACTTCAAGGAATAATCATTTGGCCAAACGAAATCAATTATAGTTTATCAGCAACAGACTGAAGAGGAGCATATAAAAAGGGGCAGTACCTGATGATAGCAAATGTTGAAGGCTTTTTTTGTTACTGCTGTGAAACAAAGCATCTCAAGTCTTAGCAGCTTAAAATAATAATTGATTGTCTTTCAAATTTATGTGGGTTGACTGGGGTCAGCTGAAAAGTTCTTCCACAGGGTCATGACATGAGGCAGTGCAGTCAATTGCCAGCAGGGACTATATTCATCTGAAGGTTCAACTGGTCTGGACACTCAAGACAGCTGGCAACTGTTGTTGACTTTCAGTCAGGATTCCAGCTGAGACTATCCCTGGGGGTGTCGGTCAGCTTCCCATGTGGCTTGGGATTCTTACAGCAAGGTGTGGGCTCAGAGAGGGCATGTGTCAACAGTGAGTATTCCAGAAGAGACCCAGGGAGAAGCCATAGGTTTCTCATGACATAAACTTGAAAGCCAGTAAGTCATCTCTGTCCTATTTTGCTAGTCAGGCAAGTCATTAAGGCCAACCCAGGTTCACTTAGAGGGGAAAGAGTCTCTGCCTCCTGTTGAGGGAGGGAAAATGCCACATTGCGGAAGAACGTGAAGTCTGGGGCCCAGAGCCACAGCCAACTGTGGAAGAGATGACCTGCCTCAGAGGCCATGGGGAGACATTCTGGAGCAGTAGGACGTCGGCGGAGAGGTCTGCTTTTGCTTTTGCCATTATTTTGTCAACATCACCACCATATGTGACTTGGACTATTGAAGCAATTTTGTAATTAGTTCACTTCAGTCTGTCCTCCAATCCATCTCCAATCCACTTTCTCATTAACAGTCAGAATTACTTTCTTGAAGTAAAATTCTGAACAAGTCACACCCACACTCAAAAACCCATAGATATCTTGCCATTACACCTATAATGGTTTGGTTCCAGATCTCTTCTCCCCCCTTATCTCTATCTGCTTCCTTCTCCACACCAGGGATCTCCTCTAGCCTCTTCACTTGACCGTGCTTGCTACCCTTCAGAATTTTCCCAGATACTCTTCTCTTAGACCGAAATACTCTTCCTACCCCCTTTCCTGTTTTTTACTGCTTATAATTATGTTTTATTTTGAATGTTATTAGGCATGTGAAGTACACCCTCTTTGTGTTTTCATAGTATACCTAGCAAAGTACTTTTTATTCAGAAATATAATTGACTGGTTTCTTAGTATTTTCCTCAAATAGAATACAACCCGTAAATCTTCCTTCTTGCTTTAAGTTCCTTTAAATGGTATTTTATATCCTTCATTGCCTGTTACTATATATTGTAACAATAAACATACTGCTTATTGGCATATCTTCCATCATTTTTTATTGTATGCATGCATATATCTAATGGACATTTATAGAATACTTCATCCGCCAACATAATGTATATCAGATTCTTCTCAAGCTCATATGGAATTTTCTCTAAGATGTACCACACTCTGTGCCATAAAACACATCTCAACAAATTTAAAAGAACAGAAATAAAATAAACTATGTTTTCAAGCCACAATGGAATTAAACTAGAAATCAATAACAAAAATAGCTGGAAAATCCTAAAATTCTGGGAGATTAAATAACACACTTGTAAATATGCACAGATCAAAGAGGAAGTATCAAAAAACTTAAAAATAGTTTCAATTAAATAAAAATGGGAAAATAATGTATCAGAATTTTTGGGATACAGTGAAAGTAGTACTAAAAGGAAATTTGTAGTACTGAATATATTAGAAAAGAATAAAGCTCTAAAATCAGTAATCTAAGTTTCCAATTTAGGAAACTAAACAAAAAAAAAAGAGAGAGAGAGAAAAGAACAGTAATATAAACATAAAACAAACAAGAAAACAAAGAAGTAAAGTCAGAGCAGCAATTAATTAAATGGAAACCAGGAAAACAGTAGAGAACATCAACAAAATCAAAGACTTGTCCTCTGAAAATTTCAATAAAATTGATAAACCTCTATCCAGGCTAACTGAAAAAAAAAAAGACAGGCTTAAAAGTACTAATATCAGAAATGAAAGAGGAGCCATCACTACTGATCCCAGGGATATAAAAAGATTAAGAGGAATATTATGAATGACTTTACACCACAAATTTGATGAAATGGACCAATTCCTTCAAAAATACCATCTGCCAAAATTCACACAAGAAGAAATAATCTGAATAGTCCCATATCTATCAGAATTTTTAAAGAAATAATAACTCTCTCAAACAGAAAATGCCATGCTCAGAGGGGTTCACTGGTGAATTCTACCAGTTATTTAAGAAATTACACAATTTTCTACAATCTCTTCCAGAAAATTAAAGCAGAGGAATTCTTTCTAACTCATTTTATGAGCCCAGCATTAACCTAATGCCCAACCCAGACAAAGACATTACAAGAAAGGAAAATTACACCAATCTCTATCATGAATATAGATGCAGAAATTCTCAACAAATATTGGCAAATTGAATCCAACAATGTGCAAAAAGAATTATATGCCAAGACTAAATGGGGTTTAAGAAATAAAGAAGGAAAATCTATGATCCCATCAGTAGATGCAGAAAAAGTATTTGAAAAAATCCAACATACGTTCATGATAAAAACTCAACAAACTAGGAATAGAGAGGCACACCTACATCTTGATAAAAACTGGATAAAACCTACACTTATCTTACTGATAAGAAACTAACTGCATTATCTCTAGGATGGTTAATTTTATGTGTCAACTTGACTAGCAACAAGGAGGTCAGATTAAAAATTATTTCTGGGTGTGTCTGTGAGGGTATTTCCAGGTGAGATCAGTGTATTAATCAGTTGACTCAGTTAAGTAGAAGGCATCCAACCCACTGAGGGTCTGAACAGAACAAATGTCAGAGGAGGACTTTGTCCCCTTTCTCTTACTCACTTGTCTGAGCTGGGACATCTTGTCTCATCTTATTCTGTCTGTGGATTGGGGTTTACACCGTCGGCTCCCTTATTCTCAGACCTTTAGAATCATATTGAATTATACCTCAGCTGTCCTGGATCTGTTAGGGTCCGGTGTCAACCACCTCTCAAACAGACAGAAGACACTCACGATAATGCAAGTCACACAGTGAGGTTTATTTCCAGCTAGCTGGGGTCCAAGTGTCTGCCCGACGCAGCGGGTTTCAACAAGGACCCAGAGCACTCAAAGCCAAGGGTTTAATATAGCATTTTCAAAAAGCACTTACTCACAGTAATTTTCCATAATTTTCGGCTTGTGCCACATCCTGGGGGTTAAGCAAGAGCAAGATAAGACCACTCCTCAAATGTTAGGGTGGTTTAGCAAGATAAGCTGACCAGTGTCGCAGCCGCCCACAACCCAGTGTCCATGATTAACTTGTTCTTCAAAGCCTGTTTATCAAGCCTTACCCAGTTCCTCTTTTCCTGAGTCATGCACTCAGAAAATGGCTTCTCGGCCCTTAAGATGGCCATTCTCATGCTAACCCATTCTTACAGGTCTCCAGCTTGCAGACAGCAGATTGTGGAAATTCTCAGCCTTCATAATTACATAAGCCAATTCCTCATAATTATCTATCTATCTATCTATCTATCTATCTATCTATCTATCTATCTATCTATATCTATCATCTGTCTATCAATCATCTATCATCTATCATCTGTTATCTATTGGTTTGTGCTCTGGAGAAACCCTGACTAATACGATACAGATTTTAGTACTGAGAGTGGTTCTAGAAGAACAGAATTTTAAGGATTCATTTTTAAAAATTGATTTGGGGTTACTGGAATTGGATCTCTAATTATTCAAATCTAATTATTAGATTTAAAGGTACTAGTGGCCCTATTTCTAGAAGTAAAGAGAGCACTACTAGTCCATGACACGAGCTGTTTATAGAGCTGCACAAAATACCTGCACTGGATACTACTGACCAACCATTTATAAGGAGCAAGGAGTTAGGTGACTCTGGATATGACACTCTTTGAAATACTTATAGAATCTAATGAATATAATGATGTTGGTGGTTGCTTTTATTCAGTGGACAAAGTGGTGAAAGACAGGATGAGCTCGGGGACTCAAATTCCCAGTTCAAGCACCTGAGAAGTTCTGTGTGTGTCCCAGAGGAGATCCTTATCTCCTGTACCCACAGGGCTGAATTTGCTGAGAATCCAATGCAGAACCTCATCCTGAGGCCGGCTTAATTGCAACACAGGTTGAGCTCCCAGCTTCACAGGATGTGTACTGTTAAAGTAAGGGCATCAATAGTGAAACAGTGGGATTTTTTATGGTCGGGGGGGGGGGGACATGTGAGAAGACCTTGATTAATCTGGGGGCTAATCTAGATGCCGATGAATCTTCTTTACCAGTGAAAGAGGTCTCCCCACCTCCTGAGGAAGTGCTCTTCTCAACCCACATGGAAGAGGCCTCCCCACCCCAGTGACGGAGGCATATCCACTCCTAGTGGAATCAGCTTTTTCACCCACCATGGTATTGGCTTTTCCATCTACACCTGAGGGAGTTAACCCTGAAATATCTGAGGAAATTGGAATGGAGGCAGTTGTTATGATAGGCAAGGCTGATTCTCCACAGGACCCACCCCACCACTCCTCTTTACTTCTGGACCTATAACCAGCAGGCCCCTAAAAGGCAAAATGGGTACATGAACACAGTGTGACCAATGAAAAGGTATGTTATACTCTGAAGAAATGATTTGAGTTTTCTAATTTACATAGCTAGAAATCCAGGGAATATATGTGGGAATAGACACTAAGGGTGTTGGATAGTGTAGGGGGAACATAGGTTGGATCAAGCCAAATTTATTGATGTGGGCTAACTAGGCAGAGATTCTGCATTAATGTTAGAGCTTGGAGAGTTGAAAATTTGTTAGTTTGATTGGCTGAAATATTGACCAAAAGGTGACCCACTATGAGCAAACTGGAAATGCTGGATATGCTTTGTTTTATTGTAGAGTTTGGCATGCGAACGTTTAGAGAGATTAGAATGTCAGAACAGATTTGTCATTTAAAACTTACTCACCCATACTGTAAGGGTCCAGAAAACATATATTTCACAAATGCTGTGAGGAATAAATTTATGAGGGATGCTCTGGCCTCCTTGAAGAGCACTGTGATTGCTCTTCTATGTACGGGAACCTGTGGCCACTGAATTGAGAAGCCTAAATGGAATAGGAGTGATTGGATTCTGAGATGGCAGGGGCATTTGGTGGCACCCTACAGCCAAAGGCAAGGTGGCTGTGGTTACTATAACGGGCAGCAGAGTCAAATCAAAACCCATAATAGCCTGACTCATGCAGACCTACCTCATGAGCCAATTGGTCGTGGTGTTCTAAAAGTGAAATAGATAGGAAGTCTATGAAATTCTTACTTGATCTGTATAAACAGAAACATTTTAGGTCAAGTGAACAGAAGTCTAATCTGAATCATAAAAACAGGAAATCAGATCCCCTCCATCAATTCTTAGACTTGTGCAAATGTACAGAGCCAGAACTGCTTGAATGAAGGGGAGGCTGTGTCCTTTGATGAAGAACCCTGGTGTACTACTAAAACTGTATACCATTAATGTGTCAGCCTTCCCCAGTGACCCATGTCCTTTTACCAGAATAAGTGTACAATGGGGAAAAGGAATTATAGGCACACCTCACGGGTACTGAATATAGATTTACACAGTGCCTATAATCAGACTCTCCTAAGGGTAATGGACATAGGCTCTGACATTAATTTCAGGACACCCAAAACATCACTGTGGTCCACTAGTCAGAGTAGGAGCTTATGGAGGTCAGATGAGATGGTCAATGGAGTTTCGGCTCCGGTCCATGTAATAATGGGCCCACTGGGAACATATTTCCTCAGTTGTGGATTTGCAGTTGGCATAGACATATTTAGCAGCTGACAGAATCATTACAGTTCCTTCACCTGTGCAGTGAGGGCTATTAAGATGTGAAAGGCCAAATGGAGACCATTTGAACTGCCTCTTACTAGGAAAATAGTAAACCAAAAGCAATACCACATTTCTGGAGACATTGTGGAGATTAGTGCCACCATCAAGGACACTAAAGAGGCAGGGGTGGTGATTCTCACCACATCCCATTTCAGCTTGCCTATCTGGCCTATGCAGAAGAGAGATGGATTGTGGAGAAGGACAATGAGTTTTCTTAAACTTAACCAGGTGGTGACTACAATTGTAACTGTTGTTCCAGACGTGGTTACATTGCTTAACCAAATTTGAGCAAATTAATACATTAACAAATCAACTTAGCATGCAGTTACTGATGGGGCAAATGCCTTTTTCTCCATCCCTGTCAGTAATGACCACCAGAAGCAATTTGCTTTCAGCTATCAAGGGTGTGCTGTGGCAGGCTGCAGGCAAGCTGCTTCACCACTTCACTGTATGATCCAGCCGATCCAGTAGTGCTTGCGGCTGCAGTAGGGATGCTCTCTGGAGCATTTTGGTGGGCCCTACAGCAGAACACACCACATAGCTTTATTATTTTGGAGCAATGCCCTATTATCTTCTGCCAGTAACTACTTTTCTTTTGAGAAATAGCCCTTATTCTGTTACTGGGTCTTAATAGAGACTGAATACTTTGAGACCTGAGCTGCCAGTCATGAACTGGTTATTATCTGAACCCCCAAATCATAACGTTGGATATGTACAGCAACATGTTATCATCAAATGGAAGCAGCATATACATGATCAGATATGAGAAGGCCTTGAAAGTTCAAGTAACTTACTTGAAGAAGTGGCCCAAAAGCCCATGGTGTCCGCTGCTGGTCAAGCACTTCCTTCTGTCTCCCAGGCTGCACCCATGGCTTCATGAGCAGTTCCCTATGAACAGTTGATAGAGGAAGTGAAGATTTACGCCTGATATACAGATGGTTCTGCACAATTTTAGCAACCACCCAGAAGTGAACATCTGCAGTGCTACAGCCCCTCTCTGGAACATGCTCGAAGGATAGTGATGAAGGGAAATACTCCCACTGAGCAGAACGTTAAGCAGTGCACCTGGTTGTTTTTGAAACGAGAAATGGGTAGTTGTGCAATTATGTACCAGTACATGGGCAGTGACAAATAGTTTAGCTGGATCATCAGGACTCGTTAGAAATTTGATTAGAAAATTAGTGACAAGGAAATCTGGGGAAGAGATATATAGATACACCTCTCTTAATGGACAGAAATCACAAAGACATTTTTGTCCATTTGAATGCCCTCCAAAGGGGAACCTCACAGAGGGAGATTTTAATAATCAGGTGCGTGGAATAACCCTTTTTGTGAGTAATAGCTTCTTTCCCTAGCCACCCCTGCCATCACCTGGTAGGCTTATAAACACAGTGGCCTTAATGGAAAGGATGGAGGGTAAGCATTGGCTCAGCACACTGAAACCAGCTTTCCTACACAATGCCCAATCTGACACGAACAGAGATGAATACCGAGGCATTGTTCTCTGAGGTGATCATGGTCAGCCAGGTACCTGGTGGCAGGCTGCTTCCACTGGACCACTTCCATCATGGAAGAGGCAGCATTTTGTTTTTATTGGAATAGATACTCTGAATAAAGATTTTCCTTCCATGCAAGCAATGCTTCTGCCAAAATTACCTTCCATGGACTTAAAGAATGGCTTTCCCACCACCATTGGTATTCCACACAGTGTCACTTCTGATCAAGGAACTCGCTTAAATAGAAAAAAGAAGTACAGCATGGGTCCATGCTCATAGAATTCACAGTTTTACCTTAATTTCCACCATCCTGAAGATGCTGACTTGATAGAACTGAGAAACATGGGGTGGGGATCATCCAATCCGTTGAGGTCCCCAATAGAACAGAGGTAGAAGGAGAAATTTGCTTTTTATCTGTTTTACTGCTTGACCTGGGATATCTTCCCTCATACTCTTCTGACCTTGAACTGGAATTTGTATCACAACTCCCCAGGTTGTCAGGCTTTTGGACTCAGATTGAATTATACCACTGGCTTTCCTCAGTCTTCAGCTTAGAGATGGCAGATCATGGGACTTTTCAGCCTCCATTATCATGTGAACTAATTTTTCATAATGAATCTCCTTTGTATGTATATTACATATATATATGTGTGTGTGTGTGTGTGTACACATATATATATATATAGTCAGGATAAAGGGTTAATACACAAAAGTCGATTGTTTTCCTATATTCCAGCAATAAACCAGAATATGAAATTAAAGACAATACTATTACACTAGTATGAAAAAATGAAGTACTTAGAAATAAATCTAACCAACATATGAAAGATCTACATGAGGAAAACTACAAAACTCTCATGAAAGAAGTCAAAGATCTAAATAAATTGGGTGATAGATAGTCCATGTCATTGTTAAGAAAACTCAATATTGCTAAGAATATCAGTTCTTTCCAGCTTGATCTAAATATTGAATGCAGTCCCAATCCAAAAACTGTAACAACACCAAACACTGGTACCTATATAAAGTTACAGGAACTTTCATTCATTTCTGCTGGGAATACAAAATGATACAGCCACTTTGAAGGACACTGTAGTAGGTTTTTACAAAGCTAATGATAGGCTGAACATAGGCTCAAGCAAGTGTGCTCCTAGGTATTTACCCAAATAATTTGAAAACCTATGTAGACTCAAAAACCTGCACATGGATGTTTATAGCAGCTTTATAATTGCCCAAACTTGGGAACCAACCAAGGTGTCCTTCAGTGGGTGCATGTATAAATACACTCAGGTACATCCAAACAATGGAATATTAGTTAGCTGTAAAAAGAAATGAGCTATCAAGCCATGAAAAGAAATGGAGGAAACTTAAATGCATATGACTAAGTGAAAGAAGTCAATCTAAAAAAGGCTACATAGTGTATGGTTCCAACTATATGACATTCTGGAAAAGGCAAAAACTATAAAGGCAGTACAAAGATCAGTGGTTTCCAGATGTTGGAGGAAGGGAGGGATGAATAGGCAGAGCCCAGAGGATTTTCAGGGAGGTGAAAATAGTCTATACGAGACCATATGGTGGATACATGTCATTGTCATCCATGTTTCCAAGCCCATAGAGTATACAATCCCAAGAGTGAGCCGTAATGTACACTGTGGACTTTGGGTGATAATGATGTGTCATGGAGGTTTATAAATTATAACAAATGTATCA
This sequence comes from Manis javanica, assembly GCF_040802235.1. Taxonomy (NCBI): domain Eukaryota; kingdom Metazoa; phylum Chordata; class Mammalia; order Pholidota; family Manidae; genus Manis; species Manis javanica. The sequence continues at coordinate 32,935,955 of NC_133160.1, read as the reverse complement.
TTCTGGTGGGGGCATATTGATCATGGAGGAGGCTACGGATGTGAAAAAGGGCAGGGTGTGTATGGAAACCCTATGTTTTCTGCTCAATTTTATCATGAACCTAAAATTGCCTAAGATGTAAAGTCTGTTTTCAAAAAAAGTATCAATGAGTTTTTCATCCTATATAGGAACTTAATAGAATGATTACAAAATAATCTGAAAGATCAAATAAGTGAGACCATGTAAGAAAAATTAAAGAATTTTAACAAAGACTTTCCCTAGCAAATACTAAAACATATTAGTAAAATCAACAAAATGATACTGCACAGACAATCCCCACAGGATTGTAATAAGTCCTTAGCTTATAATGGTTTGACTTAGGATTTTTTTACTTTATGATGGCAAAAGCGATATACATTCAGTAGAGACTGTAATTCAAATTTGAATCTGGATCTTTTCCCAAGCTAGGGATGTGCAATTTGATCCTCTCTCACAATGTTGGGCAATGGCAGTGAGCTGCAGCTCCCAGTTAGTTATGGGATCACAAGGATAAACAACCAATATACTTAAAGCCATTCTGTACCCATACAACCATTCTGTTTTTCACTCTATGTATAGGATGCAATAAATTATTATGATATATCTAGCACTTTATTATAAAATAGGCTTTGTGTTAAATAATTTTGCCCAAATGTAGGCTAATGTAAGTGTTTTGTGCACATTTAAGTTAGGCTAGGCTAAGCTGTGATGTTCAGTAGGTTAGGTGAATTATGTGCATTTTCAACTTAAAATATTTTCAGTTTACAATGGGTTTATTGGGGTGTAATCCCATTTGTAAGTCAAAGAAGAGCAGTATTTATCTTATAATGGACAGGCAGCAACAAAGTCACATGCATACTCTTAAAAAAAAGAGCTGTGATATATGCATGCATAATACATAAAACATCACAAAGAACAAGTCACCAATTAATGTACTACTCATTATCTAACGGAAGGAAAATTCATCTCTTTAAAAAAAACCTTCAAATTATACACAAGGTAAATTCTAGATGTCTGGATATTTTCTTTGAAAAGAGCAAAAGGAGAATTTTAAATTATAATAATTAAAAACAATAGTTTTTATACTCTTACCAAATTATATTACTTCAAGAAATCTACATATAAGACATAAACATAGATGTGGAAAAATTTGTATGTATAATATTGCCCATTTTAGAACATGGTGATATGGGATAATTGGAAACAGCTTAATGATGTATAATAAGAGAATGGTTAAAAAAATGCTGACACACCCATAGTGTGTAATACTATGTAGCCACTAAAAATATAAATATGCATACACAAGACTGCAGAGAGAATCAAACACTTTAATACCTGTGCTTTGTTTCTTGGTTGTGGAGAACAAATAGTTTTGACTGTTTTCCAAATGTTCTAGAAAACATGTGCACTATTTTCCAGTCTAATTACAATAATAATATTACTTTAATTTTAGGAGATAATGAATGCCTAAGTTATAGCGACGACATAGGGAATAAATTTAAAAAAATATTGTGCATGTTTACACAGACTAATTTTGGGATCTTGAGGTTGACTATAAAGAGAACCTAGACAGATAAAGAAGTAAAAAAACAACTCTAACATTCTCAGCCTGGGTAATTGAAAGGATGTTGATATTTTAAATACACAGACACACACACATATCATTTTTATTTATTTTACAAGGAATAAAGGATTGTTAATTCTACTTTGAACTTGAGTTTACAATGTTGGAGACATGTTCAGGTGAACAGGCTTTAAAAATCCTATTTAAAATTCCATTGTTAATTCATAATATAAAATATATAACAAAATCTTTTTATGGTGTGAGCTCTATAAAGAATTCAGCATTAGAGCTGTATCATATTTTTCCCATCAGGATATTACAGATATTTTGACAGTCATTTTATATCATGTGCACCGATTTCATTCTAAAATATGTCCAACTTTTCAGATATCCAAGAGAGGAATCTCCTTTGCGATCCTCAGAGAAAAGCCATGAAATTCATTCCTCTGATCCCTGCCAGCATTTTAGATGTACACCTCAGAAGAAGCAATGCTTCACAGTCATTTTAAGATTTCAAAACCTTTTCTAGAATTCAAAACATGAACAGAATATCAGTAACGTTCAGAAATGTGTTTCAAATTAAAATGGAAATTTGAAAAGCCTCAAGTCAAGTTGAAATGAGTGACTAGTGGACTTCATTTTGAATGCAGAAAGAGGATCTGCGTCAGCTGTCATCAGGGCAAGATACATAGTTAAATTGTAGCATTTCTTTTTTCCTAAAGGAGGCACATCTTTTGATAATTGAAACAGCGTCTCTGGGATCTAATCCAAAATGGCAGCCATTATGTAGTGAGTTCAAGTGGAACAGAAATCCCTGAGAAATCACAAGGCAGCTGCTGCCTTTGAAGAAATTGCCTCAGAGATTTCCACATAGTCCAGAAATGCCAATCAGAGGTTAGTTGCAAAATGAGGACAGCTCATTGTTCCACGTAAAGTGAGGGGCCTTTTATTTTTTCTGGAAAACCTTGTTGTTGAATAATTTTATAAGCTTTGGATTTCTGAGGGATCTGGAGCCAGAATGAATATTGCAGCAAACCAAATAAAGATCTTAATTTGGGGCAGAATCTGAACATAAGGAATTTAAACTTGGGTAATGGATGAGCAAGACCTTGAATCTTCAGATGGCAAAAGATTCTCCTTTCTTAAGCTGCAAAGAGAATTCACAAGAACTCTCCTTCTGCCAGTCACCTGAATCAAAACTTAATGAAATTTTGTCAAAATAGTAACAAACTGTATGTTTTGAAAAATATTCCAAAAGACCCACTTGAAAAGATGTGTGGCTTGAGAACTGCTGAAGAGTTATCCACATTCACAAGGCATAGCATGACAGCTACTGTAGGTTGTTATCAGTAGTTCTTTTTATTTCAAGTAATCAGGAAACAATAATGTTAATAATAATAATTAATCTTCAGCATCTGTCAGGTATTTGCTGCCAAATGCAATAGTATTATTAAGAAATGTAGGATTTAATTGCTGTTGTGGGTATATGTGGGTGGGTATGGCATATATAAATATCATGTATAATAATGCATGCACACATTACATGTACACGCATAATACTATAACAAATGAGGGATACAAGAATGCTTTTAGAAACATTTGAAAGAGGGAAAGAGTCAGTTTGAGAGAGGTCTTAAGCTGAACACTGAAGCCTGAAGAGTCATTTATTAGACTTGAAGAACATGGGAGGCACATTTTGGGGACAAATGTGAAGAGGACTGTTGGTAGCCATGGTGCACCAGCGAATAAGAACAATAGGTCATTTGAAAATAGAGATGCATCAGAAAGTTCAGTTGAGATCATATCACCAAAGATTTTGGGAGTCAGACTCTGAAGTTTGGACTTTTGAAGACCATAGAGAATTGAAGATTGTACATAGAAGTTCAGCATGATGAAAATGAATCCTGTGTACTTTTACACTTATATTTTTTGAATTAGAAAGTTGCAGTAATTACCATCACTAATTTTGCTCAGCCTATGTGTTTTAATTAAAGTTATAGACAACTGTGACTCAAATGGATTCCTCCATACCTCAAACCAAGACCTACACATGTGGCCTGGGAATGGACACTAGAATATTTCCAGATTAACATTCTTGTTAGACTATGGAAAATCCTCCAATGAGGGGAAGGGACTAACTGAATAGAGACAGAAAAACAGCAGAGAAAAGGAAGCTAAGTGTTACATTGCTTAGGATTGAAGCCCTGAATTCAAAGTAGTACCTCAACTCTACATCATAAAAATAAGACCAGAGAAGTTGTTGATTTCAGATCATCAGATCATCCTTTGCACTTCCCTTTTGTAACATGTTCACTTTTGTGTCTGTTCATTTGTCTTATAATTATTGTACCCCAGTATTTTCTAGTGTCTGACATTTAATAGGCACTTTATTTGTTGAAAAAGATAAATCAAAGCAAATCTAGCCCGTAGATTTCAAGGCTCTGCTTTGTGAATGCAGATTGCTCTTAAACAGTCTTTAAGCCACGTTTATCTTAAGTGAATGTTTTGGAATATTTTTCAAAACATAATTGCTTTTGAGGGTAGGGTCTAAGGAAGAATTTTAGCTCTAGGAGCCTATGTAAGCATCTGATAGTTTATAACAGTACTTGGGTTCAGGAGATGGGATGTCTTCAATTCTCCAAATAGGGCTTAAATATGTAAGAGATTTCTTGGTAACTCTACAGACATTATCGCTGCTGTTTGTGACCAGCTTGCATCCCTTAGATCTTTCAGGTGTGCTTCAAATTGTTTCCAGCTGCCAGTTTTTGCATCTCTATCTGTATAATTGTTTTCCCTTCAGAAACTCTAATGGCTGTTCTGTCTCTGTGAGTGGCAGACCAGAAGAGCCGGGGAATTAACATCCATGTGAGCAGTTAAGAATCAATGACTAATTAAGAGGTATTATGATTAGCACACATAATGTAGGAGGGTCACAGGGAAGGCGTACAGCACAGAAAAGTGACTCTATAGCATCTTGTTACGCTGATGGACAGTGACTACAATGGGGTGTGGGGAGGACTCAATAATAAGGGTGTATGTGATAACCACAAGGTCGCTCATGTGAAACCTTTATAAGATTGTATATCAATGATACCTTAAAAAAAAGAATGACTAAAAGTTAACACGTGAACACCCATTTTCCTCATCTTTTGATGAAAGAGGAGAGTTTACCTGCAGATTAAACTCTAATTATTACTCTGATAGATGGCTTAATAACATCTTTTATTCACTGCCTTCTTTTTTGTGCATCACTTCCCTTCTCTGCTATTGTGTTCTTGGATGTTTAAATTAAATGATTTTCTCTCAAGTGTTAGAAGATCTGCTCCTTCAGAAACCCAGATTACACAGCAACAAATAGGGAAGCCCTTGATCAAGTTTTCCCTGCTAGGCTTGTCCAGGAGATTCAGATCTAAATCATGACCATTGAAATTCAGCGACCATTGAAATGCAGTGACCATTGAAAATTCATTTCTAACCTCAACATTGGCTTGAATACCATCAGTTACCAGTTGTGAAAGGTTAGGTACCTTTTCTGCACCTCTGCTCTCGATTGAAATGAGGATACTAATAATATCAACAACATGAGCTCCTGGTGCCAAATGAATGAGTTCAGATATGTCAAGTACATAGAACAATGCTTGGCAAACAAAAAAAGCACTAAATTATGTTAGATTTTATTACTGTTGTCAGGCGATTTACCTGAGCTCCAAAATTCTAAACACAGCTAACCCTGGACATTTCTACTTTTATATTAGAAAGGCATATCAAACTGAACACAGTCCAAGAAAATTCATGATTATCCCCACAAATGCAAATCAAATTTCAATGTCCCCTCTCTCAGTGAATGAAATCCCCAGACTCCTCTTTCTACTACTCAGACATCTGGCACTTACTTTTGGCCCCTCCTTCAACCTTTTTCCCTATATCTAATACATCAGCAAAGCCTGTCAATGTTACCTTACAGATAAATCCCAAAGCTTTCCATTTCTTTCCATTTCTACCACCCTCCCCTGCCACCAGTGTAACCCACAGATATGTGAGTATATAGCCATAGCCTCCCAACAGGATTTAACCCATGCTCTGGACCCTACCTCATACAGAGAAATAAAAGAACTTATTTGAAATGCAAATGAGGTTATATAACTCTCTTACAGCATCTTCATTTACTTACTCCTCATTGTTTCTAGGGTTAAGATCAAAATCCTTAAGCAAATTTCACACAGCCTGACCCCTCCCTAACTCTCCAATCACCCAATTCCTCTATAGTATCCCATCTACTTTATGGAATGTTCAAGGATGCTGGTCCTTGGGTCTAGAAGGCTTACCCTCTCCCTTCAACCTACTTATTTGTCAGATTGCTCTGTAACTATCACCACTCAGAGTAGTTCTTCTTGAGGCTCCTAAATGAAGTTTTTCTCTTACAAACTTACAGTACCATGGACTTTAACCTTCCTACCATTTATTAGTTACTGTTTTTCTCCCTTTTTCATTTAATTCTTAAATTTAATTCTTAAAATAATTTTTAATTTATATTTCATTTTTCTTAATTTCCCCTTAATTAGTGAATGTGTCATGCACTTGCCATTAGCTGCAGCAGCCAGCATCCTGCCTGATGTATACAGTAAGCCCTGGAGCATTTGTTGAATAAATAAATAAACGCATGAGAATGATGGTATCAATGCATGTTCACACAGAGTGCCACAGGACTTTTTTCAGTGAACATTTATAAATACTATAAATGGAGGAAGCAAATCAAGTATTCACAGATTATTGAACGCTCACAGACACCCTTGTGTAACCATCATTAGGATAAGAAGCTGGAACCACAGGAACCCACCTGGTATGGTACTCCTTCCAGTTACTGCGCCCATTCTTCTTCCCATAGATAACAACCATTCTCACTTTAACAATGGAGAGTAGTTTGTTTTTTTTAAGCCTATACAAATGGAATCAGAAGCAAAAGTTCTGGTGCAGTTGGTTTCTTTAACTCAACATTATGTGGTGAGATGTATCCATTTCATTTCATTTCTGTATAGTGTTTCATTGTAAAAATATACCACAGTCTGTGGCATTTAATATTTAATTGTTCACATTTTCTACTTATTATCAATAATGTTAATATGAACATTCCTATATCAGTCTTTAAGTGATTATATGTATATGTTTTTTTTGTGAATGCCAAGAAGTGAAATTGCTGGGTTTTAGGGTACATGTAGGTTCAGATTTAATTAAGCACTGACAGAGAGCTTCCCAAGGAGGCTATGCAGTTTATACCTCTGTGAAGTAGATGAAAGTCCAGTTGCTCCATATCTATATTTCAGTATTTTTTATCTTTTTCATTTTACCATGCTGGTTGGTATGGAGTAGATTCAATTGTCATTTGTTTAATGACTAATGATGTTTTCACATGTTTGTTGGCCATCTAGATAATTTATTTTGTGAAATATACATTCAGTTTTTGCCCATTTTGTTCAATGTATCGCTTGCTTTTTTCTTGTTGATTTTTAGAAATATTTCATATATTCTGGATCTAAACCTATATGCATCAAAATATAATCTCCCTATCTCTAGCTTCCTTTTTAAGTCTCAATTATATTTCGATGAAGTTCTTTCTTTTAATAGACTCCAGTTGATTAATGATTTCTTTTATGGTTATTTTTGTTCTATTGAAGTTCTTTATTTTTGTTCTTTACTGTTCTATTGAAAAAAATTTGCCTTACCAAAATTATGAAATCTTCCCTGTTTTCTTCTATAACTGCTATTTTATCTTTTATATTTTCTTCCATAATCATCTAGAATTGATTTGTGTGTAAGATATGAGTTGAAAGTCAAGATTTACTTTTTACCATAAGGACAGACTATTGATCCAGACCGTTTATGTAAAAAACCTTCTTTACCAACTGCACTGCAATGCCATCTTTAACATAACTGAGTGACTATTTATGTTGGCTTTGTTTCTAGATTCTCTTTTTTCCATCACTGTTCTATTTTTCCATTTTTGTTGGAATTACCACACTGTCTCAATTACCATATCTTTTTGTTCTTCAATATTGTTTTAAATATTCTAGTTCATTTGTATTTTCACATGAATTTAATTTCAATGAAAAAAGTCCAGGCTGTGATTTGAATTACATTCAATTTGTAAATAAACTTGGAGAGAACTGACATTTTTATAATATTGAGTCACAATTAATGACTTTATTTCTTCACTTAGATGTGGTTCAGTTTCTCTTAGTAATGTTTTATAGCTGCTAGTATAGATGCCATTTTCACTCTTCATTAGATTTATTCCCACAAATTTAACATTTTTAGTGTTACTATAATGATGCGTTTTAAAAATTCATTTTCTATTTTTTGTTGCTGGTGTACATACAGTTATTTTTGTGTATTGGTCTTGTAGTCAGTGACTTTGCTAAATTTATTAGTCTAATAGCTTATGATAAATAATTTTGTATTTTGTATGCATAATTATTTTTTATAAATAATATTTTTGTATTTCCTTTACTATCTATGTGCTATCTATCCATTGATCTATCTAATCTATCCACCTAAAGTCCTTTATTTCATTTGGCTACTGCAGACACTATAAAGTTGAAAATTATAGGGACCGTGGTAATCTTTGTCCCCTAATTTAGAAAAAATGCTTTAAATATTTTTTTGTTTACTGTGGGTTTTCTGTATTTTTTATCACTTTAAGGAAATTCTTTTCTATTCCCAGATTTTAAGGTGCTATTTAAATTTATGGATGAGTGATTGGGTTTTACAATTGCTTTTTCTGCACGCATAGAAATGATGAAATTTCTCCCTTTTTTCTGTTAACAGGACAACAGATTTGATTTCTGAAAAAATTAAACTACAGTTTGATAGCTGAATGTTTAAGTCCATGTCATCATTATTATCATATATATATACTCTCTATATATCTACATCATGATTATTATCAGATATATCTATACCTAGATTTGATATACTGATATTTGTATCTTTGGTTATCTTCAATATTTATCAAATTGATCTGTAATTTTCTATTCTTGTAATGTCTTTGCCAGGTTCTAGACATGTGATTACGCTGACTTCTTAAAATGATTTGGGAAGTGTTTTCTCTTTCTCTTTTCTCTGAAAGCATTTGTAAAAGTTTGATATTATTTCTTCCTTTAATATTAGGAAAAATCCACCAGTCAATCCATCTGAGCCTGGAGTTTCTTTTTATTAGGTTTTAGATAACAAATTCTACTTCTTAATAGTTATAGACATATTCAGGATTGTGTTTCCTTTTTTATTGTGTGAGTTTTAGTAATTTGTGTTCTTCAAAGAATTTGTCTACTTCAACTTAATTGTCAATTTTATTGTCATAAAGGTATTCAAAATACTTATACTATGTTTTTATTGCTTTGGAGACCTATAATGACGTCCCTCTTTTTAGTTCTGATATTAATAATTTGTGTTTTATCTTTCTTTCTCTCTCATAATCAGTCTTATTAGAGTTTTATTAGTTTTATTAGTCTTTCCAGAGTAACAACTTTCAGATTTGTTCATTTTGCCTAGTGACTATTTGGTTTTATATACATAGATACAGATAGATAGATAGATAACTACTCTTACCTTAATCATCCCTTTCTTTTATTTTAATTGGCTCAATGTTTTTGTTTGTTTTTTGTCCTCAAGCTTTTGAAGCTGAAGTTTCTAATATATGCATCTCAAGCTTTCCTACATCTTATAGTTTGACACATCAACCTTTATTTTCTTTAAGGATAAGTATTTTCTAATTTCTGTTTTCTATTTTCCTTTAATCCACGGGTTATTTAGAAATGCATTACTTATTCCAAGCATTGCCTTGATATTTTTTGGGTTGTTTATGTTATCCTTAGCTATACCTGTTGTCATTCCTTTATATTAATTCCTTGAATTCAAATATAATATATTTCAGTTCTGGAATTTCAATTTGATTTTTGTGTATTCTGATACTCTAAAATACTCCCTGCTTACTTTCATTTTATTCACCCTTCCCTCTCTATTTTTATACATAATAATAATTTATGACCACAGATCAAAAGGAGAAACAAATCCAGAAGTGATCCAGAAGTTATCATTAGCTGACAAGGATTTTGAAATAACGAAAATTAATATTTTCAAGGAAGGATAAAATAGAGAATACAGAAAAGAGCTTAAGAGACTTGGGACATAGTGAATAATTCTGTCTGTCTCTTCTCCTGTAGATGTCTATATAATTAGAATTCTAAGAAGAATGTGGCAGAATAAATATTTAAAGAGAAAAAGACAAAAAAAAGAGAAAATAAAAGAAAAATTAAAACCAAAGAAAGAAATACATCACCTTACAGATTCTTTTCTTTTCCTTCTTTGGTAAGACCTTTATTTAAGACTGAGTTGAGATTTTGTGCCTCTTCAAAAATAAAAAAAGACTCAGTTGATTCTTAACTATTCACTCAAAGAAGCACACTTTTTAAGTTAAATTCCCTGTGAAGTCATCTGACATCACACACAAGTGCCACAAATACTTTGACCTTTAAGCAATATATGACAGATCTGCTCCAAAATAAGTACAAAAGCAATTCAGAACATAGGGTGAGATTATAGAAAAAGAGAGTGAAGGTTCTCTTGCATTGGAGGAAGGTAATGAATTGGAGGGAGGAGTAATAGGAATATATAGTCATAATTTCTGCTTCTAAAACTTAGACCTGTCCAGTGTGAAAGGAGGTCACATGGAACTTTCCCTGTAGAATGAATTGGTACCTAAGTCCCAAAGCTGAAATCAGGGAGACATGAACTACTTCACTGTCTAAAAAGATCCGCCGATAACTGGCACTGAACATGGCTCTTAGATCTTAGTAAGAGACAACCGGGCCTGCCCTGCCGGCACCCTTTCTGTTCAGTCCTTCTTCTCTGGTCTCCTTCTTCCTTTCTAGTCACCTCCTGAAGAAGGGAGGTAAAGGTATTAGAACTGCGAAGAAGTCAGCCTTTTATTTTGCTGCATTCCACCAAATCATGTTAAGAGAGGACTTCTAAGGAATCACTCTAGGAATAGAGTGCATCTGCATGAACTGGCTTTCCTTTCCCCAGGCTGATTTCCTATGCCCTCCACTCTGGTATTGCCATTTGAATGAGTTATGGTGAGAAAATTCTGGGGAGTTTGGTGTGTATGCCCTGGAAATTTTCAGGGACATGTGAACATAGAGATGTGTTCCTGTGTCTCATTCTTGTATGTTTAAAAGGCCAAAGGCTTGCACAGAGGGATGAGGAATGACCGGGTGTGTTGTGCCCAAGAAGAGAAGGAAGTCTGCCACCACTTCTAGTTCACACGCCAGACGCCCCCTGGTTCAGCCGGCACGGAAGAGGATTTCTGTTGTTCTTATGACTCTAGATGGAGCGTAGAAGGTGAGGGGCAAGGTATGAACAATAAGACAGCCAAGGAAGCTACCAACACAGCTAAGAGATAATGAGCCTAATCTCTAGAGATGAACAGTGGCATTGATCTGCAGGGGCTGAAGTAGGCAGAGCTTCCCATCTCTAGTATATGGTGTCTTCTATTCCACCTCTCTTCCTCCAACACTGGAGGAATTGTTGCAAGATGGGAGAGGGTGAAGAAGAATAAAAAATTTGATCACTCTGTCCTCTACTCCCAAGTGCTGGGTTGGGAAGAAAAGTAAAACCTAGACCAGAGTATCTGTCCACTTGGTCTCCCAAGCTCTGCTCTCCTGAAAGGGTCGAAAGAATGCAGGTAGAACATGAGACCAAAGTTTTAAGCAAATTAGTTTGGATTTTCAATTATTTATTGTAACCGGACAGGTATAGGGCTTGTTCAGTCAAGACGTTGCATTGCTATAATGCAGAGACTAGAAAAAAAACATCATTTTATGTTTATGTCCCAATAAATCCAGACTTATCAGTGAGCCAGTTACACACAGGTTTCGCTTTGACCTTGCCTTTCTTCATTGGTTATTGTTAAGTAAAGACTATTTTATGAAGAGCTAAGCTAAGAAAATTTGGAATTTCTTGTGTCCTGAGTTCCTTATACAGTTTGCCTTCTTCTTTCAACCTTTCTGAGTTTTTTTTTGTGTGTGTGTGTATGCATGTACATGCTTACATATAATGTGTCCAGGCTTTAATGTTGTACTTGAGTATGTCTACTCCACTTTTCCAGAAGCTGACATCTAAATACATTTTTAGAAGAAGTTGTTGAATTTAAAAGCCAGGTTGGCTATTTATTCTCCAATTGCCCCTCCTGAAAAATTATCTGTACTAGTCTTTGCACTTGAAAGTTGTCCTCTATAAATTGCAACACCTGTGCTTCCATGCCCTCTGGCTTCCCTCCGGGTTTAGTCATGGAACACATCTGCAAAAGACTGGAAGTTCATTGGAGAAAGCTGTTAGGGTGATTATTTTTCTTGCTCACTCCCTGCCAGACTGCAATTTTAGCAGAGTCCACTCCTCTGCACATGGTCATCACACCTTCTGGGTGCTAGTGACCTCACTCATTGCTCTTCACAGGGGAGCACCAAGCCTAGGGTTCATAAGGTCTCCCTACCGGTGTTTCTGGTGCTTTAACATCCCTTCTTGGTCTCTTCAGCCCCACCCAGACCTCTGTGATTAGCTTCTTCATAAAACTCTTTTTGCATATTTGTTTCCTGCTGAGAACCTGATTATTCTACCAAGAGACTGATTTTTTTCCCTTTGCTTCTTTTTTGAGCAATTAAGGGTAATATCTAGCAGCTTAAGTTGTTGTTGGACACATGCAAACAGGAAGTGAGAAATAGCATATTAATTAACAGCCCCAAATAAATCTGTCACTGTATAACACGTTAGGCCTCTTTCTTAAGGTTCAGCTGGTTGCCATGTGATCAATGGCTAAATTAATCATGTGAAGCCCACAGATTATGGAAGGAATATTAGTAAACCATTCCCAGTTAACAGTTGGAGAAACCTTGCTCAACTTAGCATTGTTGAAACAGCCCTAATTTTTATAGCTTGACAGGCAAATATAGAGTTACCAATATAGATGTAGATGATATAGATATAGTTATTATCCATTAAAGTTGAATTTTTTGCTTTTCTCTAAACTCTCCAGTGATTACAGTGAATTCCTCTATCCAGTCTCCCATTTTCCTAGTAGAGAATGCTCTATGTTCTTTCCTCTGTGAGACTCATTTTCAGAAACAATTTGCAGACTAGTCACTTCCCTTGTTCTCTCTCCTGCAGAATTCACTTGGTCACCAACATTTCCTATTCTTCTGCAAGATCTATTCTCTTTTTCTCAGAGATGAAGCCACTTTGCTGAATAAAGGGAAAGATAACTTTTAAAGTGATTTTGATGTGTGTATTGGCTCAAGTTCATATAATTTGTCTGCTAAAATACCTTCTGTGTCCAGCTGATTTTCATCGTAGGTAACGATGGGATTTTCATCTTTGGTAACTATAGGAAACAGAGTGATAATGCCAGATTTAACTGCAGGGCAGTGAAACTAGTGAAGTCCCAATTTATTTGGAATCTGTGTACAACCTCAGTTCAAACAGAGGACACTGGTGAGGTATCAACAGAATACACAATGTGAGCCAGTTTCCATATAACTATTGGGTTTCAAAAGGATACTGATCCTAATTCTGTAAAGAAGAACTTATAAAAGTATGTTTGGAAGGTTGGGGGAGAACTAATAGAAAGACCCAAGAACCTTGGATTTCTATTTCAGTTCTGCTAGTCAACAGACTTGATCTTTGCTGAGTCTCCTAGCTTTTCAATCTCACATCCTTTCTCTTAAAAGCACTCCTTAGTTATACCCATCGCAACTTTTTGTGAAGAGAAATTCCAACAGCAAATGCAATTTTAATTTGGCTCAAGAGTGACTGTTTATATTGCAATATTGCATTTTATGGAATTTTGAGACTTCTTATTTATGTGCAATAGAGGCAATCTATAATATTATCCATTTTGGCAAATACAAGTGTATTTTATTCTAAAATTTCTGGTGACATGATGGAGTGATGAGCAGATACAGAGATATGTAAGTAAACATCATCACTTCTGAAAGCTTACAGTCTTACTCTTGTCATAGGTTCTTAAGTATAAGTAAAAGTAGGCAGGAAAATATGACAAATGAGTGTAACTAATTGTTTCTGAGACTTGAATTGCTCAGGAAGAATTCTTGGGAAATGCAGCTTATCTTTACATGGGAAGGCATTTGAATAAAGAAAGAAAATGAGGTAGGATATTTCAGGACTGTGGGGCATTTGAAGAACTGTGAAGGGACAAGGGGCACAAAAATTCTCAATGTAGTAAAAGTTGGTCACCGGGATGGAAGTGCAGCATGGAGAATATAGCCAATGACTCGGTAACATCTTCCTATGTTGAAAGACAGTAATTGCACTAATTGGGGTGAGGATTTAATAATGTGTGTAACCGTTGAACTGTGTTGTATACTTGGAATCAATATAAGATTGTATATTGACTATACTTAAATAAGACAAAGAAAAAGAAAGGAAGGCAATGTAGAGGAGCTAAGCCCTGAGAGGCTGAAAAGGAGCCTTGAGACTCGTTGCAGGCTCTGCATAGTCCACAGCGATGGAGAATCATAAAGCACAGAACGGAAGCCAAAACCAGCTCTGGGCCTGGATCTTTTGTTAACCAACTGTGTGACCTGCAGGAATTCACTTAGTCTCTCTGGACATTCATTTCTCCTCTTTGTTGAAGGGAAGGGACACTGGATTAGATATATATTATGATCTTTTTTAGGACTGAAAACATTCAGGTGCCACTCTCCAGGGACCAATAGAGAGGTCATTAAGAGTTTTGAACTGGGAAGTATGAGACAAAAACAGCATTGTAAGAGCGAATGCATTGTCTTAACTGCTGGGTGTGTGAACAACGAGAGCCCGTACAAAGGAGCTATGATTCAGGGCTCAGTAATTCTTCCAACCATATTTATTGTTTTAGCCATTGGTGAAGAGAAAATAAAAACATTTCCTCTGAAGTCACTTCCCATTACATTTTGAAATAGCGGACCCATTTGCCCTGCTTCTTTCACATGTTTTTCTTTTTTTTAATTTACCATTTGGTTTTTAAATGAGAGCCTGGATTTCCTAGAGGAATGAAGCCCCACTAACACACAGAAAGTATTTAAGACAATTTGTTCCTGTGGATATTCAATCAAATATCAATGTAGTTTATCAGATTGCCTCCCCAAATGTAGCATTTGTAAACACTTGGTGAAAATCTGAAGCTAGCAAGGAAACTTGAAGGAGGGTCTAATCCAGGGAAATACCAGGAATGGAACATTAAGATCTGATGCAAAGATATAATAGTTGTGCCAGTTCTTGTCCTGAAAATCTTTCCCTTTCTGACAATTCTATCAACTCTTCTTTGTATTTCTAACACTAATCTTTCCTAGAACAGCTACTGCCTAGTTTTGGATACAGAGCAGATTGAAAGAACCATATGTCAGTTCCTGCCTCAGTTTTTTGATGTGAAGCTTTGGTTCTATACTGCAATACAGACGGGGTGTGAGTGAATTTACTGAGATGTGGCCTTTCTCTTCATTTCCCTCTCAGGTGGGAGAGAACATAAGTCTCACTCAAGGCTGTACTTTTCCTCCTAATTGGTTGATTATTAGGAATTCAGTAGCTTATCTGCTCACTTCAGCTGTCCTTCCTTACTGACCAGGTCAAATTTTCACCAGATCAAGTCAAGCCCAATGGTACCTGCTCTTCTTACAGATAAGAATAGAAACCCATTGACACCTGGGAAGACTTGCCCCCCTACCAAAGTCCCCACTACAACTTCTCTCCAGTCTCTCCTGCTCTACCACTGAGGTCCCAGCCTGCAACCTCATAGAGATGACCATGTTCTTGTATAGTCACTAGTAAGTTATTTTCTCTTTTCCGTATAGATGTTTTCCTTATTTTCTAACTCCCTAGTAATCAAGTATGTGTGATACAGAAACACCTTGCAGGTGTGGCTCCACAAAGCTCTCCAGGGGTCATCTGAGGCAAAATCAATGAAATTGCATGTGTGAATAGAAAAGGTATTGAATTAAGTAGTTTTGTATTAAACATGGGTCTGTCAGTATAGCCCATTTTGTGAATGAAGAACTCTTTAGAGACATAACAACTTTAATTCTTGATCCCCTAACTTTGGTCCTCAGACCCTGATTCAGGACTTGAATCAAAATGCACTCTCATCAACATAGTACTGGGACAGGTGGATAGTGAATGTGAGCTTGGACTCTTACCTCACATACCATATACAAAAATTAACTGAAAATGGATCAGCAATGTATATTTAAGAGCCTAACAGCATGAAACTCTTAGAAGGGGCAAGTCTTCATTCTCTTGGATTTGACAATTGATTCTTACATCTGATCCCAAAAGGAAAATGGGGTTAATTGGACTTTATCAAAACTTAAAAATTTTGTGCCTCAAATGAAATTATCAAGAAAGTGAAAAGAGAATCTAAAAAGGGAGAATATATTTGCAAGTCATATATTGAAAAGGGTTTAATATCTGGAATATATAAATAACTTCCACAACTCAGTGAAAAGACAAACAACTCATTTTAAATATGAGCAAAGGGCTTGAACAGACATTTCTGCAAAGAAGATATACACATGTTCCACAAGCATATGAGAAATGTCACTAAAGGATATGCAAGTCAAAACCACAATGAGATACCACTTCATACCTATTAGGTGTGTTATAATAATGTTTAAAAAGGGAACTAAGTGTTGGCAAAGATGTGAAGGAATTGGGGAACTTGTACATTGATGGTTGGAACATAAAATGGTACAGCTGCTATGGAAAACAGTTTGGCAGTTGCTCAAAAAGTTAAATACAGAGTTACCATATAACCCAGCAATTCTACTCCTGGTTATACACCTACACAATTGAAAACAAGGACTGAAAGAGATACTGTGTGCCAATGTTTATTGCAGCATTAGTCACAATAGCCAAAAGGTAGAACTACCCAAGTACTCATCAGCAGACATATAGTTAAAAAAGGTGGTATATCCCTACATGGAATATTATTCAGGCATAAAAAGGAATGAAATCTGATACATGCTACAACTTGGATGAACTATGCTAAGTGAAATAGCTACACCAAAAAAAAAAAAAAGATTCATTAATGAATGAAATATCTAAAATAGGCAAATTCATAAAACTAAAAAGTAGATTAGAGGTTTCTGGGAAGAGGAGGAAATGGGAAGTTATTACTTAATGGTAGAGAGTTTCTATGTGGGTGGAAATTGAATTGCATACTTAAAATGGTTTAAATGACATAAAACTGACTTTTTATGTTATACATATTTACATATACATATACATTATACATATGATAAAACTTAAAATCTTTTAAATAAAAAATTTACTCTCAGCACAAACTCAGAGGTGTCCAGCAGCATTTCACCCCAAAAAATCAGAATCCAAGCAGTATTGTATATAGTTATTCCCCTCATAAATAAAAAACAATTTTTAGGTTTCTGGTTAATTCAGTGTTATAATGTCCTGCACTAAATGAAGCATCTAAAGTCACCACTGAGAAGCAGTAAAGTATAGAAAGTAAAAAAGTGGATATGAAGTCAAACAGATCAGGATAGGGCTTGGTATCCATCAGAACTGGCTCTTTATTGGCTGCGTGACTTTGAGTGAGCAATTTACACTCTCTGGGCTCAGTGTCCTCATTTCCACTCTGCAATAATGTCCCCCTCATAGGACTCTTTCGAGGATGAAATGTGCCAAAAATGTAAACACATCCATCACGTTGCCAGGTGTGTAACAAGTGGTCAATAAATTGCATTTATAACACCCCTGGTTTGATTTCTCCATTTATCTCCTTCCCTTTAGCCACCCCTTAAGGTGATGTTCAAAAGTTTCTTTGAGATGGATCAATCATTAGCTCTGCAGCTTTCTTACAATGTCCTTATGTCGCATTTCATCTCTGCAAAAATAAAAGGAAAAAGTCATAAAGACTCAGAAAAAAGAAGTTCCAATTTGTCTTTGGTGCCTGGGGCAGAATCCTAGACCCTGCCTTTTCCCCCTTTTCCCCTCACAGTCACCTCAGGCTGTACACAAAGCCCTTCTTCATTTCTCCTTTACTGGATTCTCCCAGAACACACAGATGTTCAGCCCTGAGCTGGGTGTGTGAGGAACTGGCAGAAGGGAGAATGCTAAAAATGATCACCCTGAGTTTTTACTCAGCTCTGGTGTTCTGCAGTCCAGCTGGTACTTAGAGTGCTGGTCTTCATGCAACCCCAAGAAGACAGATTAAAGAAACAATGCAGAGTAATTGGAGCTGGTCCCTTTTTGTTCTAAACAAATTTGTGGATTGTTTGCTTCAGAGTTGAGGGGCTAAAAAGGGAGAGTTGAAAAGTGTAGATGCACTGTTGGAGTCTCAGCAGTGACACATGATGGAAATTCAGTTTCCTTTACACTGTATGTAGCCTCCTAACACTATGCCATCTTGCACCTTACTGGAGGTCAAGGCTGAGATGCGGTGTAGATGCCGAGTGAGTTCATTATCATCATTGGTACTGTGATGGATTCCATATGACACCAAGGTCTTTGGCAGAAACTTGATTGTGTGCAGTTCTTTACAGCACTTACAGATTAGTCATCAAACAATGTAGCCTGTGTTTGTGCCCTAGGATCCCACTCTTGTGGTTCCCAGCATTTCCTATGGGGAAATTATAGAGTAAAAATGTAGCTGAGAGGAAATCAAACCAGTAGAGGCTGAGATATTAGGGGTTCTTATTTTCCTGTGCCCTCTCTCTATCCAGAAGTCTTATCCCAAGGAAGATGGAAAGTGCACTTGAGGCCTTCAGCCAGCTCATGTAAACCCCAAAGGTGAGAACTTCCCTGTCAGGACAGAGGGCTTTCACAAGTCACCCCACTTGCTCCATCTTTGACACTTCACACTCACTAGTCTGCTGTTTGCGTTGTCCAGGAGATGGTATGTTCATGCCCAGAAATGCTCCATAAAGGACATGCAGACATGTCTGCATAATCTTCTTTACCTTTACTGTACTTCACTATAATTTCCCCAAATGTTGCATTTATTTTATTTCAGAGACTGTGACAGTTAGGATTTTGAAGTACAAGCCTGCATCTGTAATCCATTTATGAACTCTCTCCAGTGCAGTCGTGAAGAGAGAGGGAAAAAAAAAGTGAGGGGGGAGGAATTATTTAGAGTTAAAAAAAAAAGCATTGAAAAACAAGCAGAGGGGAGTAAGAGCACATCTGTTTTCGTAAGAAATCGTGGAACCTGGCTCTTTTTCAGTGGGGTATTTTACTACCACATGGCTTTAATCCTACATCTGGGCCTGTTGTTTTATGAAATATTTCCCACAGATGATGTCAATTATAATTTTTGTCCTGGTCGTCAATTTACAGACTCTTGGAATAAGACAAAATGAAACAACCAGAAAAAGAACAACTTATGTGGTCTACTCCCTGACAAAATTATAGCTGTGTGATACACATCTAAAATCAATAACTCTGCTAATGATTAGCAGAACACATTGCTTGGTTTATGAGCAGAGATGAGGCCCACAGTGTGCACATGTTTGGCACTGGATTGCATTTTTTGTTTGCTGTGTATTTACCAGCAGATGTTCAGCCGTTTATTTAATGCTGCTTCTATGAGGCAGTAGTAGGCCTGTGTCTGTGCGACATTTATAAGTCATCTGCCAGCAATACAGGTGGAATGCTTTTATGGAGCCTTTATTTGTTCCTTCGGCTGTGATGATCTATCAGAGAAATCAAGGATAATTCTTTATAGAGTTATATGGCTATTAAGATGTGGAGCTCTGATCTCGTGTGTAAAGCTGAAGAAATTTGGATTCTGGCATATGGAATCAGATGGCTTTTCAGAATCACTTTGAAAGAATCATTTGTGGTGGTTCAGCTTTAGCAGCCGGGCTGAGGGCGCAAGGTTTTGCTGAGAAACAAAGAAACCCCATTTGTCCTGAACAGACCAGAAGTTTTCACAGGAGTGGTGCTCTGTACTTACAGGGTCTCTTTCAGTGCAAAAAGACAAATCAGATTCTTTAAAAATTATTCAAATAGTGGCAAGATTTTATAAGTAATAAGAAGCCAGATATTTGAGTCCTTTAGAATTTCTGGAGGGTGAAATTGTGTTGAGGTCCTGCCTCTGGGAGTAGCCAGGACACTGGCTGTAAATTTTTTAAATAAGAGAGGGGGGTGGAGAAAGGAGGGGGAAGAATTCCAGATATTTGAAGTCCTCATGATTCCTTTATTTTATGTGTGTGCTGTATTTTTGATACAATCATTTGAATTTAAGTTTAGAAAACCAGTGTTTAGTTTTGACATCCAAAGATTAATGAGTGTGTAATAACATTTAATATTGATGAATGAGAGTTCACAGACATAAATGATTTTATTACTTAACACAACACCTCTGTTCTCTCATGAATTTCCTGTTGATGAAGTTCCCCTGTGGCCTCTGCCCTTCCAGCCTCTCTCATGGAATTCCGCACTTTCCCCACAACTCTCCTCGGTCTGGAGGTCTAGGAGTGGAAGAGGCTGAGATTGAGATTCAGGTGCATGTGATTGATTAAGAGGCACCTTCAGAGAAAAACGAGTGTGGAGGGACGGGAGCGGAGCAGAGGGTGTGATGTGGAGTCCGGCATCAGCATGATCCCACAGGAGCTCTGCAGTGTCCAGCGCACCACAGCTTGGTCCCACCTTCAGGCAAGCGGGCAGGGCGGTCATGCATGTCATCTCCTGCTCCCTGAGGGCAGTCCTCTGGTGAAAATGGGAGCTGTGAGCCTTTCCAAGTCCATCTGGACAGCAGAGAAGGGTGCAGAACCACTAATGGGGTTCCGTTCAGGGCAGCAACAGCTGCCACTTCAAAGACTGTATTGCACAGGAGAGGAAAGAGTCCAAAGACAAATCCTTTGAAAGAAGCTTTGGCCACATTGCCCAAGTCCAGAGGCATTTGGTCAAAATTTCACAGCCATGTTACCATTTCATAATATCGTAAGTGTTAAATTCTCTTTCTCCTCCCCAAGTATTTCCCCAGTACTGATGACTATGAAGTGACCTAACCCGGTGTCAGACCCAGGAGACCGAGACAGAGATGCTCTTAAGGAGATGAGTCTGATGGCCCCCACATGAACAAATCTCACTGCTCTTGAACATTAAATTTTTCCATCTTGTAGCCTGTGTTCTCTTACATTATCAGCACTCCTTCACTTAAAGTCAGGTTAGGGTATGAAATGATGGCCTCACATAATCCCTCACCAAGACAATACCAAGTAGGCTCACTCAATTACCTGCCTTCTTTCAAGGAACGTCTGAGATAGATCCCTTTTCACAAATTGTCTTGTCTACAAGTGACAGAATGTCCAACTCTCCAGATTTCTTTCTATGATTTAAGACTTTGTGGCCTCAATGGTAACTCTTTTAAAATAGAAATGTCATGGGCAGGATCCTAGCCATGCACCAAAGTGGGCAGAATGCAATAAATGCCGTAAGATTCTGGAACTGGGGGAGAGGGGGTTTCCATATTCTCTGTGTGCTTATTTTACTATTCAAACTTGGAAACTGAGCTTATTATATTTTAAAAACTGAGCTTATCATAGCTGGTCTTATATCATGATTGTGAGAATAAAATCTCTCTCCACCACTAATTTTGTACCTCCCCTCTCTGAGCACTTTTTCACTCATTCCTTCATTTAACATTTTGTACTTATTTCGGTAGATATTTGTTAAGCACTGCCTTAACAGCTTAGTAAATATCTCAGCCAAGTATGAGACAGCTTCCAAGCAGATCATCACAAAATAATGCAGTTGACCTTTGAACAACACAGGTTTGAAATGCATAAGTGCACTTTAATGTGGATTTTTTTTTCAGTCAACATATTGAAAACTATTTTGGAGAATTGTGACAATTTTAAAAAACCATTCTCTTCTCTACCTTACTTTACTATAAGAATACAGTATACAGTATAATACACACACACTATATGTTAATCAGCTATCTGTGTTATCTGTAAGGCTTCTGGTCAACAGTAGGCTATTAGTAGTTAAGTTGTTGGAGACTCAAAGATGATATGTAGATTTTAACTACATGGCCTGCCATGTTGCTCAAGGGTCAGCTGTATAACAAAGGCCCACAGAGCATGGAATAAAATCCTAGAGAAAAGCAATGGGGAGCAATGCTAAGGCAGGCAGAGCTCACACTGGGGCAGGCTCTAGAAAGATGCATAGGGTTTGATGGAGGCTCTTTTCAAGGAAGATGAAGACGGAAGAGGAGGGTGAGAGGCGTGTAGGCTTTCTGCACAGGAGATGGGGGACAGTAAAGGCTACATGTAAGTCCATTTGTTTCAGGATGAGTCTGCTGCTCCTTCAGAGTCAGCAGGGGTCAGCGATCTTGAAAAATAAAGTTTTAGTAAACACAACCACACCCATGCACTTACACATTGCTATGCCTGCTCTCAGTACAACAGAGTTGAGTACCTGTGGCAGCAACCTTATGGCTCACAACGTTGAAAATATTTACTGTTTGGCCCTTTACTGAAAAAAGTTTGTGGGCCCCTGAACTAGAAGAAGAAGATATTTGGTGGCTGAGATACCAAATCTCAGCTTCCTCTGTGGCTGTTGACATGAGCAATGAGTGGCTGACTCAGGGCTCTAGGATAAGGATTGAGGGGAGATGCCAGATTTGGGAGGTATTTCTGTGGTGGAATTTAAAATCCCTGGTGACTGATTGAATATGAAGAGTGAGGGGGGAGGCTAAGCATGATTTCCAGAGTTCAACTCACATAATGACTTGGGTAGCTGATCATGATGGTAACTGGGGAAAAAGGAAGAAACAGATAAGAGTGGGCGAGGAGTAGATAATGATTTGGGACATGTTGAGAGTCAAGTGGTGATGATATGCTCCAGAGCTCATCCCTGCTTGGCAGTTAGAAAAAATGAATGAGAGAGTTTTTCGTTCTCTTGAGTTTCCTTTGTGTGTGAGTGCTCTCTGCCTGAGGGATGGTCTCCACTGTTCTTGTACAGTGCTCCATACAAGACTTTATCGAAGCTTTGTTACATTGTCATGATTGTCTACTTGGAAGCTGTTTTTCAAACTTGACGGTGAACTATGCACACACAGCACTCGTGCTTGTGAGATGTCTCCACAAAGAATATTCTACCATCTCCCACCTGTGATCTCTCTGTTATGTTATCCTCATCCATATCCTCTGATTCAATTACAACATTAACAAGTCACAAATATGTATCTCCAGCCAGACTCCACCTCTCTAAGACATCTGTCACCACTCAATGCCCTAGGCCTTTTGAACACCTCCACCCCTTTCCATTAGAATTACTCTTCGTTGTGTCAAACCTGCCTTCCTAAGGTAGAATTCCAAGCTGACCATCCCTTTGTCCCCGTGCTGTTGGTTTACAGATGTGTGGCTGGCTCCCACCAAGCACATCCTTCCTCATGGTAGTTGCAGGTACATGGAATTGTTGTTAGGTTGTTAAGTTCTTCTGCCAAAGAAGGTGATGGACCAGCTGTAGCAGAGGTTATGACATTCAGCTTCTGGCTGGAAGGATATTAAATAATCAGTGGTGGAAACCAAGGGATTTTCTCTGAAACTTCTCCTGGCTTGGTTCACCTTCACTGTAGGGCTTGCAGGCTTGGCTCCCTGACTTCTAGAAATTCTGACAACTAATTAAAGCCCATGTAAGAAGTGCCTTCTCCTAAACTAGCTAGAGTGGCTTCTGTTGCCTCTCACTGAATTGTCACTGATAGAACCCCAAATTTCTCTTACAGCCACATTTATACCACAGTTTATATAAATTACTCTTTGGCTATATTCGACTTCTTATATACCACAGGGCCTTTGTGCCCACTCTTCTTTTTGTCTGGACTACTTTCTTCTCACCTCCCTTTCCCAACCCTAGCATATTGCTTAGTATTTGCTGTTGTTATATACCTGACCTTAGTCATTACTTGTTCTGAGATTTGTCTGATCTCCTTGACTACATCAAATTTTTCTGGAGTATCTTTCATGTACTGATGTCACTTACTTCAACTGTAATTTGCGTTTACTTATATGATGGTTGGATTAATGTCTTTCAATCTTCTTTCCTCTGAGCTCCATGGAAGTAATGATCCCTGACACATACAGTTACTTCATAAATATTGGTTGTTTTGATAATTGATAAAGATTTCTAAGCAGCTACCATTGCTCCAATTTTCTATTTCTTTATTCTTTGGAAAGCATTTAAAAATCTCATGTTCTTATTTTATAAATAAGTTTGTATATGTGTATAGACTTAGTAAACTATTGTTCAAATTTCAGCAGTTTAGAAGTTTTACTATTTTTAGGTCTCCCAGAAACTCACTTCTATTCACCCCATCTCTGGTCCAGATTATCAGGCTATAGGATTTGAAATTACAAAGTCAAGAAAGGTTTGTAAGTAGATGTCATCCTCCTCCAAGGTTATGAGAAAGATATATCTCTATTTTGAGGTGGTGTGCAGAATGAATTAAGAAGAAATAACCATGGTAACATACTATGGCCTGTAGGAAGAGAAGGATATAAATTCAAAAAAGAAGACAATAATTGAAGCCTAGGCCATTGGAGAACAGCAATGTGATTACCAGATTGAAGAATAAACATAAGCATGAGAAAGGCATTTGTGTTTCCCTTTATAGGCTCTAGTTGCTGCTGTTTTTATTTGTCAGAAGTAGAAAATAAGAATCAGAGAAGTCATTACTTGTCCAAAGGTGCCCAGAAAAAATGGTCAGAGCCAGGACACAACCCAGTGCTCTGATATTAAATTCTACATCCTTTCTATTGACCCATGCACCTTGGAAGAGGAAAATTGTTCAGAGGGAAAGAAATGGTATTGATTTGGAGGTAAATATAAGGGACTTCATTTTAGACATGATGACTCTGAATCAAGAAAACATTGGCATAAAAACTAGCAGCAACTTTTCTAAAGTATTTACAAAATGTATCATTTATCTTTCCACTCTCCTATATAAGTATAATGAAAAGTCTCCAAATGAGTGACCCAGGTTTGAAGCTGGAGAGATACTCAAGTCAATGGGATTTAGATCTAAGTAGCAAAAAAAAAAACCGACTTTTTAATCAACTTTAGAACTTTCCCAAAAGGTGAAGTGATGTGCAGTGCATTTCACTGAAATAGTAAAATTTCTGCCAAGAATACTTAATTAAGCTCAAAGAAATATGGTGGTGGACCTTTTGGTCAGAGAAGATGACCCTGAACACTTATCTATAAAAAGTAATAAGAATTATTATTCTAAATTGTATTTAATTAATGTTTACTGTCATTAACAATATATTTCAGAACCAAACATAATTACACCAAAAACTAGACTTAGAGAAGTTTGGGATACTTGTGACTATTACAATGGGAGATTAGGGAAAGTAAAGCTTATCAAGGGGCTTGCACACATCCTTTTATTAAAACAAGGGCAATTTAGCCATAATTGGGATTTGTCAGTTTTGAGCTATTTACCAAATGCCTAGGAGTTGGTAAACCCAAAAGCTAGTCTTGCTGACTAGCTGTGTTTCCCTCAGTTTTTAAACCCAAATGGCTCATAGGGAAATTTAATCCATTTGTCTTCAGAATCATTTACACTTAACTCATCAAGATATTTTGTAAGGGCCATTTGATGTCCGAGATGTCTTTTAAAGTCATTTTTCTTAGAAACGGGAAATTGTTCTTTGTGTTTTGTTTTGTTTCTTTTCTGAGAATAAACAACCTAGGAACATAGAGAGATTGAGAGTAACTTTAAAATTTTTAATAACTGGGGTTAAGCAGATTCTGTAGACACAGAATAGTACATTCTTAAAGCTATGATCTTTAGCCTAGCCTATTGAATTAGGGGGCTGGTACCCAGGATTCCTATTAGTTGATTAACATCAAGGAAGTGTTCAATGAGTTTTCTAGGAAAATATAAAAAGCAAGGCTATTTTTTGAAGATGTAAAAAATACCGATACAATAATAACCATACAAGGAATTAAAATATAGTCAGTGTTATTTCCTAATAAAATCATGCCTTATTGATTATGAAAGTGTTCTATTAAACTCTAAACAACAAATAAGAAAAATTTATAAGAGAAATTTACAGAAGAACTATAAATGGCTAATATGCTTATGAAAAATTATTCTACTGTGTTAATATTTAGTAATAATTTTTATGCATTTTTGGTAATTTGGGAAATAGGAAGTGTATATAATGGTGGTATGACTAAGTCATTTAAATCTTCATCAAAGGGAATTTGGCATCATCAAATTTAAAAACAATGTGCAAGCTTCTTGATCCATTGATTTCACTTTTGGCTGTCCAACCTAGAGAAGCATTTCTACAAGTAAAAAAAGCATTTTTAAAAATATGCATTGCAACATTGTTGAGCCCAGCAAAATGATACATTTTTTTAAATATACTTGTCCTAAAGACAATGGAAACAAAATGATTTAAGAGATCAAACCAGTAGGCATCTAGAAAAATAAAGAAAGCAGAGGATTCTGGAAGGAATTTGGCACAGGAATGCAGACTATCAGCAGAGATTTTTATCATGTTTTTATGGAAAAGGATTCTCTCCATATTACAAGCTTGAAATTGCACTATATATTGGGAACATCAGAAGAAAGAATGCTACTCCCAGCAGGGGTCCTGGTAGGGTCATTTGGTGCATTGTGATTTCAAGCAGGGGTCCCCTGATTCCACACAGGGCTCCTAAATGTCCTGGTAATGGGGAGCTTCTTGTCTCCTAGACAGTGGCATGCACAGTAGGAAAATGTCTCTTTTTTCCTGCTCTGAACCTCATGCAGACTCATCCCAGAAAAATGAATAATGAAAATCAGCGTAGTCTCTCTCTGTTGGGAATTCTAGAAGAGGCACTACCTCTTAACAGTATCTGGAAGCTTGTACTTTCAGCCCCCTACAAGTATCTTGGCAGTGTTCTGGATCAAGGACCCCTGAAGTTCACTAACATCTTACCACCAAGATATAAATTACTGTTGAGAATCAGCCCACTTTCTGATCCACTCCTGGGAACAGAAACCAGGCTCATGACTAAGAACAAACATCTTACCACCCAACATACCACCTGGTGGGTTAAACCTCACCCACTGCATTTGATAAACTGGCAGGCATCCTGGAGATGCTAACGAGAGGTCAGTTTCTTTAAAGTAAAATAGCTCTTTTGAGGGCTGCCAGGCTGTCTGCATGGAACCATTACAAGTCTATATCAGGGGAGTGAAGTAGAGAGTGCAGGTTAAGTGTTTTGGGTGATTTTTATAAATTAAAGTAACTCTCCTTCTTAGAGGGTTTCCTGGTGCTAATTGTGGTCCAGCCACACTGGCCTTGGCCAAGTTAGGCCAGACCTCACTTACAGCTGGAGGAGGGCAGCACAGAGAGATGGTTAAGATACCGAGGCTGGAACCAGGCTGCCGGAGCCTCACCTTCAGCTCCACCATTTGTGCTGTGCTGGGCGGGTTACGTGACTGAGCTTCCATTTCCTATTTGAATAGAGAAGATGACTCTGAGAGTAATAGGAGTACGTCCTACACAGAGACATGGTGAGGGTCACAGCACGTGGATAGTGCTGGGCACATGGAGAGGAGCTGAAAAGGGTTGTTGCCACTCTGAGGAGTGCTTTGCCCTGACATTGTTGCACCTCACTCTCCATAACATCGTTCGTGTCCTGCTCAAATGCCATCTTCACGGAGCCAGTCTTATTCCTCTTCCAGATTTCAGATTCTCTGTTCTCCATGTCCTTGGCAACACCTGGTAGCTCTTATCTTTTTGATAATAGCCATTTTAACAGGTACGAGGTGATATCACATTGTGATTCAGATTTCCATTTCCCTGATGATTAGTGACACTGCACATCTTTTCATGTGTTATGTGTCCCTGGCCCAGCTTTTATAGCTTCATGGCAATTACCATCATCAGAAATGATATTGAATGTTTCTGTATTATCTGTCTCCCACTCACCCCCAAATCAGTCCCTGAAGATAGAACATTTGCTTTGTATTCCCATCATCTTGAACCATGCCTGGTACCTTGTAGATGTTTAATAAATTGCTCCTTATTGAATGAATAAATGAAATAAAGGTAGACTCTTACTACAAAACACTGGTCCACAGTTAAAAGGAATGAGGTTGATTTACATGTTCTGATATAAAAATGTCACCAAGCCATTTTTTAAGTATAAAAGAGCACGTTTCATATGAATATGTGTATTTTAAATATATATATGTGTATGTATGTTTGAAATATTAAGATTGTACCAATGTGGTGTCACTGGGTATAAAGTATCAGTAGAAGGGTATAACTCCATGGACATGTACTGCTGTAATTGTAAATTTCTGATCTTATAAGAAGATCGTTTTATTTAAAATCTGTTATTTCGATTAGAGCAATGTACAGTTTATTATAATTTGCATTCCACCCAACCCTTACTTTTATAGGTGTTTCCATCGGTATTAATTTTCCCAAGAGGGTGATATTTATGTGTGTACTGTTCCTTCCACATTCTTCTATGTTTCTCTGCAACAAAATGATCTTCCAGGTGGCTTGGCTATTTTCTCCTTTGACTTTTGTATGGTAAAACTCTAGCTACCTATGCACTAATAATAGCCTCTCTTAAACCTAAAGTCCTCACACTTACTGATCTGGAAACTTTGACTAGTAGTTGTTTATTTATTGCTGCACATGCTTTGTACCAAACAATAAATTTCCTGCCCTCAAAGATTTCTTGTCTAAGGTTTATTTTCAACTGATAGTCTACATTCCTGTGCCAAATTCCTTCCAGAATTCTCTGCTTACCTCATTTTTTAGATGCCTAGCTTGTTAGTATGTAGCACCATAATAAGTATTGTAGACGGTGCTTTTAAATACCAATCACAAGTAAATAAGGGAGGCACCTCAGTTCTGCGGAGGATGATTGCAGAACACAAGAGGTGGTGAGTTGTCCATAGCTGCACATGAATTCAGATCCTCAAGGAGAAATGCTTAATTAGCTAAGTCTGTGTAAAACAATGAGGCTAGTCAAAATTATTTTAAATATCCTCCATCAGTTATCTGTGAACTCAGTAATGATGGATAACTAACAACAAAAAGCCTCAATGGTATGCATTTTCCTACATAGTCAGATTAGCCAGGTAGTTGTGCTGCTCTTGGCCTGGCTCACTCCTGTCTGGGGACTGCTGACTGTCGGCTAGTCTAGGCGGGTTTTGGCTGAGGAGACTAGGATGACTCAGCTCTGCCCTTCGTATCTCTCATCCTTGAGCAGACTAACCTGGGCATGTTCTCAGGGTGATGACAGAGGCAAAAGAGAGAGAGAGAAAGAGCAATCCCAGTTTTATAAGTGCTTTTCCAGACTCTGCTTATGTCATGCTTGATCACAAAAG
The DNA here is from genome assembly GCF_040802235.1 of Manis javanica. NCBI lineage: Eukaryota > Metazoa > Chordata > Mammalia > Pholidota > Manidae > Manis > Manis javanica. The sequence continues at coordinate 32,906,958 of NC_133160.1, read as the reverse complement.
TCACATGGCTGCCACCAGATTTAAGGTGGGAGGGACCTAAAAGGTTACAGCACTAAAGCATGATTATAGGAAGGGGGAAGACGTGGCTAACAGTCTTCCTAGTCCATTATGTTTTGTTTATTTAAGCAGAAAATTTTTTATTTTAAAACACTGTTTTGTTTTATTGCTTTATTATAAGCAATAAATGACTAAGAATTAATCACGGCACATCTTAAGGGGGTTTTGTGTTCAACACCTGAGATCAACTAGATGACTCATTACTTGAAGGAAAGATATTATCAAAAAGCTAAAATATAATAATTTAAAAAGCTCTCAAGGGCTCATACCTATGAGACCTACCTACCAAAGGGAATGCTGAGAAAATATCTTGTTTTGAAAGAAAGGAAGTGATAAATTATAACTATGCCCAACATTTTGGATAAATCTCACAAATATTATGTTGAGCAAAAGAAGATATAAGAAGTACATCCTTTATGATTCCATTTATGTAAAGTTCAGAAACAGGTCCAAATTATCTATGGTGTTAGGAGCCAGGATAACCTTGACGGGCATAGTTACTAGAAATGAGCATAAGGGGGGCTTCTCAGTGCTCATAACATTCTCTTTTTTAATGTGGTTGCTGGCTAGCAGAAGTATCTATTTTGTGAGAATTTATCAAGCTGTACACTTACAATTTGGGCATTTGTCTTTAAATTTATTATAAAAATGTTCAAAAAATTATTATTTTATTACAAACATCTAATCCTTATGCATAGTGTTCGTTCTTTCACCTGTACAGATTCCCGGGTCAAACAGAACTGTTGAGTCAGATACGATGTGTGTAGGAGAGGAGGATGCTCTCCTCCATCCTCTTGGAGTCTAGGTCTGAAAATTAAACTGATAAAGATAGATTGACAGGTGAAAAGCATGCAAAATTGTTTAATACAAGTTTCACATGACATAGGACTCTTCATAAGGAAATGATCCCCCCACCACCAAATGGTTAAACCTGTGTTCTTATGGTAGGTTGGGTGAAGAGTGGAAAGTTGTGAAAAGATATGATAGGGCAAAGAATAAGAGTAAGTGTAGTAAATGGGGGTATATTTAGCAAGGCCTGTATATTCAGACATCTCTGTTTCCCTTAGTCTTTAGAGATAAGAATTCTCCTTTCCTCTGGGCATAGGGTTGGTACATCTCACATGAGGCTTCTATGACCTGCTTCTGGGGAAGGTAAGAAAATCCTTTCTGAACATGCCATTTCTCAGATTCCTTCAGCTTTAAATATTCACTATGCCAAGGCACAGTATTTTGGGGTGGCATGTCCTGAACCCCATCACCTGTGAGATAGTAGCCCAGGGTCACATGGTCCTGCATCTGGGCTATGTCCCTTCCCTGTGACTTTCAGAATTGCCAGCTGGACACTATACCCTTCCACCTCCACCAGACCCGTTAGAGTCTGTGATGTTTGTAAAACAAAGATGGTACCTTTTATAAGGGAACTGCCTCCCTCACTGAGAGACGTGGTTAGTTAATGAGAATTTGATCCCCATAATATCCTTCCTTATTCTTTTAAGTAGACTTTCAAAGGGGATCCAGGCTAAGCCTTTGGCTTTAAGGAAACAGTCAAGGGGACAGAGCACAGGAGACGGTGCCCATGACCTCTGATACTTTCAGTTCAGTATGAAAGGGAAGTGTTGATAAGAAGAGGCCCTTTCTTTGTTCTGCCATGTTCCAAGCATTGCATCACCATCTCCAGAAGCCAAGCTGCTTGTCTGTGCCAGATGATAATTTAGGTATAGGCACAAATCAATACCAGGAATGGGTGCACTGGGAGCATGCACTGTAAGGACTGTGAGTATAAATAGAGCTGGAAGAATAACCTTTTTGTGAACTACTGTGCAGTAATCCTCAGAAAGCCAGAAAGCTAGTATGGCTTCAATGGGCCTTTTATAACACTAAATACTACCCCCCAACTGCCCTCCTGCCAGCACACAGAGTGCTTGCTTAAGTTACCATTTTTAATGCAAATCATCATAATGGCTTGATAATTATTTCAATTGGCATTTATGAAGCCATTCAGTAAAGGAACAGCCAGGGTAAAACCCTCGCTAATCTTCCCATCTTTCATATCCTTTGGGTTTGAGGTGGAATAACACAAGAAAGCCCCAAAGCCAGAGGGTTTTTGAAGTTTATTCTTAATGGACCCAACTCTCCCTCCCTGTTACTCTACGAACTGAATTTGGCCCAAGTTAAACAAAATAGCAAGGGCATAATATTTGTGTGGCTCGAAAGGAGAGGACGCAATGACAAGCATCACCGTCCTCTTTGGCTTAGCTTTCAGATTGGTTGGACAGCATTTTAACATGTTGTTATTATTGAGAAAAATAATAATAAATATTTATTGAATGCTATGATATGGTAAGGAACTGTTCTGAAAATGTTTTGTTTGAGAGGATCTTATTCAAAAACATCTATTTAGGTTTTTTCTTTTCCATCAAAGGCGGGTTCCTAACTTTTTCACAGGCTCTTAAATAGTGTACAGTTTATTTGTATGGGGCATACACAAAATAAAAAGTAGTGATCTCCCACCACAGTGCTTCCTGCCTCTTTACCTTCCTCCTAGTCTGTCATCACTGGAGTCAGGCAGTAGCTCAGACATGAGAAAGCTAAGACATGGCTGCTTCATGGCAGAGAAGCAAGGCTAGAGAGAGTTTGACAAACTGCAGTTCCTGTTTTGAAGTGCTTGTCCCCCAAATCAGGCAAAGGGCATTGATGAACATCAACAACACCACAGTGTACCTCTATAAAATAAAAAGCCAGCTGAGCATCACCCATTTATGAACACAGGAAGCCTGCTCACTGAACATATGGCAGCTTGTTCTATGTGTCACTAGGTCTACACTTACTCCTCAAGCCCATCAGTGAACCCTATTTAGAAAGGCAGGCTTTTGACTATTTCCTTCAGACCAAAACACCAGCTAGTTCAGTGGAACGAGGAACAATCAACTCACTGAGAAATAAGTTTAAGTAGTGCTTTGTTTTTGCCTAAATACACAATAGGATGCTGTAACTCTGGGGAGAATGTGTGTTCCCAGCCCAGGGCAAATAAACCTATGAAGCCGAAATCAGTCATGGGGAAAACCTTTATTTGGAGGCCTGGCTCCTTTTGTCTCTCTCTGGCCACTGCTGTCACTCGCCTGCTTCTCTCCCATTCTAGCATGCTCTTGCCTGTCCACCCACCCCTTGTAAACATCTATTGATATGGAGATGGACTAAGGCCTAGCGAGAGATTCTGGAAATATTGTAATTTTATCCATAGCTCCCCTCTCAAAAATGTCACGTCACAATCTCCTCATTCTTCATCTTCTGCAATGGCCCCTGTGTGAGAAAACTGGAGCACTGTAACCAGACTAATAACATACAATAACAACAGCAAAAAAATCATGATAATCTCAAACAGGAGGATTCAGCTAGGTTCAAAGTCCTACTCAAATTAAGTCCATAGCTCGCCATTCCACACGGGGGCCACCGGCTGCAGCCAGAGTGCAGGCCCAGACAGCAAAGACTGTAGATGATCACCAGCATAGGCAACTCTTGTCCATCAGGTAGGATGCATGCAAGAGAGTGGTCCTGTACTAGGACAATGGCAGGAATGGGATAGGTGTAACACTACTGGAAACACAGGCATTGGCCACAGTAATACAACACAACTACCCCACAAAGTGCTTTTACTTTCCAGCTGTTTGGGTACATTATTGTGACCTTTGGGGGCTGCTCTGCTGTTACTCCAGGGACACACAGCAGACCTTGTCCCTAAGGTGCCAGAAGGGCCAGCCATCTCTGGTCTGTGTGTCAAAATGTCCAGGGCTATGTAGTGTCTAGGCTGCTGTGCGACTCAGTCACATAATGCATTCCTGCCAGGCAGAGGCAGGCCTCACCACTGGACTTCTGCGCCCACATTGTCTTCTGCGCTGAACCAAGTCATCTGCTCCATCATTCCCTGGCAATGCCAAGGCAAATGGCCAACAAGTTGCTGCTAGAGGCCCCAGTCACACAGACATCTAGTTTGTCCATTTTGCAACAGTGGAGATAACTGCACACATTTTATCCCAGCCCCACCTGATGCCATTGTGTGCTAAGGGGCACAAGGGCATCAGGATTTATGCCAAGTGTGGGATAAATACTCTCCATAGTCTACAGGACCCAAAACCTCTTGCAGTAATGCCACAGTTATTTGTAAGAGAATCAGAGGTGAGCATAACATCATACACAACATTAGACTTCCCTGTTCTCAAGGGGGTTCAGACTTATTGCACTAGAACAGCCCCACACCCTTATAGCAGTGGGGGCCACAGGAAACTGCTCAGGGTCACAGTAAACCAAGGAGCATCCAGCTCTTGTGTCCACCAAAGCCAGGACACACTACACATTTACTGGGGACAGATCTTTTAGTCAACATGGGTCCTCTGTCACAAGATGCCCTAGCCAGCCCCCCAAGGAAGGTGCCTTGACCATCCCCTCAGTCAACTGTAATACCCAGCTGTCTTCTGGCAAGGGTCCAGGTGGGTTCTGCATGTTCTCCTTCAGGAACTCCTGCAGGCACACAGGCCAGACATGGGGTTTTGCCTCTGTCTTCCATGTCCTGGACCTCAGTAACTAGAACTGTTGCTCTGGCTTTATTTGGTGCCACAGTTCTAACAAGATCCTATTGGGATGCCCATCAAGTTTTTCTTTCACTACCCCAGCCTTTATCAAATTAACCCACATCTGGGTTCTCGAGATCTTTACAGGGGTCTTTTGTCCCTCTCCTTTCAGTCATAGCCCATACTTCCTTCCATGCTCTTATTGTTTCAACCTCCCCAGATCTGCTAAAGTATGAGTAGCCTCACTTATGGGTTGTCCTATGTGGAGGGCAAAAATAATCACTAGGGACCCAAAGAGAGATGGGAGAGCTGTATGGAGCACCAGACTTTGCATTCCCACGGTGAACAACTCCTCATTGGGACCCCGGGGGGGGTCCGTATTATAAATGATATTTTTCATGCCCAATTCCTATAACACCTGCTAGAGCTCTGCATATGCTTCCCAGCTAGTGGGTAAGTATGGTAAATCATCTGGATTAGACCAAACTGCCCTGATGTCTGCTATCAGCCAATCCAGAATCGCCTAATTTCCTGAGGTGTGATGGTCACTTTGCAACTGCTGCCAGAGGGAGGAGTGAGTCATCAGGGAAGTCAGTTTGCCCATTTTGGAACCCAACAGAACAATGCTTTCCACCCCCATATCCCAGAGATGCCAAAGCCATGTAGGCAGAGGTTCTGATGGCTTCTGCCGAAACCGGATGCTCATGTCCACTAGCTCAGACTGGATAGAGGGGCAGAGCATGGAGTGCTCAGCAACCTGGAGACGGGGCAGCTCCTCCCCCGAGGAACCTGCCATTGTTGCATTTTTATTTTCTTAATTACAACTGGGCAGGCCTTTAATATGGGAGGAGCTGGTGCCTTGGCAACAGCTCCACCCTTGGCTCTAGGCTTTCATCCTTCCCCTATGGCTCCTCCACCATCTCCAGGGCTGAAGGCACCTCTCCTTTCTCCTGCTCCCCCATGGCCTCCTGCTACACAGATTCTTCTGCTACCTCCTCCCTCACCACCAGCGTGTCTTTCAGCGGCGCAACCTCAGTTTTCAATAACTGTATCTCTTTTTTAAGGGCATCCCACAGCCCAGTGCCCAGCTTACGCAAGCAACGCCAAAGTAACACTTTCCAATACCCTGAGAAACAACCACCCCACAATTTCAGCTACCACATGGCCACTCAGCACCCCTAAGCAGACCTCTGTCTCATGGAGTGCTAATTCCACAGCTTCTGGCGTCTCCACCATTCCTTAGTTGTGAGGTACGGCCCGCTCATCTAGGAGGCACTTCACCCTAGACCAGTTCCCCACTAGGGGCTCCCCAAGTGGAAGCCCCATGTGTTGGGGGTTCCCAGGTGAAGCCAGACCATCCACAGGAGGATCTCTACCATCCACAGGGGGGGTTTTCAGGTATCTCCCCACCATTTCAGGGGCAGCCTGCCCAAGCATTGCACCCATGAAGACAGATTTCAGGTTCAGAGGTCCTGACAACTACCACCAGGTGGAACTCTGGGGGGAAGTGTGTTCCTGGCCTGGGGCAAATAAATCTGTGAAGCCAAGATCAGTCAAGGGGAAAAACCTTTACCTGGAGGCCTGGCTCGGTTCGTCTCTCTCTCTCTAGCTGCCGCTCTAACTCACCTGTTTCTCTCCCATGTGGGACATGTGTACTCGCCTCTCCACCCACTCCTCGTAAACACCTGTTGATATGGAGATCGACCAAGGCCAGGCAAGAGATTCTGGAAACATTGCAGTTTTACCCACAGATGCCTGACATTATAGTTTAAATACTGTATTAATATATGTTTTAATGTAATAATATGCTAGATGGCTCAGTGGATTGCAGTGTTTCCCAACATAACCACACATCAGTCTTCTTTTACCACCAAAGTGAACTGGTATTGCAGAGGTATTTAATTTTTACATTGGTCTAGACCAGACTATTCTTAATCTTGCGTCCATGGACCTCCAAAGGGTCTATGAAAGGAATTCAAGGGTTCTGTGAACATGAATAGAAGAAAAAAAAATCCCATCTTTATTTTCACCAGACTTAAGCATTTCTTTCAATTATTAACATAGACCGCCAACCATCTATCAAGAGGACCCCTGATCTGTCGTACCATAGGGAGGTTGTTACAAGTATTTCCCAATATGATTTGAGTACATTCCCACCTTGAAATTATGATGATGGTTATGACATGCATTTAAAATGTTTATTTAAATGTATTAATAAATAAGCATATGTATCACATATTAACATCTTGATTATATTCCAGTATAATTGTTTTCTTTGTAATTCTATACTTTATTTTATGCATTTAAAAACCTTATAGTATTCTGAGATTGTCATGTAGGTTTTACCCAATGGCATGGGTCTGTGGGACCAAAAAAGGTTAAGAACTCTTGGTAACCCATAGTGTGGCTACTGATGGAGAAATAAATTTCACAGGGCAGCCATACAACCCTCGCTCATGGTTAAATCAAAGCAAAGAGATCCCAGGCCATGGAAAATCCTAACAAATAACAAGAATGAGTCAGGAGAAATCTGAATGGGTCAATTTCAGTCATGGTTGTTTTGCTTCCTCAGCTTGCATTGTGCAATTTCAGGACTGGTCTCAATGTCAGGGTGACAGGAACACCCAGGTACAATGAGCAGACATGGGGCCAGATGATTCTGGAAAGCAAATGACAGCCAAATGGCTATTGTTGATTTGATGCTTACTTGGTTAACAATGATTCAGGAACAGAAAACAATATTTGGTAATAACTGCTTACGCAGGAAAACCTAGCCCACTTCTCACATAAGTTCATCTGTCTTTGGATCACCCATTGCTTTCAAAGGGAGCTCCATGCGTGGATGACTTCAGGAATATACTGAACCAAACACAAGTGTTAGTAAAAAATAAAATTCAATTAAGAAACAACAACAATAATTTAGGCCACTTTGTCTGCCTTTTCCTAAGTTGGCCATTTAGATTATTGGGCAACACTGTAACTTGTTTACTTAGGTCTTAATGGAACCTTAAATTAAAGAACTCTTGTGTAGATAATCTTCTCTGTACATCACCCTTTGTGGATTCCCTAGAGGTATGCTTCCATAGCATAAATCTGTGATTATGATACACCACACATTACACATTATAATGGACTGAATAACTATTGACCAAGTCATATGTCATCAGTTATCAGACAGGAAATAAAATGGAATTGGAGCAGAATAAGACTGTTAATATGGAAGGGCTGGAACTTCAGTAAGGGGAGAATATGCTCCTCAACTAGAAAGTTCAACAGGACCCAAATGCTTCCCAGGGGTTCTGTATCAGGAAGAAGGCTGCTGTTGCCAAATCTTCCAACTTATCATGAAAAACTGGAAATGAGGGTTTGGTATGAAGTTGACTGATGGTTAGAATAGCCAGCTAAATTGCAATTCTTTTCAAACACTCTTTGTGTTAAGAAAATATGCCTAAAGGTTGAACTTTACACCAAGGTTATAAATTCTGCCTTTCAGAGACTGCCAGATCATACAAAAAATGTTAACTGAGTAGGGAAATGGATTTGTTTTCTTCACTTCTTACCCACCTCTTCCATCTATGGCTCTGCTGAGTACACCATGGTTCAAAAGATATTTTCCTCTTTTCAGGGTGGCTGCAGACACACATGAATAATCAAAGAACAGAAAGAAGAGGAAGGAAGAAGAATGACCGTGACTATAGGTCAACCACCAGGATTATTTACTGGGAGGCCACCTAGCAGTGTTACTGAGAAGGTAAGACACGTTAGTTAATTTGGGGCATTTGGGATGGGTGATGAAATTCTGATCATTTGAATATGATTTGGATAAACAGGTAAAATTTTGGAGGATCATTTGAATGAACCCAAAACTTGTGAGAATGTATGGTGAGGATTTCTTTGGATGAAAGAGGTAAGAAGGTGAGAAGGATCTAAGAAGGTTTTTAAAGGCAAAGGTCTCACCTCCCAGAATGAGGCCTGTCCTGATGAAAATACTGGTTTAGTTCAAACTGATTCTGTTCTGAAGGTACTCAAGCACTTGAGCAAGTGGTTGCTGTCAGCTTTTCAGCTTGGAGTTTAGTATCACGCAATTGAGTCAAAGCTTGTGCTCATCTTTATAATCCCTGGATTTTTGTTCTCTATGTCTCTCTTCTACTTTTTTACAAAATCTTTAATCTCATTCTATCCTCATGCATATGGAATTAGACTGCATTAAAGATAAAGAGAGAAAGAAGAGAATGCATGTAAATGTAGAATGTTTGCTCATCTTCATCTTTAAGTTTATTCAGTGTACTTGCTCAGAATTCATTATTATTTAAAAAACCAGTATACCTCACTGTGGTTAGTAAGTATAGGCTTCTTTTTGCCAGAAAGCTGTGAATAAGATAACAATGATGAAAAATTTGTGTGTGCATTTATTACTGACTAGGTCTCATCTCCTCCTGTCATTCCATCTTGATCAGGGCAGCCATCCACCTGTTTATTCCAAGTCATGCAGCCAAATTCTGCCTTAATCCCTTACCTCTCTTCCTTCATCATTTTTCTTTTTTTTTTTAGCTGTTTTTCTTGACTCATATCCCTCTCCTTACCAGAATCATACACCTGCTCATAATCAGAAATGTTCTTTTTCACATCCAGCTGTCTCTGACTAATACATGAAAATCCCTTTCCTAGGAAATGGTTTCTCCCTGACTCAATTTCATTTTTATTTATACTCTAAGGCTGCCTTTCAATGTGATGAATTTCTTTGCAACTTAAATATGTCCTGGTGGCTGGTCTATGAAAGTGATTGGCACATGGGCTGGATAATCTCTCTTTGCCTTTCCAGACCCACCCCCCCCATCTTCTCCTTTTACAAACTGCTCTGTGTCCCAGGCAGCTGACCTGAATGGACAGCATAAACTAGGTTTTTGCCCTCTCGTTGGGTTTGGTTAATGCAAGCCACAACTAAGAAATCGTCAGTGGGGAGGAGAAAAATGGTTAGTAGTGGTCATTTCCCTGTTGAGGGCCTCAAGTGATGCAGGATGGCCGTCTTTACGGCAGAGGCTTTTGCAGGATCCCTATGGCTCTTTCCTTTGTCCCTTCAGGTCTAAAGGTTCAAGTCTTCCCTGCTCTTGCACACTCCCAGATGCTTCACCCTCCCCAGAGTTTCCCTGAACCACATTCGTATACCTTCAAATAGTCAATTTATTAAGCTACATTCACACACCTCTACTTGAACATGCCATAACTTTCTGTCAGGATCCTAATTAGAAAGTGGGGAACCACAATCATGCATGGTGTATGTATAATATGAATGAAAAGTGGAGATCTAGGTTCAAGTTCTAATTTCATCTTTTTCTTACTGTACAAGCTTTATTTTATCAGTTATCAAATGAGAATAAAGATCCCCACTTCAAGGAATTATGAGAAGTAAAGAGATAAAATGGTGGTGGTGGTGAGTACTTTGTTTATTCCACAAATTCTGTGTACATGTGCATTTTGTTCAACCAGAATCTTAGTGCTTCACAATTCCATGGATGCTACTTATTGCAGAAAAATTGGGTTCAAAGAGCTTAAATAATTTTTCCACTGTGGCAAAAAAAGTCAATTCCTTTAATTCCATGTAAGCTCTATATAAATCTTTGTTATATGAAATAACATCCCTAATTAATGTTTAAGTGTGCACACATACACACTGATTCTATGCCCAAATGGGCTTATACAACATGTAAATAGAAAAAAATGGTGAAAATGCACAAATAGTATCACTAGTTCCTTAATATTAGGTAAATCATGGAAGCTGTGTGTGCATGGTTTCATATGCATCCAATTTTTATAATTGCTTAAGTAGATCACATGATGTTCATAATTTTAAAAACCACTTCTGTGGTTAAGTGTAATTGGTATGTAGGGCTCTGACAGAGACAATTTCAAATTTCCACAAATCAGCAGATAAAACATCAGCTCCTTGCCCTTAGCCAAAACTCAGGGTTGCTGTTACTTTTGAAGGATGGCTAGTGTGAGAATTGAGAGTACAGTAAAAATGTTTTTATCTCAACTACTATCTTAAGCATTATGGTAACTACCTAAGGACAGGAAATTGGCAATGCTCAACTCTTCAAATTCTATTGACTGTCCATGCCAGGACTAGGGTGGCTCTGGCAAGCCAGTGACCCACTCAGTGAATTACTCCTCTTCTATGTTTTGACCTGGAAGTGAGACCTAAAACTTCCTCTCTTCAGCATTTTATTGAAAAAATAATAATAAATATAATAAGGGAGAAATGTGGGATTCACATATAAATCAAGTATAAAAATCAAATGAATAATCATATCTGACTTGATTGTTTATAGTTCATGATGCGTGATCAAAACTAAAAGTTTCTGTGATATAACTGCCCTTGCACTGTTCACCATGTAAGAACTTATTCACTATGTAAGAACTTGTTCACCATGTAAGAACTTGTTCATTATGCTTCAGAAGATTGGAGACTGCTGAGAATTAAGCTTGGGGTTGATTAATGATTGTGCATTGAGTCCCCTATACAGAATTTTATTGTTGTTAACAACCATTTGATCAATAAATATGAGAGATGCCCTCTCAAAAAAAAAAACTTCCTCTCATACTTTATTGAGCAGAATGTGCCACATGGTCCCATGGAAAAGCAAGTGGGCTATAAAATATGAGGAAGCTCATAGATATTTGGGAAACACTCAAATATTGAATATCACTGCTGTAACACTTACCCAATGTCATTTTAATGTCACTTGTTAGACTGCATTAAATAGCAAAAGGCAGGCAGATGGAGGGTGTACCACTATGTTTTATGTCAAACCAAAACTTGAGTGATTTGGAAAATGGGTCTGAGAAGTGATTTGGGAGCCAGTATGCCCCTTTCTTGATACAGAATTTTCTAGCCATCACCAGCTAGGATACCCATTATATAGGACGATTTCTCAAGAGTGCTTCTTTGCACGTGGCAAGGTTTCTTGATGATTGCATTTGTTCTTATAGGATAATGCACAAAATATTTGAATGCATTAACAGGAAAGGACCTTGAAAAATCTTCTCATCCATTCTCTTAAATAAAGATAGAGACATTTAAATGATGGTAGATAGAAAATAATCCTTCAGTCAAGACTTTCAGAGGGAAGATTGCATACTTTTCCACAGTAATTCACCTTGAAATTAAATAAGTAGAAGATCAGTCTGTTTCTCAGAGCAGCTACAATGTTTTTTTTTGGTTTTGATCTCAGCATAAGTGAACCGCAGTTGATCTCTATCCTTGCCTAGGATATTTTTTCATCTTTGTTTTATTTCATTTATTCTTGTGTATCATGTTACTCAGCTACCTTCATTTCTTTTCTTCTCCATGATGAATAGTCCTTGTTGTTTGAGTCTTTTCCTCTAGATTTAAATCCTTCGGCCTTCATCATTTCTGTAGCTCTTTTTTCTTACCTCTCTAACCCTGCCATTTCACTATTTCTTGGTAGCCCTTAGGGTTTGGGCAATACAAGAAGAGTGAGGAAGGCATTATTATTGCCTAGGATTAGTACACTGAGGTAACCACACAGGTAACATCCCTGACAGGTGTTCACAGAGCACGGTATGTAAAGGACTGCAGGATTCACTTAGAAAGTTAATTCTCCATAACTCGATTTCACATTGTATTTGTTACTGTTTACTTTTTCGTTTGTTGTTTTCCAGTCCATTTGGGACCTGTCAGCTGTATGACCTTGAGAAAGTGTGTGGAATATTTCTGGCTGAGAGTAGAAAGAGAAATCTCATGGGAAAGTAAATCCTCACACGAGTGTCAGCTGGATTTTGGATGGTGAAGAAGTTCAGATCATTTGGATAAGCTCTGGATGAACAGATAACATTTTGGTGGATCACTTGAACTAAGTGAACTCCCAAACATGCATGGTTCATCTATCACTGGGTATCCATGAGGCTAATGCATCAATCTATCCTAATTTCATAGAATATCTTGTTGCACCACATTCCCACAGTTGCAGCTTTGAATGTGGACTTGCAAGTTCCTTCAAACCATACAGTATGGTAGGAACAAAATACACTCTAGGAAGTTGGTCAGAGGATTGTATCCTATTTCAAAGCTCTCTTTTCAATTGTTGTATTGCCTATGTCAGAGTTGGCTATCTCCCTTCTTCCCTGGTTCTTAGCTGAGAGTTAAGCTCATTCTGTGGGAGTATCTAAACCATTAATTGACTTTGAAGCCAGTCCAACTGAGGGAGAAGAGAAACTTGGCATAATCTGGTTCTCAAGACATTAGAGTGTCTTCCTACATTTTTGAAATATATATATTATATATATATTTATTAAACAATAAATATGTATTATATATATTCATTAAACAATAATATAGGTTATATATATTTATTAAACAATATATATACTATGCATATTATTAAACAATAAATATATATATATATTGAATAATATGTATTAAAAATATAGTGTAATTCAAAAGCAAGATGGAACTTTTAAGATATGTGACTAGGCAGAAATTGTACCTAAAAGTGTAAGAGATTTTCAGGTGGACATCTGAGACAACATAGAAGAGAATTATGTGACATTAAACAAGATTTTACTTTCTTTGTGTCTGTTTCATTATTTACAAATATGTTACAAGGATACCTGTCTTACTTATATCACATCACATTATGAGGCTCATGTGATAGTAAGGACTTGTCATTAGTATTCTTGGAATGAATCTTTTGGGAAGCCTGGTGGAACCAATGAAATGTTTCAAGGAATAGGGTTTTAAATGTTTTTATGCATATATATGTATATATGCAAGTTTTTAAAGATCTAAATGTAAAAAGGTAAATTTGCCATAGTCATATATACGTTGTTTCTGCTATTACCACATTGTATAGTAACGATTGAGTGGTGCATCTAACTACTACTGTAATTTGTAAGCAGTGATCAGTAGAGCTGATATTAAGAAATACCTACGATAGCTGTAATGTAATAGGAAAATATCTGTGGCTTCTGTTGACGACTAAGTTAACAGTTTCTGCCATGATCACTATGGTTTATTACTTGCATTCATAACTGCAGAAAATCTTGCATTTCAATTAGAGTTTAGTAAAAATAAAGACTTTTTTTTCATCCATGTTTCCAGATACTTCTCCATGGACCGCAAATTAAGAAATAGTAGTAATTTGACTACTGGAGATCTTATAGGCCATGATTTGGTTTCTTTGGTTTCTCAGGTGATGAAACAAAGACCTACAGTAAGTCTGACACACAGCTAAGTAGAGCCAGCGTCCTCACACAGGCCATTTCTCCTGCATTCACCACCACATTGACACAGTAACTTTCTCCACCTCCACATCTATAGGGATCCTTTCTCTATTTGCTAAATGGACTTCAAGTCACTTTTCTCTACCCTTGGGCCTATGCAGAGTTCTTTACACTTTTTTTTTTTGGCCATGAATTGATTCCATTGAAAAACTCTTCCTAATTAAAATTTTTTTCTCCCTTAGATAAGAAGCATGGTGCCACAAATCTACTGACATTTTCTTGTCACCACATTCTCTGGCTTGATTTCTGGCATGTGTGGTGAGCCTTTCAGATGATATGTGCGCAAAGCCTCATTATGAAGATGTATGGTTATGTGCCTGTTTTATGAAGTACACAGCTCAAATTTGTTATATGATCCCCTTTATGTTGTTCCTTAACTAGCTCTGAAATGTTATTTCCACAAGCATAGACAGCTTTTATGAAATGCCAAATATAGCTACTCTTGGTAATGTAGGTATTTATCAGCTGGATTTTTACAAAAAGTCTTTTTTTCCCTATGAGTCAGATTAGTAATAATGTGATAAAATCAGGGGAAGGCTGATAGTCTAGCCATTTGAAAGGGAAAAAGGTAATCGATAAAGCCAATATGTGCCGGCACTTACAGGAAATGAAGGCTACCTTTGCCATCCTGGAAATAAGAAAGATGTTCTATGGCCTTGGTCTTGCGGCTGCCTGTCCCTGGTCCCAAGCAGGCATGACTATAGATTCCTGAACCCCATTGTTCTTCAAGTTTGCATGGGGCCACTTATCCACTAATCCTTGTTCCCACAAAATATTGTCCCAGTACGCACATTTTACAAATACACTCATTAAATTTATAAGACTTTCCAACTTAGAGCAGCTGGCCTATAAACTTTTTCTTAATTACACACATATGAAAAAAGTCACTTTAACATTTTGATAAAAATGGTCATCACACCAAAGAGAAAATAATTTTTATTGTTATACCTGCCTCCCCACAGGGATGATCTGCTATTTTTGGATATATAATGATGCAAATATTGGGGGGGAGTGCTCCATATGTCTTCATGTTTAGTGTCACTACCATAATAAATTTCAGTGAAGGGAATGAGACACATATGGATGGCATGTTACAATATAGGCTAACTTTAGATATTCTAAAAATAATTCTTTTCAGTGATTTGTCCTGAGATATCTCATACACTCACTACTATTAGATGACACCTTGTGTCCTTATTCTCAGTTTGCATTAGGAATTCATACATCCATTCCCACAATAGCTGTATATTACCTGATAGGACAAGGTGTAATAACCTGTCATTGTAACAGGAAAGAACATTTGTGTGACAGCTGACACTAAGCCCAAGGTGTTTTCTTTTCTTTTAGGAGATATAGTCCAGACACCATAAAATGATCAGCAGAAGTTGGAAATCCGCTTAAGGTATATTCTTGGCATTTCTACGGAAAGAACAAGACTGTCCATGGAAATCCATCAGGAATGCATAAGCTTAATAAGTCATAGATTCTGCATTCGGGTTTGAAAGGCTGCATATATGTAACAGTATCCTTTATAGTTAAAGGGACGCTGTCAGCCATATAAGTCCCCATACCAATGAAGTGGTAGATAAGCTTGCTCTTTTATTTTTATTTCTAAACTGCTGTCCCTGTGACCTGTCCTTCTGTTATTGGGAGTGACTTCTGCTTGCGGGGCTCATTATATCTGTTTGTTTCTCCTACATTCATTGTGAGTCTGAACATTCCAGCTGACCTCTTTCACCTGTGACACTTACACACACTTGTGTGATCACTTACACCCACTTTTTATGCACTATGAACTCTTTAAGTGCCTAGTAACTACACACTTCTATAATTCTCACAACATCCATATGAAGTAATACTATTTGCATCCCTTTTTGAAGATTCTGATGTACAGAGGTCCAAGTCAACACATTAATAACCATCTATTTTCCAACCATCAACATGCATTTTTATGGATTTGAAACATAATTTGGCCAGTCTTTGGAGTATTGGGTCATGAAAAATATCTTTGATGACCTGGGAAACATTAAGGTTTACATCCAGGACACGAGCCAGAAGAGAGAACGGAGGGAGGAGCTGTAGGAGGAGAGAATCTCAGCCGCCGTGGTGGGGAGGTGGTAGTAAGCAGTGCAAATGAAGTGGAGAGGACAGTTCAGTTGAAGAGCAGCTTCAGGAGAATGCTAGAGGCCGAATTCCCTACCAAAGACACTAGGCAATAACACTGGCCTTTCCTACTTCGGTGAACAAGCGCCTTGAAAACAAGGATTGTGTCACAGCTTCAGTGTCTCATTTCCCCTCCTCAGTACCTCATGAGATAACTCCAGAGACTTTGTGTTTATTGATCCAATGAAAAATATATATATATATACACACATGTAAGTGTTTTATAAATTATATAGTGCCACTCTAAAGGCTTATTTGTGATCAGTTACTCCAATCAAGTAACTAGGTTGGAGGCAACTTCTTTTGAGTTTTAAATTTATAGTGAACTGAAGGAAAAAGACTAAGAGAGGAAAAATGGCAGTGGCAGCATTTTGAGTTCATAGAGGAGTCCCTCCAAGCTAATGGAATTTCCTTTCATGGTGAATTCTTTGCTTTATGTGGAGCTCATGGATACATGGATTAGGAGGGATCCAAATAAAAGGAATATGACCAGATGCTTATGTTTGCATAGCCTTTGTGGGAATAAGCAGGTAGGACCCCATATTTCTTAGTTCAGGGTGCTATAGCAAAATACCAAGCTGAGTGGCTTATAAACAACAGAAATTTGTTTCTCACAGTTCCAGAGACTGGAAGTCCAAGATCAGGTGCTGGTGAGAGCCCTCCTCCAGGCTGCAGACTGCTGACTCCTCATCCTATCCTCACATGCTGGAAAAAAGAATATGACAGCTGTCAGGGGTCCTGTTCATAAAGGCATTAATCTCATTCATGGAGGTTATGTTCATGACCTACTGTCTCCCAAAGTCCCCACCTCCTAACACTATCCTAATTAGGAGTTAGGATGTCAACACATAATTTTAAAAGGGACACAACCTTTTAGTCCATAACATCACAAAAGACTTTCAAAGCCCTGATCCTGCCTCTCTTCTCACATTACCTTCTTGCCCTTGGTTTTCCATCATTTTATTCAGAGCACTTGAAAACTGTCCTGCTCCTGGACTTGGAGAATTAATCTCTGTGTTCTCCAATGCCAGATATGGATAGGTTCCTGACTAGAGAAATAAGATATCTTTCACGAATATTTTGTGAACTTCACAAATATTCATCCTTTGAACCACAGTTGATGTGTTTTTCCATACTACTAAGCACCAAGTCTGTGTTCTTGAGATATCCACTGACTGTTGATAACCAGCATTCAAGAAGGCTACATCTTGGGTAGAAGTGATGGTAGTTTGCAGAGCATCATCATGTCAAATAACCCACCTAGCCTGGAAGAAATTATATTTATAATTTAAAATTATTGGGGGAATTTATTACTTATAGCTCCCTTATGACTCTTTCCTGAAAGGATCTTCTGTTTCTTTGTTTTGTTTTAATAGTTTATAACGAATAAAGAAACAGAACATTTTTCAACCCAAATAAGTAATTCAAGTCATTGAGTGTGAGGTATACAGAGTTATATCAACAAAACTAAAATTTTTCCTTGTCCCATGTATCAGTGTAGTTTTGCTTTCCATTTACTCAAAAAAAATCTTATAATACTTAAATAAAACTTTCAAATCTCTCTTTTTTGAATTATTTTAAAGGCTTACTCCATATACTTTGGGGTTTCATTGTTACTGTGGATGAGATTTTTCCATTATAATTTCTAGTTGGACATGGCTGGTGTAGACTTTGGTCCTGAAGACTTGGCAGTCTAGAGCTGAGGGCACTGGCATTACTTGGAGAGTTGCTAGGAAGTCCCCGTCTCTGGCTTCACTCCAAAGTAGTCTATCAGAATTTCTCTTTCAATAAGATCCTTGGATGATTCATATGCATGTAACAGTTGAGAAACATTAGTAGAGAGAAACTCAACTTAGAGAACTGTTCTAATTTTCTCTTGTAGAAAAACGTCTTCCACAGCAGAGTTGGGACAGTGGTCCAGTTTTCCCATAGCACTTTCTCTTCTGCTTCTAATTTCTGCTTTCTTCAAACTATTCTTGAATCCCCTCCATAAGCTTTTTCTGAGAAAACTCACTTTTCAATCTACCTTGGATTGCAGATGTTTTAAACCCAGTGAAGTTTTGTTCTTAATCTGATTTTACCTGCACTGTATATTATAAAATTTTCTCAACTACTTAAATACTTCACAGTCTCTATTTCCAAGGTTTTTTCTTTAATTTGTGCCCTTTTCCTATAATATTAATGGGACTTGTGAAAAAAGGAATATTATACATGACAGTTCAGGAGCTCTGGAATCAAAAGTCTTCTAAGTCATATTTTTTAAATCCAATAAAAAGTCAGTGCAACTGAATAATACTCTTTTTATTTCCTGAAGCAAAAAGTTTTGGATTATATGCTATCTGACAACTTACATATACACAAAATTTTATGAAAGTGTTGTGTTGAATTTATACTGAAGTCTCCTTAAAAATAAAAAACATATTAAGGCAGAAGTTTGGTATTAAAAATTTTTTAGATTTTGACTGCATATTTCAAATTACCTCAGTAAACTAAGCCTTGAGTTTTTGGGGGGCACATTCAGCTAACTTAGCCATGTGACATTGTTGGACATTCCATCTAGGGAAAATGTGGGGCTAATGATGCTCATTTTCTTTCTGATTTGATTGATGTGATCTAGATAGAACTCAGACATTTCTGAAATTTACTTATTGATCACCTATCTTTGTAAATTGTTATTGTGAGTATTATTTATAAATCAATACTGTCCATTATCATTTTTCAATTCTTGTCTGGGGAAAATAAAAGCCTTAGACCTCTTACAGGCTTTGACTATGGCAGGGGATATTTGCTATAATTTTAGAACAATTAATTTTGTAACATAGAGTAGTTTTCCTTTTAATAATATTGCCAAATTCCTAGCTGAATGACATACTTTCTTCACCTTTCTAAGAGGGGTGCAGCTGACATTGCCCGGAAACTACTTTTAGCATTAGGTATGACAAAGGGTGTGCATGACACTTGTAAACAGCAACAGCAGGGCAATGGCTACAAACTACCGTTCTAGAAGAGTGCTTCTTCTTTTAGTCTTAAATGTGCATAAAGGTCATCTGGGGATCCTGTTAAAATGCAGATCCTGATTCTCTGTGTCTAAGTTGCAGATTCTGTGCAAACCCTCTGAGATTTTGTGTTTTAACAAGCTCCCAGGTGATTACCAATGCTGCCGGTCCACAGAGAGTAAGGCTGAAGCACAGCAATTCTGAAAGTCGGGTCCCCAGTGGCAATGTACATCTTAATAAGCTCTGGGGTGATACTGATGCACCCTAAATTTGAAAACCTCTGCTCTAGATAATAGAAGCATTTATGTCCTCAATGTCCCCCTTCGTTAAGGTGAAAGAAAGCAAAGACTTATCAGGTCTAATGTATATATGTTCCTGAAATCTATTCTGCAGGGCAAGGAAGAAGTCAGTTTTCTTCACTGAAGAGCCTCTCCTTGAAGTGACTTTCATTCCTTTATAGAGGGGGTTGTTATTCAACTCAGCTCATGGCATATATAGAGAGATACATAAAGACGGGACTGCCTTAATGCAGCATGACATGTACCACTGTGGAGATAGAACCCTTACTTATCATTACATTGCATTGAAGCACAGATTAAAATTCCACAAGATACACATTAGGTATTAGACTTAATGAAAGAAGAGAAAAAAATTATAATATATTTAGAAATATTAATATATAATATTTATGTTATACACACACACACACACACACACACACACACACACACATATATATATATACCATAAAATATAATATATAAAGGGCCTGGTGCATTAGTTTTGCTTTTTTTATGAACAATCCACTGAGGGTTTCTTTTTCCTCAAAAGCTTTGGTGGAAAATTGCAATATTGGCAAAAGTTTCTGGAAAAATATTTTTGAGGCAGTTTACTTAGACTATGGTCCAAAAACAACAGAGAGATAGGTTCGTGCAGGGCCTGAATGTAGGTAGCTACCTCAATTAACCCATTGTCTCATCTCCAAGGCTGCTGAAAGAAGAGAGGGCAACTCAGGAAAGGGGCCCAGCTCACTCCTGCACATTCATTTTAATAAAGTTCATAGAAAGGTGAGGAGCCTTAGAGTCATTAGCAGAGTTGGGGAAGAGATGAGAGAGCGAGCCCAGAGTCCATAACCAGGACCCCAGGTTCAAAGTCTCTAGAAATTTGGGGTATTGAGGAGTACATTTCATATGGAAAACAACAGTGGATTGACCTAGGGTCACCAGAGGCAGTAGGCAACCTCTTATGACAATTTGTCCAGTTTCTATGAAATATCCAAATAGTGGATGTTTAAATTTATTCATTAAATGTATCCAAAATATAATAAATATCCAGATAACTTGGGCACAAATGAACCCATTTCTAGTTTTATAACTGCTTTGATCATAAAATATTCTTCATTCAACCATTAGCAGCAGTCACAAAGAAATATTAAACCTGACCTCTTCTTCTTGACTATGTGCTTCCAGTAGATGGACCTCAAGCCCAAAAAATCTGTGCATTTTAATAAGCTCTGATTTTTCGATTCTCTAATTTAATAAACTCTGCTTTTCGATTCTTGAACCATAGAAGTTAAGTCAGTTTCCTCTTTGCTTCCATCAAAATAGGCTTTCCTCTTCTTCCATTAAGATCTGTCCTTCTAAATCTAGTAAATATTTGATGGCATCTTAACTGTGTCCTCCAAAGCTTACAGAAGTAAGGACCCCACCTTCAGAATGGGGTATATCATGCTTCAGTAAGCCAGCTCTACTCTTCTTGGACAAGAGAAGTAAATAAGTCAAATGGCAAAAACTCTGATTCAGAGAACTGAGATGGTCGTTATGACAGACTGTATTTTCCAAAGGTCCCCCCCAAAATTTCCCATCTCACACACTTGTACAATGGAACTTCTACTTGAAGTTACAATCCCATTGACAGGTGGGATTCTATGTTCCCTCCCCTCGAATGTGGGTGTCTTGCAGCTTTGACCACCGTGAAGCCATGTGACTTCCAATACTAGTTCATAAGAAGTGATTCAGCTTTTCTGCCTGGTTCATTTTGGACACCTGCTCTTGGAACACAAGCACCATGTTATTAGAAAGTGCAAGTAGCTGCAGGAAGAACCCCTGTGTAGGTGCACAGGTGGGAAACCCCAGCTGAGAGCTCATCACATTAGCCTCCAGACGGGTGAATAAGTAAGCCTTCAGATTATTTGAGCCCCCAGCCATCCAGTCACATTGAGTCTTTAAAGATTTCTAGTTGAGGTCCCAGACATCACAGAGCAGAAACACAATGCCTCATGGTACTCTTCCCAAATTCCTGACTAATGGAATCCATGAGCATAATGACATGGTTGTTGCTTTACTAGGTGATCTAGTATGCAGAATACTAGCTAGAAGAGTCCTTTTCTATAGAAGACACATATGTACACAAGAAATGTGTTCATAGGGAGATAACCAATGTTTACTGTGTAGAAAGTTTTCTTTCCACAGTATTTCTTAGATGTCACAAAAGACAATAATGTAAAAGATCCTATGTTGCCCCATTCCTTTGACTATTAGTTGTATGGTCTGCTCAGGTATTGTGGACACTGAAGTCGGTGGCTCCAAAGGCTGTGAGGAGACCACAGACCTTAGGATTCATCTCACCTCCAACATGGTTTCACCCTCAGCCATCTGATGATAACATGCCCAGCTCAGAGGCATGCAGTACAAATTGAGATATTCCAAATTCTTTATAGCTCTCTCTTTGAAAGCAGGTTGCATGGCATGGCATGGGCCTTGGATAATGAGTGGGCTAAGTTCTGACATAGTACAGCTTCCCATGACATTTTTTCCTTCCAGTCTTTATCTAGGACAATGACTGCCAGATAGGCCATCAGGATTTGTTCAATGCCTGATGTCCTCATGTTCCATCCAGACCCAAGTTGTCATATGATTGGAAGGAAATGTTACAAAACATAGATTTTGTGTTTAGCTTTAGTGCCATGTGGACCAGCATGGAGATTTCTCTGGCATAACTTTTTTCACATCTGTGTTGCAGCACTAAGCTGATTGTTTCTTCCCTGGAGATCAAGAATGGTGGAGATATCTGGATTAAAATCAAAGGACTATTTTGGATACTTTAGACTTGAAAAATATTTAGGGGCATCCTCTCTGTGCTAATACAGTCACTGAGGAAGAAGATGTGATAGACTGGATAAGTTTAGAAATGTGTTTGTAGGAGACAACAGCAACTTTTTAAAAGTAATCAGTGCTAAATGTCCTCCACTCACAGCTCACAGGATATTTGAGTGGGTTTGACTGATATCAGAGGGGGTATGTCTCATAAAAACACCAGGAGAGACTGTAAAGAAAAACATGTATGAAGAGAAGAGGAAAATTGGAGCATTTATACATAATACGTAGAATCATAGTATGTAAAACACAGAAGGAGCCTTGGAGCATGATGGGTGAGGATTTGTCACATCTGGTCCCATCCAAGTATGGTGCTAAGACTTTCTTTCCCATATGAAAAAGTTTCAACACCTTTTTATTTAGAGCCCCATCCTCTGCTTTCAGGTGTTTGCAAATAATTGGGCTCTTAAAAACAGTGGGCACCCAAGAGGCTGTTTGCATGGAATTATGCAAAATTTCGGTACAGGGCCAAATACTATAGGCCAGCAGTTGGCAACTTTAATGGGGCCTCCTCTCCAGGGACCTGGAGAACAGCTTCATGGCCAGATGATATAAGCTCTTATTTGATCGGCTGTGGGATGATCTGCAAGCATTAGCTGTGTTTCCTCATGGCTTTCCAGAGCTAGTCGGAAGAGACTCATTTGGAAAAGGATTTGTCTACTCCTCTTGTTGCCTCTGTACCACTGCCTCATCCCCTTAATTACCTGTTCTCAGGTCTGCAGACCAGTAGCGCCAGCATCGGCTGGGAATTAGAAATGCAAGTCCTCGAGCCTTAACTCCAGATTTACTTTAGAAACCCTAGGGAAGCATCCAAGGTGTCTGTGCTTCAGCAAATCATCCAAGCAATTCTAACGCATGCTGAACACCACCTTCTTCAGTTCATGCATGACTTGCTGTCTGCCCAGGTAATTCATGAATTGGGTCTCGTGGAAAGACTAGGAAGGAGCAGGTTCAGCAGGCTTTCCTCCTATATCTGCCATACCGAGTTCCTGCCAGGGCCTATTCTTTGGAAGCTTAGGGGTCCAAACTGAAAGTCAAAACAATTGAGCATTTCTCTTTTTCCTATGTTCTAACAATCCTTATTCTCTTCGAGATAGTGTAGTTTCATGTGACTAAGCAAAGAAGATAGTCAGTGAAAAGGAAGGGTAGAAAAGAAAAAAAATGCTTTTAGATATTGTCTCACCATGTGATGAGATGATACGAGACAGATTATATAGCCCATCTAATTTAATATCTTTTTATTTTTAGCAGATATATATATCACATTTTGGGGAAACTATACCTTCATATAAATAAAAATCAGTGAAATAAATTTTGCTATACTATGTGATATTAATAAGATGACATTAAAGAGTCTTTATTTTTGTTAGTAGTTATATCCCTGATCTATAAATGTTAAATTATTTGTCCTAGTGCTTCTGCGCCTCTAGAATATATCAGAACATAAGAAATGACTCTCAGAATCATCAACCTGACATACTGCAGTATCTCAGAGCATCAAAACTATTTCACCGACAGATTTTCATCCTTCCAGCCATAAAATACAATAATCAGAACTTGCACTTATAGTTTAACTTAAGTTGCCACCTCCTGTTAGAGATAAGTCAATGCTTCCTTAAAAGTTACTGTGGAGACACAATCATTCTTGGTGTAAAATGTTTATTTTTTTGTTTTTACCAGATAGGAAAGAAAGGCTGTATGTATGTATCTTCGATCTCTTTTTATCTGTCATATTTTTCTTTCCTTTCTTCCTTTAAACATGTTTACGTTGCCTCCACCCCATTAAAATAAAATAGAGTGAGATAAAATAATCTACTTCTCTCCTGAACCCTGTTCTGAGAGACTTCAACTCTATAGTATGTCTCTGTATCTTCACTGAAAAACGTTAATGTGAGTCATGTGAAGTCTAAGGGAAGACTATTTTTGCGGAAATAGCTTCTTATAATTATTTTGGTTCTAAATAATACTCCATTAACTAAGGTTGCAAATTGAAAAGCCACATTATTTTTAAAATGTCAAATTTCAAAGCTTACTTTTTAATTCATAAAGCTATTTTTGTAAAAAGATCACTTGCACTTGTTAATTTACACATATTCAATTAACTAAAGTTCATCATGTTAAATACTCATCACGATTACCCTCATTTAATTAAATGCCCTTAGACATTTTAAGCTACAATCAGTCTTCAATTAAATATACTTAATTTAATTACTTTCAGTGCATGTCAGGACAAACTTACCTACTTAACGCAAAATCCTTTTCAGTCCTGAAGTAACTCTTTGAAATCTATGAGCTCAAACTTATCATTATGGTGAAGTAGGTTATTTTAAGCATTCTGTTATTATTTACAAACAATTACATTTTATTACACCTTTCAATTTAAAATCATGATCCTAACATCGATTACTCATTTCAACTTGGAATCATAAAGATAATCTGCCGGGTGCTCTAATATGCAAGATTCTCTTAAAACTGCAAAAACCCGTTTATGACAAATACATAGGTCCTCTCTAAATTTAACAAGAAAAGTCTTAATATATTAAGTACCTGGTTAATTTTATCACCTCATTATTTAATTTTAAATATTCCATGTGATTATAAAGTGATGTACACAAATAATCAAGGGCATAACTTTACCATCTCTGAGGTTGTTGAGTAAAATATTGGGATGATAAGACAGTAACTAATTGAGGAGATACTCCAGACCAGAATGGGGAACTCGGGAATTACCCACTTTGAGGATGAATGAGTGGGAATCACAGGTGAACACACTGCTCCTTTCTTCTGGTTAACTTCCTTGTGCTACCGTGAACATGGCCCCACGGTCCATGTGCTTCCGCTGGGATTGTAATGGCCTCTTTCATGACTCGGACATCTTTGATTGTACACCCTAACTCCACGTTTGACCTCCTCGGTTGCTACTACCTAACCTCTGTCATTTGATTGCATGCAACTGCCCTCTTGATGGCCTCATTTGACTCTGCATTATATTCCTACTTGTCTTGTCTGGGACCTTGACATAATTCTTTTGTCATTTTTTGAAACCAGATTTCTTAGAGAGAGGCTTGCATGTAGCAGGGGTTGCATTTGGCTGCATATAAAAAGCATTCACTATCATAGTGAAATCAAATTGGGGTTTCATTGTCTCATAGAGCCCAGGACTGGGCAGTTCTGTATCACCATGCCTGAGTCCTTTCATCTTTCTGCTCATCCTTCATTATTACTTTCATCTTCATTGTTACTGCATACGTGCATGATAGGAACTCAATCAATACTTTCTAGCTACACACCAGGCAGGAAAAAGAAATAAGAAAATGAGGAGGGAAGGATACTATGTTACCTTTCAGTGTTCTCATGACGTCTCTTGGACCGTGATTATTCTCACACTCAGAGTTTTCCCTTTATCTTCCTTTCTGTGGCGAAATAGAAAAATACATATATATTGGTTTTTGCCCCCAGTTCCTGGCACTGAGCTCCTAAAAACCCTTGTAATGTCCTAAGTGATAAGAACACTAGGAGCATCTCTTGTTATCACACATTTCTTTGACCCTGTCCCTGACAAGGTTCCTAAAACCTTTGTGAATTCCCAAGTGTCAAGATCACTAGAAGCATCTTTATTCCTATTGTGGAGACTCTGTCTGGGCACCTGAACGGCTCCTGGATGGAGGTGGTCACCAGAAAAACTAAGCGATGATTAGAAGCTTGGAACTTTCAACCCCACCTCCCATCCTCCAGAGAGGAGCAAGATGCTGGAAATGGAGTTAGTAATTAATCATGCCTAGGTGAGGAAGCCCCCATAAAATCCCTGTAAGAGGGGTTTCAGAGAGCTTCCAGGTGACTGAATACATGCACATCAGGAGGGTGATGCACACCAACCTGGGGACAGGGGCTCCTGCGCTGAGGGCCTTCCCATACCTCGCCTTGTATGTCTCTTCATCTGGCTGCTCATCTGTATCATTTACCACATCTTTAATTAAACTGGTAAATGTGTTCCCTTGAGTTCTGTGAGCCACTCTAGCAGATTTATCAAACCCAAGGAGAGCATCATTGGAACCTCTGATTGATAGCCATTTGGTCAGAAGAACAGGAGACAACTTGGCCTCCTGACTATTGTCAGAAGAGGAGAATAGTCTCGTGGAACTGAGCCATTAACCTGCAGGATCTGACACCATTTCCAGGTAGAACATGTTAGAACTATGCTAAATTGTAGGACACCCAGTGGTATCACAGAGAATTACCAGTTGTGGGGTATGGGGAACCCCTCAACCTCTCCCACCCACCTGCACACACACAGTTGGTGACCAGAATTGTCACAAGTGTGTGTTTTGTGTGAGTGATAAAGGAGACACTAAGGTGAAGGACAGACACAGTAGGGGAAAAACTGGAATTTTGTGTTTATGCTTTCTATCCCTGATATAGTCACCAAAGCTATCTTTCTAAAATATATATTTTACTAAGTAGTTCTCTTGTTTAAAGTCTTTAAGTATTTCTCTTTGCCTATGAGGCGAAAGCATTAATTTCTAAGAGATGCATATAGAGCCTTTTATAATCACATTCTCAACATTTTGCTGGTTTTTATGATCCCTTTGCACACATCCTGCTGGCTCATTGCAGTTGCCAAGCAATCACATGATAACTTTCCCTAAAACAAAAATGACTATCAAAAGTTGGGAGAAAGAGGCTGTGAGGTGCCATGTAAATGAGAGCATGATCCTTAATTGAGGAGAGACCACAACTGAAGTGGACGGTGGCTAAATCAAGAAAAGCAGTACAACTAAAGTTTTCTTAAAGGGGCTTCATGATGGATTTACTCATCAACTCGCTAGATAAACATTCTCTCCTTGCCCTCTATTAATTGGGTTCCACCAGTTGAACTCTATTTTACCAAACGTCTGCTAGGTCTCTTCCAAAACCTGATTATACCAATTGCACTTGTTATTGCAACTCTGAAATTGAATTAGATATTACTTCACCTGAGGAATAAATGAGGAGAAAGATGCTGTTTCTACAAAATGATTTGAAATACTTTGGAAAAACTCAATCAATATCACTGTGTTAAAATGATTTTATTGAAGTAAGGACAGATAAAACAACTGAAAAAAACGGGAAAATGAAGTATAGAAGGATTCAGTACTTTTATTACTTTGCAGGCATCTAAATCTTTAATCCACTTCTAAGAAAGCAAATCTGGATATTGTAGAAATTGTATTTCCTTATGACTTATGGAAGAAAAGCAAAAGAGAATTCCAGCCTGCACACACATATTCCAAAAATAGACAAAGGCAGTAGAAATGTAATAGTTAACATCCAGATAACTTGCTCAAAAAATTCTCACCTTCAAGGTACTAAGAGGTTTGCTCCTTAGTGGAATCTGTAGCAAATCTTTTTAAAATTTATTTTTTATGTAAACAACAACTTGATAACATGCTGACTGTATGGATGTGGGTTTTGAATAATAGATTTTCCTAAAGCAAAGGTCACTGTGTATTATTTCCTGTGTGGCATGAATCTCATTAATAAATCCTCTGCATCTACTAAGGAGAATATCCAAATCCTCTTGACAGATGTGGGGGCTTGTATGTGCTTGATGCTGCCTGTTTCCCACCATCCCCCATGGGCACCCTGTGCTCTAGTGAAGCCAAACTGGTTATTCCTTTCCAGGAGAACAACCTTCTTTCCCTGACCTTGTATGTGCTGCTTGTTCTTACTGGAAAAATTTCTCTCCAACTTTCTGCCAGTAAATTCTGCTCGTTTCAGTGTTTAGCTTAACTTGTGATCACTTCCTTGCTGCTATTCCAGCTCTTCTTCCCAACCTAGTCCATGCTTGTCCCCCACAGAACTAATGGCTTTTATAGAACTCTGTAAATACTTGTGTTTTAGCATTTACCTGTGCTTGGTGGTATGGAACAAATTTTGTGTCTCCTCAAAATTTGTAGGTTGAAGTCTAATTCCCCTTATGATGGTACTCGGAGGCAGGACCTTGGGAAGGTAATTAGGTCACAGGGGCGGGGCCTCATGATGGAATTCGTGTCCTTATAAGAAGAGACATGAGAGATATTGCTTTCTCATGAGAGAATACAAAAAGAAGACAGCCATTTGCAAACCAGAAAGGGGACTCTCATTAGACACCAGATCTGCCAGCACCTTGATCTTGGACTTCCCAGGCCTCCAGAACTACAGAAAAATCAGTGCTTCTTGTTTAAGCCACCCAGTCTATGGCGATTCGTTGTAACAGCACAAACTAAGATATTTGGTAACTGAATTTTACTTGTGTTAAAAAACAAGACAACAGGCTTACAATGGAGTCACTTACACGAAGCCCCATATTAGCAAACCAAGTTTTAATTTAATTAAAGTTGCAGTTATCCCAGTTGTGGAACCTTAAACCAATCAAGAATCACGCACTCCGTACTAGTGAGGCAATCTGCCTGCTAGACCCCTGACAGCCCTTAAAGGAAAGTGACCTTGCGGTGACCAGCCCACGTTTTGCTGGTGTAACTTCCTTGTTTCTGCTGCCTTCTGCCGTACAAGTCTTCCATTTTGGAGAGCCACTTAGATCTCCTTTACATCTGCTAGGTGGGATGTTGTCTGATTCACGAGTCACTGACTAAGCCAATAGGATCTCTAAAATTTAATCAGTTGAATTTGTTTTTTAATGCTTGATTACCTCCCAATTATAATCTGAGATGCCAGAGGCCAAGGGTTGTGCATTACTCAATTATTTTATCCCTGACTCCCAGAGTAGTGTCTGGTATGGACCAGTTCTAAGGTGGTTGTTTTTATGTTATTGTCTTTGAAAAATAATGCTAAGATTATGTGACCATGTCAAACACTTCAAATTTTCTTTAACCCTTTTTTGCATTCACCTGGCAAAAAAATGTGTATTAGTCCATGTGGGATTTTAGATAAGTTCTACATATCCGCTTTCTTGCTCAGAAGTGTTATTGCTCAGAAATACCCAGTAAACCTGATTAAAGCCAAGACATATCCAGATTGAGAAAAAACAAATATTGAAACTTCATTAGTCATTAGGGAAAATAATTAAAACCATGTAGAGATGCCACTACAAATCCACCACAATAGCTAAAATAAAAATAGAAAATAAAGAACACCACGTTTTGGCTAGAATGGAGAACAATCAGAACTCCCATCCACAGCTGCTGGAAGTGGCAGCTGGCACAGCTACATTTGAAAACTGGGTCTTCCTGATACTGAATGTGGGCACGCCCTAGGATGAATGCAGCAATAGCACTCCGAAGTGTGCACACAACAGAAATGTGTGCGTATGGTTGAGAAAGACATGTATTAGAATAGCTGCTATTCATGACAGCCAAAAGCTGCTACTGGTAACATCCAAAATTCAGCAACAATGGAATGGATAACTAAATTATGAGAAGGCAAGCAATGAAGTGAGAATGAGAATGAACGATCTACAATTATGCCAACAACATGGATAAATCTCACAAGTGTGTCATCATCTGGAAGAAGCCAGCCACACAACAAATGCATGCTATATTTTTCCATCTATAAAAAGTACAAAAACTGGCAGAACTACTTTATGATGCTAGAAGTCAGGATGGTGATTAAACCCAGGTCAAACGTTGTACTGGACAGAGGCACAAGGTGGAGCTCTGGGGGGCTGGTGATGCCCTTTTTTGTATGTACACAGAACCTCAATTAAAGAGTATACCAATGGAGTGATGCACACATATAGGTCCGGAGCCTGGTGTAACACCTGTGGTTCTCAGAATTGCATGCATTGAACAACATCTTTTTTTAAAGCTCATTGATGTAGCACCCATACCAAGGACTTGAAGGCATGAAATCTTTTCTTTAATAATAACTACAATGCACTGACAGCTTCTTCTACATCATAGCCATTTCAAGGTCAGCAGGGTCAAGCCAAAAGACATAGAGCCTTCAAGGACAAGCCTAGTATCCACACCTAGATCTGATTCCAAAATCCACAGCCTATAAAACACCTTTGACAGATCACCTCCTCTTATTCACTAGAAGGCAATATTTTCCCAATAATCAAAGATATTTAATCTTCCATCAGCTGGAGATGGCCAGTATTACCATAAGAAGTTGATAAAACTGCCATACTAATAAAGCCTGATTGTTTAGCACTTGCAGCCTTGTTACAGATGACTACACTCTTCCATTTGCTTCTGATGAAATGTAAACATGTTTAAGTGTCACTCACAAGCTGTATGAGCTCTGGGTCTTTCACTTCTCTTTTCCTGGGCCTAAAAAAAATGAATGATCAGCCTCAGTCTGGGACATTGTTGTGTTCATGGCCAAGGAAAGGAGTAACACACATAAAGGCTCTTCGTCTCTGCTTGGAAGTAGCAAAACGCTCCTGCCCACATGTTAATGACCAAAGGAGGTCATGTTGTCACACCTGACTTCGGTGGGAACTCCCCATTGGGAAAGGCAGCTCAGTCACAGGGCTCACACAGACATCGACATCAGCCACTGGATAAGGGAGCACAATTCTCTTATAGGAAGGTACAGCCAATATTTGAAAACAATACCACAGGCCCCTGCAAGTGTTTTAAGCGCTATTTAGCTTCCATTATACAAACAAAATAATTTGCTTATCTTTTAACCAATGGAGAGGCAGTTAGGTTATTTTGTACTTTATTGTTCTTACAAATATTTCCTTAGAGGCAATTGTAAGAGTTTCTCTAAGATAGACACCTGGAAATGCAACGGCTGGGTAGTAGTTTTATATGTATCCTCCACTTGACTAAATCATGCCAAAGTTTTCTCTCAAAAGTTCAAATTGGGGAGGCGGAGCCAAGATGGCACAGTGAGTAGAGCAGCAGAAATCTCCTCCCAAAACCACATATATTTTTGAAAATACAACAAAGACAACTCTTCCTAAAAGAGAGACCAGAAGACACAGGACAACAGCCAGACCACATCCACACCTGCGAGAACCCAGAGCCTCGTGAAGGGGGTAAGATACAAGCCCCAGCCTGGCGGGACATGAGCGCCCCACACCCCATTCCAGGTGGGAGGAGAGGAGTCAGAGTAGGGAGGGAGAGGGAGCCTAGGACTACTAAATAGCCAGCCCTAGCCATCCGCACCAGAGAGCAGACACAGTGCATGTGTGGGGTCCTAGATACTACGGAAACAGGACAGTAAGACCTGTGAGTGGGTCCCCACAGCCAGTGCCCTGGGGACAAAGAAAAGCGAGTGCTTTTTGGAAATCTTAAAGGGACAGGGACCCCAAAACCAGACACTTAGTCCAGCAGCAAGGAATCTGGGGAACTCTGGGCACTCTAACCCCCTGGGCAGCAGGGAACATGGAGGCCCCTCACTGAGATAAATAGCCTCCTGGCCGTTCCCCCTCCAATGCAGCTCCACCATATTGGAGCAGCAGCCTGAGGCAGGTCACGCCCACAGCAACAGCCATATAAACTCCATAGTGGCTGGGCAAGAATCAAAAGACCCATCTGAGTGCAGCTGCCCAGCACAAGCCACTAGAGGTCACTGTTCTCCCAGGAGAAGAAGGCCACAAACCAACAAGAAGGGAAGTTCTTACAGCCATCACTCATGCCAGCACTGCAAACTATCTCTATCACCATGAAAAGGCAAAATTTCAGGCAGACCAAGAAAACAGAGACAACACCTAAGAAGGAGACAGACCTAACCAGTCTTCCTGAAAAAGAATTGAAAATAAAAATCATAAACATGCTGATGGAGATGCAGAAAAATATACAAGAGCTAAGGGATGAAGTCTGGAGGGAGATTACAGATGTCTGGAGGGAGATTACAGATGTTCAGAAGGAGATTACAGAAGTGAAGCAAACTCTGGAAGGATTTATAAGCAGAATGGATAAGATACAAGAGGCCATTGATGGAATAGAAACCAGAGAACAGGAACACATAGAAGCTGACACAGAGAGAGGTAAAAGGATCTCCAGGAATGAAACAGTATTAAGAGAACTGTGTGACCAATCCAAAAGGAACAATATCGATATTATAAGGGTACCAGAAGAAGAAGAGAGAGAAAAGGGATAGAAAGTGTCTTTGAAGAAATAATTGCTGAAAACTTCCCTAAAATGGGGGAGGAAATAATCGAACAGACCATGGAAATACACAGAACTCCCAACAGAAAGAACCCAAAGAGGACAACACCAAGACACATAATAATTAAAATGATAAAGATCAAGGACAAGGAAAGAGTTTTAAAGGCAGCTAGACAGGAAAAGGTCACTTATAAAGGAAAACCCATCAGGCTATCATCAGACTTCTCAGCAGAAACCTTACAGGCCAGAAGAGAATGGCATGATATATTTAATGC
The DNA here is from genome assembly GCF_040802235.1 of Manis javanica. NCBI lineage: Eukaryota > Metazoa > Chordata > Mammalia > Pholidota > Manidae > Manis > Manis javanica. Next base: position 32,874,404 of record NC_133160.1, on the reverse strand, counting down.
AATGAAACAGAAGGGCCTTGAACCAAGGATACTGTATCCAGCATGATTATCATTTAAATATGAAGGAGGAATTAAACAATTCCCAGACAAGCAAAAGTTGAGGGAATTTGTCTCCCACAAACCACCACCTCTACAGGGTATTTTAGAGGGACTGTTCTAGATGGGAGCACTCCTAAGACTAAACAGATGTCAACAGAGAAAATAAAATAATAGCAAAGAAAGCAGACCAACCAAATACTAATTAAAGGCAAAAAATAAAATCAACTACTCACTAAAAGCAGTTAAAGGAAACACGAAAGAGCACAGAATAAAACAACCAACATATAAAGAATGGAGGAGGAGGAATAAGAAGGGAGAGAAGAAAAGAATCTCTGGACAGTGTATATAACAGCTCAATAAGTGAGCTAGTTAGGCAGTAAGATACTAAAGAAGCTAACTTTCAACCTTTGGTAACCACAAATCTAAAGACTGCAATGGCAATAAGTACATATCTTTCAATAGTCACCCTAAATGTAAATGGACTGAATGCACCAATCAAAAAGCACAGAGTAATAGAATGGATAGAAAAGTAAGACCCATCTATATGCTGCTTACAAGAAACTCACCTCAAACCTAAAGACATGCACAGACTAAAAGTCAAGGGATGGAAAAACATATTTCAGGCAAACAACAGAGAGAAGAAAGCAGGGGTTGCAGTACTAGTATCAGACAAAATAGACTTCAAAACAAAGAAAGTAACAAGAGATAAAGAAGGACATTACATAATGATAAAGGGCTCAGTCCAACAAGAGGATATAACCATTCTAAATATATATGCACCCAATACAGGAGCACCAGCATATGTGAAATGAATACTAACAAAACTAAAGGGGGAAATAGACTGCAATGCATTCATTTTACATGCCACTCACCCCAAAGGATAGATCCACTGGGCAGAAAATAAATAAGGACATGGAGGCACTGAACAACACACTAGAACAGATGAACCTAATAGACATCTATAGAACTCTACATCCAAAAGCAACAGGATATACATTCTTCTCAAGTGCACATAGAACATTCTCCAGAATAGACCACATACTAGCTCCCAAAAAGAGCCTCAGTAAATTCCAAAAGATTGAAATTCTACCAACTTTTCAGACCACAAAGGTATAAAACTAGAAATAAATTCTACAAAGAAAACAAAAAGGCTCACAAACACATGGAGGCTTAACAACATGCTCCTAAATAATCCATGGATCAATGAACAAATTAAAATAGAGATCACGGAATATATGGAAACAAATGACAACAACAACACAAAGCCCCAACTTCTGTGGGACGCAGCGAAAGCAGTCTTAAGAGAAAAGTATATAGCAATCCAGGCACACTTAAAGAAGGAAGAACAATCCCAAATGAATAGTCTAACATCACAATTATTGAAACTGGAAAAAGAAGAACAAATGAGGCCTAAAGTCAGCAGAAGGAGGGACATAATAAATATCAGAGAAGAAATAAACAAAATTGAGAATAATAAAACAATAGAAAAAATCAATGAAACCAACAGCTGGTTCTTTGAGAAAATAAACAAAATAGTTAAGCCTCTAGCCAAACTTATTAAGAGAAAAAGAGAATCAACACACATCAACAGAATCAGAAATGAGAATGGAAAAATCACAACAGACTCCACAGAAATACGAAGAATTATTAAAAACAACTATGAAAACCTATATGCCAACAAGATGGAAAACCTAGAAGAAATGGACAACTTCCTAGAAAAATACCACCTTCCAAGACCAAACAAGGAAGAAACACAAAAGTTAAACACAGAAAAAGACACCATCAATAGAACAAAAAGTACCCTAAGTATGGGAGAATATATTTGTAAATGACAGATCCAATAAAGGCTTGACTTCCAAAATATATAAAGAGCTCATGCACCTCAACAAACAAAAACAAATAATGCAATTAAAAAATGGGCAGAGGAACTGAACAGACAGTTCTCCAAAAAAGAAATTCAGATGGTCAACAGACACATGAAAAGATGCTCCACATTGCTAATTATCAGAGAAATGCAAATTAAAACCACAATGAGATATCACCTCACACCAGTAAGGATGGCTACCATCCAAAAGACAAACAACAACAAATGTTGGCGAGGTTGCCGAGAGAGGGGAACCCTCCTACACTGCTGGTGGGAATGTAAATTAGTTCAACCATTGTGGAAAGCAGTATGGAGTTTACTCAAAATGCTCAAAATAGACTTAACATTTGACCCAGGAATTCCACTCCTAGGAATTTACCCTAAGAATGTAGCACTCCAGTTTAAAAAAGACAGATGCACCCCTATGTTTATCAAAGCACTATTTACAATAGCCAAGAATTGGAAGCAAACTAAGTGTCCATCAGTAGAAGAATGGATAAAGAAGATGTGGTACATATACAATGGAATATTATTCAGCCATAAGAAGAAAACAAATCCTACCATTGCAACAATATGGATGGAGCTAGAGGGTATTATGCTCAGTGAAATAAGTCAAGTGGAGAAAGAGAAATACCAAATGATTTCACTTATCTGTGGAGTATAAGTACAAAGGAAAAACTGTAGGAGCAAAACAGCAGCAGAATCACAGAACCCAAGAATGGACTAACAGTTACCAAAGGGAAAGGGACTGGGGAGGATGGGTGGGTAGGGAGGGATAAGGGGGGATGGAGAAGAAAGGGGGTATTATGATTAGCATGCATAATGTGGGGGGTGGGAGAAAAGAGAGTGCTGTGCAACACAGAGAAGACAAGTAGTGATTCTATAACATTTTGCTATGCTGATGGGCAGTGACTGTAATGGGGTTTGTGGGGGGTACTTGGTATAGGGGAGAGCCTAGTAAACATAATATTCTTCATGTAATTGTAGATTAATGATAACAAAAAAAAGAGAAAGAAAAGGGGGATTACTCTCCTTAATTTGGATCTTTAAAGGGTGTCAGATGATCAGCTATGAAGAACATTTTTCTGATAATATTCCTTTCTCTTAAAAAAAAAAGTTCCTGTGTGGTGATCTTCAATAGGTTCTTCACAATGGTATAAAGGTCATATCAAAGTGTGGGCAAAGGGCTTGTTTGTGTTTACACAGAGGATCAAAGTCTAATTTGGCTACCCAGAAAACAAATTAAGATACGATATGAAGAAGAACTTCCAACATCAGCACTGTCTGGAAGACTCATGCCAGAAGATGATCATCAAAAAACCCCAACAAAGATCCACGCACTGCTACAGGTGTAGATGCACTGATCCCACCGGTTCCTGGACTTGCCATTGGAATGAAGAAGGAAATATCTAAGCTGGCCTGTACATACAGTAAAACAACAGATTTGACTGGATCTATACTGTCGGAACTCAACCAAGAATTTGGAGAAGTGCAAGTTGCAGAGCTCCAAAATTGTGCGACTATAGACTATCTACTGTTAAAAGAACATATGGGATGTGAACAGTTCCCAGGAATGTGTTGTTTTAATTTGTCTTTTTCTCAAACTATTCAAATTCAGTTAGACAATATCCATCATATCATTGATAGGTTTTCACAAATGCCTAGGGTACCTAACTGGTTTTCTTGGTTTCACTGGATATGGCTGGTAATTGTAGGTCTGCTTTTGTTATGTAGCTGTATTCCTATTATGTTAATATGTGTACACAATTTAATTAGTAGTTTAAAACCTATACATGCTTATGTTACTCTACAAGAAGATATGTCAAAGAAATAATCTTCCCATGTTTTCTTCCGTCTGCTATTTCTACAGCTTTTCTTCTTCCTTCCTAATTCTAACACTTTAGTAGAATTCGTGCCTCATATCGAAAATTACCGAGTATCATAATTCTTCCAAGTGGTAAAGATACCTCAAGACAAATGCTGGGCACAGAAGCCACAGGGCATAAATCTGCAAAGAAGTAAAAAGCTAACCTTTTCACAGAATATTGCTTCTCTCTCACTTACCACTTTACATTTCCCTGTATGGACCTGGAAGATGACTGGTTAGCCAGAGACGAGTAAGATTCCTCAAGGGAGGAACAACCTAAGACAGGCACAGTTGCAGGGGGGCCATCAGGTGAGAAATTGAGGATCAACAGAGGTGAGGCTTAGAACCTCACCCCCTCTGTTTTGAGAGAAATCTTCTGCATCCATGGATGTTTTGTTGCCCTTATCTAGCTTGGATTAATACTTAGTCTATAGGCACAGACCTGATCATCTACATTTGCCCTCTTACAGCACTAAATTATGTTTTCTACCTTTATCTTGCATCTACCTACCACTTCAGCATTTTATAAAAAATAATAATAATAATAATAAGGGAGAAATGTGGGATTCACATATAAATCAAGTATAAAAATCAAATGAATAATCATATCTGACTTGATTATTTATAGTTCATGATGCGTGATCAAAACCAAAAGTTCATGTGATATGTCTGTCCTTGCACTGTTCATCATGTAAGAACTTAATCACTATGTAAGAACTTGTTCATCATGTAAGAACTTGTTCGTTATGCTTCAGAAGACTGGAGACTGTTGAGAATTAGGCTTGGGGTTGATTAATGATTGTGCATTGAGTCCCCTATACAGAATTTTATTGTTGTTAACAACCATTTGATCAATAAATATGAGAGATGCCCTCTCAAAAAAAAAAAGTTCAAATTGACTCTCTTACTAGCAATGCATAAGAGTTTCAGATCCTCCACAAATTGTTACTCTACACAGTATATACCACACATGGTGTTATCAGGTTTCTTTGGAAGTGTTACAAAATGTTAAATCTGGGTCACAGTAACAGTACTATTCATTACACTTGTCTTTGTCCTCATAGTTGAAATATTTCTTAACTCTTATTTAAATAAATTAATACTTCACAAGAATATGTATAAAACTAAAGGAAAATGAGAAGAAGGTCCAGAAGCAGGGTGATGTGAAAAATGCCTGAATCTATTGTCATTACCTTCTAAAACAATATAGATACAGAAGTTATGGAGTGATGCAGAAGTTCTCTGAATATTCACTCATGCTCTTCTGTGATTTCCTCCTCTAACTGGTAAGTACTTCTATAAGTACAAGTATCTTATGAAAAAATATCTTTGTTGATTTTGAAATAATCGTGGACAGAGAAGATATTGTTAATGGTCCTCTACCCATGTCCTCAGCCACAGAGCAATTTGAGGTTGTAAAGAATTCCTGCAGCTGTGGTTTGTTTTCCTTTAAGTGTGGCATCTCCCTGCCTGAAGGCTGTCTCTGGGTTCAGGAGGGGGCCTGACCCACTAGTGGCAGACTGGAAGTGCCAGGACAGTAAGGTCCCCAAAAGCCACCCTTAACAGATGAGGGGTGGAGGTTCCCCAGATTCCTGAACCTTTGCAGGGATGTCTCCTACAGTGTCTCTCTCAGAGGCCCTTAGGGGGCCTGAGCCCCAGGGCCCGATGGTGGTCACCTGCCTATGAAGCCGCCCTCTGTTGGTGTTCCCCCATCCTTGCAAGAGTTTCCTGGTATCACTCTCAAATATGCTACTTGTGTATGAAATCATGTCTCAGTCCTGCTGTGTGGGCACAGGAGAAGAAGAAAATCTTTTCTTCTCTGGATTGGACCTTATAAGTTGGACTGATAAAAGACAGATAAGCAAGAGAAAAGCAAAAATTTATTAACGTGTGTATTGCACATCCATGTAGGAGTACTCAGTGATGGGGAACTCAAGGGCTGGTTAGAATTTGGGCTTCTATAGCATCTTAGCAAAGAACAATGTATTTGGAGGAACTGACAAAGTGGAGGAAAAGGCCTTGAGCTTTTAGGGGTGGAAAATATAGGAAGGTAAATAAATGGGGAAATGAACGGAAGGCAAGGGTGGTTTTAACAAAGTTTATTATGTAAATTCCCCTGGTGCTTAAAGTCTAGAGCTAGATCCAGTGCTTAACTTTTGTCCTTTCTGGTAGAAAGAGGAGGGAGGACATCTTCACAAATTTATGTTCTGCTTTTAGGCACATGGGTGGAGGACAGAGAGCTTTTCTTATATGTGTTTCTTCTCAATTATCTTTAGCTCTAAATAATCAATATGCCCAAATGGCATATTTTGGAATGGCATATTCTGCTCCCATTCAGGCATTACCCTGTATAAGAAAGCAGAGAGATTTAGAGCTGAACTGATGCCTTCCCCTGCTTCCACCCCCATCACCAACTCTTCCCTTTCCAGACTCATTCTGGCTTTTAACTTTCGAATTGACTCAAGGTTCCACCCCTTGAAATGTCCGAGGATGTGTAAGGGAACAGGAAGGGTCTGTAGCCTCGTGAAGCAGTGTGCCCATTAGCCTGCTTCCCTGTCACTTGCTCAACTTATGCCTTCAGGTCCTCTGGCTGCTGCTGTCCCTTCTCATCAGCCTGCTTTACCCACAGTGGTCAACACTTCAGCAGTTCATCTCCCCAGAAGAACTTGTCATACAAGCCTTTTATATTTAACAGCCCTTTACTACTATTTTGAGTTAAGGTACTAGATTACAGAAAAGAACCAGAAATTCCTGAAAATTGAACATTGGGTCTCCTTGTCCTAAAAATCCATTAACTTTTCCCAGCTATGGAAAATTTCTTGGAGATTCCATTTGCCTTAATTTTTCTAAATCCTCCCTCTAGATCCGTTCCCTCTGCTTTCCATCTGCTTGATTCCAAAACCAAATTCCTGTAATTTTCCTTGATTAGAAGTTATACTCTATCCCTAATTTAGCTCCTGTGTTATCCTTTATAGCACCAGCTCTTTAGACTGTTTTCCCAAACAAAAGGTCATCTAATCATGGTCTTTGCCCCTGAGCCTCACAAAGCACAGGCAGGACTTCTTAAATGAATGCTTTTCTTAACATAATTTAAATTCTTCTGCCCATGTCACCCTTTGTTTGGAGAAGAGGTACAGCCTAAATATTCATTCTCTTGTATTTCAATCCAGAGCTTGAGGGTTGACGTTTTCTATTTTCTTTTAGTTACATTTAACTGCAACAATAGTATAATAAACTCTTTTAAATAAAATGTTTCAGTATTTCATATCTCTATGATCTCTATGACTTAGGACAATTTCAGTTTCAAGTGATGGAAACCAAACCCAGTATGTCTTAAAGGGGAAGAGGCACAATATTAGCTCACCTAACAGCAGAGCTTTGGGCCTGACTTCAGGTATGGCTAGATCCAGGGAATTATTTTTAGGACACAGTGCCGCTCCATCTTTGTTTCTCAATTCTCTTTCTTTTATGTTGGCTTTATTCCCAGACAGGTCTTTCCAATGTTTTGGCAGGATGGCAGTGAGCTTGCATCCTGCCCAATGGGTCACCTCAGATGAAAGGGAGTGCCTCCTTCCTGATCTTTTCCCCAAATCCTGGTATTTTCTATAATTATTCAAAATGATTCATGTGTCAATTTAGGAACCAATCACTGGCCAGGGGGATCTGACCCACTTTCACTTTTGGAAGTGGTCTCAGTGGGGAAAGGTGTTGCTCCCCACAGGATGTCCGTGTCCTCACAGGTGAGGGATGGGTGCTGAGCAACCAAAGGCAACATACATAAGGTCTAATAAAGAGTTTTAAAGTGTGCTCAGAAAACCTCACTATTTTCTGTTATTCCTTCAGAAGAGAAAAAAAAGGGAGTTTATTATCAAATAATGAATATACATGTCAACATTTAGAGGAGAAGCTGCTTTTAGTTGGGGCTTATTACTAGGAGCCAATGAATAACTCAATCACAGGACAGGATGTGGGATTTATTGAAAGGCTTGTTTATAGGGGTTTACATAGTATTATTGAGATATCTCTTTCCATCATCTGATATCTATTTGCTAATAGATAAAAATATTTCCTATTTGGAATTCTAATTATCACACTTTGAAGAGTCATCCAGAAATTGATGAAGGAGTGTATGTTCCACAGAGGTTTTGCCCAGGAGGTCCCTTGTGTGGAGAAGAGGATTATTCCTGATGTAGTCCTCTGGAGGGATTTAAAAAAAAAAGTAAGATGGTACTTGAATACATTCTTTGCAGAGTAGAATATGAGCATTATAAGAGTTCAAAGAAGAGAAATTACTGTAGTTTTGAAAAGCTAGGATCCAATGGAAGAGACAGATCATGAATTCTGCCTTTAAAAGTAGGTAGGATTTTAAAAATCAGAGAAGATAGGAATTTGCAGTTCAAGTGAAACGATTTTTTAAGGAACTAATTTTGAGAATTACATGTGCCTTAGTAACAATATGAGTTTTTAAATAATAATTTAAAACTTTATAATGAACGTTGGTGATGTGATATTTCTGTGTTATTTTGCCCAAGCATCTAGCAGAACCAAACTGATTAAAATGAAAATACTAATTTACTACACAAGCATCCAGATTGTATTATTTCGTTAGTGACTGAAGAGAAGTTTTCAAATCACATATTACTTGGATAGTTGATCAAATGACTCCCTGAATTGACATCTCTAGAATGTTGTCCTCAAAATACTTCAACCGAGTGCTGTTTCTTTCAACTTTCTGTTCTTGACCATGGAAGTTATTACTTGCCTGGTTCTCTTGGCTCTTTGGAAAGTATCAAACACAAAGTGAAAAGTTACCAAAAGATTAACTCAAAATCCATCACTGATTTAGCTGTAGGATTAAATACTTTTTGATGTGCCTAAAGCACTTTAAGACAATTCTTTATAAAGTGGAGAGAGATACAGTAACCACTGGATGGGACCATCTATTATCCAGTATCAGGGCTTGCAAATGGCTAGATATCAATGATATTGAGAATCATATTAGTAAATCAATCTGAGATCAGTTTCAAAAGATGCTGTCCTTTCTCAAATACTTCTAACTTCCTTGCAACTCTCTGATGGAACCCTCATCCTTGATTTTGTCTAAATATTTATGCCAAAACAGAGTATTTATTTCAAAATGCTACTAAGAATAACTTATTCCATAGAAATTCCATAGAGAAATAAGGTAGGCTGAATGCCATCATTGGCGATGAATGGATCTATGAATGTTATCCCATGAAGGCAGATAAACATCACAAGGTTTGAGTACTTCTCTGAATAGCATCCAAACCTCTCTGGTCTGGAAGTCACATATACCCGACTCTCCGGCAGGGCTTTTCATTGCTCCCAGCCATCATCAGCCATAAATAACAAGGGAACACGCTCTCTTCACATATTTGGATAACCCTGTGTCTGTCCCGGGCTGAAACTGCCATGCACTGGCACATACAATTAAACAAAAAAGTGCAAGTGAACTTATTTGAACCTTAAAAAAAAAGACATTTAGATTCAGACTTGAAGTAACTTTCAGACCAGTTATGTTTCTCTTAATACTGAGAAAAAGAGAGAAAGCAAAGGGGGTAGGGAAGAATAAAACAAAAGGCTAAGAGGAAAATGAAAGCGGTACCACAATTCAAGTTTTACCTTGTGAGTCACAGGTAGTCCGTTATTCTTCTGCAGCTCAGAAATGAACTTGTGGATCAATAGTATTTTTGGTTTTTAACCTTTGGCTCTTGGCAGTATAGGCTTCTGTCACCTTCACATGACTGAGAGAACAGTTGTGAATCTTGACTAGATGTGTTTCCTAACTGAGAAGAAACGATATGGGATTAGAGAAGGAGGGCAATTTGCAGTTAAAATGTGCCCACTCGATGCCTCAGTTTCCCACCACCACATCTAAAATTCTTCTTATATCTTGTTCTTTTCTCTTATTACAATGGAAAAATATCTTGCAAAGTCAAAGGCAAATCTTTGCACATTTGCTCTGTATCATATCCTCCTTCTTCTACTGAAAAGATTTTGCTCCTACAGTTTTTCCCTTGGGAATTTATTTTTAAGTATAATGTCAAGAAGATATATTTATTTTTCCCTGGTTGAGACAGTTTTCCAGTACATACATAGGTCTTTTATGGATTCTACTTATGTTCCAGCATTCTGTTTGTATGTATATGTTCTTGTAAACATTCCTTTAATTATTGTTGCTTTAAAAAATGCAACCATGTCAGTCAAGTCTTATATTGTGCATGTTTATCAAGAATGTTTATGTTATTGTGTGTTTTTCCTCTAGATTAAATTTAGAGTGAGATTATCAAGTATACTAAAAGGATAAAATCCTTTTAAAAGTATGATTTTGAGTTCTTGCATATCCCTATTTACTCTAGAAAAATATACTGAATTCTTCAAAAGACAAAATAACTTCTGAAGTTGTATCATATTAAAAAATTTGGGTGAAATTTTTAAATTTTACAATGTAATTTTTTTCATACTGAAATAAAAGTTTTTCATAAAACTATGTAGATTTTTTCCTATTAGTTGTAAATTTCTGTTTGAGTAATTACTAGTAATTTGAGTTTTCCTTTCCATTGCAAATGGACTTATTTTTCATTATATTTTCTAATCCTTTTGCTTACTAGGTAAGCTATTAATTTTGTGTATATGTTGTGCTTATATTTGGTCACTTTACTGAATTTCTTGTTACTTTAAATAATTTTTAATTGACTCCTTTTGGATACATATTATTTATTTTGAAATGTTTTAAACTTACAAAAATTCATAGAAAATAACATAAAAGTCTTTAATCAGCATCATAGAATCTTAACATTGTATATTTTTGCTTTAGATTTTTAAGAAAATATTGTTGGAATAAAGAAAGACAAAAACCACATGATCATCTCCATAGATGCTAAAAAAACATTCGACAAAATTCAACATCCATTCATGATAAAAACTCTCAGCAAAATGGGTATAGAGAGCAAGTACCTCAACATAATAAAGGCCATATATGATAAACCCACAGCCAACATCATACTGAACAGCGAGAAGCTGAAAGCTTTTCCTCTGAGATCGGGAATGAGACAGAGATGCCCACTCTCCCCACTGTTATTTAACATAGTACTGGAGGTCCTAGCCACGGCAATTAGACAAAACAAAGAAATACAAGGAATCCAGATTGGTAAAGAAGAAGTTAAACTGTCACTATTTGCAGATGACATGATATTGTACATAAAAAACCCTAAAGACTCCACTCCAAAACTACTAGAACTGATATCAGAATACAGCAAAGTTGCAGGATACAAAAGTAGCACACAGAAATCTGTGGCTTCCCTATACACTAATGATGAACTAATAGAAAGATAAATCAGGAAAACAATTACATTCACAATTGCGTTGTAAAGAATAAAATACCTAGGAATAAACCTAACCAAAGAAGTGAAAGACTTATACCCTGAAAACTATAAGACACTCTTAAGAGAAATTAAAGAGGACACTAACAAATGGAAACTAATCCCATGCTCTTGGCTAGGAAGAATTAATATAATCAAAATGGCCATCCTGCCCAAAGCAATATACAGATTTGATGCAATCCCTATCAAATTACCAACAACATTCTTCAATGAACTGGAACTAATAGTTCAAAAATTCTTATGGAAACACCAAAGACCCCGAATAGCCAAAGCAATCCTAAGAAAGAAGAATAAAGTGGGGGGGGGGGATCTCACTCCCCAACTTCAAGCTCTACTACAAAGCCATAGTAATCAAGACAGTTTGGTACTGGCACAAGAACAGAGCCACAGACCAGTGGAACAGATTAGAGACTCCAGACATTAACCCAAACATATATGGTCAATTAATATTCGATAAAGGAGCCATGGACATACAATGGAGAAATGACAGGCTCTTCAACAGATGGTGCTGGCAAAACTGGACAGCTACATATAAGAGAATGAAACTGGACCATTGTCTAACCCCATACACAAAAGTAAATTCAAAATAGATTAAAGACCTGAATGTAAGTCATGAAACCATAAAATTCCTAGAAAAAAACAGGCAAAAATCTCTTGGATGTAAATATTAGCAACTTCTTCATGAACATATCTCCCCAGGCAAGGAAAACAAAAGCAAAAATGAACAAGTGGGACTTTATCAAGCTGAAAAGCTTCTGTACAGCAAAGGACACCATCAATAGAACAAAAAGGTACCCTACAGTATGGGAGAATATATTCGTAAATGAAAGATCTGATAAAGGCTTGAAATCCAAAATATATAAAGAGCTCACACACCTCAACAAACAAAAAGCAAATAATCCAATTAAAAAATGGGCAGAGGAGCTGAACAGACAGTTATCCAAAGAAGAAATTCAGAAGGTCAACAGACACATGAAAAGATGCTCCACATTGCCAGTCATCAGAGAAATGCAAATTAAAACCTCAATGAGATATCACCTCACACCAGTAAAGATTGCCACCATCCAAAAGACAAACAACAGCAAATGTTGGCAAGGTTGCTGAGAAAGGGGAACCCTCCTACACTGCTGGTGGGAATGTAAATTAGTTCAACCATTGTGGAAAGCAGTATGGGGTTACTCAAAATGCTCAAAATAGACTTACCATTTGACCCAGGAATTCCACTTCTAGGAATTTATCCTAAGAATGCATCACTCCAGTTTGAAAAAGACAGATACACCCTTATGTTTATCGCTGCAATACTTACAATAGCCAATAAATGGAAGCAACCTAAGTGTCCATTAGTAGATGAAGGAATAAAGAAGGTGTGGTTCATATACACAATGGAATATTATTCACCCATAAGAAGAAAACAAATCCTACAGTTTGCAACAACATGGATGGAGCTAGAGGGTATTATGCTCAGTGAAATAAGCCAAGCAGAGTAAGACAAATACCAAATGTTTTCACTCATCTGTGGAGTATAAGAACAAAGAAAAAACTGAAGGAACAAAACATCAGCAGAATCACAGAACCCAAGAATGGACTAACAGTTACCAAGGGGAAAGAAACTGGGGAGAATGGGAGGGTAGTGAGGGATAAGGGCAGGGAAGAAGAAAGGGGGTACTATGATTAGCATGTATAATTTGGGGGGTATGGGAAAGGGGAGGGCTGTGCAACACAGAGAAGATAAGTAGTGATTCTACAACATTTTGCTATGCTGATGGACAGTGACTGTAATGGGGTTTGTTGGGGGGACTTGGCGTAGGGGAGAGCCTACTAAACATAATGTTCTTCATGTTATTGTAGATTAATGGTAACAAAATAAATAAATAAATAAATAAATAAAAAGAACGAACGAAAGAAAGAAAGAAAGAAAGAAAGAAAGAAAGAAAGAGAAAGAAAGAAAGAAAGAAAGAAAGAAAGAAAGAAAGAAAGAAAGAAAGAAAGAAAGAAAGAAAGAAAGAAAGAAAGAAAGAAAAAAGAAAGAACTGCAAAAAAAATCAATTTACATATTGTAATATATCACTTCAGATATGACAGATGTTCTATTATACATGACTACCACAAACCACTTGGTAAAATAGGCTAATTATGATAGCAGTCCAGCTTAATTTGTGCTTATCAATAATTGTTATTGCAACTAAAAACAAAAAATAAAAAAAAACCTAATACCTGGAGAAGTTCAGTAAAGTATCTTCATCTACTTGGTGCCAGATGTGTTTCACTTCAAGATTTTAGAAAAATATTAAAAGATTACATTCTGCCATAAAAAAAAAAGAAAATATTGTTGAAGCCCCATGTATATCAAAATTAAATCCCATCACCTTGTCAAAAGTAGTCACTGTTAGTAAATTGGAAGTTATGATTTTTATTTATTTTTATGCCATTACAAAAACATATAAATATAATGTGCAATTGTATATTCTGACATTTATATACAAAGTGGCATCATGTTGTGTATATTACGCTATTTTTACTGGAATATATTTTCTGATACATATGCATATGATAAAATTATCTATTGTTTATTCATGTTGGTGTTACTTAAATGTACCAAAGTATATTTATGCAATCTCCTCTTAAGGGACCAATATTTTAGTAGTACATGTAGAGCAATTATGTACAAGTCTCTTTTTATCTCCTTGCAACTTTTGCATCTCCTGTCTTCTAGTCATACTTTCTATTCCTTCTTGAATACATTTGGATAACATTTTTCATTAAAATCAATATCCAGATTTTCAAAATTTTAGTTTGTAGTTATATATACTATTCTGTTGTAAAAATGTTATTTTCATTTGTATCTGATATTATATCATTTTTAACCTATTTAATAATTTCCACTTTGAATTTTCCTATCATCACTATTACCTTTTTTAAGTCTTTAACTTACGTATCTTTGTTCATATGTTAATTTTTGTGATGTGCCTTTTAGAAACAGTATGTAGATACATTTAGATGTTTTACTTGTGCATAGTATGTTTTGCTTAGTTCAGAGTTCTGTCTAGATAAAACCTATGCATTTATTGTCATTGCTGGCATATTTTGAGCTTTGTATTCATTAAGAATTAGATGAGGCTGCTAGGAACAAATGTCAAAAAATTGGCTCAAACAAATCAGGTTTCCAATTTTCTCATGTAACAAGAATTATTGAGGTATGGTGGTTTTAGGTGAGAGTCTCATTCCTTCCCCAATTATTCTGTCTTGGTTTTGATAGGCTCTTACAATCTAAAGATTTAGTCTCAAGATAGGTTTCTTTAACTCTTAGTAATTGTTTCCTATTAAAAATAGTCATTTTCTCTGCTCTACAGATGTTAAAAGATGTTATTCTTCATGTCTATCAATTCTGTCTCCTAAATTCCATTTTAAAAATTTTGTCCTTCAGAATACCTCTCCTGAACTATGCAACTGTCATTTCTGCAACTCAGTCCATATATTAACCTACAATAATGTATATAATTTCTAGTAATGCTGACAGCTTATTTCTTTGTCATCATGTATGTGTTCTTAATGGATGCAAAGGTCTCTTAAATAATACTGAAGACTAATTTGTAGAGAACTTACCTGAAGTTGATATTTTTCTTTGATAGTGTCTTTGTTTGGATATATGATCAAATACCTGTGTGAGGATGAAAATGAAAAGAGGTAACAGGGTCGTTCTTTCTCAACCCAGTGAGCATCCCTATTTGCATAGTGGTGGATTCACGTTGTAATTTTAGTAGTGCTCATGGGGACAGTCAGCACCTACTGCAGAACTCTGGATACAGGATGCTTTGTTTCCAGGGGTGATCATTCTGACCCATCCTTGGGTCTGTACAGTAACTGCTGTCTAGCTCAGCACCCACTCTGTACGTACTCTGTGTCAGATTCATCAAGCTGAGAGTGGTAGTAAGAGCTTTATTCTGAAGGAAGAAAGAAGTCTGTAATTGATTCATGCGCTACTCAGCATTTCAGCCCCCAAATTTGGGACAAAGGCCTCCTTAGGCTGATGATTGTTTAGAAGGGACTTCTTATTGGGAAAAACAGTGCTGCCCCTCAGCACTCTCTGGGTTTAAGTAGAAAGGGGCATCTTTTTCAAATTCCGCCTTTAATTATCCCTCCTGATGATTACCCCTGGGCCTCTCTGGCTCCTATTAAATTTGGGGTTTCCTCTAATGTAAAGGAAGAACTCTTCTGTTTCAAAAACTTTTTGTTCCCTATAGGTTGGGTCTGTTTTCCTTATTGTATTGTTTCTTTCATTCTCAAGCCATACTCCACCTACTGGACATTTCTAAAAAATTGACGGTCTAAGGAAGATAAACTTTCCCATGTCCCAGTAAGTGTTCACTTATTTCCCTGTTAACATTTTTTTCTGTCATTTAATAGTATGGGGAGAGAGTAAGGAGGCACAATTTATCATCTCATGTGAAACAAATACCCTGTTATTGAGAACTCTTTCCTCTTGAATTCCTTTGACATTGAACACTTTTGACACATCCCCCAGTCCTCATTCTCGGGGCACCTGCTACGTGCGTTTTGCCGTGGTGCAGTTCGTAGTTCTGCATGCTCTGCGTTTTTCAGCGATTCCATGCACTCCAGTAGCTTTTTGCACCTGTGTGTGTCCATTAGATTATTACTAAAGCCAAACAATGTATATATGTAGCTCTAAATGGTAATAATAACAATGTTTAACATGTATCTGATGCTTATTAGGTGCCAGGCATTTTTTTTAATTGAGGTATCATTGATACACACTCTTATGAAGGTTTCACATGAGCAACATTGTGGTTACTACATTCATCCATATTATCATGTCTTACCCTCGCCCCATTGCAGTCACTGTCCATCAGCATAGTAAGATGCCACAGAGTCACTACTTGTCTTCTCTGTGCTATACTTCCTTCCCCAGGACCCCAACCCTGAAACCATGTGTGCCATTCATAATGCCCCTCAATCCCCTTTTTCTTCCTCCCCAACCACCCTCCCCTAACCCTCTCCTTTGGTAACTGTTAGTCCCTTCTTGGAGTCTGTGAGTATGCTGCTGTTTTGTTCCTTCAGTTTTGCTTTATCGTTATACTCCACAAATGAATGAAATCATTTGATACTTGTCTTTCTCCGCCTGGCTTATTTCACTGAGCATAATACCCTCTAGCTCCATCCATATTGTTGTAAATGGTAGGATTTGTTTTCCTCTTATGGCTGAATAGTATTCCATTGTGTATATGTACTACATTTTTATCCATTCATCTGCTGATGGACACTTAGGTTGTTTCTATATCTTGGCTATTGTAAATAGTGCTGCGATAAACATAGGGATTACATATGTCTTTTTGAATCTGTGATCCTGTTTTCTTTGGGTAAATTCCTAGAGTGGAATTCCTGGTTCAAATGGTATTTCTACTTTTAGTTTTTTGTGGAACCTCCATATTGTTTACCACAATGGTTGAACTAATTTACATTCCCACTAGCAGTGTAGGAGGTTTCCCCTTTTTCTGCATCCTTACCAGCATTTGTTGTTCCTAGTCTTTTCAATGTTAACCATCCTAATTGGAGTGAGGTGATATCTCATTGTGGTTTTAATTTGCATTTCCCTGATAATTAGTGATGTGGAGCAACTTTTCATGTGCCTGTTGACCATCTGAATTTCTTATTTGGAGAAGTGTCTGTTCATATTCTCTGCCCATTTTTTAATCAGGTCTTTTGCTTTTTGAGTGTTGAGGCATGTGAGTTCTTTGTATATTTTGGATGTTAACCCCTTATTGGATATATCATTTATAAATATATTCTCCCATTTTGTCAGATGCCTTTTTGCTCTACTGATGGTGTCCTTTGCTGTACAGAAGCTTTTTAGTTTGATGTAGTACCATTTGTTCATTTTTGCTTTTGTTTACCTTGTCTGAGGAGATGTGTTCAGAAAAAATTGCTCATGTTTATATTCAAGAGATTTTTGCCTATGTTTTCTTCTAAGAGTTTTATCATTTCATGACTTACATTCAGGTCTTTGATCCATTTTGAGTTAACTCTTGTGTATGGAGTTAAGAATAATCTAGTTTTATTCACTTACATGTAGCTGTCCAGTTATGCCAACACCAGTTGTTGAAGAGGCTGTCATTTCCCCATTGTATATCCATGGCTGCTTTATTGTACATTAGTTGACCATATATGCTTGGGTTTATATCTGGGCTCTCTAGTCTGTTCCTTTGATCTATGGGTCTGTTCTTGTGCCAGTACCAAATATTCTTCATTACTGTGGCTTTGTAATAGAGCTTGAAGTCAGGGAGCATAATCGCCCCAGCTTTATTCTTCCTTCCCAGGATTGCTTTGGCTATTTGGGGTCTTTTGCCATTCCATATGAATTTTAGAACTATTTGTTCTAATTCCTTGAAGAATGCTGTTGATGTTTTAATAAGGATTGCATTGAATCTGTAGATTGCTTTAGGCAGGATGGCCATTTTGACAATGTTAATTCTTCCTATCCATTAGCGTGGGATGTATTTCCATTTATTGGTGTCTTTAATTTATCTCATGGGGATCTTGTAGTTTTCAGGGAATAGGTCTTTCACTTCCTTGGTTAGGTTTATTCCTGGATATTTTATTCTTTTTGATTCAATTCTGAATGGAATTGTTTTACTGATTTCTCTTTCTGCTAATTCATCATTAGTACATAGGAATACCACAGATTTCTGTGTATTGATTTTGTATCCTGCAAATTTGCTGAATTCAGTTATTAGTTTTGGTAGTTTTGGAGTGGATTCTTTAGGGTTTTTATATACAATTGTGGGGGCCCGGCCTACGGCCGAGGCTGAGCCCCACTCTAGCTGGACAATGCCCTAAAGATGGTGCCTGCTTCCCTGTTGGGGATTGGCCCAGCAGACTTCTGTACCCATGCACAGCTCGTGCTGCCCGCTTAGAGTGGCGCATGACACCTATCCGCTTAAAGGTCACGCATGATACTGTCCCGGATTGGTTGGGTGACTGAATATAAGGGAGCCCGCCAGGAGGGAGAAAAGCTGCCCGACAACTGCTGTAACCGCCGTGAGAGATTAAACAATAAAGCCTAGAGAAGACCTTGGGCATGTTGCTTCGGTCCCTGAAGGGTCGTGACAAGTGGTGCCAAAACCCGGGAATCGCTAAACCTCATCGCAACCTGATCCGCTGACCCTGGTGCCTGCCGATGAACGTCGCTGGACGCCGTTCGGTCGGCTGGCCAGACCGGGAGAGGGAACTGAGGAGGGTGAGTGGATCGGCGAGCAAACTGAAAGTATACGTGGCAGGGCAGACGGCAGGCAGTTGCGGTGGTTGTTTATGTGTAGTGTGTGTGTCCTGTTAGTGTTTGTGATATTGTTTATTATAATATATGGAATGAGGAGGCGCCAGTGAAGGTTCGCAGAGCAGCGACGAAATCAAAAGGTTCGCAGAGTGGCAACGAAATCAAAAGGTTCGCGGAATTAGCGACGTAGTCCATCTAAATCATAACTAGGATACTTGCCCCTTTAGAGAGAGGATGGGGACAGAGGCCTCTAGGGTTAGGGCCAAGGAACCTCTGAAAGCGCTCCTTAGAGCTAATGGAACCCCTTTGAAAATGAAGACTGCTAGGGCATTCCTGAACACTATAGAGAATCATGCCCCATGGTTAAAAATCTCCAGCCCTCTACCTCGCTATGGAACACACCTATTTTTGTAATTAGGAAAAAGTCTGGCAAGTGGAGTTATCAAAGACTGTTTCTTCTCCATCCCGCTTCACCCCAGAGACTGTGAAAGGTTTATTGCCACAGGGCATGGCTAATAGCCCCACCATGTGTATGTAAAGAAGGCCTTACAAACTGTCAGGAAACAGTTTCCCCTGATAATCATCTATCATTATATGGATGACATCCTTTTGTGTCATGAGAGCAGCAGGGAGCTAGAGACAACCCTCAGGGTCAGGGTATGGTGGAACACACCCACCTCACCCTCAAGAATGCCTTATATAAACAAAAAGGGGGAATAGGAGAAGATTTTAGAACACTGGACAAAAATGGCCGCAGTGCAGCAGAGCGGCACAGCCAACAATCCAATCCAAAACACATGCCTAAAGTTTTGTGGAAGGATGTGTTGGAAGGAACATGGAAAGGCCCGGACCCAGTGATAATCTGGACCCGAGGCTCGGTTTGTGTTTTTCCACAGGACCAGCAGAACCCCGTTTGGGTGCCTGAACGTCTGATATGCAGAGTGGAAAACCCCGGAGCAGAGGTACAAGATGACCGCACTGCTTCTGCTCCTGCTGTGGATCCTACAGCAGGCGACGGCGGAGCCGAGCTGCAGCTGCAGCCACCACTGCGCTATCACCATTCCTACGGCAGAGACGTTGAATGGTCTGTCGCAGGCCACTGAACTTTCTTCAAGAACAATTGGACCTCTTGGGGGAGGTTTTGTCTGTGGGGTGCGTCCATTCTTATACGGGGGTGTATTACTGGTATTCCTTTTCATAATTATTCTAAAGCTGCCAAACTTGTCCAGACAGTTAGGCAAGATGTTAAACGCCACCAAAGCCTGGTCAGGTGTAGGTGTCATAGGAATATTGCTAATTGTGGGCCTCTCCTGCTTGGGAGGAAAGTCTGTTACAAAAACAGCAACGGGGAGAATGGAAGGTCCTGTTGCAGGCCATGGCAGCGCTAGAGGAAGGCATCTCCCCTAGAGTATGGCTTATGCTGGATCAGTAGTCAAGGACAGGTAAGATCGGGAGCTGCGCATATCAACCTAAGACAGGGCGCAGACCTAAGCTGTCTGTTGCCTGAGGACGGGTAAGAATGCCGCAGACTCCGGACTACCTAAGACAGGCATGATCCCGACAGCCCTTTGGTTATAAAACAATAAAGGGGGAGATGTGGGGGCCCGGCCTACGGCCGAGGCTGAGCCCCACTCTAGCTGGACAATGCCCTAAAGATGGTGCCTGCTTCCTTGTTGGGGATTGGCCCAGCAGACTTCTGTACCCATGCACAGCTCGTGCTGCCCGCTTAGAGTGGCGTGTGACACCTATCCGCTTAAAGGTCACGCATGATACTGTCCCGGATTGGTTGGGTGACTGAATATAAGGGAGCCCGCCGGGAGGGAGAAAAGCTGCCCGACAACTGCTGTAACCGCCATGAGAGATTAAACAATAAAGCCTAGAGAAGAATCAAGACCTTGGGCGTGTTGCTTCGGTCCCTGAAGGGTCGCGACAACAATATCATGTCATGTTCAAACAGTGACAGTTTAACTTATTCCTTACCAATCTGGATGCCTTTGATTTCTTTGTGTTGCCTGATGGCCATGGGTAGGACTTCCAAAACCATGTTGAATAAAAATGGAGAGAGTGGGCCTTCTTGTCTTGTTCCCAATCTTAGAGGAATAGCTTTCAGCTTTCACTGCTAAGTATGCTGTTGGCTGTGGGTTTGTTGTCCATGGCCTTTATTATGTTGAGGAACTTGCCCTCTATACCTATTTTGTTTAGAGTTTTTATCATGAATGTATGTTGAATTTTGTTGAATGCTTTTTCAGCATCTATGGAGATGATCATGTGATCTTTGTCCCTCTTTTTGTTATTGTGGTGGATGATATTAATGGATTTTCTAATATTGTACCATCCTTGCATCAGTGGAATAAATTCTACTTGATCATGATGGATGATCTTTTTGATGTATTTTTGAATTCAGTTTGCTAATATTTTGTTGAGGATTCTTGTATCTATGTTCATCAGGGATATTGGTCTGTAATTTTCTTTCTTTGTGGGTCTTTGCCTGGTTTTGGTATGCTGTTTTGCTGGCTTCATAGTATGAGTTTGGATGTATTCTCTCCTCTTGTACTTTTTGGAAAACTTTAAGGAGAATGGGTATTAGGTCTTCACTAAATGTTTGATAAAATTCAGTGGTGAAACCATCTGGTCCAGGTGTTTTGTTCTTAGGTAGTTTTTTGATTACCAATTCAATTTTGTTGCTGGTAATTGGTCTGTTAAGATTTTCTGTTTCTTCCTCAGTCCATCTTGGAAGGTTATATTTTTCTAGAAAGTTGTCCATTTGTTCTAGGTTATCCATTTTGTCAGCATATAATTTTTCATAGTATTGTCTAATAATTCTTTGTATTTCTGTGGTGTCCATAGTGATTTTTCCTTTCTCATTTCTGATTCTGTTTATGTTGTAGACTCTCTTTTTTCTTGATAAGTCTGGCTAGGGGTTTATCTGTTTTCTTTATTTTCTTAAAGAACCAGCTCCTGCTTTCATCGATTCTTTCCATTTTTTGTTCTTCTCAATTTTATTTATTTCTGCTTTGATCTTTACTTTTTCCCTCCATGTATTGACTTTGGGTCTCATTTGTTCTTTTTCTTGTTTCATTAATTGTGAGTTTAGTCTGTTCATATTGCCATATACTTCCCTGTTAGCATAGCTTTCGCTGCATCCCACAGATTTTGCAGTGTTGAGCTATTGTTTAGATTCATCTACATATGTTGTTTGATCTCTGTTTTTATCTTGTCATTGATCAACTAATTATTTAGGAGCATGTTGTTAAGCCTCCATGTGTTTGTGGACTTTTTGTTTTCTTTGCATAATTTATTTCTAGTTTCATACCTTTGTGGTCTAAGAAGCTGGTTGGTACAATTTCAATCTTCTGAATTTACTGAGGTTTTTTTTGCGGCCTAGTATATGATCTATTCTGGAAAACATTTCATGTGCACTTGAGAAAAATATATATTCTGCTGCTTTTGGTGGAGTGTTCTGTAGATGTCTGTTAGGTCCATCTGTTCTAATGTGTTGTTCAGTGCCTCTGTGTACTTATTTTCTGTTTGGTTGACCTGTCCTTTGGAGTGAGTGATATGTTGAATTCTCCTAAAATGAATGCATTGCACTCTATTTCCCCCTTTAATTCTGTTAGTATTTGTTTCACATATGTAGGTGCTCTTATGTTGGGTGCATACACATCTATATTGGTTATATCATCTTGTTGGACTGACCCCTTTATTATTATGTATGTCCTTCTTTGTCTATTGTTGCTTTCTTTGTTTTGAAGTCTATTTTTTACTGCAACTCCTGCTTTTTTCTATTATTTGTATGAAATATCTTTTTCCATCCCTTCACTTTTTGTCTGTGTATGTCTTTGGGTTTCATGTGAGTCTCTTGTAGGCAACATATAGATGGGTCTTGTTTTTTTAATCCATTCAGTAACTCTGTGTCTTTTGGTTGGTGCTTTCAGTCCATTTACATTTAGGGTGAGTATCGATAGATATGTACTTGTTGCCATTGCAGCCTTTAGATTCATGGCTACCAAAGGTTCAAAGGTATCTTCTTTACTGTCTGTTTAACTTAACTCACTTGGTACACTATTTCAAACACAACCTAAATGTTCTTTTTTTTTCCTTCCTTCTTTTTATTCCTCCTCCATTTTTTAATGCATTAGATATTGTATTTGCTATATGTCCATATTATATGTGGTTTGGGAGGATATTTTGGCCTCACTTCTCACTCTGCCATCTTTCTAGGTACAGGCATTTTTGCTTATTAGTTCATCTGCCTATTTTTTTTATTCTTCATGAAATATGAACCACCGAAATTCTTCATTTTGCAAATGGGAAACCAAAGTTGAGAGAGTTTAAGTATGCAGCTCAGGGTCTCAAGGCTTGTGAGTATCAGAGGCAGGATTGCACCCAGGACTTGGACCACACAACAACCAAAACTCGTACCTTGCTGCTCCTGTGCATTTACATCTATTTACTGAAGCAGTAGTTAGGACCTCATGTTCTTGCAAGTACTGAAAAATGAGCAGAAACACAGACTCTTGGAGTGACAAAGCAAATTGCATGTGGGAAAAATTCCAGTAACTCAGAGTGAAGAATGAAGTGCAAATTGCTCCATGGAAGTTCATCATAGTCTCTCACAACTGGGGTGATATTCTAATGATTTTTATGAGGTAAAAATAGTGCCTTGCTTTTTCTTTCATTCATCTGGGTCAATTCCTGATATCATGTCCAGATAAACAAATGCTCTTTCTCTTTAAACCTCAGAAATATACTCCTTGAGTTATAGTTTCCTCCGCATACCCTCCAGTCCCACAGGGCCTCTTACAAATTCTTTGCTAGACAGACATTCTCACCCAACTTCTATAGGCCATTGACTTAGGAAGCCAATAATTCCTCATCCTCTTCCCTTTGTAAAATTAAACTCACCTGCAACCACTGTTCCCATAATGTAAATAACAAAGCCTCTGCAGATTACTTATTTTTCTCAGCCAGAACAAAACAAAATCAAGAAATGAACTAAAAGCCTAGAGCAATAGACTTGGAAGCACATCTATATGCAAATCTTATTTCATCACTTAACGTTTCTTTATGTTTTGCAGTGACTTCATATCCCCGAGTTTTGTTCTCCTAATTTTTAAAAATGAGACTTAGTATAGTTATGATTCTGAAAAATTAGGTTAAATGATAACACACATAAGCCTTACTCTAGAAACATGGTTTAAATCTAGTGTGTCTTTCTCAAAGGGAAATATGATATATGAAAGTGTGCCATAACTGAAGTGTAACACAGACACACTGAGATAGTGAAAACAAACGAGCTCTGAGAACAAACAGCTTTGATCCAAATATGCTCATAAAAACAAGGTAGCCTGGACAAGACTCTTACTATTCTTGAAATTTTATTTAGTGATAAATA
This sequence comes from Manis javanica, assembly GCF_040802235.1. NCBI lineage: Eukaryota > Metazoa > Chordata > Mammalia > Pholidota > Manidae > Manis > Manis javanica. The sequence goes on along the minus strand of NC_133160.1, from coordinate 32,850,548 downwards.
GTTACAGTAAAACCATTTCAAAATCTAGATGGAAAATAAAATTTGATAAAGTGTGCAAAGATTGACTTTTATTTCCCACTTGTTAAGTTCCCTACCTTTCTCTTGTTAAAACTTTTTGCCTAATACCATCCAACTGTCCAAAACATAGAAGCATGTATTTATATGTATATGTATTTATATATATACACACATACACACACACACACACACACACACTCATACACATATTTATACACACACAGAAAGAGAGGGCAATAACATTTGTACTATATTTGTGCAACACATATATTGGAAAAAAGAATAGTAAGTGTTGGTGAAGATGTGGAGAAATGGCAACTTTCACATTTTCTTCTTGGGAATGTAAATAGTTATAATGATTTGGAAAGCAGTATGTCAATTTCTAAAAAAAATCACGTGTTTATAACCTATGTGCAGCAATTTTACTTTACGTGTTGTAGAAAAACTCTTAAACATCTGCCCAGGAAGACCTGTTTAAAGGTATGCATTATATCATTATTTAAACGATCAATGAATTGCTCACAGCCTAAATGCTACCAGTAAATCAATGGATGAATATATTGTGGTCTGTTTATATAATGGAATACCATTAAGTAATCAAGTATTTAGTGAATAAAATGAGTTGCATAAGAATACATAAGGATGATATCATATATTTAAATAAAAACAGATGGAAAAATACCACTGTTTACAGATCATACATAGGTAGTGAAGTATAAAACCCCAGATGGAATTGGTATCAACAATTTCAATGTAGAAATATAGAAAGAAATAGACAGAAAAGGTAGCACCAGCTATATCTGCCACTTTGTATTTTTTTACGAGAAGAGAAGATGCTGTGAAAACAAATATGTGCATAAGTCGACATCATTTGTTGAATCTGGTGGTAGACAAAGGTTGTTGACAGTATTCATCTCAGTATTTGTCTGTTTATTGGCATGGTCATAAAAGCATACAAATAAACTATTTAAGAAAAACATGGAAAACCTCCAGTTGCCTTAAATTTTTTTCTGTATAATGGGCATGTGCATGGGGTTAACATATGTTTGTATTTACTACACATGCAGAAAGATTATAGAAAGAATGTGATATGCATACACACACATGGATAAGCATATATGTGCTATATATGTTATACATGTATGTGTGATATATATATATATAGCATATCCTTCTTATAGTCATACCATATGTACAATAAATTGTGCCCTGCTTTTACTTCTAACAGCAAATTATTTTGACTTTTTACAAAAGGCAGTATTACATTAATTTAGAGAAATACTTTTTACCTTACCCTTAACATTGCAGTCACTTAATTATTTTAAGATATTTTATAGACAGATTCTCACCATAACTTTTCTTAGGAAACATTACACTTTTTTCTCCAGCCATAGACCAAGACAGGTCCATAATTTTGTTCCATTCTGCTTAGCGTCATCATTGTCTGTAAAAATGGGTGGACACACTTTAATAACATTTGCTATTAACATATTTTAACTTTAAATCTGTTAACTAAGATATTGTGTATTCAGTGTGTAGTCGGGTCTTAAAAAGACCGGAAATCTGCCTTTGCATCTCATGGAAATGTCTTATGAAATGTCTAATAGTGCACCCACCTAACTGCAATTTCCTGTAACTTAAGACTGGCTTTTAATAAAACTTATTCTTTTTATGTTTTACCATAGCCTGACTTCTGGATTGTGATTTGACATCAGAAATAACTTAGATGAGATTATTTCCTTGAATTTTTACTCTCAGGATATGTGCAGTCACATTCTTCCATAATAAAAAAAAATTAATAAAATGCTCAAGAAATAAATGGACTGCAATTCCACCAATTCAAAATCATTACAAGGAGGGTTGGCCTGAATCTGGAAACAAAGGAAATGTTAAAAGGGTGCCGTATATTTACTTTCATTTGGAGGCAGTAATGCCAACCTCTTACAACAGTATGCCTAAACAGGGTCCTGCTGAGCCCACTATAATGAACAGAAAATACTTTCTTAGAATTCTGCTAATGACTGATGGTACAGCTGAGGTGGTTTGAAAAGTGCTTAAGAACAGTGGTTTAATAAGTAAGTTAAACACTCCTTTTTACTCCTCAAATCTTATTTAAACATGATACCCTTTAAGAAGTACATTTCTTCCCCGGATGTTATGAATTCTGATACATTATGTCAGGTACATACATCTGGCTGTGTTCATGAATCCACATGCCAGGTTGGGGTATTTTTCTGTTAATCTAAAATCATCAGGTCAAGTCAGTCTTAGAAGGCAGGAAAAACTAACCTATTTTAGGGCATATTTTTTTCTTCATCTCTAATTACTGTCGAGTACATGCCCAGTGTAACAAAGAATATAATGGAAAACAACCCTTTTGAGCCCCCGAATATCTGTATATCTCTTCAGTTTTGTTCAGGTTGACACTTTGGCTGGCTTTGGAAAGTAGATCAAAAAAATCTTTCTTTCTAAGACCAGCAAAAACATTACTAAAAACATTTCTTTCTGAGATCCAGACTCACTAATTAGGTATGGCTTCAGTCTGATTCCTACAAGAGCATAAAAGGTTTCATTATAAGAGGTCACTACTTTCTGAAAGTTTTAATAGCTTCTACATGTCCTTGGTGTTCTGCAAATTCACAAATTATATAAGGTATTTAAAAGTACAGACATTTTGTTCAGCAGTGTATATCATCTGTCGTCTTAAGGATTATGTCATTCAGTTCTTCAGCTCTAGATAGATCAATTCTTAAAAATAATTTCCTTGATAATTACGGTTTCATCTCCATGCTTTGTTCTATTTTCTTTTTCAGAGATTCCTTTTATCCCATGTTAGGAATCCTGGTAATGTCATCTTTTGTTGTCTGGTCCCATTCTCTCTCTTTCTCTCTCTTGTTCACACACGTGCACACACCACACACTAGAAGACTTGCTCAGATTTATTTTTCATCTCTTCTATGGTATTGCTTCTCCTTTTCCTTTGAAGGGCCGCATTCTTCATTTATAAGATCACTTCCTTGTTTTCTGAATGGTCTTTGTCCATCACATCTTTTACTTTTTCCTTTCTTTTCTTGTTTTTAATGAGAATATTATCAGTCATATGTTACATTTTGCTTTATACTAAGATTTTCAACAATCAAACATTCCACATATGCCATTTTGTGTGTGTGTGTGTTTTTTTTTTTCTTGGATTCAACTAGTCAATCACATAGAGGAATAATTGTGTATCTGCCAAGCTGTGGTTGTGGTGAGCTGTGTAGGTTTGTCTCCTTTTAATTGTTGCTAAAATGGCTTAAATTTAAACTTGTGTTCTCACTAATTGTAAAGAATGTATTAGTATTATTTTTAAATGTATGTTTCATTTTTTCCTCTTGTTTTATTCACTGCCCTTATTCTTTAATTGTATTTTAATTTTTTTCTTTCTTATTTACTACTAATTTGAGATTACGTGTTACATTTCATGTAACTTTGAAATCCATTGTTAGTCCTTCTCAGAGTATAATATGTTTAAAAACTTATCACAGTGAAGAAGTAGAGTGAACTGTCTGGTTATTCTTTCTACTTAGCATTTTATACCCAACAGACTTTGTACAGATATTTCATTTAGAAGACATAAATAAAATACCAATAGTACAGAGTATGTGTTGCCTACATGTAAAATGATTTCTCAAAAAATGTGATCAAGATAATTTTAATCAATGAAGATTTCCAAATATGTCCTACTTCTGAAATATTTCTTGACCACATCAACTTCTACCCATTTCTCCCTTTTTGAGATATTTTGGCATTGCATCTTGTGGAGAGAGAGCAATTTCCTTTTTCCTGGAGTAAATTATATGTCTTAGCAATTTCTGTATGTGAAAATGAGGTCGATTAGCATGATACCCACTTATTCAATGCCACATTGAAAGGAATTAGTTAACCTACAGTATGGAAGTGTCTTTGTTAGTAAATGTATCACTTATCTTTTGCCACAATAATATTGCATAGCAAATCACCCCTGTAATTAGTGGCTTAAAACAACAGCATTTATTATTTCACAAATGTTTGGGTCAGCTGGGTGGTTCTGGTGATCTGAGCTAGTCTCAGTTAATCTTGTCTGAGCTCTTTCACTGCTCTGCATTCAGATGGGAGGTTGGCTGGGACTCCTAATAAAAGATGTGGCCAATTGTAACTAGAAAAAACAAGTCACGTATACTTGTGTATGTTTCTGTGTGTTTTATTTAAATCACAGAAACTTATAGTGAAGAGTAATTGTTTTCTTTTTCATATTTAAAATATAAAATCCATATAGAAATGAACATGGCCTGACATAAAGAAATGAGGAAGGAAAACCAGGAGGAAAATGACAACATAAATAAGCAAAAGCATGAATAAAGCATAAGCTTCCCTTTATTTATCTTCTCTAAACTAAATTCTCTAAAATACCGAGGCAAAAACATAACAAATCTGACTAATTTGTTTTTATATGCCTTCAGTCCCTCTGCTTTTGTTTTTGTTTTCTAGAGGGGTTGACAACAGCTAAAAAACAACAGAAGAGAAAGAGGGTTACAAAAGTTGGGAGTTTCAGCCCTCACCCAACAGTAGGTCAGTCAACAAATGGAATTTATGCTGTAGAGGACCTAAAGGAAAAATAATGAAGTAAAATAAAGATAAAAACACCAAAAACCCTGTGAATTCATTGGTCAGAAAAACTAATGTAAAACAATCATTCAGTCTCTAAGTTGCATATGTATTTGTTTTCATTGCCAGCATTTGCACATGTGGCAGAAATGAGGCCAACTTTTAATTAGGATGAATTAGCTGTAAAGTTTGTTTGAAGCTTCCCCTAATCTTCTGCCCTGTCCTATATTTACTTTATTAGTTGCATGTTACAATTGATGCAGAAATACATGAAAGGAAAAAGAAGAACAAATTTTCTAATCAGCCGTAATAGAAGCTGCCCAGTCTTGAAACCACCCACACCAGCTTCCCTCCATGGTCACCACACGCTTCAAAAGCCTTCAAGGAGCCACAGAGCAGTGCCTGGTCATTGACAGAGTAAAAAGGACCACATTTTCCATCATCTTCCAACAAAGTGGAGAAGGGATTATCTATACATACCTGCAGGGGGCTAATTGTGACTTTTCTCACAATCCCTGCTAAAAACAAAATCTTGACAAAAAATATGGAGAATGGTGATTGCTTATTTGAAAATTAATACATTTTATTTTCTTTCATGAGTTCTATATCCAAAAGGTGAAGGAGAAAGGAGAAAATTATCCCTTTGGGAACTTGAACACAGGGAGACATTAGGCAAGATCTTGCCAAATTACAGCCAAATGGCTTTTTTCCATTTCTCTTCCTGAATGAACTCTAGCCATGTACTTACACAAAATATTTTCAGATATGAGTGCCAACATGTTTCACAAGAGATAATCTCTTTTAAAATACTTTGAAGGTGAAGATGAGAGGCAAAATGATTATATATTAGTTGGAATTTCTGAAGAGTTTACTGAATAATGCAATTTAAATTCTTAAGAAGAATTTAATTAGCATGAGTGTAACATTTGGTTTTCATATATATATATATATATATATATATATATATATATATATATATATATATGTGGCTCATTGTGAGAACTTGATTGAGGAGTCTCTGGATTCAGATTGGATTCCACAGAGAGGGACAGTTTCTTATTTTTCTTTGATTTCATCCTTTCTACTCCTGCATATTGTAGTGTTTGCTATAGATTATCTGAGGCTAAGAAGCACACTTTTGTATGTTAGAAGAATACTTAGAAGCAAAATTACTTTCATTAGACATATAGTGCTTGTAGGTAAAGCAAGTCTCAGCTCTAGGACAAATAAAAATATAAGACTGAAATGCCTAAATGGTTTATATTGTGAACTTCATTGACCAGAGCTTATTTAACTGAAGAAATTTTTTTTGTTTATTTTTCATGATGAAAAGGAAAAAATATGACAGATAAACTCATTGAAGAAGGGAAGAGTGGCTAGACTTACTTGGGCAGAAGTTGTCTACTTGGAATCTCCAAGGCAAACTTGCAGAAGAATGAGTAATTCTGAGTTATTCTTACTAGAGACATCAAATACCATCTTCTTAATTATTCAAACTAGAACCATAAGAATAATGGTCTCAGAAGGCATTATTCAGCCCATGGTCTTTCATACATGCAGAAAGATAACTCATATTCATTCAACCATTGTTTTGTAAATGAGTGCCTATTTTATTCTATGGGTATACAGTAGTAAAAGGTCTGTTTCCACTAGCTTAAAGAATAACTGTGAAATTCATTAATTCATCCATCCATCTACTTTTCAAAATTCCAAAGAAAATATGATGCTTTTCTTTTTCTTCAGAGAAGGTTTTAAAAGAAGTGATTGTCCAAAAGCTTAAAAAAAAAAGTGTAGTAAACTGGGTAAGATGTGAGAAGATGGGAGTTGGCTTATCAGTCATAAACTAATCCCTAAACAATAAAGCAACTTTGTTTACAAAACTGTGCATTCTAGTGTGATTGCCAACACTGGCAATCTGAAGGCAAGCTAAAAGTCAGGTAGAAAGTAAATCATGCAGGGTCTAATTATGATAGTTTAAAGAATTTTCACGTGGAACTAATGGACACTGAAGAATGTTGAACAGGGGCATGAGCTAATCAAGCTGTTATTTGGGTTTCAGAAATCTCTTGGCATTAGCCGTGCAGACCTGACTGAAGGAGTGAAGAGAAAACCAAAGCAGAGTCATTATTATGGTGACAACATGAATAGATAAGGTCAAAGAGATCAGGGCTGTGAAAGTGGCAGTTGGAATCCAAAGGATGAGAAGAGGGAATGAATAGGAGAGATCTTCAGGACTTAAGTGACTGACAATGTGGGTGATGAAGAGGCAGGAGTCAGAGAGGTCTCAGAATGTCATTTGTGAAAACGGAGGTGATTATAAGGGAGAAATATTTAAAACCATGAAGTCCACAGTCCTATGATTTTTATGATTAAGATATCTCATAATAAAAAATATCTTTAAGGCATATGTCCATCATTGTATCAATTCCTTTTTCAAGAGGGGTAAACTCCTTGACATCCCATAATTAAATGTTCTGAAAAAAGTTAATATTTACATACTATGGTATAAAGTCAAAACATCTTATGTTACTTATACAGGTATAAGAGAGGGAAGGAAACAAAGATATTTGCTATGTATATACATACACAACCATATTCATAAGAAATTTGAAAATTCACAAAAATTACAATCCTCATTTTTGAGGATTATACCACTCACATAGTTATAGCTGGTATTTATAAATTACACACTTTCACTATGCATTCTGTATTCTCTCCACTCTCCATAAGCATCTCAGCTCACCCTGTTTCTTTCCCTGGTAGGGTGACCAAAACCTTTAGTCCTGAAGGGAGTGGGTCATTAGTAGTCCTGTCTGGATTGAGGTGTAGTTTCCTATTCATCTTAATTACTGGGCATGGTAATATAAAGGACACCATAAAGGATCTCCTGTATTCCAGACATACTAGCCTTTACCTCCGAGTGGATTAGCCCTTTAGTACACAAGATCAGTCACCCAGTCAGCATAGCAACTCCCTTCTTTTCCTGTTGATCGAAAGACAAAAGGAATCTGAGGCAGATGGGCAGCAGTCTTAAGTTCATAGGAACCATTATTGTTTCTTGGCAGAAGCAATTCTCCTTTCACAACTATGTTCTTTAGGCCACCAGAACACAGGGTTGAAGGAACAGGAATTAAAATTTTGCTAGTGTGTCACAGGGTATTAATGAGTGGAACCACTCCCTTTTCCACCCTTGATGCCTGGACCCGTGAATTCTGGTGATAGGTCAAAGAGCACCACATATTGTATGCTGATTCGGAGCACACACAGCATCCTGAGGAACCTTGCTCCAGCTCTGCAAGGTATTGCCATGAACTGGTGCTGTAACAGCTGTAACAGTCTTCAAAAGGCCATTCAACCCTTCCATCAAGCCAGCTGTCTCAGGATGGTGGAGAACATAGTAAGACAAGTGAATTCCTTGAGCATTGGTCCACTGTCACACTTCTTCTACAGTGAAATGAGTTCCTTCATCAGAAGCAATGCTATGTTGAATACAATGATGGTGGATAAGGAATTCAGTAAGTCCACAGATGGTAGTTTTGGCAGAAGCACTGTAAGCAGTGAATCCATATCCGAAATAAGTGTCTGTTTCAATAAGAACAAAATACTTGCCTTTCCATGATGGAAGTGGTCTAATGTAATCAGCCTGCCCCCAGGCAGGTGACTGATCAACAGAGAACAGTGGCATATCAGAAAATTCACTGTTGGTCCCTGCCCCTGGCAGGTTGGGCACTCAGCAGTGGCTATAGCCAGGTTGGCCTTGATGACTGGAAGTGCATGTTGTTGAGCCAATGCACAGGCTTCATCTCTGCCATGTGGAAACATTGCTCCTGAATGGCAAGGGTGACTGGGTAAAAAGGTTGACTGATATCCACAGAATGGACCATCCTATCCACTTGATTATGAGAATTCTTTTCTATTGAGGTCACATTTTAGTGGACATTGACATGTAACACAAACATATTCACGTTTTTTGCCCACTCAGAGAGTTCTGTCTACATACCTGTTCCTCCAAAATTGTTGCCACCAATTTTCCAACCATGTGCATTATACAAGTTCCTGACCATCCAGCCAAACCATTGGTCACAGCCCATGAATCAAAATATAATCGCACATCTGGCCATTCCTGTGTCCAAACAAAATGTAAAAAACAGGTGCACTGCTTGAAGTTCTGACCACTGGGATGGTTTCCCTTCACCACTGTCCTTCAGGGATGTCTCAGGCAGGGGCTGTAGTGTTGCAGCTGTCCACTTTCTGGTGGTGCCTGTGGATCATACAGAACCATCTGTAAACTAGGCCAGAATTTTCTTTCCACCATCAAATGATCGTAGGGAACTTCCTATGAGGACATAAAAACAGACTGCTGGGAGAGAGAAGGTAATGAAAGTGAGGACTGTGAGTATTTGGACCTCTTCTTTGTGTAACTTATTTGTGTTTTCAGGGGATGCTGGAGTCTAATATTGCATATACCACTTCCATTTGATGATGAAGCACTGTCATGCATGCATGACTTTATGGCTCAGTGGTTAGATAAAACAAATCATGATGGGCAGTTTAGGTTGCCTGGTAAGTTGGTGGCTCATTGTTCACTGTCTACTAAGGCCCATTAGTGTTCAGTGTTTACTAAGGCCCATTAGAAGGCCCAAAAGCTGTTTCTCAAAAGGAGAATAGTTATCTTCAGAGAATGGCAAGGCCTTGCTCCAAACCCTAAGGTTATGCACTGATTCACCAATAGGCACCTGCCAAGTGGTCCAAACATCATCTCTCTCTGCTACTGACACTTCAAATACCATCAGGTCTGCTGGAACATATGGTCCAGGTGGCAGAGAAGCTTGCACAGCAGCTTAGAACTGTAGCACAGCTTTTTCTTGTTCCGGCCACTACTCAAAACTTGAAGTTTTTTGATCACTCAGTAAATGTGCCCAAGAATCACACCTAAAAGGGGAATGTGTTTCTTCCAAAATCCAGAGGCCCAAGGCATTGTACCTTTCTTTTTTTGGTTATTGGAGAGGGCAGACACAACAATTTATCCTTTACCTTAGAAGGGATATGTTGACATGCCCCATACCACTGTACCTTTAGAAAATAAAACTGAAGTAGAAGGCTCCTGAAGTTTAGTTAAATTTTTTTTCTTTAGCTTGTTGATGGGCTAGTGTGATGTAATTTTTGAATATTGATTCAGCCTCACATACCTAGGAAAAATTCAACTTGGTCATGGTGTCTAATTCTTTTTATATATTGTTGAGCACAATTTGCCAGTATTTCATTGAGAATTTTGACATCTATGTTTGTGAAAGGTGTTGGTTTGCAATTTCCTATTTTTAGTATCTTTTCATCATTTTTGTGCTTGACCTCATAGAATGAGTTAGGAAGTATTCCCTCTGCTTCTATCCTCTGGAAGAGATTATAGAATATTGGTATATTTTCTTTTTTAAATGTTTGGTAGAAATCATCAATGAACCCATCTGGTCCTGGTGACTTTTGTTAAGGAAGGTTATTGGTTATTGATTCAATTTAATAAATATGGGATTATTCAGAGCATCTATTTCTTTTTGTGTGGGTTTTGGTACATTGTGTCTTTCAAGGAATTAGTACATTTCATCTAATTTATAAAATTGATGGGCATAGAGAAGTTCAAAATATTCTTTCCTAATCCTTTTAATGTCTATGGGATTAGAGTGATACCCCTGCCTTTAATTTCTGATAATAGTAATTTGTTCTTTTCTCTTTTGTTCTTCATTGCCTTGCTATAGATTTGTCGGTTGTATGATTATTTATAAAGAACAGACTTTACTTGCTTTGTATATTATTTTTATCTTTTCAATTTCATTGATTTCTGCTTTTCTCAGCTGTATCTAGTCTATGAGTGGACCCATCAAAGGCATTCTTCATTTCTGTAACTGTGTTTTGATTTCTAGCATTTTCTTTTCATACTTCTTTCGGGTTTTGATCTAATGCTTACATTATCTGTTTTGTTGGACATTACCTACTTTTTCTATTCTATCCCAAAGTATGTCCATTATAGTTATTTTAGATTCCTCTAATAATTCTAAAATTTCTGCTATATCTGACTGGTTCTTAATGCTTACTTTGCCTCAACAGATCGTGTTTTTTCTTGTCTTTTGGCATGCACTGTAATTTTTTTGTTGAAATATATATATAATACACACACACACACACACATATATATATGTATATATATTATAGGTAAATAGGCATCTAGTGTGAATTTTTTTAACACTTACACAGCTAGAAATTAAGCCGTGTTTCACATCTGCCATAGCTGTTAAGTGTCAGAGAGTTAAGTTTCCACTGGTGCCCTTGTTTTTGCCTTTTTAGTTTTTGTTGTCTGCTTTAGGGTTTTGTTTTTGTCTCTGTTTTTGCTGTCTTTGGGTTTCCCTAGAAACAGTCTCTTAAACAGAGGTTGTATTTGGCAGCTCTCTTGGTTTTAATCTATTCATATTATCCTGGAGCCCTGATGATTAGCTAGTAAGATATTTGGAGGGGAAGCATTCTATAATCTTATGACTAAATCTCCACTATTTTTAATGGGCCAGAGTCCCTGAACTGTGACTTTCAGAAGAGTTCCTTAGCTTTTTGTTTTTTGCACCCTTTCCCTGCTAGAATTAAGAGGAGATTTTCCTCATATTTTCACAGTGAGAATTAGCTGGGGTTCCTGGTGATGAAACTCATGAAAGCATTGAGAGCTTCTCTAAGAATGGGTTCCCACAGGGGGGTTTTAACTCTAAACCTAGTCCACACTGAGCCTCCAGCAATTCATCAATTACAGTTTAAGTGTTCTTACTTGTACTGGCTCCAGCAGTGGGTTTCTGCTTCTGGACTTCTACTCCTGGTAAGCTGTGGTTGTCTGCAATTACATTTACCTTCAGTTTTTGAAGCAGTGGTGTGACCGATGCCCTCATTTCTCTGAAGAATCTAGGAAGGACATTTGTTTTCAGTTTGTTCAGATGTTTTCTTTTCTTTTTATTTTGGTATCATTAACATACAATTACATGAGCAACATTGTGGTTACTAGATTCCCCCCATTATCAAGTCCCCACCACATACCCCAATACAGTCACTGTCCATCAGTGTAGTAAGATGCTATAGAATCACTACTTGTCTTCTTTGAACTATACTGACTTCCCTGTGCCCTGCCCCCCACATTATGCATGCTAATCGTAATACCGCTTTTTTCCCTTATCCCTCCCTTCCCACTGATCCTCCCCAGTCCCTTTCCCTTTGGTAACTGTTAGTCCATTCTTGCGTTCTATGAGTCGGCTGCTGTTTTTTTACTTCAATTTTTTCTTTGTTCTTATACTCCACAGATGAGTGAAATCATTTGATACTTGTCTTCCTCTGCCTGGATTATTTCACTGAGCGTAATACCCTCTAGCTCCATCCATGTTGTTGCAAATGGTAGAATTTGTTTTCCTCTTATGGCTGAATAATATTCCATTGTGTATATGTACATCTCCTTTATCCATTCATCTACTGATGGACACTTAGGTTGCTTCCATATCTTGGCTATTGTAAATAGTGCTGCGATAAACATAGGGGTGCATATATCTTTTTGAAATTGGGCTCCTGCATTCTTAGGGTAAATTCCTAGGAGTGGGATTCCTGGGTCACATGGTATTTCTATTTTTAGTTTTTTGAGGAACCCCCATAATGCTTTCCACAATGGTTTAACTAGTTTACATTCCCACTAGCAGTGTAGGAGGGTATCTCATTCTCCACATCCTCACCAGCATTTGTTGTTGTTTGTCTTTCGGATGTTGGCCATCCTAACTGGTGTGAGGTGATATCACATTGTGGATTTAATTTGCATTTCTCTGATGATTAGCAATGTGGAGCATCTTTTCATGTGCCTGTTGGCCATCTGAACTTTTTCTTTGGAGAAGTGTCTGTTCATATCCTCTGCCCATTTTTAAATTGGATTATTCACTTTTTGTTTGTTGAGGTTCATTAGTTCTTTACATATTTTGCATGTCAACCCCTTATTGGATATGTCATTTGTGAATATATTCTCCCATACTGTAGGATGCCTTTTTGTTTTACTGATGGTGTCCTTTGCTGTACAGAAGCTTTTTGGTTTGATATAGTCCCACTTGTACATTTTTGCTTTTGTTTCCCTTGCCTGTGGATATATGTTCGTGAAGAAGTTGCTCATGTTTATATTCAAGAGAGTTTTGCCTATATTTTCTTCTAAGAGTTTTATAGTTTCATGACTTACATTCAGGTCTTTGATCCATTTTGAGTTTACTTTTGTGTTTGGAGTTAGACAGTAATCCAGTTTCATTATCTTACAAGTAGCTGTCCAGTTTTGCCAACACCAGCTGTTGAAGAGGCTGTCATTTCCCCATTGTTTATCCATGGCTCCTTTATTGTATATTAATTGACCATATATGTTTGGGTTAATATCTGGACTCTCTGTTCTGTTCCACTGGTCTATGGGTCTGTTCTTGTGCCAGTACCAAATTGTCTTGATTACGGTGGCTTTGTAGTAGAGCTTGAAGTTGGGAAACAAGATCCCCCCAGCTTTATTCTTCCTTCTCAGGATTGCTTTGGCTATTTGGAGTCTCTTGTGGTTCTATATGAATTTTAGAACTAATTGTTCCAGTTCATTGAAGAATGTTCTTGGTATTTTGATAGGGATTGCATGAATCTGTAGATTGCTTTAGGCAGGTTGGCCAATTTGACAATATTAATTCTTTTTACCCAAGAGCATAGGATGAATTTCCATTTATTAGTGTCCTCTTTAGTTTCTCTTAAGATTGTCCTGTACTTTTCAAGGTATAGGTCTTTCACTTCCTTGGTTAGGTTTATTCCTAGGTATTTTATTCTTTTTGATGGAATTGAGAATGGAATTGTTTTCCAGATTTCTCTTTCTACTAGTTTATTGTTAGTGTATAGGAATGCAACCGATTTCTGTGTATTAATTTTGTATCCTGAAACTTTGCTGAATTCAGGTATTAGTTTCAGTAGTTTTGGAGTGGATTCTTTAGGGTTTTTTATGTACAATACCATGTCATCTGCAAACAGTGACAGTTTGTCTTCTTCCTTACCAATCTGGATGCCTAGTATTTCTTTGTGTTGTCTGATTGCCATGACTAGGACCTCCAGAACTATGTTGAATAGAAGCAGGGAGAGAGGGCATCCTTGTTTTGTTCCCAATCTTAGCAGAAAAGCTTTCAGCTTCTTGCTGTTAGTATGATGTTGGCTGTGGGTTTGCATATATGGCCTTTATTATGTTGAGGTACTTGCCCTCTATACCCATTTTGTTTACAGTTTTATCATTAATGAATGTTGAATTTTGTCAAATGCTTTTTCTGTGTCTATGGAGATGATCATGTAATTTTTGTCATTCTTTTTCTTGATGTGGTGGATGATGTTGATGGATTTTCAAATGTTGTACCATTTTTGCATCTCTGGCATAAATCCTATTGATCATGATAGATGATCTTTTTGATGTATTCTTTAATTAAGTTTGCTAATATTTTGTTGAGTATTTTTGCATCTATGTTCATCAGGGATATTGGTGTGTAATTTCCTCTTTTTGTGGTGTCTTTGTCTGGTTTTGGTATTAGAGTGATGCTGGCCTCATAGAATGAGTTTGGAAGTATTCCTTCCTCTTCTATTTTTTGGAAAACTTGAAGGAGAATGGGCATTAGGTCTTCACTAAATGTTTGATAAAATTCAGTGGTGAAGCCATCTGGTACAGGGGTTTTGTTCTTGGGTAGTGTTTGATTACCAATTCAAATTCATTGCTGGTAATTGGTCTGTTTAGATTTTCTGTTTCTTCCTGGGTCAGTCTTGGAAGGTGATATTTTTCAAGAAAGTTGTCCATTTCTTCTAGGTTTTCCAGTTTGTTAGCATATGGTTCTTCATAGTATTCTCTAATAATTCTTTGTATTTCTGTGGTGTCTGTCATGATTTTTCCTTTCTCATTTCTGATTCTGTTTATGTGTGTAGATTCTCTTTTCTCCTTAATAAGTCTGACTAGGAGTTTATCTATTTTGTTTATTTTTCTCAAAGAACCACCTCTTGGTTCCATTAATTTTTTCTATTGTTTTATTCCTCTCAATTTAATTTATTTATTCTCTGATCTTTATTATGTCCCTCCTTCTGCTAACTTTTGACCTCATTTGTTCTTCTTTTTCTAGTTTCAATAATTGTGTATTTAGAATATTCATTTGGAATTGTTCTTCCTTCTTTAAATAGGCCTGAATTGCTATATACTTTACTCTTAGAACTGTCTTTGCTGCTTCCCACAGAAGCTGGGGCATTGTGATGTTGTTTTCTTTTGTCTCCGTGTATTGCTTTATCTCTGTTTTAATTTTGTCATTGATCCATTGATTATTTAGGAGCGTGTTGTTAAGCCTCCATGTGTTTATGAGCCTTTTTGTTTTCTTTATAGAGTTTATTTCTAATTTTATACCTTTGTGATCTAACAAGTTGGTTGGTACAATTTCAATCTTCTTTAATTCACTGAGCCTCTTTTTGTGGCCTGGTATGAGGTCTATTCTGGAAAATGTTGCGTGTGCACTTGAGAAGAATGTGTATCCTGCTGCTTTTGGGTGTAGAGTTCTGTAGATGTCCATTAGGTCCATCTGTTCTAATATGTTGTTCAGTGCCTCTGTGTCCTGATTTTC
Organism: Manis javanica; assembly: GCF_040802235.1. Classification (NCBI taxonomy): domain Eukaryota; kingdom Metazoa; phylum Chordata; class Mammalia; order Pholidota; family Manidae; genus Manis; species Manis javanica. The sequence goes on along the minus strand of NC_133160.1, from coordinate 32,835,255 downwards.
TGTCTGGTTGACCTGTCCTTTGGAGTGAATGGTGTGTTGAAGTTTCCTAAAATGAATGTATTGCATTCTATTTCCCCCTTTAATTCTGTTAGTATTTGTTTCACATATATAGGTTGCTCCTGTGTTGGCTGGCTAGATATTTATAATGGTTATATCCTCTTGTTGGACTGAGCCCTTTATCATTATGTAGTGTGTTACTTTCTTTATTTTGAAGTCTATTTTGTCAGATACAAGTACTGCAACACCTGCTTTTTTCTCCCTATTGTTCACATGAAATATCTTTCCATCCCTTCACTTTTAGTTTGTGTATGTCTTTGGGTTTGAAGTGAGTCTCTTGTAGGCAGTATATAGATGGGTCTTGCTTTTTGATCCATTTTATTACTTTGTATCTTTTGATTGGTACATTCAGTCCATTTACATTTAGGTGATTATTGATAACATGTACTTATTGTCATTGCAGGCTTTGGGTTCGTGGTTGCCAAAGGTTCAAGGGCAGCTTCTTTACTATCTAACCATCTAATTTAACTTACTTATTATGCTATTATAAACACAGTCTGATGATTCTTTATTTCTCTCCCTCCTTTTTCTTCCTCCTGCACTCTTTATATGTTAGGTGTTTTATTCTGTACTCCTTTCTGTTTCCTTTGACTGCTTTTATTGTGATTTTATTTTGTATTTAGTTGGTTTTGGGTTGAGTCTACTTTCTTTGCTGTGGTTTTATTTTCTCTGGTGACAGCTATTTAGACTTAGACATACTTCCATGTAGAGCAGTCCCTTTGAAATACATTGTGGAGATGGTTTGTGGGAGGTAAATTCCCTCAACTTTTGCGTATCTGGGAATTGTTTAATCTCTCCTTCAAATTTAAATGATAATCTTGCTGGATACAGTATTCTTGGTTCCAGGTCCTTCTGTTTCATTGCATTGAACATATCATGCACTCCCTTCTGACTTGTAAGGTTTCTGCTGAGAAGTCTGATTATAGCCTGATGGTTGTTCCTTTGTAGGTGATCTTTTCTCTCTCTCTGTCTGCTTTTAATACTCTGTCCTTGTCTTTGATCTTTTCCATTTTAAATATTATTTTTCTTGGTGTTGTCCTTCTTGGGTCCCTTGTTTTGGAAGATCTGTGAACTTCCATGCTCTGAGAGACTATTTCCTTCCCCAGATGGGGGGAGTTTTCAGCAAGTATTTCTTCAAAGATACTTTCTGTCCCCTTTTCTCTCCCTTTTTCTTCTGGTGCTCCTATAATGTGAATATTCTTCCATTTGGATTGGTCACACAGTTCTCTTAATATTCTTTCATTCGTAGGGATCCTTTTATCTCTCTCTGCCTCAGCTCCTCTGTATTCTCTGATTTGTATTCCATTAACAGTCTCTTCCACCTCATCCTGTCTGCTCTTAAATCCTTCCATTGTTTGTTTCATGTCTGTTATCTCCCTTCTGACTTCATCCCTTAGCGCTTGAATATTTCTCTGTAGCTCCATCAGCATACTTATGACTTATTTTGAATTCTTTTTCAGGGAGATTGGTGATTTCAGTCTCACCAAGTCCTCTCTCTGATGTTTGAGATATTTTGGACTGAACAAGGTTCTCTGCCTTTTCATGGCAATGGGAGTGGTTGCCTGCAAGTGGCATGTGTGTCAGCTGGAAGAATAAAGTCCCTTCCTGCTTGCCCATTGCCTTGCCTGTCTCTGCTGTCTGTGCTTGTTAACCGCACACAGAGAGCAGCCTCTGGGTTAGTCCCCTAAGCTGCCATGCGTCAGGCAGCCCTCAGGATGGCCTAGGGCAGTGGTGGGAGTTGCAGGCCAGGGGCACATGTTTTGCCTTGAGTACAAAGTCCCTTTGTGCCTCCTGGTCTCTGCATCTATCCCTGCTGTCTGTGCCGGTCAACCACATGCAAGGAGCAGCCTCTGGGTTTATCCCCTGAGCTGCCATGGGTGGGGCATCCCTCAGGATGGGCTGGGCACTGGCAGAGGTCACAGGTGAGCAGCATGTGTTCTGCTATGCGAACAAAGCCACTTCATGCTTCCTGGACTTTGCACTCTTCTCCGCTGTCTGTGCCGGTGAACCGCATGCAGGGAGCAGCCTCTGGGTCTGGGATGGTTAGCTACACTCAGGGAAAAGCCTTTGTGTTAAGCTGTGTGGTTACTGTAGGTGGGGTTGCTCCCCAGCTATTCTGCAGCAATAGTGGGTCAGCCAATTTGCTTGCAGTGCCTGCGGGGGGAAGTGAATGGCAGGCTGCTTATTTCTGTGAGGGGCTTCATAGCTGCATTGCCACCCAGGGGGTTAGGGGGCCTGAAGTTCCTTAATGTTCCCAGCCTGCTGGGCTGAGTGTGGTTTTGTCCACCTGTTAAACCGTTGCCCTTAAGCACCTGCTTTTCTTTTGTCCCAGGGCAGCCAGCTGTGGGAACCTGTACTCAGTCTTAGTCTGACTTTGCTTTTCCACTCCTCTAATATCCTGAGAAGCATGTAATGTGTGTCTGTGCTCCCGGGGCAGAATACTAGGACTGGTTATCTAGCAGTCCTGTGCTTCCACTCCCTCCCCTCTCTGATTCTTTTCCTCCCGTCAGTGAGCTGTTATGGGGGGAGTGCTCGGGTCCCTCCAGGTCATGGCTTTGTATCTTAACCTTTTCTGTGAGATGTTGGGTTCTTGCACATGTAGCCTGGCTCTTGTACTGTATCTTCTGGTCACTCTTTTAGGAATAGTTGTATTTGCTGTATTTTCAAAATATATATGGTTTGGGAAGGGATGTCTGTCACCCTATTCATGCTGCCATCTTGAGAAATTCCCTGCTATTTTCTTGTAAACATAGGAGTGACAACTTCCAAACCTTTTAAATGTTGGAGTGGAGACCAGAAGTCCTGAACATACCTTTTGAACAAATGGTACTGGAGGAATTAGGCTATCCATAGGGAAGAGAAATGAATCTCAATCTAAATCTCAAAAATTAAATAAACAGTAACTTGAAATTGACCATGCACTTAAATATAACATGTAAAACTATAAAAGAGAAATAAAAAGAACAATATCTTTAAGAGCTACGACTAGGCAAATAGTTCTTAGATCTAACACCAGAAGTACAATTTGTAAAAAAAAGCATCAATAAATTGGACCTCATCACATTTAAATCTTCTTTCTTAAAACAATGAAGACAAACCACAGACTCAGACAAAATATTCACAAAACATATACCTGGCAAAAGTCTTGCACTTAGAATATAAAAAAGAACTCTCAACCCCCAGAAGTAAAAAGAAAAGAGAAAATCCAGTAAGAAACCAGGCAAAAGATATGAAGAACAGAGAGTTCACCAAAAAGCTACATGGATAGCAAAAAAGCACATAAGATGTTGAACATCATTAGCCATCAGGGAAATGCAAATTAAGATCACAGTGTAGTACTTAATATCATAAGTACTACATACTTATCAAATTGGATAACATAAAAAAATAATGATAAAACCAAATTGTAGCAAGGATGTAGAGAAACTGGATCACACATCCATTGCTGTTGAGATTGCAAAATGATATAGCTATGCTAGGAAAATAGTATGCAATTTTCTAACAAAACTAAACACGCATTTGTTATACAACCAAGCAATTGTACTCTTGGGCTTTTATTCCAGGAAATGAAAACTTATACAGTTGACCCTTGAACAACACAAGTTTGAACTTCATGAGTCCACTTATACACAGATTTTTTTACAATAAATACTGTATAGTACTGTAAATGTATCTTCTTTTCCTTAGGATTTCTAAATAACATTTCCTGTTCTCTAGCTTGCCTTATTGTAAGAATACAGTATGTAATACATGTAACATAGAAAATATGTGTTAACCAACTGTTTATGTTATTGCTGACTTCTGTGGTCAGCAGGCTTTTAGTACTTACGTTTTTGGGGAGTCAGGTTATACATGGATTTTGATTGTGCAGGGCATCAGTGTCCCAGCCTCCTTATTGTTCAAGGGTCAATTGTATTTATATAAATACCTGTACATAAATGTTTATAGCAGTTTTATTCTTAATAGCCACAAACTGGAAACAATTCAAATGCTGTTCAACATGTGAATGGTTAAACAAATTGTGTTACATTCACACCATGGAATACTACTCAAAAATTTTAAAAAGGATTAAATTCATAATCCATGCAACCACTTGAATGGATCACCAGGGAATTTTGCTAAGTAAAAAAAGCCAATGCCAAATTGTCACATATTATATGATTCCATTTACATGGCTTTCTTGAAATAAAATTATAGACATGGAGGACTTATTATTGGCTGCCAGGAGAGGTTGAGAGGTTGCTGTGGGTATAAATGTGTAGAATGAGGGACCCTTTATTGGAGCTGCGGTGTTAGTCACACCAGTCTACACATGTGATAAAATTGCAATGCACTAAATGTATATATGCTCAGTTTCTCTATCTCACATACACACAGATGAGTGCAAGTAAGCTGACAAAATCCAAATAAAGTTAATGGATTGTATTAGCATTAATTCTTTGATTGTGATATTCTAAAGTAATGCAAAGTGTTACTGTAAAAATATAGTAATTTATCCTCCATTTACCCCATGGTCCCAAGCACATAAGCCAGTAAGAATTATGCCTGGGCTTGCCTGGGGCTCGACTGGGCTTACCCCGCCTTATCTCTAAACATCCTGACCTTCCCCCAAGGCAACAGGCAAAGCGGATCCGCCACAATAAAAGGCACCACGCTGCTGCCCTCTCTCTCTGTCACTGTCTCTCTGTCTGTCTCACTGACCTCTCTCTGTCTCTCTCTCTCTCTCTGTCACTCTCTGTCTCTGTCTGTCTCTCTGCTGCCCTCTCTCTCTTTGTCTCCCTCTGTCCCCCTGCTCTCCTCACTCTCTCCCTCTCTCCCTTTCTCTCTCTCTTTCTCCACCCCCCTCTGGGGCAGCCACTCTCTCCTTCAGATAATAAAGTCTTTTGCATGGGCCCGTGTCTCCTGAGTCGTTCTGGGTAAGGAGGGTTGCAGCGAGATACCCTTTCATTGGTGCCGTGACTCGGATGAGGCTCTCCCATTGACTTTGCTCTTCCTCCAGGAACCTGAGCTGCTTTGGGAACCCTCACTACCTGATCCTCCTCCACGGGCTCACCATCCACTTACCTGGTTGCTCATCTTCTCACCCAACACCAGCCTTTAATTTGGTGAGTCTCCCCTTCATGGTCACCTTAAATGTCCCTTTGGAACCTGGGAAGTGACCATTGAGTGTGTGGCACCCCCAAGGGCTCCTCTGGGACAGGGGCACCCCCAACCATGACTTTCAGAGTCATAGTTGATCCCCATAGTCCCCCTTCTCTGCCTCCCCATGGTTAGAATCCTCATCCACTGAGGTCCAGTCTCCCTTTATCTATGTTTCTACTCGACTTGAAAACTCCTGGTACCAGGTACTGAGCCTCCCCAGTGTTTTCACCTTGACCCCACAGTTAAAGGTGGTGACGACCTCCTAACTGTGCCTGGTCTTCTCCGCAACCTTCTCAATCGCTCAGGGATGCCTCAGCAACTTCTGAACGGTCTCGTTCTCACCATGGGATCTGGCCCCTCCGTTCCCACAGATTCACCGCTAGGGTGCTTACTCAATAATCTAAAGTCCCTCCACCTACTCCAGACCTCAAACCTGTTCGCTACTGTAATGAGATCTGGCCACAATATCCTTTGGACAGTCAGTCTAAATGGTCCCCAAATGGCTCTTTAGATCCTAAAATTCTCTGTGACTTATACAACTTCTGTGAGCATATGGGCAAATGGAAAGAGATCCCATACATCCAGGCTTTCCTCTACCTCCAAACCAAGGTCTCTCTCTGTCTCACCTGCAATCCTAAACACCTACTACTTGCCTTAAAGTCCACACCCCTAAGCTTTTTTCAAGTTCCCAAATATCCTCAACTGCCTATAAAACTCCTAGACAATGCACCACAATGGGCTCTCTTATCCCCTCCTTGCTCATGCCAGGAGCTCTGTCTGTCCTCTCACTGTATCAATTACATCTGAATCTGTATGTTTGTGTCTAAGTGTGTAAATGAAAAATATTTTTCTACCTGTGGATGGTATTAATAAAAATTGATTTAAAGACAAGTGCTTGTAAAAATTGGGCATTCTAAAATTTCCAGAAAATTCTAATAGAAGATATTAAGCATTAGTGCTAATTTAAGTTGAACTGAATAGACATGTCCTTATGGTTATCAGCTGCCTAAATTTACCTAAAGTCATTTAAGTTGATGGTGTCTGTTAAATCTTTCAAAGAAAAATGCTTAAAGTGAAGTGTAGCTCTGTCTAATGTGAGTAACTATTTAAGCAAGTGTCTTAAAACTTTTAACAGCTTCCCAAAATCAAATTCAAAAAGGTGCTTTTTACCTCTAGTTCACTCTGATATTTTCCAGAGGGCTCCTGGAACATGTCAGAAGAATTTTTTCTCATTGAGGAAAATATTTGGCTAATTTGGCTTATTTACCTGCTTAATTACCTAGAAGGCACTATCACAGGGAATGATGCTAAATAAATGGGAGGGGTGCTTCAGTGGGCTGCCCCTGTAAATGGGGAGACAGTGGATCATCCCCCAATGGGTATGTGGTCTGAGGAGGCTTGCCTTCTAAAGGACTGGGCCCCACTCCAGGACTGGAGGCAAGTGGAGGTGACACCTGAGGCAGTAGGGGTGGCCCTTGGTATAGTAAGCAGATCCTTTGAGAAGCAGTGTCCGTGAGGTAGTGGGGACTGTGGGTTGGCTGCTTCTCACAGTCTTAAAAAGGTCTACAGAGGAGACCCAAGAAATGGCAGCGCAAGAACGCGAGCTGCAAACTTCCGTAGATTCCCTGAGGAGGGAGGTGGCATTGATGCATGAGGTGGCATGAGAACGTGAGCTGCAGAGTTCTGCGGATGCCCTGAGGAGGGAAATGACACTGATGTGGGAGGAGGTGGCAGGAGAATGCTAGCTGCAAACCTCTGTGGATTCCCTGAGGAAGGAGATGGCCATGATGTGAGAGGAGGCAGCACGAGAGCGCTGGCAGCAAGGTGCTATTGGAGAAGAGACAGCAGTGCTGCCAGGTGTTCTGAAGGAGGAAGAGGACATCAAGGAAAAGGATGAACTCCTGAGGGAAGCACAGGTGGAGGTGGCACGAGAACATCAGCTGCACAGCATTGAGCTGAAGGTAAGAGACCTTCTGAAGACTGAGCTGGCATTGCTGCAAGGCACAGTAGAAAAGGTAAAGATTGTAGCAGAGGAGGCACTTGGGGGAGGGGAGAGAAAGGTGCCATGAGCCCCAGAAATGGAGGAGCTGGGGAAGGATGAAGGGGTGGTGCCAGAGGCACTGGCGCCTCTTGTATTGAAAGCATGCCCAGTGGTTGTAAAGAAAATAAAGACCCAGCAGCTGAAAGTTCCCCAAGGAGAGGAGCAGCCCCCTCCCTGGGTCGTGGTGCACTCTATGGTCCACCCCTGTGCTCAGGCTGAGCTGGTGGATTTGAGCTCCTGGTTTAGGCAGAAGCCCTCGGAGTCAACATCAGCTTGGCTCCTGTGTCTGTGGGACTTAGGGGTGGATGGAATTGTTCTGTCGGGATCAGAGATGGGAAAGCTGTCTTCCCTGACAGTGCAGCCCACCTTGAAGCAGTGATTGATTACAAAATGCACAGCAGACCCCGGGGAGTCACCCCCTCCTTGATTGGCTTATGGCTGCACTTTGTGCTGTGTAGCCCAATTAGGGTGATCTGCCATCCTCTCCTGTTAGATGGCAGATGTATGCTGAGCTCCAACAGGTGTTATGAGAGCTACACATAAGAAATGCCATCTATAGTCTAGAGAATTATGGCCCAGATGAAGAGATTTTCACTACAGGGATGAGAAATATTGTACTTCAAATGGCTCCTACATCCCTCTTTGGGTCTCTAATGGTCATTCTTTCCCCTCACTTAGGGCATCCCATAAGCAAGGTGACACATAAGGTAGCAGACTTAGGAGAGGCAGAAGCAATGAGAATCCAGAAAGAAATAAGACCTGTTACTCACAAGAAGAATTTACAGGGTCCTATGAAGGTTACGAGGACCCAGATGTGGGTTGATTTAATATGGGCAGGAGCAGATGGAAGGAAATTAGATGGAAAATCCAATAGAATCTTACTAGAGCTATGGCAACAGCTGAAACCAGAGCAGCAGTTCCTGCCACTAAGACCAAAGAGGCAGAGGTCAGAGACAGAAGCACGAGTCCAGCCTGTGTGTTTAAAAGAATTCCTGCTGGAGAGTGAGCCAACCTCACTTGAGCCCACACAGGAAGGTGACTGGGGAACATGGTTTGACTGAGGGAAAGGTCAAGGTATCTGCCCTGAGGGACCAGTGGGGGACTGGAGGCCACATGTTGAAATAGCTATCAATTAGTCCCCAGTCAACAGACAACATGTCCTGGCTCTGGTGGACACTGGGGCTGAATGTTCACTGATTCATGGTAACTCTGAGCACTTTCCTGGGACCCCCACTATCATAGATGGATATAGGGGGGAGGCTATCAGGGTGAAAAAAGCCCAAATCCCTTTGGGAATAGGGTATCTACCCCAAAGGAGTATATCGTGTATATATTTCCTATCCCTAAATATATTTTGGGGATTGGTATCCTGCAAGGTCTATGGCTGAAGACCACTGTAGATGAGTTCAGACTAAGAGGACGTGTGGTGAAGGCAGCTCTGAGGGGACATGTAGGTACCCGCCCATAGCTTTGCGTGTGCCTCTGTGGGTGACTAATACAAACAATACAAACTACCTGGAGGGCATAAAGAGATTGGAGAAACTCTGCAGGAGCTGGAAAAGGTGGGTATTATAAAGCCCACCCATAGTCCTTTCAATTCTCCAGTGTGGCCAGTGAAAAAGCCAGATGGCTCCTAGCATATGACTGTGGATTACAGCAAACTGAATAAAGTCATACCCCCTATGCATGCTGCTGCCCCTCTGTTGTAGGCTTAATGGACACCCTCAGCCATGAACTAGGAACATACCATTATGTGATAGATCTTGCTAATGCCTTCTTTTCCATTGACATTGAGCAGGAAAGTCAGGAACAGTTTGCCTTCATGTAGGAAGGATGGCAATGGACTTTCCCTCTCCTTCCACAGGGATACCTTCACAGCCTCACCCACCATCTGTCATGGACTTGCAGCCCAGGACTTGGCTACATGGGAGAAACTGCCAATGGTGCAGCTGTACCATTATATTGATGATGTCATGCTCATGACTGATTCTCTTTCAGATCTAGAAGGTGCAGCACCTAGACTGCTGCAACATTTACAGGAGAAAGGATGGGCTGTGAACGCCAAGGGACCTGGTTTGTCTGTCAAATTCTTGGGGGTCCTCTGGTCAGGTAAGACCAAAGTTACACCAGAAGTAGTTATAGATAAAGTCCAGGCCTTTCCTACCCCTACAACTGTAGCATTGCTACAGGAGTTTCTGGGTCTTCTAGGCTACTGGAGAGTGTTTATACTGCACTTGGCACAAATTCTGAAGCCCTTATACTAGTTGGTATGAAAAGGTGTCAGGTGGGACTGGGGTGAGATATGTGCATCTGCCTTTACTGCTGCAAAACAGGCAGTCAAGGCTGTGCAGGCCTTGAGTGTGATAGACCCATCAAGGCCCTGTGCGCTGGATGTTCATGTCACTAAAGATGGTTATGACTGGGGTCTCTGGCAGCAGCTTGAATGAATTCACCAACCCATTGGATTCTGGTCACAACTCTGGAAAGGGGCAGAGGTACGATACTGTTTGATAGAAAAACAACTGGCTGCCATGTATTATGCCTTGCTGGCTACAGAACCCATCACTGGAATGGCTCCAATAAAGGTAATAACCACCTATTCCATCATGGGGTGGGTACGAGACTGGACCCAAAAGCCAAGGAGTGGTATGGCACAAACACCCACACTGCCCAAGTGGCGTGCTTACCCACAGCAGCGTAATGCCCTCTCTAGTAGCCCTTTGAGTGAAGAACTCCAACACTTATGGTTATGGTTGGGGCCAGTGACATATACTTGTGAAAAGCAGGAAGAACTTGCTTTTGAACCATTAGTAGCAGAGAGTCCCTATTGGGAGGGAAGAGCCCCTATACCCGAAGATGCATGGTACACAGATGGCTCCAGCCATGGGCAGCCCCCAGAATGGAGAGCCATAGCTTTCCATCCTAAGACTGAGACAATATGGATGGAAGATGGTGAGGAGGAGAGCAGCCAATGGGCAGAGTTGAGGGCTGTGTGGCTTGTGATCAGCCAGGAGCCCTCCCCTGTAGTTGTCTGCACTGATAGCTGGGCTTTCTTTCAGGGCTTGACTCTGTGGCTATCAACCTGGTACCATGCCAACTTGCTGGTTGGTCACTGACCCCTTTGGGGGCAAGAATTGTGGCAAGACTAATGGGCCTGTGGTCAGACTAAAATAACTACAGTATACCATGTGACAGGTCATTTGCCACTGGCATCTCAGGAAATGATGAAGCAGATAAATTGACCCAGATACATTGGTTAAAAGGAAAGCCTGCCTCTGATTTAGCACAATGGCTACATCAGCATTTGTTGCATGAGGGCAAAAGACAATGTGGGCTGTAGCCCATGGGTGGGGCTTACGTTTGACCTTCAAGGAAGTTAGTAGAGCCCCGCAGGAGTGTGTCATGTGCTCCAAAAGGGGCTTACACGGAGTTCCACAGCAACATGGGACAATAGCTAAGGGGCCTATACCCCTCATCAGGTGGCAGATAGACTATATTGGGTCTCTACCTGTGTCCGAAGGATATCAGTATGCGATGACTTGTGTGGACACAGCTATTGGACTTCTGGTTGCTTTTCCTACCTGTTGTGCAGGCCAGCAGATGACCAGAAGAGTCCTGGAGCATCTCTTTGCTGCCTATGGCCGACCACAGGTAATTGAGAGTGATCAGGGCACCCATTTTACTGGACATACACTGCAGGAATGGGTGTGACAGCTGGGAATCAAATGGAAGTTTCATGTGCCATACAATCCCTACCGCAGCAGGCATGATAAAGAGGCACAATGGTTTGTTAAAATCCAGACTAAAGTCAGATACCAATAGTCTGTGGGGATAGTCAGTCTGTTTATGGACGGTGCTACGGTGTTTGAATGAGAGACCCTGAAAGGGAGCCCTGAGCCCCGCAGACATGTCAACACATATTGTTCCCTCCCCTATACAACTGCAAGGACAAACCAAGGAAGAATCACTGAAGCCGAGGTTTGGCCACCAGAATAACATCTTGCTTCCAGCACCAACTGCACTGAACCCTGGAGACTCCATTGACTGGACATGGCCTTGGACCTTTTGAAACATGGACCAACGATGGCTGGCTCTCCTGGCACCTTGGGGACAAGGTTTGGAAGTTGGCGTCCTGTGTATTCCTGGAATAACAGCAAAGTGGCCGCCAAAGTTCACAAAGTAGTATATCCTGAATGGCCAGAAGGTAGGAGCATCTTACCGGGGAGTTTTGTTTTATCATTATAGCCAGTGCATGCACCTGCAGTAGCACTATATATAGACCCTTCAGTAACCCCCATGGGGAGAGAAGTAAAAGTATGGTTATACTAGACCTGGAAGGGACCCCCTTCCTGTTACACTCCTATCACAGGACCACTCTCTTGCATGCATCCTACCTGATGAACAAGATTTACCTATGTTGGTGGCATTAAAACATGTGTCTTATTGCCCCTAAATTCTTTGTGGATTCGGAACTTCCTCTGGCTTGAGGATTATTATAATTTTTGTTATTAGGAACATCCTCTGGCTTGAGGATTATTATAATTTTTGTTACTATATCAAAATCTTGCTGTATCTTAATTTTTATTGTCTCTAAGTTGTTGTTATCCTCTGTTGCTATTGTGGAATCTGGTTACAGTGCTCCAGCTTTCTCGCACAGCGACCACTGAGGAAGATTGAAAGTGTGTAGATTGTAACGTGAGAATCCTGGAGGGCTAGAGTGTGGGGAAGTTGGGGTTCCTATGGCCAGGATCCTCACTGAACTTAAACCACCTGATGATGTAATTGGCCTGTTGCTGGGCTGCCGCTTCCACACCTTTATGTAATAAGCCATTATTGCGCTATATAGAGAGCTCGGCCCAGTCCTCTGGGCAGAGGCAGAGACGCTAGTGCTCAACCTACCACTGGAAGAACAAGCTGGGTAATAAGCCCTTTCACCCCAAAGAATGTTCTGCTGTCAATTTCTTTGGTCACACTGAATCCATAGTGAACTTGCCTGGGGCTGAAACCCATTGGCAAGACATACATTTTGTCATACTAAAAGCTACAATTACCTCAGAGGTAAAAAAAGCAGAGGAAGGGAGGGCATTAAAAGAACAATAACACAGAGACCATTTAAGTATTGAAATATTATAAGTTTTATAAGAGGAAGAACAGAATCTGTGAAGGCTTTTTCCTAGACCCAAGGCAACAGTGATCAATAAAGGCAAATGCCATCATAGTTAAAGATGACTGATTGGTTTAAACCAGCACTTGAACTATCATATCAAGATTGGTCAGTTGTGGTGAGCTTAGCACTAGATGATTGCTAAACCACAGATGTTTTAGGAGCAGTACTGACACACAAATCCATTAGTGTGAGCCCAGATTTCAGTAGGTCACAGACCTCAGTTTGTCCCCAGTATGTTTTTTATACTGATCATGATCAGCTTTTTAAAGAAGTGCTTCTTCTTGTTACTTTCTTTGCAAGCAGGAAGCTCCAGGCTTAGTGAGGGTCAGGTGGCAGGCAAGTCCTGACGTTAGGCTCAAGGTTCAGTGGAAATGTCTTTTATTAACATCTTTGTTCACCAAAGTTGGTTTGGAGGGACTTTCTGATAAGCAGCTTCCCTTGATTTACAGTTTAATTTAACATCATCGGGGTCCCTTAAAAAGATTAGTGACTGGGTCCCACTGCTTGAGTTTCTGGTTTAATTGGTTTGAGGTATGGCCCAGGCCTTGGGGTCTTAAAAGCTCCCTAAGGATTCCATTCTGTCTCTGCACATCACTTGACAAGTACTGATGTATAAAGGGGGATAAAAGCAGAAGTGTGTTGTGCTGGAAAACTAATACCTCCTGGGTGATACCTCAGGTTGTGTTTCATTTAGATTTGGAATTTTATATAATTTGTGGAACACTAGATAATGGTTTAACTACGGAGAGAATTGCATTTCAAGCATGCAAATGAGACCTGAAACTGGATTACTGTGTTAACACATTGCAGGAGTTTCACATCCTTCAAGTGTTTTTGCTCATGATTTTTCACTAAGAAGTGTTTTAGGAAAGGCTGAGGCAGGTGCAAAGATTTCATAAAGGTCAACTATACAAATATATTTATATATTAATATACAAATACATTATTTCATAAATGTCAAATACATACTCTGTGATATATCTTGTAATCTCCATAGAACAATTAGAGCTACAGGCAAACATAAATGTTCATTATTTATAGGAAGCTTTGAAATATATGATTAGCCTTAAGCTGGACATATATCCTTGTTATAGGCCCATAATTATTAGTCTACTCTTAATAAAGGGATATCTCTTAATGCAGAGTCCTAGTATATACTATGGGTTCTACTGAGCAATTTTATTTAGCTTATAATTGCCTTCTTTTATTACAGCCCAACTCCTATAGCCATAGAAATCTCTATGTCAAGTGCATATGACTTTCTATTGCCATCAGCCTACATAAACAGAATGCACCCCCACCCAAAATTTGGTTCAGATGCTGAGACTAATGACTCCATACATAGCAAGAGGACATGAAAATGGTTATTGTTCACATAATGAATATTTCTGGGGAATGCAGAGTGAGCCCCCCAAGCAGGTCCAAAAAGGCTTGAGAACACAAGGGAAGACTGGTTTGGAGTTTGTATGGTGCCTGGGGGGCCGAGGTGAGGTTTCCAAGGTGCAGGAAGCAGCTTGTGTAGTGTGAGTCTCCAACTGTCACCAAGTGGGATTTTTGGTTTGCCCACATGTGGAGCAGAAGGGGAAGAGGGTGGGCTGAGGCTTAAAATCTGTTATTAGTCAAATATCAAAGAATGGAGTCAGAATCCTCTTTTACACTCTCCATATAATTAATTTCCATTAAATTAAAAAATTCCAGATAGAGGGTTCATCAGGTTCACTTAAATTATCAACCCGGGTGTTCGTATGTTTGTAAAGGATGATGTGGGTTTCTCTTGCATTACTGAAACTGTCCAGGCTTCAGATGTATCATTTGTGAGTGGTTTTCTTGGATATTTTACAGAGATGCTATTTCCTAAACCTCACTTTGCCCCGTGTCCTTCCCAAGCTGTTCAGGCTGATTTAGCCCCACTTATTAAGGCAAGATCACTGAGGAGGCACAAAGCTGGAGCAATATTTATACAGCATGTGTACAAGTGAAGCCTAAGTCATAGGAGGGCACAACAACGAAACAAACATGGACAGGCATTTGATAACCTACGAACCGCTTTCCCTGTAGTCCTGTGCCAGTACAAAGTTAGTTTTTTTCCTTTCATCTCATTTATGATGTGACATGAACTGCTGAACCATCTTTAATCATGTGTAGGGTTATTCTTTCTGGTAATTGTTAACATTGTTTCAAATTTAAAAAAAATATGTCCTAAAGAATTTCTTGCTGGTTCTATTATTTTATGCATAAATTCTTTGTTGTTCTAATGAATGAAAGTCCGTTCAGTGAGAAAAGGAAAGTATGTTTTCTGTTCAAGCCTAAAACATGGATATTTTCATGGTGTTGCTTCTAGAAGAGTTAAAGCTTTTTAGAGATAATCAATCAGATTATCTCTTCAACTCTTACAACTGATATCAAGAGGTGATTAAAGAAAGATATCCAATAAGATATTTGATGAAAATAATTGATAACAAAAGAAAGAGAAATAAAGGTAAGTTGTGGGGTTCACTTAAGTTATAGAGAAGCTACACACTATTACAATTTATGGACATAATTTAGTTTGACCTAACATAAGATGGCCTATTAAAAATGTATAAAAATATGTCATATATAACAGAAAAGAGATATCAAATAAGAAAGAATAGATTGAAAATATTTTTCATCAACATTTAATAAGCATATACTTAGAAAATTAGGGGTCAAGTTGTACTTAGTGAATCAAAGCAAATACATGACCTCTAAAATAGACATAGTTTTCTAGCATCTTTTAAAAAAGTGATCCATGAGCACTGTCATCTACAACCTATGTTCATATAAAACCATGTGACATGTATTATTACCACCTAGGTTTTGGTCTCTAATTCAGTTAGTTACTAAATGTAAACAGAAGAATAGTTGACTGAATGCAGTGGAGCAGGGAAGACCAAGGTAAGCAGGAACTTGCCAGGGAGGAAAAAGATTGTCACAGATAATATCTAAAGGAACCAGAGAGCTAGCTCAAAAGAGGGACTTCTGGCCAAGTCGCAAACAAGTTAAAATTCCTAAAGAAAATTGAATTCTGTAAAAATTTACAAGTCCACAATGATACTCAAAAGGGGCAAACAATATGAGGTATGCTAGGGAAAAGGACATTAGAGTTTCCAATAACATTAAAGATAATGCTCTATGTTGATACATCCAGCTATATGTAGCACGTATTGACCATTTTGTCTAAGCTGTATGCCACTTGGTATATATTTCATTTGTTTTAAGATATTTAAAAAGCAGTTGAAGAGATTATCAATGACATTTCTAAATTGGGTTTATTATTCATACAAGTCTTGTTTAAGTGCTTAGGAAGGTTTTCCTTTGTAAGGTTCACATATTGGACACTCTTAATATTTGAGAAAATCTTTTACATTATACTTGTAACTATAGTTTGAAATGCTTGGAGAAATATTATTAAGTTGCTAATAATTGCTAAACATTCACAGGGTATTTAGAAAGATAAATTCATTAATTGATTGACAGTGAAAATATTTTCTTATGAATAAAAATATATTTATCTATTGGGGGCTTAAGGAAACTGAATTTTATATTTAAATTTTGGCTAAAGAAAATTCAAACACAATAGCTATAGATATATTTTCTATTCTCAAAATCCCCTTCAGAGATTTTAATCTCAGATTGTTGACTGATATCAGACCACTTTACTAATTATTTGTGGCTTTACATGAGGCTATACATTCTTTTTTGATGTTTTTCATTGAAGTATAGTTGATATACAATATTATATTGGTTTTAAGTACACATCATAGTGATTCAACAGTTATATACATTATTAAATCCTCACCCCAAGGGCAGTTACTGTCAATATAGTAAAATGTTACCGACCATTGGCTATTATTCTCTATGCTATACATTCTTCATCATGCCAGATTCCATCTTTCCCAATAGATTGCAATCTCCTTGAAAACATTAAAACATTAGCCACAAATCCAGCGCAGCATCAGGAATACCGCATTTCCCGCACTCCTCGGAAATCTCATTCGTCAGTCACCCAACAAACTAGATAGGTGTTGCCAAATTCAGTGTGCTTTCAGTCCACGCTTACTTGACTACCCCAGTTCGTTACTCCATCCTTCCTCAACACTATCAGGACACCACATTCACTTACTTCCCTTCTCACCTCGGTGGCCACTCATTCTCATTTTCCCAGGCTGAGTTGTCTTCCTCTTTCTGATCTCTCAATTTTGGAGTTCCAGGACTTGCTTTTCATGGCACATCTCTTCTATGTTATTATTCCATGTTATATGGCTATAAATTCCATAGAGACGTTTGAAAGTTTTATCTCCAACCTGAACACCTTTCTATTTATCCCCTCTACTTGGATGTCTAATGAGAATCACAAATTCAATATCTAAATAGAAACCTTGCGCATGTAAGACATTTCTCCTAATTTCTCTTTGTTTCCAAATGGGGTATTCTTCCAGTTTTGTAGGTGAAAAGGAGATAGTCTTGATTCCTCACTTTCTCTACAACCTGTGTAAAACTGAAAAGCAAGTCCTGCCTGCTCTATCTTTAGAGCAAACTTCAAATCCCACCACTTTTCTCTTCCTCCCAGTTACTAATGACTAGATCTTCTAATTAGTTTCACCATTCTATTACTGACCAGCTTCTGCCTATTCTATACAAAGCATTCAGGGAAATCTTTGAAGTATGCAAATCAAATCATATCTAGATGGACTGGAACCATATCTAAAGTCCTTTGAATTCTACCATTATTAATTGCCAGATGAATAATCAAGTATATCATTAATATGCAAGAATAAAAAGTTCTTATCATGTCATATACATCCTCACTTCTGGTCCATAATTGCCTCTCAAACTTCATCTATTGCCTGTTACCTTTGACTAGTCTGTTCCATGAACATTGACCTTCTTATTGTTTCTTAATCAAGGAAATCTTACTGCCTCCCACCATCACCCTTGTCTTTCCCTCTGGTTTGTGCCACTTGCCTTGATCCCTTCTCCTGTTGGAACCATTTTTATTAGTGTCTTTATTTAGTCTTCCAGTAGATAGATAGTTACCTAGATAGTCTTGTCATTTCTCACACATGATTAATGACATTTATTAATTTACTTTGTGCTTCCCAACTGAAATGTAAACTCTAGGAAGACAGGGAATTTTCCTTTTAAGTTTTGTATCCCAGGAAACCCACCCTGCCTAGCATTTATAATCACTCAAGAAAATATTTGTTGAATAAGCTGACTGTGCTCGAAAAGATGATTGATAAAGATAATTAAAATTAGAAAATTAAAAAACTTCAAATACAGATTTATTACCCTTTAATTAGATACTTTAGTAAGCTGTGAACTGTAATTTTCCTAGGGAACTAAATAGCAAACAAACAACAAAGAAACAAAATATGCATTATTTGTGTCTTGGTCCTCAGTACAAAGTTCTAAAATTCTTTTTGATCCATCAGTATGTAACAATAATTCTAGCTGCTACTTATTGACTGTGCACTATGTCCTAGATGCCATTATACAAAGTGCACATAAATTGTCTTCTAATCCTCATGAAAAGCTTTATGGTTTATATATACTTTCTCCATTTTGTTGATAAGGAATGGAAAACTTTCTAAATCCCACAGTTCCTAGGTAAGAAAGCCTAATTTTGAACTCAGGTCTCCTAGCTACAGTGCCCATGTCCTTTGAACTCTATATCCCAATAGTTCAGAAGCTAAGAGAATGTCACACAAAGTTCAAAAGTAAACACTAATAGAAATATAATATGAACTATATATGTAATTTTAAATATTCAAGCAGATACATGAAAACATAAAAAATTTAATACTGTATTTCATTTCACCTAATATGTTAAAAATGATCATTTTAGTATGTAGTAGACATAACAGTTAATGAAAATATTTTGCATTCCTTTCTTCATACTAACTTTTTGAAATCTGGTTTTGTGTTTTATATTTATAGTCTATCTCAATCTGATCAGCCACATGTCAATAGCTGCACGTGGCTACTGGGTACTGTGGTGGATGTAGGCTTTCCATTTAATTTGATTAAGTATATATCCATCTGTTCACTTTCCCTATTACCTGCACTGTCCTAATAGATCTGCTTTGAAATATTTATTGTTAAAAATCTAGGCAACCATAGGACACAATATGAACTAAAAAAGAAAATCAAAAAACTCACTTTCAACCAAACTGAAAACTCTGCTTGCCTCAATTTCTAGAGTAGAAATTAGGAGTATGTGTGCTAATTTGTGAAGATACCCGTCAACTGTTTAATCAACTGCCAGTGCAGAAGGTGATTCTATTAGATGGCAGTGTTTTTTACCCTTGTTGAGCCTAAGGTAGGAATATAATATTCAACAGCTTTGAGCAAGCATTTTTAATATGCAACTTAGCTGTCATAATCTGACAGAGGAAAATTTATGCTTCAGTGTTCAGATCAAGGTATGAAGGCTAGTCAACTAGTAAAAGAAATGGTAGATACCACGGTCATAATAATTGCTGGCAAGATCCACCAAGGACTACTAAAATTAGTGGGTAAAAGTTTAGGAAACATGCTATTGGCATCGTCACAAAGTATCTCCTCAAGCAATTTATTCATAACAAAGGGAAAAATAGTAGGTGTACTATCAAATGAGCACATAATCAGGGCTAATATTATCTGTAACGAGACATGTCCACCTCATGTGTGTGCTCAACCTAATTATGAGAACACACACAAAAATTAGCTGATGGTCATTCTACAAAATACTAGAGAGACATGAAAGCTAAATACAGTGTGGGATCCTGGACAAGGAAAGTACAGAAATGGAACTACTAGTGAAATTCTAGTAATATCTATTATTTATTTAGTGGTATTACACCGAAGTTGATTTCTTAGTTGTACTACAGTTTAATGCAAGATGTTAAAATTAGAAAAGCTGCATGACCAAGAGAATATGTGAACTCTATTATTTTTCAGCTTTTCTGTAAATATGAAAGTGGCTCAATATTAAATTTTTTTAAGGAATAGATTTGAACAGTTCATTGCTTCATGCTCTTGTCATACAGTCATCCTATTATCCTATTCTTTGCCAATGCCTTCCCATCACTGGAATCAGTTTTTCAGCAGAGTTAAAAAAAGCATAGCTAATTATGTGATAATTCTCTATGTGCAAATAATCTGTTAACTGAAATGTTCACCTTTCAGCTAGTTGTTCACTGCTGTTTTGCTTCAGCTCAAGAAGAGTGCTCTTAGGAAACTGATGGCAATTGTTTCTAATTCCAAATATTTGTAAACTCACACAACTCAGCCAAGTAAATTCTCTTTGTTATGCCATACTATCATATGTTGTGATAATACATGGTATTTTAAAGTTTATCAGATCATGATATTTATCACATTTTCTTGAGCCTTCCATGGAAGAATGACTTTTCTAAGTACATCATAAAATGTTTCATAGTCAAAGTAAAGAGTAACTCTCCCAAGTTATTAGAAAAGGCTGAATGCTATTCAGTGTAGGAAAAAAGAAAATGAAAGATGTGTCACCACCGTAGGAAGGATTTAGGAAGAATATCCATTTCATGCTTTTTTCTTACTTTGTATGTACAGGCAAAGGGGTCTCCAATTTAAAATAAAGAATGATGTTTTCACACAATGGTATTCTGTCTCTGGGAGCACTTCAGTGCTGTACAAAAGGTGGATTTCAGGGACTTATTAACAATATCAATATCACTCACTGGCAAGGGTTTAAAGCCCAGAAGCACACTCAGAAGAAGGGTGACATGGCTTTTCTATCCAACGGGCTTTTCAGGATGAAATCACATTGCTTGTCTCTACAAATGATTGTTTTTCTGTGGCACTAGGAATGTTGGCAATAGGCTGTATGACGTGAACAATGGAAATATAAACAGACATCACCTTGGGGATGCTTGGCATCCAAAGGGATTTCCAGCGCACTGTGGAAACACTGTAATCTGACTTCAGGTTTAGCAAGACTACATTAGTTTATCCTCTCAGCACAAAGTACCTGATCTGACAGGAAGTATCAGGGGCGTGAACGTGAAGATCGAGCAAAGACTAGGTTTAAACGTTCTTCTGTTCTATTTATTTTTTTTCCACATAGATGTAAATGAGCCCTTTATAGAGGTCATGGTAAATGCACCATTTTAGAGTTTACAGAGAATGTTTATTTAAAATACTTAAACAACCTGGTCAGCAGGATTGGCCTTCCCTTGCAAAATAAACAGCTGCCCATTTAATAACCATTAGTGCATACCAGGTCTTAAAGCATGTGGACCCAAATCAAGCAGGTTCAAACACATCCTTTTAATTATGAAGTCAGAACAAGGCAGTGGTTGGGCATTAGTGCTTAATTATTAGTACTCTCTTAATCTTTATTTTTATTGTTTAGAATGCGTAAATGTGATGTTTCTCAGTTGTTGATCATTTTTTCCTTTTGGAGAAGTTAATTCTAAGGAGATAGGAGATACAGAGGGTTTTATTTGGCTTTATCTGCAATGCTGAAAGCTACTGATATTTCCATTGGCTTAAGTCTATGGCTAAAATAATAGAATGTAATGAAATACTGAGAAATTTTAGCCTCTGATTCTTGAGGCTTAATCAGGATTATTTAAGTTCAGTCCTCCCCTTCTTCTACATAACATTTCTTCTAGGTTTTATTTCCCTCTCAATTACCTTTTCTGAATAGTTGTCTCAGCTTCTACTGTTCTAGGGAGCAGGGAGGAGGTAGTGAAGTCTTGTGGGAAGAGCATGGACTTGGCATTTGATAGGTTCCTTCTTTTTAGTGCTGAATAATATTCTATTTTCTGGATGTACCATTGTAGATTTCTCCATTTATCCACTGAAGGACATCTTGGGTGCTCCAAGTTTTGGCCATTATGTATAAAGCTGCTATAAACATCCATGTGCAGGTTTACGTGTGAGTGTAAGTTTACCATCCAAATTTTAACATTCTAATTGTTTGCTTAGCATGTTATTAATTAATTCACCATTTCTTGGGATTGTTTGTTTTTTAGCCCTTTGGTAACCATTAGTGCATACAAGGTCTTAAAGCACGTAGACCCAAAGAAAGCAGGTTCAAACACATCCTTTTAATTATGAAGTCAGAACGAGGCAGTGGTTGGGCATTAGTGCTTAATTATTAGTACTATCTTAATATTTATTTTTATTGCTTGGAATGCATAAATGTAATGCTCCTAAGTTGTTGGTCATTTTTCCCTTTTGGAGAAGTTAATTCTAAGGAGACAGGAGATACAGAGGGTTTTATTTGGCTTCATATGCAGTGCTGAAAGCATCACTACACAGGGGTAACTTTTGGAATTCAATTTCTTCAGTTTCATATATGACCAAAAATTGTCATTCAAGTTGAGTGGCAAATTTGTTCCAATTAATGGCCCTCTCCTGGCAACAGGTCACTTTTAAGACCAAAGTGATCTTATTGACTATTGAATGTTTTTAATGGAATTTCCAATTTTTCCACCTAGATAGAAAATGTTGTTTCCACCCAGATAGACATGTTTTCCTGAAGCACCCATTATCTGGGTACAATATCTGTTAGAAGAGAAGAGAAGCAGAGGAACCATTTTTACTGCATAGCTGCCAGAGCCAAGGGTATCACATTCTCTCGAAATAGAGACCTGTCTCAATAATGATCGCTCAGGTAACAACTTTCCACTCTAATGGCTCTTTAAAAATGATATTTTGACATTACAGTTGCAGGCAGAATCACACTCACTCACTTGACATCATATGGAATGAATTAGAACTGCATGCTGTGTTTAGATCAACACCAACAGTGTGGCTTCGAATACCCATACCAAGAGGAAGCAAAGAAAGGTATCATCTACAGCTCTTGAGGCTATTGTATGTCCTATTTCCATGCATTTTGAGCCCTTTACTTAAAGGCTTAGCACTCTATTTGACTAACGGTAGTCTTCTCTGTTTTAATTTTATTTTAAATTTCAATTGGAATGTAAGAAAATCATGAGCCTCATAAAGGTTCAAATATTAATGAAAATAATGGTACAGAAGGATGAGCCTTCCAAAAAATGACTTTCTAGAGCCCTTCTTCAATTACTGCTATCCACTCTCAAGTCTTTATTTCATATTTTGACAAGTATTTTGACAAGTATTTCAATTTTATGTACAAACGATTACTTTCAAGTTACTATTTATTGTTTATGTTAACTTGTTTTCATTGTTCATTTAATAATCCATAATAAAATGGTAGTAGAGTATAGAGAATATAGTCAATGATTCTGTAACATCTCCCTATATTGATAGTAATCGCACTAGAAGGGGTGAGGATTTAATAATACGGGTAACTGTTGAACTACTGTGTTATACATTTGAAGCCAAATAAGATTGTGTGTCAATGATATTTTAATAAAAAAATTTATGCATATTTTTGGGTTGGAATAGAATCCATCATTTTTTCCATAAAATTAACAAAAAGTACTGTTTTCATTTCATGTATTTGCACACTGAGTCCTGACTCTTCAGGAAGAGAGAGGAGTCAGTATGAGTGGAAAATAGATAAACCAAATGGAAAGAAGAGAGTGTGGGGGAAAAATATCTGAAACATCAGCCCGTTTCCACAGGTGCACTCATATTTACCTTAGGGCCTCAGTACCTCCTGATCTGCTGGCTGTTAAAAAAAAAAAAGCATATGTTTGAGTTACAGAAAACTCAGTTTTTAATGTTTATGAAGTGCCTGCCTTTTGGAAGCATATTATTGAAGTCCCTGGCAAGCCCAACCATCTGATGTTAAACTTAGCATAGAGGTGAATGAAGATTAAATTTGTGCAGAAGCTGACAGTTTTGTTGATATGTTCCCAGGTCTCACACCTGTGCTGTAGGTCTAAAATTAAAGTTGTTGTAGGTGGTATTATTACTGAGTTGCTCTGAAAGGCGTTACTTACTCCGTATAATTGAAACAGAGTGTCTTCCTACAAACATTAGCATCTCATAAATCATACGGGTTTTGGAAAACTACTGGCTTTCAACAGGGTTTTATTTAATGAAAATTAACACAATAAAATGTCTTCATTGCAGTAATCATGCTGCAGTGGAACCCATTCAAAACACATGGCTTTCATTTTTTTTTTCTTAAAAGACTAAAACTTCTTGCCAAAGTAAGATAGGCAATAAAGAAAAAAAGTTTGATTATTTAACATTCCAAGATTTGTAATGGATGGAGCATTAGAGAATAACAGTGATGAATACCAGAATTGATCTCATGTCACCAACTTAAGACTTTATTTTTGGTAGCATATTACAGTGACATGTGGTAAAGGCAGCCAGACTCTTAGAGCAAAAAATGAAGGGTGGGGAAAAGAAATCCCATCTTGTTCCATAAGAATTGTGAATTGGGAACAGTCTTTTAAAATGTTAGTTCAGCTGAGACTTTCTGATGAGTAGGAAGGTGTGAGTAATTTGCTTTGGAAAGGAGACATTCCAAATTGCTGACCATTTGTTTGAGAGCTTACCAGAGCAGGTAATAAGTAGCATACTTTTAAAGAGGACCACTTAAAGCTAAGAGTTCCTTCCAAAATGACATCTTTGCTCAACCAGCCTCCCAAAGGAGAAGTACCACTTGTGTATGTTTGTATTAGGTAGTTTTAGGTGGAAAGTGTGTTTAATGAGACATTTGCAGGATCTTCAGAAAATTAATTTATGCTGAATTTGGCATGACAACAAGAGAGGGAATATTCTCATAGATTTTTGGCATGCTCACACATTAGACATGACTTTTGTGGAAATGTAATTAAGTGCATAAAATATACAGTTGGCAGGAAAGGGGGAAAAAGCTTCTATAAAAAAAGAGAAAGCATCTAAGATTATGGTGGCTCTCCAATGTGTGAGCATCTTGAGCTTTGCTTTTTATTCTTATTTTTTCTTTTATAGCAGCATGGGCAGAGGGGGAGGCAATTTCCTTAACCTAAAACACATCGAGTAGCCTGTGATTATGCATATTACTATAACCATAATTTAAAAAATTATCTGACCAAAACCAATCCTCTGTTTTATAGTACATGTAATATATAATATGTAGACACTGGGTCAGGCACTAATTCAGTGACACTTATCCATCACCAACAGTTACTTATTAGAGTCGTCTTCTAAGATCCTAGGTGGATGTGGCAACCTGTCCACAATGGTACGGAGAGGACAAATGCCA
Source organism: Manis javanica (assembly GCF_040802235.1). NCBI lineage: Eukaryota > Metazoa > Chordata > Mammalia > Pholidota > Manidae > Manis > Manis javanica. The sequence continues at coordinate 32,810,664 of NC_133160.1, read as the reverse complement.
TAAGCCACTCCCAAATGCATTGGCTCTTCCAGGTCTGTGAAGATAGAAACGCAGATGGGGAATCTTCACTCAGTCTCCATGGGTAAGGAGAAAGACTCCACCTGCTTTGAAAGGCAGAGTTCATTGTGCCTAAGGAGCATAGTCTAACTATTGTGAAGGGCAGACTATCCCTGGAAACTATTACATATACCTATGCTTACACCTCTTTAAGACTGACCATTTGGGTTACTTTTGAGTTCCTGTAGCTATGTGCACAGACTCTTGGGATAGACTGTTTGCCAGTTTTGATCCCAGTTATAAGATTTATCACTCCTCTCCCATTTAGGACACCCTACCATTACACCTGTCAATGAGAAGGGAGTCACTAAATCTTCAAGGAATGTCTCAGAGCCTGTTCCCTAAGTGTCCCTTTCTCTGTCTCACAGCTTGCAGGTTCAACTCCAAGGACAAAGTAACTGTAAAATCTGTAGTCCACCACTGCTCACCAGACTTATGTTCATGCTTACAGCCCAACTATGGCCTCATTCTCCAATTTGAATTACTGGTTACAATCTTGTTCTTGAAATTTTTTACTGTCATCTACATATATCATTTTGATATTGCACAGTCAATAACTTCAAAACTTGGTGACATGACAAAAAACAAAATCCAACTGAATAAATTTTAAAGATCTTGCTGGCTTTATTCAGAGATTCAGGAATCAGGCAGCATCCATTCTAGCAGATAGGAGTTCTGGGGAGTGATACAAAATGGAAGGCTTTTATAGGCAGAAGAGCCCCAAAGGAAGTTCTACTAGACAAAAACGCTGATTGGTTATGGCAAGGTCACATTCCTTCAGGGGATGGCAGGGCTCTATCAGGCAGATGACCTACCTAGTGCTGATCAGGCGAATCCTGATTTATTGGTTTAATATTCGATTGCTGGGAAAGCCAAAACTGTAATTAAGTCTTGTTTTGATGACATGGGCCTTAGCATAAGTGACTCCATTTGGGGCTGGCATCTTGTTTTTAACAGTGGCTTTTGGTAGCTCAAGAGTCTGTGTGTCAGCTCGCTGATTCTTCTGGTCTAGGCTGAACTGTGTCTGAGGACGGCTTCAGTGCTGGCTGGCCTAGGCTGTCCTCAGCTGGGATGGTTCATGTACTCCATGTCACCCCTCACTCTCTAATAGGGTACATAGAAATGTAATTTTTATAGGCTTTTGGCTCAGCAATCTGCAACCTATACTCAAAGTAAGCATGTCTAAATATTGAAACTGAGTAATGCCATTTTTAGAATACCATCATACAGAAACAAAAGAAATGAGAGGACACCAAACTAGGTGGGCAAAATTAAGAATTTTCTGGCAGCAAAAACTTTGAGTTCACCATTCACATACTTTTGAAGAGAAACTGCTAAAAGATATGCAAAGAAAAGAAGCAACTGAAAATAAAAGGGCAAGAGAAAGTAGAAGAAAGAATGGTGGTCAAATAATTTATTAAGTGAATCAGAAAAAATTATTGTCTATTGGAAAATAGGATAAACAATGAAAAATATGGTAATTATTAAAACAAGGTGGAACTAAAATTCTAGAAGTGTTAAGTTCTCAAAAAATTTTCTATTATGCATTCTTAAAAGAAAAAAAAGTTGCACAATGTGCCCCAACATAAAAAGGGAGTTAATTTTTTTCTGAAGGAAGATATGACATCCAGGAAAGATGAGATGCAACCAGAATAGTTAATAGGAATTTTTGTTGTGATAGTAAGGCAAGATCTTAGGATGACAGCTTTAAATACAAAAACATGTACAGCATGTTCACAATACCCTGTAAGACATGGAAGGATAGGAGTTAACTGTAAAATTCCTATACCTTTGAGAAGACAAGGACTTTTATTATTTTGATATTTTATTCAGAAAAATAACTCATATTGCACATTAAGGTGAGTTAAAGGAACTAATGTCCATGAAAATGGCAGAGGAAGGACCTCCAAATATTCTACCTCTCCATCAAAGCAATGATACCTGGAAAAATTATCAGAATCTACTTTTTTAGAATTCAGGAAATTCACCAAAGGCTTGCTGCAATCCAGGGAGCATTTAAGAAAAAAAGCTGAATCTCATTAAGAAAAGAGAGTTTTGTGGTGTTTTAACTTAACCTAGTCCCATTTCCCACTTTCCTACTCATAGTAGCCTTGAGAAACAATCTTTCATTCCCAGTATTGATGAGAGCAAAACAGAGCTGCAACTCTTTCAAATTCTCATTTTCAAAGAATTATTTAACCTACTTAGTGTTTCACTGAAAGACCTCACTTGAAAGGACTGTTTGTAACCAGATTCAGCGCTCTATACTAAAAGCTCCTCCTTTTGGGGGAGTTTGCCAAAAGTATTTACAGGCAAATGTTTTAAGGTCATGGGTGCCCTAGAAAATGTCTATGATTTGGTATAAACCTTAGACTAATAAAAAAGCTTAAAAGGAAAAGCTGAGACATGACAACTCCATAGGTGCTTTGAAAAGCTTTGACATATTCCTGGGACACTAGAAGGCCATGCATATGTGTAAGGATATGTGCATGCTTCAGGAAGAAATTAGACATAAATAAAGGACAGACTTCCTGTGTTCATGGACTAGAAGACTTAATATTGTGAAGATGATAATACTCTCCAAAATGAGCTATAAATCCAATGCAATCCCTATCAATCAAGCTTTCACTGCCTTTATTTTTTTAGAAATGGACAGCTGATGAATTTTTACAAAAGTGTGAGGGACACAGAATAGCTAAAGGTATGAAATAAACCCATACATCTAATGTCAATTGATTTTTGCCAACAGTGCCAAGATTACACAATGGGGAAAGGACAGTGCTGAGATGTCTGGTTATCCACATACAAAGCCCACAAAATGTAAAATATATCAAAGATTCAAATATTAGAGCTGATACTATAAAACCCTTAAAACATTTGTGTATATATTCATGACTGTGGATTAGGCAAAGGTTTCTTACATGACCCCAAAAGTGTAAGGACTTGTCTTAGTCTGTTCAGGCTGCTCTAGCAAAATGCCATAGACTGGGTGGCTCACAAATGATAGAAACTTATTTCTCACAGTTCTGGAGGCTGCGAAGTCCAAGATCATGGCGCTGGCAGATTAAGTAGCATAATTGGTAGGGGCTCACTTCCCCGTTCATATACAGTGGTTCTCATTGTCTACTCATGATGTGGAAAGGACTAGAGATCTTTTTGGGGTCTCTTGTAAGGCACAGATTGTGGTCATGAAGTCCCCACTCTCATGACTTAAGCACCTTTCAAAGGCCCCACCTCCTAAAACCATCATCTTTGGGGATTAGAATTTCAACATAGGAATGTGATTGTGGTGGCAGGGTGGGGGAATACACACATTCAGACCACAGCACAACCAAGGAGAAAAGAGATAAACTGGACTTCCTCAAAATTAAAAACTTTAGAGTATCAAAAAGCACTATCAGGAAAGTAAAATCCACAGAATGGGAGAAAATACTTGCCAATCATGTATTTGATAAGACTCTAGGATCCAGAATAAAGATATACAACTCGACAATAAAAAGACAAGTAGCCCAATTAAAAGTTGGGCAAAGGATTTGAAGAGCCATTTATCCCAATTAAATAGGAAAATAGCCAATCGGCACATAAAAAGACACTCAGTCATTAGTCATTAGGGAACTGCCATCTGAAACCACAGTGTGATACCCCTTCACAACCTGTAGGATGACTATAATCAAAAACATACTAACAACTGTTAGTGAAGATGTGGAGAAGTTGGGAACCTCATGCATCACTGATGGGAATGTAGCAATAGTAATAATTTAGCAGTTCCTCAAAAAGTTAAACCATATAACCCAGGAATTTCACTCCTATGTATATACATTTCAGACAGCTGAAATGTATGTTCACATAAAAACTTTACACTGATCTTTTCAGCAGCCTTATTAAATAGCCAAAGATGGAAACAACCCAAAAGTTCATCAACTGATGAATGGATAAATATCGTATATTCATACATGGAGTATCATTCAGACATAAAAAGAAATAAAGCACTGCTATGCACTACAACATGGGTGAACCTCAAAAACATTATAGTAACCCAGATACAAAAAATTATAATTATATGATTCCACTTATATGAAATGTCTAGAATTGGCAAATCCATAGAAAGAGATAGTAGATTAGTGATTTTTAGGGGCTCCACAGAGCAGAATGGGGAGTGACTGCTGGTAGATGCAAAGGTTCTTTTGGGAATGATGAGAATGTTCTGGATTAGGTAGTTTCAAATGATTGTACAACCTTATGGATATGCTAAAAACCAGTGCATTAGACCCTTTTATGATATGTGAATTATACCTCAATTTTAAAAAATTTGAGACACAAACTAAAATAATAGAACTAGAATGTACAACTTTCAAACCCACTGAAGGTACAATGTGATCCATTCAGAATCAGTAAAGATGAAAAAATAAAACTTTCTGAAGAGAAAGAACAACACAAACCATGCAGAGCTGATCTGAACATATCAGCAATGACATCAGATGTGGATTAGAGATCGGCAAATTGTGGCCTGGGCCCAAGGCCTGCAGCCTGATTTTTGTACAGCCTGAGAACAAAGAATGAGTTTTGCATTTTTAAAGAGTTACTGAAAACAATGAGGAAAGAGATGGAAGAGAAGCTGCCACTGAAACTCCAGCCCACAGAGCCTAAAGTATTCAGCATTAGGCCATTCCAGAGACGTTTGCTGACCTCTGGACGTCTAAACTCATTTATTTATATACATGTCAAAGATGACCTTTCTAAGATAAATAAAACCTTTTTAGGCTAAATAAATCTAATAAAACAATAAAACTAAACTTCTCCTTGTCAAATGTCACCAATCGAAGTTCAGAACAGCTGCTGAGAAATACCTTTCTGTTTCCGGGTTAAATGTCACCAAAAGTAGAACTGGCATGACATGGGGAGGGCAAAAGGCAGGTCACTTCACCAGCGTAGCCTTCTCAGGGACACCCTCTTCGTGCAAGCTAACCATAGTTGGGAGCTTTGCCAGAGACCCTGGGCAGTTGTAGTTTTTCCCCAGGAAATTTCTGGGGACTCTGTTTCAGTGAAGGTCCTCAGGGATATTTTTCATTCCTCCAATATTCCTGTTGCTTTCCAAATTTCAGTTCTCTGTACCAGCCTCCTTGTAGGTAAATCTCTTGAAGTTTAGCCTCAAAATTTCATATCATTTCTGCCACATTCTGTTTGTCCAGCAAGTCAAAGAAGAGGAAAGAGTATTGGTTTTCTGAAGAAAGGTGTCTGGAAGGAGCAATGACTTTTCACTAACAAGACGCACCAGATGATGACAACTGTGCAGAGAGGGAGCCAAAATAGATACACCTATTTCCCTCTCTTTATCTCTTGATACTATGCCCCTTGGCCAAACTAAATGGGAAAACATGTCCTGCAGATCAGCCTCAGTAAATCTAGCCTCTCAGGGAGATAGAGAGCAGGGTAGAAAAAGATGAGGAATGGATCCAGAAGGGAAATGGAAGAGTCAGTTACGATCCTAAATTGCTAATTCATTTGTTAAACACAATCTTACCAGTAATTGGAGAAATAGAAAGACCAAAACAATACTCTGCCAATTCAGGTCCCTTAAAAATTAGCAATAATAAAAATAAATTTGATAAACTCAAGTGTTGACAAAGAGGCTACAGTATAGTAATGCAAATTAATAGCTAGTTATTTGGGATCCCCACTTTATAGGATAAATTGGGAATATCTTAGAGAATTGATGGTCCACCCACCCTATGACTCAACAGTTCTAGTCTTGGGCATCAGCCCTGGAAAGACACTTCAATGCATATGCAGCCAAACATATTGTTCCATGTTTGCAATACCAAAGAAAGAGAGAGAAAACATTTAACAGTTCCTTAGAAGGGTACTAGAGGAATACCTAAATTTATTTAAAATGGACTAATCAATAATTGTTAAAATACACAGACTAATGTCTCAAATATCAGTAATGATAGATTTCACAAAAACATCATGTCAAGTGAAGAAAGCAAGGTGCCAAGTAACAAGTACAGCAAATAAGATTCAGTTTATATAATAAATGTACATTCAGGTATCACATCTTCTTAGGAGGGACTCTGTAAAAGCAGAGACAGGACATGGACTGTGGCACATGTGATTTATGGGGGTGTCTTGCCAATGGGTTTCAACTCCGGATAAGTTCACTATGGATTCAGTGAGACCGAGGAATGACGATGGAATGTTATTGGGGTGAAAGGGTTATATCCAACTTTATTTCCATAGTGGCAGGTCAATCGCTAGAATTCCATCCACTCAGAGCGAGTCTGTGTGCAGCAAGCCAGTCTCTGCCTCTGGGCCTCTCTGTCCCTGCAGCCGTCTCAGTCTCTGTCCTCAGTGCTGCCACCACTCCAGCCTCTGCTCTCCTGCAGCCTTGTAGCCATGCCACCATGTTGCCCAGAGCACTGGGTGGAGCTCTTTGTATAGAGTCAATAACAACGTATTGCCCACACATGTGTAGTGAGCAAGCTGACCAGGGCCAGGTGAGAATCCTGGCCATAGGAACCTTCACTTTATCCACAGGGGGAATGGCTCTCAGAAAGGCAGGGAGGGAAGCAAGGTGAAGCAGGGGAAAGATAAGAGCAAAGCTGTGGTTTGGCTGGAGTCTTATCTCAGCCTCATCTCAAAAGGAGTTCTGGAGAATGGATTGAACCACAGCAGTGGTCTTACCTTGAAGCCAATGGGCTGACCTGTGTGTGGCATCTTCCTAATGGAACATCTTCCATTTAGCCCAGGATGATCCTTCCCAGAATAGGAACAGCTGAGACCCATTAGCAGCCAACACCCACTGCAGCTGGAGTCTAAGTGAGCCAGCAGTGAAAGGGGCCTGTCAGGGGCATGACAGTGTCCACCACACACATGAAACAATGCTGCATTATTTGTGAACTTGTGTGCAATAATATCACAAACATTTGCATGGAAATAAACAACACTCATTTCAAAGTAACAGTTTCCTCTAGTAAGGGAGGGAGTGAGGAAGGAAAGGAAAATTATTCAAAATGCTGTCTTTTAGCTGTATTTGTTTTTGCTTCTTTAAAAAAATGAGCTAAATTAAAAAAGCAACATATTAATATCTAAATCTTGGTATAGTTTTGTGGGTATTTGCAAACAAAATAACATAATACAGAAGTGAGTAGTAAAATATGTAGACTTAAAATACCAAAGGTTTTTGTACTATTTTGATTTAATTTTACACCAATGGTGAAAAAAATCAATTCAAATTACAGATAAAACTGGAAATTACTGTTTTATTTTTATCTTCCTCATTCCATTCATCAAAAATTATTCTTTTAATTACAAAATGGAGTTATGAGATTATTCAGTGTGTATAATATCTCTATATTTTACCTATCTTCAGTTAACATTCTATGTGAAGATAGGAGAAAGATAAGATTCCTGGAATAATAATTACTAAATTTTGAAATGGAATGCATCTGGATTGTAGAATTTGGAATGGTTTATTAATTTCTTCTGTATAAGTTTATCAATTTCTCCCATTTTTTAAGACCACTGCTTCATTTTTACAGAAGCAATAGTTATTCTTAAAAATGAAGAAATATTTGTATCCTCCCCAGTACTCCTTGATAGTAGTTTATACCTGATATATTTTCCAAAATTAAAAAAAGAAATATCTAAATTTGGCAGGATTTTAAAAACCTGGTACAATGATATTTATACTTCTAGTGGCAGTATAAATCATTATAATTCTATTAGAAAAAGTAAAATCTGGCAAAATTTCATGTGTAGAAACAGATGTTTATATCCTTGTATCTGTAAACTCATTTCCTAGAATTTTTTCCATGGGAACATTGCAGTAAAACAAATATTTTCTGCAATAATGATGGTTATTACAACAAGATATTTGAAACAATTTACCTTGACTGAGAAAATTATGGAAGGCTCTATTCTATGATGAAAACATGAAAAATGTGAATAAATAAAGATTTTATAGCTCCTGGTCACCTAATGTGTAGCTAAGGAGCTCAGATAATTTTGTTAATGATCTTATCTCTTAAAATTTATAGGTTTAGTATCATTAAAATACCATTCCAGAAGGAAGGAACCTAACTTGCTGGTAGTGGCATGGCATGATGATTGACAAATGGCAGAATTGAGGCTTAAACGAATTCTGTCTAATTCCAAATCCTAAGCTCATTCCACTAGAGAATTTTTCTCAGCTGTAGGATTCTTTTTACAAATAAATTTTAAAGCACAACTCTCTTAGCCCTAAATCAAAGAGCTGACAAAGGCCGAGCTATCTAGATGGTTCTGCCAGAGTCCGGGCAACCCTCAGCCCCACCCTGCCCAGTTTGTCTCAACAGAATCCTAGGGCACCAAAAATACTATTTTAAAAATATAGTACTATTTTAAAATAAAATACTATTTAAAAATAATATACCAGACTGAAAAAATGTAAAATGGTTTGATTTAATGTTAAGTTTTAAAAGATACTCATGAAATATTGCCAGTTGTGGCTGTCAGTTGAGTGAAAGATACACAGGAACATGGATCAAAATACGCATGAACAAAGGCAAGAACTGAGGCTGTTTCAGGGAGGTGGTGGCCTATGTAGTTAAGCCATGGGGCAGACATCTTTGATTGCATTATCAATCACTTTTGAGGTTGTCCTCAGCCTGGATAGATCCACTTATCTTTGTGCTGATTCACACACAGTCATCCATGCAATATAATAAGGAGTGTGCATTGTTTGTTAATGTACAGGTAACTGTGGATGGGGAAGAACAGAGAAAACTCATACATACATGTTTGGGATCAAAATATGTTTCCCAGCAAACTGTTTGGGACAGACACTGAGTTTCCTCCTTCCTTCTTGCCAGTCAGAAAAGTCCCCACCGTCACCTGCCACCGGCTGCCCCCCCCAACCCCACTGCCAATTTAATACCAGTAAATGCCAGAGATAGTTCAAACTTGCTTTCCCAGCCTCCTTTGCAGCTATAACATGGACATGTGATCCACTCTTGGTCACTGGGATATCAGATATCAGGTATTATCTGGCAACTCAGGGAAAGACTGGCCTCACTATCAAAAGTGAGATATGTGAAGCGCAGGCCTATTTCCCTTTCTGCATATGGAAGTTCTCCTGTGAGGGGAGGTTTTTAAGTTACAGGCATCTCAAAATCAGGGCAAGAGAAAAAAGTTCCAGAAAAGCTAACAAATCCCTTCCTATGTAGTTTTGGTATGTGATAAAAAGAACCTTCTATTGTTTAAGCTCCTTGGTTTTGGGGCATTCTGTTACCTGCAGGAGAAAACCATCCTAGTGTAAATCTCTCAGACCCAAAGTTCCCAACTAGAACATACCAGCTCAAATGATCAAGGGGTCATCCTTGTTTGCTAACATAAATAAAATGGAGCAACTCCCCGGGTAGGCTTTTTTATGGTCATGAAGAATTTCTGGTAATTTCCTTCTTTTTACAGTGGTTTTATAATAATTCATGCATTTTATCTGAAGTATGATTGTTTCCGATTATTGTGACTTCCTCCTGATTTTTGTAAGTGAAGTTACTGACTTTAAACTGCTAGAGAAAATGCTGGCAGTTTTCCAAAGCGCATGGCTATTAGGTCCCTAGAAGATGAAGAATTAATTCTTTCCTTCCCTTTCCCGTCTGTTCTTTCTGTGCTTAGGCTAATAATTTAAAGTAGCCCGCAAATACCACTGACGTAAATCTCCACATACTCCACTGCAAGGTCACGTAGAATATGTGTAGAAGTGCTTTAGAGGTGGGAGACCATTCTGCAAGGCTGTGGAGCTCACATTATTGTTACATCTAAAAAAGATTGCCCACATTAAAAACAGCAAGCTAAGAACAGGCAAATGACAGGGTCTACCTAACTTATTTTCACAAATGAAATTGAATTTTCCCTAAAACTGGGATAATGCCTTGACTCTTGAAGTGGTGTCTTCAGCCTTGGGTCAGCATATCCATAATAAACACAAACCTTTTGTTTTTATTTAATAAACACTTTTGGAACAGTAGCTTAACCTTAAAAATAATAAGTCTGTTCAACATACCTTAAACATAATAAGTCTTTTGGCTCTGCAACAACTTTTGAGGGTGTACTTTCATTATCCTCATTTTGCCAGTGAGGAAGCGTAGACACTGATTGCTTACATAACTGGGGAAAGACATACAGCTGGTTAAGTGGCCGACTGGGATGATGATCATTTTAGCTGGTACTGTAGGGCAGAAAAACGTTTTCCTCAATTCTTTTAGGGTTCCTGCCTGGGTCTGAAAATTAAACTGACAAAAGCAGATCAACCAGAGAAAAGCATGCAAATTTTTTTAAATTTTATTTTATTTTTTGGTATCATTAATCTACAATTACATGAAGAACATTATGTTTACTAAGCTCCCCCCTTCACCAAGTCCCCCCCATAAACCCCATTACAGTCACTGTCCATCAGCATAGTAAGATGCTGTAGAATCACTGCTTGTCTTCTCTGGGTTGCACAGCCCTCCCATGCACCTCCCACATTATACATGCTAATTGTAATGCCCCCTTTCTCACCTTCCCCTGCCTTATCCCTCCCTTCCCACCCATCCTCCCCAGTCCTTTTCCCTTTGGTAACTGTTAGTCCATTCTTGCGTTCTGTGATTCTGCTGCTGTTTTGTTCCTTCAGTTTTCTTTGTTCTTGTACTCTACATATGAGTGAAATCATTTGGTACTTGTCTTTCTCTGCCTGGCTTATTTGACAGAGCATAATACCCTCTAGCTCCATCCATACTGTTGCAAATGGTAGGATTTGTTTTCTTCTTGTGGCTGAATAATATTCCATTGTGTATATGTACCACATCTTCTTTATCCATTCATCTACTGATGGACACTTAGGTTGCTTCCATTTCTTGGCTATTGTAAATAGTAAGAAAAGCATGCAAATTTTTCCAGTAAAAGTGTTAAATGACTTGGAGGGCTGCACAAGATGGAGACCAAAGAGCCCTGTGTATTTTTAATGTTAGGTTTGATGACGGAGCAGTTGTGTAGAAATTAAGACAGATTAAAGAGTATGAGATAAGCGTAGTTAACTGGGGGAGACTTAGCAAGGCCTGTTTGTTCAGATTCTTCTTGGAGTCCCTGTGTCTGTGGACATAAGGATGTTCCCTTCCTCCAGGTCCAGAGAAGGCACCTCTCACACGAGGGTTTCAGGGAAGTAGGGCAAACAGGTCATTGTAACCTTCCTGCTTCTGCTGTGTCTTCAAACTCCTTAAGCTTAATATATTGCATATGCCAAAGTGACATATTTTAGGATAACATGTCCTGAACCCTACCAATATGCAAAAAGAAATACATGAAGTTACTCACTAAATGTGAGAAATGTGAACAAATTGACCAAATGCTTCATTTTGCTTTATAGACAAGTCTAGTGGGTAATGAAAGGAAGGGGGAAAAAGGAAAAAATGTCTAGTTGGAATGGTTTTCTTTTCCTTTTTTTATTTTCTGTATCTGTGTGTGTGTGAGAGAGAGCGGTGGAGGGGAGAGGGAGAGAGAGAAAATGAGAGAGAGAATAATGAGCTTCTTTATCTGGAATAACTCTGTTGTATCAACTCGCACAATACTATGAGAGGGAAGTTTTAAAGAAAAAGTATCATACGGTGAAAGACTCAAAAATTTCCCATGCATAAGCTGAAAGATTCCAATGATGACAATTATATACCAAAATAAATATGGCATCTATGTTTCCCACTGGTATTATCTTCCAGCACTTCCTTTGGATCTGAATGTATTTATGGTGGGAACATATTGGGCTTTCTTTTCATTTTTGCCTTATATGGTCAATGGCAAAACTGACCACAGATTCTTTCTCTTCTTGTATCCATGCCATTTTTGCAATGAGATTTTGCAGCTTCTCCCATTGAGGAGTGGAGAGTTTGTTTCTTTTTTGAAGGTGGATTTAGACCCAACAAATGTTGGTCAATGGAACATTAGAAAATCTGATACAAGAAGTTTGACATGTGCTTGAGCACTGGGGCTTTCCCTCTCTTGTTCTTAGGGACCTTGACTAGCACCATGTGAATGCGCCCCAGCTAGCCTGCTGGAGGATGAGTGATACATGGTCCAGCTACTTCCATTAACCCTGAAGTCAACTATTCATCACCAGGGGAGTGAATGAGGCCATCAACTTCCACTGACCACAAATGAGCAAATTCCACCAACACCTAACGGAGCAGAGGCAAGCAATCCTAGTTGAGCCCAAAGTGCCAACTTTCATTATCATGAGAAAAGAAAAGATTTTTAGTTTGAGCCACTAATTTTGGGATGGTATCCGATTCACATTTACAGAGAAATAGAAGGTTCAGGTAAGGTGCGTGACTAAGCAAGGGAAATTTCATCTACTTCTGAAGCAGATGAAGAATTGGTGGTCCAAGAAGGAAGTCAAAGTTCTCATGAAAATGCTGGGAACTGATGAAATTTTATTAAAATCCTTCCCCAACACTCCATAGTACTCCCATTAGACTCAGGGAAAGAACCACCCAATGAAGGGGTGTTTGACGTTTACAGCTGGGACAGACCCATGGTAGCCAAATATGTTCTATTTTTATTCCATCCAGAATTTCCTTAGCTTTTCTGTGCTTAATAGCCCTCAGAGGCAGCACATGTAATGACTCTACGCTTTACCAGTTCAAGGTCATTTCAGGGCTGTGGACCAGTCTTAACTCTCTTAGAATGTGTCTAATTCATTGCAAAAGCAATGTACTGGGCTAATGAGACTTAGGTCCCTTGGTTGTGTTTCCTTTTCTTCTCACCCTAGAGCCCTTGCCACTACACAGCACCTTTCATTTCCAAAAGATGCCTGAGCACTTTGTCAACTTAGCTGGTGTACTTACAAACTTCATGGCCAAGCAATCAGTCCACCTCTGAAACCTGGCAACCTGCTTCTGGTGTGAAAAGTAGCAATTAATTACATATGGTTAACCTGAAGGCATAAGGAGGCCAAGCTTTAGGTTTTAAACACTAAGATGCCTTGGAGTAAGTCCTGGTAGGATTTCCTTTCCTTTATTAAGTTCTCTTCTGCACTGGGTCTAGTTGAATGAGTCCAGACAAAATGCAAGCAAAGTGAAGTGAACTATGCACCTGATTAGAACTGGCCTTTGTACAGTGACCTTAGACAACCTCCCAACTCTACCTGTAGAGGTCAGGAAGAGAAATCTTATTTATAAAGCTCTTTAAATTAAGGTTTAAAGGAAACCTGTTTATACATTATCATTTGCCATTTTTCTGTAACTTATACATAGAACTTCACTTTTTATCTTGTGTTTTATTTGTTGAACTGAATTTTTCCCCCCATTAAAGGCAGGAGCTTTGATTGAGCCATGCTGACAATTCCCTTTGATTCCACTACAATGAATACGGAGGAAATGAAGCACTTTCTGCCCACCTCTCAGTTCAACACTGTGTACCAGCTCCTCCCAAAAAGATGAGAACAACTTGCTCCTCATGATGCTGATGTTTACTGAGCCCGAGGTACTAGTGTCAGCATGGCTCGAGGTGAAATGGGGACTCTGTTTCTCTCTTCATTCACTCCATGCAAAGAAAGTAATAACTCTTGAAGCCCAGGCATCCACTATCTCTGTATTCATGATATGCTGGCCATTGCAAAGCTGGCACCAGCTTTGTGACCAGCTGGTAATTCTTAAGATTTGGGATGAGAAGTGTTTTCTCAACTCAGAAAGAAAACATGTCTTAGGCACAGACTTGATAAAAATGTATTCTTATTTCCCATCGGCTATTGATCAATGTGTGTTTACTTCTCTTGGTGACCTCAAGATCTCAAGGAATGAAGATGATTGGCAGGGATGGGTTTTGACATCCTTGGTCTGTCAGTCCAAATACAATCCCTGGTAGAATGTATTGAAGAAATAGCTGCTGATTTAATGTACATCTGGTTAACTATTTTTATTCTTCTAAAATTATTTGTATTAAAAAATTTCTCTTGCAGCCCAATTTACTAGCTCTAACTATAATGTTTTGAGATCCTTGATTCAAAATGAAAGAAAATTTTACATCATGTGTAACTCCAGAAGCATTAGAATCAACTCACTATTTTAAGACATCTTATGTAAGAGAGTTCCTAGCCAATATGTATTACTTCTTCTTACAGAAGGTGCCTTATGTCTCAATCAACTTCGCATGCCATGAATTTGGATTTTCTCCTCCTAAGTGGTCTCTTTTGGTGTGGTAATGGAGATAAGATGACTTATTCTTCTGCTTTGCCTTAGTGGAATAGGGCCTTACGAATTACCACACAATTGATTTGCCTGCTCAACTTTAAGTCTTCCTAGAAAGTGCTAGAAAGTATAAAGATTATTGGGGTCATGCCAAAGAGGTAGAGAAGCCAACCAGAAGAGGCTCCTACTGGCCAAATCTGGGACAATTTGAGCATGAGAATCTATAAGATACTAAAGACTGACAGCCAATAAATAAAATAAGAATCCATGAGAATATTCTGATGTCTGTAAGTACATAAATCAATAAATGAAAGTTTGGTGACTAGTAAGATATTTACAAGCTCAAACAATCTCTATTCAAAATATTTCTTAATTATAAATGTGAAATTTGCAGTGGAGGATGTTGGTAGACTCACTTTGACCAAGTGATCACCAGTAATGGGACACATCAAAAGCATGCATCGTATGTATGAAACAATGAGAAGGACATAGCATTAGGTGTGTGATGTTTCTGCCAGTGATGCATGATTTGAGTGTAATCATGAAGAAAAATAAGACAGACAGAACTCGAGTAGAGGAGCATTTTACAAAATAAATGGCCTGTAATCTTTAAAACTTTCAAGGTTAAGAAAGTTAAGAAATGCCCAAGGAACTTGTACAGATCTTAAAAGACTGAAGAAACATGTCAACTGCAGTGCAACATGTGATCTTTTTTGTTCTATTTTTTCCCAGTGTATTGAAGAATAATTGACAAATAAAACTGTCTATGAAGTATACAATATTATGATTTGATATACATATGCATTTGTGAACCCTTCTATTTATGAAATGAATCCTTTTACTATAAAGGTCATTACTGAGGCAATTGGCAAAACCTGAATAGGATTTGAGGATTTGATGGTAGAAATGTATTAATATTAATTTTCTGATTAAAATAGATGTATTGTCATTATGTAAGAGAATGTCCTTGTTGGTATGAAATACACTAAAATACTCCGGGGTATTGGGGCATCAGGTTAACACATTATTGTCAAGTGATTCAGAGGGAAAAATATCTTTGTACTGTACTTGCAAAAATAAACAAGTAAATAGGTTCTTCTAGTATTGTGAACTCAGACTAATTAGTCATGCTATTGGTCTAGTTAAATAGGAAACATAGAAAGTCCATCAGAAATGTTTTTGAAACAAAATGAAGAGTCAAGAGGGGTCTTGCATTTCAAAGTCAGGAGTTCCCATAGATGCTATAGCGGTGCAGGTTCAATAATTAGCTCAAAGCCAGGGATCACTCCTCTGGTCTGAGAAAGTGCAATGATGGAGGAAACACTGCTGGCTTCCTGCCATCCTCCTGCTCCCCAGCAGCCTTTCAGCAGCTACATCTCCATCTACTTGCTTGAAGACTATTTGGTGATCAAGTCTACTCTGCCCGGGAACACAAGTTTAATTAAGTCCTATGGGAGCAGCCTTCAACCATGACTGATAGAAGTTCATGTATAAATACCAGGTGTCTGGCTCTGTGGATGGACAACTCTTGAGTTGCATGCTCTACAGAGTTCTCCTAGAGCTCTCCACTGGGACTGAGCTCCAACTGCCCACAGTGGTAACCTGTTTGATAATATACCTTTCATAGGTTGTCTTTCCTTCCAGGAATCATTCTAAGCTCACTTCCTGTGATCAACTCCCAAATAAACTAGGTTCACTCACATCTCAGTCTCAATATCTGTTTTCAGAGAACTCAAACTAAGGTCAACATTTGCTTAATTATTTTTGGTAGGGCCCAGCATAATGATAGATATGGACCCATATAAAGTTAAAACATGGGTAAAATTTATCTTAAGTCAGAAGCTTTTTGTCAATTTGCAGTCAGTCTAAAAAATAAGTTTGATGATACATTATCGGTTCTTCTAAATATCAACCAAACCACACAGCATGGTTGGACATGGCTCTCTATTCCAGAACATTCATCATTACACACTCAACTATTAAAATGGGTGAATAACACTATTTGCTATGGGTAAAGGAAAGAGCTGAAGAAAAAAATGCAAAGACAAGGCAAAAATTCAATGTCACAGTAAAAAATTCAAGCCAACTTAATAGCTTAGAGGTGTAAGGGCCTTTCTCCATCAATTTAATTCTGAAGTTGTTTTCTGAAGAAAATACACACACAAAGTTACTACAGGGCTCAAGGAAATGAGTGACTTGGGTCTTCATGCATTTTCAATTCAGCTCCTTGGTCACTGGGATGTGAACAAATGAGAAACAGTGGAAGGGAAGAGAATACAGAGCTGAGGCAATGAGCAAGTAGAAACTGTTCTATTATGTGCTGTCAGGCTAGAGTGTGAATAGGGCTGCACCTGGAGGAAGAGAAAAAAGGAAGCATTCATCCATCTCTCCTCACGTGGGGAGCCAGATAGGGCAAGGGGGCTGCCCTGTCAAGAGAGTGATTCAGGAGTCCTTTCTCACTGAAGATCAATCATAGCAAAGGGCAAGGGTAAAGAATACCCTGTTCTATTTACTTCCCAGTCTCTCCCCTCTGCCTAGGTCCCAAGTGACTGTATTTTCATATGTCGAGATATTGGTGCGGCAGAGCTGCTGAAAGGTCTGAGACATCTGGGAGCTGAATCACTCCACACAGAAATAGAACAATTAGCTGTGTTTAGTCCAGCACAAAGGCCTTGAGAGGTTTCTAATTGAGTGGCCTGCAACAGAGCCAGGGAACAATGGATATCTGAGAAGAATCCCACAATTAATTTGGCATTAACCTAATGAATAATAATTTGTTAATGTGTACAGAGCCCAGACTGGGTCTTTTCCGTGATGCTCGTGGATTTAAAGTGCACGGCATTTGCTGTGTTTGGGCCTGCTTGGATGAGGGCTTGAAAAGTAAAGGATGTAGTAAAATGCAAACCTTTTTTTGCCATTCATTATTAAATCTGTGACCATTTAAACATAAAAACGGGACATTCTGACATGGTTTAGGCCACACATTTCTCCTGAAAGTCAGGTTTAGAATTAGACATTGGCAGTCAAATGATTTTGAACCGTTAGGACATTTTATAAAAATCACATTGCCTTTGGACAATTTTAGAAATAGAAAGAAGGTAAAAGTATTTTTTAAAAAGCAACATTTTTATTCAAAAAGTGGAAACAGATTATATCATACAGACTCTTTTGTCCAAGAAAAAAAAATCACTTCCTTATAGATGCTAAAAATATATTAACTACACATGCTTATGTTTGATTGTGCTCTGGACTCCTTTTCCTCTGGTTCCCAGAGAATTAGTAGTATTTTTGTTAATTTTAGTATTTTAAAGAAGAAATTATAGTTATTTTCCTAAGTGAGGTAATTGAAGGAATCCAAGACTTGACCTGTTAGAATAATAATAATTTATCACTATAATTAAACTTGCATTTTCATAATAATGATATAAATTATGCTTAGATTTTATCTCCACTTTTTTCAGACTTTTTTCATCCCCAAACAAGCAGACTGTGTCAGGACACTTAGTCAGTCAGTATCAGAGTTCATTGTATGAAAAAGGAGTTTATTCCCAGGAGCACTTCTGCACCTGAATTAATGATACCATAACTTCTATAATATTCACAGTGACAACAATTAAATGATTGGTGTGAAAAGATCAATTCATTAAAAACAAATTTCCCCTTCCTTCTAATGCCTGCCAGGGAAGCAGCTTTTCTTTAAACTGTATATTTATGGTTCTTCATGGTTCCAGGGCATGACATGCAGCAAAGGGTAAAGTGATACGGGATTTTTTTGTAGTGTTGGAGACCACATCACTTTAGCAGGGCCTGGTTTTGCAGGAGAACAGCCTGACCAGAGTATAACTGAAGAAAACCAGAGTTACATGCATAAATGAGGACATTTCCTCTTGCCAGGAAACAGAGGGTTACAAAAAGGGGATGAGCAAGAGAACAAGTGACTTAGGAATAGGTGTATGATCCATGTGTCCCTTCTGGCATATCACTGTACCTCAGTGGACCCATCAAAATTTCTGGGACAGGTGAGCTCTTAATAAGTGTAAGATAAATGAATGTGGGCTTCTGTGTCAACACAGCCTCTTAACCTAAAGCAGCACTGAGGTTGGAATAGTACAGAAAGAGGCAGTAAATATGTCATGCAGCTGGGGAGAGTTGTGTATGAGTCGCCACTGCCAATCCAGAGTTTGCATTTCTATGCAGTCTCTCAACTCCTACCTCGGTTTCCAATTTATCAAATAACTGGTCAGTTCAGGTAATAGCACAAAGTCAAATTGGCTGATTTATTGCATCAGCTGGTCAGGTCAGACTGGTCACTGGTCACTAAGCTGGTTTTGAGTGTACACAGACTGGAAATCCCAAAAGATTTGCTGGGGTAGGTACCCAAGTGTGATGAAAGTAAAGTACTGGGGAATTACATTTTCATTATACTTTTGATCAGCTATACCACTACCTTGGGCAGCTGATGGATGAAAATTCAATTTAATTCAAATTACTAGCGAACAGAATAGCTGTTTCTATAGATAGAATATCTAACAGTCCTAAGAAATGTTCATTACATTTTTTTCATGAAAGAAGGTATGAAAATGAAAATCTGTTAGTGTTCATTTTAGTTGCTCAGTAATATCATAATTGATACTATCAACAAAAACATCTAAAAGAGCTTTTTAGAACCAAAAACTGTGCAACTAAATGCCTATTTTTGAAAAGTTATTCCCTTCTTAATAAAATGGAGGAAAAATGTCACCCTTGGTAGAAAAGTGTTGGAATTGATATACCAGCTGACTATTAAATGCCATGTGGTAGTTCTTACGTTAAGAGATAGAAATGCTTTCATACAGGCATATTCTCAATAGTTTCATTATTCTTACGTTTTACTATAAAGTAGCTTCCAACATTTACTCCTGATACTAAAAACACATCCCTAGTCTCCTGACCCTAGTTTAGCAGATTTCCTCTCCAGATTTTCTAAAGAATTGTGTCTGAGCTTTGAAATTGAAGCCAAATGACCAGCCCTTATGGCTGCAGGGGGAAGAGAAGGGTTCTCCTTACTATTAAAGCATCTTTACGGCATCTCCTCACAGTTACTAGCCAACTGAAGGCTCCCACGTCCTTTTCTGCAGAGACACTTCCTGCCTCCACTCCTGACTCCCCACCTGCCCTTCTAGTGGAGAAACCCACTCTGATAGTCGTGCTTCTGGGTACTCACATTGCTCTTAGTTAAGCTTAATTTATTGTTCTTCCTTAATGTATTGTACCCGCTGCCCCACGACTTTTTACACTGGGATCTGTGATCTAGGTAATTCTAGTTTTCACTGCCCTAATAGTAACAACAAGAAATGTATTGCTATTTATAATTGTTTCTGAAAATCAGATGGTTGGTTCTGCACATTCATATTCCAGCACACTCTGACCCTAGGAGGTAGTTTCTTTACTTGAATTATGGGTACATCCAAGTCAGGTAGAGGGAACTGACAGGTTAAATCACTAGATAAGGATTCTGTTTCTGGATGTCCAAGAAAAGCATAAGAAAATTGGTGTATGGTTTGCTCATCCTGAGGCTTGGTCATGACTGTGTTGCTGAAGGCAGCTACTTCTATAAAAAAAGACATAAAATTCAACAGATTTCATCATGAGGATAAATGTCAAATCTCATTCTGGACCATTAAATGGTAGACATATAGATATCCAATTTATTGATCAGACAAAAGGGCTTTATTCCAAGTTTGTCTAATATGTTTATTTTGATCTTAGAGAAGCCATTCCCTGTGTTACTCTTCCTTGGTTACAGAAACATACCCTTTTAGTTTAACCAACAATGGTTTGACCTGTGACTTATGAGTCAGCCCAGCTTTGGGAGCATGACCCATGTGGAATGTCAACAGAAAGTGAAGAAAGATTCTACCTAGAATCTTCATTGCTTTGAAAAGTGGGGTCATTTCAATATAGAAGATTTCAAAGGGGCAGATGAGGATTTTTTCTTTAGTTTGCATTTCTAGTTCTCCTATTTGTTCCCTAATTATTACATCTTGAAGATGTCCTACATTAGTCTGTTCTTTGCCCCCGTATGTGCTTGTACTTGTTCTTGCAAGTAATTCTTTGTTTTCTAAATGGAACAAGGTGTTGGCAGCAAAGGGAAGCAAGACTCATGTGCTTTGTGATTTAAATCATATGTTTTCTTTTCAGAATAAAATTCAAACAGGTGCATACTGCTCCAGACCTCACTTCCCTTCTGGTGTTAGGACACACATTTCCAGTTTCTTGCTATCCACTTCTTCATGAGTGACACAGTCACTTCAGGATCAACAGGGGTAAATCTGGACTGATGAACTCCCTGGATGCTGCTATTTTCTCTTGCGCTCTTCATTAAGCAAGTGCTCACTGTGTATGACCTATAATGTGCACTATGCTAGAAGGTTAGGAGATATATATGGGAGTTCTGAGTGCCTGAAGAGACAAGTACTTGGAAAACCAGAGATCTGGTGTTTCTAGCAAATGGAAGAAGATGTACAAAGTGATTCATCTGTGGCATGAATGGATATGCAGAGACAGAAAAACAAAACTAAGTTCACTGGGGCTAGAATGGAGGAGTTATGTGAGGTAGATTAGTGTGGCTAGTGTGGAAGGAGAAAGAAAGTGTGGACTCAAAGTATTAAGGTCCTGAAATGGCCCCATATAAGATCTGAAATCTAAACTGTAGGTCTTGGTAAAATTGAGGGCTAAACTTGTTAGGACAATGCTAACATCTAGGTGTAGGAACTTCCAGTGACAACTGTGAATAAAACAGGGCAAGCAGAATTAGATGAGGTGGTTTTAGTGTCCAAGCAATATTACTGGAGAATAAAGCTAAGAAATATTCATGAAATAGAAAAAAAATCCACACCTAAATAAATGGTCGTATGTGAAGGGTGAGAGGAAGGTATTATCAAAGTGACTCTGAGGTACTAGTGCCATTCTCAAAGTCATCTTTTATTTCCCTGCATTCTAAGAGTGTTTGATGACAGCCCAGTGTTTACTGCTTACAGTCCAAATTCCCTTCTTTGTTGTAGGAAATGCTGTTGGTGCTCCTCCCATGCACCCCAGACTGCCATTTGGGAGCATGCAAACCTGGGTAACAAATACTAGTTTCTGCTTCTCTTTGCCTGAAAGCTTTTGTCTGCCCACCCAAGCCATCTCTGCTGGTACTCATGGGAAGACAGAAATGCCAAGGAGTTAACACTTCCTACAGAAGCACCCATCAGGAAAACACCATATATGATGTACATCGGTCCCTTCACCCTTCAGGAGCAAAGTACCTGAGGAACATGTTCAGCACTATTTCTCAGAGTTTTCCAGTGAGATTAAGCTCTAGTTGCCCAGTTTGGCAATTTACTCTCTAGTGGCTTTCTCTTCTTGCCAGTCTTACTTCCCTACTCCATCATTTTACTGTTTGTGGACAAACTTTAAATAAACCACTTGCACAGAATACTGAGTTGGGAGTCTACTACTGGGAGAATTCAAGACAAGACATATGACATTAATATAATTTGCAACCAGGTACTAGTCTTCTCTTAGTCATTTCAAATGCCTCATGTTCTGTGAAGTGTTCCACTAACTGTCTGATCAATAGCATATACTCACAGAAAACTTTGTGATTTTCACAGTTTAAACATGCATATGTTTGTTTCCCGAAAAAGACTGATATTGTGGAACCCAAAAAATGTGTTCTACCCACATCAGGGACCCTAAAAAGTAGTACAATGCCTGGTATATATAAGATGTTTTGATGGTTACCAACTGGACAGGGCCATGGGGTACTCAGACATTTGGCCAATACACTCTGGGTGTATTCACCCTCCTTAATGGGAGTGTGCCTCTTCCAATCAGTTAAAGGCCTGAAAGAACAAAAAGGCTGACCCTCCCACAAGTAAGAAGGAACTCTTTCTGCCTGATTACCTTCAAGGGGGAACATTATTTTTCCTGCCTTTGAATTTGAACTGGGTCTCAGGCCTGATGACTGTGGATCTTGGGACTTATCAGCCTACATAAGCACAGAGCCAGTTCCTTATATTACCTTCTATTGATTCTTTTTCTGTGGAGAACCCTGAAACAGATTTTGGTGCCAAGAGTGGGTCTAGGAGAACTGAATTTTAAGGATTAATCTAATGAATGGATTCTGGGGTTTCTGGAATTGCTCTTGTAACTCCAGGGGAAAAATATATTCCCAGCCAAGGGAAAATAACCTTTGAAGCTGAAACCAGTCAAAAGGAGAAATAAAGTGGGAGAAACCCATTTATTGCTGATAGGCAGTCATCTACTTCTGTTCACCTGTGTCTCTCAAGACCAGGCTGCAAAAGGACCCCCAAAATACCTTTCCAGCCCAGATATGCCCTCACACCCCCTTGTGATCACCTACTCATATGGAGATGAACTACTTCTCCACACCCACTGGAAACACATATTGATATAGAGATGCATTAAGGCCAGGCAAGAGATTCTGGAAATACTGCAATTTTACCCACAGCTCACCCCTCCAGAAATCTCATTTCACAATCTGCTTGCTCCCCATCTTCTGCAATGACCCCTGTGTGAGGAAACTGGAGCACCATAACCAGGCAAATAACATGCAATAACAGCAGCAATAAAATGATGATAATCTTCAAGCTGGAGGATTCAGCTAGGTTCAAATCCTATGCATATTAAGTCCATAGCTTGCCCATTCCACAGGTGGCCAGTAGCTGAACAGGTAGGGAGTTCAGAGCAATCATCACATGGCAGCTGCAGCCAGGGGGTGGGTCCAGGATACAAAGACTGTAGAGGAAAATAAACTTAAGGGTGATAAGATACATGTTTTAATGACACCAGCATAGGCAAATGTTTTCCATCAGGTAGGATGCTTGCAAGAGAGTGGTTCTGTGATAGGACAGTGGCAAGAATGGGATCTTGTCTTGGTCTAGTATACCAGACTTTCACCTCCTCCCTGTAGGGGTTACAAATGGGTCAATATATAGGACTACAGAAGGTACATACACTAGCCATAAAGATAAAACAAAATTTCCCCCTAAGATGCTCTTACCTCCCAGACATTTCGGGTACACTACCATGATCTTTGGGGGCCACCCTGCTGTTTCTCGAAGCAAGCTTCCAGGCCTTTTCTCCAAGGTACCAGGAGGGTCAGCCATCACTGGTCCATGTGTCAAAATGTCCAGGGCCACATTCATTCAATAGTGTCTCCAGGGTTTAATGCAGCTGGGGCTGGCAGCTGGATGTTGCTCTGCTGGCCATATCTGGGCTTCAATAACATCTCACTGGTTTGCACATACAGTTGTATAGGAGAGGCAGCAAGGTGTGTTAGCATAGCCAAAGGGCTCAAGGCTGCTTTTTGGGGCTTCTCATTCAAATGCCGTAGCACTGTCCGTAAACAGACTGACCAGTTCCACAGACTGTTGGTGTCTGACTTCAGGCTGGATTTCAACAGACCATTGTACCTATTATTCCTGCCCCAGTAGGGTTATATGGTACATGAAACTTCCACTTTATTCCCAATTGTTGCACCCATACTTGTAACGCATATCCAGTAAAGTGGGTACCTTGATCACTCTCAAACACCTGTGACCAGACAAATGCGGCAAAGAGATGCTCTAGGCCCCTCTTGGTGGTTTGCTGATCTGCACAATGTGCAGAAAAAGCAACCAGCAGTCCAGTAGCCATGTTCACACAAGTCATGGCATACCAATATCCTTCTGATATGGGCAGAGGCCAAATATAATCTATCTGCCACCTGACAAGAGGTACTGGCCCCCTTACTACTGTCCCATGTTGCTGTGGGACTCGGTGTAAGTCCCTCTTAAAGCACACAAGGCACTCCTTCTGGGCTCTGCTGACTTCTTCAAAGGTCAATGGCAAGCCCCACCGACAAGCTACAGCCCACACTGTCTTTTGCCCCACATGCAAAAAATGCTGATGTAGCCATTGGGCTACATCAGAGGCAGGGTTTCCTTCTAGCAAGCACATCTGGGTCAATGTGTCTGCTGCATCATTCCCTTGGGATGCCAAAGGCAAATAGCCAGGCACATGATATATGGTAACAAGACCAGAGGCCCATAAGTCTTGCTACAACTCTTGCCCCCAAAGGGGCTGGTGACCAACCATCCAGTTGGCATGGTACCATGTTGTTAGCCACAGGGTCAATCGCCAATAGACAGCCCAGCTGCCAGTGCAGACAGCTATAGGGGAAGGCTCCTGAGTAATCATGAGTCATACTGCCCACAACTCAGCCCATTGGCTGAGCCCATCCATATTGTCTCAGTCCTAGGATGGAAAGCCACAGCCCTCTACTTCGGGGGCTACCAAGACTGAGCCATCCATATACCAAGCATTGTCAGTTATAGGGACTTTTCCCTCCTGATAATGACACTTGGCTGCCAATGGTTCAAAAGCACATTCTTCCTGCTTTCCACAGGTATACATCACTGGCCCCAGTAAGTGTTGAAGTTCTCCACTTAGGGGGTTAATGGAAAGGGTGCTATGCTGCTGTACATATGTGCCCCACTTAGCCAGTGTAGGTGTCTGTGCCATGCCACTTTGTAGCCTTTGGGTCCAGTCTCGCACCTATCCCTCAATGGGATAGGTGGTTATTACCTTCGTTGGAGCTGTTACAGTGATAGGCTCCATAGCCAGCAAGGTGTGGTACACAGAAGCCACTTGCTTCTTTATCAAGGTGT
Source organism: Manis javanica (assembly GCF_040802235.1). Classification (NCBI taxonomy): domain Eukaryota; kingdom Metazoa; phylum Chordata; class Mammalia; order Pholidota; family Manidae; genus Manis; species Manis javanica. Next base: position 32,785,715 of record NC_133160.1, on the reverse strand, counting down.
ACTGGACCTCTGCTCCTTTCCACAGTTGTGACCAGAATCCAATAGGTTTTTGCATCCGTTCAAGCCTCTGCCAAAGACCCCATCCATAACCATCTTCTGTTACATGAACATCTAGCTCACAGGGCCTTGATGAGTCCATTACACTCAAGGCCTCACGACCTTGACTGCCCGCTTGGCAGCAATAAAAGCAGCTGCACATATATCATCCCAGTCCCACCTGATGCCCTTTTGTACCAACCAGTATAAGGGCTTCAGAATTTGTGCCAAGTGTGGGATACACACTCTCCAGTAGCCCAAAAGACCCCAAAAGTCTTGTAAGACTGCCACAGTGGTAGGGGTGGGGAAAACCTGGACCTTGTCTGTGACTACTTCTGGGATAACTTTAGTTTTACCTGACCAGAAAAACACCCACGAATTTTACAGACAAACCAGGTCTCTGAACCTTGGTGCTGTTCGCAGCCTATCATTTCTCCTGTAGATGTTCCAGCAGTCTAGGAACTGTACCTACTAAATCTTAAAAGAGAATCAGATGTGAGCATGATACCATCAATGTAGTGATACAGCCACACCATTTGTTGTTTCTTCCATGTGGCCAATTCCTGGGCTACACGTCCATGACAGATGGTGGGACTGTGGAGGTATCCCTGTGGAAGGTCAGTGAATGTCCACAGCCGGCCTTCCCACATGAAGGCAAACTGTTCCTGGCTTTCCTGTGCTATGTCAATAGAGAAGAAAGCATTAGCAAGTCCACAACATAATGATACATCCCCAGTTCATGAGTTAGTTTGTCCATAAGGACTGCTATTGAGGGGACAGCAGCATGCAAAGGGGGTGTAACTTTATTCAATTCCCTACAGTCCACAGTCATATACCAGGAGCCACCTGGCTTTTTCACTGGGCACAATGGGGAATTAAAAGGACTATGAGTGGGCTTATGATGCCCACCTTCTTCATTTCCTGTAGAGTTTCTCCAATTTCCTTATGCCCCCCAGGAAATTGATACTGCTTAGTATTTGTCACTCACCTAGGTACAGGCAGAGCTACATGTGGGTGCTTAGCATGTCTTAGCTGCCTTTACCACATGTACCCTCAGTCTGAACTCACCTGCAGTGGCCTGTAACCACAGTGGCTGCAGGATATCCACCCCAAAAATATATTCAGGGATGGGAGAAATGTACATGGTATAGTCCTTTGGGCATAAACATTCCATCCCAATGGGATTTGGGCTTTCTTCATTCTATTTACCTTACCCCATAGCCATCTATCACAGCAGGGGTCCCGGGAAAACACTCAGGGTTGCCATAAATAGAAGAACATTCAGCTCCTGTGTCCACAAGTGCCAGGACACGTTGTACATTCACAGGGGACCAATGCATTGCTAATTCTGCATGTGGCCTCTGCTCCCCACCATGTCCCCCAAGGTGGGGGCCTTGATCCTCCCCTCAGTTGAACCCCAATGCCCACTTATCATCCTCTGGGGTTGAGGGCCCAGGCAGAGCCTGAGTATTGTCCCCCAGGAAGTCTTGCAGGGACACAGGCTGGACATGGGGCTTTGCCTCTAGCTTTCATGTCCTTGACCTCAGTGGCTGGAACTGGTGCTCTGGTTTTAATTGGCGCTGCATTTCTAATAAGATCCTTTTGGACTGCCCATCAACTTTCTCTTTCACTACCCTAGCTTATCAAATCAACCCATATCTGGATCCTTGAGATCTTCACAGGGACTTTTGCACCTCTCCTTTCAGTTGTAGTCCATACTTCCTTCTGGGCTCTTATTGTTTCAACCTCCCCCAGATCTGCTAAAGTATGAGTAGCCTCACTTATGGGTTGCCCTTTGTGGGGGGCAAGAATAGTCACTAGGGACCCAAAGAGAGATGGGGGAATTATATGGAGCATCAGATTTCTCATTCCTACCTACAGTGAACAACCCCTCATCAATGCCCTGGGGGTCCATATTGTAGATGATATTTTTCATGCCCAATTCCCACAACACCTGTTGGAGCTCCGCATAAGTTTCCAGCTAGTGAGTAAGTAAGGTAAATCACCCTGATTAGGCCAAACTGGCCTGATGGCTGCTGTCAGCCAATCCAGAAGCACCTGATTCCCTGAGGTGTGATGTGCACTTTGTAACCGCTGTGGGAGAGAAGGGTGTGTTGTTAGGGAAGCCAGTCTACTCTTTTCAGAACTTGACATAACAATGTTTTCCACCCCCATATCCCAGAGATGTGAATGCCATGTAGGCAGACATTCTGATGGCTTCTACTGATACCAGCTGCTCATGTCCACCAGCTCATCCTGGGTAAAGGGGCAAAGCATGGAGTGCTGCACAACCTGGGGAAGGGGCAGCTCCTCCCCCAAGGAGTCCACAGTTGTTGTGTTTTTACTTTCTTAATTAGAACTGGGTGGGCCTTTAATATAGGAGAGGCTGGTGTCTCAGGCATTGTCCTCAGCAACAGATCAGCCCCCAGCCCTACCCCCTCATCCTCTCCTGACACCTCCTCCACCATCTCCAGAGCTGAAGGCACTGCTCTTTCCTCCCCCTTCCCCACGAGCTTCTGCAATGCAGGCTCTCCTTGCTGCCTCCCCCGTTGCTGCTGCTAAGGAATTTTCCAGGAGCATGACCCATCCTCTCAATAACTGTCTCTCTTCCTTAAGGGCATCCCATAGATCATCACCCAGCTTCTCCAAGTGATGGTGAAGTGTGTCTCTCTCCTGCCAAACTCTCTCTCCTTCCTTGATAACCCTTTCTCCCTCCTCAATAATCCTTTCCCTCTCCTTGAAAATACTCTCTCTCCTCAACACACCTTCCACTATCTCGATGAAGAAAGGTGCTACAATGCCAGCTGCTACATGGCCACTAAGGGCCCCTAAGCAGTGTTCTATCTGACGAACAGCTAATTCTGGAGCTTCCAGTGTCTCCACTCTTCCCCAGCCCCACCCCTCTAGGAGGTGCTTTATCTTAGACCAATTCCCCACCAGGGGCTTCCCAATTGGAAGCTCCACATATAGGTGGTTCCCGAAGAAAGCTGCACCCTCTACAACTGCAGCCACTCGGGCCTCCCCACCATCCCTAGAGGCATCCCGCCCAAGGGTTGGACCCATGTAGACAGATTTTGAGTTCAGAGGTCCTGACGACTATCACCAGATGTAACTCTGGGGGGAAATCTCAAGTCAAAATACCTTTGAAACTGAAATCAGTCAAAGGGAGAAATAATGTTAAGAAACCCGTTTGTTTATTTCTTACAAGCAGTTGTCCTATCTCTCTCTTGATCAGGCTGCAGAAGACAGGCCTCAGCCCAACGTCTCCAGTCCAGATAAACCCCTGCCTGCCCTTGTAATTACCTATTGATATGTAGATGAACTAATTCTTTCCACCTCTTGGAAACACCTATTGATATGCAGAAGCACTAAAGCCTGGTGAGAGATTCTGGAAATATTGCAATTTTACCCACAGACATAATGTTGGATCAGGCCAAATTTATTGACATAGACTCAGTAGGCAGAGTCTGCATTTACTGTTGCAGTTCAGTGAGTTGGTAAAGGCACCAACAGTTTACTTGCTTGATTGTTTGAAAAAAGAACCAAGGAAGCACACAGACAGTGAGTTAGAAAAGCAAGATCTATCTTGGTTTAATGTAGAAGAAGGGATTCAAAGACTTAAGGAGAATAGAATATTACAGTGGATTTATTAACATAAATACAACAACAATAATTGGATCTAAGAGGAGCAGGGCCAAATGACAGCACTTGCTCCCCATTGATAATGTAGGCCTGGTTGCTGTAATGGACATCAGAATAGCAATCAGAAAAGTCTGATCCATGGAGATGTGTGGCCCTGTATAGTTGATCATGGATCTTCTTGAATTGAAATAGATGAGAAGGCCACTAAATTTTTGCTTGTTATAAGCATATAAGTTCTAGTTCAAATGAACGGAAAGCTAACCTGAGTGATATAAAGAGTCATGTTCCCTCAATCATTTCTCAGACTTGAGGCAATTTACAGACCCAGAATCCTTTGAATGAAGGAAAGACTGGGTTCTACTGTGGTAGGGTCCTGGTATGTTGCCAGAATTCATACTGTTAGTCTTTCTCTCAGCCTTCCCCAAAGATACCAATAGGCTGTGATTTGGGGAAAAAGAAGTCACCAGATGTTTTGGGAACTAATGGACACTTGCTTTGCAAACAGTAGTTCCAGGAGATCTGAAGCATCGCTCTGGACCACCAGTTAGTGTAGGGGCTTCCTGAGGTGAATTGATCAATGGCATTTTAGACCAGGTCCATCTTCACTGTAGGCCCAGTGGGTCCCTGAACACACCCTAAGGATATTTCCCCAGCTCAAGAATGCATAATTGGAATACACATGGTTTGGCTGGACCCATGCTTGGCAGCTGGCAAAACCTGATATTGGTTCCCTGGAATGTAGAGTGAGGGTTATTATGGGAGGAAAGGCCAAGTGGAATCACTAGGACTGTCTCACCTAGAAAAACAGCAAACCTAAAGCAATACTGCATTCTTGGAGGGATCACAGAGATTAGTGCCACCATCAAGGTCATGAAAGATGAAGGTGTAGTGAATCTCATCAGATCCACTTCAACTCTCCTATCTAGTTTGTGAAGACAGATGGATCATTGAGAATGACAGTGGATTATTTCAGGCTTAACCATTTACTGACCCCAATTGCAACTGCTGTACAAGGTAGGTTTCACTGCTTGAGCAAATTAACACATCCCTGGTATCTGGTATGCACCTATTGATCTAGCAAATGCTTTTTTCTCCATCTTTGTCAATAACGACCACAAGATGCAATTTGTTGACAAGGCCAGAAAACACCTTCACTAACTGTCCCACCTCAGGGGTGTAACAACTGTCCAGGTCTGTGTTGTAATCTGGTTCACAGTGATCTTGAATGCCTTTTTCTTACAGATATCACTGGTTCATGACATTGATGACACTGTGCTGATTGGACATGTTGAGCAAGAAGTAGCAACTACTCTAGACTTATTGATAAGATATTTGTGTGTCAGAGGGTATAAAATAAAACTAAAATTCAGGATACTTCTCTAATTGTCTTATTTCCTAGGTATTCAGTGGTATGGGCATGTTAAGACTTCCTTTCTAACACAAAGCCTAAATTGTTGCATCTGGCCCCTCTTATAAGCAAAAAAAGAGGCACAATGCCTAGTGGTAGAAATTTGAGCAATGTATTTGCTTGTTCACTTTGCTTGGAAAGACAAATAGTCAGCTTGAGATTGTATATTGATTCATGGACTATGATCCATGGTTTGGCTGGATGGTCAGGAACTTGGAAAGAAGATGATTGGGAAATCGGTGACAACATAACTGGCAAAGAGATATATGGACAGACCTCTCTGAATGTTTGTGTACCATGTAATGCTCACCAAATGGTGACCACACAAAGGATTTTAATAAAGTGGATAAGATGACCCATTTTGTACATACCAGTCAGCCTCTGTCCCCAGCCATCCCTGTAATCACCCAATGGGTTCATGAAAAAAGTTGCCACTGTGGCAGGATGGAGATCATGTTTGGGCTCAGCAGCATGGATTTTCATGCATCAAGGATGACCTAGCTATGGCCACTGCTGGGTGCTTAATCTGCCAGCACCATTCTCTGGGTTGATTATCTAGCTAACTGGTAGCGGGTTGGTTAGACTGAATCACTTTCATTATGGAAGGGCCAGCATTTTGTCCTCACTGCCCTTAGACACTCTGGATATATATTTATCTTCCCTTTGTGCAATGTTTCTGGCAAAACTACCTTCTTTGGACTTACAGAGTGGCTTATCCATGGTTCCGGTATTCCACAAAATGGTTTCTGATCAACGAACTCACGTCACAGCAAATGAGGTCCAGCAATAGTCCTGTACTCATGGAATTCACTGTTCTGACCATGTTCTCCACCATTCTGAAGAAACTAGCTTGACAGAATAGTGGAATGGTCTTTTGAAAGCTCAGTCACAGTGCCAGCTAGGTGGCAATACCTTGTAGGTCTGGTGTAAGGTTCTCCAGAGGCCGTACAGTGGTTCCCCCTTATTCACAGTTTCTCATTCCAGGGTCTGATCAACTGTCTGTTCTGGAAGCAGATGATCCTCCTTCTGATGTACTGTCAGAAGGTCAACAGTAGCCTAAAACTACTTAACAATACCTACATCATTCATCTCACTTCATCTCATCATGTAGGCATTTTATCATCTCACATCATCACAAGGATGAGAACAGTCCAATAAGATTTTTGGAGAAAGAGAGACACCACATTAAAAAACTTTCATTACAGTATATTGTTATAATTGTTTTATTTCATAATTATTGTTAATCTCTTACTGTGCCCAATTTCTAAATTGAACTTTATCATACATATTTATGTATAGGAGAAAACATAGTAGAGTATATACAGGATTTGGTAATATCCAAGGTTTTAGGCATCCACTGGAGGTCTTGAAACCTATCGCCCAGTGGATCAGGGGAACTACTATATATGCTCTGAATCAGCATTAAGTATATGAATATATGGTACTGTTTCTCCAATAGCCAAAATTCATGTGACCAGGAATCAAGGGGTAGAAATGGGAGTTTTATTCACTCACTATTTACCCCTAATGACTTACTAGCAAAAATATTTCCTGTTCCTATGATTTTATGTTCTCCTGGCCTGAAGGTCTTAGTTTCAAAGGAAGAAATTCTTCTACCAGAAAATACAAGAATGATTCCACTGAACTGAAAGTTAATATTACCACCTGGGCACCGTTAGGCTCCTCCTACTTCTGAATCAACAGGCAAGGGAGTTCCTATGCTAGCTGGGGTGACTGATGCAGATTATGAGGGAGATTGGACAAGTATTACACGATGGAGTTAAGAACAGTATATCTGCAATACAGGAGCTCCCTCAGGGTCACTCTTAGTATTACCATGACCTAGGATTAAGGTCAGCACAAGGAAAAGTACAAGAGCCCAACACAGGCAGGAGTATTATCGGTCCAGCCCCTCCAAGAATGAAGGTTTTTGTCACCCCACCAGGTAAAGGATACAACCAGCTTAGGTACTTGCCGAAGACAACAGGAATACAAAATTGGCAGTGGAAGAAGGTAATTATAAATACTAACTGTGATCTCATATCCAAGTATAGAAATGAGGATGATAATTGTCTGAGCATTTCCCCCTTTTTTGTTATAAATATGTCTTGTGTGTGTGAAAACAAAATATCTTTATGTTTTCCCTCTCTTATTCCCTTATCATGTAACAAAAGGTACACTGGTTTTATATCAGAGTGTTTGAATATTGTGAATTTTACAACACAGTATTTAAGTTATGGGATATCAAGAAGAAGAGCAAGGATCAGCCAAGGACTTTAACTCCTCTACAGAGGAAGGGATTAGTGTGTTTTTTTATTGTACATAGCAAAATTGAATCATGTTAGGTGAAATTAAGACTTTGTTTTCTTTATTTAGAGAATAAGTATGGTTTAAGATGTGTATGGTTGCCAGGTTGACAAGGGGTGGACTTTTGATGATGAATTTTATGTTTCAACTTGACTGAACCATTAGGGTGCTCAGACATTTGGTCAAACACCAATTTGGGTGTGTCTGTGTACGTGTTTCTGGATGAAACAACAATTGAGTCAGTAAACTGAATAAAGCAGATTACCCTCCCTAATATGGATAGGTCTCTTCCTATCAGTTGAAGGCCAGAATAGAATAAAAACCGTGAACCTCCCACAAATAAAAGTGAACTCCTGCCTGACTGCTTTCAAGCTGGGACATCATATTTTGGCTGTTTTGTTTTCCCTGACTTTGGACTTGAATGGAAACATTGGCTATTCCTGGGTCTCAAGCCTGCTGGCATTTGAACTGAAACTACACCATCATCTCTTCCGGGTCTCCGGCCATCAGGCTTGGTCTGGAACTACATCACTGGCTTTCTTAAGTCTCCAGATAGCTGACTGCAGATCTTGAGACTAGTCAAACTCTGTACTCATGTATGCCAATGCCTTACAATGAATCTTTTTTTTAGTATGTATGAAATACATGTGCAATTCTCTTGGTTCTGTTTCTCTAGAGAATCCTAATTTGGATGTCAAAGTTTCCTTTGAAACTGAATTCGATTGAGTTAAGTATTTCAGTTGGGATTTTTGTTGAAAAGGCTATAAAGTTGATGTGTTTGAGGCTTTTCCTTCTAGAATTTTAAATAAACTGTGTGGAGTGGTGACTTAGTATCTCATGCATCTGAGAGTTTGAGGTGGGATTTCGAGGCTGCATTTGCTTTGTCTGCAAAACCTGGGTCCTAATCATGTTTCAAGAACAAGAATGAAGATACAGGCAGAGAAACGTCATCCAACAAATATATGAGTGCCAACTTTGTGTTAGGTTCTGAGGAGTCTACAATGAGGAAAACTGACCTCATGGAGCATGCCACTTAGAAAGAAAGACATTCTTGACTAAGCGCACAAGTAAATTCATAACCACAATTTCTGATGCTATTTTAAGGGCTGTAGTAAATTTTCCGAGACTATGTATAATAGAAAAGCCTAACTTTATACAAAGGATCAGAAGAAACTTCTTGAGGAGGTGACATGTAAAGCCAAATAGCTTTTGGTTATTATATCCAATGGGATGCAAAAGCAGGTAACTGGAGGACAGAAGAAAGGAGCAAAACAGTGTGTCCTTTTCTTCTGTCTACCTTGATTGCATTTCTGTCAGTAGCCATGTACCTGACAGAGCTCCAGCTCACTCCTGAGAGCCCCTTGCCATGGTCCTAAAGGTCTGATGATCTTTCTTCCACCAGGTGGCCCTGACTCAAGGGTTCCTCTCTGTTGAAATTTCAGCCTTAAGGCTGGTCTTATCTTCCTGCTTCTGCTATCTTTTAGGGAACTGTTTCCCTTTTGGCTTCTTCAAGTTTATACCCCAGTGGTAATCAAATAATTGTATTAAAATCTCTCTGTTGAAAATACCTATAGTAGTTTCTGTTGCCTGATAAAAGGCTTGAATTGACATATACAGCAAGAGGTAACATCGGTATTTCATCCCAAGCTGGCTCCACAGGCTGTGCTTTTAACTATTATTTGTACTATCAAATATCTAATTGCTAAATAAATAATTTCCTGACTAGAAACTAAAATTGATCAATAAAGTCAAGATCTCATCATGTAAAACTTACTATAGAATGTGTTTAGGTTTATAATATATACCTAATTTATTATAGGTTTATAATATATACATGGCTGCACAAAAAATCAGTGAATTCCTATTATATATACCCTAGCTATATCTGATCATTGAAACCTCAGGACTCAGTAAACTCATTTCACTCTTTGAATGTGAAGTAATTATTTAAGCATTGTTAACTGAATGCTTACTATAGGCCAGAGATTATTCTAGGTATTGGGAATGCAGTGGGGAGACAGAACATCAAAAAGTACATCCTCCAACAGCAAACTAAAACAAAGATGATGCATAAATGAATAGTTAGAAAAACTAGATGGAAATCATTTCTATGAAGAGAACAGGCGATGTAATAGGATTGAGAGTGGGTATAATATGATATGTAAATTAAGTTAAAGAATATTACTGTTCTTATAAGGAAGACAATGCCTTTCTTACCAGATAATGAATTACATTTAATTTTCAGACAGCTGTTTCAGGAAGCCTATTTATTACTTACATCTTCAATTTATAATAATTCTGAATCTCATATATAAACATGTGTCTATATATACATATAAAATTATATACATACATATATTAATATATAATTTATGTAAGTGGTTGAATACTACTTGTATAAATAGTCCAAATAATTGTTCAACTGTTTATTTCCATGAGTAGTTGTAATTATGCAAGTAATTGTAAACCCCAAGAAAACACATAATTTCAGTTTAAACATCTTTACCGGCAATACCAGAAAGCACCACCAGGTGGTGATGTTTCTCCAAAAAGCATGGTAATTCCTGTTTTTTAAAAATGATACCAATTACATTACTTCTTTCATTCAAATTTAATCATGTCCTTGTCTAATTCTAACATCTGGATCCATTCAGAATTGGTTTGATGTGATTGGTTTATTTCCTCATAATATAAGTTCTGTCTTCTTTGTACTTTGCATGCCTGGTAATAATGGGATACCAACATTGTGAATTTTACCTCAGAAAGGTTAAGTTACTCAAGAAGTGCTGAATAACTTTGTATTTCTCTATGAAGTCTTGAGTTTTGTTTACAGATACAATTACTTCAAAACAGTTTACTCCTTTTGTGTCTTGTTTTTAAAATTTGTTATCTGAGATTGGAGCAGTGCTCAGTCTAGGGCTCATTATGCTCCCCCACTGAGGCAACATCTTTCTGTCTACTCTACACGATGCCCTATGAATCTTGAGGTTTTCTAGTCTGGCTGATGGGAACAAGCACTGTTTCCAGGCCCTTGTGAATCCTGCTAGGCAGGCAGCGTCTATTCCTTTCAAGTATTTTCCTCATACACAAGGTCTGATCAGTACACAAGGGGACCTTCCACAGACCTTCAGGGCTCACGCTTTGTGGAGCTCTCTCCTCAGAGGGTCTCTGACCTGTCAATTTTAGCTACATTGTTCTCTGCAGATTCTCAGCTATGTCTCCTCACAGTAAAAAGTCTGCTGAGCTCTTCCAGAGCACCCTTGCTGCTGTGGCCTGGAAACTATCTCAAAGCAGTCATTTGGCATGAAAGAAAGGCTCATCTACATTTTGTTACCATCTCTCAGGCATCACTGTCCTTCACTGCCTCGTGTCCAGTGCCTTGCAAACTGTTTTTTCATGTATTCTGTCAGTTTTTCTCTTGTTCCAGATGGGCAGTAAACATCATGTTTACTCTTATTCCCTCTTGACCAGAAGTAGAAGTCACTTCCTTTCTTTTTTGCCAAAGATTCCTGATAACTTCTTTTGTTGTATTGTTCTTGATAATCATTCATTCAAAAAGTTTGGAGCAATGGCTATGAACTACATAATGCTAAAGATATCGTTTGATCCTCTAACTCAACAAATTAAGCCCAGGAGTGTTTAGACACAGAAACAAGGAGGTAGATTTCCAACCCCTTACAATTTTCTTCTATTTTTGAGGGGGGTTATACTAAGTGACTGTAAGAAATGAGAATATTTTTTGCTGACACAGTAATTATGACAAATGTAAAGGCTTCTCAAGAACTAGGATCATGCCATTTTATTTCTTTAGTTTATAAGGATGAAGTTGAACTATTAAGTGTTGCAGACCAGAGCTTCTCAAACTGTAACATGTAAATGAATAGGGTTTTTTTTGGTTAAAATGCAAAGTCTGGTTCCAAAGGTTGAGATGAGGCCAGATATGAGGCACTTGTAATAAACTCTCAGAAACACAGATACTTTCAGGTGATATATTTAGTTTTGTGAATGACTCGGTATAAAAATTTTAGTATAAAGAGAGAACTCAGAGTATAAGAGAAATTGAATCCGGTTTTACTGATCTCTTTATAGTTGGTGTTTGTAAAGCCATGGAAGAGCAAGCTGTAAGGCAGGGTCTATGTACTGTCTGTCCATGTGCTTCAAGAGCCTCATACAGTATGCTGGCTTATAGAAAGTTTTCAGTAAGTTTTTGTTGAAATGAACTAAATAGAACATTAGGGTAGTACAGTTTCCTTGGAGAAACTTAATACCATGATTCTTAATTTTTGGGATATCTACTCTTGTAAAAGTCTATAAAAAGCCTGTGCCATTAAGCACCAAATTTTTATCCAAATGAATGCATATGTGCACCTCTTGTAGTCCTTTCACAGCCCATTTAGGATTTTTAAACCTCTTAATTTTTATATACACTGACACACTGCTAATGAACAGAAACCTCAAATTCTTGACCAAATCCCAAGGCTGATGATCACTGGCAGAGCTTTTATTATCTCCTGAGTCTGTTAACTTTCAATGATTTTTTTTCCCCTCTTCTATTACAATACTTTTTTTCTAAAACGAATATATGTTCCATTCCCAAAAAAGATGAATTCTGTTGTATAAAACTAAATAAGCTGACTACAGGGAGTTGTAATTTTGTCTTGGGTTTACTGGCCTGGGAATCTACACTGTAAGCATGTGTTGTTCCCTAGGGGAATCGTTTAAATGCAACCATGACCACCTGTTGCTAAATGCTTCCTTGAGCAGCTCTCAGTACCAAAGGGAATGGGAATGTTAGTGTGAAGTTGTCTCCAGCCAGAGGAAAGTGGGTGGTTTTTATACTTTTATCCAGATGACTTTGGCACATAGATTTTTGCATCCTGAGATATCAAGAGAAGCAGCACCATTCTCTCTCTCCCTTCCAGTGTGAGTTAACACAGTTACAGTAACTGACTGTGGGCCATAAAAAACGGACCCTAGATGTTGTGGCCCATGAACGATGGTCATTTAACAATATTTTGAAAAAAATGTTTGGGTATAGAATCTGACATAAATCGACTTGGCTGAGATTCAGTAATGTTTGGTGAGTGGTACTGAAAATAAGAAATAGTCAGAAACAAATACTCATGCAGGTGCTGACAGCAAGCAAACCAAGGAAGAAACCCCAGGGAGATTGCTTTCTTATATATGGCTGGCGGAGATAATGTTCCAGGACTTCCCGCAACAAGAAGCGACAGGAAAAATATCTTTGGGAATTGTTTTGGTGAACCTGTGAGAGCTAGGTCACTGCACCAAAGATTCAGAACAATAAAAAATAAGGCCTTAGAGCAAAAGTGGATGTGACACTATCTAGACACAGAAAGCTTCCATGTGCGATGTTCTGACATCACGTCCATGTTGATTGCTACAAAGTCTTTTGAAAGGTGAGGTCTGGTTCACTACTACCACGGCATGACAGGCACAATGTGTTGCTCTTTTATTAAGATGTTGATATGATTCTTGCTCATTTATTTGAGAGCTTCGCAGTTTAATCTATTGATTTCCTTAAGCTTTTCCTGCTAGGCTTGAACTGGGTCATCGGAATAACTCTTAACATTTAACTAGAGTCATTAAAAGTAAATAGACATTTGAGAATAGTGTAATTGGTTGTGAAGGCATTCCCAAGGTGGAAAGGCCAAAGGTGGTAAAGAAAGTCCGTGTGGGCATGTTGTCTTTGAGACCTGACTTACTCAGCAGTTCTCCAAAACGACTAAAGACTTCCTATAGCTCCAGGCACTAATTTGTCCAAAGACTGTTGTAAGACTTTGGCTAAAGAAAAACAGAGAACCTATGAAAACACTGCTTACTAATAACACATCCCAGCTGTTCGCTCCCTGTTAAAAAGTAGAGAATGACGTGTTTTGGAAAAGGTTAAGTACCCTCTTGGTATGTTTTTGGGACTGTACTGAGACTTAACAGCATGAGCCCTGTTCATTTAATCAAGGTTGTGTAGTTTAAATTTGTCTCAGCACCCAGCTTTTTACTGTGGTTATGTCATGCTCAGTGTATCAATCTCTAGAATTAGGTCATTGCCAAAATTCTATTGTTTTTGGTTATCATGACCCCCATGGTTTTCTTTCTCATGTAACTCAAGTAGGAAGGTATCTTTGTATCTCCTGTTAGACTACATGTTCATTGAGGACAATTTATTACTCATCTTTGTCTTACCTGGAGCAATAATCCTCAAATGGTTGCATGCATAAAGCGTGTAGAAGAATCGCCTAGAATGCCTGCTAAACCGCAGGTCACCTGGATCGCACCTAAGAGTACGTGATTCCTTCGACTGGGCATGGAGCCCAGCGATCTGCATGTCTAATGAACCTCCTGTCGCCCATTCCGGGACTACTCTGGGAATAGCACTGCTCTGAAGCCCGGGTCCACAGCCCTGTCCAGCTGAAAAGTCCCTTATTTATATCAGTGATTTTTTAACAGCATTTACTATACTAAAATGAAATTTATAGATAAGGTAAACCTCCTATACACTTATTTTTAAGTCAAAATAATGCTCTAATTATATTGTAAAAATAAATAGTAAAATAAATTAAGAGGAAAAAATTCATGATAAATGAATATTTTAACATATAAGTGCTTGGGCATAACTACCTTAGAAGATATAATTAAGTTGATAATGTTTACAACCATTCCGGGGTCACAGTGGATGTCAGGTACAAATTCAGGTGTATATAGCATTGCAACTCAGCTCTGATGAGTGATGTTGTCTTCTATGATGTGATATGAAATAAATAACAATTCTTGATAAAGGGCCAAATAAAACAAAAGGTCTATTCACACAGTATGTATGGTAAGTGCTTTTTAAACAGTGTAAAGAAGATACTTTATGTTTATATGTATAGTATGAAGTGAAGTTTTAGACTTAGGTATTTATACACACACTTTTTGTCTACACAGTGCCTGATGAGAACTGAGACATTTCTTCATTGTGTGAGACTATCCAGCACACTGTAGGACATCTGTAATTCCAGTGGTGCTAAATACTACTAAATACTACTGTGTGCCCCAAATTGTGACAGCCAAAGTGCCCTCCAAATTCCCCTAATGGCCAAAGACACATCTGAAGTAGAATGTCAATCACAATGCCTGGACAACCATGGGCAACTGATTATTTTTTGAAAATCGAAGAGAAATACTGTCCCATGCTGAGTGGAGGTTGGTTATTGGACAGTTTTTCCTTAGATGTACTATATCAAGTGACTGCTTTTTAAAAATAAAAACTCAACAATAATGATCAATCACATATTTCTTCACACTAGTTATTTTTAATTAAAATGGATATTGGACATCTTTACCACTGTGCATTTATCAGCCAGCTTTTAAATCAACTGGCAGGAAAAAAGCAGGCTTTGGGTCATATTCACTAATGGAGGTGGGAAAATGTCATGAATCCAACTGCATGCAGCTATGGTCTACACCTAGCATGACAGTGTGCCCCGTTTTGCCTAGGCCAGTTCTGGTTTACACCTGTGGTTTCATGTAATTATGAATAATTACATGCATTCTTAAAAGTGTCTCTATTTGGACAATAAATCATATTGTTACCCTAGTTATATCTCACTAACAATACCAGGTGCTAAACAGCTTATATATTTTTTTCCTTGTGTAATGTAAGAAGAAGTTTACAAATGCAAGCACCATGGCAAACTTTTCTGCAATAAAACAAGACTGGACAAGGCTTGGGGTTGTGAGTTTTGATCCCATGTCCCAGTAATTTACTATAAACTCAGTGGGGTAGGGTATTTTCATTACCAAACATCTTGAAGTACAACATTCAATAATTTCTTGTGTCCTTTCTGAATTTCCATGACTTTATCTTATTCTGACTGTGTACAGTAATTATCTTATTCAAAACACTAAATGTATGCCATCTTCTTCCTCTGAAATTTCATGGCTAAGCTGAGTTCACTAAGAGAAACAAAGAGGTTATGGATTTTCTTTATTCCGAAGCTTTTAGAACAACAGTCCATATCCAACTGCAGGTTCAGCTTAATCTTGCAAGGGTACTATGATCCTAATCTGCCCATTCAGAGGTTTCAGCATCACTTGTATGGCCCTAGCCTTGCATCTGGGTGAGCCTGGGAACCCAAGCGTCTCCTGAGTGCACCCTTTTCCTGATTGCCTGGATCCTCTGACTGAATTTCTGCCCTGGTTTCCTGAGTCTGCTCCAACCCTTCCTATAGAATCTTGCCTCTTTGGTAAGAGCTCAAATACCCTGAACTTTCTCTTCTCTTCCTCTTAGACCTGGTCCTTATTCTTGTCCTCATGTTACATAGGCTCAGGTAGAGTCTACTGCTTAATTCTAGGGAGTTGTCTCAGTAACAGTAGCTATCAGTAAAAAAATGACAAAGAAGCCATCATCCTAGGTTCAAATGAATCTACTTAATTATGATCTTGGGTCAGCTCTTTTCTCTTCATCTCACTTTTTTCTCAAAGTAACCCACAGATGGTTTAATTCCTACGTTAAGAATCAAATGCCACAATATTTGTGAAGTGCCTAGCATTCAGTGCTTTTCAGTGGAGCAGATCCTAGAACATTTGCTAAATATAAGAGTAACAAAAACCATATTCCCTCTGATGGAGGTAAGAACTGAATTTGCATCTCAGTTTCAGAGGTTGTAGTCAGAACTGGAATCTTTTGGAATCTCGAGTTTTATGTGGCTTTTAAGAATTGGCTTGGCTTCCAATGTTCATATGTCATGAAGATGGGAAAGTCCAATGAGCATGAACAATTTTGGAAGATGAACTGAAATAGTATAAGAACTCTCCAATCCTGCACATTCAAGAAAGACCAGTAGAGTAGGGCGGATACACATAAAAGGAACGGAAATTAGTTGGTGTCCTTAAATTGCCACATAGTGCATGCCACTAAAGCTCTGGTCTTCCACAGGAGGGGGGAATCCTGGGTGACAAAGCAGACAAGGCAAGCATGACACAAAGATGTCTTTCTGGACAGCTCTGTGCTCCTGCTGCCTCCCTTGTCATGGTTAATACTCCACATGTATGCACAGCAAACACTCCTCAGGAACACAGATATTAATATCAGTATAGCGATATACTTATTAATGATAAATGAATTCTCTAGGTTCAAATTTTAGGACAACCCTTACCACAGAACTGGAACTGAGAGGAGTTTCACAGCATTATTAAAAATAAACAAACATGACTTTTGTATTCAAGCACTAAGGCCAGTATCTCCCCAGTAATGAGACACTATGTCACTGCTGTCCACTAGACATTTCTGCAGGAAGGAGAATGCCCCATGTCTGTGTGCTCTCCAGTATGGTAGCCACTAGTCACATGGGGCTCTTGAACACTTTAAATGTGGCAGAGGACTTGAATTTTTTATTTTAATTCATTTAAATTTAAATAGTCCCATATGAGTATGATAGTAACATCGAATAGAATGGCTTCAGAGGGATTATCTTGAGCAGTACAAACCTGTCAATAATATGCATCCCCTACTTCTCTGCATACTTATTAGATGACATCTTGCACTTTCATTGTCACTATCTCCTTTTTTTTCCCCCTTCAAAGCTGCTAAAGTTCTTCCTTTTAACCAGGTTTCTCCTGTATAAAATTCAGTCGAGTGATCAGCAGAACAAAACAGAACCTACCTTTGATCCTTCAAAGCAGTTGCAACATGAGTCTACTTTGGGGAAACAATCCTAAATGAGGGCCTGTTTATAGTAGTCTTCCACTGGTGATTTCAGTGCGAACTGTGGATGCTTGATGCACTGGTACACCAAAGAGAGAACACTGTGTCCAGGAGCTTCCTGCCAGGGTCATGTGCAGGTCACTGTGACCCAGCCAGAAAGCTACAGATACCACGGTACAGAACCTGGATCCTGAAGACATAGTTAAAAAAACTAGCCAGTCTTTCAATAATAGAGAATTTTTCTAGGGCTCTGTGATAAATGTTTATGTTTCCTGAGCTGTACAAATAGTGAGTGACTTCCTTCACTTTATAAAGTTAAAGGCATTCCTTTGATGATTAAATCAATGAAAATCTCATGCCCTGTGGAAAAGATCTAGACACCGAGCAATGGATGATACCACCAAATTCTGGAAATATTGATCTTCTAGAAGGCCCTGCCAATGATAACAAATACCTCTTAATCCTGGTATACTAGTAAATCCCATTTAAAGCCTTTTGCCAAAAACCAAGAATAGCTTACTTATTTAAAGAACAAGATGGTTCTACTGTAATCAAAATGACTTAAATAATTTATCTACTTCTTTTGATAGCTATTTGTACTCAGTCTCTACATGATATATTATTGAAACATGAAATATTTATAATATTTATGTAGGGAAAAACCACAGAATCTGCAGCATTATTTAATGAATGGTAACTGCTTGAGGACTTCAAAGGAAAAGATAATGAAGAAAAGAAGTAGAACATTTTAGATAAAATGAAATAAATTATAGTACCCTTATCTCTAAACAAAAACTTGTAACTTGGCTTAACATTGTATACTCTATATTCTCTTTAGTTTCCTACAAAGCAATCAAATAAAGTGAAATATCAAGGAGATTTCTTTAAAATTTTAGAGTATCTGGGATCTGTTATAGCATTTAGTACCCATTTCAGCTACCTGGTCACTACCCCTACCTGAATGCTAAGAGAACCTGTAGGTTATGAGATATGTAGCAATTATATTTCAGTTACCAGACTGGATATTTTCAAACAGTGGGATCACTGTAGTAGATATTATTATTTAGCAACTATTCCCTCTCTTTCATTTTCAAGGGATGAATGCACTGCCCCACTCCATTGATTTGGGGTTTGATTGGCTATACATCCAATGGAAAGTGGGTGAGCCTGAGTACTCAGTAACACCTGTTTCTGTTTCCTACCTCCACCATGAGAAAAGCCTGTCCAGTTGCCAGAATGAAATAACACTGAAGAGACCTGCATCTAACCTACAGACTGAAACCCAACCCCTGAGCTGAGACCAGATCATCTGAACCACACTGGGCCTGCTCTTCCGTGAGTGTAAGAATATGTTGGTTATATCCCACCCAGATCTTTTGGTTGTTATTTCTTATAGCACTAACTGCCTGATATATTCAGGGTTGAGTTGCTTTTTATTTTTATCTTTTTATTGGAATATAGTTGATATATAATATTGGTTTCAGATGTACAACACAGTGATTTACAATACTAAATGCTCACCAGGTTAAGTATAGTTAGCCCTGTTACCATACCAAGGTATACAATATCATTGGTTATATATTCTATGCTGTACTTCATTCCTGTGACTAATGTATTTTGTAATTTGAAGTTTGTACCTTTTTATCCTTTTCACCTATTTCACCTGTCCCCTCACCCCCCACCTCTATGGTAACCAACAGTCCTTTGTTAGTATTTATGGATCTATTTCTTTTTTGGTTGCTTATTTTGTTTGTTAGGTTCCACGTGTCTGTTCATACAAATTCCATATGGCATTTGTCTTTCTCTGTCTGACTTATTTCATTTGAAACAATGTGGGTGGACCTAGAGGGTATCATGCTAGGTGAAGTAAGTCAGGGTGAGTTGCTTTTTAAAAAATTACACCTTTCTGTAGTAGATGCTCTGCTCCAGCATCGGTGCTCCTCACTTTCACCTTCTCACACACATAATCTCCTCTTCTGAAGCTGCTGACGAGCAGCAAAGGATGTTCAAGCCACTTGAAACTCCAAGCACAGCCCAGATCTGGCAGTTTTACCATCACCTTAGAGCTTGTTAGAAATACACATCCACAGGCCCACCCCAGACCAAATGAATCATTATCTCTGGGCATAAGACCCATAAATCTGCACTTTAACAAGTTCTCCAGGTAGTTTTCTGGTCACTGATTGCCCAGGACCATTTTAGATTTAGCCAGAAAGTCCACTTTCCTTGGAAACCCCCTGGAAGTTCGGTCACCCTGTAAGAATTAATGGAGTATCCGAACCATGAGATTTCCACAGCACTGAGAAAGCATAGTTCTCCCGAAATCCTCTTTTGGAAAATACTTCTGAAATATTGTTAATACTTCATGGCTTTGGCAATGGCCAAACAGAGATTCCCTTGCTAATTTGTAAATCTCCACAGGAGGGTAGTTCACTGAATCTTTCCATGTGGAGTGTATTGCTTCATGAGAGAGGACAGCCTTCTTACATGGAAGGGAGCAAGGATTCGTAAGTTCCTCACTGACGCTTTGGGCCTAGAGTATAAATTAATGAAACTTTCAGGTTCTTACCTGTGAGCCAGTCTTTGCCCTGAGTATTGGAATAGGGGCTGGAGACCCTATGGGGTTACACAAGAGACAAGGAAAGAGAAAACACTAAGTGTAATTTTCTAAGTCTAACAATTTCGCTGTAACCAGTCTTTGTTCTCCAACATGACTTTTCCTTTCTTCAGGGAGAGAGTGGGGATGCTTTTAATCCCAATTTCCTTAGGCAGCTATAGCATGAATTTACTCATGTTCGATCTTACACTAGGTATGTAATTCCCTGTGTGGGTTAAGCTGTTGTGCCTTGTGAGTCCAGGGTTCTCTGTTCTAGCTGACTCTTAGCCTAAGTTGCATCCCATTAGGCTGTGGGGCCCAGAGCAACCCAACCACTTTTGGATAGAATCCATCCAGGAGTTCACCCAGTGCCCTGAAGTTCTGCACATGTGCAGGAGCCACAGGAAGCCCTTAGATCAAAGAGAGCCGAGAGAGACTCGATGGGGCTGCAGGAACATCATGTAATTTACCCAAACCATCTGCGAGTGACATAAATACCAGACGCTTAACACCTGCACCAGATGACTCAGCACCAAGTTGGGAAGCCAGCAGGGGGTTGAAATAAAAGAAAACAAAAACTTCAGTGACTGGAGCAAAACAAATCATCACATTTTGGCACCAGCTGCACTGGAAAGAAAAAAAAATGAAAGAAAGAAAATGAGTTGGCAATTTTTAGACAACTTCCAGTCAGAGGGATCTGCCAGCTGGACATGCCAAAGTTTGTGTTGGGGGTGGGGGCAAGGGAGGGGGGCTTAAAAAAACTTGAAGAAATACTAAATCTCAGAATTAAATATTAATTCCTCCAACAACAGTTTTAATAATATTTAATAATATTAAAACCTCCAACAGTAGTTTCAAGGTCCTGGGTTTCCAGATACAGAGTGGCTGCTGCTGAACTTAAGACACAGTATTTGCTTATGACCTGGGAAGATTAGAGAAAGAGGGGTCCTTTTGATAGAGATAAGAGAAAGTGAGCCGGTGTGGACTTTGTGTGTGCTAGGCTATAGCAAGCAAGCTCATGAAATCCTGATGGGCTACTTTCTCTCCACTGAGAAGGCACTCATTTATTTAGACACAATCCTTCAAAAACTGTCAGAAAGTCCCTCTGCAACCCCAGACACCATGAAGAAGTTCAGCCACACAATTTCAAGACTTGCATATACCTTCAATAGGAAAAGAAAAACCTGATTGGCTGTGAGCTCTTCTAATGAGGCAGTTTCTGGAATTTCAATTACTCTGGGTGCCTCCTGTTTGTACAGCATTGACCTTGTGTTTTTCTTTGGTCGACAGGAGGATGTGATGAATGGCGGGCACACCACTTTCTGCCTCATCCATCAGATGAATGGCTGCAGATACTCTTGGCATCTGAAGTGGCCTAGGGGGTCCCTGTGGCCTGATCTCAGCCAGTTTTCTTTTCTCATCTGGGAATTTTGACCCTCTCCCTTTCCAATTAATTGTATCATATTATCTCCTTTTGGTTCAAAACCGTCTTCTCAGAAAAAGGATGTAAAATCTTAGGCCATTGGGACAGAAAGTCTTGATTGACCTCTAACCTTATTTCAGTTGGGTTGGGTTATTCCTTATACTTAACCATGGGCCCCATTAACAGGTAGCCCCAAAACAAAACAAAACAAAACAAAACAACAACAACAAAAAACTGTTGTGACCAGGCTGTAACTGCTGTTAAATGACACTTAACATTGGCTGTCTTGTACTGCTATTAAGGGGGCAGTGTGGGCCACTCAGGCGCACTGGTAAACCTTCGAGTTGTTTGTAATAAAGGCCTCTTTGTATCTCTTTAAGACCTTCATCCAACAGCTCCCTTGATTGAAGGGTGGTCATTTTTTTGGATTGCCAGACCTGACAGCATAGCACAAAGCATGAAGGACAACTCCCACGGAGGACCACGGAAGCCTTCCTCCCCTCCTGCTGCAAATATAATTAGTTTATGTTAGCTGGAAAAGGTCAGAGGTTGTCAAAGGGTAGCACAGTCTTTGTTTTTAGGCAAGATAGTGGAATAATTGCTTGATGCTCAGATCTGCAGGTGCTGCAAGGAGTTCACTTAGGGTTGGCAGCCTGCAGGGAGAGCTCATTTCCTCTGGAAAACCACGGAATTCCTTGTGACAGAGTCTATTTGTCATGACAGGAATGATTATTCATCCATGCCCTCAGGACAATACGTGCACCACTCTGCCCTTACCTGACTCCCGTTTTCATGCACTCCATGCGCTGAGCCCCATTCCTCTCTTTCCTAAGGAGAACAGTGGGGGCATGATCAGAAAGACCAACTTTTATGTGACAGAATGTCTTGGGTATATTAGGACATAGAGGAAGAGGCACAGTTTTTCATGGAGCAATTTTTCAAGATAAAGGAGAAATTTTTTAGAAAAAGAAAAAGTCTGCTGTGAGTCAAGTGTCACAATAGCTTTTAAGTGGGAGAAAGAAGAATGAAGAATGAGAAGGCTTAAAAACAAGAGGGTTTGCTTAAAAATGAATGAATTTTTTTCCCAAGCTCACTACCTTCATTTGGTTTTTCTTACCTGTCAAAAGAAATAGTAATTAAGGTTGGGATGAGATATCTAATGCATGGGTCACAGAATCTTTAAAAACAAAGGAAAGCTCTCTGTACTTATTCTCCAGTGGACTCACTTCAGTTGTGTGGAAGTCCTTTTTCAGTTAACCCATGGGTGTTTTACATACTTATGATGAGGTTATCTTCAGCCATTTGTTGATGAAGCAAAGGAAAGTGACTCTAAAGCCAGATAGGCCAGATTCTCTTTGCACCTGCTAGTTGTATGAACTTGGACAAGGCATTCAACTTCTTTGTTTATTATACAGCTAAGTTTCTCCAACTGTACAATAAGGTAATAAAGCCTTATTATAGTTCTTGCCCAATTGATCTCAAGTTCAAATAGACTGCTTTAGTGTTACCCTTCCTATTCCAACACATAGCTTAATTGTGATAAATCTAATGTAGGTTTTGCTTTTAGTCTTTTTCTAATCTTTGCTGCTGGTGGCTTAGGCTGTGGCCATCTGCATGATGGGAGATCTAGACTCTGGAGGTTCTCATTAAGCCCTTCACTGAGAAATTGAAGGGTTGTATTTGATATCTAGTGTTTCTTACTCCTGAATAGTCGGCCTAACAAGATTTGCATTGTTTGTCTGCTTTCCAGGTCTATGCTTTTACCTGGCATCTCTGCAAAGGTCCTGAAATTATTTGCTAGCCTGACTTGTCTTTGGCCTCTGCATAAATTACTCAGATGGTGGGATTTGTTGGATTAAATCAGAATTTTACACATATATAAATGAGAGTATACTCGTATACTCAATACTGAGGACAGCACCTGAATTAACCCTATGTTGGCAGTAAAACAGTTCGTATGACTAAATCAGACAGGTTTGTAGCTTTGTGGTGGCACTTAAAAAAATAATGAACACATTCTTCTTTGGTATTTTAGGAAGCTGTGCCTTTAATGTGTTTTGACACCTGTTGTGAAGATAATGTGCCTGAAGAAGTGCTGGCTAAGGAGAGCAAGTCAGAAATCTAATTAACTGATGAAAAGAGTCCTGACCTCTTTCATATCCAATATTAAAATCCTTGTACCTAGAGGAAAGGGAAAACATAAGGAAAGAAAGGAAAAGATAAGAAAAACTAAATAAAGAATGGAGAAAGCAAGGGAAGGAGGGAGAAAACAGGGGGGACAAAGGAGGGAAGTAATTGGTGGGTTATATCCAATCACCAACAAGAATAAATCTTAACATGCCAGAACTCCAGAAAGAGGCCATAAGGGTTTATAAATGAATAGATTAAAAAAAAAATAAATCAAAGAACAACAATCAAAACTATTGATGAGGGACTATTTTCTGCCCAGCTCCTATCAGACTCTGTAAGGTTATAAAACAAATACTCTTCCTTAATATTTCATTGTCTGACTGGATAGTCCATTAAGAAATAACATTCAAGAACGTAGATCTAAAAGAAGAAAAGGTGGGAGCTAACAGTGAGTGCCTTAAGGTCTCGGGTGCTTGGGTGGGAAAGAAGGCCGATATGATCTCCTACAGAATTATGGACACATGCCCTGAGCCTCAGAGGAAGGTTAGGTGTAGGATCCTGCTAGGCAGGAAATCACAGGAAGATGGGAAGGGCATGGGGAGGGGAGCAAGACCATGTGATGGAAGATGAACTACATCATCAGCTCCACTGTTCAGCCTCTCCTGTATCCATGCTTCTTGCACTGTAATGTGCACTGTCTACCCAACTCTGGGAAGAGGGCAAACATGGTGTCAACAGAGCCTGTAAAAATACACTAAAACTCCAGAAAGTGTCTTCTTTCTACCTTTGTCTTCCAGCTTTTCCATAAGTTATGCTCATATTAGTCTGCTAGAAGATAAGACATAGGCAGAACAGAACTGTCTCAGTTTTCCCAGTGGAGTTCCTCTAGACAAGCTGACGGTGTATCCCAGATACAGGAAAGAGCCTAGCTGAGATCAGCAGAGCCCCCTAGCTCATCCACAGCGGACTGCCAGCACAGGAATAGACCCATTCAATACTACAGGGATCTCTAAACCAACCTACAAGCTCATGATGTAAATATGCTTATATTTAAAATCATTCAGTTTTGAGGTGATCTGTTATGCAGCATTATTATGGCAATAAGTAACTGGTACATATGTCATGTTGTAAATTGTGCATTTATTAATATAGGCTTTAATTTGTGAACAGATTCTTCCATTCTCTATGCTGTATTTGGAAATCATTTTTTGTAGAGGACTAGGCATTAGTATGAAAGGAAAGAATTGTGTTTGTTTACACAAGAGTAAATAGAGTTGAGAAAATTATCATCAGCAGTTCATTCACAACTAAAAGTGTTTCTGAAGTAGCTAGAAACTAAGGAAAAATACTGTACTCATTTAAATTCTCCCAACTAAGTGCCTTAAGTAATCAGACCTTATGGAATTAAAAAAGGCATTTGAAATAATCAAAATTTACTTTCTGGTACTGAACGTTTCTGTTTAGAAAGACAATCCATATTTACTCTTTTTTTACTTATTATGAAATATATACCATATATATGTATATATATAACTTAAATATATGATTTTTGAAAATAATAGAAAATTTGCTTCTAGATTATGGAAGCAAAGATTACCAATAACTTTTAAGACCACCCCTCAATGATCTTCCCCACACAAAGCCCCGTCTGCCTTTGCCTCTCCCCAGAAATGACCACCAATGTATATTTTGTGTTCATTCATTTTTTTCTTTAATGTTTATGCTTATGATTACAAATATTTAGGAGCAATTATGAGCTCTCTGTCTGCAGTGCCGTATTTCTAACTACATACAATTCCATACATGTGGACTCCTTGTTCAGTAGCCTGCTGTCACTTCAGAAATAGTATATCTAAAAACAGATCTACCACTGCCCACCAAAAGCAGCTTCCTTTCCAAAATGTCTGAGGTCTGCCAGTACCCGCACCCCATCCCACAAACACATGCCAAAGTGGCCATGATGTTGAACAAGAGAGGACTCATTAGGCAGGTTGGCATAAGCCCTTTACCACTACAGAAAAGCGCTTTCATCCACATACGGCCAGTGGGTCACTAGCAACATCTTGGAGTCATAAAGGTTACATGTAATTACAAATTGCAGACAGTCCCTATGTTTTTCCACTCACCTGACTGAATAAGGACTTGGAAGCAACCAAGATGTCCTTCAATAGACGAATGGATAAATAAACCATAGTGTAAACAGACCATGGGATACTATTCATCACTAAAAAAAAAAGAGCTATCAATCTGAGGGTAGACATGAAGGAATCTTAAATGCACATTTCTAAGTGGAAGAAGCCAATCTGTAAAGGCTGCATACTGTATGGTCACAACTACATGACACTCAAGAGGATGGAGAAAGTAAAAAGATCAGTGGTTGCTGGGGCAGGTGGGGCAGAGCCAAGAGGAGGTGCGCAGAAGATTTTTAGGGCAGTGAGAATATTCTGTGTGGTATTATAACGATGGGTGCATGTCATGATACATTTGCCCAAACCCACAGAATGTACAATGTCCAGAGTGAACCCTATGTCAACTTTGGACTTGGGCAATAATGGTGTATAAATGTAGGTTCATCAACCATAACAAATGTAGCACTCTGGTGCAGGATGTTGGTAATGGGGAGGTCAGGCACGTGTGGAGGCAGGAGTGTTTGGGAAATCTCTGTACCTTCTCCTCAATTTTTCTGTGACCTGAACATTGCTCTGAAAATACATGGTCTATTTTTTTAAAGGCTATGTAAGGAAAGACAAAAATGTGCAACTAATTCATTCATCAATTAGATGACAGGAACTTCCTGATAAATAAGACAGGAGACACCACTGCTTTCATGTAACTTACAGTCTATTATGAGATGAATAATGAGCAAATAAAGTAATCCCTTTCAAATAACAGAAAATGTTAAATTCTCAGATACTAATGAATTAGAATGATTTGATAGAATTGCATTTGAGTAGAAAGATGTTACTTGAATTAGGACAGTCAAGGAAGGCTCCTTGAAGAGATCCCAGTTGGACCAAAACTGAATGATGAGAAGTTGCCATGTATAGTTGTAATGCAAAACATGGGTTAAAGGGGGTCAAAGGTAGAAGGAAAAAATAAAATTTTAAAAATGCATCAACTTGTGAAGAACATGAAGTTTCTGTATAGAAAGATAGGGGGGTACAATTATAAATTTTATTTAGGGCCAGATTATATGGTGATGATGGGATGCTGGCAGGGGTGTGTTGCACCAGTTCCTGCTCAGCACACTTTTATATTCCTTCTGTTAATTCAACTAACTACTCATTCCTATTTGCTTGGGATTTTCTGTTTTAAAATATCTCAAGTTTGTCTTGTGCAAAGATTATTTATTTCATAAATGTGTGGAGTCACTCAAACTCCCTTATCTGGTTCTCCCTAATGAACCAGGGTACATCTAAATTTTAAAAAGTGGTGTGTCTACAATAGCTTCTATTTGTGTTCAAACTTTTGGTTTGTAAGTTTCAGAAACAAAAGAGAAACATCCTAAAGCATAAAATGTAAAAATGAGCCACGCAACTGAAATGCCCAGGAGGAGCATTGATTTAGGTGTGGCTGGATCTAGGAGCTCAGCAGAGAGTATTAGAGCTCAGAGTCTTGCCATCTTTCAGCACAGTGCTCCTCACATTGGCTTAACTCTTGGGGAGATTTTCTCTACATATGCCTCACAACTTCTCAGTTCGTGGCTTGTTATAACTTCCACTTTCCACCAGTTTCAAGAGTGTCTCTGGATTGGGTTTCAGTTGACTGCTGAGTTACATGTTCATCATTGAAATGGCTCACTGGACATAGGTAATAACACACTGCTTGGACTGAGAGTATAAAAGAGATTTTTCCCACAAGAAAATCAAATTTAGTTACAGAGTTGTGGTGAAATCTGTTCTGGGTGGGCACAAATAATAGATATCTATAGTAAAGATTCTCAAAGTGTTGTCTGCACACCAGCAGTGTGATCACCAGCTGTTAGAAATTCAGATTCTTGGGCTGTACACTAGAGGTGCTGAATCAGAAATTCTGGGGGTGGACCAAGTAATATATGCTTTAGTAAGTCATCCAGGTGACTCTGATACAGAAGGAGGTTTGAGAATAAATGCTCTCTATACCATTATATACTTAGAAGAAAATCCATACCCCCTTTTCACAATGTACAAATGCATATACTATATAGTCCTCTTCTGTCCCTTAAATAACCTCTGTGTCACTTCTACCTTGCTCATTTAATCTTCCTTTTAACATTCCAGGTATTGTGGCCTCATATGGCTAGTTGTTCCCATAATTACATTGCTCCTCAAAAGTTATCTCTCAAAATCCTAGTTACAGTAAGGCAATTCCCTCTCAACTCAAACACTATCACATTTTATTCCCTCTATATTTATATTGTAATCTAAAATTCACTTATCCTCTCATTGATTTACATATTCATTTAGAAAAGTATTAACATAGACAATTCTTTTTCTGTTTCTCTGTCCAATGTCCCTAGAATGTAAGTGCTGTCTGGTCAGGAGTGATATTTGGCTTCTGACTGCAATATGCCTAGAATGTAAAACAGTTCCTGACATATAGAATATGCTCATTAAATAGTTATAAAATGATTTAGTAAATAAATCACTGAACACACCGTGGTGGTTTCTGCTGCTTCGATAACATCAGGAATGGCATGGCAAAATCATTAAGCATGGGAGGAGACAGGATGTCCCTAAGGAAGGGAACTACAAAAACTACCAGCATAGTGTCCAGTGATACAAACTGAAGGGGCCCCAATTTCTCAAATAAAGTTATTTTGGTATTCCCACCAAGAAGACCAACCACATACTTTCAGATGCTTGTTCTAGAGGGGAAAAAGGGAGGAATTATCCCTTTCAAATAACAGAGTGTGATACTTAAATTTGGGATTTTCCTTCATTTACAGTACATTTTAATCTTATATGGGACAACACTAGACTAGGGAGAGAAAGAGGAGAGGAAGGCTTATTTTAAACAATGTAAAGACTGAGGAATTTGATTCCAAGGTTGGGGTAGGAGGAAAGCTTCATAAGCAAGGAACTCAAATTGGGACTTAGAGATAAAGACAAACATTTCTATGTTGGGTGAGAAGAAACAGATTTCCAAATAAATGCTTAGGAATAGAAATAATAAACTGCCTTTAAGTAGTCTGCAAAAATTAATTTATGCCAATGGTTCACAAATCCTTTGATGACCATCCTGACCATGGCATT
This sequence comes from Manis javanica, assembly GCF_040802235.1. Taxonomy (NCBI): domain Eukaryota; kingdom Metazoa; phylum Chordata; class Mammalia; order Pholidota; family Manidae; genus Manis; species Manis javanica. The sequence continues at coordinate 32,757,233 of NC_133160.1, read as the reverse complement.
TGTCTGGTGGCATGGTTCTCTATAAATAGATTCAGTCTGATCCTACAGAAGCCTAGGCTGTCTGTCACTGATTTTTTATTGTTCCAAATACATATCACAACTTATTCGTATAAGTAATCCTTGATGTGGAGCAAAAGGCTTGATAATAATTCATCAGTAAGTTTAAACTTCCCTTTCCCCAACATATTCAATATCCCCAATGGCAAAAATGTTTAGAAGTTGAATATGCAAGTGTGAAACTTGAACAGTGTGGACTTTCAGTTGATACATTTTTCTTGCTTAGGGAGAAGCGCATCAGTAATGACATTTTAAATCTACTACTACAGTGGATTTGGAGACCAAAACCCTACGGCAGACCAGGGTGCTATCATTGTGTCTGCATAACAGGAGGGAAACTGAGTTTATGCAAAACTCAGAGTCATTTACAGCCAGTAGGTAAGCTGTGACTAGAATCCAGGTATCCTGGTCCATGTTTTATTATCATTGTAACAATAACATGTATAATCCACAAATCAGACAAAACAAAAACAAAAACAGCCTTGAATGGCAGTGTATTAACAGCTAGCCTCGGAAAGCCATTTTACCCCATTTTAAACTGAATTTAACTTCCAGTACATCAAAGAGGTAAAAAGTATAGGTTCTCGACTAGGATAGCCAATGTTTGAATCCTGGCTCAACCACCCGGGCAGTTTTTAATCTTTGTGAGATGTTTTCTTGTCTGGAAAATGGGCTAATGCTAATCCCAACCTCACAGGGTTGTTATGAGGAATTAATGAGACAGTGTAAATTATGGGTTGAGATAAAGATCTCTAAAACAGGAAATGCTCTAAAAGCCTTTTGTTATTTGCTAAAGTGAGCCTAGAATTCCTGTTTTACCGACTGAGAATGAGAATTCTTGAAGAGTATGTTTTGATGATTTTGTTTTGATGTTCACGGAGGACAGAACTGGATGCCAAGGAAGCAACCTGAAAGGTGGCAGGATGTCTACCCACCGCCTTCACCTGGAATCACAGCTCCAAAGTCTCAGGCTTCCTTTGACCTCAAGTGATGGCGACGCCTTCAGGGATTTCATGGGAGGGAAAACCTGCTGTGAACAATCAGTTAAATTCGGATTCTTCAAATGAGCACAATGTAAATAGTTGAAATGATGGGGAGACACCAAAATCTGCCTCTAACTAAAGGGGCTACAAACACATGTGCATGTAAGATAATCGGTCTTGCCTTTCCTTCTATCACATTTAAAAACTTACCCACCATTTCCAAAGGTTTTGTGTATTACTGATTATTTTGAAAGGAATACCAGGTACCCATGTGGGAGACCTTTCTTAGAATAAAACTGGATTGGAAAAAGCAAGACTATGAATGTTTAGCAAAAACAAACTTTGAAAGGAAACTCATTTTTTTTTTAAAGTTTCCTTGGGCATTTTTCTAAAATCAGCCTCGTTTCTGCATAATATTTTTCTTGGTTGGGCAAAGGCTGGTTAAAATATTCATTATTTTCTTAAATGTACTATGCTTCTATTTGCAGCTTCAGGTAGTTAATATTTGTGTTTAAGCTTTGCAGTTCAAATGGGAAAATCCACCCTAAACAGCATTGCTGAACAGCATGAAGGAATCCTTCGAAACAGGAGGTCCCTTTCCTGAATACCAATCAGTGTGGCTTTCCCCTGTGGCTGGGAGAGGAAGCGCTGACCAATGTTTGCACTCCACCATGTCCTGCATGTCACAAGCTTAATTCCTAACACTGGCCGCCTTGTCGACAGAGTTTCCGGATGGCAGAATGAATTGAACCTCTGAAGACGGACGGCGCTGCTGTGTCTCCAGATGACGTCAATGTCTTCTGGGACAACAGCATGAAAAGGTGAAACATAATCAGCAAGAGCCTGGCTCAGGATTACCCCAAAGAGTGCATGGGGGTGTAAATATGATAAGTCAAACCTATAAAAAAATCACTTATGTATATATACAAGACGGGTTAAAATGCAAGTGTGAGTGGAAGATAGCAAGAGACCTTTGAATAATGACTACACAGGCTAAGGAAAGGATTCTCTTCAACATTTGCTAATTAAGATTCCAATGAACATTTGCTAACATCGACTGTCTATCAAGTCATACCTCCTACCTCATTTAATACCGTAATAGCTCAGAGAGAAGCTGTTCATTAGGAAAATAGAAATAGGGAAATTGAGGTTCAGAAAGGTTTAACTATACTTTACCAAGAGACAAGATATTTATTCATTTTTTTCAAATGTACTAATTGAACACTAACTGTGTATCAGAATCTGTGTCCCTACTAAGAATGGGGGCACAATTATGAGCAAACCAGGGCTGGGACATGAATCAGCTTATGTGCAATATTATATGTTATTGATCCTTCCAGCTGTCAATTCACTCAATGATCTTCTTGGGTCATTGTAGCAAGTTACAGTCAAGTTATAATCCTTGACACTCACATTATCTTTGAGGGGATACGTAGATGCATATTTACTTACATATGTTTTTCTTATATATTTTCTTTTTTTCTCTCATATGGAGAAGGAAGTAAATAATAATGTTATCTCTGTACAATCCCTGTGTGTTATCTCCCATCCTCTCCACAATGGTAAATTATTTACCCGCAGGGGCTTTTAGAACATTGATTGTCAGTATGGTTTTTGTCCTTCCCAAGGCAGAAAAGGGGTAACTTTCAGGAGGCATTGACTTCTTGGCAATGAACCATGAGATGACAGGGAGGGAGAATGAATGTGGCTCTGTTGTCTTCTCCCACCTCTTTCCCTTACCTCAGTCCCTTTCCCAACCTTACTGCTCTCTGGCCTACCCTGGTTTGACTAGAATTAATCTAGGTTACAACTGCCAGGCAACTTTAGCCAATACGTCATCACTACTGGTTCTGAAACTGTGTGCATTCTCTACAAAGAAAGTGTGCGGCCCCTCCATCTAGTCTGCCCTGTGGTCTGGGCTGCTCCTCTCCCCAGAGCTGATTGGTTGTTTTTATCACAGTCCATGTATTTCAATTTTGAGAGAAAAGCTTGATGATTTCTTTGCTTCCAATTCTTCCTTCCCTATGACAATAACAATATCAATCTGATCATAATATTCAACTCTCACATCTGATGCCATTTGGCTGTCCAGCATTCTCCCTCTCTCCACACACACTCATCTATCAACCTCCTGGGCACTCGCTCCCATTCACCCAGCATTAGGACACTGGACTAGTATTTTTCATGTTTTCTCCTAGGACAAGAATGACCCCACACCCACATCCACTCTTACTCATGCCCCCAGCTCTCTGCTCATGCCCACCACCCCCTTGAGCCTCCTTATTTCACATAAATGCTCTATCTCAAAAATTTAAGAATCCTCTTTCTGATTTCAGCCTTCTCCTTGTCAGTATTATACTTTAACTATGTTCATTATGACTCTCCTTTGGCTTCATGATGGCCTCACTCTCCCTTTCCCCACACCTTTACATGTCTCATTAGCCAGCTTACATTTTAAGATGCTTTACATCAATAACTGCCTTACACTTCTATCATAAATAGCCTGCTTCTCTGTCTTTCTGTATTTTGCTCACATTTGCTGAGAATTCCAACACATAGTTTAACATTTTTAGGGGGTACTCCACTCAAGCATTCAAATATTGCTGGAGAAACTTATGCAAGAGGGCTGTTGGATTCTGCTATCAAATTATGATAATTCTTATGGATGGGCTCTCAGTACTGAGGGCTTGTAGAGTGATTGCATTAAGGGTCCAGATTCTTTGCCCCTGATTGTATCCATACCCTTCTGACCTGTGATTTTAGAGTTTCTCCCACTAAAGAGGAAGAGTCTTTTTCCCCACTCTTTGACCCTGACTTTGGGCATGTGACTTGGTTTTGCCAATAGGATGTTAGCAGATGTGACAAACGCAGAGAACTACATGTTTAGACATTTCTATTTCCATTCTTGCATCTCTGCAGGCCACATGCCTTCTCTAGCCTCCTAGAGGTGAGAGCCACAGGAGAGGAGTCATTTCATCCCAGTGGTGCAGCTGGAGCCTGCCTAGATCAGGGGCAGTCAGCCAGTCTCAAAATATGTGAGGAAGCTGGACAACTCCAGAAGAACTAGCAGGCTAATCCACAGATTCACAAACTAAACAAAAGTCGGTTGTTTTAAGTCATTTACCTTCAGGTTGGTGTGCACACATAACACTGCTGTGGCAATAGGTAACTAACATTACTAGTTATTTTTCTTTGATCTACTTGTGCTCTAATTCCCAAAACAATTTGTTTCTTCTCCTCATTCTCAAAAATACAGATAAATGCTTCAAAGAGATAATGACCATCTAAACTCCCTCAATTTCATTCCATGAAATCTACAAACTTCCCAGCATTTACATCATGTACCCTGTGCCACTCAAGTCTCACTAGACAGCTGACTCTTCTGCTGTCCATGGAACCTACACTTTAGGTTCAGTTCCTTTCTATTATCACCTCTTCTGCCTCATGTGTATTCAGCCTTTCCTTCTCAACATCATATCTTTGTCCCTCAACTCATTTCCATCTGGCCTTTAGCCCCTTCCTTCCATGTACAAATGTGACCTTGGGTTATCAATGATCCCAAAATTTAAAAAATTTCAATTGTCATCTTAATTTACCTTTAAGAAGCAGTCAATACTCAGACCATTTTTTGATTCTTAAAGCATTTTCTTTATTTCTATGACACAGGCTGTTTTTGTTCTCCCTTTACTTATTTGTTTACTTCTCTTTAATTTGCACTTTAGATTTAATCTCATTTATCCTGCCAAAAAATGTTATTTTTCAAGATTTCTTCATAGGCCCTCTTATATTCTACATTAAAACAGTGAGTTCCCATCTGAGCCAATGGCTTCAATTATTACCTCACTACAGAAGACTCAAACACTAGTGGTCTCTATCACAGACCTCACTCCGAGCTCCAAAGTCATTTACCCAGCATCTTCCTGGATGTTTCCACTTAGATATCACTAAGGCACCTCAAATTCAGCACTCTCAAAATAAAATTATCTCCCCCTCTTCCCAAATTGACTCTACCTCCAGTGTTAACTATCTCATAGAATGACAACTGTCATCCATATGTCTATATAAACCAGAAATCTCAAGAGTCGTCCTTTACAATCTCCTGTCAAATAAAGCCAGCTACAAGTACTGTGAATTTTATCTTGTTAACATCAGTCAAAGATCGCCACTCCCACCTCCTGTAGGGCCATAACTTCATTCCAAGCTATTTTCTTCTTTTGCCTAGATTATGGCCTCACAGCAGATTCGCTGTCACCAAAGTAGACTTGAAATGTACAAAAATTGTCCTCTCTTTTTCTCTTTCATGCATACAAATAGCCATATTTAAAACACATTATACTTTTTTACTTCACTTGGAATAAAAGTCAAAATTCTTATGATGACCTGCAAAATAGGATCTGGTTACCATCTATTTTTGCAACCTCATTTCATATGTGTACCCCTACTCTCTGCCTTCTAACCACTCGACCTTTTCTTCAGTTTCTCGAACTTACCATGCACCTTCCTGCCATAATCCATACTTTCAGATGAACGACAGCTGCCAACTCCCCAGGCACTTATGACTTCTTTGGGCAGAAACATCAGCTTTCACATGTTACCACATCATCCATAGTTGAAGATCCAAACATCTGTAGTTTTATATGCTGCCTGCTGCTGAAAGTTCTTCTAACCCTATTCTTTATTCTGTCTTATCTTCTTAGTCCCTATTAAACAGCCAGTCTCAGTTTGCCATTAGAAGTGCCCTGATTTTGACACACATTCTTAATTGTGAAACATTTTAACTTCACTGTATTCTTGTATATACACCCCTAGATGGTTCCTATATAAAGAGGAGTTTCAAAGAAATCCTTTATGAATTCTTCCTCTCACTCTAGTTAAGTTCTACTGTCAGGGGCTGTATCTGTCTTGTAAATATATTCCTAGCCCCTAAAGCAGTGTCTGGAAGAACAACCATCCATGGACATTTGTTGTATGAAGGAGGGAACAAAGGGAAAGAAGGATGGAGGGAAGGATGAGGGAAGAAAGGAAAAAGGAAGGAAGGAAAGAAGCAATGAAACCACATGGAATAAATATGATATTGTTGTTATTTTTAGATTCCAGAACTCAATTGTCAATAATCAGGAATGAATCCTGCCCCCTTGCATTATAATTACCAAAGCAGTCTTTCCATAAAGAAAGGTGAAATCTGCTCACCCTGGACCTAGCTCTTTCATATTGTGGTGCTTTTCTTTCTTTCCTTTGAGAATAATACAGATGTATGTTTTTGATGTAGCACTGGAAAGCCAGAGTCTGAAATGGCCTCATAAATTTCCAGAAAATGAATGTGAGTACAAACCTTCAAAGACTCTCTCCTGGGCTGTGCAACGTGCCTCTACAAGCTTCCCTTCCAGCCTTGCAACCACTTTGGAATGCAGTTCCCTCATGGAAATATTTCAGTACCTACAAGATGAGAGTTTCTCTTTTGACCTCTCTTTCCCTCTCTTTTGATCGCTTATGTCGCCTTTACATTTTGACATGTATTAGATGTACATTTCTGTCTCTTGGCCTTGCCCAACAAATATCTAATGCGTTGCTATGGTTGTGCTTTTGGTTTTAGTTTACGGCCAACATTTTGAGAGGTGGGGTCTGAAAATCTAGACATTAGGCATAAGGTTTTTTTGTTCAGTTCCCTACAGAGTGATGATTTCCAATTAGTGCTTCCTGCATATTCAGCTCAATAATTCAGCAAATATATACTGTGGTGGGAAGGAAGCAGAGAGAATCCTGTCTGCTACATCAGAAGCTAAGGCAGGGTCCTGATAGGAAAGATCTGGGGAGTGGGGTGAGGGGTGTATTGGGGGAGTTTAACAAGAAAGGGCAGGGGATTGCTTATATCATATTACTGAAATTCAGAGGCAATTTGTCCCAGGGTTCGTCACCCAGATACATAGACCCAAAAGACAGCAGATCCATCTTTCAAACTTTATCCCTAGTTTGTAATGTTAACATACATTTTGAAGCATTTATATATAATATATATAGATCTGATTCTCTCCATCAGGTAAAAGTCCTCCTGTATCACTCTTTCTCTAGAGGATCCAGAGGATCTTGACCCAAAAGGAGTGGTTTGGATGAAGATGCAAGGGTATGTCATCCCTCTCATTCTGTTGACTGGGATGGGTTTTGGCTTCAGCCCAGCAGGCTTGGTTATAACTCCCAACTCTACTACTCGACGGCTCTAAGGACCTGGGCAGGGCAGGTTATGTAACATTCTTAGGCTTCTGTCTTCTCATCCCTTAAAATGAGCTAATGATAAATACCAACCTCCTGGAGCTTTTATGACGACTAATGCCTGAGGTGCCCAGATAATAGCAGGTTCTTATAGCTGTTGGATTCCTAACTATCTTTCTTGTGGAACATAAGACTTATAGCATCTTATGTAGTAGTATGATTTCTACCTATATTACCCTGATTCAGGAAAAGCTGCTCATCTGTAAAGAGAAATTTGACCTTCTAGAAGAACATGTTATCTAGATTTTTCTTCCAATGTAAAACTGATCCCAAATTAACTCATCTACTCATTTTAAAATTCTATTTGCTTATGCTCTATTTTACCCCCTTCATGGTTGGGAGGTTGTTTTATTTGAAGGTAGCACAAAAAACATTATGGGTATAAAGATATACAAAGCTCTATCTTAACTGTAGAACATCTTAGTGTTTACATGTGCACAATCTTACGAAAGGTACTACAAGAAAGGTTAACACAAATTCCCGCCTTTCAGAATCCTTTTATATTCATTAACACTTACCATGTTTGAAACATTGAATTAGGATTCAGCATCACTTTGGTGACCAGGCACAAGAAAGTCCTTGCTTCCAGGAACTTATGATATAAAAGGGAAGATAAATATTAATCAGGAAATCACACTAATAAATATACAATTGTGAGGCCATGCCACTGTGTGCTTCATGCTCAGAAGCATGCACTGTGCAGTATATCAGTAAATATTTGCTGAATCAGTGAATGAATATGGTTGACTGAAATTGAACTATGTATTTAAAGAAACAGGAAACTTGGTTAGAGAATGGAGAAAAGGAATTTGTTTCATCTGAAAGATGAGTAGAATGCTTCTGTGAATGGTTATTCTAGAAAGAGAGTGTATCAGTCAAGGTTCTCCAGAGAAACAGAACCAATTATGTATGTATTACACACAGAAAGAAAGAGCATTTATTTCTAGGAATTGGCTCATGCATTTGTGCTGGCTGGTAAGTCTAAAATCTGTATATCAAGCTTGCAGGTTGGCAGTTCAGATAAGGGTTGATGTTGCAGTCTTAATGCTGAAATATATAGACTAGAAACTCAAGCAGGGGTTCTGTGTTGAAGTCTTGAGGCAAAATTGCTTCTTTTGGAAAACCTGTCTCTGTTCTTCAGGTATTCTTTTTTTTTATTAAGGTATCATTGATATACACTCTTATGAAGGTTTCACATGAAAAACAATGTGGTTATTACATTCACCCTTATTATCAAGTCTCCCCCACCATGCCCCATTGCAGTCACTGTTCATCAGTGTAGTAAAATGCCACAGTCCCTATCTGTCTTCTCCGAGCTATACAGTCTTCTCTGTGACCCCACACACACCATGTGCACCAATCATGATAGCCCATAATTCCCTTCTCCCTCCCTCCCAACCTGCCCTCCCACATCCCTCCCCTTTGGTAACCACTAGTCCCTTCTTGGAGTTTCTGAGTCTGCTGCTATTTTGTTCCTTCAGTTTTGCTTCGTTGTTATACTCCACAAATGAGGGAAATAATTTTGTATTTGCCTTTCTCTTCCTGACTTATTTCACTGAGCATATACCCTCTAGCTCCATCCATGTTGTTGTAAATGGTAGGATTTGTTTCTTTTTTATGGCTGAATAATATTCCACTGTATATGTACCACTTCTTCTTTATCCATTCATGTACTGATGGACACTTAGGTTGCTTCCATATCTTGGCTATTGTAAATAGTGCTGCGATAAACATAGGAGTGCATATGTCTTTTTGAATCTGAGAAGTTGTTTTCTTTGGGTAAATTCCTAGGAGTGAAATTCCTGGGTCAAATGGTATTTCTGTTTTTAGTTTTGTGAGGAACCTTCATACTGCTTTCCACAATGGTGGAAGTAGTTCACATTCCCACCAGCAGTGTAGGAGGGATCCCCTTTCTCTGCATCCTCACCAGCATTTGTTGTTCTTAGTCTTTTCTGTGTTGGCCATCCTAACTGGTGAGAGTTGATATCTCATTGTGGTTTTAATTTGCATTTCCCTGATGATTAGTGATGTCGAGCATCTTTTCATGTGCCTTTTGGCCATCTGAATTTCTTCTTTGGAGAACTGTCTTTTCATATACTCCACCTATTTTTCAATAGGGTTATTTGCTTTTTGAGTGTTGAGGCATGTGAGTTCTTCAAATATTTTGGATGTTAATCCCTTGTCAGATATATTATTTATAAATATATTCTCCCATTCTGTCGGATGCCTTTTTGTTCTTCTCATGGGGTCCTTTGCTGTACAGAAGCTTTTTAGCATGATGTAGTCCCATTTGTTGATTTTTTACTTTGTTTCCCTTGTCCAAGGAGCTACATTTAGGAAAAAGCTGCTCATGTTTATATTCAAGAGCTTTCTGCCTGTGTTTTCTTCTAAGAGTTTATGGTTTCATGACTTACATTCAGGTCTTTGATCCATTTCAAGTTTACTTTTGTGTATGGGGTTAGACAACAATCCAGTTTCATTCTCTTGCATGTAGCTGTCCAGTTTTGGCAACACCAGTCGTTGAAGAGGCTGTCATTTCCCCATTGTATATCCATGGCTTCTTTATCATATATTAATTGACCATATATGCTTGGGTTTATATTTGGGCTCTCTAGTCTGTTCCATTGGTCAATGGGTCTGTTCTTGTGCCAGTACCAAATTGTCTTGATTACTGTGGCTTTGTAGTAGAGCTTGAAATCAGGGAGCATAATCCCCTAGCTTTATTCTTCCTGCTCAGGATTGCTTTGGCTATTCGAGGTCTTTGTGGTTCCAATACAGAATTTTAGAACTATTTGCTCTAGTTCATTGAAGAATGTTGTTGGTATTTTGATAGGGATTGCATTGAATATGTAGATAGTTACAGGCAGAATGGCCATATTAATTCTTCCTATCCATGAGCATGGGATGTGTTTCCATTTATTGGTATATTCTTTAATTTCTCTCATGAGTGTCTTGTAGTTTTCAGAGTATAGGTCATTCACTTCCTTGATTAGGTTTATTCCTAGGTATTTTATTCATTTTGATGCAACTGTGAATGGAACTGTTTTCCTGATTTCTCTTTCTGCTAGTTCATCATTAGTGTATAAAAATGCAACAGATTTCTGTGTATTAATTTTATATCCTGCAACTTTGCTGAATTCAGATATTAGATCTAGTAGTTTTGGAATGGATTCTTTAGGGTTTTTTTATATACAGTATCATGTCATCTGCAAACAGGGATAGTTTAACCTCTTCCTTGCCAATCTGGATGCCTTTTATTTCTTTGTGTTGTCTGAGTGCCATGGCAAGGACTTCCAGAACTATGTTGAATAAAAGTGGGAGAGTGGGCATCCTTGTCTTGTTCGCGATCTTAAAGGAAAAGCTTTCAGCTTTTTGCTGTTAAGTATAATGTTGGTTGTGGGTTTGTCATATATGGCCTCTATTATGTTGAGGTACTTGCCCTCTATACCCATTTTGTTGAGAGTTTTTTCATGAATGGATGTTGAATTTTGTCAAATGCTTTTTCAGCAATTATGAAGATGATCAAGCAGTTTTTGTAGGACAGTAGTTGTAGGTGCATAGCATGTTTCAAAGAATGTTTTGGGAGGCAAATATTTAATACTTATTATTCATAATATCTCATTCTAAATCATTTTAACTCAGAGATTTACAGTTATCATTAAATTTTTTTCTTAGACCATATTTGTCTAGATTTTCAAAATATTTTAAGAGAATAGACATGTTAAGTTTATGCATCTTTCCAGAAAAAGAGGTATTATTACCTACATTTTACAGATGAGCTACATGAATCAAAAGGTGAAGGAATAGCCTACAAATCATATATAGAAGGATACACTGTTAAGTAAACAGTTCCTATATCGATTCAGGATTTCGCTGTCTTCTGTTACCCAGTGTCAATGTCAATGCCTGTAATAAATGGTTGTATTATATTCACAGTGGCCCATGCTGATTTCTGAGGACTAAAATTTACTATCACCCCTTCTATTCTTCTTTGGTCTTCTCCTTGCACTTCTTTCTTTTGCAAGTTAAATAATTACCAGTCATGATTCCCATTTAAACATCTAGGATTGAGGACAAATAAAAATTTGGTATGATTTGTACTGTGCCCTCTTATAAACAGGAAATGCCTTTGAACTTTCTTTTATTTATCTAGATCAGTAGGGTAGTGAGAAATATTTAAAAAAGAATTCCTTCCCAATGATGTTGCAGCCTTCATGGATTATAACAGTCCTTTAGATGACAAGTTTTCCTGAATAAACCCTGAATTACTCCAACTTATTTCTCTAAGTTGTCCTGGGACCACCATGCTTTATAAAATAATTGTTTACTGTATAAATATCATGATCTAGTGCTCAGTATTCATTGATGAATGGACTAGACATGTTCTGGTCTTCATGAAACTTATATTCTACTAAGGAAATGTTTGATTTTCAAACAACTGATTCTCTAATCTTCAACACCAACTGGGTGTCCAGTAAGTCAATTAAATTCTGACATCACCCAGAGTTAATGCAGGCTCACAAGACTGTCCCCCTTTCATATGTCAGACACCAATGGGGTCCCCATGATGCTGGGGTTCTTGTTTGCAGAGTCGAAGAATGAACTTAGCAAACACTCAAGGTAGGAGAGCCAGGGAGAGGATTTTATTTAGAGATAAAGTGAAAGGACAGAGCTCTGGCTCACATCAGGAGGGGAAAAGAGAGCCCTACTTGTGGATTGTCTAGGGGATTTGTAGGCAATTGAGAATTTTTAGGAATGTGATAAAGGGCTTAGTGGTATGGACTTGTTAAGTAGTCTTAGAATGCTCACCCTTGATGAGACATTAACTCTCTTTTCTCATCAGTCCTAGGTAATTTTGTTAAATTAACCTAAGAAATTTACTGCAGGTTCTTTCTCAGAATAGCAGCTTCTTGGTCTGGGAGCATATCAAGACTGCCTGCCCTGCCCTCAAGGTGGGCTGAGTTTTTGTGTGTTTGCTAAAGAGTTTGTTAAGAACCATATTTCTTAACTTCTGGAGTTTTAAAAGGCAATCTTATGTTTAAGATGGAATCCTTCTTGCTTTCACTATGTTGTTTATGGCTGGGCTTGCCATTATTAATTGCCCAGGTTGCAAAACACTTGATCAGGTCTGAAGGAGGAAAAACAGCACCTAGGCCTGGGCCTTTCAGCATGCTAAAGTGAATCTTACACATGATTACAAATGATTAGTATAATGAAAACATGGGTTGTATGCTGAGAAACTTTCCTTTATCTGGGGAATATTAACTGATCTCACTGAAGAATGACTCTAGAGTTTAATGTTTAACATGGAGTTTTGGTAGGGGGTTTCTTTGCATATAGTTACATTGCTCTGACTGTAATTATCTTGCATTACTTTTTCCAGAGGTCTTCACCCTACTTTGTTTAAGCCCACAGTCCCTGTCTCACCTAGGCTACTTGCACTTCTGCCTAGCTGACTACCAATTGAGGGGCTCCCTTTAACTCTCCCCCTAAGGTCCAGTAATTCACTAGAACACCTCACAAAACTCAGCAAAGTGATAAACTTACTACTAGAGTTTTACTATAAAGGAATACTACTTACAAAGAGCCAAATGGAAGAGACACATAGGACAAGAGCTGGGTGGTGGGGAGGAAAGACTTCCATGCCTTCTCTGGCATTTTAGGTAGAAAAATAGACATGAGCATCCAGGGAAGATGTTCAAGGATCCCAACACCACCCAGTTAAGGGGTCCCACTTGAAGACAACAAAGGCTTTGCGGGGAGATAATGTCCTTGCCTATTGGGACCAGGCCAAACTGGTCCCAACCGGAAACCAATGCAAGCATAATCAAACAAAACTAACAAACCACATTTTATCATAATCTCATTAAAATAAAATTACAGTTTTGCCCCTCCATGGGATTTTCTGTATGCATTCTGGGAAAGGACATGCGCACTAAGAGGGATGGCTATATAAAGGGACCTGTCAATCAAATGGCCTCACCTTGTCAATCAAAGAGGTACCTCCTAGCCAGGATGGAATAAAAAACCTCCCACCTGAAGGATCAGGGCCTTTGTTTACCTTGACTGTGGCCCACTCCTCCTTTGAAGTGTATTCAATTAAAATGTTCACTCTGCTTTGCTATTGTGTCTATGTCTTCCAATTTTTTCTTTTAGCAGGAACAATAACCAAGGAGAACAAACTCAATCCCCAACAGGCACAGCACCCTCGCAGCACATTGATATGTTCACCAACCCAAAATCTCCTTTAATCTCATTGTTCAAAAACTTTGAAATTTCATTACATAGGCATGATTGATTAAATCATCAGCCACTGGTGACTGAACTCCATCACTAGCTCCCCTTCCCTCTCCAGAGATCTGGAGTGCCTACTCCACTTCTCCCTGTTAGGAAGGAAGGAACTTTGCTCGGTGTCTCAGGGAAGTCAGATATAGTGAGATAAGAAACCAAAGTCAAGAGAGAAAAGTATGTTTCAATGCACTCTGCATAGAGTAACAGAGCAGGCCTGCCTAAGATAATACAGGCCTGGATGCTCATTCGGAGGGGCTTCTTTTATGTGGTTTTGGGCAGAGAGGTCCTTGATTGACAGCTGTCAGCTCTCTAGGCTTATTCTGATTGGCAAAATGAGGACATGGGCTGTGCTATGCCTGTACTTCTGATGTTTCTTATCTGAGGAGACCCTGGACGTTTCCTGAGTCACTCTTGGACCCTGTGGCTTCATCTGATTAACTCTCTGAGTCATTTCTGGATCTCTGGCTCTATCTGATTAACTTCCTGAGTCATTTTGGGGGGCCCTCTCTCCTTTTCATCCCGCTCATTACTTTCTTTCTGCCTAACATCCCCATTCATAGCTTGTCAAACACTGTGTGGGGTCCACTGTCAGTACTGGTCAGGAATATGTCATTTCTAGAAGGAGGAAAAGACACACCATGTGGCATTATGGAAAATTTTAATGGGCTTATGTACAGAGAGATGGCAGGGTTTAGACACCCAGCAATAGATGTGAGACACTCAGTAACTAACAACAGTAGAAATCCATCATTACCTCAAGAACTGAGAGCAGCAAAGATGGGGAATCTTATTACTGAGAATTGGTAAGAATTCAAGTAGTAGAAGAAGGGACCCCCAACAGAGCTGCAGTCTTAGAGGGACACCACCCTGGCCAGATTCTAGGTACCAGAAAAGGGAGAGAATGGAGAAGGAAACAACCCAACCTTTCCATTTTCCACCTACCCAGTCTCCTAATGGTTAGTCCTAGAGCTTATGTGAGCCTGGGAGAGGTAGCTATTGACCTAATAATGCTATGACACTGTGGGTAAAATTGCAGTATTTCTAGAATCTCTCACCTGGCTTTATTGCATCTCCATATCAACAGGTGTTCCTAAGAGGTGGAGAGAAATAGTTCATCTCCATATCAATGGGTAATTACCTGGGCAATGGAAGGCTTATGTGAACCTGAGAGGTTGGAGGGAGGCTTGGCTTACTTCTGTCAGAGCAAGAGACAGATGGCCCCTGGAATGCTGCTTGTAAGCAATAAACAGGTTTTAAACTTTATTTCTCCCCCTGACTGATTTTGGTTTCAGCTAGGTATTTTGCCCCAGGATTTCCTCTCCCTGGAGTTACATCTGGCGGTAGTTGGCAGGACCTCTGAACCTGAATTCTGTATAAATGGATGTGACCTTTGGGTGGGCTGCCCCTAGAGATGGTGGGGAGATGCCCAGAACACCCCCTGTGGATAGTTTGGAGGTCCCAGTAGATGCAGCAGCAGAGGGTGCAGCTTCCTCTGTGAATGTCCCCCTATCTTTGGGGCTTCCAATTTGGGAGCTCCTAGTGGAAAATTGATCTAGGGTAAAGCACCTCCTAGAGGGATGGGGCCTTCCCCAGAACTGGGGAAGCGTGGGGACACTGGAAGCTGCAGAATTAGCCCTCTGTGAGATAGAAGACTGCTTAGAGGCCCCGAGTGGCCATGTAACAGCTGGTATTACAGGATCTCTTTTCCTTGAGATAGTGGAAAATGTTATCAAGGAGAGAGAGAGGGTCAGACAGGAGAGAGAGAGGGCTATTGAGGAGAAAATGAGGGTTATTGAGAGGGTTATCAAGGAGGGAGAGGGACTTTGGCAGGAGAGAGAGATACACTTTGGCATTGCTTGCAGGAGCTGGGCAATGATTTATGGGATGGCCTTAGGAAAGAGAGACAGTTATTGAGAAAAAGGATCATGCTCCTGGAAGATTCCTTAGCAGTGGAGAGGGGGGGAGGTGGCAGGAGAAGCCACGTTGTAGGAGGACATGGGGGAGGGCAAGGAAAGAACAGTGCCTTCAGCCCTGGAGATGTTGGAGTGCACAGGGGGGAGAAGGTGAGGAGACAGGGCCATGGGCCAATCTGCTGCTGAGGCCACTGCCCAAGTCACCAGCCTCTCCTGAATTAAAGACCCGGCCCGCTGTAATTAAAAAAATTAAAACAAAACAACTGTGGGATCCTCAGTAGGAGGAGCCATCCCCTCCCCAGGTTGTGGAGCACTCCATGATCCACCCCTACACCCAGTCTGAGCTGGTGGACATGAGTGGCCGGTATAGGCAGAAGCCATCAGAATCTCTGCCTACATGGCTTTTACATCTCTGTGATATGGGGGTGGAAAACATTGTTACATCGGTTACTGAGATAAGTAGACTGGCTTCCCTGATGACTCACCCTTCCCTCCAGCAGCGGTTGCAAAGTGACCGTCACACCTCAGGGAATGAGACACATTTGAAATGGCTGACAGCTGCCATCAGGGCAGCTTGGCCTTATCAGGGTGATTTTCCATATTTACACACTAGCTGGAAAATGTATGTAGAGCTCCAACAGGTATTGCAGGAATTGGGCATGACAAATATCATCTACAATATGGAACCCCAGGGCCCTGATGAGGAGGTATTCACTGTAGGAATGAGAAATCTGGTGCTGCAAACAGCACCCACATCTTTCTTTGGTTCCCTAGTGACCACTCTTGCCCCCCACACAGGGCAACCATAAGTGAGGCTACTCATACTTTAGCAGATCTGGGGGAGTTTGAAACAATAAAAGCACAGACAGAAGTATAGACTACGACTGAAAGGAGAGATGCAAAAGGCCCTGTGAAAGGTCTTGAGGACTCAGATGTGGCTTGATTTGATAAAAGCTGGAGTAGTGAAAGAAAAACATGATGGGCAACCCAACAGGATCTTGTTAGAACTGTGGCACCAATTAAAGTGAGAGCAGCAGTTCCAGCCACTGAGGTCCAGGACATGGAAACTGGAGTCAAGGCCTCATGCCTGCCTGTGTCCCTGCAAAACTTCCTAGGGGACAGTACTCAGGATTCGCCTGGGCCCTCACCCCCACAGGAGGATGATAGGACATTGCAGTTTGACTGGGGAGTGGGGGGCCAAGGTCGTCACCTTGGGGGATCTGGTGAGGACCAGAGGCCACATGTAGAATTAGCAATGAATTGTGAATGCACATTCCCCTGTGAATGTACATGTCCTGGCACTGGTGGACACAGGAGCTGAATGTTCTCCTATTTATGGCAACCCTGAGCATTTTTTTCGGGACCCCTGCTGTGATAGATGGCTATGGATTAAGGCAATTAGAGTGAAGAAAGCCCAAATCCCATTGGGATAGGGCATTTACACTCAAAGGAGTATACTATGTATGTTTCTCCCATCCCTGAATATATTTTGGGGGTGCATATCCTGCAAGGCCTGTGGTTACAGGCCACTGCAGGTGAGTTCAGACTGAGGGTACATGTGGTATAAAGTCAGCTAAGACATGCTAAGCACCTACCTGTAGCTCTGCCTGTACCTAGGTGAGTGACAAATATTAAGCTGTATAAATTTCCTGGGGGTCACAAGGAAATTGGAGAAACTCTACAGGAAATGGAGAAGGTGGGCATCAAAAAGCTGACTCATAGCCCTTTTAATTCCCCAGTGTGGCCAGCGGAAAAGCCAGATGGCTCCTGGTGTATGTGGACTACAGGGAATTGAGCGAAGTCACACCCCCTTTGCATGCTGCTGTTCCCTCTATAGGGGTGGAGAAGGTGGGCGTCATAAAGCTGACTCATAGCCCTTTTAATTCCCCAGTGTGGCCAGCGGAAAAGCCAGATGGCTCCTGGTGTATGTGGACTATAGGGAATTGAATAAAGTCACACACCCTTTGCACGCTGCTGTCCCTTCTATAGCAAACATTCTGGACATCCTCAACCATGAGCTGAGAACATATCATTATGTAGTAGACCTTGCTAATGCTTTCTTCTCTATTGACATAGCACAGGAAAGCCAGGAACAGTTTGCTTTCATGTGGGAAGGCCAGCTGTGGACATTCACTGACATTCCACAGGGATACCTCCACAGTCCCACCATTTGTCACGGACTTGTAGCTTAGGACCCAATTGGCCACATGGAAGAAACCACAAATGGTGAGGCTGTATCACTACATTGATGGTATCATGCTCACATCTGATTCTCTTTCAGATTTAGAAGGGGCAGTTCGTAGACTGCAGCAACATCTACAGGAGAAACGATGGCCTGTGAACAGCACCGAGGTTCAGGGACCTGATTTGTCTGTAAAGTTCTTGGGGGTTGTCTGGACAATAATTTTCAATAATTTTACAACTAAAATTATTCCTGAAGCAGTCATAGACAAGGTCCAGGCTTTCCCTACCCCTACTACTGTGGCAGTATTATGAGAGTTTTTGGGTCTTTTGGGGCTACTGGAGAATGTTTATCCCACACTTGGCACAAATTCTGAAGCCCTTATACTGGTTGGTACAAAGAGTATCAGGTTGGACGGGGATGAGATATGTGCGGCTGCTTTTACTGCTCCTAAGCTAACAGTTAAGGCCATGCAGGCCTTGAGTGTAATGGACTCATCAAGGCCCTGTGAGCTAGATGTTTATGTAACCGAAGATGGTTATGGATGGGATCTTTGGCAGTGGCTTGAACAGACATGCCAACCCATTGGATTCTGGTCAAAACTATGGAAAGGAACAGAGGTCAGGTACACCTTGATAGAGAAGCAACTGGCTTCTGTGTACCATGCCTTGCTGGCTATAGAGCCCATCACCAAAACAGCTCCAACAAAGGTAATAACAACCCATCCCACCACAGGTTAGGCATAGGACTGGACCCAAAGGCCATGGAGTGGTGTGGCACAGAAGCACTGTGGCACTGGCCATATGGGGTGCATATTTACAGCAGTGTAGTGCCCTCTCTAGTAGCCCCTTAAGTGGAGAACTCCAACACTTATTGAAAGCATGAAGAACTTGCTTTTGAGCCATTGGCAGCTGAGAGTCCTTATCAGGAGGGAAAAGCCCCTATACCTGAAGATGCTTGGTATACAGATGGCTGTAGTCATGGGCAGCCCTTGAAGTGGAGGGCTATAGCTTTCCATCCTAAGACTGAGACAATATGATTGGAGGATGGAGAGGGTACGAGCAGCCAATGGGCAGAGTTGCAAACTGTGTGGCTTGTGATCAGCCAGGAGCCCTCCCCTATAGTTCTCTGCACTGACAGCTGGGCTTTCTATTGGGGCTTGAAGCTATGGCTACCGACATGGTACCATGTCAACTGGGTGGTTGGTCACCAGCCCCTTTGGGGGCAAGAGTTATGGCAAGACCTATGGGCCTCTGGTCAGACTAAGACAGTTACTGTATATCACATGACCGGCCAAGTGCCTTTGGCTTCCCCAGGAAATGATGAAGCAGACACATTGGCCCAGGTTGGTTGGCTAGAAGGAAAGCCAGCCTCTGATGTAGCCCAATGGGTACATCAGCCTTTGTTGCATGCGGGGCAAAAGACAATGTGGGCTGTAGCCCATCGGTAGGGCTTGCCATTGAACTTTGAAGAAGTCTGAAGAGCCCAGAAGGAGTGCCTTGTGTGCTCTAAGAGGGACTTACATCGAGTCCTGCAGCAACATGGGACAATAGGAAGGGGGTCGATACCCCTTGTCAGATGGTAGATAGACTATATTGGGCCTCTGCCCATATCAGAAAGATATCAGTATGCCATGATTTATGTAGATATGGCTACTGGACTATTGGTTGCTTTTTCTTTCTTTTTTTTTTTTTGAGAGGGCATCTCATATTTATTGATCAAATGGTTGTTAACAACAATAAAATTTTGTATAGGGGACTCAATGCTCAATGTACAATCATTAATCCACCCCAAACCTAATTCTCATTAGTCTCCAATCTTCTGAAGCATAATGAACAAGTTCTTACATGGTGAACAAGTTCTTACATAGTGAATAAGTTCTTACATGGTGAACAGTACAAGGGCAGTCATCACAGAAACTTTCAGTTTTGATCACTTATTATGAACTATAAACAATCAGGTCAAATATGAATATTCGTTTGATTTTTATACTTGATTTATATGTGAATCCCACATTTCTCCCTTATTATTATTATTATTATTATTTTTATTTTTAATAAAATGCTGAAGTGGTAGGTAGATGCAAGATAAAGGTAGAAAACATAGTTTAGTGCTGTGAGAGAGAAAATTTAGATGATCAGGTGTGTGCCTGTAGACTAAGTGTTAATCCAAGCTAGACAAGGGCAATAAAACATCCACGGGTGCAGAAGATTTCTCTCAAAACAGGGGGGGTGAGGTTCTAAGCCTCACCTCTGTTGATCTCCAATTTCTCACCTGATGGCCCCCCTGCAACTGTGCCTGTCTTAGGTTGTTCCTCCCTTAAGGAATCTTACCCGTCTCTGGCTAACCAGTCATCTTCCAGGGCCATACAGGGAAATGTGAAGTTGGTAAGTGAGAGAGAGGCAATATTGTTTGAAAAGGTTAGCTTTTTACTTCTTTGCAGATTTATGCCCTGTGGCTTCTATGCCCAGCACTTGTCTCGAGGTATCTTTACCACCTGGAGGAATTATGATACTCGGTAAATTCGATATGAGGCACGAATTCTATTTAAGGGTTGTAATTAGGAAGGAAGAAGAAAAGCTATAGGAGTAGCAGACAGAAGATAACATGGGAAGATTGATTATTTCTTTGACATATTTACTTGTAACTTAAGCATGTATAGGTTTTAAACTACTAATTAAATTGTGCACACACATTAACATAATAGGAATACACTTACATAACCAAAGCAGGCCTATAGTTACCAGCCATCTCCAGTGAAACCAAGAAAACCAGTTAGGCACCCTAGTCATTGGTGAAAACTTATCTACAATATGGTGGATATTGTCCAACTGAACTTGAACAGTCTGAGAGAAATCAGACAAATTAAAACAACCCATTCCTGGGGACTGTTCACATCCCATATGTTCTTTTAACAGTAGATAGTCTGTAGTCGTAAGATTTTGGAGCACTACAACTTGCACTTCTCCTGATTCTTGGTTGAGTTCCAACAGTATAGATCCAGTCAAATTTGCTGTTTTACTGTATGCACAGGCCAGCTTACATATCTCCTTCTTCATTCCAATGGCAAGTCCAGGAACCGGTGGGATGAATGCAGCCACAACTGCAGCATCGCCTGGATCTTTGTTGAGGTTTTTTGATGATCATCTTCTGGTATGAGTCTTCCAGAGAGTGCTGATGTTAGAAGTTCTTCATATCATATCTTAGTTCATTTTCTGGGTAGCCAAATTAGGCTCTGATCTTCTGTATAAGCACAAACAGACCCTTTGCCCACACTTTGATATGCCCTTTATACCATTGTGTAGAACTCATTGGAGGTCACCACACAGGAACTGCTTTTTTTTTAAGAGAAAGGAATATTATCAGAAAAATGTACCTCCATAGCTGATCATCTGACACCCTTTAAGTGATCAAAATTAAGGATATTTAAAGCATGCATTAATAGTTGATTTACAGTTATTTTTTTATCCTATCAGGGAGAAATCCCCCTTTTCTTTCTTTCTTTTTTTTTTTATCATTAATCTACACTTACATGAAGAATATTATGTTTACTAGACTCTCCCCTATACCAGGTCCCCCCTATAATTGGTTGCTTTTTCTACATGATGTGCAGATCAGCAAACCACCAAGAGGGGCCTGGAGTGTCTCTTTGCAGTGTATATCCATCCACAGGTGATTGAGAGCGATCAAGGCACCCACTTTACTGGACATGCATTACAAGAATGGGTGCAGCAATTAAGAAAAAAGTGGAATTTTCATGTATCATATAACCCTACTAGGGCAGGAATGGTAGAGACGTACAACAGTTTGTTGAAATTTGGTCTGAAATTGGACACCAATAGTCAGTTCGCTTATGGACAGTGCTACAGCATTTGAATGAGAAGTCCTGAAAAGCAGCCTTGAGCTCTGTGGATATGCTTACACACCTTGCTGCCTCTCCTATACAACTGTGCAAACCAAAGAAGAGTTACTGAAGCCTGCATATGGCCTGCAGAGCAACAGCCTGCTGCCAGCCCCCACTATGTTAAACCCTGGAGACACTGATGAATGGATGTGGCCCTGGACATTTTGACACATGGACCAGTGATGGCTGACCCTTCTGGCATGTTTGGGAGAAGCCTGGAAGCTGGCCTCGTGTGTATTCCTGGGGCAGTAGCAAAGTGGCCCCCAAAGGTCACGGTAGTGCACCCAAAACGTCTGGGAGGTAAGAGCATCTTACGGGGAAGTTTTGTTTTATCTTTATGGCCAGTGCATGTACCTTCTGTAGCCCTATATATTGACCCATCTGTAATTCCCACAGGAAGGGGGGTGAAAGTTCAGTTTACTAGACCAGGACAAGATCCCAATCCTGCCACTGTCCTATCATAGGACCCCTCTCTCTTGCATCTGTCCTACCTGATGGACAAGATTTGCCTATACTGGTGTCATTAAAACATGTATCTTATTGTCCTGAAGGCTATTTTCTATAGTCCTTGTGTTCCCCTGGCTGCAACTGCCTCGTGATAAACTCCCTGCCTGTTCAGCTACTGACTGCTGGTGGTATAGGCGAGCTATGGACTTAATATGCATAGGACTTTGAATCTAACTGAAGCCTCTGGCTTGAGGATTATCATGATTTTATTGCTGTTGCTATTTTATGTTATTAGCCTGTTTACAATGCTCCAGTTTTCTTGCACAGGGGCCACTGTGAAAGATGGGGAATGTGTAGATTGTGAGGTAAGATTTTTGGAGGGGTGGGCTGTGGGTAAAATTGTAATATTTCCAGAATCTCTTGTCTGGCTTTAGTGCCTCTGCATATCAATAGGTGATTCTAGGGGGTGCACAGCTGCAGGCTGTCTACACATCAATAGGAATTCAGAGAGCAGTGCGAGGGTTTATCTGAACCTGAGCTCTCTTCTGCTGCAGCCTGGTCAAGAGAGAGGCAGGACAACTACTTGTGAGAAATAAATGGGTTTCTTAACCTTTATTTCTTACTTTGTCTGATTTCTGTCTCAAAGGTATTTTTTCCTGGGATTTTTCCACCTGGCGTTACACCAGACATCAGGGAACTGAGCACCAATAAATGCAGTGATCAATGCAAACTATAAAATATAGTAATGGCCTCACATGGGACAGCCCAGGTCACTAATATCCAAGTGGCAGTAGTCTTACCTTTTTCATTATCCAGCCTTCTCCACTCAGACACAAATATTTTTATACTGGAAAAAGGGGCCCAACCCTAGGAAATTTAATAGTAGAAATTTTTCTCTTTGAAAGATTACTTGAGGTAGAAGAATTTATATCCAGGAAAGGAAATCTATCACTTGGAAATTCTAACAAAATTCAGGTGACATTTAGAAGGAAAATAGTTCATGGATCTACATAAGATAAGGAAGCGCTTGACTCAGAAGGAACTGAAATTGTTCACACACATGGTAATGATCTTGTTCTTGCCAGTCACTGTCTATAGCCATCTCAAGACCTTTATGGCTATTTTGAACTTCTGAATTCGATCACCTGTTTAAGTTCTTACACATATAAAAAATGACATACTGCTACTTTTTCAAATTATACACTTATATTATATGTAAAATATACATAACACAAAAGTGACCATTTAAACCATTTTGAAGTGTGTATAGAATGAGCATCTGCTACCATCACTAACTCTTTAGTTTAAAAAATTGCTCTTAGGATAACGTCAACATTCCCTCCAAGCCCCACAGGACCACTATCCCTCTCTTCCCAGAATCAGTACATCTCCATTCTGGCATGCCGTCAGCCCTGCCCGTCTGCGCCCTTCTGCTCTGCTGCGCCCACGGGACCTTCCCACACAATGCTCCCTTTCTCTGGACTGTTCTTCCTTTCTCCTTGCACACAGGTGATTTCTACTCACCGTTGAGCTTTCATTTCAAGCGAGACTTCCTCAGACATGTCTTCCTGGATGATCTTCCGACTAGGTCACTTCTCCCTATTAGAAACTCATCATCACCATTTAACCCTGATTTCTGACTTTTGCAGATGTTCAAATTCACATACCCTGAGGCATGTATATGAAGAATGTCTGTCATGCTCACATGCTGATTGTATCACTGTTGGGTCAGCATTTTATGTCTAGTGCAGATTTCACAGATTCCATTCTATTGACATTTTCGGCTGGATAATTCTTTGTTGAGGGAGGCAGTCCTGAGTTGCAGGACGTTTACTAGCATGCTTGACCTCTAATCACTGGATGCTAAGAGGGCCGGCCTCCATCCCCTATGTGGCAACCAAAAGTTCTTCCAGTCATTGTCAAAATGTCCCTGGTTGCAAAGTCACCCCCATTTTAGAACCACTGCTCTAGGGCATAGCATAGAACTTAATACTTAGAATACTCTAAAAAAAATGTTTATGGGAAATGAAAAGAAATTTACTTGGTTTCTTCCCATCATTCATATACCCAAACATTTGTCTGGGTTTCCTATGTTTTGCAATAAGTAGAATGAATCATAATTACAGTAGAATTTGAAGGAAGGGGGGGAGAAAATGGCAAGTTAATTTTTGGATGTATGTCCTTGACTGTTAACCTGAAGGATGGGACAAGTACTAGTAAAACCACACAATATAGGCATCTAAAGAAGTTTACTGGGGAAGTGCATAGGCAGAGAGTCCACAGAATACAAGCCAAACTCACTGTCTAACCATTTCATACAGAGGCGCACTTGGACAGGCAAGCCTCAATAGCCTGTGGATTTTGATCTAGGACAGGGGTCCCATATCTCTGCTGCCATTTCTCCCATTTACAGGGAATTTAGTTGCTCTTTGGTTAGGTGAAATGTCCTTCGAGTTTATGCTTCTGTCACATAGAGTAATTTGTATACAAGTGTCAACTTTGAGTAGAAGTCTTAGATCCATAGCTGGCCACGAAGTTCATTGCTGGTGGCCCAAGATACAAAACGGAGAGGGGACTGAGGAAGAAAGTTTATCTGGGTTGCCCAGCAGAAAAAAAGACTTAATTTTCCCTCCTTGATGAATAGCTCACTATCTTACTCTTTAAACTGGGCAACCAGCTCCTTGGCCTACTAAAGTAAGACAAGGAAACATTCATTTTCAACCCCAAGGCCTCAGTAGGCTAGGTTTTTCATAGATTGCCAAAAAGTTGGCTGGGTTTGGAAGGCATTTCTTTCTCTTTGTTATGCATATAGGTTTACTGTGAGCCTGTCTGTTACTTCACTTGGGGCCTGTGTAAAATGTGTGTTTATACATCTGATGGTTTCTTTCACCTAAACAAGGATTAGTGAGTCATCTAAGGCTAAATATTCTCTTCAAATGCAATTTTATTGGCTAGGAGTAAATATATTCTTTAAATGTATATACTTCAGAAATGTCAGTTCCTATCCAGGCTGGGGGATGAGTTCTATTTGCAAAGTCAAAGACTCAAATTGTAGACTGAGCAAGAAAGAACATTCACTATTAAAAAAAAACCCCAAATCATGCTATGGATGGTTCCCCACTCACAACAATTTGATTTAAGACTTTTTGACTTTATGATGGGGAAAAGCAACAGACATTCAGTAGAAACCATAACTTGAATTTTGAAGTTTTATCTTTTTCTGGGTTAGTGTTAGGTGGTACAACCCTCTCTCATGATGCTGGGCAGCAGCAGAGAGCCACAGTCCCCAGACAGCCACAAGATCCCTAGGGTAAACTACTGATACACTTTCAAGCATCCTACACCCAGACAACATTCCGATTTTCACTTTTGGAATAGTATTTAATAAGTTACATGAGATATCCAACATTCTATTATAACATAGGCTTTGTGTTAGATGATTTTGCCCAATTGTAGGCTAATGTAAGTGTTCAGAGCACATGTGAGGTGGGCTGGGTTAGGCTTTGATGTTTGGTAGGCTAAGTATGTTACATACTTTCAACCTGTGATATTTTTAGTTTATGATAACCTTATCAAAGTCAAACATCTGCAGTGGGAGGTAGCAAAATTCAACTAGAATCCAGGTGATCTGACTGCAGTGCCTGTGCCCCTCACCTTGAATTGGTACCTTTAAATACCTGGACGGATGGTATTTAGATCAGTGTGTGCGCATGTGTGTGTCTTTGCAGTTGATAATAAATGTAAACACATGCTTTGTCATGAGCTGTGATGTCTCAATCCCATGGGCATATTGTGGAATGGGCTCTAATGTATTTTACACTCCCAGCTAAGGCTGTGGTAAGTGTTGATGGCAGAAGTGTACCCAGACATCTCTGGGGACAGCACTCTGAGATTTAAAGGTGTAGAAAGGCCAGAATTTTCTGATTTTCAGACATTTTCAACTGGATATGTTATAAATTCCTCTCAGGCAACCCATCTTTAATTGAACTTCCTATAGTTCACATCAAAACTGCCCTTCTCGGTAAAGGCATCATCTCCCTGTCAGTTGCCCAAGCCAGAAACCTGGAGTCTTTCCTGAGCACTCCTTTCCTCAAACCCTCCATGTCAACACTAACTCTTGGCACTTGTGCACCCTAAATAGTTTTCAAACATAGCCTTCCTGTCCTGGTATGGTGCTGGTGCCACGGCCCCACAGAGGCCACACTATCCCTTCATGCCTGAATGGCTGGGACAGATTCCACCTCTGGAGTTTCATTCTCCATACTGATGCCACAGTGAGCTTTCCAAATGCAAATCTGATTATGGTTTTCCCCTGTTAAAACCTTTCCAACCCTGTGCCTGCCTTCATTGCCTTAAGCATGCAGTACAAATTCTAACATGATGGAGTTCCAACTGAACTGTACCTCCAAGTAATCGACACTGAAATTATTTTGAACTATGTGAAAGTTCCGACATGTGCTTCTTCTGCTTATCTTAACAGACTTGTACTTATCCTTTAGGAATCAGTTTTGGTGTCTCTTCTGCCCTGACTGGCTGTCACAATGACTGATTTACTACCCATCCTCGTACCTGGTACTCCCTGCACTGTACTAATGAACTTACGGATGTCGCTAAGAAGATTTACACACAACCTTCTTTTTAAGTTGCATTTAATTTTAATTTTAATTTTAATTTTAATTTTAATTTTAATTTTAATTTTAATT
Organism: Manis javanica; assembly: GCF_040802235.1. Lineage (NCBI taxonomy): Eukaryota > Metazoa > Chordata > Mammalia > Pholidota > Manidae > Manis > Manis javanica. The sequence continues at coordinate 32,730,486 of NC_133160.1, read as the reverse complement.
TTAATTTTAATTTTAATTTTAATTTTAATTTTAATTTTAATTCATGAGAAGGGAGACGTAAACTAAAGAAGGAGATATGGAATTTGCTGGTAGAATTTAGAGGAAATAAGAGAACTGCTGGGTTGGAATATAAAACTATCTAATCTCTACTCTCCCCAGAAAACAAAACGTTCTTAAATAAGAACAGTCTCATAGTAAACATTTAACCAATGTTATACCTGTAAGACACTTAGTTAAGATCTCTGAAAGATCTGTTATTTAGTAAGCCTTCCCATCTAGACAAAAAGGCTTTTATGAAATTTAAGAGCAGAGTCATAAGGAAACCCTATTTCAAATGGCCCTGAAAAAGTCTAAGAAAAAGGTCACAAACAATTGCAGGTGTGTTTGTGTTGAATGAAGTAGATTATAATTTGATATATAGGAAAGTCAAAAGAATTTTCAGGGAGTTACAGCACCTTGATCTATAGCGCAAAATGAAAACATACCTCTGAAGTCCAAATTTTCACTAAGTAAGAAACAGGATGAGGAAGCTACTCAGCTGGAAATATGTGGCATTTCTTATGTAAAGAAAAGACATCTCAGAATCAAAGTGAAAATCCTAGAGGGCAGAGCCAGATAGCCAAAAATGCCAAGACTTAAGGACAGCTATGGACTTAAGAGTCACCCCCAAATTGCAGATCAGGGTCCTAATCAAGGACCTGTCAGCTCTTGGGGAACAGAAAATTAATAGATGCTATATATAAGTTGGTGTGTACCAGTGTCTACTCTGTGATATTTGATCTTCTCCTTTTTAACTGAGAAGTATTTTGTCCCTACCTCAAAACTGTGCATTGGAACATGGAAAGCAGATAATGTATCTTTTTACAGGCTTATTGATCAAGAGAAGCCACACTCAAGAAGCCGCATTTACATCTGGACTAGATGCTCATTTTGATACATTGTACTTGAGTCTGATGTCCTAATTGGAGACTTTCTGGCAGTGGCGTGCAGTAGTGGTCAGCTCATATCAGCTTTCGAGAGCAAACTGTGTGCATCTTTTCCTAACTCACACTTAGTAATATCCTATCAGTAGCTTGAAATTATGCATGCTGGTAGGATTTATATCACAAAAATGAACAAATGATCCAAATGATGGCTCTTTTTTTCCCTTAGAGAGTTGGTTGTCATACACCATTACTTTGGGTGATGTCAGGAGGTGGGTATTTTTCTTAAGAGGAATTTAAATAATGGTACCCAAGGAGAAGGACTTGCTACATTTAAAATGACCACAAATTATTTGCAGTGCCCACCCCCCCACCTTTGATAGGTGAAATCTATTTCCTTACTCCTGAATCTGGGCTGGCCTAATGATTTATTTAACACAAAATAAGGTGGAAGATACATTGTATGACTTCTGAGTATGGGCCTCAAGAAGCCTTGGCATTTCCCTTAGTCCTCTTTGAGCACGCTGTTGCCATGTGAGTGAGCCCCGGCTTGCCAGCTGGAGTGTGAGATCAAGAGGATCAAGGATATGCTGTCCATCTGAGTCCCCTTCTCCTAACTAGCTTCCAGCCAACCTTCTAGCTGATTAGGGCTTATGTGTGGCTCTAGCAGAGGTCAAAAGAAAAAAGTCACACAGCTGAATCCAGCTCAAATTGCTGACCAAAAGTATCATAAGAAATAAAATATTGTGGTTTTTAGCTAAATTATTTAATAGTTCAGTATGCGGCAACAGATATCTACTAAAGAGATACTTTGTTATGCAAAATGTGACAGAAAGTGATTTACACCCCAGCATTGAGCTAGTGTTTGATGGTATTGATATCCAGACATCTACCCAAATTTTATTAATAGTTAAATAGAGGATCAAAATCTAATCCTTGTAGAGCACCTTGAGAAATCCCTTCCAGACTGACATCTGTTCATTAATAGGCAAGTTTTGGATGTGATCATCCAACTCTTCCTAACCTATGAAGTTGTCTACCACTTAGTGCACATTTTTCTCTAACTGTTCATTTAGAGTATTGCATTGGTTTATTAAGTTTCTGTTTTTTATATTTAATCAGGACGATTAAACAGGACCATGCTAACAGTATTTTACTAAGTCTTTACAATTTGCTTTGCCATATTTTTGTTTCTGAAAACTTTTAAGTGAATAGCTTTCAAACTATGCAACCAGAGGCCTATTAGATGTCTGTGTTGTAATATTGCTGTGATTAATTCATTAATTTATGAGCATAGTCCCTACATGTATCTGAGGGAAAACTACATCAGTCCCAGACGTACCACAGAGCTTAACTTGGCTGACTTTCCTGAACTTGACAAAGTAATGCTGAGACCATTTAAGTCTATTACATCTAAGACTTTTAAAGTTCTCTGAAAGCTAAGTCAAACCTTCCATTTTAGTTCAACAGAAGAGAGAGCCAAGAAGCCATGTGAGCTCTGAGCTCTTATTATTAATCTTTCGGATGTAAGTGCATTGATTTATATATCTGAAACAAATTTTAAAACTCATGCCCAATAGCAGGAAACCAGATGCAGATGTGTTTTCCAGAATCACATGCAAGGTGCTCAATTCACATTTACCATGGGTGACTCTTTATGGGAGCACCTGCTTCAAATTCACCAGTATTTCTAAATTCCCTATTTTTATTAATTTTTTTTCCCATGTCTTTGGTGTTTCAATTTAGATTTTGGTCACACTCATAGACTTACAAGGAAATAAAATATTCTCACTCTATGTTTTCTTCTTTCATTCTGTGCTCTGGGGATCTATTAGAAACAGGTGCCATATAAAGAACAATTCAGATTAAATTTGGATTTCACTATTATTGATTAAGCAATTATTATTTTTGCATCATCACAGTAATATTCCTTGTACAGAGGTGATGCATCTTTTTTTTCAGTTTACCAGTATTCAGTACATTTTATGTCCATGAAAATGCTCAAATCTTGTGTTACAGTTCCATGATCTTTGGCACATGCACAAAAATATGTAACCATTTTCCAGATACAGATATAGAATATAGATATAACTCCAGAAAATTTTCTTGTGAACCTTTTTAGTTAATATTCACCCAAATCCAAAATAACCACTATCCTGACTTCCACCACAGGGTAATTTTGCTTTTACTTGGGTTTTGTGTAAATGGGTTCATAGAGTATGTACTCCTTTGTATCTAGCTTATTTTACTCAATACACTTTTTTGAGGTTTAACTATGTGCCTATCAATAATTAATTATATTTATGGTTGTGCAGCCATTATCTAAGTGAAATAAGTCAGTCACAGAAGGGCAAATACTGCATGATTCCATTTATATGATGTACCTAAAATAGTCAAACTCACAGAAGCATAGAATAGAATGGTGATTACCAGGGGCTGGGGAGAGGGGGAAATGGGGAGTTGTTTAATTGGTATAAAGCTTGATGAATAAATTCTGGAGATCTCCTGTACAGCATAGTGCCTATAGTCTATAATGCTAAATTGTGCACTTAACAATTTGTTAAGAGGGTAGATCTCATGTTAATAATTCTTACATTTAACAAAGCAAAACCCAGAAAAAATGAGAGACATACAAGGAAACTTTTAGAGTGATGGGTATGTCTCTTACCTTGATTAAGGTGGTAATTTCACAGGTATATATGTATGTGGGAAGTCATCAAATTATATACCTTAAACATGGATACATTTTAAAAATATCATTTATACCCCCAAAGACATTAAAATGATCTACCTTGATTTCCCATTGACACGATTGGTCTAATTAGTGTCAGAATTAGTGTCAGAATTAGATTGGTCTAATTAGTCATCAGACCAGGAGAAGGTAACATTTATATTGTATGGAAGTGGCTATTGTATAATATAAACATTTTATAACTGCTCTTTAGAAAAGAAATAGAGTAGCATTTGCAGTAAGCAGACCCTGAGCAAGAAGTATGTATCTATTTCTAGGTACAAATGCAAAAAAGTTAGGGCTGCTTTTCAACTCCCCTAATGCCCTGAGGACTGCCCCCTGCCTGTCCGAAATGCTTATTTCAGTACCTACATCCAGGATTTTCTATTTTCCCCAACCTTTACCATTAAAATTTTCACCTGTCTTCTGTTTCATACCTTCAGCCATTTGCATAGATGGGCAATTTTATACCTTCATTCATGATGAAATAATGTAACTTGGGACTAATTTATTACTCTTTCCAGTTAAGATATTCATATTTTGTTGGGAATCCTGTGAAGGCAATGATTAATCCAGCAAAGTCTCTTTAAGAGTGGATCTTAGTAATTACAGCTGATTGATGAGTAAGGGATATATTTGGTGAGGTGGTATTTTCAATACCTCCAAGTGGTTCAAAATAGGCTTATCCATCTGTGTGGAAGCTATTCCTGGCCAACAACACAATCCTGATACAGCCACCAATGCCATTTATTCCTTTCAGTCTCATAAGTATTTTGCTGACACCTAGTAGGTAAGTGAGAACCAAGGGAACTGACAGGTAGGCCAGGAAATAGTAGAGACTATTTTAATATTTTAATGTCTATAACATTATTCTACTTTATAATATGCCAAATAAATATATGTTTATTTATTTCTTCAAGAGGGCTCTTTCTGATACTGCCTGCATAAGTGCTGAGTAATTTTTAAAGGGGGATACCACTAATCAAGTATCTTCTACTGACGTGTCTCTGAAGGCAATACCAGCCAGGAGATCTGGATATGTAGAATAAACAGACTGTTACCTGGAGCATTCCAGAATAAATAACATGAACATAATCATCTTCTTTTTTGAATTTACTATATTAAATGGGGCCCATGTTGTATCACAATATTTAACTGGACTTACAGGAGAGTTTTGCTAAGGCTGGCTAGCTGCTAACCAAACCCACTGCCTCTTCTTCCTAAGCACACAATTAGGCTACATTTCCGGCCTCTCTAGCGCTTAACTGTGACCATGTGACTGAGCCTAGCCAATAGAATGTGAGTAAAGGTAAATATGTGGCATTTCCAGGTCTGGGCAATGCAAAAGTGCCACTCGTGGAGGACAAAGGATGGGATGTAAGGAGTCTGAGTTCCTTTTGTGTGATTTCTCTGAGAAAAAGAATATGTGTAATATCTATGGAAAAAATAAGAACAGTTCATCAAAAACAAAACAATCAAAAACAAAAACACTGCAAATAACGTGAAAGAGACACATCTACAAACAATAAGAAATATCAAACTCTAGAAGGAATTGACATTCTAATTTTTCACAGGTGTCTTTAGCTTCTCATTTGATTTAAATTAGACAATTAAAACTAGACATCATAGCCAAAGCAGTAAGGATTATGCTATTTCAAGATCTAAAATAACTCCAAACATTTCACAAAAATACTTAAAGAAAAGTCCTTGAACCTATGTAAAAAGATCAGTAAAGGAAAGCACATATCTATGTGTAACATTAAAATAAAATGCTAATTATGGATGTATCCTTTTACAAATTTTAGCTTGGAACTGTCTTTTTGCTGTGATTACAATTATCCAGTTAACCACTGGTTCCAATCATATGAAATGAAAAAGGCTCTAGTGAAGCGACAGTATGTGTAAAGTACTCTGGAGAATTAAAATAAAAAACAGAATGGTGGGAAAAAGACTAGTAGGTCATACATTGATACAGTTAGCTTTATCACAGAGGCTCTTCTAGGGAGTCAGCATTAAAGCGGAGAACTGGAGTTTGGGAAGGTGGTAGCACTGACAAAAGTCAGTGCAAAAATGACACAGAACAATCTAAGAAAAAAAGGTTTCTGGACAAAGTGGGAAAGAACTCAGCCTTGTGAGGATATGAAAGTAGGTAAAGTTGTGGTGACTTCAGAGAGAAGTAAGCAGGGGCCAGAGCAGGTAGGGAGTTGCTGTGGTGGGATATTTGGATTTTACTCTAAGTATAATGAGAAGCCATTGCAGACTCTTTAAGCAATAGGCCAGTGAACGTTATTTTTAAATTTTAAAAAGGTCACTTTGGATATTCTCTACAGAATATATGGGGAAGACAACAGTGAAATGAGAATTTTGTGAGAGGATTTTACAGTAGTCTAGAAAACTGAAAGTGATGGCTTGGTCCAGGGTCATAAAGATGGTGATGTAAAACATTGAGTGCATCCAAGATAAATCTAGAGATGGAATCAATAGGGTGTGATTGCATGTGACAGTGACAAGAGGGCTAGGCAAGACAACTGGACATTTTTATTTGTTTGCTTTTTACTCTTTTTGTTTGTTTTGCTTTATTTTGCTTTAGCAACTCTATAACTAATAAAGCCACCTCTTCAGGAGTGAATGACTAGAGAAAGGACAGGGAATTTAGGTTTTGTTTTTGTTTTAATTGTGGTAAGAACAGTTAACATGTAATCTACCCACTTGCCAAAATTTTAAGGGTACAATAGAGTTTTGTTAACTATAGGTACAATGTTGTGCAAAGGATATCTAGAACTTATTTACCCTGCGTATCTGAAACATTACACCTATTGAACAACAACTCACTATTGCCCCATCCCCTATTAACCATGATTCTACTCTTTGCACCCATGCGTTTGGCTGTTTTAGATATAACGTAAGTGGAATCATGTAGTAATTGTCCTTCTGTGATTGGTTTACTTCATTTAGCATAATGTCCTTAAGGTCACTTATCTTGTTGTATGTGGCATGATTTCCTCCTTTTTTAAGGCTTATTATTTCATTGTATGTATACACCCCAATTTTTAATAGGCAATTCTCCAAAGAAGACATACAAATTACCAACAGGTATGTGAAAGATACTCAATCTCAGTAATCATAAGGGAAATGGAAATTAAAGCCACAATGAGATACCACCTCAGACTTGTCAGGATCACAATTACAAGGCAGGTGGGGAAATTAACAAGTATTAACAAAGATGTGGAAAAAATGGAACCCATATACACAGCTGATGGGAACGTAAAATAATTGTTTAATTGCTATGGAAAATGGTATGGAGGATCTTCAAAAAATTAAAGACAGAACTACCATATGATCCAGCAATCCCACTTCTGGATATTTAACCAAAGGAACTGAATCAGGAGATATTTGTACACGTGTTCATCTCAGCTTTATTCACAATACCCAATATGCAAACCACCTAAGTTAGTTCTAACTACCTTTAATGTACCTGCAAAGCACAGTATATATGGAGATAATAAACACACAGTTCAATATATGAATATATGAATATATTGATGACACTTAAAGCCTCAATAAGATTTTATGATGAAGAAGACAAAAAATTTCTTTCCAGAAGTAAATCTGAAGGAATTAATGTAGAGAGAGTATAACTAGTGTGTCTTAGAAAAGTTTGCATGGCACCAAATAATGAAACTAAACGATGAATTTATCACTGTTTATCCCATACTTATGAAGTCACTATTCCCCACTCATAAACACTCAAGAATAGGTCAAGTGTCGTTTTATAATAAAGATAATAGGTTTTTCTTGAGACTCCATTTGATGGGGGAGAAAATATGAATTAAAATTTCCAAAAACTCTGATTACAACAAATGTGAAAAAAAAATTCCTCAAAAACTTTCTGGACACTTTTTAGTTAAAGCTTATTTTATTGTTTTTGTTAGTTTCTGTTCTTATTTTATCTTATCCCATGTAGAAAAATAAAAAGGAAAAACAGGGTTAACTCAACAAATATTTATTGAGTGACTAATATGTGCTAGCCATTGTGTTTATGAGATAAAGTTCTCTGTCTCACAAAAAATTATTTTAAAATGGTTTTTTCTTTTGCACAATTTAAAAATAATGGATTTTTAAAAGACAATAGCTGCAGATACTAAAATAAATGGGGAATAAGTAAGTTCAAGATGATGATATATATATATGATATATACACTTCTGGAGAAGCATCAAGGTTAGAGAACAGAGGTGTGGTTGCACACACTCCTGTCCTTCCCTCAATATAAGAAAAATCTGATGCAAGGCATGAAAAATATTACCAGGTTAGGTTGAAAGAGTAATATGTTCCCAATTATCTTGTTCCATCTCCTGATAAGATGAGAAATGTATTTCTCCATGTCCATCTAGTGTTAAACAAATTGCAAAAATGCTGTTGGCAGTCTGAAGCAGAAGGAGAAGGAAATTCCATCTTAAAGAAAACTCACATGTTACCCACCTGCTTAATTTCCAAATATGTTTCAGATGGATTGGAGAATGAGATGGGAATAGACATTTTTTTTTACCTGAAAAGGTCTTGCTGTTTAAATAGCATTGGAATTTCTTATCCCTTCAGAAATCTAATATTGCTCAGATGGTTTGTGTCCAACAAATGGGATGCACATATACAGTGGTTTCTAAAGAGTATTTTAGGCTCTCTAGGGAACTCTGCCTTCACAAACTCAATCCAGACATAGCATGGCAGGCTCTATAAAAGATAAGGCCTCATGTTCATGACCTGTAGAATCCATCATTTCTGATGCTTCAGGAAATCTTGGATGCTATTTTATTCACCTTACACTCTGGCCCAAACATTATAAAACACTGTCAAGAAAGAAAGAGAGAAAGAAAGAGAGAGAGAGGAGAGGGAGGGAGGGAGAGAGAGAGAGAGAGAGAGAGAGAGAGAGAGAGAGAGAGAGAGAGAGAGAGAGAGAGAGAGAAAGAAAGAAAGAAAGAAAGAAAGAAAGAAAGAAAGAAAGAAAGAAAGAAAGAAAGAAAGAAAGAAAGAGAGAGAGAAAGAAAGAAAGAAAGAGAGAAGGAAAGAAAGAAAGAGAGAGAGAGAGAGAGAAAGAGAAAGAAAGAAAGAAAGAAAGAAAGAAAGAAAGAAAGAAAGAAAGAAAGAAAGAAAGAAAGAAAGAAAGAAAGAAAGAAAGAAAGAAAGAAAGAAAGAAAGAAAGAAAGAAAGAAAGAAAGAAAGAAAGAAAGAAAGGGAGGGAGGGAGGAAGGAAGAAAAAGAAAAGAAAGGGAGGGAGGGAGGAAGGAAGAAGAATTGTAAATGAGACATTGCTGTATTAAATCAATCTTGTTGTAATAATAAAATGTGTCTGTTTTCTATCACACCCAGAACAGTGGACCGTAACCCAGGTCATAAGTAAGTATGGGGCATCAAGAACACTGCTAATTTCCTGGGGTCACCCGGCAAGGTTAGGGGTGGCCTTGCAGAGGACAGAGCAGCTACTTTAAGAATTGGCATTTGCCATGTGTGTACGGCATAGGGTAACATAGGCACCAGGGGTATGTGACAGGAAACATGCTCTGGGGAATAGCAGATGACATGGCACCATGGAAACACACAGCCTTGTTAGGGGACAGCAGAATCGGTGGTCAGACAAGTCTTCACATTTGATCAAGAAAGGCCTTGAGTACCAGTGTACGAAGTTATGGGGAGTTCCTGGAAAAGTGTAAAAAAACGACCAAATTTGCAGTTTAGAAACTGGATTTCCAAAGAAGATTGTGAAGCCTTAAACAACAGTTAGGAGATTTTTCTATAAATTCAGGTAGAAAAGATGACACTTTTGACAGGTATAAAGAGATATATATTTGAGGGAGGTATTTACTTGGTAGAGTCAATGAATTTAATGATTATTTGATGAGGAAAGAAGTTTTAATGTTGTCTTTTTTTTCTCTTATCACCCAGCTATACTATGTTTCCCAACCTCCAGCTAGACTATGTTTCCCAACCTCTGCTACACTTAAGTGGGCCCATACCTTGAGTTCTCATTAATGAATATGACAGAAGTGATGTGTGCTTCCTCTAGAGGAGAGAGACTCCTTCATGCCTTCTTCATCCTTTTGCTGGTTGAATGCCAGTAATAATAAGGCCCTAAGGGATGGAAGAACCATAACACGTAAAACCCTTTGTTCTTAAATCAATAAATAGGAGAGAGTCACTTGCTGGTAAGGAACACTTGGATTGGACTATTATATGAGCAGAAACAAAATTCTATTATTTCTGACTTGGGAGATAGGGTGCATTTCATAAGAAATTAAAATAGGGTAGTAGAGTTGGGTTGGGGAATTAAGTAAGTGCCATGAGTTATTTAAGATTTGGAAAGTTTGATGGTAAAGAAGCAGAGCAGCAAAGTAGACACTCGTTTGCTCAGAACCCTGTAATGACCTTCCCTTTCATTTAGAAAAAAGGCCAGAGTCTTTACAACAGCTTGTGTGGACCTGCAGGATGTGTCCCGTATTGCCCCTCTGACTTGGTCTATTCACCTCCGCCTTCACGCAGCTCTGGCAAGCACCCATCTCCTTACTGTCCAAAAGACAGGCTCACATCGGCCGTACAACATTTGTATCGCATTCCCCCTAACGTGAATGCCTCTAACCAGATGCAAGGCCTAACCCCTACATTTCCTGTAACATTTTGCTCAAATAAACCTTCAAAACAAGGCCTACCCTAATAACTCTTTTTAGGGCTGCAAGCCCCACATTCATCCCAGGCACTCCACTCCTGACCACTTTGCCTTAGGGTGAATTTTTTTTTTTGTAACACTTACCACCCTATTGCATAATGTTTATTTTGGGAAGTATTTATTATCTGCCTCTTTCTGTCTCTCTTTCTATCTCTCTCTCTCACACACACACACAAACACACACGATGATGTAACCTTCACAAGGGCAAAAATCCTTGTGAATTTAAGTATCTCAACCACTTAATTCTAGCACAGAGTACAACTCAAAAAGTCTTTTTTAAAGGAATAAATAAGGGAATGGATGAGTTTGGGGGCCTATAGCTGAGGACATTCAGAAGGCATTTGAAAATATAGGTCTGGAACCAGGATATTGATCTAAGTGAGTTAGGGGTCCATTTCACTATGCTGGGACATGGGAATGGCTGAGATCACCCAGTGGGACTCTGGAGATTGAAACTAAGATGAGGCCAAGAGAGAATTTTGGATTTGACATCTGAGACTGTACAAAGGAAAAGGAACCAGACCTGAAAAGAGAAGATGAGTAAAAGGTGCAGAAGGAAAGCTGGGAGATACATAGTATAGTAGATGTGAAGTTAAGAGTCTTGATTGTCTCAAACTTGACAAAGTAAGGACTTAGTGCTGCCTTGAAGATGCTAAGGAAAAGTAAAAACATAAAGACAACATAGTCAAAGTCTAAATGTAGCATCATAAATGAGTTCAGTATTTTTTATTAAAGAAATTTTTTTGTTTTCCCTTTCTTCAAATTACATATTCATAAGAATATATATGTACATATATATATTATGTTAAACATATGTTAATAATTTCAGTGAACAAAGCTATACTACAGTTCTAATTCAATGTCAAAATTTAAATGGATATAATCTGAACATAAGATTAAAAGTTCCTAAGCAGTCATAACTCAAATGTCTATTGAATTTGTTATACTGCATTACAGGTTCGTAGATTCGTGTGTAGATAAAAGAGTATATTCATCACAAAATCCTAACTCCTACAGCTCTACATTCATGGACTTATTATTATATTGTCTATACTTCCCTAGACAAATTGGCAACATGGGCCATGATGACGTTTTGTTGATACTGTGGTTATATACCCTCCATAAAGATGCTATTTTAAACATTGTAATTTTCATTTTAAATTGTTTGAAGATTTCTGTTAATTTGCTATTGGACTACACCAATTAAATTTACTAGCACACCTGTGGGAATACATTTAGTGACCATTATTTCTGGTTATTACTCACTTTGTACAACTGCAAATTAATGCCCCATAATATATTCTTTATTTACTTAATCATCATAATTCTTTAAAACAAAAAAAATTTCCAAACTGGAGGAAGAGAGGGAACCTTTCAGTTATTGTATTTGTAAATATTTAGATCACCTTCTAAATCCTCCTAGGGAATTGAGAAATTCAGATAAATGCTCTTGAAATAATTCTTGTTTTTAACAAAATTATCCTGAGTAAATAAAGGAAGTTTACTTTAATTCTTTCATATACTTCATTAAATAAATTAATTTTCAAGTTTCACTCTTGCTAATTTCTCAGAAATATGAGATAATGGCAGATCCTTCAATAGTCCAGAGTGTGATAAATATTTAGTTTAAAGAAAAGAAGGAGGAGGAAAGGAAGGAAAGAAGGGAGGAGGGAAGGAAGGGAGAGGGAAAGGGGAGGGAGGGAAAAAAGAAGTGGATTCTAGAGACTAGAGATCAGTAAATTACATTTGGCTAAATTTCCATAAATGATTGTTGAAAATATAAGACATTTCAAGAGTACTGTAATCAGTTGAAGTCAACATAGATTTGTTAAGAACAGATCACAGATAATGAAGGCATAGAGGTAATTCTTTTTTTATTACATCAAAGAAGCACCCAGTAGCCTTCATGAGGCATTGTAGATACAATAGTGAAACTAAGCCCATTTTAAAATTAATCATATAGATTCATAGATAGGTTAATCAGTAATGCACAGAGCATAGATTAATGGCTCTAGCTAACTTGAACGGAAATTTCTGTGGTTCTGTCTTGATCTCACTATATACAATTTTTCTGTGATAAAATGTAACTGATAAAAACATTGATGGACTATTAAGCAAATTTGAAGATGAGAGTTAATTAATACCTTGTATAAATGAAATTATATATTTAAAGTAATCTTGACAAGAATGCCATACCACAAACAAAAGATACTTAATTGAGTTAAGTATAAAATAGCAAATTTAGTTGAAAAGTCCATTTGCAAAAATGAGAAATAATGGAAGGCTTGCTATGTCGGTAGTTTATGGTCCAATCACCTAGAAATTTTAGTAACCTCCAAGCCTTATAAAAAGTAGGAGTAATACAATTATTAATGCCAATTCAAATTAAAATTTAATCATGGAAATTTAGTGTCAGTGCACCAAGTGGACTAGTCTTATAGAGTTCTGCTTCAGATTATATTCAGAATATTCTATGCCATTGAAGTTAGCTCTCTTTGGGAGGGAGAGTCATACTAGAAAGAGTCTAGAGGAGGCAGGGGAATTATACCATAAAAGTTACTGTTACTAAGGCAGTCATTCTAATTCTGGTAAATCAAAGCCTATGGAGAAGCATGCTGTCAACCTGAAATGATTTTCAGGACTGGACAAAGGCAATTGGTCTATGAGTTGATGATGACTTAATTCAAATATCTTGTATATCTCCTCCCGAAAAACCCTATATAGAACAAACAGAAAAACAAGACCAGTGGACAGTTATATAACTAGGAGATGGAGTGGTGGTGGGTGGACATCTGATTTTAGGTTAGTGAAGAAAAGAAGCTCTGGTCCTTGAGATAGAAAATGCTGGACAGGCAGACAGTTAGTAACTCTTCACGAGCCCATCAGAAAACAAGGTCACAGAACAGATGGTGATCCTGAAACTTAGAGAAACAGTCACCTGTGGTGCGACACAGTGCCCAAGCATTTGTTTGCTTTGAGCAGAAGCCATTGGAAGCCATATAAGCTGTTAAAAACATTAAAGTAGAGATTTTGATGAATGAATTTTCAAGGCTGAGAGTTGCCTAGCATGAAACCATGGAACTTCAGGGGGTCACTGTCACAGGAGAGTTTCCATAATTTTGCAAGCTCTTCCTCAAGGAGCCCACCAGGCTCTCACAGGGACAATCAAAAAGAACATAGAGAAAGCTTCCTTATGGCGCTTTCCTAAGGAGGCAGTAGTAACCACTGCTGAATCCTCCTAGATGCACTGCCCTTATGGAGCAAAATATTTAATCTTCAGAAATTAAATGGCCAGATTGTGCCATTGCTGCTGAAAGATGGAAACTCTTTTTATCTCCAGCTGCCCTGTCTCATATAAAAAGCAGAACAAAAGAAAAATAAGTACTTAATCTGTAGGGTGGAGCACATCTGGTACACAGACTGAAAATACTGTAGGATATCCACTGCGGCAAGATAAGGAAATAGGGAAAGGGAGAGAAAGCTCCATCTCTGGAAAGGGGTCAGAATCACTTATAAAGGCCACACCCCCAAGAAATGACCCTAGTGTAGACACCAAATATTGATATTTAATGAGACATTAGGACTGGTCTTCTTGCCTACACCCACACTAATAAACCTCCAATAACAGTAGCAATGTATTTTAGCTGACAGAGATGCACAAGACAGACTCTCTCTGGGTAAGAGCACAAAGTACAGCCAATATGGAAGACAAAGGCAAGTTAACTAGAGGAACTTCAAGTCTGGTATGCAGAGCAACAACAACCCTCAACATAGGAACAACAAATTTCAAACACAGCCCAACCCTGGATAGTTTAACATAAATAGGTGTACCTCAGTATCTACTGCCCTATACAATATATCCAACTTTTAACCAAAATTTACAGGGTAAGTCAAAAGGCAGTAAATGCACACTCTGAAGAGACAAAGCAATCATCAGAACCAGATTCAGATATTTTCAAGTCTTAATGAAAAGATAATAAACATGCAAAAGCAGATATCAGAAGTTATTTCAGCATAGAGAGAAATGAATAGAAACTATAAGAAAGAATCAAATGCAAATACCAGAAATAAAAATTATTGTAACAGAAAAGAAGACCTTCAATGGACTTAGTAGTAGATTTGACAGACTGAGGAAAGAATCAGTGAATGTGACGGAAAGGCAATAAAAATTATACAAGTGGAAGTACAAAGAAGTAAAGTGTGGAGGAAAAAAAGCTCCCAGGAGCTGTGGGATAATATAAAATGGCATAAATTATATATAATTAGAATGCCAGGAGGAGAAGCAAGAAAAAAGCACATGAAATATTTGGAGAAATAACGTTCATAATTTTCCAAAACAAGTGTCATCAAACTAGAAATTCAAGTAGAATAAATACCAAAAGCAGAAAACCTAGGGATATCATATTTAAACTTCAGAAAATCAAGGTAAAAGAGAAATTCTTAAGGAAAGTCAGAGGGGGAAAAATAATTTAGCTATAGAGGCACAAGAATAAAAATTACAGCAGATTTATCATAAAAAACATGCAAATAAGAAAACAATAGTAACAGCTTTGAAGTGTTGAAAGAGAAGGAAAAGCTCTATCAACCCAAAATTCTCTATTCAGCAAAAATAGCTTATAAAGATATTCTCAGCAAACAAAAACTAACAGAATTGTCAGCAGACATTCCCTATACCAAACATTAAAAGAGGCTCTTCAATCAGAAGGAATATGAATCAGGTCACAGACTTAGATCTACATAAATAAATGAATGTTGAAAATAGAATAAATGAAGGTAAAATATAACTTTATTTGACTTATTTTTAATTACTCTAAAAGATAATTGTCTATTTAAAGCAATAAGTATAAAAATGAATTAAGTGTTCATATGTATAGTGTATATGAAAATGAAATATATGATAACACTGACAGAGATGGGCGAGATATTGGGAATATATTATTATAAGATTTTTATTACATGTAAAGTAGTATACTCTTATTTGAAAATAGACTCAAGTAATTTTTAAAAAGTATATTTTAAATTCTAGCACAACCTTAAAAGTTGTTCTTTAAGTGTAAATAATAAATGAATGGAGAAGATAAAATTGAGGGGAAAATATTTAAAACCAGAAAAGAAGAAATACAACAAACAGAATGCAGCTACCAAGATGATAAATTCTAATGCAAATATATTAATAATTACTTTAAGTGTCTTCTTTAAA